>NC_083223.1:139353024-140734341 GCF_032191835.1 Heteronotia binoei | reverse complement strand
AATATAAAAATCTGACCAGATGTGGTCTTGGGTTGGATTTGGGAAAATATGTGATTCCATTTCCTTATATGCTTAGATGGTTTAGATATGTTTGTTTGGCAGCCAAATACACTCTGCCAACTACTGATAACAGAATATATTGCAGTGATCAGTGGTGAAAATAAAGGCAGATAAAGCAGAGTGCAGAAGAAATTCTTTCCCATGGCAGTTGGATTTTTTTCCATCTTATGGTTCTAGAACTTAAAGGGGATCATTTCCTTTGTAACTGGGTTTGCCTAAAGGAACACAATGCTGGTTGCAGACTGGTAAGTAGTAGTTACTAGATGGATTCCTTCAATTATTATGTCATTTAATTTTCTTCTGGAAATACAGCTTTCTCCCGCCCTTTCTTTTTCGGTCTATCTATATCTGTTCTCCTTTCTTTTCATATGTTCATCCTTTATTTCTTGTTCTCTAATGTGTGTTCTTATAGAATACATGTGAACAAAGCATGTAGGCCTTCCAAGCAGAAGTAAAAAGTAGACCCATACAATGAAGAAGAATAGCCTCTCTGTCCATTTCCTTTTTTGCCATTTAACCATTCTGTCTGTGCAATTTTCCACTCTTTGAAGTCAGGCAAGTAAAAGTAGGATTTCTGACTATAATTTTCAGATATGACAGATATTTATGCTGGTAATTAATGATGTCAAGATGGAGCTGGTACAAAATTATAGATGATTTCCCCTCCCTCTTTTGTAGTATTTTCCTCATTATATATTTTCCATTATGCACACATACCTCAGTCACATATCTTACTCTCTGTCCTCTGGCACAAAGTAAACTTCATATATCTCATATTTTTCCTTCGCACACACAGTTTACATTCTTGTTTCCACATACAACTAGTTAGGTGTGTGCATTCAGATATATCGGGTCCAAATATATATTCAAAAAAAGATTTTTCTAGATATATTTGAGTCTCTGGTTGGTATCTGGAATTTTTCAGGATGTGGGAAATTGGGTCCCCAAAATTTCCTGGAAATATTTGTCAGTAACTGGAATTTGGGGACCCAGCATTTTAAACTTCCCAGGATTTATTTTTTGTTTCTGTGTCTTCCCAGTGCTTGATACTGGCTTGCCATATTGGCTTGGCTTTGATTTTGTCCTTTGAAATTGGTTTTGTTGGTTTTGTCACATTGTATGCTTTCTGCGAGATAGTGTGTTTGTAGTTTGCTGTGGATTATTAGGTTCAACATTGCCTTCAATTCTTGGGTTATGCATTGGCTCAGATTAACTGGTTTTTAAATTGGTCAGGCTTGCAATAGCATTCCTTTCCAATTTGGCTTGAATGATTCCTGGTTTGACATTGGCTGGGATTTTTAGGTTTTACATCTATTGTGTTAGGCTTGCCACATTGTCTCACGGTTCTGCTGGGATTCCCTGTTTTTGCATTGGTTACTTGGGCTTGCTGGTTCTGTCTAATTTGAGAGGCCAGGGGTTGCTCTGCTTGTTATTCTTTGCTGTGTTGAAAGCATGAACTTCCTTCCCACCCCCCCACCCCCACCCCAAAAAAAATAACAGAGGATGGCTGGGTCTGGGAGTGCCTTGTTCAGAGGCCTTAGAATTGGACCTCCTAGTTTAATTCACTTGAAACTTGAGGGTTATTTAAAGGACAGGTATCAGCAGTTTGGCTGCAATGTTGGTGCAATTTCCTCAAAAGACAGCTCCTCCATCCCTCCGGAAAGATTCTCCATACTGTATGGATAATATTGCAGTTTTGAAGAAAAACAAAAATGACTCTGAATACCAAACTGATAACCAAGAATAACATGGATAATGAGGGATATGGAGACGTTTCAGTTGCCTGATAGCCAGATTCACAATTGTCCTTTTGTATCTCAGTTTGTGTTGGTATGACTGCATATTCTTTTTCTGTTACCAGCTGTATCTTTTCTTCCACTAAAAACAGTGTAAAACTATGGTTGGGTAGACATACATGTTCCTGTGTTCAAATTACAGGGGTCCTATTATCCCTTAACATCCTGTAATTCCATGCCTCACCCCCATCTTAGATCTCTGCACCATGTCTCTCCCTGGCTATATACCTAGCTGAAGAGGGCAGTTAGATCTTCAGCTGTTAGCAACCAGCAGAAGGTGGAAGGAGAAGAAACAAAGTCTTGAAGTAAAGCAAGGTTGGAGAAGTTAAAAGGAGGAATTTAACATAAATGGTTCATTGGAACCATACAGATTCACACAGATCATAAAGATCTCAAATGGGAATTCAAAACAATTAAAATATGATGAAAATATTCCTTTCTGGAATTAATCGGGTGGCAGGACATGAAGCTTCAGCACAGAACAAGATCATTCTTCTGTGGATATTATGTTGTCACAGTGCAAAGGGGGACAGACTGGTGTGTAGAATTCACTGACAAAAGGGACTTTGATAAGTGAAAGAAGTAATCCACTGCATATTACTGCTGTCCTGAGCCAAATACTCTGTATCTCAGTTAATGCTATGGTGACAATTTTCCAGGTGAGGCCTGGACATCTCCCAGAATCACAGCCACATTTCATGGTACTTTTGAGTTTTCCTGAAACTCTGTTGTAAAATCCATAGAATTTCAGAGTAGGGTTTTCCAATCCCCAGGTGGGGCCAGGAGATCCCCCAGTTTGGAGGGGGCCCCCCACTTTAGGGTCATCAGAAAGCAGGGGGTGGGGAAACGTCTGCTGGGCACTCCATTATTCCCTATGGAGACCAATTCCCATAGGGTATTATGGAGAATCAATATGTGGGTATCTGGGGCTCGGGGGTGTGTGTGTGTGTTTTGTGGTAAAGGCACCAAATTTGCAGCAAAGCATTCGGTACCTCTTCCCAAAATACCCTCCCAGTTTCAAAATGATTGGACCAGGGGGTCCAAATTTAAGCCCCAAAAGAAGGTGCCTCTATCCTTCATTATTTCAAATGGAGGGAAGGCATTTAAAAGTGTGCAGTCCCTTTAAACGTGATGGCAAGAACTCCCTTTGGAGCTTAATTATGCTTGTTGCAGCCTTACTCCTGGTTCCATCCCAAAGTCTTCTGGCTTCACCTCCAAGGTCCCCAGATATTTCTTGAATTGGACTTGGCAACCCTATTTCAGAGGCATTTTAGAGTGTCCCACAATGTGGTGACTTGTCTTCTTGTTTTGCATCCAGTGTGATGTCATGGCATCAAAGGACACCATTCTGTCTCCCCCCCCCCCCAAGTTTTCCCTTGATGCCCTATTGAACAGTAGTGGAAGACTGAGCTTGAGAGTGGGAGGTTGCCCAATTTGGTGGGCAACCTTGTCACCCTATGGTGGCAGCTAATGGCAGTCAAATACCATTATTTGATATTTTGACTACTTATTATTGTTATTATTATTTGACTGCTTCAAAGCTATTGGGAGCAGTAGGGAGGCTAGAAGGCTTCTAGGAGGAGTCAATCCATCTCATATTGGATCTTCCTCTTTTCCTGCTGCCTTCAACTTTCCCTAGCTTTATTCTCTTTTCCAGTGACTCTTGTCTTTTCATAACAATAGCTTCAGTTTGGTCATTTTAGCTTCTAAGGAGAGTTAAGGCCTGATTTGATCTAGAACCAGTTTATTTGGGTTTTTTGTGGTCTATAATAATATCTGCAAAACTAACACATTTCAAATGAACCAACTTTCTTTCTGTCAGCTTTCTTCATTGTCCAACTTTCACACCCATACAACGTAAAGGGGAACATTATGGCATCTTGATCCTGGTTGCCAGTGACACATCCTTACATATAAGGATCTTTTCTTGCTACCTTATGGCTGCCTTCAGGGCCGATCCTGCCACTAGGCAAACTAAGCGATTGCCTCGGGTGCTGGCCTTCCGGGGGTAATGAATTGGGTGCTACCATGTCACTCAGGGATGTTATCAGTGCAAGGGGGGTGCACCAGAAGTTAGCCTTGCCTAGGATGCCAGACAATCTAGGGCCATCCCTAGCTCTCTTTCACAGTCTCAATCTCCTTCTGATTTCTTGGTCTGAGTCTCCCTTTTGATGTTGTGGCACACCCATTTCTTTTAAAGCAGCCATGGTTTTTCATGATCCACAAATTTAGCTGTAATCTATGAAACACAGTTTATTTTCTTCTGAAATTCTCTTGTATGCTCCATAACCAAGGTAAATTGGCAATATGATCTTTAGTTCCTCTTCCTTTTCTGAACCCAGCTTGAACATCTGGCATTTCTTGTTCTGTATAGAATAAAAGTCATTTTTGTAAGATTTTCAACATCATTTTCTTCACATGAGAAATTAATGCAATTGTCCAATAGTTGCTGCAGTCTTTGAAGTCTCCTTTTTTCAGAATTGGAATGTAGACTGAGTGTTTCCAGTCTATGGGCCATTGCTTTGTTTTCCATATTTGATGCCATATTAATGTTAAAGATTTTGATGAATTCTGTTTCTGCGGCTTGAAATAATTCTGTTGATGCCCATCTACTCCCAGTGATTTGTTTCTCCCAACTGAGCTCATTGCAGCTTTCACTTTACTTTCTAAAACTGCAGGGTTTTTTTTTAAAAAAGACTCTTCTTGGAAGGAATCTGTCATCCTTTCAACTCCTCTGTATAGTTCTTCAATGTATTGTTTCCATCTTTTATTTTGTCCTGTTCAGTTAATGTATTTCTATGTTGCTCTTTCAGCATGAGTTACTGTCCTTTAAATTTTTGGTTGGTTTTTTGGTTCTTGTGGAACAGATCTCTTGTTCTTGCTTTTTTATTGTTATTTTCTATTTCTTTAGACCAGGGGTGTTGAATTTGTTATGAGGGCTGATCTGACATAAATGGGACTTTGTGGGGCCAGGCCATGCATATCATAAAATGTAATGCCAGGTAGCAGAGATATAAACTTTATAAAAGATACAGAGAAACACAATTAAAAATATTATTATTTTACTTAAAATAAAAACATGCTTAAAACTCTTGCAATATTATCTTGAAAATGGAAAGGTGAGGGAATAGTGGTATTTGGCAATGCAATTTTAAAAAATAAAACATCAAGAAATAGCACAAGGATCACAGCAGAAATGAAAAATATAAAATTCTCTGAGCCTAGGAAAACATGAAAAGCCTGGGTATTGCAAGCTTCTCCCCTCCTACTCAGATTGGCAATAGCTTTCCAGTATAATATACCCTTTGTCTGTGAGTTCCCAGGTCAGAGTACTCACTAGGCACCAGTTCTCAGGTCCATTCAGCAGAGACAAGCTGGCTCAAAGCTTCAACCCTTTATTTGCAAGGAGACAACTCAAGGAAACAACCACTTCAGCTGGGCATAGAAACACTGGAAAGTGAAACTGAGCTCCACTCCATTGAAACACATTGCAGCTCAGATAAAGTTGCAAGGAAAATATGGAATGGATTTTCCATTACGGTCTCTATTTATTCATTTATTTCATTTTATAGCCTGCCCTTTCCAAATTGGGCTCTGAGTGGGTAACAACAGTCAGATCTATCTGGGTGCAGAGACCTTAATGGAAAATCCTTTTCTTTTTTTGCAGCTTTGCAAGCCCAGAAGAATTTCCTGCTGTAGCCAGCAACGACAAGGCAGAAGGAGCTGGAAAATTTGGCAGCCTCAGAGCTTTAAAGGGTGGGGAGGAGGGGGAAGAAAAGAGCAGTGGGTCTGATTAAAGCGCTGGGCAGGCCAGTTCTGGCCCATGAGCTGACCATTTGACTCCCCTGCCATGGACTGTTCTTTATAATAGTTCTCTGTGCCAGTCACTGGAATATTACATTTAAACTTCTGATTCTATTTCTGTCACCTTTCATCTTTTATTCCCCTCCCCCCGCCCCATCTTTAGCAAATTTTAGAAGCTTCATCAGTCATCCATTTTGGCTTTTCACTTCTTTTGGCTACAGGGATAGTCTTTGTGCATTCTTCCTTGATAATATATCTGATTTCAACCCATGATTCTTCCAGTTCACATTAACATGAACTTAGTAATGCAAATATGTTCTTTACATGGTCTTTAAACTCTTCAGGAATGTTCTTTAGATTGTATTTTGACACTATTTGTGTTTTGGTGTTTTCTTAAGCTTTAGTCTGTTTTTTGATATTAATAATTCATGGTCTGTACCACAATCAGCTGTGGGTCTCATTTCAATAGAGATAATATAACTTCTCCATCTTCTGCTTCCACCTATTTAATCTACTTGATTTCCATAATGCTATCCAATGATGTCCACATATACAGTCATCTGCTCAGTTGCCTGAAACTTGTATTCACAAGTTTTCTGAGTTGCTCTTTTGCTTCATTTCATGCTCCAAACCCAGGTTTTCTGACAGTATTTGATACTACTTTGTCACTTTTGAGTTCCAGTCACCTAGGATTAACAGCACCTTGCTTAGATCAATTTCTTCCTGGACACTTGCATAAAAGCTTTCAATTTCTTCCGCTTCAGCATCTATACCTGGGGTAAACTTTAATGAGGGCTATACTGATAGGCTTTCCATGAAGTCTGATCAATATTATTCAGTCAGACTTTGCATTATAGCCCCTGATTGCTTGTGCTGTATCATGCCTTATTATTAGAGCAACACTGTTTATTCTGTGTTTGTCATTTCCAGAGCAGAACACTTTGTAATTTTCTGTCTAAAAATGTCCATGTTAGTTCACTAGCTTCCTGGACTGCAGTGTTTAAACATTCCATTTCTCACTTTTCAATTTCGATCTTGATTCATATTTCTCATGTTCAATGTTTCCATCTGTTGAACAGCTTTGGAATTTCCTTTTTCATCGATTCACTTCAACAATGGAACATCCTTTCGGTTTTAATTCAATTGTATCTTTTTTTTATATTAATAACTTTGTTACATGTGTTGGGCAGCATCCAGCAGTGATTTGCACACATGTGCAAAGTACAGTGACAAGAGGATAGAACCACTGCTATGTTGTGAAAAGCACCTGTCAGTTTGTCAACATTACTGCTTCTGATACTTCTAATAACTGATGTCAAAAAAAGGAAAAAGTCACAAGGGATTAAAGGAGGGGCAAGAACATTCAATTGTATCATTAAGAACAGCACTACTTGTACTTATTATCTACTAATTATCCCTTCCAAAACTTCACCGCCACCCCATGCTAGAATATTGTAATCACGCCCCCAGAAGGCTCCTATCAGGGCCCCAAGCATCTGGCTGTCATCTGCTTCCTTCTCCCTCTCTCTTGCTTCCTTCTGCATAACAGCTTGCTTTGCAAGGCTTGCTCAATTGCACAGGAGCTACAGAGCAAAACCTGTTTTCTCCATTGGCTGAGGCTTCCCGGGGAGGAAGGGAGGAAGAATATCTTGCTTTGCCAGGCTCTCTCAATTGCACAGCAGAGCTACTGAGCCAAGCCTCTCTTTCTTCTATTAGCTGAGGCTCCCCCACCCTGTAGTCCCCTGGGGAAGGAAGGAAAGAGTCAGAGCTTCCTTTGCCAGGTTCCCTGGATCCTGTGGGAGAAATACAAAGAAAGCATCTTTAAGACCAATGAGTGCTAATGTTTTAAGCATTTTTTAAAATATATCTTTGTGTTTGTCTGTGTTCTTTATAAAATGTATATCTCTGCTACCTAATATTAAATAGGTACACACATGGCTCAGCCTGACATGGCCTGGCCCAACCCAACCCAACATGGCCCAGCCCAACAAGGTCTCATTTATGTCAGATCTGGCCCTCATAGCAAATGAGTTTGACACACCTGTATGTTCAAAAATCTTGTTCCAAGCTGGCTGAATTTTGTTATGTATCCCAATATCTGTTGTATGTATTCATGTAACAAAGCAAGCCCTTTCCCTCCTAATGATGGTCCTCTACCACACCAATACTCCCTCTAAGCTGTGGAGTCTTGTGAGCAAAAATTCTACCTTGTGAGCTACTGGCATTAAAGTTATAAGTTGCTGCATAAATTAGTTTGCTCTGGGGCCGGAGGCTAAAAAACTGTGATCTAGCTCACTCTAACTCAGATTAGAGGGAACACTGCACCACACCTTTCATTCCCCAGACTAGGTTGTCCAGAGCCCTCTCTGCCAGACACATATAAACAGATGTTACAAAGTGCATATATGCATAAGTATGTCATCCACACCAGTGTTTTCCAGCCTGTGGGGTAGGGCCCAAAAATCTGTTGCAAAGCCTCTGAAAATGGGTTGTAGGCCAGCCTTCCTTAATGGCCACCCCTGCTCTTTCCATTAGTCTTTTTTCTGTTTTGGAAATGAAGATCTGACCCTGGAAGCAGTTATCTTCCATGTCATGCATTAGTTAGTGTTTTTTTTTTCTTTTTCTCATA
This sequence comes from Heteronotia binoei, assembly GCF_032191835.1. Taxonomy (NCBI): domain Eukaryota; kingdom Metazoa; phylum Chordata; class Lepidosauria; order Squamata; family Gekkonidae; genus Heteronotia; species Heteronotia binoei. The sequence continues at coordinate 140,726,052 of NC_083223.1, read as the reverse complement.
TATATGTTGATCAGTTACTAGAGGGTGTGTCTTAGCATTTTAGGGAGATTAGGAGTAATGGAGGAGAGATTGGTCAAAGACTAGAATTTAATCTCTATATGCAAAGGCTGTGTATGTTGGAATGTCACTTGCCTGGGTTTGATAGTTGGGGCAGCTGTGCCCTTTGTGCAACGTTTGTTGCTTTCTCAAAACATTTTGTTAGCCACTGCAGAAAATGGAATGGCATTGTTTGCCTAGGGTGCAAAAAAAAAAAAATCTTGGGTCAAGACTGGATGGGTCACTACACTGCAAAGATTGGTAACTGTTGATTCACACCACTGCAAGCAACAGTAGTGTAACCCAGTAGCAATACTTGAATCTGTTGAAGTCAGCTCCAAATCATGAAAGCTTATGCTGGATTGAATGTTGTTCGTCTTTAAAGTGCCAATGGATGTCTGTCTTATTAGCCAGTGTGGTGTAGTGGTTAGAATGTCAGATCATGGAGGCTTGCAGGGTGACTTTGAGGCAATTACCCATTCTCAGTTAACCTACTTCACAGGGTTATTATGAGGATAAAATGGAGAAGATAGCAATGTAAGCTACTTTGAGTCCCTATTGGAGGTCAGATATAAATGAAGTTTTTTTTTAAAAAAAGTATATAGCAGCTGTATTTCCCATCCAACATGTACAGCTGCCCCAGAGTGCTCAGCAGTCCAGCAGTGGCTGCACTCATATTCCTTTCTTGGTTTCCCATGGAGAATCTTAGGCTGATGTTTTCTTATTAGTCCTCCAGGGAAAAGGTCAACAAATTATACTGGCATATTCTTCCTTTTTAGGGAGCAACATGCTGCTCTGCTTATGCTCCCTGGCATATTATCTTTTCCTCCCACTTTTTGTATTATTTTATTTCCCTTTTTAGAAGACATTGCCAACTAATTAGATCTAATTCTGATAGTGAAAGGTCTGCTTGAAAGATATTTTCCCAATGAAGGGTCAGGTGCACGAGGAGAGTTTTATTACTGTGAAGTATTTTTAAAGGGAAGAGATGTGTTTAAAAGTATGCATAGCTTGAACAGTTTATCTACTTTATTACAATAAGCCAATGAAAAGTTGATAGAGGAAAAACTCCACCTTTTTATACACACACACACACACCCATAGTCAACAATGGAAAAGATAACTTGTTTCCTTTGGTTGTTACTGTAAGTATTGGATAACTGTGAGTATTCATGGGGCATACAAGATGAGCACTAACATCTAGGGATGTGTACATTTGTCAGATAGATACCAGCCTTGGCTTGCCCCAGATACTTAGTTATTCTGTTGCCAAGCAGACTTGCCATGATGGAGGAAACAGTATAAATAACGGGTACATCCTGATTGACTGACAACTTTCAAATGACTAGAGTGCTTTAATTTTGAAACATCTTTCTATATGCTGGGTTATTCAGAATTAATAAACGCTAATGGGGACTCAAAGAAAAGCAAAACCAATTCAAAATAAAGGAAAATGAGTTCTGCAAATAACTTGGGATGTGTCACAACTATGAACTGTGTTTTAAAACCCTTTAAATAAGCCACATAGCACATTGTCTGAAATTCACAATTCAGGGCTTTTTGGGTAGAAAAAGCCCACCAGGGACTCATTTGCATATTAAGTCACTCACAACCCCTGACTCCAAGCCAGCCGGAATTCTGTTCCTGCTTAAAAAAAGCCCTGGTTAAATTCAATAAGAATTCTCCATGTGGCAGTGTAAACTTTTGAAACTGGAACTCCTACCTACCCAAAGTTCTGACTTTCAGATATATTTGGAATATCCTAGCCATTCAAATAAACAAGGAAGGGTGCATACATTTTTTTTTCAGGCTGTCATCACATGCAACAGAATGTGGTCATAGGATCCTGAGGTGAGAGAATGGATTGCAACACTTTTGAGGGCAGGTGGTAGATGATCACATTTTTAAATGTTCCCAGACACATGTGTAAAACACTCCCTGCAAGAGAAAACTAGCATTAATGGGACGAGGATTCTCACCAATCGTCCTCCACTATTTTTTAAAAACTTTCAAAGGCTGTGATCATGCACACTAAATAATGCACTTTCATTTGCATTTTCAATGCACTTTCCAACTGGATTTTACTGTGTGAAGTGGCAAAATCCAGTTAGAAAGTGCACTGAAAGTGGATTCAAAGTGCATTATTTAGTTTGTGTGATCACAGTCAAAGAGAGCTTTCTAATATCATGCAGCAAACAAAAATAGTATATTCAGTCTGAGGTACTGCAGTTTACACTAGCACCTCATTCTGTGGCATACGTTGACCAAACTTCAAAGGAATAGTGTCACCCATGCCACTGTGAGTCATCTGCCCTTGAGGATGTACATGCATATGAAACACCCTTAGCTGCCTTGAATGTGTGTATTGCTGTATATTACAGAAATAGCTATATTCTGGTGAATAATTTACATTGACTCTGTTTGGAAGTAAGAAAGGTCTTAATGAGCTAGGAAAACTTGGGTATGCTCACTGAAGAACTTTCCCAGACTCCTATTCCTTTTACAGATGTCATAGGTCAAATTCCCAATGGTACTCTGAATTAGGACACCAGGCTAGGGCTAAAAGTACCTTCCAGACAAACTGAGAGAATCCCTGTGGAATCTTCCAGTTGGGGTCATAGATTTCTCACATTGAAAAGCACATATAGTTCTGAAATCACCTCAGGTAGAAGCTGAACAAATTCCTTTTTGGTGCTGAATAGTAAGGATGCATTTGTCAGCCACTTTAAATTGGAGTTTTGCCCACACCCTAAAAAACCATGAGAAGATCAAAACTATTCTCATTGTTGAATTCTTCACATATTTTTTCATTTTTGCAGTGTACATTGTCTCAATAAATTAGATGATGTTTGCTGTCATAGCCAAAAGTTCAATAAATACAAAGTACATAAAAGTATATTTCATTGATATTTTTTACTGGATGAACTTAAACTGGGACAAGAGTATACAACGTTTAAGTTTCAAAGCATAGTTGGACATAATGGCATGGCAAAAGGGAAAATACTGATTGTTATATATACAGAGAGGACACTAGGTTGCAAGCGACCATAAAGCATGCTTACCCAAATGAAAAGTATTTATATGACTTCTGGAAGATGCTCAGAGTTGGGCTGATTCAAACTAGAGGAGTTCTACAGCAAGACAGTGGCCACCAAGAATGCCAGTATATTTGTCTTTGGCATTTGAATTTAGTGTGTAATGGAGATTCTATCAAGATTTGGCAATTTGTAGCATTTGTGACACCTTATAAGAATGAAGCAGGCCCAAATGTGTTTGTATTGATTTTTATGAGACTGGCATTCCAGATAGGGTTGCCAAGTCCAATTCAAGAAATATCTGGGGACTTTGGAGGTGGAGCCAGGAGACTTTGGGGGCAGAGCCAGGAGACATCAGGGTGGAGCCAGGAGCAAGGGTGTGACATGCATAACTGAACTTCAAGGGAGTTCTGGCCATCACATTTAAAGGGACAACACACCTTTTTTAAATGCCTTCCTTCCATAGAAAATAATGAAGGATAGGGGCACCTTCTTTTGGGGCTCATAGAATTGGACCCCCGGTCCAATCGTTTTGAAACTTGGGGGTATTTTGGGGAGAGGCACTAGACGCTATACTGAAGATTTGGTGCCTCTACCTCAAAAAACAACCCCCCCCAGAGCCCCCGATACCCGTGGACCAATTCCCCATTATTCCCTATGAGAATCGTTCTTCATAGGGAATAATTGCCCAGTAGACACTTCCCTCCCCCCCCCCATTTTCTGATGACCCTAAAGCGGGGGTGGGGGAGGGCCTCCAAACCTGGGGATTGGCAACCCTCTCTCTCACACACATATTTACTGGGTCTGGTTCCTCCACAATCACATCTGAAAAGAACAGGAGCTACGCTCCTCTCTCTCTCACACACACACACACATATACTCTTAGTTGCTCTGAAACGAAAGCAAAACAAACCAAGGGACTGTGTTGCTGACCCTTCCCATGAAGTACTTCCTGCTCAACTTTAAAGGCAAACACACAGACACACATTTTGAAACGAACCTGTTTGCAGGTTTCTAAACCTGCCCAAGATCTAGAGCTGCATGGTGGCTGTGGGGGTGGGTCTTCCCCCACTGGCCAGCTGGCTGGAAGCCTGTAAAACTGGAGGACACCCTGCTGGGACCTGGGGATTGGGAAGCCTAATTCCAGAAGCTGAGTCATTCGTGTTGTGTTTTGCAACCTGCCCTTTCTCTTCAGCTCTTGGGTTCCAGAAATAAAATACTTGGTAACAGGGGGGTTTTTTTGTAGCAGGAACTCCTTTACATATTAGGCCACATACCCCTGATGCAGTCAATCCTCCTGGAGCTTACAGTAAGCCCTGTTCTAAGAGCCCTGTAAGCTCTTGGAGGATTGGCTGCATCAGGGATGTGTGGCCTAATATGCAAAGGAGTTCCTGCTACAAAAAAAGCCCTGCTTGGTAACATAAGATAATATTAGATACAGTAACAGATACTAAATACCCAAAAGCAAGTAAGATAAACCTTTACCCATCCCCATCCTTTAAACATTTGTGTCTGTACCATTTACAATAAAGTTATTCTTGATTGATACCCTGTTATATCTTTTCTTCCAGGTAAACCGAAAATCACTACTACAGACAACCCAGCTAGTGAGTCATCCTAATGGATATTGATGAAGTGGAGGTCATCATTGATGGACAAATCAGCCTGTTTGTACATTAAACTTGCACTAACACTTCAGGGATTAATTAGAAGCTATGCCTTACACAAAGAATCATTCTTGAATATGGGATATATTGATTACGCCTAAAGCATTTTATATTAAAGTTTTATCTTCTAATTGCCAGAAGCTATAAGCCAGAAAGTATTAGCAAGAGAGAAGACCATGTTCTTAAATAAAGATCTTTATCTTAGGGAAAGTATTAAACAAAAAGAAACGTTCTCAAGGAAAACTTCCATATTCCACGTTTTCAAAAGTTTTATTGGTTTCAGAGAAAGTGCGGGTAGGGGATAGGGGGAGTAGAAAGCACAATACATTTTGACCTTATTCTGCATAAAAATACTTTTGGAAAGTACAAGCTAAGTTTTACAATACATTCTTTACATAAATTGTCACATATTATTATATCTAAATTAAACATCATCCACATTTTAAAATTTTATAGTATAAATCTTTTGTTAAAGTTATCTATTAGTTTTGACAATTCCAGTAAAGGCAATGTTATAATTTTATAATATAAAATAAAGGGGGGGGAGGAGAAATAAGTTTACACCACAGAATCTTAGGAGTCTTGAATGTCTAACCAGGCATGAAATTTCAACCAGTATTTTCTTGCTTCTTCTTTAGATTTCCCAGCCATCAGCTGGGATAGAAAGTCCAGCTCTGCTGTTTCCAGAAATTTTCCCACTAAGTCCATTTTTGTGGGAATTTCCTAAGACTTCCATCTCTGTGCCCAGAGAATCCTAGCTGCTGTGTTAAAGTGTGCCAACAAATGTCTCATTTCTTTGGAATAGTCCTCAGGAAATATGTTCAATAAAAATAGTTCTGGTTTGAAATGGATCTGTGTCTTCATGATCTTCTGTAATACTTCATGCACCATTTTCCAATAGCCGTTCACCATCTCACATGTCCACCACATATGGTAAAAAGAACCAATCTGTTTGGTGCATTTCCAACATTTGTTAGACATAGTAGTATAAATCTTACACAATTTCTGTGAGGTCAAGTACCATCTATAAAACATCTTATACAAATTTTCTTTAAAAGCTGCTGACCGAGTTAATTTAACGCTAAGCTTCCACAGTCTCTCCCATTCTTCTAATGTAATATTATGACCTAATTTTTTTGCCCATTGGACCATACAATCTTTTACAACTTCGTCTTGTGTCTTCATTTGAAGTAGATATGCATATAATTTTGAGATTAGCTTTTCTTGTGGACCCAAAATAATTGTGTATTTTTCCAAATATTTTTTAATTTCTTTAAGTAGTTTGTCAGAATTATCTGTTTTTAAGTTGCTACACTTATTTGAAATAACAGCATTTAGATATTTGATTCTTTTTTCATACAAAAACCCTGATTTTTGCTGGAAGCATTTAATTTGTTCCATTGTCATATTTTTTGTCAAAAATTTTGTTTTATGGTAATTAATCTTTAATCTTGCCCAGTCACCAAATTGTTTAATCTTATTTATAAGACAGTCTATTGAGTCCATCGGTTGTTCTAGTATAAAAACTAAGTCATCTGCAAAGCCTCTGAGTTTATATTGTTCATCTCTTATCACAGCTCCCTTTATACTTGTATCTTCCCTTATTTGATTATTCAGTACCTCTAGAGATAAGATAAAAAGTAGAGGTGACAATGGACAGCCTTGTCTTGTACCTTTTTGAATGTTAATTACATCTGTCAGTTGCCGTTCACTGTCACCCTTGCATTTTGTGAAGAATATATTGCTTCTACTGCTCTCAAGAAGTTTTCACCACATTCCATGCCTTTCAGTTGTTGTAGCATAAAGTGCCAACGAACATTATCAAAGGCCTTCTCAGCATCTAAACAAATTAAAGCCAGTTGTTTCTCTGGAGGAGTCTCATAATATTCCAAGATATTACAAACTGTTCTAACATTATCTTTCAAATATCTTCTAGGAAGGAATCCTGCTTGATCATAATGTATTGTGGACTGTAGAACTTTCTTCAAACGTTGTGCCAATATTGCAGCAAAAATTTTATAATCCACATTTAAAAGGGAAATTGGATTATAGTTTTTAATATCTTTCAAATCATTATTTTCTTTTGGAATCAAAGATATTGTAGCTTCTTGCCATGAGGCTGGTATTTGGCCTTCCTCTTGAATCTTTTCAATAAGACGTTTAAATGGTAAGAGTAAAGACTCTTCATAAACTTTGTAGAATTCTGCAGGTAATCCATCTGGACCCGGAGTTTTACCATTCTTTTGAGATGCCATTGCATCTCCAAGTTCCCTTATTGTTATTGGCTCATTTAAATTTTTTTGTTGTTCTTCTGTAAATTTATTGATATTATTTTGGTTGATATATTCTTCTAAATCTGTTTTATGAACTTGCTTATCTTCATATAATTTTTTATAGAACTGTTTCATAATTTGACATTTCTTGCTTTTGGGTTTTCTCTTTGTTCTTCTCATCTTTCAGTGTCAAAATTATTCTTTTGGCCTTTTTTTTTTCTCATCCTATAGGCCAACCACCTTCCAGGTTTGTTGGCATGTTCAAAAAAGTTTTGTCTAGCATATTTCAATTTAATTTCCATCTCTTCCATAAGAATTAAATTCAATTTGTGCTGCATTTCTTTCACCTTTTTTTGAAATTCATGTTTTGTTGGCTGTTTTTAAAGATTCTTTTCAGTTTCTCCAGCTTGTGACATTAAATTTTGAAAATTTTCAGTTCTTTCTTTTTTTTGATACTATATCTAATTGCAAGGCCCCTATAATAAGCTTCAGCAGTGTCCCAAACTACTTGCATCTTTACCTCTTGTGTTATGTTCTGTTGAAAAAAAGATTCCATTTCCACCTTAGATTCTTTGAGAAAGTCTTTATCTTTCAAAACTGAAATATTTAGCCTCCATGATCTTCTCATCCGTGGGCCTTTAAGCTTTATCATTTCAGGGCTATGGTCTGAAATAACTCTTGTTTGGATTTCTGTGTCCACTAAGTCTTTAATCATATTTGCAGAGAGCCAATAGGTATCGATTCTTGACCAAGTTTGGTGGCTAAAGGAATAGTGAGTAAAATCTTTGGAACTGGGATATCTTGTTCTCCATACATCAACCAAATCCATTTCTTCTACTAATTTCCAAAAACTTGTTGGCAACTGAAGATCTTTGCTTTTCATCTGTTTGTGCATTTTTTTGTCCAGTTGTCTGTCAGAAACTGCATTGAAATCTCCTATTAAACAATATTCTACATACTCCAAATTTGATAATTTAAGATGCAAATCTTGAAAAAATTTCTCTTGATGATCATATGGAGCATAGATATTTGCAAGTAATTTTTTTTTATAATCCACTGTAATTTCCACTAATAGGATTCTTCCGTCTTCAGAAGCATACTGCAATTGTGCGTTAAATTTATCTTTAATATATATTGCCACTCCCCTTTTCTTCTTGTTCATGTCTGTTTTTTATTTTTTTATTTTTCAAAAAAATATCGATCTTTAGTTAAAATACGGGTTTCTTGTAAGCAAATTATGTCCATTTCCATTTTTGTCAAATATCTAAAAGTCTTCCTCCTTTGGGCAGGGGAGTTGAATCCATTCACATTAATTGAAACTATTGAAGCCAATATGGGTTTTGCTTATCAATATCTTTCTTATCTTTTTTGGAATGCTGTCTTGTATGGTATCTCCGTGGTTCATTTGGATTTTCTTCACCAGAACTTTCTTCCTCCTCCTCCTCCTCCTTCTTTTAAGAACATGAGAAGCCATGTTGGATCAGGCCAATGGCCCATCCAGTCCAACACTCTGTGTCACACAGTGGCCAAATTTTTTTTTATACACACACACACATACACACATACTGTGACTAATAGCCACTGATGGACCTCTGTTCCATATTTTTATCTAACCCCCTCTAGAAGCTGTCTATGCTTGTAGCCGCCACCACCTCCTTTATCCTTCACTCTATCTAAAAAATTCTGAGCTTTAAAAATGGAGCTAATCCTGTATCTGTTCTCCTGGTAGGTAAAAAGAAGGCCTTCTGGCATTAGCCACATGTAGGATATTTCTCTTCCTTTCAAAAAGTCTGTTAATGCTTGATATTTTCTCTAATTTTGTCTCACTGACCAAGGTACCTCTCTTAGAATTTTCACCATATTTCCAGCTATCATCATCTTACTTGCTTCAAAATGTCATCTTTCGTCCTCTTTCTTGTGAGCCTCAAGTGGACTTCACTAGATAATTTGTTTCATCTTGTATAACTCGATGGTACCCGTCTAACTTGATCAAACTCTTCTTCCATCTTCTGAGGAGTCACCTGTAAAATTTTAGCCAAGGCTTCACTTAAAATTTTCTGTAAATCTTCATTTTTCTCTTCTGGTATATTTTGAAACCTCAACATATAGGCGGCTCTGTCTACTTTCAGCTGCAAGAGTCTAGAATCGTGTATATTTTGTTCTTTTTCCAGATATTCCACCTTTTGGATATTTTCTGTCACCTGACCATCTAGTACTTTTAAGGCTTTATTGGTCTCAGCTGTCTGTCTGCTATTCTCCAAAAGTTCTTGTTTAATCTCTGCCATCTGTTCACCAATATTGTCTACTTTACTAGTTAACTGTGTTATAGCAGTCATTAAGGTGTTTTGCATTTCTTTCATATCTCCCTGCATGGTTGTAAATTTTCCTGGCCCAGGTGGAGCTTTGGACGAAGAAAATGGTGGCTTTCCTTTTCTATTATCTTTTTTTTTACTGTTTCTTTGAAACCAATCCCAGCTTTATTTTCCATTCTTACTAGAGTAAGCACACTCACAGCCACAAGTTCAATAATGCCTCTTCAACATTTGTTTTGAAACTCTATGTTCCTGTTTATAACAGATAAGCTAATCTCCACCAAGCAATGCCCTTATTATGAAGTAGTTTTAAAAAGAAGACAACCTTCTAGCTTCTAGCAACAATTTGTGGTAGCCAAAACAATGCTAAGAATAATAATAAACAGAAATTTTTAGCCAACCACACTACATAGTCAATAGGCAAAACAATTCAGTTCACTACAACAACAATTCACTATTACAAGTCCTCTAGCAATGCTGATTCAATTGAAATCCAAATCACCACAACGTCTTTCAAATAACTTCAAATTTCAGAAACTTCAAGGTGTAAATTTGTAATCCAGGGTTGAATGTCCTATTTGTAATCCAAGAGTGAGATCCAGAATTTAAAAATAAGCCAATAATCCAAACAAAAGAAAAGGAAATCAGGTACTCCCAAAAGTAATGCCAAAAATAATAGCAAATAGGAAAAAGTCCCCCAATTTGGTGATACAGAAAGGAATGAAAAATAAAAGGTGCATAAAAAAGAATCTCAACCAAAAAAATATTTAAACCATGTCAAAAAATATTCCAGCCACAGATAAAAAGAAGGCAAAGAAAAAATAAAAACAAGTTTAAAAGGTTATATCCATATCATCCAACAAGAAAGATAAAAATCCACTTTGGAAATTTGTAGAGGTATTCTTCTTACAACCAGAGATCCTGCTATATCTTCTAAGTCTATCTCAAGTACCCACCAGCCTTTAGAAATTAATTAAAACTCTTATAAGTTCATTCAGAGCACTTCAATTTAAGCTTCAAAGTATTTTTAAGTCAACTGTCTTTCACATCCATATACACTTGCAAGCAAGCATCTTTCCCAGAATCCAAAATATTTTTCTCCCCCAAAAGTGGGTTTAAAACAAATCAGTTAAATTCAGCCATCAAATCTCCTATAAAACTAAAAATTGGTGTAGTCTTCTCATGCAGGTATTTGCAATGATATCAGGTTAGGCAGAAACTTTTGCAAGCCTTGAAAAAGAATGAGGGAGAGTCCCCCCCCCCCCTCAGTCTTTTTCACCACGTGAGATCTGCTTCAGTCCTGATTCTCCTCTTTCCTGCTTGTCAGAGATGTTACCATTAAAAAAAATAGTATAGGGAAAGAACACTTACAGTAATAGAAAGATTTTAAGGTCCAAAATGTAGAATGCTGAAGAAAAGAGAAAGAAGCCAGTGGCTGACCCTCTTGCCAATTAAAAATGGCGATCGGAGCGATGAGGCTAGAGGCAAGCAGGATCATGGAGCAGCCGTCTCTGCTGACACCCCCATTCTACTGCTCAAGCTCCCTGCCTTCTAGGACCCTTCCTGGGCCCCAGAGTCGAGTTGTCCTTCAGGGGCGACCCCTCAATGGACCGATTTGAAAGCGACTCTGGATGCATCGGTCCGAGCCGCTTTCAGCCATGCTTCGCCAAAACTGGAAGTCCCAAAAGCTTCCACATTCCATACACCAGCAGATGGGCCAAAACAACAGTAAGCTGACCTAGGCACTTCAGGAAGAACCCTGGGCATCCCAGAATAATCCAGCGTTGTCCTAGTAACAGAACTTCCAACAATCCACAACTGGCCTTGGCTAGCTTTTATATATATATATATATATATATATATATATGAACATAAGAACATAAGAGAAGCCATGTTGGATCAGTCCAACAGCCCATCAAGTCCAACACTCTGTGTCACACAGTGGCAAAAAAATTTATATACACACATACACTGTGGCTAATAGCCACTGATGGACCTCTGCTCCATATTTTTATCTAAACCCCTCTTGAAGGTGGCTATACTTGTAGCCGCCACCACCTCCTGTGGCAGTGAATTCCACATGTTAATCACCCTTTGGGTGAAGAAGTACTTCCTTTTATCCGTTTTAACCTTTCTGCTCAGCAATTTCATCGAATGCCCACGAGTTCTTGTATTGTGAGAAAGGGAGAAAAGTACCTCTTTCTCTACTTTCTCCATCCCATGCATTATCTTGTAAACCTCTATCATGTCACCCCGCAGTCGACGTTTCTCCAAGCTAAAGAGTCCCAAGCGTTTCAACCTTTCTTCATAGGGAAAGTGCTCCAGCCCTTTAATCATTCTAGTTGCCCTTCTCTGGACTTTCTCCAATGCTATAATATCCTTTTTGAGGTGCGGCGACCAGAACTGCACACAGTACTTAGCATATATATATATGCTAAGGTATACACTTTTTTGTACCAGCACCAGCTCAGCTTTTTGGCAAGGGCTCAAGTAACCTAAGGGGAAATTGGCCAATGGGAGCAGAATTAATTATAATTGATTTATCAACAGATGACCCAATAGTTTATTCATGGGTCATGTTTTGATAAATCAATTATAATTAATCTCTCCCACACTGGATATGTTAACAAAATGTATATAAACTGCTGTAATGGACCTGATGCCTTCAGAAACACAGGAGATATTGGTATAGAGAGATTGTGGGATGTTTCTTCAGGCCTATAGATAAACCTTATATAAACAGTTCCTCCTTCAACAGAACTCTAGTCATATGATCCTTTGTTGATTGGGTGAGGGAGCACACTTGGCTCATGGTTTGTGTGCAACATCATCATCATCTTTACTGTACATAGCTAGGGTCTTCCACAGGTAGTTTCATAAATTTCAGATACTTTGCTGGCTATAGTAGCAGAGCTCAAACTTCACTTAGAGGAGCCACAGCAAGATATGCTCCGAGCTTTCTGTTTGTTTGTTTGTTTTAAAGTCCTTATTGCATAGGCTTTTCCCCTGTGCTGCTTTGCTGATAGCTTCATTTCTGGTGTTCTTTGTCCAAGTTATTTATTTTATTGGGTTTCTATCCCGCCCTGTTCCAAGATGGGTTCAGGGTGGCTCAAAATAATTGGATACAAACAAATAATACCGTATGGTAAAATCAAGTTAAAACTATAAACAGCAATAAAGCAATAAAATAAGCAATAAATGAGCAATTAAACAATAAACAGACTGACAATAAAAATAAGATAATAAACCAAATAAGACTCCAGGGCAGTCTTTAATGTCTCCTGCAGGATGACTAGTCCAACAATGTTTCTGCAGTGTAATTATGTGGGCAAGGGAGGCTGAAATCGACTGAACACCTGCCATCTCAACCAAAGGCCTGGCAGAACAGCTCCATTTTACAGGCTCTGAGTATGTAGCAAGTCCTACAGGGCCCTGATCTCATATGGAAGCAAGTTCCAGCAGAGGAAACCCCAACCTGGACCAGGGGCTTGGCAGCCCTACTCCCCACCTACCTTGTCCACTGAATAGTAGGTACAGCTGCATAACAATCCCTGGATTAGGAGAGTGGGCAGCCAGCCACACTCCCAGAAGCCCTCATTAACTCCTGAAGAAGCCCACACCACCCTTTCTACACTTCTTATGTGATTTTGGTGGCGAGTGACTTGCTGGCCTTTTGACTGCGGGGGTGGGGGTAGCCAAAAAGAGCCTCAGGTGATTGAGGCCTGCTTGGGTTGGCTGGTTCTCTAGCCAACCCAATCAGGCCTCGCTTGTCCTGGGCTCTCCTTTCTTGTGTCAGGTTGCTTTTGGCTGGGGGGGGCATATGCTAATGAATTATGCTAATAAGCTCCACCATCTATTTTTCTACAAAATGACCCCTGATTGTGAGCATTTCCATTTTTGCCCACTATGAGTCATTCATGACTAGCCGAACAGTTGGTGTTTCTTCTTAATCTACTGGAGGGGGAGAACCCCTAGAACTCTGCTCCATTAGCTTTCCCCACATACTTTATTTCTTGGAACAGGTGTTTCAGAAGAGGAGTAGTAACACTATCATGTTAGCCTTCTTCTGACTGAGATTTGTTGACTGTATTTATGTAAGTAATGAAAAGGAGACAGATTTGATGCTGATATACTTTATGATTGTTGAGACAGGATAGCTGATTTAATTTCTGGACTGGTTTTGAGAGTTCTCCAAACACATGCCCATTCTGAATTTATGTTTTTCTTATGTGCAATATCTTGTTACTACAAGTTTCAGTCTTGTGTTTTTCCAAAATTGTTAATTATTTTTACAGGGAGCAGAGAATTATTATATACGCAGTGTCCTGATGAAAGAAACAAGTTCCAGAATGTCCAGTCTGTCTGTGAACACTTCGAAGACAATTGAGACACAAGTACAGAATAAGACCGACAGAGATGAATATATTATCACAATTTTGAACTATGTTTCTATTCCAGTTGTGATTTTGGGACTACTTGGCAACGGGGCTGTTTTCCACATACTCTGCTGCAGTATAAAAAGGACAAATTATACTGTATATGTACTGAACCTGGCCATAGCTGATTTTACTGTAGTCTTTTGTAACATTGCAATATCTGTTTTAAGTTTAATGATATGGGGAACATTAGCTTTTAATTTACTTGATATCCTGTGGTTTTTTGGGTACAACAGCAGTTTTTTTCTCTTGACAGCCATTAGTGTTGAGAGGTATCTTGGTGTTTTCTACCCCTTTTGGTATAGTTCTAAGCGTCCAGAACATCTCTCGGGCATACTCTGTTCTCTTCTATGGGTTACCTCCTGCTTGGTGACTGCAATCGAATATTTCACCTGCTGGTCAAATTTTTACATCTACAAAGAAGAATGTTACGCAGATTATAGTGCTGCCAGTATATTCCTTGTCACCATTTTCCTGATTTTTACTCCAGTCATGGTCCTATGCAGTTTGATTGTTTTTGTCAAAGTACAGAGAAATTCACAGCCATCATCTTCAGCACGCTTGAACCTCACAATTGCTGTCACCATTGTGATATTCCTCATCTTTGCTTTGCCAAGCAGGTTTATGTTCCTGGTAGGGTACTGGCATCCTGAAACAAAATTAATATGGGATTTTATTCAGGTTTCTTTTTTCCTCAACTTAGTCAACAGCACACTCAATCCTTTTGTTTACTTTTTTGTTGGGAGGCAGAAAAAACTGAGATCTCAAGAGCCCCTCTCTGTGGTGTTTCAGCGATCCTGGACTTATGTGGTACAAGATCACAGAAACAACTCAGGGGAGGCCTGAAAATATTTGAATCCTCAACACTGTTGGAAATTCCAGTGTTTCACTGAGAGAAAACTTACAGATAAACATCTGAGGGAAAGACCATTTACGTTGTTCAGCAGCTACTAACTTCAAAATATCATTCTTAAACTTGCTTTGGGAAGAGTTGCTAGTGTTTTTGCAGACTTCCTGTAAAAGGTATGCTTATCCTTTGCTCAGCTGCAGCCTGATTTTGTGGTTCCATTTATCATGTTTTCTTTATATTGTTTTTTAAAAGGGGAGAGGAGCCAAACAATTCATTACATAAGAACATAAGAGAAGCCATGTTGGATCAGGCCAATGGCCCATCCAGTCCAACACTCTGTGTCACACAGTGGCCAATTTATATATATATATATATATATATATATATATATATATATATATATATATATATATATATATATATATATATATATATATATATATATATATATATATATATATATACACACACACACAAATATATATACACACTGTGGCTAATAGCCACTGATGGACCTCTGCTCCATATTTTTATCTAACCCCCTCTTGAAGCTGTCTATGCTTGTAGCCGCCGCCACCTCCTGTGGCAGTGAATTCCACATGTTAATCACCCTTTGGGTGAAGAAGTATTTCCTTTGATCTGTTTTAACCTGACTGCTCAGCAATTTCATCAAATGCCCATGAGTTCTTGTATTGTGAGAAAGGGAGAAAAGTACCTCTTTCTCTACCTTCTCCATCCCATGCATTATCTTGTAAACCTCTATCATGTCACCCCACAGTTGACGTTTCTCCAAGCTAAAGAGCCCCAAGCGTTTTAACCTTTCTTCATAGGGAAAGTGTTCCAACCCTTTAATCATTCTAGTTGCCCTTTTCTGGACTTTTTCCAATGCTATAATATCCTTTTTGAGGTGCAGTGACCAGAATTGCACACAGTATTCCAAATGAGACTGCACCACCATTCTATAACTACAAACCCTAAAAGTCTTCCACATATTCTTACCACCACCACCACCCTCACGCACATAACAATACCCTAGAGGCTAGCAAGTTTTGATCCTCAGGAAATCAGCAAGTAATCAACACAAATCCTTTTGGAACAAAAAAAGCACCAGTGAATTCTGTGGTCTATATCCCTTGGGCAGAGTAGAATACTCTTTGCCCAATAAAAGATAAGTATTAAAGACTGGCAGCTAGCCAAGGGGATAAAGATATGGAAATAACGTCCAGAATCTAGATGACAAGCAACTCTGAATGGCTTATTATTGTTGTCCCCCCCACCCACCACTTTCAGCTCAGTGTGGCTTGGAAGAATGAAATATTCCCTGGAAAATTTTCCAACAGATATCCTGTTGCCATAGTGTGTAGTGGGGAGCAATGTTCCCTCTAAGCTGTGGAGTCTAGTGTGCAAAAATTCTACTTTATGAGTTACTGGCATTAAAGTTGTGAGCTACTGCATAAATTAGTTTGCTCTGGGGCCATTTTTCCTGTGCTAAGACAAAAATGTGTGACCTGGAGGCTAAGAAAAACTGTGAGCTAGCTCACACTAACTCAGCTTAGAGGGAGCACTGGTGAGGAGGAGTAGAAGAACTCTCCTGTGAGGGAGAAACAAAGGAAATTTCACACCCAAATATTAGTAAGTGGGCAGTCTGAAAGTGGGATTTATTTGCTCTTAGAAATATGAAGCCGATCTTCATATTTCTGATTTCAATTCATTTAATAAAGCTGGGACCACACCACACCACACTGTTCTATTGTGTTTCCTGACGAGGCCCTGGACTGGATAGTTCCATAGATCTCAGGCAGCCTTGTTGGGTTACTGGGTTCCTAGTTTGTACTGGTAGTTCCTTCTGGCATGACTTCTGAGTGCCTAAGAGTCCCTGCACCAGATGGACAAGCATTGTTATTGGTCTTAATCTTACTTTGGCTTCTCACCTCTTTCACTTTCTGCACTAGCCTAATTAGACAAATCTGTTTTTCTATGTACAGAATTACACTATTCCCTTGATTTAGTATTTATTTGGGACAGCTTATAATCAGAAAGCCAGTCGTGCAAGACACAGCAGGGGTTATATTAATAGCTCTGGATATACACACACAAGCAGAGATATAATCAAATTGAATTAAACAATAGTAAGTCACCATTTTCCAACACACATTCAAAAAGACAGAGAAGGAATAATCAAGGACTTGTATCATACTAAAAATTGGCATTGCTCAAAGCCAAATGAATAACTGAGAAGTCTTCCACATTTAGGATGCCACAACTGAGAAGGCTCTGATCCTAATATTGACCACAGAAAATGAAGGAAGGCAAAGCAATTCCTTGAGAGATAACCTTCAAAATACAGGAGCAGGTATCCCGAAAGCACTTCCCCCTTTATGTTACTTGTATCCTTTCTGTTGCTTATAACCTTATAAATGTATATCTGGATGTGTATCTCATGTATCTGATGAAGTAAGCTCTGACTTGCGAAACCTTCTACTAGAATAAATTTTGTGTGTTTAAGTGCCACTGGTCTTCAGTTTAATTTGTGGTCTGTTTTAATGCTCTATGCTTTTATGCTGCCTTTTTGTTAATATTTTAATGCTTTGTTTGTATTATTTGTATTTTATAAACTGCTTTAGGCAGGTGTGCACATATCATGAAGCTGTAATCCTGAATTGAGATTTATTTCAAAATTAGTATCTATAGAATCATAATTTCCAATTTTTATTTAGTTGACTTTGATGTCACATATGAAAAACAGCCTCCACAGATAATTCTGGATATCTTTGAGTTGTTCACTATTAGATAATTTAGTCATTGAGCAGTCCACTTACATTAAAAACAAACCAGATCCACCAGTTCTCCTGAACTAGAGGGAACTAGGAAGAATAGCTTGCTGACAAGTCAGATACAAAATTCATAGCTGAGCAGGTTTAAACACAGAGCAGGACAAAGACTATTCTAAATGCTGGAAGGTACCCTGGACAAACAAAAAGGTATGTATAAATTAGAATCTGGAATTAGGAAGGAAAATGGGAAATAAAATTAGCTAATTAAAAGCAGAAACATATAAAGAACAATTTCTAGTATTTGGGAGGGAGCACTTAGGGTGGCCAGATCGTCCCGACCACCCGGGAAAGTCCCGCTCCTGCCTCTAAATTCCCGCCTCCCGGGCTGGCTATCCCGGGACCATTAGAAGTCCCGGTTTAGCCAGCGAGAGGAGCCGGCGGGCCGCGCGGGGAAGGCGGCGAGTGAGCGGGAGGCCGGGCGGGACTCCTCCTGCTGCTGCTGCCACCGCTGGCGGGCCCGGGCGCCTCGGGGAGGGCGGTGAGACCGGCGGAGGCATGCGCTCAGCCCCGCAGCCAGCCCTGCCCGGATGCCGGCTCAAGCTGGGAGGCCGAGGCGCCCCGCCCCGCCCTCCCTGCAGGCCCGGCGGCCTGGCTGCGGCTGCCCTGCCCTCCCTCCTTCCCTCCTTCCTTCCTTCCTTCCTTCCTTCCTTCCTTCCTTCCTTCCTTCCTTCCTTCCTTCCTTCCTTCCTTCCTTCCTTCCTTCCTTCCTTCCTTTCTTCCTTCCTTCCTTCCTTCCTTCCTTCCTTCCTTCCTTCCTTCCTTCCTTCCTCCCTCCCTCCCTTCCTCCCTTCCTTCCTTCATCCCTCCCTCCCTCCTTTCTTCCTTCCTCCCTCCTTCCTCGGCGGGGCAGCCACAGCCAGGCCGCCGGCTCAAGCTCGGAAACCGAGGCGCCCCGCCCTCCCTGCAGGCCCGGGGGCCTGGCTGCGGCTGCCCCGCTGAGGGGGGAGGGGGTCCGAGCGGCTCCCTCTTACCTGGCCACCAGGGCGCTCCGGCCAGCATCGCCGCCCGGGAAGGGGCCGCCTGCCGCCACCGCCTCCTGCTCATCCTCGCGCTGCTGCTGCGCCTCCTGGCCAGCCTGCCCGCCTGCCCGGAGGGGAGGCCGCCACCACGCCCTGCGAGACGGAGGTAAGCCCCCCCCAGGCAGGCAGGCAGGGAGGGGGCCGAAAGCAGGGGGGCTGGCGGGAGGGGGCGGCCGGCCTTCCTTCCTCCCTTCCCTCCCTCCTTCCTTCCTCCCCTCCTTCCTTCCCTCCCTCCCTCCTTCCTTTCTTCCTTCCTCCCTCCCTCCTTCCTTCCTCCCCTCCCTCCCTCCTTCCTTCCTCCCTTCCCTCCCTCCCTCCTTCCTTCCTTTCTTCCTTCCTCCCTCCCTCCTTCCTTCCTCCCTTCCCTCCCTCCTTCCATCCTCCCTTCCCTCCCTCCTTCCTTCCTCCCTTCCCTCCCTCCTCCCTTCCTCCCTCCCTTCCTTCCCTCCCTCCCTCCTTTCTTCCTTCCTCCCTCCTTCCTTCCCCCCTTCCCTCCCTCCTTCCTTCCTCCCTTCCCTCCCTCCTTCCTTTCTTACCGTCTGTCTTTAATAGGCAAGTGTCCACCCCCGTTTGCTCTGTTGGCTCTATCTGCGCCACTTTCATCACTTTCGGGGTGTGGATCCCCCAGTGGGGTGGGCTCCCGACTCCCTCCGCCAGCTGTTTCTGATAGCCCTGCGCCCCCTCTTTCATTTGATATGTGTCCCGTGCGGGTGCCACCCTCCCGCCGAGAGATGCCGCAAAATGAGCCCCCTTGAGGCTTATGGCGGCAGGGCTCGGGGGAAGCGAGCTAGACTGCTGTTCTTTTGAGGGGTTATAGAGTGTTTCGAGCCCGTCCCTGTGGCATCGGTCCCATCGTTGTGGGACCCAGGGGGCCGGCGCAGCGGCCCACTGAAGCAGCCTGTTACTAATAACACAGGTCGAGATGCAGGACAGGAACCCGGAAGTGACCGACAGGCTGCTTCAGCGGGCCGGGAGATGCCGCAAAAACACCGGGAAGACTGCCACGGCGTCGGACGGGGCTTCAGAAACAACGCTGAAGCCCCGCCCACTCCCCAACGCGCTCAGAAGCGCGCCGAAAGATCCACTCTCCCTCCAAGGGGGGGCAAAAATTACCTCCTCAGCCACGCTGCTTGCAGCGGGCTTCTGGAGGCTTCGTTGCCCCCCCCAAGGCGGAATAAAGAGACGGACACAAATGATTTGGTGAAACTATGGGCCACTTTTATTAAAATTAACCAAGAACGGCAAGGGCAACCGAGCTGCGGCCAAGTCAGGGCCAGGGGTCTCCTCAGACCGCTCCCCTGCCTTTTTCAGCGGGCGAGAGACCCGGCCCCCTGGCCGGAGCTGTGAGCCACAGCTCCCGTCAGGCAGGCCCAGCAGGGAGGCTCAAACCGGAGGGCCCCAACACCAGACGCGAGTCTCAGCGAAAGGCACCCATCCAATCGAGTCTCCAGGACAGTCTGCATTCACATACCTCGGGCCACACCAAAGGTAGATCCTGACAGACCCCTAACTCCCCAAAAGGGGGAGGCTATCCGGTCCTCCCCAGGCCGCCTGGTGCCATAAACCCCGTAGAACCTGCCACAACTAAGGCCAAGTCTCTACTTAGGGCTTAGCACCCACAGAAAGACCCAAAACTGACAAAAGCCCTTGCCGCAAATCTCTCAGGAAAAGCAAATTACCCTTTTCCGAGAGATGCACTCCATCCCCTCTGTAGAGGTCGGGACAATCCTTAGAAATGTCCGGATGGGGCAAATAGTGACCCAAGCCACCCTCCAAAACCTTGCGAATTTCCTTATTCGCTCGGTAACGAGCCCTTTCCAACCCAGCTGGATTCCAGGCACAACGCCACTCCAGGCGTGGAATCATGGCCGACCAAACTATAACGGTACCAGGCCATCTGTTCCTTATGTACCTGAAATCATCCCGGGCCTGCAAGATCAACGCCTTGCCTTTAATTAGCCCGAGATCATTCCCTCCCAGGTGAATGATTAATACCTGCAGAGGAGGGGCCCCCGCCCCGTGAAACAAAAGGGGGAGCAAGCCAGGCCACTGAAGACCACGGCGCCCCCTCCACTCGACAGTGACATGTTTGCTGAGCCCCAGCTGAGAGCCAACAGCAGTTCTCCGAGCTTGATGTGCTGCCCAAAACACATAACTGTGCCCGCAGATGAGAACTCTGCTCCTCCGGCCAGGAACCACAGCATCTAAAAAGAAGAAACACACAAGTTATACCACCAGAACATCAAGGTACCCCCAGCTCCTATTAGCGGAGCAAAGGGCGAATATAGCTTTTGTAAGCCTGAGAGCGCCAACGGCCAAGGCGTCGTATGGCCGTAGCTGAATAACCCAAGGCAGCAGCAGTAGAAGCTGCCCCAATTCGAAAGGAATGGGTACCAAACCTCATTCCAGTCAAACCCAGCATGGCTAAAGTCTTTGATGTCACAGCCCAAAATTGATGCTTTGTCAGGGGACTGCCCCCTGCATGACAAAACAGCAATCCATCGCAGCCTCCCCGCACAGCCAAATAAGCGGCCAATGCGGCAACTGGGCAAAGCTCCCCATCTGAACACGGACCCAACTCCAGCACCGTCCCCGCGCCTTCTTGGTCAGTTTTAGACCGCCGGACAGTGAGGACCGCCTTACCTCCCAGCAACATAACGTCCCTCAACAACAATGCCCTACCTGACACATCACTCTTGGAGCTTGCCACCAGTTCACTAATCCTCAGAGCACCAAAAAAGGCCACCAAGGAGGCTGCGTGAAACAACACTACTTCAAATTGAGACGCACACACTGCGCTCCACACCCCTTTGAGACCCTTAAGGATCTCAGGAGACAAAGGGGCCCTAGTATCAGGCCTGGGCCCAGCCTCCCTGGACCACCCCTCCAGCATCTTCCGAAGACGAAAATCTGCTGTCTCCTCCTTGAACCCCAAAGCCTTACTAGCGAAGGCCAACGCCGACATGCACCCCCGAATTGAACGCACGGCCAAACCCTTACCTCTCAAAGCAACACAGTAATGGAGCAACTGCTCCACTGGGATGGGCAAAACAATCCGATACCCTACCTCAGCCCTAAAGTCCTCAAACTGCCGCACGGCGCGCTCATAGGACCTCCTGGTGCTGGGTGCAATGGCTAAGCCTATCGCTCTGCAGGCCTTGGCTCTCCAATCAGCCATAGCTCCCGGGGCATTGGCACCGCATCCATATCGGCGTCTGGAGCCAGCTGATGAAACCTCTCCATCTGTTTACGAGAGAGAGCGTCAGCCACTCCGTTATTCACCCCAGGGACATGCTTGGCCAAAAACAAAATGTTGAGCCGCAGGCAGCGCAGAGTGAAGGCCCTAACCAACCTCATAACCCGCTGCGATTTGGATGTAAGGGAATTAATAACATGGACCACCGCCATGTTATCACACCAGAAATGAACAGTGGAATTGGCCATATCCTTCCCCCACAGCCAAACCGCAACCAAAATCGGAAAAAACTCCAAAAAGGTAAGATCCCTGATCAAACCGGCCTGCACCCACGACTCAGGCCACTCTTCCATGCACCAATGTCCACGGAAGTAGACACCGAACCCTAGTGACCCAGCAGCATCTGACATAACCTGAAGCTCAGCTTCAAGCCTCATGTCCTCCCTCCAAAAAGAAATCCCATTAAAGGATTCCAAAAATTCCTGCCACATCCGCAGGTCCTCCCTCATGCTGCTAGTAACCCTAGTCCTGTGCTGTGGCAGGCGAAGGCCCGCCATAGCATCACAAAACCTACGCAGGAAAGGCCTACCTGGGGCGACCACTTTGCAAGCAAAGTTAAGGTGCCCCACCAGCTGCTGCAGCTCCAGCAACGTAACCTTCCTCCTACCCAGAAAGGAATGAATCCTTCCCTTCAAATCCAACAGCTTCTGCTCGGGAATCCTGGATGACTGAGCCAAGGTATCTAGCTCAATCCCTAGAAAAACAAGGCGTTGGGCCGGGCCTTCAGTTTTCTCCTCGGCCAATGGCACGCCCAACTCAGCAGCCAACTCAACAAAGCCGGCTAACAACTGAGCGCAACGACCCGAGCCGGCAGGGCCCACAAACAGGTAGTCGTCCAGGTAATGAACAACCTCCTGCAAACCCACTTTTTCGCGCACAGCCCATTCCAGAAAGGTGCTGAAGCACTGAAAAGCAGAACATGAAACAGAGCAGCCCATAGGCAACGCCCTGTCCATGTAAAATTGCCCTGCAAACGAAAAGCCCAACAACTCAAAATCATCGGGGTGGACAGGGAGAAGGCGAAATGCCGACTTGATATCGCATTTTGCCATCTCAGCCCCCTGCCCACAGCGTCGCACGACGCCCACAGCCTGATCGAATGAGGTATACCGAACGGAGCAAAGCTCCTCCGGTATGCCATCATTAACGGATGAACCCCTAGGATAAGAAAGGTGGTGAATCAAACGAAATTCACCAGGTGCTTTCTTTGGCACAACCCCTAACGGGGAAACCCTAAAATTAACAACAGGAGGGCTAGCAAATGGGCCCAAAATCCTGCCAGCAGCCAACTCCTTAGCAATTTTTTCCTTAACTATATGTTCCAAACCCACAACTGAACTAAGGTTCCTGGACCGAGTTGGTACCCGAGGACCTTGAAAAGGAATCCTAAAACCTAACGTGAAACCATTCAAAAGATAACAACTTTCCTCCCTATGAGGGTATCTACTAAGCCAATCACTGAGAGGCCCCACCCTTATCGGGCTGGGACCCTTTTCCAGGCAAAGAACCCCCCCCTGATTTTCTCTGACCCTTGCGAGATCGGACTTTGGGGCAGGAGTTGAAGGAGTGAGGGCCGGCGCACAAGGGGCATTCATGCTTAAAGTGGCAGTCTTTACGACTGCAAGCCCCCTGGGACCCAAACTCCCAACAGAGCAGGCGGGGTTGAACCGCCTGCCCCGCAACACTGCGGGGGGAAGAGGACGCACCTGAAAGAGAAGCGGAGCCCTTGGAAACAAGGTGACCGCTGTCGGATCGATCCCCCAAATTGGGCCGTGCCGGTGACATCACCTGCAGCCACAACTGCTGGTGGATCCGATCCCATGGGAGTGAAGGGTACAATGCGGCCCTCATTCTGAACTCCTGGTCGTACTGGCTCCAGGCAGGGCCACTGAACATCGTATACCCTTTATAAATGATGTCCAAATATTGTATAAGAGCGGCCGCCCTCCAGGGCTGAGCCCGCGCAATAACTCCCGCATAGATCAGAAACCCAGGAAGCCAATTGGCCCAGGTCCGGTCGACCTTCCTTTTCCTAAGCTTCTCCTTATCTTTGTCGTCAAGCTCCTCTTTGTCCTTTTTTTCCAGCTCTCTATACAAAAGGGAGAATACATCCACATATTCTCCCTTTAAGATTTTTTCTTTCGTGGCAGGCAGCAAGTGATCGCCTAAGGGTAAGGCGACCTCACCAGAAGGCATGGCATTGAATGGCACCGCCCCATAAGGCGAAGGAAAACCCCAAGCATCAGGCAAGGCACCACCTATCCCCTGCTGCCCGGCCCCGTGCCATTGACCCAACATGCCCCACTGACTCTGAGGCCCCATCCAACTAACAGGCTGCTCTAAGCCCCCAGCAGAAGCAGCCCCTAACGAGGAGCAAACACCACTATTGCCAGCATACCCCCAGGCACCCCACGGCCATGCATGCCCCATGTGTGGTAGGGAGCCATTCCCAGTCTTACCTGAAGGCACAGCAGGCACCAACGCAGACCCAGCACCGCCAGCACCAGACGAAGGGCCAGCACCGACATCAGGGCCTCCAAGCCCCACAGCACCACCAGCCGCTGCTGCTGATCTACCCTCAAGGAGAGACAGGCGTGTCAGAATATCAGCCTGAAACATCCTTTTGGAAACCTGCCCCTTATTGGGCACTTGAGAAGGAGGAAGACCCGAAGCCCGCTCCAAAGCCTGCAGTCGCTGAAAAATGACTGCATTAACATCGTCATCGCCTTCATCATCCGAAGATGAGGGAGGCGCAGGACGCTTTGGCGGCGGCTTGGGGGCCCTAGGGGCAGGCTGCTTCCCCTTAGGCTTACCAGAACCCTTACGGCCCGACATGCTGTGCTAAAGTGTGCAGAGCAATTAAAGCGCAAGAAAGAAATGCGCACCTCAAGGCAGCAGCCTGAATAAAAATTGAGCGGGGGGGGAGGGGGGACGTGAAGGGCGAACAGGCCAAAACCTGCACCTAAAATGGCCACCGCTCCACACACCCTAAAATGGCCGCCGCTCCACAACCCTTACTACAAGCCTCTAAAATGGCCGCCGCCTCCCACCAGGAAAGGATCCAAAATGGCCGCCCTGCACCAGCAAGAAGGACAAACAACAACCTCCCACTAGTGAGGAAATGGCTCCCAACCAAAATGGCCGACCAGCCCAGCTAACCACCAGCCCTGGATCTGCCGCCAGCAATACCACCCAGCCTTCAAGAGAAGCACCCCTGAATGGCCGACCAGCCCAGTTAACACCCAGCCCTGGACCTGCAGCCTTTAATACCTCCCAGCCCTCAAAGAAGAAGCCCCAAATGTCTCACTTGAGGCGAGCGGGGCGGGGGGGGAGGGGGGGTAGAACAAACCCCAAAGGCTAGGTGCCTGAATGTAGGGGACACCAACCACCCAGAAGGCACCCCAAAGACCCAGAGCTATAAAGAAGCCCAATAAGATCAGCACAGCCTTCAAGAGAAGCACCCCAGAATGGCTGACCAGCCCAGTTAAAGAACCCCCAAATGTCTCACTTGTAGGAGAGAGTGGGGGGGGGAGGGGAGGGTAGAAAAACCCCAAAGGCTAGGTGCCCTAATTGTAGGGGCCACCAACCACCAAGAAGGCACCCCAAACACCAAGGGCTATCCAAGATAAAAGATAAACTCAGAAGAAACTCAGCACAGAACAAACGTCCCACGACGATCCCGGCGAAGCCAGCAGCGATCGGCCGAAGCAGCGATCAGCAGAAGCAGCTCCCAGACACCCAGAGCGTGCACGCACGCTCCGAAGCCTCCAAAAACGCCGGGAAGACTGCCACGGCGTCGGACGGGGCTTCAGAAACAACGCTGAAGCCCCGCCCACTCCCCAACGCGCTCAGAAGCGCGCCGAAAGATCCGCTCTCCCTCCAAGGGGGGGCAAAAATTACCTCCTCAGCCACGCTGCTTGCAGCGGGCTTCTGGAGGCTTCGTTCTCAACATGGCAAAAACAGGCATATAATGAGGGTAAAGAGTTGCAACCTAGGATCAGCAAAGGGGTAGTACATAAACACCTAGTTTCTTTAAATGAAACAAAGTCCTCAGGGCCAGAAGAACTGCATCCAAGTGTACTAAAAGAACTTGTGTATGTAATTTCTGAGCCTCTCTCCATTATTTTTGCAAATTCTTGGAGAACAGGTAAGGTGCCAGAAGAACATAAGAACATAAGAGAAGCCATGTTGGATCAGGCCAATGGCCCATCCAGTCCAACACTATGTATCACACAGTGGCCTATACACACACACACACACACACATATTGGAAGATTGGAGGTGGGCAAATGTCCCCATCTTCAAGTAGGATCCAGATAACAACCAACTCATCAGTTTGACATCTATACCTGGAAAAGTTTTACAACAAATAATCAAACATTCAGTCCTTGAACATTTAGAAAGAATGGCTGTGATTACTAAGAGCCAGCATGGGTTTCTCCAGAATGAGTCATGGCAGCCTAACCTTATCTCTTTATTTGAGAAAGTTATTACCTTGCTGGATCAGGGGAATGCTGTAGTCATCATTTATCTTGATTTCAGTAAGGCTTTTTATAAGGTTCCATATACTATCCTTGTTGACAAGTTGATAAAATGTGGTTTGGATCTGTAACTGTTTGACAGATTGCACCCAAAGAGTGAATGTGAATGGTTCCTCATCCTCTTGGAGAAGAGTGGCAAGTGGAGTGCCTCAAGGATCTGTCTTGGGACCTGTTTTGTTCAATATCTTTATCAGTGATTTGCATGAAGAAATACAGGGAATGCTTATTAAATTTGCAGATGATACTAAATTGGGAGGGGTCGCAAATACAGTAGAAGACAGAAACAAGATATAGGATGATGTTGACAGGCTGGAAAACTGGGTTGAAACCAATATCATGAATTTTAACAGGGATAAATGTAAAGTTCTGCATTTAGGTAGGAAACATCCAATGCTTACAGTTATAGGATGGGGAGACTTGACTTGGCGGTACTGTGTGCAAAAAGGATCTAGGGGCCTTATTGGACCATGCACTGAACATGAGTCAACAGTGTGTTGTGGTGGCTAAAAAGGCCAATGCAATTTTGGGCTGTATCAACAGAAGTATAGTGTCCAGATCACATGAAGTGATGGTATCACTTTGCTCTGGTAAAATCTCTCCTGGAGTGTTCAGTTTGGGGCACTGCATTTTAAGAAGATATAGACAAGCTGGAACGGGTCCAGAGGAGAGCGACAAAGATTGGGAGGGGTTTGGAGACCATGTCCTGTGAAGAAAGGTTGAAGGAGCGGGTATGTTTAGCCTGGAGAGGAGGCAGCTGAGAAGTTATATGATCACCATCTTCCAGGACTGGATCTACATGCTTTTTGAGGGAGAGCAAAATTTAAAAAAATTGGTGCCCCCTTATGGGCCCATTCTGTCTTTTGGGCCCAAAGAATAGAATGGACTCCATACCCAATTTAGCGCCCCTCTCCGGAGGCTCCTGGGGCAAGCACCCCCTCTGTCCCCCCTAGATCCAGCACTGCCATCTTCAAGTACTTGAATGGCTGTCATTAAGAAGATGGTGCAGAATTGTTTTCTGTTGCCCCAGAAGGTAGGACTAGAACCAACGGGTTGAAATTAAATCAAAAGAGTTTCAGGCTCAACATTAGGAAGAACTTCCTGACAGTTAGAGTGGTTCCTCAGGCTTCCTCAGGAGGTGGTGGGCTCTCCTTCCTTGGAGGTTTAGATGCCCATCTGGCAGCAATGCTGATCCTGGGAATTTAGGGGGAGGTATTTGTGTATTTCCTGCATTGTGCAGGGGGTTGGACTAGATCACTCTGGGGTCTCTTCCAACTTTGTGATTCTATGACATTTCTCTTGTCATGTTTGAAGCGTGGAAAACCCAACAACATGGGATCACAGTTCATATTTAGGCACAGTTCATATTCAGTTTTGAGTTGTATCTTGTTATAATTACCATGGTTTATTCCAGGTTGAGAATTTTTGAAGAAAGTAAAGACATTGCAGAAAGCATAAATAATGAATTGTAATATGAGGCTGATACCCTTGAAGGAAATAGGATTACTCCTGAGGAAGTCTTTGGACATGACAAAATGAGCTTATATCGGGGTACTCATTGGGAATGGACCTTCTTTGAAATGTTGTAGAGTTGTATTTCTTTATAATGTATACAACAGATTTACAGGACTCATAAAATTTTACTAAACATTGTTAGCCAGTATATCACAGTGTTTGTATTGCCTGTGTTTGAAGAGTGTGCTTGCTCATCCCATGACATGACCCCAGAAGTTTTTAGGACCCTGTTATGTAGTCCTCTTCCTTAAAAAAATGCATTTGGATTTCCACTTTTAAAGGCATTCCTTTGATAAGTGGAAAGTATAGGGGTGGGGAATGGGTGGTCAAATACTCTGGGGAAAGAAAATAAATGGGAACAGACATAAATGGATGATGAAGGAAGGCTGATAGGGGAACCTGGCATGGACAGTGGCCTTGTTACCAAGGTCACACACTATAAGAGTTGCTGGGGGAATGATCAGCTATGACGAGTTTCTAGGATGCCACCAAGCCTACATACATTTTATATCTTTCCATGAAACCACACCATACCTACTTGGTTCCTCATCCAAAGGAAACCATCCTTGGGAAACCCTGCCCCTGGCATTTTTCTCCTCCTAGGGAAATAGGGAGGGGACAATAGGTATTGATATTTACTACAAAGCTACATGTAGATAGCAGGTAGAGGCAAAGAGACACTCCTAAAGATCTACAGAGCTCCTGCTACGCAGCATGTCCTTATAAAATGATTTGACCAGTTCACAGCTTCATTGGGCAATGGATCCCATTCCTGAGAATTTCATCCCAAGAGCTCTAGGGAAAATAAAAAGCTTGGAATGCATTTCACAATTAAGCCAAATGCATAGTATTATTAAACTGTGTAAAAGCCCTGAGTATAAGAAGAAGAAGAAGAAGAAGAAGATATTGGATTTATATCCCGCCTCCACTCCGAAGAGTCTCAGAGCGGCTCACAATCTCCTTTACCTTCCTCCCCCACAACAGACACCCTGTGAGGTGGGTGGGGCTGGAGAGGGCTCTCACAGCAGCTGCCCTTTCAAGGACAACCTCTGTCAGAGCTATGGCTGACCCAAGGCCATGCTAGCAGGTGCAAGTGGAGGAGTGGGGAATCAAACCCGGTTCTCCCAGATAAGAGACCGCACACTTAACCACTACACCAAACTAGTAGCAAAAAGCTGGCCAGATGTTCTGTCTCCAGAAAGGGACAACACTGGCTTAGCAGCTAATGCTAGTATGTACTACTAGCCATAGCTAATAACTAGACATTCAGCAGTAACTCCAAGTCAATTTGCACCCTCCAACAATAACTCCATAAATGGGAGTATTAAGAGGCTATCATGCCTCATATAGTAGAAAACAAAAAGCAGAGCTGTCATTAGGATACTGAAAATACTGTGCCCCAAACTGCCAAAAAACATAAGCCAACAATGTAAATAGATTTTTATTCAGCACAGGGGCAGAGGTAGTACCATTCATTTACTTTACTGCAGGGGTCATTTTGTAGAAAAATAGGTGGTGGAGCTCATCCAGGGATTGTTATGCAGTTGCACATACTATTCAATGGACAAGAAGGTGGAACTCTCAGAAGGAGGAGGTGGAACTCTCAGAAAGGTTCAGGAGCTGTGCTCCTGTGAGCTCCCACTGAATCTGAGGCCTGCTTTACTGTGGGAAATCCCAGTGGAACATCGCCCTAAGCTCTACTCATTGCCACAATGGAACCACTGAAGAAGAGCATGATTATCACTAGAACAGAGTGAAGCCAGGAGCCACTGTGCCTACATCGCTCCCCACTCAAGCCAAGTAAGATGAGCAGGAGCACAGCAGCAACCAGGGCTGGCCTGATGCCCTGGGGCGCCCTAGGCAGACTTGCTGCATGGCATACCCCTAAAACGCCCCCACAGCTCCCCCCTATGGTTCCATGCCCCCCGCCCCTCCCCCCGCCTGCCCCCGGTGTTCCGCTTGCCTGCCCACCGCCACTTTTAGTGTGCAAAACACTACAGGCACGAGCTGCTCGCTGGCTAAGCTTACTTTTAGCTTGCGAGCCCCAGGGGGAAGGGAGTGAGTGGAGCGCTGCCGCTTTTAGTGGTGGCAGGCAGACAAGCAGAGTGCCTGGCGGGGTGGGCGGGACGCTGCACTGGGGGGGGGGGGGTAGAGGCGGCCAGTGGGCCTGGGGCACCGGAGGAGGGGGAGCCCAATTTGCCACCCCTTCCTCTCGGCACCCTAGGCAACCGCCTAGTTTGCCTAGTGGGAGGGCCGGCCCTGGCAGCAACCACTTGACCCTCTGCCAGCAGCACCCTCTTCACTAGCCCCACTACACCTAGGCTAGTGAGGAGAAAGATGGTCCTTGTGATACCCAGCTTTGCCTTGTGTTGGCCCATTTATGGTGCTTTGCCTTAACCAGCATGGCTATGGTGGTCAGCAAGGAGGAGCATGGCATTACATGCACTCCTCTTCACTGCCCCACTGTGGCCAGGTAAGCAAGAAGGCGCATGGGCACAGCAGCACCTTACTTCACTGGCCTGTGCCAGTTGAGGTATGGTGTGTCTGGAGAGCGGAAACATGGCAATGCCTGCCTTTTATCTGCTGGTTTGTGCAATGTGCAGTCAGTAAGGAGCTACTTGGTGGCACCTGACCTCCTTTTCTCCATCTGGCTTTGTGGTCCTTCATGAAGTGAGGGAGGTGTAGTCACAGGAAGTGGTGTGGCCCTTTTCTAGTATCTCAGTATATTTATCCTGTAGAGTAGACAACTGAGAGGTAACAATATTCAAAGACTTGAAGGGCTGTCATATAGAGGATGGTGTGGAGTTGTTTTCTCTTGCCTCAGAAGGTTGGACCTGAACCAATGGGTTGAAATTAAATCAAAAGAGTTTCCAGCTAAACATTAGGAAGAACTTCCTGACAGAGTGATTCCTCAGTGGAAAAGGCTTCCTCAGGAGGTGGTGGGCTCTTCTTCTTTGGATATTTTTAAACAGAGATTAGATGGCCATAGGACAACAATGCTAATTCTGTGAACTTAGGCAGATCATGAGAGGGTGGGCAGGAAGGGCTGCATCAGTGCTTAGTTCTTGTAGCCCTTTCTTACACACCCAAGGAAATGCCAGTTGCCACTTTGAGATCAGGAAGCAATTTTCTCCAGGACAGTTTGGCCAGGGATCCTAGAGGGTGGTTGTTGGGTTTTTTGCCATCTGGAGAAGGGGTCACTGGGGATGTATGTGTGGGGAGGAGGTATTTGTGAATTTCCTGCATTGTGCAGGGAGTTGGATTAGATGACCCTAGAGGTCCTTTCCAGCTCTATGATTCTATCTACCAGGGTGCTCAACAGAGAAAGCATCTCAAATCCCAGAGAAAAGTGAAAGTGAAATCTATAATGATGTCACAGTGAGCTTCACCATGCAGTTGCTGTGAGGTAATGAGATTCTCGAGTTCTGTTTGTTACACATCTAAACATAATGACACATCTTTCTAGCATTTGCTTTATGTGAAGAGCGGAAGCAAGATCAGAAGTACAGGCATGGTAGTATTGATTTTTAAAAAAAAAAAAAAAAATCTCATGCTCATATCTATTTGATTTTTTAAAATACTGACTTGAATCCAAAGCACCCTGCATGAGGGAGGGACAATGGCTC
Organism: Heteronotia binoei; assembly: GCF_032191835.1. Taxonomy (NCBI): domain Eukaryota; kingdom Metazoa; phylum Chordata; class Lepidosauria; order Squamata; family Gekkonidae; genus Heteronotia; species Heteronotia binoei. The sequence continues at coordinate 140,694,655 of NC_083223.1, read as the reverse complement.
AGTGATACAGCATCTGCTTGGTAAGCAGAAGTTCCCAGGTTCAATCTCTGTCATCTCCAACTAAAAAGGGTTCAGACAACAGGCGTGAAAAACCTCAGCTTAAGACCCTGGAGAGTCGCTGCCAGTCTGAGTAGACAATACTGACTTTGATAGACTGAGGGTTTGATTCAGTATAAGGCAGCTTCGTATGTTTTTATGTTCAAATGGACAATTTCCACTGATTCCTCCTTCCTACTTCAGACCCCCCTCATGCCATTCCCCAGGGTCCCCTATCATCCAGGAACAGCATTTTGTGGAGTTCAAGAGGCTGCAGCAGGACAGGGAAGGCAAGAGAGGTCCACTTTGCTACTGAAAATTTGTCTGGTTCCAACCACTAAGATCATAAAAGCCACAAGGTAATTTGTCTGTGTAACAGATTGTGTGAATTTTCCCTATCAGGTCATTCTGGCTATGCCTCCTGTTCCTCCTGTCAGTCACTTCCCTCAGACAGGGTGAAGTTGGTGTGTTGGTTTCTTGCTCTCTTTTGCATGTGTTTCAGGTCTATTAGGTCTGACAAAAGAGTGTTCAATTCACTACTATGCAACAGCAGCCACTGCATGACTTGCCTTGAGCACTCACTGCCATGCAGTTTGCACAACTCCCTCAGGTCTGCAGTGGCTACCTGATGACTCAATGCCATGCAACTTGCCCAGACCCAGCTTCCTCACAACTGGGGTAAATTGGCCACCACAAAATTCACCTGAGCAACAAGCTACCACACAACTTATGCAACTTGGCCAGACTTTTCTCAGGGTGAAGGAAAAAGGAAATGCTAGGAGCCACTGTAGTGTAGTGGTGGTCAGACTAAGATCTGGGTTTGAATCAGAGACACAGTTCAAATCTCCATTCTGTCATGGAAGCTTGCTGGGTGATCTTGGACCAGTCTCTCTCTCTCTCCATAATCTACTTGACAGGATTGTTATAAGGATACAATGATGTAAGGAGGAAAATGATGTTGGAACTCCACTGGAGACAGAGGCAGGGTGTAAATAAATAAGGGACAAATGAAGATGAGGGGGATATAAAAGGTAGGGGTGAGTGGGAAGGAGAGAAGGAAGCAGGGAAAGGTGAGAGGATATGGGGGTTTCAAGGAGGGGGAAGAAAAAATAGTGTAGGGAAGGGGATACATGGGAAGAAGTTCAAAGTTTTGCTGTCTAGTTCTCAAGAAAGGTAGACTGTTTTGATGCCCAAATAGCTGCAGAAAATATCAGTATATGATACAAACAGCCAACATGAAAATCATCTGTATTTAAGGAGTTGTGTCTTTTAAAGTGTTTTCTTATGTGTGGCTACATTTGGTGCCCACTGTTTCTCTGAAAGGACTGTGGAGCTGGTGGGGGGGGGACCTCAGTTTGGACTCTTTTCTGTAAGTTTTTTGCAAACACTGAAGCTTATTTCCATAGTAAGCAAATGGATACTATATCCCTTAAGCAGATTCCTCCATAGGGCATGATGTAGTGAGTGCAGTGCACAGGAGTTTATTGTAGAGACTATGAAAGTAGAATTTTTCAGCTCCATCCATCCCCAGGCCCACTAAACAAAGCCTGCCCACAGGGAATCATGAGGCAACCTGCCAGGCACGTGAACTGATTCCCATCCAAAGCTTATGAAACTGTGATATTCACAGTGTCCTGGCCTGACAGGCCTTTTTGGAAGCTTTCCTAAATATAGCAGAGCATTCCAATACCTCAATGACAACTATGTTTATTTTTTTTATAGGAAGAGAAGAATTAATGAATACACCAATGATACCATCATGGAGGGGTCTTTTCATACCCTTTATAGGATCAAGAAAAATGATACCAAACTGGAGCTGTTGTCAATCAACAAATCTGATATCTTGAAGGAATTTAGGATAATTGCAGACATATGCGTACCATTGTGCATTCTGGGATTGATTGGGAATGGAATTATTTGCTGGCTTCTCTGCTGCACCATCAAGAGGTCGAGGTTCATGATATATGTTTTGAACTTGGCAATTGGTGATTTCGTTATACTTCTCCACTATTTTGTTCTTTACCTTTTAATTATTTTACCGTCTCATGCTAGTTTTTACAGTCAACATATAAAAGTCATATCATTAATATTTGGCTCTGGCACCAACCTCTATTTTTTAACGGCTGTCAGTGCTGAAAGGTATATCATGGTCTCTTTCCCATTCTGGATTAAATCGCACCGACCAAAGTATCTCACAGCCGTCATGTGTGTCAGTCTTTGGACCCTATCCTTCATGCTGACAATGCTAGAATATTTTTCTTGCAATCCAAGATACTTGCCATCCCACATTATTGGATTTTTATATTGTCATACTGCAATAGTAGTCCAATACATCATTGGCTATCTAGTATTTATTCCTGTGATGGTCTTTTCTACTCTGGCCCTTTTAATCAAAATATGGAAAAAAACACTTAAAAACTTCCCAACGGGGCTTGATATCAGCATTGTGGCCACAGTTTTTTTGCATCTTATATTCTCTGCATTTACTAAAATGATTGTTTTCATAAATTATTTTGCTGCATTTATGCCTAGTTCAGAATATCTTAGAGTTTCTCTGATACTTGACTGTGCAGACAGCACTGTGTATCCTTTTGTATACCTCCTTGTTGGCTGCTGGAAGAAGAGCCTGAAGCCCGTCCATGTGCTTGTTGAGCAAGTCTTGAATGATAAATCAGATAGCAACCTGAGAACACAGCTGGCATCATGAGCAAGCCTGAATGTGTCTGGAGCTCCAGACAACAGTTGGAAAAATATATAACACTTAAAGGAATATCAACAACAAATTATAGCTTCAGAATAAAATTATATATTGACTGCCTCATTTTACTGTTCACTCCTGTGTTCTCCTTAGGACAAGAATTAAGGTGTTGGAAAGATGGACAGAGGCACAACAGATAGGAGAGGTGAAGTTTGCACAGGTGTTTTCAGATGGGGACCACTAGTGACTGGACCACTGCAAACATGTCAATGTGTGTCGGGTCTTCGGTGCCCCTCCCGGTCTCCCGGCATTGCCGTTGCCCCTCCCGGGCACTCTGGGGCATTCCCCGGAGGTCTCAGAAACAGGGGGGTGGGCGCTGGGTTACTTCACTGCAGGCCCCCGTTCCCCTCTTGGCTGTGCCGTGGCTCCTGTCCCTCTCTCGCGCGAGGCAGCCTCTTTGCGCATCAGCCAGCTTCCTCAGCAACCTCCTCCCTCCCTCCTTTTATGCTTCCCGACCCAACCTTCCCCCTTCCCGGGTCCTGCCCCTCTCTGGCTCCTCCCCCCTTCAAAGCCCCAGACGCCCGGGAGAGGCGCGCCGGGGCTGGGCTGACTGGGCGTGCCTCGGGCATCCTAGCCCTCGGCTGCGTGCTGCGATGGAGCGTCTCGCGCTGCGACGAGACGAACGGTTCTCCCCCTCCTGGCCCGGTGCTGGGCTCAGCTTCTCCCTCTTGCTCCCCGGCGTCTTGCCCTGGCCAGACTTCGTGGACTCGAAGCCGGGCTCGCCGTCTGGGAGGCGTCGCTCGGGTGGCTGCTGTCACCCCGTCAGTTGAGGTGAGGGGTGGGGCTGCCACGGGGGCTTGGAGAGGTGGGGAAGGCTCTTGGGGCGACGACGAGGGCTTGGAACGGCTGGCAGGCGCCGAGGGGTCTCCTCCGCGCAGTCCCCGCCCGGGCTGGGCAGGACAATGTGCTTAGTAGAGGCTTACCAGTGAGATGAAACTCTTGGTGGGAGATGTGCTTAGTGGAACAGAAAGAGTGAGTGTGTGAGAGAGAGAGAGAGAGAGAGAGAGAGAGAGAGAGAGAGAGCTTGTCAATCCTAACCTTTAAGAAGCTGTCTTTATTTGGTGTAGTGGTTAACTGTGTGGACTCTTAACTGGGAGAATCAGGTATGATTCCCCACTCCTCCACTTGCACCTGCTGGAATGGCCTTGGGTCAGCCATAGCTCTGGCAGAGATTGTCCTTGAAAGGGCAGCTGCTGTGAGAGCCCTCTCAGCCCCGCCCACCTCACAGGGTGTCTGTTGTGAAGGAGGAAGATAAAGGAGATTGTGAGCCACTCTAAGACTCTGAGATTTGGAGTGGAGAGTAGGATATAAGTCTGAACACCCAGATCGGACCAAAATTTAACAATATTAACTATAAAGTAAAATTAACTTCAGACCACTTTCAATATCTGGAGCAAGCTATAGAACTATCTGAAGTTATAATGAAAATTAAAAATAATAAAGCTCCTGGATGGGGTGGGATCCCCATAGAATTCTACAAGAAATTCAGAACCCCTCTAATTGACCCATTGGTACAAACCTGCAACTCTATTATAAAACAGGTTCTATGCCCAAATCTTGGTCAGAAACCAGAATAACAGTCATCCCAAAACCTGGGAAAGATAAACTATCCCTGGCCTCGTATAGACCAATTTTGGTGTTAAACCATGACTTCAAAAAATTTTCTTCAATTCTGGCGAATAAGCTGAACAAAATTATAGCTAACTATAATCCATGTTGATCAATCAGGTCTTATACCCACTAGGACTATTACAGATAACATTCGTAAAACATTGAATTTGGTACACCTTGGCAAGCTAAAGATGATAGAATCAATCCTCTTAGCTACAGACGCTGAAAAAGCATTTGACAAGGTTGAGGTACCATTTCTGTTAGCAGTGCTGCAACACATGGGCTTTGGCCCAAAGTTTCTAACCTCAATCTCAGCAGTCTATGCAGATCCAAAGGCTCAAATTTATATAAATAACTAGAGATCTACACCTCCAGAGTGGGACTAGACAAGGCTGCCCCCTATCCCCAGTCCTGTTTGCCCTTTGCATAGAACCATTGGCATATGCCATTAGACAACATAAAACTTTTACCAGAATGCAGGGGGGAAAGGAAGAATACAAAATGAGACTTTTGGCTGATGATGCAATCTTTTACTTTGCAAATCCTGTACAGTCAGTAACCACTCTCCTAGATCAAATTCAAAACTTTAGTACCATCTCTGGGTTTACCATAAATTACTCAAAATCAGAATTATACCCAATTTATCTCTTGCAATCAGTCAAATCAGAGTTAAAGACTATTTCCTTTTAAGTGGGTACAAAAAGCACTGCGACATCTGGGAATAAATATACCAGTAAATCTACAAGACCTATATGCCTCTAACTTCAAATCCCTAGATGAATCTGTAAAAGTTACCCTGAGTCAATGGAGTAACAGTTTAACACTGTTGGAAAAAAACAGATACGCTTAAGACTTTCATCTTCCTCAAATACCTGTTTTTGTTCTATAATTTTCCATGTTTTATTCCACCTAAAGACTTCTGAACAAGGCAAGCCACACTTAGTAAGTTTATATGGTCCCAGAAGAAACCTAGAATTCAGTATGCTCTGATGAGCAGACCGATTAGAGGGGTGGTTTAAGTCTTCCCAACCTTGAATCCTACTACCTAGCAGCCAATTTAAAAAATATAATCTATTATGCCTCACAGAACCAGATAAAGCATGGGTAAAGATAGAATCGTCCTGCTTGAAGGGGGACTGTCTTTATGAAACTACATGGAATCAGCCTAAGGACATGGAACGAAACCCATACCTGTCCCTAACTCTGCAAATTTAAGATAAGTACAGGAATATCCTAATCCCTTCTATATCACCTTTGGCATGCTTTCTGGGCCAATACTGGTTTAATCCTGAACAGCAAAGCAATGCATTTCTGGCGTGGAGAGAGGCTGGGCTAATAAGGCTGAGAGACATCATTGTTAATAAGAAAATGATAACCAAAACCGAGCTGGAACAAAAGTACAAGCTTAACATACCCTGGTTTCAATACCAGCAAATTCATTATAAATCCACTACCCTAATATTGTGGAACTTATACACAGGCCATTAACTCCATTTAAAAAGATAATACAAAAAAATCCCAAACAATCTAGAGGCCTAACATCTATTATATATACCCTTCCTAACCAAAAGAGCTGGAATGCAATTACAACCCAGCAAAAGGCCTGGCATAAAGACTGTGGCATTGAGCTTAATGTGTGTAAGCCAAAATGCCCTCAAAAGAGGTTGGGGAATTGACAGGTGGGCAACTTTGGTTCAAAAGGACCTAGAATCTATATATACAGGATTCCACTTCCAGAAATTATTGCTAAATTTACAGAGGACACTAATTAAGTAAAACAATTATGATTTTATTACAGAAAAATATAGAACACACATACAAGATAATAGATACATATAACTTACATACAGACCTAATAAAAATAGAAATATATAGAGGTAACATAAGGATGGACAAACGGTGATAATTACCGATCGTAGTCTTCGAGGAAGGCTCCAATGGCGACAAACTAGGGAGATGGGGGAAGGGACCCTCAACTGATCAGGAATTGTGGATGTATCTAAACAGCAGGACTGGGGTACTGTCAGATGTACACTTGTTGGGTCAGAGATTATAAGGACTACCTTGAGCCCTTAGGGGGTAGGAGGTGCAGGGGCGGATGACAGGTGGTCAGCTGGTACGTGACCTTAGAAAAGGGGAGGCTCCGCAATGACCATAAGGGCTGGACTTATGCGGTGGCCAATGGCCAGTTTATTAGAGACACCTGATTGGATACCCATATCCAGCCAACAAGCGGACCTGGCCCTAGTTACCTGATTGGGCTTCCAGGTAACAGTGGGCAAGAAGGGGGAGGCTCCAGAGTGACCATTAGGGTAAAGAATGGGTGAGGCTATTGGGGTGGAAGTGATTAACAAGCTATCAAACTTATCTATATGTGACAACAGAGAGTCAAATTATACCTAAGGTGATACCCGATTTATACAATAACTATGGCCCTGAGTGAAGCTGTTCTTCCTCTTCTTTACTCCTCTACTGGCACCATCTTTTGTCTTGGGTTCCGTTGGACAAAAGCTTAGGCAGTCTGGCAGGATCTACGCCTAAGATAAGCTTGATTGCCATAAGCATAAATGACAACTGATGAGTACGTGAGCCTCTTACTTCGCTGTTATGGAGTCTGGCACTGCAGGAAGATAGTTGCTGATGATGTTAGCCTACCAACATGGCTTTCCTGGTTAAGGCTGGAAGCCGCTTGCCCGGACAGTTCCTGGCGGCGCAATTTCTTTCACTGCAACTGCTGAGATGGTGGGCACACGGAGCGGCTCGAAACCCATCTGTCCTCCTGGCTAGCACTCCTCCAGAGATACAGAGTGCTGCTGCAACACCGTGGCTGTTAGTACTCACATAAGTCTCTTACACTCTGGTAGACAAAACCCACACTTCCCTGGCAGATGTGTGTGAGTTGTATCTCCAGGAACCCTAACAGGTGATTACGATGTCTGTATATTACTGAAATTAGAGGTCTTTTTCTCACCGCGGAGCAATGGAAAACCATTTGGGAATCCTCACTCTATGCTACATACTTACTATTTATAAGACTACAAAACTATAAACTCTTTTCCAGATGGTACTTCTCCTAGAAAACTCTTCCTTTCAGAAGTGAAATCAGTTTCAGTTTCAGTTACAGTTTGCTTTATTACAGTCCATGACCAAATACACAGCACAGTGCAGGCCAACAACAACCACATAAAAATTGTAAAAATCAAGATGGACCTAAATAGGTAAAACGTAAGATATTTAAAAAATAAATGTGAAAATAAAATATAGGACATAAGTATGAATAATGAGATATGACAAATAATACAGTAGTGGTCAAACATCATCTAGCTTAATAAATATAGTACATATAATAAAAAATTTAAAAATTATACAGCTCCAAAAAAAATATTAACTAGAATACACTGGTTAAAATTACCTCGACATTAACTTGTAAGAACCATAAAATGCAATTTGATTGCATGGGAACAAAATTTGGCAACTTTATGCATGGTCTCTGTATTTATATCAGTTTCAGTAGCATTTGTGATGGTATACAGAGTACTCAGGCATTTAAGAAAAGATAAAATACAAGCTTGGAAATATTCAAAAAACAGTCAGTTCAGGACCCCTTCTTTACATAATCCTCACGAATTCTCCTAGCTGCCGCCATAAATTTGGCACAATTAATTGTGAATTGGGGGTTAAAATCTGATAACCGCGTATCTCTGATTTTGAAATCAGAAAACCCGAGACATCCCTCCAACAAAGAATAAATGTACCTGGCTCGTATGCCAGGGTATAGGCCACACCCAAACAAAACATGGTCAATCGTTTCAACTTTATCTGCACCACAAAGACAAACCCGCTCAGCCATAGGCACCTTTCTAAAGCGGCCCTCAACGACTGCTGGAAAGGCTGTAGGCTTCCCAACCCCCCCGCTTTGGCAGGAGACTTCTGGGTTCGCAGCTTCATCCCCCGGTCTCCAGAAATCAGAAAGCAGGGTGGGGGGGTGGGAAGGGGAGAACATACCCCCTTTAGAAAGCGTGTGGGGGGGAGGGAAATGTCTACTAGGCACTCTATTATTCCCTATGGAGAACAATTCCCATAGGGAATAATAGGGAATTGATCCGTGGGTATTGGGGGCTCTGGGGGGGCTATTTTTTGAGGTAGAGGCACCAAATTTTTAGTATAGCATCTAGTGCCTCTCCCCAAAATACCCCCCAAGTTTCAAAACGATTGGACCAGAGGGTCCAATTCCATGAGCCCCAAAAGATGGTGCCCCTATCCTTAATTATTTCCTATGGAAGAAAGGCATTTAAAAAGGTGAGTTGTCCCTTTAAATGTGATGGCCAGAACTCCCTTGGAGTTCATTATGCTTGTCACATCCTTGTTCCTGGCTCCACCCCCAAAGTCTCCTGGCTCCGCCCCCAAAGTCCCCAGATTTTTCTTTAATTGGACTTGGCAACCCTAAAAGGCTGTAAGCAACAAGGGTTCTTTCTTCACTGCTGGTGGAGCTGTGCTGGAATTAATGCCTTCTGGGGTATGACTATAAAACTGATTAATAATATATTGTGTTGTAAAATACCCTTTACTCCAGAATCAATTTTTTTAAATTACTGCCCACAGCTAAAGCTAATGTCACACACACAAAAAAAGAATTACCCTCACTATTAATAATGACAACTAAATTTTTGATAGCACAACATTGGACATTGGCCTGGAACTCCATCAAGCAACAATGGATGGCCAAGGTACGGAAAATTGCGGCTCTAGATAAATCGGCTACACAGATCTATGTCTCGGAAACACCAACTAAAGAAAACAATTTTGTAGAAAAATGGTTCCCTTTTTTTGAGTATATTAACTCTAGTGCAGACTACCAATCTCATAACACCAAAAAACCCCTTAATTTTTCATACTACTGATGCTGTTCTATTGCTATGAACATATTACTTGTATTTTTAACTGATAAACCATGATAATACTGGCTATGATAGCGATATTTATGCTAATTTGTTATCTATGTTATTTTACCTTATTTTGGAAATGTCGATTTATAATGTGGTTAACAGATGCTAAGACATTGTCTATTGTTTGCTCTATATAAATTTGTAAAAATTAATAAAAATTTAAGTATTAAAAAAAAAGCTCATGAGGGACACCAGGGGAACTAGACGTCACTTGTGAAGTCACAAAGATATTAAGACAAAATATAAAAAATAAGATTTAAATGAGGGGTTGCCCAGTAGCAGCTGCAGGTGAGCAGGAAAGCAGCCAGACAGTGCAGGGGTCTTGCTGCTCTCACCAAGGGTGAGGCACATGCTGTGAGTCAGAAGAATCTGGGGTGGGCTTGGGTAGGAAAGAGAAAATCAATTGCAGCCTACCCAATGAAAGCTTTTCTCCCTTAGCAGCAACCATTCGAGCCATTCAGAGAAGAAAAAAGGAACTGTCAGATTTAGTACACTCTCAATATAATAGGTATTTCCTCTAGTGGGTGTGAAAGGGGCCCTCCATTCTTTGATCCAACATTCAGCGTTAGGCACCAAAAGCAAGACCCCAATAGAACTGAGGAAGTTGGTGACATGTCCAAAGTTTAAAAACTGCTTTAAAATAGAGGTAAATCTGTAGCACATTAAAATAATATTGCTTCAAATAATCCTGTGTGTTTCTCCTTCATTTCCCTCTTGAGAGTTCTGGCACCTGTTTTTCAAAAAAACAAACAAACCCTGCAGCAAGGCTTAAACAAGAAACTTAGGATGGCTTTTGAGTCAAAATGTTGTTGAGTTCCCTCATTCCCATCTTATGTAGATGGGTCTGTAACAAACCAATCACCTCCACACCATTGCCAAGTGGCTAAACTCCTAAGGCAGGGAACCTGCTTCAGGAAAGTGGCTGGTTAGGCAGGCACAAATAGAAAAAAGGCTGAAATACGAGTGTACACACCCCAAGGTTTTGCTCCCACCAGCCCCTTTGATTACCCAAACAGCCAGAGATCAAGGTACCAAGCCTGCAGCCCTTCTGAGTCCAAACAACCCTGTAGTGCCGTACATGCACTAGGTGTATCTCAAAAAGCACCTAGTAGCTATAGCCAATTTGGGCCAAAGCACTGGATTTAGAAGTCACCTGAACTCAAGAACACACCAAAATATAATTTATTAAAAGGATGTGCAGATATACACTACAAAGAACAGCGAGGATAAAATAGCAAAGCTAGATACCTAACCTAGATAGCTACACATAATGGTTCTCTAATCCAGAATTTATTAAGCAAGGCAACATCCAAGGTAGTTTCAAAGCCCAAAATCAACAGGTGCTCAGCCATCATGGCCTATCCCAGTCATAAGTGTTCCAAGACTAGTTGTAAAACAAGCAAAGGGCAAAACTAGATTAAAGATTCTTTTCTTTATACATTGTAGTCTGCTAGGGTTGCCAGATCCCCTGTTGCAATGGTGTGGGGATTTAGGCGCATTCCAGGACATCCCCAACATGATTATGTCACCTGGAAGTGACAACATCATGTCGGGGACATCACATAGTGATGCACTGGTTTTTGCACAAAACTCTATGGTAAAGCTGGCTTAAAACAACAGAGTTTTGCCCTCAGATCAAGCATCACTGCACAATGTCCCCAAGGTCAGCTCTGCCACTAAGCAAACTAGGTGATTGCCTAGGACACACCCTTCTGGGGGCACCAAATTGCATGCTCCCACACGGCTCAGTAACGTTATCAGTGTGTGTGGGGGGGAGGGGGCGCCAGAAGTTAGCCTTGCCTAGAGTGCCAGACAGTTTAGGGCCAGCCCTGGATGTACCCAATGTAATGGCATCACTTCTATATGACATCATCGCATTCAGGACATCACATGAGAACATCACTGTTGGGGGTAGAGCCCCATTCTACTCCGAGAATACTCACTCCTCCCTCCCACTGGTGAGTTGCAGCAAACTGGCAACCCTAGTTCCTGGCCATGTGATGTAACCAATCAGGTGAGGTTGCCAGTTAGTTTCTGGTGTTCTACAGCTGCATCAAATCCAGTTAACAAGCTCCCACAAATCACTGCATTAACAAGATGGCCGCCCACTGAGGCGGCCTTAAAACTGTTAGGGCAGATGAGACACCATGCATTGTAAATGCCTCCCATCCACCTTTATCTCTCTGAATCACTGTCAGCTAGGCCTTGGTGTTCAGAGAGCAGAATTTTTTCCTGCTCTGTGAGCCCTAGCCTGAACTAATATTCTACTTTAATAATAATAATAAAAAACTTTTATTTATACCCCGCCCTCGCCGCCTAGGCAGGCTCAGGGCGGTTAACAAGACATGGTAAAACCATGATACAGATAAACAATAAATAATATAATTAATAATTTAAACAATAAAACCAATAAAACAGTATGACGTTAAAATACAATCGGATGGCATATAGGATGGCTCGGTATTCCTGATCTTATCAGAAGTTCTGTCTTAAAAAGCTAGCTGGAAGAGGGCAGTTTTGCAGGCCCTACGGAACTGGTTAAGATCCCGCAGGGCCCGCACCTCTTCTGGCAATTGATTCCACCATTGGGGAGCCTTTGTAGAGAACGCCTGTTCTCTGGTAGCTTTTAATTTAGTTTCTTTTGGTCCAGGGATTTCAAGCAGGTTTTTTGAGCTTGATCGCAGTGCTCTCTGGGGAACATATGGAGAGAGGCGGTCCCTAAGGTAGGCAGGTCCTTGACCATATAGGGCTTTAAAGGTAATGACCAGCACCTTGTAACGAACCCGGTAAACAATTGGCAGCCAGTGCAAGTCTCGCAGCCCAGACTGCACATGTTCCCACCGAGGCAGTCCCAGTAGCAGCCTGGCCGCTGCATTTTGCACTAGCTGCAGTTTCCGGGTTCGGTACAGGGGCAGCCTCATGTAGAGGGCATTACAGTAGTCCAACCTTGAGGTGACCGTTGCGTGGATCACTGTTGCCAGGTCGCCGCGCTCCAGGAAGGGGGCCAGCTGCCTCGCCCGTCTAAGATGAAAAAAGGCGGACTTGGCAGTAGCTGCTATCTGGGCCTCCATTGTCAAGGGAGGCTCCAGTAGAACTCCCAAGCTCTTAACTCTGCGCACTGCTACCAGTTGCGCCCCGTCAAAAACTGGGAGGGAGACCCCGCTCCCTAAACCGCCGCGACCCAGGCAAAGGACCTCTGTCTTCGCTGGATTCAATTTCAACCCGCTCAGCTTAATCCAGTCTGCCACGGCTTGCAATGCCCGGTCCAGATTTTCTGGGGCATTGCCAGTCCGGTCGCCCATCAATAGATAGAGCTGGGTGTCATCAGCATCCCGATGGCAACCCAGTCCATGTCTTCAGGCAATCTGGGCAAGGGGGCGCATAAAGATGTTAAATAACATCGGAGAGAGAACTGCTCCCTGCGGCACCCCACAATTGAGTGTCTCTGGGACAGCTCTCCTCCAATTGCCACCCTTTGTCCCCGACCCTCAAGGAAAGAGGAAAGCCACTGCAAGGCTGACCCCTGAATCCCTGCGTCGGCAAGGTGGCGGGCCAGCAGCTGGTGATCGACCATATCGAACGCAGCCGATAGGTCCAACAGCAGCAAAACCGCCGCACCGCCTCGATCCAGGTGCCTCCGGAGAGCGTCCATGAGAGCGACCAAGACTGTCTCTGTCCCATGTCCCGGCGGAAGCCGGACTGGAATGGATCTAAGGTGGAAGCGTCCTCCAGAAACCTCTGTAGCTGCAGTGCAACAGCCCTCTCAATAACTTTGCCCAAAAAGGGCAAATTTGAGACCGGCCGGTAATGTGCCAATTCGGTCGGGTCTGATGTAGTCTTTTTTAGGAGAGGGCGGACCACTGCCTCCTTCAGAGGGGCAGGAAAGCAGCCCTCTGAAAGAGATCTATTTATGATGTCCCGTATAGGACATCTTAACTCCTCCAGGCAAGCTTTAATAAGCCAGGAGGGACATGGGTCAAGATCACAGGTTGTTTCACGTGCAGCAGAGAGGACTCTGTCAACTTCCTCCAAGCTGAGCGGGTCAAAGTGATCCAGGATCAAACTAGAAGGCAGGCACGGAGCCTCGAGTATACGTACTGAATCCAATATAGCAGGGCAGTCATGGCGGAGCGATTGGACTTTATCTGCAAAATATTTCGCAAAAGCCTCACAGCCTATCTCTAATTCCTTAACATTTGGTTTGCCCTGTGGCAATGTAGTAAGTGTTCAAATTATCCTAAATAATTGTGCCGGGCACGAATTTGCAGACGCAATCTTAGCCGCAAAGTATGTTTTCTTTGTGGCCTTGACTGCCATCTCATAGGATCTCATACATTCCCTATAAGATGCTCTGATCGCTTCGTCTCAAGTGCGCCGCCATTGCCTCTCTAGCCGTCTGAGGCCTTGTTTCAGCTGGCGTAATTCCGGGGTATACCACGGCGCCAGCCTAGTCCGGGGTCGCAGAGGGTGTCGTGGTGCGATCTTTTTGATAGCCCTGGAGAGTCGGCTATGCCAGACCTCAACCAGGGCCTCCAAGGAATCGCCAGAGGGCCAAAGAGCCATTTGGAACCGTTCCGGGTCCATTTGGCTCCGCAGGCGAGCCAAAATAGGCTCAACGCCTAAGGAGGTTTGGGGTGGAGCGTTCATATGAGCCTTAAGGGTGCGGTGGTCTGACCATGGCACCACTTCTATGGTTATATCGTCCACCACAACCCCAGCTGCAAAGATCAAGTCTAACATGTGACCGGCCTGATGCGTGGGGGATGCAACAAATTGAGAGAGTCCTAGTGTCGCCATGGACTAGAGGCCGGGTCATCTGCATGGACATTGAAGTCACCCAGGATCACCAGCCTTGGGTGCTCCAATGCCCAGCTTGCCGCCGCCTCAAGCAGGGACGGTAAGGCACCAGCCGGTGCGCTAGGCGAACGGTACACCAGCCAAATCGCCAACCCCTCTCCAGCCTCCCACGCCAGACCGACACACTCAATACCCTCGATCTTTGGAGCTGGGAGCGCCCTAAAGGAGTAAGCCTCTCTTACGAACAGTGCCACTCCTCCCCCCCGCCCGCTAGTCCGTGATTGGTGGAAGACCGAATAGCCCGGGGGAGCTGTTTGTGAGAGAGCTACAGTATCGCCCTCTCGTACCCAGGTTTCGGTCACGCAAGCCAGGTCCATGTCCTGTTTGAGTAAGAACTCTCGAAGGACAGAGGTCTTATTATTAATGGACCTGGCATTGCATAACACCAATGATGGAGGCGGGTCTGTCCTGGCCCTACTACCTGTCACCCTCGGGATGGGACGCAGACTGGAAGGAGGTCGAGTACTAACAGGTCTCCGCCCCCTTCCCTTATATTGCTGTCTGTTTGAACAAGACATCATGAAAGAGGCCTAGTCTCTTGACAAGGTCTAGAAGAGTACCAGAATTAATAGTACCTAACCCTTCCAGAAACTGAACTGAAATCGATTCAGAATGATGCTATTGTGATGTAATGGTTAGCAGTTATTGTGGGGTCATGAGATTCTAAGATTTTGTTTGTTCAAGGTAAAAGCTTTCTTACATTTACACTTCTGTGAAGAACAGCATTTTCAGATAAACTGGAAAAGGACTGAGTGGTACACCCATGAAAGGTTTGACATTTTTATGATCTTGTATCCACTCCTGTTGGCACAGAGGGCAGGCACTTGAGTACTGAATATAGTGATGATTCAATACAATACTGAACAATAATGCATTCTTGAAAAGAAGAACCATTACAGTGCTTGTTCTAATAATCCATGAATGAAATTTGTCTGCATCAAAAATTACAATTTCCAATTCATTTTGAACAGCAGGCATATTACAGCAATTGGTGTATCCATCTCTACTACTTTTAGCAATCTTTCTGCCCATTCCAGTATATACGGTGACACTTTAATTTTTTCACAACTGGAAACTTTGCAAAGTAGTATAGTATAGACTAGGAGACAAAGCTTTGATTTCTGCTCTGCCATGCGAGCTCACTTGTGGACACTGGGCCCGTGACAGTCTCTCATAATGTACCTCACAAGATTGTTGCGGAGATATACTAGACAATTATGTGTCTCTACTATGCTTTTGTCATATCTGAACTGGGAAATCTGCTATCTGTATCTAAAACATTTGTGCCTACCTTTTTCTTCTACATGTCACTTCATTGGACATTTCCAGAAACAAAGGTTGTATAACTGAAATTTGTTATAATTCTGGTGGTTTTCTGATATTTTGTATAGTTTTCATTATAGAAACGTACTAAACATCAATGAACATCTATATTGTATAGTTTTCATTATAGAAATGACGTACTCAACACCAATTAACATCCACAGTGAGTCACTATAAGCTTTGAAAAGATACATACGGGGGTACGATCGGGTAGGGGATTTCTGGGTGGGTATATTATGCTAGATTTTATTGTTGAAACAGTGAAAGACCACACCAGATTTTGTAGTCTCCAACACCAACATTTTCTCTAAATGAAGCTGCCAGCCCACAAGGAGCACAATATAAAACAGCCAGCCACATGGGGTCAGTTTTAGGATTCTCCAGCTGGACTTTATGACAGTGTAGTAATAATTCTTTTCAACCTTTCCTGTCCATATTGCAAAACTTCTTTACATCTTAATAATATATTGTATTCACTTTTAGGTTGAAAAAAATTACTATAAACCCTGAGTAGCTCATGATGGTATCTGGAAGGCTCCTCTCTCCTCACATTCCTGATACATCCATGGAAAATACGACAGCACATGAAGAATGGCAACGGGCGTACATGCCAATTAGAGCCATATGTCTTATCATCAGCATTCTGGGAACAATTGGTAACGGAATTCTCATTCATCTTCTTAATTCCAGGATCAATAAGACAAGATTCACCATATATTTTCAGAATCTATCAATGGCTGATTTTCTTTTCATATCCAGCTATTTGATAGATAATTTTGTTTTCTTCACATCAAGAGTATACTCAGTGTCATCTTTTCAATTCATAATATATTTACTGGGAAATGATGCCAGCATATATTTTTTAACAGTTATCTCTATTGAAAGGTATTGCATGATCTTTTCTCCAGTCTGGTATCACTCTAGCCGACCAAAGTATTTCACAGCCATCATGTGTGTTATTCTTTGGGGGCTAGCCTTGGTAATGACAGTGTTGGAATATTCTTCTTGCCATCCAAAACGTTTATTCAACATACATTTCAACTGTGATATTGTATTAACCATCCACCTCTGCTACAACTTCATGAACTTTATTTATATCATGTACTTTTCCATTTTGGACCCTTTAACGAGAATTTTAAGACCGTCACAAAGGAATTTTCCGACAAGTCTTGATATAAGTATTATGGCTGCAGCTGCTTGGATTCTTTTTTTTTGGATACCAATTAGAATTATTGACTTGCTGCATCTTTGGGTTCCACAGAAATATCTTCCAGATCATTATGCAGCCTCTCTTGTGTCTGAGAGCATTTACAGCAGTGGCCGCCCATACATATATCTTCTTGTTGGCTGGTGGAAGAGTCAGGAGCTGCTGTATTCCATCCCTTTTTTCATTGAGAGAGCTTTGCAGCATACAGAAGAAAATATTAGATCACCACCAGAAGACCAAGAGTAGGCCTGAATATATCTTTGGCATCAAAGGGCAAATAAAAAGTATTACCTATAAATGGCTATTGACTAGCATTCCCAGATTCACAATAAATACGACAAATATAACGTTTACTGTTTGTTCTTTCTAATACACTCATATAGAAGACCCATATTCCAGTATCAGCATCATTTCTTCTGGGGTTTCAAGAATTTTACAAATTCTAGACTTGCCATAGTGCCAAGAATTAAGATGATGGATGGAAGGCCAGACAGGCCTATACAGGGAGGCTAAGAGCAATGGGTTAAGACTCCATGAATAATAATAATAATAAAATTTTATTTATACCCCACCCTCCCCGCCGAGGTGTCCAGTCCACCCCTCACCTCTTCAAGCAGGTGTCACAAGTAGGGGACAAGGGAGGGTCTTCCACTGGCTGCCACCACTCTGGAAAGGTTCTTTCTGGGAGGGTCCAGAATGTGTTATATATACATTCAGCTGCCCATTTCCCTATGTATGTGTGTGTGTGCATGCGTTTGTGGTGTAGAATTGATTGCACTGTTAAAGAATGAGACTAACACCTGGGGTTAATCGGAGTCTAACTAAAGAAGGAGGAGCTTTATGAATGGATTTTCCAAGCATTTTTGAGTAGGCTTTGCTTTGGAGTTTTAATTTTTAAAAGTACAGTTCTAAGCAGAGTTGCACCTTTGTAAATCCATTGATTCCAGTAGCATCAGAAGGATATAACTGTGCTTAGGATTGCACTACAAATGGCTGCTTTGCAAAGCATTTTTTTTTTTTGTCTCTGTGAAGAAACACATTTTTTTCTTTGCAGGTCTGAATTGAGCAAAACCACCATTTTGATTTTTAAAGGGGTTTTTTGGTGCGGGAGGTCTCTTGGCACAGAACAGGCAGAAAAAGAGAAAGTTAGTCAATGCCTTTCCAGGTTCACATCAGCTACCTCTTACAAATGTGAATATGTCAAGAAAGTGACAATAGGAGTGTCCAGTCCACCCCCCACCTCTTCCAGCAGGTGTCACAAGTAGGGGACAAGGGAGGGTCTTCCACTGGCTGCCACCACTCTGGTAAGGTTCTTTCTGGGAGGGTCCAGAGCCTGACCCCTGTCTTCCTTCTCAGCCAGCACTCCCCGCCACCCGGGATTGAAGAGGCACACAGACCCATGAAAGAGGTCTTGTATGAAAGAGGTGTTGTATTACAACAAGTTTATTGTAGGTGCTCAAAAACAAACAAATGGATTGTAACTTTTAGTGCAATCGTAGACATTGAAAAACAGTAAAGGTGGTGGAACAAAGCAAAATAAAAGCCCTGATGTGACTAACTGTATGTAAAAAAGGCAAAGGTAGTCCTCTGTGCAAGCACCAGTCGTTTCTGACTGTGGGGTAGGGTTGCCAAGTCCAATTTAAGAAATATCTGGGGACTTTGGGGGTGGAGCCAGGAGACTTTGGGGTGGAGCCAGGAGACATTAGGGGTGGAGCCAAGATCAAGGTTGTGACAAACATAATTGAACTCCAAAGGGAGTTCCGGCCATCACATTTAAAGGGACAGCACACCTTTTCAATGTCTTCCTTCCATAGGAAATATTGAAGGATAGGGGCACCTTCTTTTGGGGCTCATAGAATTGGACCCCCTGGTCCAATCGTTTTGAAACTTGGGGGATATTTTGAGGAGAGGCACCAGATGCTGTACTGTAAATTTGCTGCCTCTACCTCAAAAAAACAGCCCCCCCAGAGCCCCAAATACCCACAGATCAATTCTATATGATTTTGTAAGGGAATAAATCTCCATAGGGAATAATAGTTCCCAGCAGTCATTTCCCACCCGTCCCCCCGCTTCCTGACAACCCTGAAGCAGGGGAAGGGCCTCCAAATTGAGGGATCCCCCTGCCCCCACCTGGGGATTGGCAACCCTACTGTGGGGTGACGTCGCATCACGACATTTTCATGGCAGACTTTTTATGGGATGGTTTGCCATTGCCTTCCCCAGTCATCTACACTTTCCCCCCAGCAAGCTGGGTACTCATTTTACCAACCTCAGAAGGATGGAAGGCTGAGCCAGCTACTTGAACCCAGCTTCCGCCGGGATTGAACTCGGGTTGTGAGCAGAGAGTTCTATATGTACCCTTCTTCAAATTCCAACTCACTCACCCTTCTCTGAATAAGGATACCCTCCTGCTGTAGCCTTCCCAGAGAGAACTCTCCTGACTGCAACCTTCCCAGAGAGAACATAGTTCCCTCTCTAGTTTGGCTGTTTATTCCCTTCCTTCCAAGTTTCACCCCTCTAGAATTCACTGGGCAAATTTTCCCTCCAAAACTGCTGCCCACCTAATCAGAGGGACAGAAGGGATCCTGGGAAATGCAGGCCCTGTAACTATTCTAATACAGGCTTCCCTGTAGGCCTCTCTAGGCCTAGGATCATGATAGCAGGGAACAGAGATTTGGAAGTTTAAAATTCTAGAGATGCCAGGAAGGAACTCCAGGAAGAATCTCCAGGAAAAACCTCTTTGACTGGGCCTGACCTGGTCAGTGTGTTGGGAAAAGAGGTGATAAAAACACCTTGCAGCAAGGAGAGGCTCTTTTTCTTTGGTGCTGGGGCCACGAGAGCAGACAGAACTCTTTAACTGAGGAGGGCAGCCATTTTGACCATGTGCTTGCCTAAAGAGTTGGAGCAAGCTTCAAGGTATTGAAACTTGGTAGATATTTGTGACTTCTAAACTAAGGAGCCTTCCTATTTTTAACATCTGATAGGGCATGTATATAGAGAGAAACAGGATTTGTATTTTTCCCATTTATTTTGAATCCTTTGCTCAGTCTAGTGCTGTGCTAGAAGTATGCATGTGAATGTTTTGTTTTAAATAAATACTGCATAACTTTTGATGCTGGCAGAGATTCCTTGTATCACACAGACTCCCACCATCTTGAACACATTATGCTAAAAGGAGCTCCAAGGGGAAGGCAGGCAGTTGGCAAGTAGCTATTCCAAGAAGGGCACACAAGGCAGTAATCTGTCTCCATGGTGACCAGATGCTGGGCAGCAGGAGACAGAGGCATTGCCTCAGAATGTGGAAGGGAAGCTGGGATTCCTGACCCTCCCAGTGGGCAATTTCCTACAAAGGGCAGGTAGTGGCAGTGGGCTACCCCAGAGAGAAAGAAAAGCCTCTCCGGGTGGTGGAAAAAATCTTGGAAGGCAGGGTGGAATAGGCCCATCCCACCCCAGTAGGGTATGAATTCCGTTTGCTTTGAGGTAGCATTAGATTCCCCAAAGAAATTGGCTGACTACTATGATTAGATGGAAAGTCATTCCTTTCATTCCTATGTGTCACTGACGTTGTCCTTGGGATAAGAGCTATCTTTACTTGGACTGCCTCACTGCAGGGTGGGTTGCCAGCTGGCCTAGAGAAAAATGCCCTGTTCTTTCAATAAGAGGTTTAATGGTATGTTATTTACCTCCATGCCATGAAAAGCTTCAGCTGCCCTTTTTTACACACTACATTTTTATTAAAAGGGTAGGATGTTTTTCTCCAGGCGTGTTGGCAACCGTAGTGAAGACAGGTGCTTTCCACTCCACCCTGAGGTAGAACACGGGTCTGGTACACAGTTCAAGGCACTGTGAAGTCTTTCACAGAGCATGGATGTACTTTGTACATGGAAGGAAATACAGAGTGGGTTACCTGCTGCCACCAAGGCAATGATACTATCTGCCAATAGGTGGTTTTCATATAAGTGCACTGTGGATGTGCCATCAGGAACAATTAGAAGACACTTCTAGCTCTGTGGGACTGGCTGTCACTCACAATTACAGCATGTGTTCCTTTCACCCCTATGTTTATTTTTTTGACTTTGTTGCTTGGAGAGCAAAGGATACTTAGATAAAGGTAGTTGCCTGTGCAAGCATTTAGTTTGTTACCGACCCATGAGGTGACATCACATCATGATGTTTTCACAGCAGACTTTTTGTTATGGGGTGTATAATATAGTAGGTTCAAACATGGAGGAGACGCGGGTGCAGTGATCATAGTTCTTTTATTAAGCTACAGCATAGTAACTGCTGAACTAGAACACTGCTAAACTGGGCCAAGGGGGCCAACTATATACAGTCCTGTGTTCCCCTGCTAGAACACCATTGGAGCATTTGAACCAGCAGGGGCTTCTAATTGGACCAGGGCAGCAGGGATTTGAATCCTACTGTCCATTGTTCTAGAGTCCCCGTGCTCAGTCCTCAAGGCTCCAATGAGCCAGGTAGGAACACGGGTAAAGGAATGTAAGCATGAGTCCACATATACAACAGGGTGGTTTGCCATTGTTTTCCCCAGTCATCTACACTTTATCCCCAGTAAGGATAAAGGATGGAAGGCTGAGTCAACCTTGAACCAGCTATCTGAACCAAGCTTCAAATCCCCTCTCTGCCATGGAAGCTCACTGAGTGACTTTAAGCCAGCCATACTCTCTCAGCCTAATCTATTGTTCTAAAGCTAGAATGAAGAATGATGTAAACTGCTTTGGACTCCCATAAAGGAGAAAGGTGGAGTATAAATATATTAAATAAATAATAAATATGGCTGAAGACTGCAGTATAAATACATTAAATATATAATAACTATAGCTGGGGAGGCAGGTAAGTGAAAGGCTGTTTCGTAGATGAGAAGAAGAGAAGGAAAGTAGAGAGAATATTGAGGCTGCCAGGAAGAGGGAAAGAGGAAATAGTGTGGGATGGGGGATATAGAGTGCCCCCACAAGTTCTTGCAGATTCTCCACCATGCAGCTGGACCAGCAGCTGACAATGTACA
This sequence comes from Heteronotia binoei, assembly GCF_032191835.1. Lineage (NCBI taxonomy): Eukaryota > Metazoa > Chordata > Lepidosauria > Squamata > Gekkonidae > Heteronotia > Heteronotia binoei. Next base: position 140,672,894 of record NC_083223.1, on the reverse strand, counting down.
ATGGCTGGAACCAAGCAGAATTTTCCCAAGCAGAGGCTGTTGGGGGAGAGAAGGAAACCTGAAGACAGGATAATAATGGCAAGTTGGCTGGTGGTTGGAAAGGAGAAGCAAAAGCAGGAGCAGGGGAGAGGCTATGGGAACTTTCAGGGAAGGGAAAGAGAAAATAGTGGAGGAGAAAACAAGATGTCCCCCCATGGGTCATTTTGGTTTCCCCACTTGTTACTAAACTAAAGATCTTCAAAATTAGCAAGCCACAAATGATTTGGGGGAAATGCTCCCTTCTAAGCTGTGGAGGTAAATCACTAAGTGAGCTACTTCATGAGCTACTGGCATTAAAGGTGCGAGTGAGCAATTTGGCTACTGCATAAATTAATTTTCTCTAGGTCCATCTGTCCTGAGCTGAGACAAAAATGTGTGAGTCGGAGGCTAAAAAACTGTGAGCTAGCTCACACTAACACAGGCCAGAGAGAACACTGAGTTTGGGGCAAGGCTTGCATGGCTAAAATGACTTCATATATTACTAATTTATTATAAGTGCATTTTACAGAAGCAGTTAAAAATCAAAACATACATTCTGCAATCAATTATGCATCTTCCAAAAATTGCTATGGTATCATAAAATTAGTCCATGCACCAGTTGAAAACAATTCAGCCACTGATGTTTGGCAGCATTTTCTATATATACAATTGTATCAGAGAATACTTGGGAATACATGCTGGCAAAAAGAGCAGTCAACTTATTAAATGTCATGGACATCTTAAGGCCAGTCAGTCACTGCCAAAATGAAATAGCTCCAAACATGCTTTGTTGCTTCCATATTCATTGGCATGAGGAAAAGGAAAACAGAACCAACACCAGCCTTTACACAATGCTTGAAAAGCAGGGGAGAAATAGGAAGGAATAACGATACCCATTGCTAGATAATCAGCACAAGAAGCAAGCATGCTGCTTCCTGTTACTATATCATTCCAGTGAAGACATGTAGCTAATACTGCATATCAATTTACCCCTTCTGACTATTGCGGAATTAGGGCTGAACGGAGTCTCAGTCATCTGCCTATGCTAACCCAGTGCTATTTCAATTTCTGTATTACTTAGACTCCACAGTTAGAACTTTGGTTCTGTTTCCCAGGAGACTTTAGGACACTTTGAGTGATGTGACCTTCCTGGTACAGATAACCGCTGTCTTTTAGCCTCATATCACTTTTGCATTTTGGAATGTTTATATACTATCAAATTCTAAATTAGGTACCATATCAGAACCTAGCTTTCTGGGACTCTGAGTCACCCTAGCTCTTTTTGGGTTTCCCTGGCTTTTTTGACACAGAAAGATGAAAAGGACTGAGCTCTGTTGTGTCACTGTATGTCAGATATTTGTCAAAGAGTAGATTGGCAGTTACATTGGTTCCTGTAGATGGAAAGGGGTACTTAATGTGTGAATGTATTCTTGTTCTTGGTTGTTCTGGCCAACCTTCCTGTGTTAAATGACATGACAGAATAACCAGGATATTATTTTATAAAATTACTGTGCACGATGTAGAAGTATTGAATTTGGATTAATGAGATATGATTTTTATATGTTTTAATGAAGTTACAGTTGGGATTGAAGTTAAATAAACAAGAGGGTTTTTTTACAACAACTGTCTCTCTTTCATGATGCAACAGGGAAACCAGCTCCTCTCCCTCCCCAAATGAACACAATGGAAATGGGATTGCACGGAAAGCTTCCTGCAACCCTCATTTCCTCAACACTGACTTACCTCCAAACAAAGGAAATGTAGAGTAAAAAGTGACTATATAATATATAGTTTCAATTTTCCACAAGCATTGTTTATTGGGGGAAGGGAATACAGCAAGAAAGTTTTCAGGTAGATCTTTCACAATGTAAAACTTGAAGAGCCTCCTAGCAGAAAGGCCAGGAGAGACCAAGAGGCTACAATGCCACAAATTCTGAAAGAAAAAAATATCAGAAGTCCATCAGCCTCAAAGTAAGAACATAAGAAAAGCCATGTTAGATCAGGCCAATGGCCCATCGAGTCCAACACTCTGTGTCACACAGTGGCAATTTTTTTTTGTGGCTAATAGCCACTGATGGACCTCTGCTCCATATTTTTATCTAAACCCCTCTTGAAGGTGGCTATGCTTGAGGCCGCCACCACCTCCTGTGGCAGTGAATTCCATATGTTAATCACCCTTTGGGTGAAGAAGTACTTCCTTTTATCCGTTTTAACCTGTCTGCTCAGCAATTTCATCGAATGCCCACGAGTTCTTGTATTGTGAGAAAGGGAGAAAAGTACTTCTTTCTCTACTTTCCCCATCCCATGGAGTCTTCATTCTCAGTCCTCCCCGCCTCAGTTCTTGAACTAGTATAAAAATGCTACACACTCATGCCCATAGAAAAGTTCAGGCACCAAAATAAAGTGAGAGCCAGTATGGTGTAGCGGTTAAGTGTGCGGACTCTTATCTGGAAGAACCAGGTTTGATTCCCCACTCCTCCACTTGCAGCTGCTGGAATTGCCTTGGGTTAGCCATAGTTCTCACAAAGTTGTCCTTGAAAGGGCAGCTTCTGTGAAAGCTCTCTCAGCCCCACCCACCTCACAGGGTGTCTATTGTGGGGGAAGAAGATAAAGGAGATTGTAAGCCACTCTGAGTCTTTGTTTCAGAGAGAAGGGCGGGGTATAAATCTGCAATTCTTCTTCTTCTTGCTCTCCCCACTTCCCAGCCTTCAGTCTCCACATTGCTCAGCAATCACAGTTTGGCCAAGATGCCTCAGTCTGTCTCTATGCCCTAAAGCAATGAAAGCAAAGTTAAGCACAGACACAGAATTGTCCCACTCTATCTAGCAGCCATCTAGACCCATGTTTGACAATTAAATGACTCCACATCCTCTTCTCCCCTCACATCCCTGCTCTTTTGGACAATACCACTGAATGCTGACTTTCATCTAGACTCAGGATGGCCAACACCCGTATTTTCCCAGGTCTTCTATTCTCAAGCCACAGTCCAGTGTTTGGAAGATTATTTTGCTGCAGAAACTCATGTCCATAGAAGAGCTCAGGCACCAAAATAAAGCTGGCATCATCTAGCAATTAAAGGCTGCATAGTTATGGTCATGGCTGTTCATGGTACATGGCTTGTACAGCTGAGCTGTGACATTATAAACCAAAACCAAGAGTCACACAAGCACTGAAGTGTGGAGTCTCAGCACTCCCTCTTTTGAAAAGAAGAGAGGCAACCCTTTTACCACACCATTACCGTTTTCACACACAGCTCACCTCGCAGTCACAATCCTGTTCCCTCCACAGCGTCTGGTAGGATTTCCCACCATCTGCGCCGAAGTTACAGGAAGTGCCGCAGCTTTTGCGTAGCAAACGTAAACCACTAAAACCCAGTTTACATTTGCTACGCAAAAGCTGCGGCACATCCTGTAACTCCGGCACAGATGGTGGGAAATCTGACAAATGCTGCAGAGGGAATAGGATTGTGACTGTGAGGTAAGCTGTGTGCGAAAATGGTTCATGATTACCATTTGACAGGGGTGGAAAAAGACAAGTCCAGCCCTCCAGATAGGCCACCTTCCCTTTGCCTTGGATTTTAAAGCTAAGCTCCCACAGCTCATTATGCCGTAGCTATCCTCTTATGACCGTTCTTCCACATTAAGGTAACATTTTAAAGTACAAAGAGTCTGGCAGCAGGGAAAACAGAGTACTTTGTTAACGAGAGATGTATACACACACACCTATGTCTACATACATATACATGACACTAGAACAAACAATATAAGTTAGAAGCCTTAATTTGACTTTACAAGCTGGCATAAACCTGAACTTTCCCCTTTCAAGTTCTCAGTAATTTGAAGAAGAAGAAGAAGAAGAAGAAGAAGAAGAAGAAGAAGAAGAAGAAGAAGAAGAAGAAGAAGAAGATGATGATGATGATATTGGATTTATATCCCGCCCTCCACTCCGAAGAGTCTCAGAGCGGCTCACAATCTCCTTTACCTTCCTCCCCCACAACAGACACCCTGTGAGGTGGGTGGGGCTGGAGAGGGCTCTCACAGCAGCTGCCCTTTCAAGGACAACCTCTGCCAGAGCTATGGCTATTCCAAGGCCATTCCAGCAGGTGCAAGTGGAGGAGTGGGGAATCAAACACGGTTCTCCCAGATAAGAGTCCGCACACTTAACCACTACACCAAACTGGCTCTCCAATTTGCACAACAGTACTGCTTTAACATTGTGGGAATGTGCATCTGGGTATTTCTCAATTTTTTAAAAATAGTATTATGAGGTTCTCTATGGTAACTGCTCATTTTGACCCACTTTCATGGACAAAAGAACAATCCTTTCTGATACAAGAAAAACCATTGCTATGTTAATACAACATATACACAGAATCAGAATCTGAAGCAAATAAAAGGAATAAATCAGCCTCAAAGGTACTATTACGATTAATGTGCTTGGGAAGAGAAAGTGTTAATACACATCTAAGGCTTGAATTGAAACCATTTTGAGGAGGATCAAAATTGAGCTGGGGGAAACACAAAGCCCTCTCCACTTCCTATTCTATTTCCACAATGTAAAAATCTGGCAAATGTGGGTAGCGTTAAGTTCCAAGCTTAGCTTGCAAAACAGCAATGTCTAGAGGGAACCTACAGTTAAAGGAAACCTGGAAATGGAGGTCAGAAGGTTTCAGCATGTCCAAATTATGGTCTGGAAGATCAAGACATGTCATTTGGAATAGGATTACATCAGGGAAGGGCAGGAACCCTCCTCCAACTTTGCAGAACTGTTAATAAAATTGTCATATAAAGTCATCCTCACTTACTGAAGAAAGCAGTTTACTTGTGTTGAATGCCTCCAGCGGTGATAGAGAGAAATCTGCAGGTTGGGATGAGTTCTATATACTTTCAGAACCAACTTGACACTGTAATAATAAGTGATTATATGTTTTAACAATGCACACCACATACAGCCAAACTCACTATTAGATAGCTAAACAGTGGTAGTTGGAATCCCATGAAGTGGTGGTGTTTTATCTTTGCCCATGCAAACTCTCCTTAGCCCAGGCCTGCCTCCACATGGCTAATGTGGATTGCCATCTTTACCCACAGTTGAATGGCTTGGTGGAAAAAATTACTCTACTGGCAGAAATCATTGGGTATAAGGACTGGGACTACAGGTACATTCTCAAACCAACAGCCATCCCATCTCCACAACAGGCAGTCTTCTCCTAACCCCCAGTCAATCAAATATTCCGAATCACACACAAATCTTGCTCTCTCTCTCTCTCTCTCACACACACACACACACACACACGCGCGCACACGCACACACAGAGGCGTCATTAAGAATACAAAGAACAGTTCTATGGTGCCTTCTCCTCCTGCTGTCTCACACACACCATAGACCAACCAATCAAAGCAGCAAAAAAGAAAGCAGAGGGAAGCAGGCAGTTGATGTCTTCTACTTCCAAGGTGCTCCTCCTTGATTTCAGGGCAAAAGGAGGAAACCTCTGCTGTTGTTCAAGTCCCAGCCTGCATTGTTGGGCATTAAAGAGAGTCTTCCCGTCATTCCCAATGCAACCCTGCCCACAAAACCAAGACTAAGAAAACTGCATTAATCTTCCCTTCCTTAACTAAGGAAAACAAAAGCCCTGAGAATGGGAAGGGGCAAATATTGCATGATCTTCACATAATATTATGTTCTTCTATCTGACTCTTGTTCTTTATAGCAACAGTCCCAGAGACAAACCAGACGGCATTGGAAATTCAAGCATTCAATTCCTCCCGCTTTTAGGTAGCATGCACATACTACAGTTTGGATTGAGATCACAGTGCAAGAAAAGTGAAAGGTGTTAATCCCTCCCACCCATGCCATTCTCCCAATTGGAAATGGCCCTGAATAGCAGACACTGGGGCAATTAGCAATTTTGTGGAGGCTATTTCAGGTTGGCAATATGGCACCATCTATGAGGACCACCATCCAAAGAACATTACACACACATTGGCCATTGTAAAGAAAAAAATGCTCTAGAGCTCACTGCATTACATCTCTTGGCTGCAGGGAACTGTTTGGTTTAGTCTTCCGCAAAATCCCTTGAGCATATATATTTTGAGGGAGCAGGGAAAGACAGACATAGATCAAGAGAGCTTTGGTTTTCCCTTTCCACAGAGGAACACCCACTCATCATGATGTTATCAGACACAGAGCTGTGGTCATTTATAATTCTACCAGGCAGCACCTGCACAGACTGTGCAAAATTTCCCACAAAATCCATGGCTACGATACAACCCCATTTGTTGATTAGGCATGGAATGCCTCAATACCAGGACAGAAGTAGTCGAAAGCAGAAAAATTGCAAGCAAGGGGCAATGACTAGGAGTCTGATTACATACTCTTTAAATTTACTGGAGAACAAAAGAAACTGGTTCTTTCTTAGCTGTTGCACATCAAACCTGCAGTAGATTCTTAACTCCTGATATATTTGCTCTGCAGTCACACCAGACCACCCCTGAACATTAGCTATCAGAAGTGGTGGACGGTTTGTGCAGTCATCCATGCCAGAAAAGTTCTAAGGAGAGAGTAAAGCAAAGCCTTCAATTTTTAAGCATGCGGAGGGTGTGTGTGCATGTCCTACGTGGACAGCTTTTTAAAAAATTATGAATGATTATACAACCATACCCCTCCCAATATGACAGTCAATATAAATATAAAAAGGAGAAGTTTTATTGATAAGTATAAAGCTGCATAACAAGCATACAACATTCAATCATAATTCAAGGAATTTTAAAAAGGAAACACTTAAAATATTCTAAATTATAACTTTCACAGTCTATTAAACTATCCACAAAATCTTGGCTATGTTTTTAAAGTAAAGTATCATGAAATCATATAAGAGATATAAGAAAGGCATGACAGATCTTATGTCTCTTATATGATTTTATATGTGAATACTGACTTTTTGTTTCAGTTCCATTGAAGCAGCCTACTAGATAACCTTTGCAACTGATGAAGAGAAATGGAAACACCACAATATCTGGAATGGGTGTTTTACTGCTGCTTAACTGCATTTTGTGACTTTATATGCACTACCTGAATTGTTCTGGAACTTCAATGTTACTTCGTTCAGTACTCAACTTGCCTTACATTTTCACAGATTTGTAAACAGTTTTAAGGGTGCCTGTGAGCACTATAAATTCATAAATTTAAAAAATCTTTTGTTGTATACCACCAGCATAATTCATTGTATATTTTGCAACAGAGCATTTACAGTGGTATATTTTCTTTGGGAAGCAGTTTTTTCTTCTGCTTTCCCACAATATTGTGGTGCATTTGTGTACCAACCTGGGTTTCTTCAGCTTTTTCTCAATCTTTCTCAAACCTGCTTTGCTATTATGTTTGGCGAAAGACTGCAGTAAGGCTGGGATGGTTTCTGTGCTTCAAGATCAGAGCTATCCTGGTACATCTATCGTAGCTTTAAGGAAGCTATAAGTGAGCACCCCAACACTTTTGCATCTTTTATGACACAAAATTCCACTGAAAGAGTTCAAAATAGGCATACATCTTTAATCGCAGCAAGCATTTATATCTACTAAAATGGCAGGTGCTGAACAGTGTAGCGAAGTGAAGGGAAATCTTTCAATTCTATCCTTTGCCTCGTCTCCTGATATTCCAGCCTAAGTCACAGTCACACAATGAAACTCATAAAACTACAGTTGCATCCCATTAGCTTTCACTCGTTTGGGAGATAAATCCATAGGCTAGCCCTAGGGCTAATCCCTACAACTGCATCTAAAATAAGTTAATTATAGTCTCAACTCACAATTTTCTGAACACGAGCTCGGATAAGGTTCACCTGGTTCTTATATGCAGACAATACATCAAGGTACTGAGAAAAAGAGGAGGAAGTCCTTGCTGAATCACTGCATTGAGAAAAATAAAAAATGGGAAATAATGAGGACATTCCTGAGTTTCCCATTCAATTAACTAGATGGGGCAGGGGAGAGTAATAACACACATTAGGTTCTTTTTTCTGTAGTTTCATGTTATTGTTTACCACTTTCTAAATCCTTTAATCCTATTACTTGCTTCAGGGCAATTTTTGAATGCAAAGTATCTGTGATGGACTCAGGCAACTTAGCCTGAGAAGCTGGGAACAGTCTTGCAACGATTGGCTGGGACGCAACCATGGTAACTAAAATGCAGCAAAATGAAGAGGTTGCAGAAGAAAAAACATCTGAGTTTTTTTTAGTCTTCCAGAGGAAGTCTTCAGTGAAAATCTGGAGTGTGAAGACTGGGACTTAGGTCAGTTGTGGTGTGAAGCAACTGGACAAAGAGCTGAGAACAGTCAGTGGGGTTGAGTTTCTTGTGGAAACAGAGCTGGGCTGAGCTTCTGTCTGAGAGAGAGTCTGAAGTCAGAAGAGGGCAAAACCAGGCACCTTCTGAGGGAAACTCTCTGTGGGAGTTCTGCCAGCACATCTAGGCAGACTCCTTGTATAAACTGAGATCACTCAAACACACTGGATTCTGGTGGCTAGAAGGGAATCCCAAGGTTCACACAAGGAATCTAGCTGGGGCTGAGACACACAGGAGTGAGGGGATGGTATTAGCTCTCAGAGGTGTGAGTCCTGGAGGCTAGTGTATATGTCTATGTGGGAGAATTAACCTGGCACCAGTTTGGAGTTCTCAATGTGCGTGAAAAAGAGTGACTGTCATTTTATTATTTTTATGATTTGAGAAGCCAGAGCAGAGGGCTATTTCATCTGAACTGAAAAGCATTCCTAGTGCTTAGGCACTGCCTGCCTGTCCTAGGGTATTGTATAGTTCTAAAGCCTGCCAGTGTTATATTTATTCTTTTTATGTTATCTCAGCCTGATAAACCTCTAGTAAATAGTAATTGATTATTCCATGGCCTGCCAACTGATTCGTTGTATTTGATCAGATCTAATCAATATTTTTATCCCCCTCCCTTGCCTTTTGTAATCCAATAAATATTTCTTTTGACTTTTAAACTGCCTGGTGCCTAGTTTACTTTAGTTCTAACAGGATTTCTGTGTGTGTGCTTGAGGGACTGAGGGAAGGTGACTGGGGAAAAAAATCTTAGTGGTCACCCTTCCAAGCTGACCCTGACCGGTTCCTCACAGTATCCTAGTAGCTTTTAAATTAAGTTTGCCTATTAACAGAATGCTCACCTTCTTCCCTCATTTGTTCTAAATGTGTCAGTATTTAATTTTAATTGCACATATAACATGGGAAAATATGGAATCCTTCCAATTTCATGCAGTTAAGACCCATCTTAAACACATAGCCAATTTGGTGCATACTGGAAAATACAGCTACAAAAATAGTTAATTTAAACTAGTTGCTCTGTTAGTCTTGACTGGCTTACTGCATGGGAATGCTTAGGAACGCCTAGTATTTGAACTTTTTGAAACACTAGTTCTGCGCTATCTAAATTGCTGCTAGTATGCTTGATGATTCAAGAAACATATCCACTCTGCATTGCTTCAAAAGAGGCCAGTCTCTACAGACAAGATAAATTGAAGGAGATACAAGTCAGAAGAGCAAAGGAGATTGTCTAATCCTAACATTAGACTATTTGCCAAGAAATATACATTCAGTCTCAACTTCACCGTATTGCCTTTTTAGTCAATCCTGAACAGTCAAAAGGGAAACCATTTTCTAAAACAGTTCTCCATTTCTGACAGCTAAACTTAACTTTGGAGCAATGATTTGGACACTAACCCTTGGATCATGATTAGCCCTGGAGAAGCTATACTGGCTAATACACCTAGAAAAGAGTGGAGTCCCTGCTCTCAGTCTGCATTCTTGGATAAGCCTCAACTCTGAATAAAGACTACTGTGCAGAATGTTGTTGTGGCAAACATATCTTGAAAAAGCCACCATCTGATTCACAGCTGATCAGCTGTGGCTCAGCAAATGCTGAGGCAGGGCCACACCAACAGACATATACGCTCCCCCTACTTTCTGTGAACATGTCAATCTTTCTCTTAAGAAAAGGGAGCCCACAATGGTTGCAGCATTACCTTCGAAGGGGAAGGGGAAAGTACCAGTGAGATCCAGCCTGAGTAGAAAGGAGGAGGTTGCAGGTGAGCCAGAACCCCCTTTGCTGTCATCTGAGTCAACATGGGAGGCTGAGATAGTAGGGTGACTGGGCCAGGACATGGCCTGTGACAGGTGCCTTTCACCATGCTGGACAAAAATACATACATACTTCTGCCAACCATTCCCTGTAATTTCAAGCCACTGGAACCTTTGCTCTGTATTATTGCTGTTTAGGATTCTTGATCTTACGTTGCTGTAAACTGCTTTAACTTGTCATCTGAAACATTTTTTCCAATATTCTCACAATCCATTAAAAAAAACCCCACTGTTGCCAACCATTACTTACCAAGAGATTCTACATAGGAGCAAATGGGCTGTTTTCAGAAGAACTAAAAAAGAAATAAACCCTATGGATCATACTTTCAGCAGTATTACAGAGAGGTATCCCCCCAAAATAACTGTGAAAACTGTAGTGGGGGGCACATCCCACAAAAAAAATTGCCTCTTTTACTGAATATTCAAAAATAAGAATTTGAGTTATTCTCAATCTATGTGCTCCCAAAGCAATACTATCTGTCCTTCAGTCTTTAAAAACATTTCTGAACAAAGTTTGAGTCCAGTGGCACCTTTAAGACCAACAGTTTTATTCACAGTATAAGCTTTCATGTGCAAGTACACTTCCTCAGATACAGTGGAACAGAATCTCCTCAACCATTACCTATGGACAGGGCTGTTGTCAGGAAGGGCCATATAGAGTCAAGATGCATAACTACTGGGTGATTACAGCTGAGATAGGATATAAGAAAGCTCTGTGAATTAGTCCTTCCGGACAACAACCCCCATCCCATCCCCTAGAAGTAATAGTTGAGGGAGTTCTGTTCCACTGAATCTGATTAAGTATGCTTGCACACAAAAGCTTATACTGTGAAAAACTTTGTTAGTTTTAAAGGTGGCACTGGACTTTCAAACTTTGTTCAGCTGCTTCAGACCAACACAGCTACCCCACCTGAAAACATTTCTGAGTAACTAATAAGTAATATTGGTGTCTGTGCTGTCCAGATAGGCACCTGAACAAATTTTGAGCCCACTGAACTCAAAATTTGTTCTACTGCTGCCCACCCTGATAGGCACTTGTTAGCTTAATGAATGCTAAAGTGGTAAGAACTATCAATTAATCCCAGCATCCAGTCTTCACGGTCAAAAAACTCTCTCATCTACTCTTTCATCTGTCCTTCTACAGCGGGAAGAACTGTTAATCATCTAATCTGCTTAAAACTTTTGAAGTAAAGAACATCCCGGAAGGGCAATCACATAGTCTTCACTCAGCCTTACACGGTGGAAACATACATAGAGTGCCACCCCAACTTGTACTGATTTTACCTTTTCACAGCAGAAAATGAATAGGGGATAGAGGGAGTAAAGCTGTTATGTTTGAAGTAAATAGACATTTTTTTCTGAAAGCATTTATCACAGATTTTTCATTTTTCAACACCACAAACAGGTGTATGTTATACAAATGTTTTCTGCAGATTTCATGCCATAAAACAGTGAAAGACAACAGGTCATAAATGTTATAGGCACACAGAACTGAATAAAGAGTTTGTCAGTTAACAAATTTAGATACCTATAGAGCCCACAAATTGAATTAGCAAAATAACTAACAAATGGGATGTTTTAGACTCCAGAAATCAGAAAACCACAGCAATACCTGATCCGCAGAGAAAGGCATCATAGGCAGCCTCATGGGGAGACTTCTTTGTGGCTGAAAGCAGGTCAACAAAACAGAAAAGATAAAATCTCTCTGGACAACCTATGGAAATTCTTTTGAATCAAATCATTATCACGAGCAGAAGCCTGGAGATTGAGCACAGCCTGTACAAGGAAGATTTTAAAGGGGAAGCCATTTGATATTCAGCTTCAAAGCTTGAGATCATGTCCACCTAGCAGAGTTCTGAACTGTTGTTTCTGTGGTTTATGGATTATGGATAACATCAGTAGCAAGGAATGTTTCTTTGAAAAGACAGACAAGTACATTCCATACCCCAACTTGAGCCTTCCTATGCTGACATCACTAATTTGACCTTGAAAACTCTGCATGCAGAAATCATGTCAATGATATGGGTTGCTTGTAACATGCACAGGACCTAGCCCAGGGCAAGCGATTCAGCACTAAATGTACACACATTCTCTTCTAAAAGTTCAACTTGGCATGATCCACCATGAAATCAGTGAAGGAATAGTAATCATAAAACGTATTCAGACAATCAGCCTGATCTTCACTTCTAAATCACTTATTTTTATTACCCTTAGTAACAGTTAGCAGGTGCGGGGGAGACGCCCCTTCTCTAGAAGTTCTCTTCTGTAACTAGACGTACCATATCTCAGGCAGTCACTTGCATGAAACACCTCTGGAGAAGTAGCATTTGTGGGATTCATGTCACTGTTAAGAAAGGTATCCATTGTCAGGTTTCTGTTCTTTATTATCTATTTCTATGGCAGTACTTCATCTGCCTTTCCACCAAAGAGACACACCTTTTACTAGATAACACATGTCAAATCAGAAGTACAGAAGTAATATTATGGCTACAGATATATGCAATAACCATTATGTCATGCAACTATATTCAAAGAAGGCTTTCCAGACCTTGTTTTAAAATTCTATCAAGTTTTAGAACACTTCAAATCTTTTCCATAGACTTCCTGTTCCCAAACTAAGACATTTTATGACATTAGGCAGAAAAATGTTCCCCGTGGCAATAAAAATCAAAGTAAGAAGAGGAAGAATAGGTTTTTATGGCCTGCTTTTCTCCACCTTAAGGAGTCTCAAAGTGGCTTACAATCACTTTCCCTTCCTCTTCCCACAGCAGGTACCTTGTGAGGCAGGAGGGGCTGAGAGAATTCTAACTGAACTGTGACTGGCCCAAGCAGACTTCATGTGGTGGAGTGAGGAATCAAACCCAGCTCTCCAGATTAGAGTCCATCACTCTTGACCACTATACTCCACTGGCTAAGTAAGCCACTTGTTGCCCTTTAAAAAGGTAAAGATAGCCCCCTGTGCAAGCACCAGTCGTTTTCGACTCTGGGGTGATGTTGCTTTCACAACGTTTTCACAGCAGACTTTTTACGGAGTGGTTTGCCATTGCCTTCCCCAGTCATCTACACTTTCCCCCAGCAAGCTGGGTACTCATTTTACCGACCTCAGAAGGCTGGAAGGCTGAGTCAACCTCTAGCCGGCTACCTGAACCAGCTTCCGCTGGGATCGAACTCAGGTCGCGAGCAGAGGGCTCTGACTGTAGTATTGCAGCTTTACCATTCTGTGCCATGGGGCTCCTTTGTTGCCCTTAACTTATACCCTTAAATCTGTTCAGCAGCCTGAACAACCCAAACTAGTCAGAACTGAGAAGCTTAACAGGGTTGGCCACAGTGAGTACTTGAATGCGAAACCACCAAGGAAGTTCAAAGCTGATATGTAGAAACAGGCAATGGCAAACCACCTCTGAACATCCCTTGCCTTGAAAACCCCATGAAGAGTTGCTGTTAAATCAGGGGTGTCAAACTCATTTGTTATGAGGGCCAGATCTGACATAAATGAGACCTTGAGGGGCCGGGCCATGTTGGGCAGGGCCGAGCCATATTGGGTCGAGCCATGTGTGTACCTATTTAAGATTAGGTAGCAGAGAGATATATTTTATAAAGAACACAAACAAACACAAATATATATATATATATATATATATATATATATATATATATATATATATATATATATATATATATATATATAAAAACTTAAAACATTAGCACTCATTGGTCTTAAGGATGCTTTCTTTGTATTTCTCCCATGGGATGCAGGGAACTGGGCAAAGGAAGCTCTGACTCTTTCCTTCCTTCCCTAGGAAACTGGGGGGGGGGGGAGGGAGCCTCAACCAATGGAGAAAACAGAGGTTTTGCTCTGTAGCTCCTGTGCGATTGAGCAAGCCTAGCAAAGCAAGCTGTGATGCAGAAGGAAGCAAGAGAGAGGGAGAAGGAAGGAGACGACAGACAGTTGCTCGGGGGCCTGATAGGAGACCTCCAGGGGCCTGATTCGGCCCTCGAACTGCATGTTTGACATCCCTGTGTTAAGTCATCTGTGACTTGATGGCACTTAATAATTAAGTTTGTTTGAGTGAGGGAAAAAGAGGAAGCTGACTGCTTCGCTTTGTGTATATTTAGAAGAAGCAGTCTGTTGTAGAATGCTACAAACTAAACAGCAATGCAGACTCACATGCAGATGACAGGAACAGGTTTTTTTTTAATCAGGAATTCCTTTGCATATTAGGCCACACACACCCTGATGTAGCTATATCAGAGGTGTGTGGCCTAATATGCAAAGCAGTTCCTGCTACAAAAAAAGCTCTTGACAGGAATGACTTTTGGAAACCTTAACCACCAACAAACATGGAAATAAATTATTCTCCCCCATCCCAGTTAACAGTTTTATTGAAAAATAAATAAATAGTAACAGAATTAACACACAATTATTCTTCTATTAAGAAATGGTTCTCCTATTAAGAATAGCTGCTTTCCTTTTCAAACAGGCCTAAACAGAAACAAAAACATTTAAAGGGCTCACCTACACAGTACTTCATAAACCTCTAAAAGATTAGAAGCTTGAGAAAACTGAAATTCCTGTTTAAAAAGAAGAGACATTTACAGGTGCCATGAATTCTGAAAGTTCTAAAGAACTATAAAACAGAATGGAGAAGAGAAAGCTAGACACAAATGCCAATCACACTTGTGTAAAACTTCCAGTACCAAGGCTTCTTCTTGTACCCATTTGTCTTTTCAGCTTTTATGCTCCCATTTTTACTCTCCTCAAGAAGAAAGCAAGATTACTATGCATTTCATTAGAGTTTCAGAAGGTAGACATGTTGGTCAACAGTAGAACAGCTAGATTTGAGTCCAGTAGCACTTTTTAGAGACCAGCAAGATTTGGGGGCTATAAGTTTTGAGAGTCAAAGCTCCTTTTCAGCATGTACTTGACATCTAGGTATCTGATGAAGGGAGCTTTGGCTCTTTATTAACAGTGATTTATAAGTTTGAAGTACTGGCCATAATAGTGTTTTTTTCTGGGTCACTCTCAACTGAAGATGCCTGAATATAATCTTTTGAGTTTTAAAAATACTGTGCAGGCCTATAGCCAGAAAATTTTAGACCAGAGAGGAGGGGTGGAGAGAATAAAATTTTACGTGGGGGGACTGTGGGGTCCAAAATGACATCACAAATGTCACATTTAATTTAAAAAACAAACAAACCTGGGTAGCTGGCATGTGAGGCCAGCCCGAGACAGCAAGTCTTAGAAGACACCCCCCGCCCCGCCACCACTCTTTTTCATTGCCGCAGCCATTCCCAGATGGTGGAGGAGGGATGGTGGCTCAGTGGTAGAGCATCTGCTTGGGAAGCAGAAGGTCCCAGGTTCAATCCCTGCCATCTCCAAAAAAGGGTCCAGGCAAATAGGTGTGAAAAACCTCAGCTTGAGACCCTGGAGAGCCGCTGCCAGTCTGAGAAGGCAATACTGACTTTGATGGACCAAAGGTCTGATTCAGTATAAGGCAGCTTCATATGTTCAGACAACTTTTCTCCCAGTTTTCACCTTCCATCCACCTGACCAGCCCTGCTGCAACCTCCTTGGAGAGGCGTGTCTGGCTGCAGGAGGTGGCTGGGGCTGGAAAGGCTTCCTCCTGTTAGTCCGGCACACCCTGGCCAGCCGTGGCTCCAGGGCCAGTTTGCTCTGGCTGGGGCTCTAGCTTGCCTCCTGCAGGGTGCCCTGGGGGAGGCTCTTGAGGGTGCCCTGCCACCAGCTCAGCAGCATGGAGCAATACTCATGGCGAGCAGCAGGCAGCCAAGCTGGTGGTGGGTTCATGGGTGAGTGGCGTGGGCCAGGCCAGTGGGATCTTTTCTGCTCTGGGATCTTTTCTGCTGTGGTTCAGACATGATTGGCAGTCAATATCCTTTATTAGCAAGTATATCACAAAAGACACCATGGCGGGGCTGGGTCCCCGGTTATATAAATTCACCTGGAACAGCCCCCTTCCGAGTCAGGTCCAATCCTGACCAGTTAAACTTTGCACCACAGATCTTCATAGGCGGATTGCATCTGTCCCTTATAGTCAGGTGACCTGTGGTTTCCTGCTGGTCACCTCAGTGTGCGTAGCCACACTGTGTTGTAAATTCAGGGATCAAAATGCAAGACACAACACTCCTTCTTGTCCTTCTGCTGCCCCACAGCTGCTCTGCTTTGCAGGAAGAGGTAGGGGTGCATCTGTGGCAGGCAGCACTGCCCCACTCAGAGGGTTGGCACAGGAGGAGGAGGAGGGTCTGAGTGCAAGAGTTGGGCTCCAGGAAGCCAGGCAGGCCCTCCAATAGAGGGGCCATACAAATAGAAGGAGGGGTTGAATGGAGTGGCCTGATCCCTCCCAGGCTCCACTGTAGCTATGGGCCTGTTGTGAAGTCTGCATAAGAATCTCAATTTTTCTACAATACCTCACCAGGTACCACACAGAGTGTGGTAGCGTACAGAGCAGCCCTCAAAAACAGGACATAGCTGTCATCTGTGAGTGAAGCACCCTCCCTGTTTAATCTGATACATTGGACAATGTTTCCATTTGCTTGTGCATACAGCATACAAATTGGAACTTAGGCAGTTTCAACAATAAGCCCTGAAGCACTGAGGGAGTACCCAAGCATGAGAATGCCACTCAACTTTTAGAGAACTTTGTCAATTTTCCTAATATATTCTTGTTGAACTTGGCAGTGGGAGCTATGATCAGAATCCCAACTTTAGTGTAACTTCCCGACCAACAGTTTGCTGAATAAGCCTTACCTATGTATGGCAACACACTTGTTCAGCAGAATCATAAAATTAACAACAACAACTGAAAATCACTTTCTTCAAGAAACACAGCTCTGTGAGCATTTATCCTCTTCTGAGAAGGTGAATGACAGGAAAATAAAATGAAATCATTAACTGTTGCTGCATGAATTCACGAGGAAACGAAGTTATTGTTTCTGACAACTTAACTGAGAACACATACAGCATAGACACCTAGAACCCCCCCAAAGGGACTGTTTTCATCAGGTGACAATGTCAGGAAGGAAAAGGCAATGTAGACTACCCTTGTGAAAGAGTCCTAGAACATATGAAGCTGTTTCACATTGAGACAAAAAGAAAAGCCATCTAGGGCAGCATTGTGGCTTTCCATGTCCTCAGGCAGAGGTTTTTCCTAGTCCCGATCCATAAGATTTCAGAGACTGAGTTTGGGACTTTATGCAGATGACACACCTATTCTACCACTGAGCTGCAAGATTTTCTCTTGACATGAGTGTGAGAGTTTTTATGAACTAAATAAAAGCAGATAATGAGTTACCTTCCAGATTACTTTTGCTACATTCTTGGTGTCTATAAGGACAGGAAACAGAGTGTGTATGTTCTTTTTAAACTTCTCATAGTCTTCTGAAAATATAAGGAAAAGGAGAGAACTGAGTCAGTGCGTGCTTAATAATGTACTAAGCTACTGGGCAGGCACTGGTAATATAATAGATCCTTAAGCAAGGATAATGACTGAAGAGCAGTTAATACCACACCCTGTCATTTTTCTTTTCTTTTTTACTGCTTAGCATTTATGCATTGAGCTCTGCTGAGCAAATTACAATGAAAGAACCAGTCAACAGATAGGTGGGAGTCACAATAGATCCTGCAAATGGTATAAAAGACATTACCAGGAAGGGGATTGTAAAATTTGTCATGTAGATGCAGAAGATCCATCAGCATATTGTGTCCCACCAATGGCTAAAAAGAAAAACAGATAACACTGTCAAGCGCATCATAGTATAATAGTGGTAGACAAGAAAAGGCTCCTTTAAGAAAAGGAAGATAATTAATTTGGCAGTCAAGACAAAATAGGGACCTCCCAGTGATCAGGTCTGCCCTTGGGCTGAAAGCAGCAACATACTTTGATGAAGAGAGTTTTCTCCCAAAGCAGAACACATAGCACAACTTCCCTTTGTAAAAGGACAGCAAGAGAACTGTAAATTAGTCCAAATGTGTATGGAAGCAAATGATATAGAACTCACAAGCCTGTACTAATTCTGGATGTTTGAGAGGGTCTGCTCAGCTTTGAACAAACAAAACCAAACAGCCTGTGCACAAAAAAAATTCAAACTGGGGGAGGCATACAGAGCACACAATCTAATATAAAATCCCAAGTGCATTCCAAAGTGATACATGTTCACATAAATCATTAGGCAAACCTGATCCAGACAGATGTCAGAATCCAAGCAGGGTTGGCCAGGCCTGTAGCCACGAGGGGGCCTACTGGGCATAGCCCCCTGACTTATTTTCAAGGCCTCCTACCTTTCCAGCCTTACCTGGCCTCCCGACTTGCCCCTTGTCTCTGCGTGATTCCAATCACACATGGGAAGAATGGCAGAAGCAGTCGTTGGCTTCCCCTCCCTCCATTTTAAGGCCTCACCGTGCCCTTTAAACTGCACCAGAGGCTGGAGGCTGCCTCAGCTGTCCCTCTGGCATGCAATATGAATGGGAAGGAGGAGGAGGCAGCCGCGGGTGGCAACAGCAACAAGAAGGGAAGTGAATCATGCTGGGTGTGCAATCTGAGTGGCAGGGGGAAGGAGGAGGAGGAGGCAGTGGAGGCAACAAGAAGGGAAGGGAATTGCGTCAGGTGTGCAATTTGAGTGGCACGGAGGAGGGAGGGAGGAGGAGACAGCGACGGCAATGAAAAAGGAAAGGATAGATGGGGGATGGAGGGAGGGAGGGATGGTAGGGGGGTAGAAGGTAGATAGATAGATGACAGACAGACAGACAGACAGATAGAATTGTGCTGGAGGCTACCTCAGCTACACCTCCGGTGGGCGATTTGAGTGGCAGAAGGGGGGGAGGGAGGAGGCAACAGCGATAAGACTCAGAAGGAACTTAAGGAAGGGAATTGCACCAGAGGCCAGAGTCTGCCTCAGCCACTCCTCCAATGCATGATTTGAGTGTCAGGAGAGAGGGAGGGGGCAGTGGGCAGGGAAGGAATGGAAGGGTGAGAAGGAAGGAATGTGGGATGGAAGGCTAAGGGAGTGAGGCCCCTGAGTGCCCCCTGAAAATACTTGAAAATACTTCCCAAATCCTGGCTACGGGTTTGGAGTTGGCCCTGGCTACTATTTGGAATGGCAACCTCCAAGGAATACCAGGATTGTGACATGGAAGCAAGCAATAGCAAACCACTTCTGAAACGTCTCTTGCCTTAAAAACAAATCTAGCTTGCAATCTAATGGTGCATAACGCTAAAAGAGCTAGAACTTCTGGATGCAGACTGTATCACACACACTGCCATATGATTAATTAATTAATTAGAATACAACACATTGGCATTGATTCTGTACTTAAGTGAAAAAAGTGTTGTTGGAGAGCCAGAAATACACTTATTTATTTACAGAATTTGTATCTTACCTTTCTGTTCTTATAAGGGCTGCCAAGGCAGCTAACAATTTAAACACACATGATATTTACATTATCATCAAACCATTAAAATCAACCTCCCAACTTACATAATTACAACAATTTTAAAGAGAGTTAAAAACAGAGTCAAAATACATACAAAACATTAAAACATTGGTTAGGAAGGAGTGATCACTGAGGGAATGCCAAATGAAACGAAAAAGGCTTCACCTGCTGGCAGAAGAGGGCCACAGAAGGGAGCAGACGAATCTCTCTGGGGAGAATGTTCCAGAGCTTTGGTGCCATGACCAAGACAGCCCTCTCATGAGATATCACCTGTCTAATCTCAGAAGGCAGGGGCACCTGAAGCAGGGCCTTCAAAGATGACCATAATGTTCAGGCAGGTTCACAAGGGGGATTAGATGGTCTTTCAGGTAATTGGTCTCCAACAATATAGGGCTTTCGAGGTCAAAACCAGCACCATGAATAGTGGTCAAAAACAAACTGGAAGCCAGGGTATATGGATCAAGATTGGAGTGATATGGTCCCTATGGTCCATCTAGCATGGAATTTCATAATGCTATTTAGAGAACCAACTCAAGAAACACATGCTAATTAATTGCATTCATTTTTGTCCCTCTCTTTGAAAGGCTAATGTGCAAAAAAATATTATAGATGATTTTCATCTCTGAGATTTACCTTTTTTGCCTTCACAAGTATGTGGAAAAGGTTGGTAAAACCCCTTGCAGAAAGAAGAATTTGCTCTCTTCGGCAAGAGTCATAAAAAGTATTTTCTAGCAGCCAGCGACCTCGTGGACTTATCTTCTTCACCATTACCTGAAACAAATCAGTACTCAAACTTAAACAGGTGGGAGGTTTGTGCCTCTATATATACTTATTTTAAAAATAAGATGGATGAGAGATTTGGCACTGGCTGTAAATGTGAACAATATCAATTAGAACAATAAAAAGGCAAACTGTTGCATAAAAGCAGGTTTGTTTAGGTAAGTTGACACTGCCCTTTTCAGGCTGTTGAGATACCACAAAAAATTAGCATAAATATGTGCTAGGAGACAGGTTAATAACATTTGTGTTCTGAACTGCCTAAAACAGTCAATTTTACTCTGCCACTAGGGGCACAAAGATTTTGATTTATAGCTTTAATTAAAATACTAATATAAACTCCTTTCATTCACTCCTGCCAGAGGTTTAGCATCACTCACAAAGATCCAAATATGGAAGCCTGTACTGTAGAACGGACAAGAAGTGTACTAATGCCTTTCCCAGTTCCCAAGACACTAGTGCCACCTTTAGATTTCACAGTATTAACTCACTTCTTCACTTCCCAAAGGGATTGTCCAAATATCTTGGAGAGCTTGTCTTAAAACCAGTTGTAACTCAAACATCTGGAAGCCTACGGGGAAAAGATAAGATTATGAAAAGGCAATGCATGATAGTTATGCAGTACAAAGCAAACATGCGCAATACATAGCCTCTCCTCTCCCGGTGTAGTGAACGCCGCGTGGTCACTGTCTGGCTATGCCTGGCAGATGGTCACTGCAATGGCCTCTCCTGCATTACTGCATCCGTAGCAACACCTTCTCGCTGGTCCCCCCCGTTTTCACAGAGTTTGCTACGTCATGGTGCGACCGAATTGTCCGGCGGTATAACCGGATGGGCAGGCTGGGCCCACCAACTTCGTCAGCCTAAGAGAAAGAAAACTCTAACATCAAACCCGGGCAGATAGAGCTCGTTAATGTAACACCTACCACCTGGAGGACTCACTGCCGGCGTCCCGGCTTACTGGGCCATGGCAGATGACCCCCAGGTGAAAGGGTGGAGCCAGTACCGCGCACACTGCGCTTCACCTAAAAAATTCCTCTGCGCAGGCCTGAAGGGCATATCCACACACACAACCCACAATGCATCAAGTCCTGCAGCGATAGGCAAGGGGCGAAACGGCAGGTGGAAGGTGCCACTGGAAGCCGCAGTCCCGATCCTGCATGTAGGCGGTTCAGGATATTGGTCGCCTGATGCTAACCCGGAGACGAAAGCATCTTTCGGCAGCACCCTGAACGACCAAGCAGCCTTATCTAGGGACAGCACTGCTTGCTCCACACGGAGAGGGGCCTAGAAAAGGTGGCCTAAACAAAGCTCGTCTCCCCCACCCCAGTTGGCTAGCCGCGGTCAACGGGCATCCTTACTTGCGGTCGAAAAATAACAACAAAGAAAAGGCATGCACCTGCCTCACAAAGTGTGCAAAGACTAAAGCTTGCGTGTTGGAACATCAGAACCATGCTTGACACAGTAGACAGTGGTCGCCCTGAACGACGCTCTGCTCTAGTTGCCCACGAACTTCTCAGGTTGAATATCGACATAGCAGCTCTCAGTGAGGTCCGTTTCCCTGAGGAAGGTAGTCTTCAAGAACACGGTGCTGGCTATACCCTCTACTGGTCGGGTAAGTCAAAGGCTGAGAGCCGCCTTTCTGGCGTTGGCTTCATGGTCAGGAACTCCATTGCCTCCAAACTCGAAAACCTTCCAACAGGTCACTCAGATCGCATCATGTCCATGCGCCTCCCACTTCAAAACAAGCAGCATGCAACACTCTTCAGTGTGTATGCCCCAACCCTTCAAGCAGATCCTGCAGAAAAGAACAAGTTCTATGCTGATCTACGCAACCTCGTACGGAAGATCCCTACAGAGGACAAGGTGATCATCCTTGGCGACTTCAATGCCAGAGTAGGTAAAGACTCGGAAGCCTGGAAAGGAGTACTTGGCAAACACGGCATTGGCAACTGCAATGACAACGGGCGCCTCCTGCTAGAATTCTGCATGGAGCACCAGCTCACCATCACCAACACTATCTTCCAGCAGAAGAACAGTCTGAAGACAACCTGGATGCACCCACGGTCCAAGCATTGGCACCTTATCGACTACATTCTGGTGCGCCAGAGAGACCTTCGAGATGTCTTACACACCCGAGTAATGCCCAGCGCAGAATGTCATACGGATCATCGTCTTGTACGCTGCAATCTCCGTCTTCACTTTAAACCCACACCCAGGAGAGGAGGTATCCCTCGGAGGAAGTTTCAAGTTGGCAGCCTCCAGTCAGCCGAAGTTAAAGCTGCCTTCCAGGCAAAACTCCAGTCAAGAATTGAGGACCTCAGTTGCCCCACAGACCCTTCTCCAGAAGCACTCTGGGAACACCTAAAAACTACCGTCCTGCAGATCTCTGAAGAAGTCCTCGGGTTCTCCACAAGGAAGAACAAGGACTGGTTTGATGAGAACAATCAAGAGATCCAAGAATTACTGGCAAAAAAGAGATCTGCCTACCAAGCACATCTTGCTCAGCCCTCCTGTCCTGGGAAAAAAGCAACCTTTCGCGTTGCATGTAGCAACCTCCAGCGCAAGCTTCGAGACATTCAGAACGAGTGGTGGACCAAGCTTGCAGAGAGAACCCAGCTGTGTGCAGACACTGGTGATTTAAGAGGGTTCTACGAAGCCCTGAAGGCAGTATATGGTCCATCATATCAGGCTCAGAGTCCCTTGCATAGTGCAGACGGCCAAGTGCTCCTCACAGACAAGGCATCCATACTGAACCGGTGGTCGGAGTATTTTCAGGTTCTCTTCAGTGCCAACCGCGTAGTTCAAGATTCAGCAATCCACCTCACCCCACTTCAACCGGTGAAAACAGAGTTGGATGAAATCCCCACCCTAGAAGAGACTGTTAAAGCCATCAAGCAACTGAAAAGTGGCAAGGCAGCAGGAGTTGATGGAATTCCACCAGAGATCTGGAAGCATGGGGGCACAGTACTACATAGCTCACTTCACAAAGTACTTGTCACCTGCTGGGAACAAGGCAAATTACCACAGGACTTTCGCGATGCAATCATCATCACCCTATACAAGAACAAAGGGGAAAAGTCAGACTGCTCCAACTACCGGGGGATAACCCTGCTCTCCATCGCAGGCAAAATCCTTGCCAGAATACTCCTGAACAGACTGGTGCCCACCATTGCAGAAGAACTCCTCCCAGAGAGCCAGTGCGGCTTCAGAGCTAACAGGAGCACCACCGACATGGTATTTGTTCTCAGGCAGCTCCAAGAGAAATGCAGGGAACAGAACAAGGGTCTGTATGTGACTTTTGTCGACCTTACCAAAGCTTTCGATACCGTTAGCAGGAAAGGCCTGTGGCAAATCTTGGAACGTTTAGGATGTCCCCCAAGGTTCCTCAGCATGATCATCCAGCTACACGAAGACCAGCGAGGCCAAGTCAGACACTGCAACGACCTCTCGGAGCCCTTCCCAATAGGCACAGGTGTAAAGCAAGGCTGCGTTCTCGCGCCAACTCTCTTTACGATCTTCTTTAGCATGATGCTTCAAAGAGCCGCAGTAGATCTAGATGAGGACGATGGTGTCTACATCCGCTATCGCACCGATGGCAGCCTGTTCAACCTGAGGCGACTAAAGGCACACTCCAAGACAATGGAAAAACTCATCCGAGAGCTACTGTTTGCTGATGATGCTGCACTCGTCTCCCACTCGGTATCAGCTCTGCAGCATATGACGTCCTGCTTTGCAGAGGCTGCCAAGCTATTCGGCCTAGAAGTTAGTCTGAAGAAGACAGAAGTTCTCCACCAGCCTGCACCCCAGGAAGATTATCACCCTCCCTGCATCACTGTGGGTGAATCAGTTCTGAAGACAGTCCAGCAGTTCAGCTACCTGGGGTGCATCATCTCCTCAGATGCCAAGATCGACAAGGAGATTGACAACAGGCTGGCAAAGGCAAACCGTGCATTTGGCCGACTGCACAAAAGAGTGTGGAGCAACAAGTATCTGAAAAAAGGCACAAAGATCAATGTTTACAAAGCGGTTGTGATGACAACCCTCATCTATGGCTCCGAATCGTGGGTTTTATACCGTCATCACCTGCGACTCCTTGAGCGCTTTCATCAGCGCTGCCTTCGCACCATCCTCAACATCCACTGGAGTGACTTTGTGACCAACACTGAAGTCCTCAAGCGGGCAGAGGTTACCAGCATCGAGGCACTGCTGTTGAAGACGCAGCTGCGCTGGGCGGGGCATATTTCTAGGATGGAAAACCACCGCCTTCCCAAGATTGCCCTGTATGGCGAACTCTCCACCGGCCATCGAAATAGAGGGGCACCAAAGAAGAGGTACAAGGACTCCTTGAAGAAATCCCTTAGCACCTGTCACATCAACCATCACCAGTGGTCTGACCTAGCCTCAGATCGCAAAGCATGGAGGCACACCATCCACCAGGCTGTCTCTTCCTTTGAGAACACACGCATAGCTGGTCTTGAGGACAAAAGGAGATTGAGGAAGAATCGCACTGCTACAGCACCAACCCCAAATCAGACTTTTCCCTGCAGCCACTGTGGCCGGACCTGCCTGTCCCACATTGGTCTTGTCAGCCACCAGCGAGCCTGCAGCAAACGTGGACTATTGCACCCTTCTTAAATCTTCGTTCGCGAAGCCAAGCCGAGAGACAAAGCAAACATAAATAGAAGGGGGGGAACCCAACATAAAGAAACAACAAAGCTGGGTCCCCAAAGACTGAGTGAGAGGAAAATATAAAAAGAAAAAAAAATCTATTTATTCCAAAGTGCATTAAAACTATACTTTAAAAATGCAGGCACATTCCTCCCTTGAAGCAGCAAATACTTGGATAAAGAAATTCTGAATCTACAAAACATGATACAGTTGCATATCTCTAGCTTAATATCCTTGAACCAATTAAACAGGATAAACAATTCAATATCTGTAGGCTGATAATCTTGAACCATAGTAAAACAGGACCAAATGCTTTTCAACCACCAATGCCTTCCTCAGTGGTCAAATTATTGTATACATGCACACTTTGATGTAGAAACATGCGTTAATGACAAAGCAGGTTGATTATAAGGTCTGAAATCTCTTCTTATTAAAATAGTTTTTCATATACATTTCTTATAGAAGGAGTTATTAAATTTGCATTCCCTGGATGTATGTGCTAAAAGTCTTAAGAAAACTTTTTTCTACAACCTACAATTCTTTTGCCACACAGAATATTTGAGATGCGAGTAAATAATTCCAAACTTTCTTAAAAAAAGTTTTATGTAGTCTATTTTTTTAATATAAATTATTGAATAATTACATTATTTATTCATTTTCAGGCCTTAGAATCATCCTGTCTTGTAATTAACACATGTTTCTATGTCAGTGTGTGCATGTATACAAAAGTTTGACCACTGAGGAAGGCCTTGGAGGCTGAAACGGATTTGGTTCTGCTTTACTATGGTTTACTATGGTAACCCTATTTAGGGTTACCAATCCCCAGGTGGGAGCAGGGGATCCCTCCCCACACTTCAGAGTCATCAGAAAGTGGGGGGGGGGGGAGGGAAATATCTGCTGAGCACTTCATTATTCAGTATGATTCCCATAGGGTATAATGGAAAATTGATCTGTGGGTATCTGGGAGAAGAATAAGGTACGTACATCGCCTCATCAAACAGAAATCAAAAAGTGACAGGTGCCCCCCCACCTCCATAACCACAAATAAAATGCAAGATGTTTCCTATGGGAACTGAGGCAAAATGGTCTGTGATTTAAATAGCTTTTCCATATATTTTATTTATTGCTACTTGTGAGAGAAAAGTATTTGACCTAAAAGGTCAAGGCTCTAGGTCACTGATTTTTACGGTGAGAAGTTGTAAATATTGTTGTACAATATATTTCAAAATGTTGCTTGTCAAAACAAGAGGTCTCAAGACTTCTCACAGGCCACAACACCCCTAGTGAAATGTCAATGCACTTTCCATCGGTGTGGTTTTTGCCTGCTAATGAATGTGTGTGTATATGTGTAAAATGATAGCTGTGATCTTGCATTTAAAGATGAAACTTCACTAGTATTCCAAATATAGACAGAACTCTTAACTGTGCCATATTATCTCTTCAGAAGGGTTTTTTAAAAAGTTTATCTCCTTTCTTTCTACCCATTGGTTTCCAGTACAGCTGAATACATTTTTTTTTTAAGTCTATGAATGTATGGTGGAAAACAAATTTAATCAGATGAGCCCAAAGGCAGGACAAAACCATAATAAGCTGCAGAACAAAATAATTAAGCACTTGCATACATTTTATATCCTGCCAAGAACTTGAGAAGTCAGGGCAAATTTAACCTAGCACCTAAAAGATAACACAGTACAGACTTGCTGAATATTTTAGAAAGAGTATACCATATTTGCTATGCCATCACAGAAAATGCTTTGTCGTTGCCATTGGCTACCACTCTCCTATTTTCTTAAGGTAGTATACCTAGAGCAAAGCCATGGATGATAATTAGCAAACAGAATGCTTCTTCATATAGGAGACATTATTCTTCCAATAACTTGGTTCTCTGCAACTTAGTTTAAAAGAAAAAAAAAACACTTTTAATTGCTTCCAGAAACAAGTTAAATACAGAAATTAACTAAATACAAGAAATTGTATATGTATTTAAGTCTAAATTTCCCTTTATGTTCATCCTACAGCAAGTGAAATAGGCAGAAATAAGTTCTACATGCCCTGTTAAATGTGCATTCACCCCATGTTCCCCAAGTATTGTTGACAACACAAATATTTACTGCCAACTTTGGTGATTTTTGATATGGTTCCACCAAGATCAGGATCTGAACGTTTAATTGTATTCAAGTAGGCATTCATTTGCTTTTGATGGAACTCTTAACATCAGAAGATCTGGGACTTTGTTCTGAGCCATGCAGCTCACTTAATATCTTGGCACACAATACAACTTCCTTAAGTCATAATTGCTGCCAGAATATTCTTCACACCTTTCACTCCAGGTACTGCCACAATGTTACTCTGGTGCTACTGAGCAATTAGAGAGAAGGACTGGGAGAAACAGCTGATCCCTCTCTCAACATGGGATGTTTCTGACACCTAGGATATTTCCTAGGGCATGAAGTGTGTGCCTTCTCTGCTGCCACCTACCCAAGTTCTCCATCTGAGGCGGACTGCAGAGGCACTTCCTCCGCAACCTGCTTCAAACGGAGCCAGCATGAACAGCAGAGAAGGGCAAACATCCTCTAGTGTCACCTGGGAGGAAAATGTAAATGCCCTCTTATGCTATTCAGGCAAGATCCAAGGTGGGGTGTAGAAGTCTCTGCTTCTTGCTTTGGACCCTTAACACCAGCAGCTCCGGTCTCTGGTGAGGAAAGGGCAACAGGGACGCCAAACATGTCACCTTTTTTCCATTGTCAGCATCCTCCACCTGTTAGCACTCCAAGGAGCTGCCCGGGGGTTACTTGAGCAATGAACAGGGCCCAGGCAGTAGGAGGTTGCCTAGGATTCTAAAAGAAAAAGAAGTGTTTATCGTTGCTGCTTTAGGGAGAAGAGCAGGTTGTGGGTCACGGTCAGCCTAGGAACTGATCTCCTTGATGAACCAAGGGTGCAGGCAGAGGAGCGAATTCCACATTTTAATCACTCTCTGTGTAAAACAGTATTTCCTTTTGTCCGCCCTGAATATGCTATCAGCCTCGATGTATTGAGTTCTAGTATTTTGAAAGGGAGAAAAAGTTCTGTTTGTCAACTCTCTCCACCCCGTGCATAATTTTATAAACCTCTATCCTGACCGCCCTCCCCCTCCCCTCACTTAGCCATCTCTTTTCTAAACTGAAAAGTCACTCATCAGCCTTTCCTCATAGGGAAGGTGCCCCCCCCCCATCAACTTTGTTGCCCTTCTCTGTACTTTTTCTAGCTCTGCAATGTCCTTTTGGAGATACGGTGACCAGAATTGTGCACGCTATTCCAAACAAGGCTGTGATATAGATCTATACAGGGGCATTACAATATCGGCTGTTTTATTCTCAATCCCGTTCCCAAGAATACCTACCACAGACTTTGCCTTTTTCATTGCTGCAGCACACCGGGTTGACACTTTCACCGAACTATCCACAACACACTTGGGATTTTCCCCCTCTCAGTCACAGCAAGTTCTATCCCTATTAGCTTATAGTCGAAGTGCGGATTTTTTGTCCCACTGTGCCATCACCTTACACTTACCAGCACCTCACCCCATAGTTCCTAATCATTTATGAATAAATGAAATAGTCTTGCCCCCCCCCCCATACCAATCCTATCGGACCCCGTAGCATACTTCCCTCCATTGTGAGAATTGTCCACAGATTCCCACTCTTTACTACCTGTCATTGAACCAGTTTTTTAATCAGAAAGAGAACCCATCCTCTTATCCCATGACTGCTAAGTATACTCAGGAATCTCTGGCGAGTCTTTCTCAATGAACTCTAAAAGTTTGGCGAGGCAGGACTTCCCTTTGCAGAAGCCATGCAGGTGAAGATTAAAAAAAAAAAAAAACCTGGCACGATTGTGATCTGAGGGTGGAAAAATGTTTTTGTTTCAAACAATTTTATCAGTAACATATGGCAATAAATTTCAATTTCTTACATCATTAATAATTACTTTTTATCTATCCCATATATTACTTTCTACCCACTCCTCCCCCGTTACTTGACCCCCGCCGGTGTTATATACTTAAAATCTTAATATTAAAGGTACCCTTAATTAATAAGAACCAAAATTAATATCCTCCTCCCTCTTGTACTTAGTCATTATCAAAAATTGTCCAATGTCCTTTTATTTTCCACTCTTTTTCTACGTATCTTCTGAACTTTTTCCACTCCGTCTTAAATACTTCTAAATCATAGTCTCTTAAGGTTCATGTTAACTTGCCCATTTCACCCCAGTGTCATAACTTTTAAAATCCAATCCCATTTTTCTGGTATTTTTTCTTGCTTCCACAACCGCGCATACAACGTCCTAACTTTTTCCACTCCATCTTAATTACTTCTAAATCATAGTCTCTTAAGGTTCATGTTAACTTGCCCATTTCACTACATGTCATAACTTTTACAATCCAACCCCATTTCTCTGGTATTTTTTCTTGCTTCCACAACTACGCATATGAACATATGTAGCTGCCTTATACTGAATCAGACCTTTGGTCCATCAAAGTCAGTATTGTCTTCTCAGACTGGCAGCAGCTCTCCAGGGTCTCAAGCTGAGTTTTTTTCACACATGTTTGCCTGGACCCTTTTTTGGAGATGCCAGGGATTGAATCTGGGACCTTCTGCTTCCCAAGCAGATGCTCTACCACTGAGCCACTGTCCCTCCCCCTAGCGGCTGAAAGCAAGTACCAAATTATAGTTCTATTTTCTTTTGGAAATTTTTCCATTTGTAATCCCAACAGAAAAGTCTCTGCAACTTTCTTAAATTCGTATCCCAAGATCTTAGAAATTTCTTGTTGAATCATCCGCCAATGCTTTTTTGCTCTTTCACAAGTCCACCACATACGGTAGAAAGAACCTTCATGTTTTTTACATTTCCAACACCGGTCTGGCATCTTATTATTCATCTTTGCCAATGTCACCCAGTGAGTTGCATTTGAACACGAGTCTCCTGGTTTCTTGTTTAACACTTAACCCGCTAGAGCAGTGGAGTATTTTACATACTTTACTGTAGCCCCCCCCTTTTTTGTTTTTGTTTTTTGCTGAGACTGAAATGTAAGAACAATGTTCTCAACTAGGATAGGCATTAGAGGACCACACTAGGATCCGGAACCATCAAGTTCAAATCCTGACTCTGCCACGCAAGATTGCTGGTGACTTTGAGCCTATCACGCTCTCTTGCCTTAGCCTACCTCACAAGGTCACTGTTGCGAAGATAAAATGGAAAAGGGGAAAACCATTTGATAAGCTGCTTGGTATCATGATTAGGGAGGGAAACAGGATGTAAAAACTAAGCGCTACACCACAATGGTTTCCATGAAATGTGTGGGCTGGACAGTTGTAAGAGATCGCAGAGGCTACTGTTACACGGCTAACCTCTACCGGCTTCCAAGCTCTGACAAAATTGGGCTATTCGGTTATATTCAGGCTTCCCATGAAACATTTACACGCAGATAATTAGAGAAATAAGAGCCCCAGCGGTGCAGAGTGGTAAAAGCTGCAGAACAGCGGTTCTAACCTCTGCTAGCGACCAGAGTTTCACGGTTAAAACAATTTTATTTGGTAACAAATTATATGTCCTGCATCATTAATAACTTCTTTTAACTATCCCACATATTACTTTCTAGCCACCCTTCCCCCATTACTTGACCCCCGCCGGTGCTATTTACTTAAAGTACTAATGTTTAAAGGTACCCTTAACTAATAAAAAATGAAAATTAACATTCTTCTTTTTTTCTAAGACTTCATCATTATCAAAAATTGTTCAATGTCCTTTTATTTTCCACTCCATCTTAAAAACTTCTAAATCATAACCTCTTAAAATTCTTGTTAATTCGTTCATTTCACACAATGTCATAACTTTTACAATCCAACCCCATTTCTCTGGTATTTTTTCATGCTTCCACAACTACGCATATAATGTCCTAGCGGCTGAAAGCAAGTACCGGATTAAAGTTCTATCTTCTTTTGGAAATTTTTCCATTTGTAATCCCTACAGAAAAGTCTCTGCGACTTTCTTAAATTCATATCCCAAGATCCTAGAAATTTCTTGTTGAATCATCCGCCAATACTTTTTCGCTCTTTCACAAGTCCACCGCATACGGTAGAAAGAACCTTCATGTTTTTTACATTTCCAACATCTGTCTGGCATCTTATTATTCATCTTTGCCAATTTTCTTAGGTGTTAAGGGTCCAAAGCAAGAAGCAGAGACTTCTACACCCCACCTTGGATCTTGCCTGAATAGCATAAGAGGGCATTTACATTTTCCTCCCAGGTGACACTAGAGGATGTTTGCCCTTCTCTGCTGTTCATGCTGGCTCCGTTTGAAGCAGGTTGCGGAGGAAGTGCCTCTGCAGTCCGCCTCAGATGGAGAACTTGGGTAGGTGGCAGCAGAGAAGGCACACACTTCATGCCCTAGGAAATATCCTAGGTGTCAGAAACATCCCATGTTGAAAGAGGGATCAGCTGTTTCTCCCAGTCCTTCTCTCTAATTGCTCAGTAGCACCAGAGTAACATTGTGGCAGTACCTGGAGTGAAAGGTGTGAAGAATATTCTGGCAGCAATTATGACTTAAGGAAGTTGTATTGTGTGCCAAGATATTAAGTGAGCTGCATGGCTCAGAACAAAGTCCCAGATCTTCTGATGTTAAGAGTTCCATCAAAAGCAAATGAATGCCTACTTGAATACAATTAAAGGTTCAGATCCTGATCTTGGTGGAACCATATCAAAAATCACCAAAGTTGGCAGTAAATATTTGTGTTGTCAACAATACTTGGGGAACATGGGGTGAATGCACATTTAACAGGGCATGTAGAACTTATTTCTGCCTATTTCACTTGCTGTAGGATGAACATAAAGGGAAATTTAGACTTAAATACATATACAATTTCTTGTATTTAGTTAATTTCTGTATTTAACTTGTTTCTGGAAGCAATTAAAAGTGTTTTTTTTTCTTTTAAACTAAGTTGCAGAGAACCAAGTTATTGGAAGAATAATGTCTCCTATATGAAGAAGCATTCTGTTTGCTAATTATCATCCATGGCTTTGCTCTAGGTATACTACCTTAAGAAAATAGGAGAGTGGTAGCCAATGGCAACGACAAAGCATTTTCTGTGATGGCATAGCAAATATGGTATACTCTTTCTAAAATATTCAGCAAGTCTGTACTGTGTTATCTTTTAGGTGCTAGGTTAAATTTGCCCTGACTTCTCAAGTTCTTGGCAGGATATAAAATGTATGCAAGTGCTTAATTATTTTGTTCTGCAGCTTATTATGGTTTTGTCCTGCCTTTGGGCTCATCTGATTAAATTTGTTTTCCACCATACATTCATAGACTTAAAAAAAAATGTATTCAGCTGTACTGGAAACCAATGGGTAGAAAGAAAGGAGATAAACTTTTTAAAAAACCCTTCTGAAGAGATAATATGGCACAGTTAAGAGTTCTGTCTATATTTGGAATACTAGTGAAGTTTCATCTTTAAATGCAAGATCACAGCTATCATTTTACACATATACACACACATTCATTAGCAGGCAAAAACCACACCGATGGAAAGTGCATTGACATTTCACTAGGGGTGTTGTGGCCTGTGAGAAGTCTTGAGACCTCTTGTTTTGACAAGCAACATTTTGAAATATATTGTACAACAATATTTACAACTTCTCACCGTAAAAATCAGTGACCTAGAGCCTTGACCTTTTAGGTCAAATACTTTTCTCTCACAAGTAGCAATAAATAAAATATATGGAAAAGCTATTTAAATCACAGACCATTTTGCCTCAGTTCCCATAGGAAACATCTTGCATTTTATTTGTGGTTATGGAGGTGGGGGGGCACCTGTCACTTTTTGATTTCTGTTTGATGAGGCGATGTACGTACCTTATTCTTCTTCTGGGGCTCTATGGGGACTTTTTTTTTTTTTTAAGATAGAGGCATCAAATTTGCAGCATGGCATCAAATGCCTCTCCTCAAAATACCCTCCAAGTTTCAAAAAGATTAGACCAGGCGGTCCAATTCTATGAGCCCCCAAAGAAGGTGCCCCTATCCTTCATTATTTCCAAAGGAGGAAAGGCATTCTAAAAGTGTGTGGTCCCTTTTAATGTGATTGTCAGAACTCCCTTTGGAGTTCAGTTATGCTTGTCACAATCTTGCTCCTGGCTCCACCCCCAAAGTCCCTTGATATTTCTTGAATTGGACCTGGCAACCTTACCAATTGTAAGTATTGAATTGTTGATTCTGTTTTATTGGTTCAAGGCTATTAACCTAGAGATATGGAATTGTATCATGTTTCATAGATTCAGGATGACTTAGTTCAAATATTTACTGCTTCAAGGGTGGAATGTGCCTGTGTTTTTTTTAAGTAACATTTTAGTGCACTTTGGTATAAATACACATATTTGCTTAATTTTTCTCTTTTTATATTTTTCCCTCAGTCTTCAAGTACACAACACAGTTATCAAGTACATAAGCAAATTTGACCTTTTTTAGGACTAGGGGGACATGAAAAATGCCATCTCTGTTGCAGCTCAGTAGAAAAGTGAACATTAATAAAGTTGGAGGCATAAGGCTTGCATAAGTCTTTTCTTCAGAAGAAATTAAGTTTGCAGAGATTATTCCTTATCATATCCAGGAAGGCAGAGCTTAGGTACAGATGTAACTCCTTACTGCTGAAAGGTGCAGACAAAGGAGCAAGTAAACAGGAAAAAAAATATTACAGGCCCCTGGCAGGGGACAAGATGCAATGGGCAGAACAAGTTATTGATTCATTGAAGGAGTTAGGGGATGTGAAGTGGAAGGGTGGATAAAGGAACAAACTTCCTACCATATATGTCGTGCAGAACCATAGACTCTCCCTCTTCTGCAGATGACACCCAGCATGTTACTTCATCAATCACTTCTTTCATTTTGTCCTTGTCCGGAACACTAGCAAAAATGCAGTAAGAAAAATGCGTAGCAAATCATTTCAAGCTGAACTCAATCCCACCCCCAAGGATCCCATTGCTTTTTACAGAACCCTGCTCACTCCTGCTATTATTTGCTACTTGAGCTGGCTCAGTACCTTCCATCTTTCAGAGACTGGTATAATCCATAAGCACCAACTGCAAGCACTTTCACTGATAATCAAAGGCACTCTCCCTACCCCTTGGCATGTGCAGGAGAATTTCTTCATGGCGCTCCTTTCTGACATTTACATTTGGCTGGCTTCACTAGCAGACATTGGAGACACCAGAGCTACAACCTAGCCAAGGAGAAGTCAAGCATGGAAGAACATTTGTACCTTGCCTTTCTTCTGGGGCATTATTTCCTCTCTCTGGAAACTCTCCGAGACAGGGGTGGCCAGCGGTAGCTCTCCAGATGTTTTCTGCTTATGACTTCCATCAGCCCAGCCAGCATGGCCAACAGCTGGGGCCGATGGGAGTTGTAGGCAAAAAACATCTGGAGAGCTACCGTTGGCCACCCCTGCTCTAAGACATGTTTAATAGGTCACTTACCCTAGCATCTGCTCTCTTAAGCTTCCCTTCAACACTGTGCTAATAATAATAATAATAATAATTTTTTATTTCTATCCCGCCCTCCCCACCGGAGCAGGCTCAGGGCGGCTCACAACATAAAACACACATTACATCAGTTATAATTATAAAACACGGTTAAAACAATTACAAAGTATTAAAATTCACATAACAGTATGGCGTTATAAACAAGTTTCAATAAATTTCAGAAGTAAAAACATTTCAAGAATAAAAGGATTTCTAGCAGCATATCTAGTTTTGTCACAAGTTTTTTCACTAATTTTTTCGCTAGTTGAAGGCCATCTTGAAAAGGTGGGTCTTACAGGCCCTACGGAATCCCTCTAAACATCGTATGGCCCTCACCTCCTCAGGGAGTTGGTTCCACAGTAGTGGAGCAGTAATAGAGAAGGCCCGGTCCCGGGTGGCTTTCAGTCTGGCCTCCCTTGGCCCAGGGATATTCAGCTGGTTTTTCCCAGATGACCTCAGTGCCCTCTGGGGCTCATATGGGGAGAGACGGTCCCTTAGGTAGGTAGGTCCTCGGCCATATAGGGCTTTAAAGGTAATAACCAGCACCTTGTAGCGAACTCGGTATGCCACTGGCAACCAGTGCAGTCCGCGCAGCCCCGGCTGTATGTGCTCCCACCTTGGGAGCCCCAGCAACAGCCTAGCCGCCGCGTTCTGCACCAGCTGCAGCCGCCGAATTCGGCACAAGGGCAGCCCCATGTAGAGGGCGTTGCAGTAGTCCAGTCTCGAGGTGACCGTAGCATGGATCACTGTTGCTAGGTCACGGCGCTCTAGGAAGGGGGCCAACTGCTTCGCCCGACGAAGATGAAAGAACGCGGACTTGGCAGCGGCTGCTATCTGTGCCTCCATTGATAATGAAGGCTCCAGAAGAACCCCCAGGCTCTTGACCCTGTGTGCCGCTTTAAGCTGCACACCGTCAAGGACTGGCAAGGGGATTTCCCCTCCCAAGGCACCGCGACCCAAGCACAGGACCTCTGTCTTCGTTGGATTCAACTTCAGCCCACTCAGTCTGAGCCAGCCTGCCACGGCTTGCAATGCTAGGTCCAGGCTTTCTGGGACGGAGCCAGGCCGGCCATCCATTAGCAGATAGAGTTGGGTGTCATCAGCATATTGATGGCACCCAAGTCCAAACCTCCGGGCAATCTGGGCAAGGGGGCGCATATAGATGTTAAATAACATCGGGGAGAGAACTGCCCCTTGTGGGACCCCACATACTAGTGGGTGCCTCCGGGACCGTTCCCCCCCAATGGCCACCCTTTGTCCCCATCCTTCGAGGAAGGAGGAAAGCCACTGTAAGGCCAATCCCCCAATCCCCGTGTCGGCGAGCCGGCGGGCCAGTAACTGATGATCAACCGTATCAAATGCGGCCGACAGATCTAACAATATCAGCACCGCCACGCCGCCTCGATCCAGATGCCGCTGGAGGTCATCCACCAAGGCGACCAGCACTGTCTCTGTCCCATAACCCGGACGGAAGCCGGACTGGTGAGGGTCTAAGGCGGGAGTGTCATCCAAAAAACTCTGCAGCTGTAACGCCACTGCCCTCTCTATAACCTTACCTAAAAATGGTAGGTTCGAGACCGGCCGGTAATTTGCCAATTCGGCCGGGTCTGCTGTACTCTTTTTTAGGAGAGGGCGGACCATGGCCTCTTTCAAAGATGTTGGAAATTGCCCTTCCAAGAGGGATCTATTTATGATATCCCGTATAGGATATCTAAGCTCCCTCTGGCAGGATTTGATTAGCCAGGAGGGGCATGGGTCAAGGTCGCAAGTTGTAGGGCGTACAGTTGAGAGGACTTCGTCGACTTCCCCAAGACTAAGCGCGTCGAAGTGATCCAAGATAACACTAGAAGACAGGCACGGAGCCCCGGGTTCATCTGCTGCAGTCAATGTGGCAGGAAAGTCCTGGCGGAGTGACGAGATTTTATCTGCAAAAAATTTCGCAAAAGCCTCACAGCCTATTTCCAATTCTTTCATGTTTGGTCTGCCTTGGGGCAGAGTGGTCAGATTCTCAATTATCTTAAATAATTGTGCTGGGCGCGAATTTGCAGATGCAATCCTAGCCGCAAAGTATTCCTTCTTTGCAGCTTTGACTGCCATCTCATAAGACTTCATAAACGTTCTGTAGGATGTTCTCGTCGCTTCGTCACGAGTATGCCGCCACCCGCCTCTCTAGTCGTCTGAGTCCCTGTTTCAGTTGGCGTAGCTCCGAGGTATACCAAGGAGCCAGCCTACTTCGGGGGCGCAGAGGACGCCGGGGTGCAATTTCGTCGATGGCCCTGGATAACCTGTCATGCCAGGTATTTACTAGGTCATCGAGGGAATTGCTAGGGGGCCAGGGGTCCCGCAGAGCCCTCTGGAACCGCTCAGGGTCCATCTGACTCCGCGGGCAAGCCAAAATAGGCTCGCCGCCCGTACAGGGTCGAGGGGGCGCACCCACACGGGCCTTAAGGGCTAGGTGGTCCGACCATGGCACCGCTTCTACTGCGATACCGTCCACCAGAATCCCAGACGCAAAGATCAAGTCTAACATGTGTCCGGCCTGATGGTAACAAATTGGGAGAGTCCCAGTGTCGCCATGGAAGACACTAGGTCCAGCGCCTGATTGGAGGCCGCATCGTCTGCATGGACGTTGAAGTCACCCAAGACCATAAGCCTTGGGAACTCCAACGCCCAGCCCGCCACCGCCTCCATCAGGGCTGGTAAGGCGCTGGCTGGTGCGTTAGGCGGACGGTACACCAGCCAGATCGCCAACCCCTCCCCCACTTCCCACGCTAGACCGGCTGTAGGTACAGGCTAGAATTGACAGGTCTGTGTTGGAAAATACCTGTAGAATTTGGGGGTGGATCCTAGAGAGGGTGGATCCTAGAGCCACAGTACAAAGAATTCAAAAAGAGCCTGTAGCAGAGACTTGAGCATGTACGCATTGATCCGTGATTGAATTCTTTGTACTGTGGCTCCAGTTAAAACAGCATTGAGAGAAGACTGACGAAGGGTGAAACCAATGAAACTGTAGGAAATTCAGGAAATACGGTCTTTTGAACTCTTTGTGAAAAGTTGTGCAGAACGATGCCCTTGTCTCCACCCAGATTCTGAACTGCAAGAAGCGGCTGAAGGCAGTGCCTCTGAGATGTGACTTTAGAAAGCAGTCTGGGGGAGCATCGTGTGGGTGTTCGTTCTATTATTTTGCTGTATGGACTTATTAAAAACTGTGCACTAAATGTTTGTTTACACACTTTTTGTGTGAGAGTGATAATTCAACCAGTGAGGTTTTGAAGGATATATTTTCCCCAGGGGAGCTGATCTCTGCCAGCTGGAGATCAGTTGTAAGAGTGGAAGATCTCCAGGCACAACCTGGAGACAGGAAACCCAAGTGTAGGCCCAAAAGTGAGCAATGAAGCCTGTAGAAGTGGGTCCCAGGCTTTTGCAGTTTTATTGATTTGTGCATTAGCAGTTTTGTTTTTTTACTGGATCACCATACCAAATAACTTTTGAACTTGTGGGTCACCATACTCAAAATGGGAACCACTGTTCCAGAGAATTCAAAGGGGTACATAGAAGGACTTGGCAAAGAAGAGGAAGTGACAGACAGGTCAGATCTTTGAACAGTTAGCTCATTCTGAGTAGGCTGGGTCTGGCCTACAGGACATTCTCTGAAGTCTCCCAGTTGTTTCCAAAATACACACACAGAGCCCAGGGGGAAAAATCAAGTCAATATACAAAAATAGTAATATAGCAATAGTTTTACCTATGGACAACCCAATTTCCAGAAAGAAGACCTTGCTGAAGTTTCTTCTCTTGTGCTTCATTCATGTATGGGATCCCATCCTTAAGAAACTGAAAAGAGGGGTCAGTTACACAGAATAGGGTCTGCATGCTAGCTTCTGTGAAAACCAGAGTCACCTTCACTAACTTTCTCTACTCATTCAATCACACCAATGTTTATTCTATAAGGGCTACACTTCAGTTAAGTAAGTCAAAACTTCAAATGCAAGATACTACAACAGCTCATATTGCTTCTGCTAAGAAGATCAAGAAAAAAACAATGACAACTGAAAATTGCTTCTGCATATCTCTTAACCAACATACAAATCTTCTGAATAGAGAAGATAACTCAACTTTTGAGAAAACTCTCTTTGCAAACTCTGTAAGACACTTCCAAAGGGTCACTTGCCCCACAGTCTGCTCTTTTAGGCCTTCTAGCACTACCATTCCAGAGCTCATATCCAAAAGCTGCATGAGATTTCTGTTTTGAGGGAACCACTTCCAGGGCTTGTCAGCACAAGTGAATCATTTTGTGGAAATGAAGAAGACCCCTTTAAGAACAGTAAAGCAATATAAAGATTAACACATTCACAAGGAGCCATAGTAAGATCAAAAAATCGCAGATCTAGTGGCTATTTCTAGAAATATGTGACTGGAAGTTAAAATCAAATTATTAGAGCATCAGGAGGCCTGCACATCAGCAAATACTGGTGTATTGTGCAGAACCATAACCCTACTGCCAAAGAGCTCCTACTCAACATCTCTTGACCATACACCGAAGCCTCCTTCCCTCTCCAGGAGCACTTACCTAGAGACACTTGGGTTGCCCATCTGGACTACTTCCACTCTTTCCCTTGTTCTCTCCACCTGACACCCAGCAAACAGGTTTTCTCTTCTCCACACCCATACACCATTCAACATCCCCACTACCACTTCAGAAATCGATAATAGAGTATGACCAACATTATCCTGGCTATGCTTGCTATTAATTTGTTTCTTTCCAGCAAGGCTGAAATGCTCTTTTACAAAGAGACTTCCCCTCTCCCAGCAT
This sequence comes from Heteronotia binoei, assembly GCF_032191835.1. NCBI lineage: Eukaryota > Metazoa > Chordata > Lepidosauria > Squamata > Gekkonidae > Heteronotia > Heteronotia binoei. The sequence continues at coordinate 140,633,478 of NC_083223.1, read as the reverse complement.
CTAGCAACTGTCGCTCCAAGGAGAGACTCCATCAAAAGGGCATGTATGCAAACCAACACTGTTAATGAACAGTCACACTGACTAAAAACAAAGACAAGTGAACCAGAGTGAAACATCATATCTTGTGATTAGTGCGACTAAAGAATGTTATGGGATTTCATTCCTGTCTAGTCACAGAACAGTAGGACCAGCAGCTAGAATTAGGCATATGGGATAACTGAAGCAGGAGAAGATTCCCAGGTGACAACATATTTCAAGCATACACATGATTTCAGACTACAAAGTGACTTTTCCACACAATTTACTTTGTAAATACATTTTCAGATACTTCTGAACAAATTGCAATTTAGGTACATCAAAAACAAGTGCTCACCTACTTAAATACAAAATCTATCTACAGCAAAAGATGTACCTTGTTGAAATCAAAACCATAGTGGTTCAGGAACTTAATACTAAATGCTTGGAAAGAGAATTCAGAATCCATTTGGCCAAATGTTGTAGGGAAGAGGAAAAAGTTATATGAATGTGCCATATACCTGCAATAAAAAACAGAAAAACTAAGGCCATATTGTATCCAGGGACCATCATATAAACACAAGCATTGTTAAGAACATTCTTTACTTACTTGTTTGAATTTTCACTAGAAAATATTGACAACCCTGAAAGAAACATTTTTAAAAATCAGTTTTATTCCCACACACACAATATTCTTGGGCATTTATTCCATTCTGGCCCCCACATAATTATTCTAAAGGTATTTGAGCCTACTGTTAATGATGTCACACATTTACTTACTAAGACTTTCAGGGGCAACTTTTGGTCAGGGCTCCAAATTCTAGCAGCCATGATCAACACAGCCAAAAATCATTAGGATCCTTTTGGAAGGTTAAGGAAGGATTTTTGTCATTAACTTTTCATGTATATAAAAAATTAAATATGTTATTCTTTGCCATCACCCACCCCAGTCTTTGTTAAATTAACTGGCATAGTAAGCCAGAAATCTCTATTTTACTTAGCAGAGTGCACTATTGGCTACACGTAGCTTTTTTGTTCTGAATGTGCTAACAAAAGAGTTACACAGAGTCACTTGTCAGTTTCAAAATAGAGTTCTTTATTTAATGACTCCATTCTAGACAGGCCAGATGAGAGATAGGAATATAATCTATTTTAACAACCTGGATGGATGCAGATGGAGACTGCATTCATGGTGCAAAGATGGAGAGCAATGAAGTCCTTCTTTGTGTGTGAGAGAGAGATTGGAAGGAAGGGAGCAATTTCCTGAGAGTATCAGTCTACACATCAAAGGGACAGAAGAGTAAACAAAAAAGAAACTCACAGTTTACCTATCTATCTGACTTTCTTGTAACCCCCACCCCCAGACTGAGACTAAGAGACTGTGTCTGGTCCTTCTTTTCCAACAGTCTTCTCAAAGGCCAAGTATGGGAGATGTCCAAGAGCCCATCTCAGTTTTCTTCTTCATAGTCTCCATGCAAGCTAACAAACTAGTTCTGCACCAAGCATCTTCCATGTATCATTCTGGAACTAAAGCCTTAAAACTGGAACTGAAGGTCCCTCCCAATTATGGGGGATACCTGAGAGTCCAGCTTACTTTTATTTTCTGTGGTAGTCATGTTCTCCGTTGTGGGTGAAGACATGCTGAGAAAGAGCAATCTCCACTCCTGTAACATGAACTATGCTGGAAATCCATATTCCTGATTTTTTTCTTCCTTGCTGTACATTGACAATAAAATTCTTGCCTTCAACAGCATAACACCAAGTTTTTCTCTTTTGAAGACTTATTATAATAGTTTAGAGTTTTAGAAAAAGCAGAAAGGTAATTCTTACTGATAAAGAAGAATACAAATTCCTTAACGCAGAAGTTTGGCAAAACTAACTTCCTGGTGCAGCAATAAAACCAATAGCGGAAAGGCCCACGAAGACCTTATGGAAGCTTCTGCTGGCCACGTTGTGAGACAAGATGCTGGACTAGATGGACCATTGGTCTGATCAAGAATGGCTGCTCTAATGTTCACCTTAGTTATTCCTTGATGGGTGCATTAATCAGTATATCCAGCAGTCTACCAAGTTCCAGTGTTCAGAAGGAAGTAGAAGCTTGCTCTGCTGCTTTGATGCTCTAAATATATTCTACTTAGGGTTTAAAGGCCTTTGCAGATTGTCTTAGAAAACTGTTTCCTTAGTACAGTACACTATGCTTCCCCCATAAAGTGGAGAGTATTCATGTTAATCATTACCATTCCCTCCTCCCAAAATCAAGGACAGACATATCAGTTCCAAATATGGAAGCACAATATTTAATGAACGACAACCGCCAACCCTCCCTCCCATTTTTTAAAAGCAATGAATGCTAGAAAGGTACTGAGAAAACAGAATACTCTTAAAACAGAAATGCTATTTGAGGGGAAGGGGGGAATCTGGATGCCACCCCACAACTCAAGGCATTATTTGATTTGCTGCCTAGCAACCTGGGTTTTCAGCTCTCACACAGAAGCAGGAGACACAGCAACTGTAGATCCCCCTGTCCCTTTTCTATCACGCACCTGTCCTCATCCCACACATTTGCCATAGGATTTCAGCCTCTCTGATAACAAGGACTAAGAGAGCTCACCAAGCTGACACACTGTAAATTGCTGAACGCTCCGTCTGGCTTTCTGATACCAATCAGCAGGATAATCATAGAGACTAAAGGGGGAAAAGACAATATTCCATATTGTTCTGGGTGTGGCATATTTCTTCATATTGGTTCTTTGAGCATACAAACTGACAACATATTTGGTTTACCTGGGCTGTCCACTAGGTGGAAATGCTGAATGCAAACCTGTGAATTCCATATCAAATCCTGTAAGACACAAAGAACTGTAAAGAGGTGGACAATTTTCTTCTGTAATCTAACAGTATCTATTGTGCAAGAACATTGAAATCATTATGAATATACACTTCCAGCATACACAATTAGATAAATCAAATTCCCAGAGCACTGACATATTATTTGTGCCACTCTCATTACATATCACCCATTGTTCTTTATATTCCCAAATGTATCCCCCAGCAGGCCCCATTAAAACTCTCACATCCTGCTTAACAATAGTGCTCGGCACTAGAAGCCAATCCACTGCATGTATTTAGCTGATTTTAAGCATCCCCGCAGCATTGACACAATACATATTTTCCCATCCTTACTTACTTATAGTCCATTTTTCTGAGAGACTGAAGAGAGATTACAACTAGCAACCATGAAGTAAAAATAGTATAATAGATATAACCACCAAAATTGTAGAACGCACTAAAATACGGTATAATACAGAAAATAAAGCAGGATTACAAAACTGGAGAATGCATTAAAACATTACAGAACATATGACAAAAACTGGATTTCAGAGAGCAATACAAAAGCAAAATAAACAGTCTAATATGCACAATGAGGACTACCTTAAGATTCACAGACATTAACTACATTCCGGTTATAAAAATTTCCTGCTGAAGTTTCATTTTACACATTTTGCAGAATAGGGGGTGTGGGAGACTTCTTAGGCAGGCCATTTATTCAGGAAGGAGCCAGAACAGAGAAAGCTAAAGTATGAGTAGTTGCTGACCTTATCCAGTAGTACCATGGAACATTTACCATGTGCAACACATTGGGAGAAGTAATCCTGCAGATATACAGATCCTGGGCCACAAACAGCTTTGTAGGCAATAATGAGCACATTGGTTACCAATTAGTTCCTTGGGTTTAATTCAAAGTCATGACTTCAAGCTTCCAATAGTAATTGAGCTGTAGCATTCTGAACTAACTGGAGTTTCTGAGTGGTCTTCAAGGGCAAACCTGTACAGAATGCATTACAACAGTCTAGCTGGGAGGTTACCATGGCATGAACCAATGCAACAAGAACAACTGGGCCAAGGTACTGTACTGTCTACGCCAGGAGCTATCTTCTGGGCTAAATTAAGATAGAAGAAAACATTAATATCTGAAATATGAAAAAGCAAGGACAAGAACGGACCTGCAAAAAGCCAAGGGAAAGAAAATCTGGCTCCCCACATCCCCCCCCCCCCCATCTCTTCCACCTGCATTTAACATCACCTTCCCCTCCTATCTGAAGTAGTGTGCATGCACACGAAAGCTTACATCTTGAATAAAACTTTGTTGGTCTTAAAGATGCCCCCAGACTCAAACTTTGTTCTACTGCTCCAGAACAACACAGCATCCTCTCAACTCATGTTTCTGAGGCCCTATACCAAACTCAGTGGGCTGAGCATGGTCCAGCTTTTTTTTTCTTTTACATAATTCATGCACAAACATTGGTGCTGTCACCATCCCCTGCTGCTTTTTAGAAATGTTAGATTTTTCTGCAGACCTCTAGGTGTCACAGGATTTGCAGAGCCCTAAGTGACAGCCAAACTAAGGCCACACATGACAATCAGCACATGGTGGGGGCAGCTCTTTGCAAGCAGATACTCTGATATCTTCACATAAGACTTGAAACATATCTGGGATTCAAACTATCTGAAATAACCATATTCAGTAGAGAACAATTATAATATAGTGGGTTTGATGCATTGAAGAGGCTAAGTGGTAGTGAACATCAGCTCTTTATTAGATACAGCATTAGGTAGGCTGTACTTCAAGACTGAGGAACTGGGCCAATGGGGCCAACCATATACAACAGGGTTCCCGTGCAAGCATGTTATTGGGTCATTCAAACCAGCAGGGGGCTTGTGATTGGTGCAGGCAGCAGGGATTTGGATCCTGCTGCCCATTGTTCCCAAGACCCCAAGCTCCGTTCCTATGTCTCCAATGACACAGACAGGAACACCCTATACCAGGGGTGTCAAATTCATTTGTTATGAGGGCCGAAACTTACATAAATGAGACCTTGCTGGGCCAGGCCATGTCGGGCTGGGCCATGTATATACTTATTTAAGATTAGGTAACAGAGATATAAACTTTAAAAAGGACACAAACACAATTAAAGATTATTTTAAAAAAAAAACTTAAACCATGCTTAAAACATTAGCACTCATTGGTTTAAAAGGTGCTTTCTTTGTATTTCTCCCATGGGATCCAAGGAAGTGGGCAAAGGAAGCTCTGGTTCTTTCCTTCCCTCCCTAGGGGACCAAGAGGGGGAGGAGCCTCAGCCAATATATGAGAGAGAGGCTTGGCTAATCATTCTGCTGTGTGATTGAGAGAGCCTGGCAAAGCAAACTCTTGCCTCCCCTCTTCCTCCCCAAGAGAGAAGCCTCAGCAATTGAAAAAAATAGAGGTTTTGCTCTGTAGCTCCTGTGTGATTGAGCAAGCCTGGCAAAGCAAGCTGTGATGCAGAAGGAAGCAAGAGAAAGGTAGAAGGAAGCAGACAACAACCAGTTGCTTGGAGGCCTGATAGGAGCCCTCCAGGGGCCTGATTCAACCCCCGAACTGCATGTTAGACACCCCTGCCCTATACAGTCTTCACTCCGGTACGCATACCAGACAATGAACTAGTTTTGTAGTTAAAATTTTATTTCTCCTCAGCTGTGTAATTACTGTAATTACAAAGTCAATGAAGAAATAAAAACCACCTTTTGCATTTAAATTTTTTAAAACATCACAGTTGTCAGAACTACTCCTGGGGTAAGTGATGAACAAAATTAAAAGATTCTCTACATTTCTTCTGTGCTATCTAACAAACCCCATAGCTATGAAACCAGTATCATTCAACACACTGCACATTATGTTGGTTTTATTCTAGTTTAACTATGCCATCACATTGTCAACTCCCTCCCCTCCTCCAAGCCCACCCTTTCCCAAAGAGGTCAGAGCAGCGCACACGGTCCTCCTGTCCTCCATTTTATTTTGATAACAACCCTGTGAGGTAGGCAGGACTGAAAGCAAGTGTGATTGGCGCCAGTGAGTTTCACAACTCAGTGGAGCTACAGCCTGACACTCTAACCGTGCGCCCAGAAGAATTCCAAAAAATTTTATTTGGTGACAGTGCTCAAAAACCTGCGAGACGACTGTAGTAACCTCCTCCAGAACTGCAGCCCCCCCCCTTTCAGGAGTGACGAAACATCCATTAAACTTTGAAGATTTAAGCACACTACACTCTATAATCGAAGCACACTTCCTAGGGTAAAAGCCCCGTTGGATTAAGTGCAGTTTAATTATGGGGAAAGAGCCATGAGACTGAACTATATGTCTGTCGCAGTTATACAGATTCCACCTCCTTCCCTTTCCTCCCAGGATGGCACGAGCTCCACCCAACCCTTTTTCTGCCTTGCTCTGAGCAGAATCATTCTTCCTTCCCAACCTGGCTGCCTCACCAACAAAGTCGCAGTCAAGGATGAGCTCTTGCAGCCTCGGCAACTTCTCCTCAAACTCCGCTGCGCTCACATCCATACCTTCTTCCCCTCTCTTCCTCTAGCAACACGCACCGTTATTCCGGCCCCTCAAAAAAAACAAACAAAACAAAACAACCTTAAATCCCTGAAACGTATACCGTCTTTCACCCAAAGGAAGACCAAACCGCGGAAGTGAAACGCTTTCCCCCTCCTCTCCCTCCGGATTCAAAGGGATTGCCGCCATTTACGTTTTCTTCCACACTTAACGGAAATCCAGTATTTTCTTACGACGTTTTATGGTTTGGATAACAGGATTTCAATACTGTTTCATTCTTTCAGGAGAGACATACTTCAGCCAATTATTAAAGTCGTATATCAGGAAAAGCCTTAAAATAAACAAAAAAGGGTGTGTGCGTGTGTGTGTGTGAAGGGGGATACACAGCTGTTAGAAGGGAACGGTATTTGCTGATTTTTGATACCTCCGCTCTAAACCTTAGAATGTGGAGCCAAGTTCAGCTTCAATGGAATTATTCCCAACTTTGTAGGGTTGCCAATTTCCAATCTAAGTGGTCTCTGGAGTCCTCAGGAATTACAACTGATCTCCAAAGAACCAAGGTAAATTCCCTTGGAGAAAATGACTTTTTTGGAGGGTTGACTAAAGCATAACTAGGATTACCATATTTTGAGAAGCAAAATAGAGGACATATTTCTAGACTGACTACTAAAACAAGTGATCACTGACATAGCTTATTTTAAATACCTCTATTATTTAAATTGTCATAATTGCTGTTAACTAGGAATAACCCCAAAAGGGGATATTTTCATCAGTTTTTTTTTAAAATAAAGACAAAAGAGGATGGATACACAAAAAAAGAAGACATGGCATCTGGTAACCCTAATTAAAACCCACTCCCCTCCCCACCCCAAACCCTGGCCTCCTCAGGCTCCACTCCCAAAATTTCCAGAAATATACCAACCCTGAGTTGGCAACCCTATTCACAAGTGGTTAAGATCAGAATCTTTCAGCTCAGCGTTTACATAAGTATCCCCTTCTTATCTGGGAGTCAGCTCCCATTGTGAAGACTGTAAACTTTGGGAGAATGAATTGGCAAATGTAACAGTTCCCCAAATACTCAGAAATACACATTTTAGCTTGAGTTGGTAAATGTTCAGATAAAGTGTAAGTGAAATAGTAATCTTTTGTATAATAAGCCATAAACTTGCATCAGGCTTCCAGCACAAAGGCAATGGAATAACTGATGTGCACAGCGAATGGTTCATTTTTCAGTTTTATTTAAAAAAAGAAAAAGAAAGAAACATTCCAGATATGGGCCTGGTTTAGACAAACATTCTAGTTTAAGGGACCTACTGCCAGACTAACCATGGAAAGTAAAGAACAAAATAAGGGGACCAGAATAATAGAATTATAGAGTTGGAAGGGACCTCCAGGGTTCTAGTCCAACCCCCTGCACAATGCAGGAAACTCACAAATATTTCACCCAATTCACAGGAGCAAGAGCCCCGTGGTGCAGAGTGGTAAAGCTGCAGTCCTAAGCTCTGCCCATGACCTGTGTTCGATCCTGGCGGAAGATGGGTTCAGGTAGCTGGCTCGAGGTTGACTCAGCCTTCCATCCTTCTGAGGTCGATAAAATGAGTACCCAGTTTGCTGGGGTGAAAGTGTAGATGACTGGGGAAGGAAATGGCAAACCACCCCGTAAAAAGTCTGCCGTGAAATATCTATCGCCTTCTAATTGGTTGCATCAGGGCTTTTTATTTTGCTTTGTACCACCTTTACTTTCCCATGTTCACTATTGCACTAAAAGTTACAACCCACTTGTTCTTGAGCACTTACAATAAAATTATTGTTATACTGCCTGGGTCTCCACAACTCTTCAGTCACAGATAAAAGGTGCTTGCTGAGAAGGAAGACAGGTGGGTGCTCTGGGCCCTCCCAGACAGAAGCTTACCAGAGTGGTGGCAGCCAGTAGAAGGCCCTCTCTGGTCCTCTGCTTGTGACAGAGGGTATGAGCTTTTGTGAGTCACTGCTCACTAGAGAGCCAGTTTGGTGTGGTGGTTAAGTGCGTGGACTCTTATCTGGGAGAACTGGGTTTGATTCCCTACTCCTTCACTTGCACCTGCTGGAATGGCCTTGGGTTAGCCATAGCAGAGGTTGTCCTTGAAAGGGTAGCTGCTGGGAGAGCCCTCTCAGCCCCACCCACTTCACAGGGTGTCTGTTGTGGGGGGAGAAGATATGGGAGATTGTAAGCCGTTCTGAGACTCCAATTCAGAGAGAAGGGCAGAATATAAATCTGCAATTCTTCTTCAGCTGTGGTCAAGAAAAGTCATACCCTGTTACAAATTCTGTTAGTCTTTAAGGTGCTACTGGACTCTCACTCTTTTCTACTGGTACAGACAAACTAATATGGCTACACACCTTGATCTAGACCAGGGGCGTCAAACTCATTTGTTATGAGAACTGAATTTGCCATAAATGAGACCTTGTTGGGCTGGGCCTTATGTGTCATAAACTGTAATGCCAGTTAGCAGACATATCAACTTTATAAAGGACACAAACAAAGATTTTTTAAAAGCTTAAAATAAAACATGCTTAAAACATTAGCACTTATTGGTCTTAAAGGTGCTTTCTTTGTCTCTCTCCCATGCAATCCAGGAAACTGGGCAAAGGAAGTTCTGGCTCTTTCCTTTCCCAGAAGACCAGGAAGGGAAGGAGCCTCAGCCAACAGAAGGAAGAGAGGCTTGGCTCAGTAGCTCTGCTGTGCAATTGAGAGAGCCTGGCAAAACAAGGTCTCCCTCCCTGCTTCCTCCCCAAGGGTGGAGCCTCAGTGAATGGAGAAAACAGAGGCTTTGCTCTGTAGCTCCTGTGCAATTGAGCAAGCCTGGCAAAGCAAGCTGCGATGCAGAAGGAAGCAAGAGAGAAGGAAGCAGATGACAGCCAGTTGCTCAGGGGCCTGATAAGGCCCCCAGGCCGCATGTATGACACCCCTGATCTAGACCCTAATCTGATACTTTAACCACTGCACTACACTGGCTTTTCTGGGGTGGCTGCTGTTGAACAGTAGGAAGCAGCCATGCCCTGGTAAATCTTTCAAGTCCTATGGTATTAGGTTTGCCAGATCCCCTGGTGAAGGCAGGGGTCCCCACTCCCAGGACCCACCTCTCTTCCACTGATCAGCTGACCTGCGGGAACTTACCCAGAAAGATAGAGCCAGCAGCATCATCCATGTGACACTAGGGGTGACACTCTGGTATTTGGGCAAAAACTCTATGGTAGAAGCCAACTTTACCATAGAGTTTTTGCCCAAATACTAGAGTGTCCCCTGACTCCCTGGCATCACGGAAGCCTCATGTGGGCAATGACATAGACAAGTCACTGCACAAAGGCTGGGCCTCCCTGCTGCTCCTGGTAGATCTCTCCCCATCCCCTGCTGGTTGCCAGGAGGGACCCGGCAGCCGTATAGCAAGTTGCCCATCAGTTGCTGCTAATAAGTCCTTCACAGGCTAAATAGCCCTGGAAATAGCCTACACCCTGCCTTTTACTGACAGAAATCAAGGCTGAAGCCTGGCAATAGTCGTGTTGCCTAGCAATGGCCATTGAGGGCATTTGTTGCTTCAAGCTACAGGTGCTGTTTATATCACTGGCTGGAGAGGATAACCACCAATGTATTTTTGTTTTTAAGATGTTACATTTTTTTGCAAACTTGGGCCTCTTTTTAATCTCCCATATTTGCAAGGCCAGAATCTACAACAGTAGTGACTGAAACTGATACAAACAAATAGGGTAAACTTTAGTTCCTACTGCAGTCTCTGAGACACCTTGCAGCACAAGCAATTTTGATGAACTTTTGGGCAGAAGATTGCACACAAATACAGTCCAGTTTAGTCCTGACCATTCATCTTGCAGAATGTAATATAGTTCTGGATAGTAGTTTGCAAATACAGTAGCAACAAAGAACTTTTTCTTTACCATTTGCTAAAGCATAAATCTTTTAAAAGAGATCTATTATATAATACAGTTGGTAAGCTATGGTGTGAAGTAAACAACCACCTGCAGTCATTTCCCCTTACACTTCATCTGCCCACCACTATTTGGTACATCAGGGGAGCTTGGGGCAAGAAAATAGCAAGCAATGACAATGGGCAGCTACTGCACTGATAGCCCATAGATCAAGGCTATTGCCTATGAAAATACTGAAGTCAGCAGGAATATCTACCATACTGTTATATCCCCTAAAGCTTCAGGTTGCAGGCCAAACTGTAGAGAATGTCTATTTAGAACTTAAAGATCTAAGTTATAGCACCATAATTAATTTTAATACAATTTGTAAATGGATTTATGTCGATTTTATAATTATAAATGTAAGCACTATGTATAATTTTATTGTATTGTATTCATATGTTGTGAGCCGCCCTGAGCCTGCCCTTGTGGGGAGGGCGGGATACAAATAAAAAGTATTATTATTATTATTATTTTAAAAACTGTCATCAACATCAGTTTGGTATTAGGCTTTTATTTAAATTGAGATTCTTCAATAGTCTCTTTCTCAGCATATTCTCACAAGCTTTATATTTATTCATAAATTCTTCGCAGCTCCTTCAGTACAACACCACCTTCACTCACTGCATTCTGGAAGCTCTGGATCTATTTTTTAAGAAAAAAAAAGGAATGAAATCACTGGTTATTATCACTTATATCAACACTGGCACCATATAGAATGTTCCAAATTCTTCCCATTTATTGTTCCAATCCTTTGAGAGACCTTTCCCTGCCCGTACTGCCTGGCTCATGCCAAGAGTGTGCTGGTGCTGACGTTCTGTATTACATCATTTTATGAGACAATTCACTGAGCAGGATTGCATGTTAGTTGAACCATTTAACACTACAGTTTTACTGCTGCTCAGCCCTTGCAAAGAAACAGGTATCAAGCCAGATCTGTGATGAGAGTGTGATTCACGGGTGGTGGGGGGGAAGGGGGGATCTAGAGTGTTCAGTTTGCTAAGCCCATGAAAATAATCAACTTGCCGAATCAGAACATTTTTCCCATGGAGTTATAGTTTGGAATTCCACAAAGTTGATTCCTGCTTCAAGACAACGTTGAGCTAGCACATGCCCAACATTCACACATGCTGCCACGCCTGTTGTACGATGAAGGTACTTTTTGATGGCCCATTCTCGGGTGGAAGCAGAGACTACAATGTGACCACTGCAATGTTCAACGTTGGCCTCCACGTGGTTCTGTGTTTGTTCAAGTCTCAACCTATATGCCAAAGCAAGAAAATGTAAAGATTTTATTTCACCAGTTAGTGATGTTTTTTTCAATTACCAGTAATTTCTCTATTATTCTACTTCTAGCAGAGAATCTTAAGCCTCCTGTTTTGAAACTCCATGTCAGAATGCCTGCATGCCATTCTCCTTCCAATCCCATTTCAAATCTCAGCTCAAAATCTACCTGTTCTGTGAAGCCTGTGATTTAATGTCTTAGCCCTCACCCCTCTAACAAGAAGAAAGCTTACACTATAGAAATTCATCTACTAAGCCACATGTGGCTGTGAGCATCTTCTGCTTATATTAAAAACACCACATACATAGATGGTATTGTAAACTAATAATGAAACAAATGAAAAGGTTAAGTGACACTTGACTGTTAATACCTGCCTATAAAATATACCTACAGTATTTTCATTTACAGCAACCCTGGCAGTCGTTGTCTATAACACTGAAAGTTGGGTAAAAGACAGTAGGGGGAAATCTATGTGCTTATTTGTTGGGAGAGGGAAGGGAATGCTTGGTACTATGGCTCATTCACAATCCCTAAAACCAGGTTCAGTTGTTAATCTGAACCAGGAATATTTACATGAGCTCATCCATTCTGTGTAATTCACATATCTCGTACTCCTACTGTGAATACAGCAGCAAAGTGAATATGCACTTTTTGAAAAAGACTGAAAGTTTTGTTGGAATTCTGCAACCTTATACTTCCACAATGAAAGAAAGCATTCTGCACTGATGCCTTCCCTCTTAAGTGCTGAGATATATCATTTCACATCCTCTCATTTTATATAGAGAGAGGCAAAATAGTATAATGAATAAGGTGTTCTAGGATGAGATGACTGAGGTTCATATCCCTGATCAGCCATGAAGCTCAATGGGTAGGTTTGCCAACCTCCAGCTGGTGGATGGAGATCTCTTGAGATTACAACTGATCTCCAGACAACAGGGGTCAGTTCCCCTGCAGCAAATGGCTGCTTTGGAGGGTGGACTCTATGATATTTTACCCTGAGGAGGTCACTCATCTCCCTAAACCATGCCCTCCTCAGGCTCCCCTTTCAAAATCTCCAACCACAGACTGACCTTAGGAGTTTTGCAATCTCAATGGCTGACTTTAGGAGTATTACAATCTTGAAGTCTAACCTATGTCACAAAGTCATTGTAAAGATAAAATGGAAGGAGGGGAAACCATATGCACAGTCCTGAGCTCCTTGGAGGAAGAGCTAGGCAAAAATTAAACAACTTCCAGTCTCAGCTACAGAGACAGTTGAACACACTTTATTCAGTGGTAATCACCAAGGAAATTGTAAAGCCCCTAACCAAAGCAAATGCTATCAGTATGAGTTACTTTGGGATCCATGTTCTTTATACGTATTCCAAAAATGGCATCAGTCATAAAAATATATATTTGGTGCCAGCACACCCCCATAATCTTCCATTCCACCCTAGGAGCAGAGCCTTACCAGGAACCTTCTTTGCATCCCATGCCTCTGAAGATACGACAGAATGAGTAAGTGAAGCTGCCTTATACTGAATCAGACCACTGGTCCATCAAAGTCAGTAGTGTCTGTTCAGGCTGGCAGTGACTCTCAAGGGCCTCAGATAGAAGTCTTTCACATCACCTACTTCCTTGCACTTTTTAATCTGGAGATGCCAGGGTTTGAACATGGGACCTTCTGCATGCAAAGCAGAGGCTATTCCACGGAGCCACAGCCCCTCATGGGATGCAGAAAAGATGTTAATCCAAGGATTAGCAGTATCCATTTGGCTCTACCTGAACTGAAAATATATCTAAAACACCTTATCAGCGGGCTTTCTTTGTAGCAGGAACTCATTTGCATATTAGGCCACACCCCTCTTATGTAGCCAATCCTTCAAGAGCTTAAAGGGCTCTAAGTACTGGGCTTACTGTAAGCTCTTGGAGGATTGGCTACTCCAGGGGTGTGTGGCCTAATATGCAAAGGAGTTCCTACAAAAAAAAGCCCTGCTTATTGGTATTTTTTTGGTATATTTTGGCATCTCAAATGTATCTGGGATTTTTCAGGAGAACAACAAAAATCTCCCCAAAAATGCATGATCTGACCCCCAAAGGTCACTGCAATTATGGGAAATAGATATTCATATATGAAACAGGTATTGCGTTCTAAAATAGCGCAGGCAAACAAGATGACCCATAGAAGGATGTGTTGATTGCACAGGAAACCTATGTGTCATAGAAGAGTAAAGGGGAGACATCTGACTGAAACCAGTGAATCTGTGATGGGCCTCCTATATGAACCAGTGTAGCAGGACACCTGCTCAATGCTTTGCTGTTGTGCTAAGTATACCGCACCTTGACAAGCTCTAAACAGAGGCACTTCTGCACTTTTCTTCAGGGGATCAAACTCACTCCCCCAACAGAAGCAGGAGCACTGCACATGAGGGCTCATGGAGGAGCTAGCAGTGGGATGCCTTAACAGTGGTGAAGTCAGCATGCAGCAAAGTAACCATAGAGGAGCCTACAGAGAGGTCACTCGAATTTTCATCATCAGGAGAAGAGCATGTTAACTACAATAAGGACCAGATGTTTGGTGTGGATGGCGAAAACCAACAGAAGTCAGCACAGATTTATGGAGACAGACAACACAAAGTCAGAAAAAGAGGAAATGATTGTGAAACAAGATGAGAATATCAGTATTAAATATATGCCTGAAAACAATAGGATTTTTTTAAAAAACATGACTGTGCTCTGCATATTAGGAGACAAAAGCAGTTTTATGCTTTAGGACAGGAGGTTTTTTAAAATGATGTCACAAGATTTTTGTGGACCTCTGCTATCCTTTAAAAAACACAACCTACCTGTGCCAATAGTCTTGTTTCGGCCATGTTGTTCTCCAGCCTCTCTCCTTCCTTGCTAGAGCCAACTGCTCCAAGTTACGAGGATTCCTGTTAGTAAAATCAGGAGCAACAATCTCATTTTCTGTTGTATCCAGTCCATTTTCAACAGAAGTTGTGGAGCTGGAAATTGCAGAACTGAATCGAACACCTATAGAGGAGTAAAATAAAAACTACTTTCAGAGACATTGAAAATAACCCTGTCCATATGCAAAGTAAAAAATAACAGAATATAATGCTCTCTCATGGATTGCTGCCTTGACGTGGCGAGAGGGCTTGCATGGTTCAGTGAGGCTGTGGGCTATGCCATGCCGGGCCACCCAAGATGGACAGGCTGCAACTGAGAACCCAGACAAAATGTGATCCACTGGAGAAGGAAATGGCAACCCCCTCCAGTATCCTTGCCAAGAAAACCCCACAGACAGTAACAAAAGGCTAAAAGATATAGCACAGGAAGATGAGCCCCTCAGGTAAGAAGGTGCCCAATATGCTACTGGGGAAGAGCGGAGGGCAAGTACAAGTAGCCACAGAAAGAGTGAAGTGGCTAGGCCAAAGCCAAAAGGATGCTCAGCTGTGGATGTATCTGATGGTGAAAGGAAAGTCCGATGCTGCAAAGAACAATACTGCATTGGAATGTGGAATGTAAGATCTATGAATCAAGGTAAGCTGGATGTAGTCAAACAAGAGATGGCAAGACTGAACATCAACATCTTGGGAATCAGTGAACTAAAATGGATGGGAATGGCCGAATTTATCTTAGATGATCACTACATCTATTACTGTGGGCAAGAGTCCCGTAGAAGAAATGGTGTGGCCTTTATAGTTAATAAGAGAGTGAGGAAGGCAGTAATGGGATACAATCTCAAAAATGACAGAATGATCTCAGTCTGTATCCAAGACAAACCATTCAATATCACAGTAACCCAAGCCTATGCCCCAACCACTGACGCAGAAGAGGCTGAAGTGGGCCAATTCTATGAAGGTCTACAACACCTTCTAGAACGAACACCAAAAAAAGATGTCCTCATCATAGGGGACTGAATGCCAAAGTAGGAAGTCACAAGGTAACCGGAACAACTGATAAGTTTGGCCTTGGAGAACAAAATGAAGCTGGGCAAAGCCTTATGGTTTTATCAAGAGAACAAGCTGGTCATAGCAAACACCTTCTTCCAACAACCTAACAGGCGACTCTACGCATGGACATCACCTGATGGGCAACAAAGAAATCAGATTGATTATATACTCTGCATTCAAAGATGGAGAAGCTTCTTACAGTCAGCATAAACAAGATCTGGAGATGACTGCGACTCAGATCATGAGCTATTCATTGCAAAATTCAGGCTTAAACTGAAGAAAACTGGGGAAGCCATTAGGCCATTCAGGTTTGACCTTGATCACATTCCTTATGAATATACAGTGGAGGTGAAGAACAGGTTTAAGGATAGACAAAATGCCTGAAGAACAATGGGAAGAGGTTCATGACACTGTACAGAAGGCAGCAACCAGCACCATCCCCCCCCCAAAAAAAAGAAATGCAAGAAAGCAAAGTGGCTGTCTAATGAGGCTTTACAAATAGCTGAGGAAAGAAGGAAAGCGAAAGGCAAAGGTGAAAAGGAAAGATTCACCCAACTGAATGCATATTTCCAGAGAACAGCAAGGAGAGATAAGGAGGCCTTCCTGAAGGAACAATGCAAAGCAATAGAGGAAAATAACAGAATGGGAAGCACAAGAGATCACTTCAAGAAAATTGGCGAAATCAAGGGTACATTTCATGCAAAGATGGCCATGATAAAGGACAAAAACGGTAGGGACCTAACAGATACAGAAGAGATTAGGAAGAAGTGGCAAGAATACAAAGAAGAATTATACAAGAAGGATCTCAATATCCTTGACAACCATTACAGTGAAATCACTGTCCTTAAACCAGACATCCTGAAGTCAAATGGGCCTTAGCATTACTAACAACAAAGTGAGCGGAGATGACGGTATCCCAGTTGAGCTATTGAAAGTCCTAAAAGACGATGCTGTTAAAGTGATGCACACATTATGTCAGCAAATTTGGAAAACACAACAGTGGCCACAGGATTGGAAAAGGTCAGTTTATATTCTAATCCCAAAGAAGGGTAATGCCAAGGAATGTTCAAACTATCACACCATTGCACTCATTTCACATGCCAGCAAGGTCATGTTAAAGATCCTACAAGCTAGGCTGTAGCAGTATGTAGATCGGGAACTACCAGAAGTTCAAGCTGGGTTTCGGAGAGGTAGAGGAACTAGAGATCAAATTGCCAACATTTGCTGGATTATAAAGAAAGAACGGGAGTACCAGAAAAACGTCTATTTCTGTTTCATTGACTATGCAAAAGCCTTTGATTGTGTGGATTGCAACAAACTGTGGCAAGTCCTTAAAGAGATGGGAGTACTAGACCATCTCATATGTCTTCTGAGAAACCTGTATTAGGGCCATGAAGCAACTGTCAGAACGGGATATGGAGCAACTGATTGGTTTAGAATAGGAAAAGGAGTTCGATAAGGATGTATATTGTCACCCTGCTTATTTAATTTATATGCAGAGTACATAATGCAGAATGCTGGCCTGGATGAAGCACAAGCTGGAATTAAGATTGCCGGGAAAAACATCAACAACTCAGATATGCGGATGATACCACTCTAATGGCAGGAAGTGAAGAGGACCTAAAGAACCTCTTGTTGAGGGTGAGAGCACAAATGTAGGCTTGAAACTCAACATTACAAAAACTAAGATCATGCCATCCAGCCCCATCACACCTTGGCAAATAGAAAGGGAAGACATGGAAGTTGTGACAGACTTCACATTTCTGGGATCTAAGATCACTGCAGATGGTGACTGTAATCATGAAATTAAAAGACGTTTGCTCCTTGGGAGGACAGCAATGGCGAACCTGAGCAGTATAATAAAAAGCAGAGACATTAACCTGCCAACTAAAGTCTGTATAGTCAAAGCGATGGTATTCCCAGTAGTAATGTATGGCTGTGAGAGCTGGACCACAAAAAACGCTGAGTGCAGAAGAATAGATGCTTTTGAGCTGTGGTGCTGGAGAAGAATCTTGAGAGTCCCTTGGACTGCAAGAAGATCAAATCAGTCAGTCCTACGGGAAATCAATCCTGATTGTTTCCTGGAAGGTCAGATGCTGAAGCTGAAACTCAAATACTTCGGCCACCAAATGAGAAGGGAGCACTCACTGGAGAAGATCCTGATGCTGGGAAAGACAGAAGGCAAAAGAAGAAGGGGACAGCAAAAGATGAGATGGCTGGACAGCATTACTGATGTAACTAACACCAATTTGAGCAGACTTCAAAGGTTGGTGGAAGACAGGAAAGCCTGGCATGACTTTGTCCATGGGGTTGCAAAGAGTCCGACTCGACTGTGCGACTGAACAAAGTATACAGCTTACATTATAAAGACAGTTCTGCAGAAATGTAGCTGCATTCACCAACAAATGCAAAATTAAAACAATCTACAGTCTATTGTTAATCGGAGAGATGGAGAGTTGCCAGAGTTTCCCACAGAAACTCTGCCAACCAGAGTTTATATGTTCATTCTATTGTACTCAAGTGGACTGTATCTGAATAACATATTTTAAGATGGTCTGTTGATCTTGACATCCTTACAGTCTTAGCCACATGATTCTCTTTGATGAGGCTTGTTTACAATGTGCCCCTGTTTACTACAGGGGAAAAAGCAGGTAACCACATTGGTGCATAGCAAAATCCAAATACAAAAGCAATTTTTTTTTAAATTATAAAACCACATTTGGTAAATCACATTTTGTGTTCTGGAGAAAATTTTAAAGTAACATTAGAAGACTCTATGTTATGCAGTGGTTAGAGTCAATACCCCTGTATAAATCGATGGTGCGGTCTCATTTGGAATACTGTGTACAATTCTGGTCACCGCACCTCAAAAAGGATATTATATCATTGGAAAAAGTCCAGAAAAGGGCAACTAGAATCATTAAAGGTTTGGAACACTTTCCCTATGAAGAAAGGTTAAAATGCTTGGGGCTCTTTAGCTTGGAGAAATGTCCACTGCAGGGTGACATGATAGAGGTTTACAAGATTATGCATGGGATGGAGAAAGTAGAGAAAGAAGTACTGTACTTTTCTCCCTTTCTCACAATACAAGAACTAGTGGGCATTCAATGAAATTGCTGAGCAGTTGGGTTAGAACGGATAAAAGGAAGTACTTCTTCACCCAAAGGGTAGAATTCACATGTGGTGGTGGTGGCTACAAGCATAGCCAGCTTCCAGAGGAGACTGTTTAAAAATATGGAGCAGAGGTCCATCAGCGGCTATTAGCCACAGCATTTTATTGGCATTGTCTGGGCAGTGATATTCTGTATTCGTCATGCTTTTTTTTTGGGGGGGGGGCAAAGTGGAAGGGGTTCTAGCCCTGCTTGTGAACCTCCTGATGGCACTTGGTGTTTTGGGTTTTTTTGCCACTGTGTGACACAGAGTGTTGGACGGGATGGGCCACTGGCCTGATCCAACATGGCCTTATCCAACTAGGGAGATCCAGGTTCAAATCCTTCCTTGCTAGCTGAGTGACTATAAACCAGACATTCAGTGCAATCCTAAGGACACTTTCTGAGACTTAAGCTCCATTGAATAAGTGTCAGTAGTTTGCTGAGTAGACCTGCTAAGGATTGCTCTCAAATTGTGTTAGTCTCTAAGGTGCTACTGGAGTCTTGCCCTTTTCTATATATAATGATCTCCCCTATCTTTTAAAAATCTGAATTGAAATCCACAAACTATAGCCCGAAGCTGTTCAATCCAATTTATCATAGCCCTTTGTTCTCCTGCATATGTGAACCAGGGCTTACTTTAAAATGAATTCGACCTTGTATCTGAAGACGTGTGCGTGCATACGAAAGCTTATACCCAGAATTAAACTTTGTTGATCTTAAAAGTGCCACTGGATTCAAACTTTGTTCTGTAAGTCAATTAAGTTAGTTCCCGAGTCAATGAGTTTAGAACACAGTTGTAAAAGGCACAACCTCCCACTTCCTTGAACTGGACTCACTCTCTCAGAATTTCTCAGCAGTTTCGTGCGTTTTTGCAGTCAACCCACACTCCCAGGGCTCTGTACCTTGACCAGCTCTCAGGAATCCCTTAGCTGCTGTCCCCAGCTGCGAAGTCCATCTTCTCAGTGCCATCCTACCAGGGTGGCCGTATCCCACCAGGAGGACGGTAATCGCCAAGATCTGCAGCGCAATTACAAGACGCTATAGAACACCATCTTTCCTAAGGGAACAAAATTCTTCGATGTATCCAATACTTCAATGTCCATACTTGCCACGAAAGAAATAGAATTGCAGCCCTGTACAAAAATGGCGCTAGCAAAGTTCCCCGCGGTTGTATCCCTGCCTCTGATTGGTCACTTCACATGGATCCACCCTCTTTCTTCTTAGGGCAGTTCTATTCAGCCAATAGCTACTCCAGATTGATGGGAAACTCGCTGAGATTGCAAGCATATCCGGCGCAGCCTTTTATTGTCACGGCTCCGTTTTTTCCCCCTCGTGTAGGTCACGAGTATCTTCCAACATTGTAAGAAAAAAAATGCCTGCGCAACATTCCCCTTTTAAGGACTTGTAGCCCACGACTGCCTAATGTATAATAAAAAAACCTCAAGGGCTGTTTCCTTTCAAGAAGCCACAAGAAGGTGGGCTTGCTGATACCCCCCTGGGGATTTAGTTCAAACGTCACCCAATAGTAATCAATGTGAGAAAACATAAAGTGGATTTTTCTTTGAAACACTGAAAAGCGGGGGGGAGGACTATTGACGTTATTAACCCCCCCCCCCCTTTAACGAGTTCCGGCGCTTTCCTCCGGCGGAACCACGCCTCCTCCGTCTCCAGCATTTTCTAGAATCGCCCCTAGCTCATATTTGTCATACGCAGCGTATGACCTGTCTCTCTGGTTGCTATGCAACGGGGGCGAAATTCTCATTTGCACGACCAGTCAGTAGCAAAACCGGAACCAACAAAATTGTAACGGGACTCTGAATTGGTTCTTTTTCTTCTACATCATAGCTCCTATGCGCTACTTTCCTTGGTCATTCCCGCCCTTCCCTTTCAGTCTTCCGCCAGGCGCCATTTTGACAGGCGGGGTTACGCAGAGAGCATAGCGTCATTCGAGTGCTGCGCGCACGTTGCTTGCTCGGTCTCTTTGTTGGAAAAGATGGCGGCGCTGGAGGGGCCTTTGGCGGTCCTCGGAGACCGAGGCACTGGAGAGACCGTTCGCACCCAAAACGGTAAAGACAACAGATCCCCCTTGTCTTTCCAATCTTCTGGCCCGTTTTCTGGGTAACGGTCGCGTCGGGGACAGTTGAGGCGCGCGCTTTCATGATAAAATGGGGCGCCTTTCTGTCCGTGCGTGACTTGTCAGGCCCTGCGGAATGGGCAATCGGCAGATGCAGCGGCGAGGGGTTGGTGGCAAATTGAGGCTTTCTTAGTTCAGTAGAAGCAGGGAATTCATGTGGTGAAATAGCGTTACCAGCTCCTCAGATATTGCATTTCACGCTAGCTAAATAATGCATTTTCAGTCTACTTCGGCAACTGTTTGCAAGTGGATTTATCGTTTCACACAGCAAAATCCAGTTACCGAGTTTATTGAAAGTCTGAAAGCGCCCATATCTTACTGTTCTCCTGTAGGTTGGTCTAAGCTTCTGAGGAGGCCTTTGTGGTTTTGTAAGGAGCTTTTCAGTATGTTCGCTAGTACAGTACCTTCAAAATAGTTAATTATTCTCCTGTGACTTGTTTGACTTTTATTCAGTCACTTATTGCATTTTCCTTACTCTAGCAGGGACATGCTTTGCAATACTACTTATTATCCCCATGAATACTTCTTCCCGGCGACACGTTGCTGCTTTCAAGATCCTGTTTAAGCTGTTTAGATATAATAGGGTCCGATGCCCTCTTGATGAGATACTGTTCTCCTCATTACAGTAACTGAGTAATCTATGACCTAAAACAAATAAAAACCCTTTTGAGCCTAATGAAAAGCGTTTGCTGAGTGACTGCGACAGTGAAGGTCTTACAACTGTTGGTAGATATCACTTCCTTATATGGTACTGGTAGCCTGAAAGATTGCTGTTTCAATAGCAGCTTTTAGAATTTTTAAACAATTAACCCTAAATTACATGATTGGATTTATATAGTGGCTTTTTTGATATTGGCATATTTTCAAAAAACTGACGTTTATTTCATTTACAACCTGTATGTTTTGGTTTTCTTCCTTGTCAGGGCTACAAAGATGGCTAACGGAATAATAAAAATACATCATAATGTTGGTTAAAAATAAAATTAGTTTGTATATAAAACTAAAATGTAGGAAAATTAAAGCATAAGGTAAGGAGGGATTACTGTAGGAATGCCATGTGAAACAAAAAGTCTTCACCTGCTAGCAGAAGCCAGTGGTAAGAGGGGAGGAGTAACCATTTCATTAACTAACTTTGTTTTCTTCATCTGTTATATTGGCACATGTAGTTAATGCTTCCAAACTAAGGGGATTATTTAGATCTATGTCCAAATGGGATCTGAATCTTTCCCATTTTGCGATCATTTATGTTATAAATTAAGTGGTTATGCTTATGGGATAAGTGAAAGCTTGTCAGAGTCTGAAGCGGAAGATATCTTTTTCCTATGTGAATGGCAGAACAGTCTTACAGAGAGCACATTTCAAGTGTGACACTGTTCTGGCTCATATTGTGCCTCAGTGCATTTGTGTATGTGATAAAGGGAGATTTAAATTTGTGTGCCTGTAAAATGCTTTAGTAATGAAACTGGGTGTAAACAAGTAAATAGCTATATGAATAGACTCCGTTCATTTTATCCATCCATTATGAAAAATGGATTGATGGACTGTGAAGGATCTGGTTCATAGGTTTAAGGCATAGTGTATGAGTTTGAAACTTGCTTGTGCACTTTTGTGATACAGGCTACATGCAGAGGTGCAGTGGGAACTAGGCACTGTCAGTCTTGAAATCAGGATTTTCCCAGAACTGTTTTGCTTTTTTAAAAAGGCTTTGATTTACTTTGTTTATGAATAAGTTGTATGTATTTTATTGAAACAGTTGTTGCTGCTGCTTCCATTGCCAATATTGTGAAGAGTTCCCTTGGTCCAGTTGGTTTGGATAAAATGTTGGTGGATGACATTGGAGTAAGTAAACAGTATTTTCATTGAGGTTTTAGAAAGTGTGTTGTATGCTCAGCTGATACATGTTGAAGGTGAAATTTTATACCTATCTTCTGTAATGGTATTTGTACTCTTTGCTATATAAACTATGGTAACTATCATCTTAAGCTTTTAGTATTCTGATTTTTATAAGGTACATGTTTCTGTGCAAATTGAGAAACCATTGGCTTTCTTGTGTCTACACAGAGTGTTCTGTGATATATGAAATAATTCTGTTTCTCACAATCAAATAATTTGCATAAAATGTCTTGTCAGCACAACTAAAAGCTTTGTTAAAAGCAGTATTGAATTTCATAATGTGCATGTCTATTTGAGAAATCATCCTCAGCAGCCTTGCAGATTTGCATGTTATTTACATGACCAGAAAAGAACAATTACTACCCTGCTCATATAAAATTTGTGAGTAAGAAATAGTGAAAAAGCTGTAGTGGCAGATCCCATTCTGGTTGATCAGTATCATCCTATCATCCTTTATGCCATTTTTTAGGTATTCTACCTAATAAATTAGCCCAGCTATGTTTAATAAGATTTACTCCCCTTAGTGTGTGTAAGATAGCTGTCTTGGCGATTTAAGTGATTCAGGAATGTGAATGGAGGAAAAAATGCCTGGAAGATTAATATATGTTAGGTACATTGTAGAAGGTCATTAAGCAAACCAGCCCATGCATAGCCAAAAGACTTGTTACTCAAACATTTAGGTTAGGGGTGTCAAACTCATGTTATGAGGGATGGATCTGACATAAATGAGACCTTGTTGGGCCAAGCCATGTCAGGCTGTGCCATGCGTGTAGCTATTTAAGATTAGATAGCAGAGATATAAACTTTATAAAGGACACAGACAAACACAAAGATTTTTTTAAAAAACCTTAATATACAACATGCTTAAAACATTAGCACTTGTTGGTCTTAAAGGTGCTTTCTTTGTATCTCTCCCACAGGATCCAGGGAACTGGGCAAAGGAAGCTCTGGCTCTTCCCTTCCTTCCCCAGGGGACCAGGAGTGGGAAGAGCCTTAGCCAATAGAAGGAAGAGAGGCTTGGCTCATTAGCTCTACTGTGCAGTTGGGAGAGCCTGGAAAGTAAACTCTCCCTTTCTCCCCAAGAGAGGAGCCAATGGAGAAAGTCTTTGCACTGTAGCTCCTGTGCGATTGAGCAAGCCTTGCAAAGCAAACTTATGCACAAGGAAGCAAACGAGAGGGAGAAGGAAGCAGATGAAAGCCAGTTGCTCAGGGGCCTGATAGGAGTCCTCCAAGGGCCTGATTTGGCCCCTGAGCCGCATATTTGACATCCTTGATTTAGTAATGATGTTTGCATAACTTGTCAGTATTTTTTATTTTGATAGTTAGATTTTGTTATCATAAGCAATGCTAAATGAACATAAATAATGTTTTGCCATGTTTGGATAACTAGGATGTGACCATCACGAATGATGGTGCAACCATTCTGAAGTTACTGGAGGTAGAGCATCCTGCTGCAAAAGTTCTGTGTGAACTAGCAGATCTACAAGACAAAGAAGTAGGAGATGGGACCACCTCTGTGGTATGTGTATATATGGAAAGGTTTTGACTGCAAGTCATTGTTCTATACTGTTGTCCTGTAATTTTGAAATCTGTGGTGCTCTCAAGTTTTTCCACATTATTTAAATAATTGCCAAAATTCATCTAACTTTTATTGGCTTGAAGGTTTGAACATCATTCTAACATCACAGCCAAAAAGTGTAGAAGTATCTGGTTTTTTATGGAGTTTATAATTTTAAAGCCTCTGTTTCATATATGTGATTTTCTGTTTATGTAAAATTGATAATTGAAGCAGTCATTAAATGGCTTGTTGAGTCTGAGGATTTATGTTCACATTGTGTACTTCTAATTATTATGTGGAAGTAAGTCCCATAGAATTCAGTAGGTTTAGTTTGCACTTGACTTGTTTGGGACTGCAGCCTTAGTCTGCAATTGAAATTCAGTGGCGTTGGTTTGTGTATTGGTATTGTCAGGTTGTTTCCAACAGGCCATGCATGGAAGTTTTCCCACAGTCCTCTCTGTTCCTAGAGCCCCCCCTCTGACTCCTGGAAAGAGAATTTCTGGGACTGTAGGAGCTATGCGTAGGAACAGTTATAGTGAGGAGGATGAACTTGACCCTTTTCCTCAGCAAAATGTGCTTTTGGAAGAGGAAGGAGTGATTCACCCTCTTGTCCTTCTTCACTCCAACTCTCCCAACTCATGTGGCTAGTTTATGGGTCCAATGACCCTGGGAATGATCTTTCAGAACAGGCTGTAAAAAAGCATACAGAAAAACGTGTAGAGGTAAGACACAGGCCAATATATTCTGTCAATATAATTACATGGAGCCCCATGGCGCAGAGTCGTAAAGCTGCAGTACTGCAGAGTCTGAGCTCTCATCCTGATGTCACATCCTGAGGTGATGTCACATCTGGGATGATGTCACATCCTGAGTTCGATCCCAGCAGAAGTTGGGTTCAGGTAGCTGGCTCGAGGTTGACTTAGCCTTTCATCCTTCCGAGGTCAGTAAAATGAGTACCCAGCTTGGTGGGGGGAAAGTGTAGATGACTGGGGAAGGCAGTGGCAAACCACCCCATAAAAAGGTCTGCCGTGAAAACGTGATGTGACATCACCCCAAAATTGGAAACGACTGGTGCTTGCACAGGGGACTACCTTTACCTTTTTAATAATTACGTAGACTTGAACTCAATATTTTTGGTAATCATTTAGTCTACATTCTTTTTACTGTTAAAACTCCCAAGCAAACCTTTCCCATTTGACTGCTGTCTATTTGCTCTACAAAATAGGTGGCTATGCTTATGGGATAAAAAAACAGCCTGCCAAAGTCTGAAGGAGAAGAATGATACTGTCTTCTTTCTATATGCAATGGCAGAACATGTAGTTAGAGAACAATTCAGATTGTAAGACAACCTGCAGTTTAGCTTGCTTAGCAATATTATACAACAGTTTTTCTTGCAAACTGATATAAAGTAAACTAAAGGATGGAGCAGTTTCAGAGGATAACCTAGTTGGGTCTGCAGTAGAACAGCTAGATTCGAGTCCAGTAGCATCTTTGAGATTTAACAAGATTTTCAGGTAAGCTTTCGGGATTCAAAGTTGCCTTTGTCAGCTACCTGTGATAGAATGGAGCAGTTTGAAATTGAGAAATAACACTTCTGCTGTTTCTTAACTACCATAATGTGTATGTGCATAACAAATGTGTATACTTCCCAATTCTGAATCATGCATAAAACTGTTTTGTCTTGATTAAATAGTGACTTACCTAGAGAGATTAGCACCTTCACATTAACATAGGAACAAATCTGTTTCTACACTGTGCAACTCCCTCCTTCCAGCTTTAGCAGTAGATGACAAAGTGTAACATGTGAGAAGCCTATGCTCCTCTCCAACAATCACATAAAAACAAAATGGGAAGTAGATCAATCACTACTTTATCGTCAAAAGCAGCGGCAGCTTTCTTCCTTAGTTCTTGCATGAGAAAAATGGTGGCTTCACTAACAGCAGAAGCAATAAAGCATCTCTAGGATCTACTTCTCATATTTTGTCTGCCTACTTCTGCCACTCCCCGATTTCTATCCCTGGAAAGCCCTTTGAGTCAGCCTTTGTTTCTTAGAACTTCCAGTGCTGGCCCCTATGATTTACTCTAGGAATTGGACAAAACAGGATAGGGACTATGTTTAGAAGGTCTGCACTGGCCTAAATGCCTCTGAGGGTTCCCACCTCTACAGTAAGTTATATACTAAATTGTATATAAAGTAACTTGTATTAACACTTATTTCCTCTTAACTGAAATGGTATTCTGTTTTTCATTGAGTGTTCTTTGAACACTGAGTACTTTTGTGTTCTTTGCATAATCATGCATCTTTTATGACAGGTAATTATTGCTGCAGAACTGTTGAAAAATGCAGATGAATTGGTGAAACAGAAAATTCATCCTACTTCCATCATTAGTGGATATCGTCTTGCTTGCAAGTAAGAAATGTTTATATGTACTGGCAAGCAATTTTAGCCTTGCCTATTAATTTCCTTTGACATTGTGATGGCAAAATGCTGATGGTCCACTCAGTCTTTTTTCAGTCCTTGCATCATTTACAAAAGTAAATACTGTTTTTTAATATGCTGTTACAAGGTAGATTCTGTTCCTTAATATAAGGTTTATATAACTTGTATAAGTAAACAGGCAAACAACTGAGAATGTTAGAATAACTTTGCACTAGTAAATGAAATTCTAAACAATTCTGGGGAAATATTTTTGTGTTGAACAGGGAAGCAGTTCGTTACATCAATGAAAATCTTGTTATTAACTCAGATGAACTTGGCAGGGACTGTCTGATTAATGCAGCTAAAACATCTATGTCCTCCAAAATCATTGGAGTGTATCCTTTTGATTCACAACGAAAAGCTGGAACAAAGTATGTATGGAAACTAAAATCCAGACATGAAGAGATGGTCCTTGCTGCTTTCTCAGGTGAATAAATAAAATGAAGGTTTACGGGACTTGTGCTGGCCTGATTTCTGTTGGGATGGCTGTGTACATAGGAAGTCTCTAAATTGTTTTGCGATTTGTCTCTCCATTATGAGGTCCAGTGGGAAATCAACACATTTTTGTGTCCCTAGGCTTCCCACAGGTATACATAATTTCCTTTGTTTCTGGCTGCTTTTGTGATTCATCCAGGGTATAGGCAATTGACTACTAGAGGGTACAGGGTGGGGGCTGTGATAAATTATGAGGATGGAGGAATCTTGCTCTTCAAAATTCTGTTCTTGAGCAGGCTGATTCCCTCTGCCCTCTTTTTCTTAGTGGATGGTAATTAACTCTCAACATTTTGTTCATTTTGAGGCATTTTCAGTGTTTTTTCCCTTTGATTATTTTAGAAGACACATCTTTCTGTATGCCTATACGGAAAACTACTTTGTCATTGGCCTTGCTGTTTTATCAGTTTATTCTTTGCTGTTGTGAAGATATTTGCATAATGGAGAATGTTGTTTTACAGAACCAGCATCTGTAAAATGGTATTGGCCTTTGCTATGTTAAAAGGCTGCTCTGCTGATTGGTTAAGTTACCTTAATGTGTGTGCTGTAAATTTCATGAATTCTTGATACAACTGCCCTTATTTGCCTTAATAGTCTTCTTTCAGTGACAGTGATTTCTTTGCAAACATGGTAGTGGATGCTGCTCTTGCCGTTAAATATACAGATCAAAAAGGGCAAGCACGTTATCCCATCAATTCCATTAATGTTTTAAAGGCACATGGCCGCAGTCAGAAAGAGAGCATTCTTGTAAATGGCTACGCGTTGAACTGTGTTGTGGGATCCCAAGGTAAGGTTAAGATCTTTCTTCCCCTCCCCCTCTCCCAGAGGGATGTAGCTGGAACTCACTTTCTGGAATTTACTGTGTTTTGTATAATACCATGTAACTACAGTGTAAATCCTGTAAATTAAATACGTTGAAGTTTTTCAGTGTTATAAAAGTATATTTGGATAAAGGATCTTAGGTGTACTTTATTTTTTAGGCATGATCAAAAGAATAGTTAATGCGAAGATTGCATGTCTTGACTTCAGCCTGCAAAAAACTAAAATGAAGCTTGGTGTTCAGGTGGTTATTACAGACCCTGAGAAACTGGACCAGATCAGGCAGAGGTATGCTGTGTGGATTTTAAAAAACAAACTTTTAAACTGTTGAATGTGTAGTTCTAAGCTCTTTACTGGACAGTCATACATAATAAGTTTAGGAGTTTATCATCTTTGATTTTTATCATTAATTGGAAAGATTATTGGAAATATCATTTCTGTATATTAAATTTATTTATTTATTCCTCGTATTTATATCCCGCCCTCCCCGCGGGCAGCTAACAACAATCAACCCCAAACAATAAAACAGTAATCAAACAATTAAAATTAACAATCATTACCAATTAACAATTTAAAACAGTTTAAAATAGTTTAAAACAACTTTTGGTGCTAGTGTTGGTACCATTACATTCAGCGATGTTGGTCATCTACTTATACTGTAGTTTAACTAAAGGCAAGTCGAAATAGAGCTGTTTTACAGGCCTTGTGGAACTGGGCAAGGTCCCGCAAGGCCCTTACATCTTCTGGGAGTTGGTTCCATCAGTGGAGGGCAGCAATTGAGAAGGCTCTTTCTCTGGTAGCCTTCAGTCTCGCCTCCCTCAGCCTGGGGATTAACAGTAAATTCTGCGATCCAGATCTAAGTACCCTCTGGGGAACATGTGGGGAGATAATACAATTAAAACCTGAAGGCATAAGAATTACATAGCATTCTTTTCTAAATTATAGCTTGCTGAACTGTACAGAAGCCAGTTCAAAAGAGCAAGAGCCTAGTAGCACTTTAAAGGCTAACAAAAATTGTGGCAGAGTATGAGCTTTTGTGAGTATGAGCTAGTTCATTCTCAGTTAATTATTAAAAGAACAGCAATGGTAACTGTACTTCTATAGGTTTTAATCTCAACTGTTGTTAATGTGGGAGAGATTTAAACCAGTTTCTCCTGTCTCATATCTTCAGAACAGTGCTTCTTTCCTGCTGAAAAACCACTCAGGATCCAGCAGCTTTCTGTTTTGTGGCCTAAAGCTGAGGGTTGTTTGCTGCATCAGTTTCTCATGGGTTCTATTGAGAGTTCATATGCATAAAGAACTTCAGATTATATATATTCATAGTGTAACACTGCTGTAGAGCAACATTTGTGTACCCCCATCCACTTACGGTCATCTAGTCGGCAAAATTCTGTCTCCTTTTTTGTACCTATATAGCAAGCTGTAAGGACATCTTGCTATAGCTGGGGAGAGGGTTCCCGAGCCCCCTTTCCTCTAAAGTAGACAGAAATACAATGATTCATATGGAAGCAAGATCACAGGTGGCTTGGTGCTAGAGTTAGGTAGTTTTAGGTTGTGTTTTTACTATATCAAGTGTGCTCGTAGCTAAAATTGGTTGGGAAGTGGAACACAGATCTGAACCAGTATTCAGAGGAACAGATTGCTTATCTTAGATGGTGGTTATGTTGGCAAAGATGCCTTTCAGGGAAGCCCATCTTACTATTACTGAACTTAACATTTAGGAACCTTTGATCATCTTCCAGGGAATTCCCTAGTACATAGTTTGAGGTATTCTTCCATTGTTTTCACGGCTGAGATGCAACTTTATTATGCTAATAAATACAGTGGGGGAATATGCATTAAATCTCAGCAGGTTGATATCTCAGCATTTTGGTATTTCTGAGCATCTTTTCTTTATAGCTTTACTACTGATCTTGAATTTGAATAAAGTTGGTCTTAACTAATTTATATGCATTATCTTATGCAGAGAAGCTGACATCACTAAAGAGAGAATTCAGAAGATCTTGGCTACAGGTGCCAATGTTGTTCTGACCACTGGTGGCATTGATGATATGTGTCTGAAATACTTTGTGGATGCTGGTGCCATGGCAGTACGCAGAGTTCTAAAAAGAGATCTCAAACGCATTGCTAAGGCTGCTGGAGGTAATTTATAGCTCAGGATGTGGAAATGTGCACTTTAAATCCAAGCCACAGTTTTGTCTTTTTAATGGAAAACTCAAATATGTGGAATAGTATTAGTAATCACCCTTGGGCTAGGAAACCTTAGTTTTTGTTTGGGACTGTTTGGTGTAATTAGAATATGTGGTTTTGTGTATTAAAAGTTTTTTTTGTCTTTATAAGCCACAATTTGTTCTACCCTGGCAAACCTGGAAGGTGAAGAAACTTTTGAAGCATCAATGCTGGGGCAGGCAGAAGAAGTGGTTCAAGAGAGAATTTGTGATGATGAATTGATCTTAATCAAGAAGTAAGAAAACTTTTAAACTTAATACATAACATTTAATTTTGCTTCACTTTTTGAAAGTTTCCCATTTAATTGCTGCCATGCTGTTTTAGTGGCATGAGCAGTTATACGCGTGGGATAAATGATCACTGGCCATCTGTAATTGAGTTGGTGAGATGGGAAATGTCTCCCCTTTATTGATGGACCTGGACATTGAATTTAGTCTTTATTAGCAGCATAATGAATATATGGTATCAAGTATAACTAGTGAGGCAAGAATAGATGCTTGCAAATTATGAGAAAACAGATTCTCATATCTCCATTACAGTACTAAGGCACGAACATCAGCCTCCATAATATTACGAGGAGCAAATGACTTCATGTGTGATGAGATGGAGCGATCTCTGCATGATGCTCTTTGTGTTGTCAAAAGAGTACTAGAGTCAAAGTCTGTTGTACCAGGAGGTGGAGCTGTTGAAGCAGCACTTTCCATTTATCTAGAGAATTATGCAACTAGCATGGTAAGTGATCCAATTAATGTTTAACAGAGAATACTTTTGCATGTCACCTTGGTGTTGCCAATTCTTGAGAGCAGCCACATTTCTAAACTGAAATGGAGATGGTAGGATGTTACTGTACAGAACAAAAACACTCATTGGGTTGTACCCAACGCAAGGATCATGGATTTTCCCCACTTTCTGCTTCCCTCACCAATCTTTTCTGACACTAAGAAAGTTGATTTCTGGACTTCTGCAATTCTTTCAAGAAGGACAGTTTCATCCCTGTCACCTTCCCCCTCGCATTCTTTCGTTCATGCAGATCCTGCAACCTGGGAATAAACTTCCAGGGCTAGAAAGGACTGCTGCAGTGGATAGGACTATTTGTAGCTCTTTATGCTTTTTGCTGTTAGATCACTGGAATCCAGATCAGTGTCTGTAAAATAGTTCTTTTATTGTATTAATGCAGTACTTAAAGTTGTGCTGATCTGGATTCCAGTGATCTAACAGCAAAAGCATAGTTAAAAGGGGCCATACAGGCTATCTAGTCCAATCCCCTGCTCAATACAGGATCAACTTAGAGCATCCCTGACCAGTATTTGTCCAGCCACTGCTTAAAGACTGCCAGTGAGGGGGAGCACACCACCTCCCTCAGTTGCTGATTCCAGTGTCGAACAACTCTTACTGTAAAAAAAGTTTTTCCTAATATCTATTTGATACCTTCCCACTCTTAATTTATTTACTACACGTCTTCTCTGCTGCCAGCAGGAATAGCTCCCTGCCCTCCTCTAAGTGACAGCCCTTCAAATACGTGAGAGCAGTCATGTGCCCCTTCAACCTCCTCTTCTCCAGACTGAACATTCCAGAGTCTCTCAGTCTTTCCTCATAGGGCTTAGTCTCCAGGCCCCTGATCATCCTCATCGCTCTCCTCTGCACCTACCCTGTCCACATACTTCCTGAAGTGAGGCCTCCGGAACTGCACACAATACTCCAGGTGTGGCCTGACCAATGTAGTGTACAGCAGAACTATGACATCTTGCAATCTGGAAGTTATACCTCTGTTGATACACCCCAAGATGGCATTTGCCTTTTTTGTCGCTGTATCACACTGGCTGCTCATATTTAACTTATCATCCACCTGTATTCCAAGATCTTGCTTGTGCACACTGCTACCCAGAACTACATCCCCCATACGTGTTTCTCATTTTTGTTACTGAACTGTAGAGTGAAGGTTTTTTTTTCTTTTTTAATTAGGGATCACGTGAACAGCTTGCTATTGCGGAATTTGCAAGATCCCTCCTAGTAATTCCAAATACTTTAGCAGTCAATGCTGCCCAAGATGCCATAGATCTTGTTGCAAAACTCAGGGCATTTCATAACGAAGCTCAAGTTAATCCTGAACGGAAAAATCTGAAATGGTAGGTGTCTGTGATAAATGGAACAATTAAAGGGGTTGGTGACATAATAAAGGTAAAAGCAGTCCCCTGTGCAAGCACCAGTCGTTTCTGACTCTGGGGTGAAGTTGCTTTCACGACGTTTTCATGGCAGACTTTTTATGCGGTGGTTTTGCCATTGCCTTCCCCAGTCATCTACACTTTCCCTCCAGCAAGCTGGGTACTCATTTACCGACCTCGGCAGGATGGAAGGCTGGGTCAGCCTCAAGCTGGCTACCTGAACTCAGCTTCCACCGAGATTGAACTCTGGTCGTGAGCAGTGCTTAGGGCTGCAGTACTGCAGCTGCGCCACGGGGCTCCTTGGTGACATAATAGCTGACGGCTATTAAATGCTTATTCCTAGTTTTACCATTTATCATAAAAGCAGTAATTCTTTTGACATATTGATTTTAAACCATTTGCCTCCAGCTAGTGGTATGTCATAGCTATGTTCGTTGATGGAGAGAGTGAACTGAAATTAAGCAGGTATTGTCCTTTTATGTAGTTTAGAAACATTCAAAGTGGGTCTTACTTTATGGTTTAGGATAAGGTCATATTAAAATTTATATATCAGTATCACAACTGTTCGTGCTTCTGTGTTCTTGCAGGATTGGCCTTGATTTAATCAATGGAAAGCCACGTGATAATAAGCAGGCTGGTGTCTTTGAGCCTACCATGGTCAAAACCAAGAGTCTGAAGTTTGCAACAGAAGCAGCAATTACTATTCTCCGAATTGATGACCTTATTAAGTTGCACCCTGAAAGTAAAAATGATAAAGGTGGGTGTTATGAAGATGCTGTTCACTCTGGAGCAATTGAAGACTAAATGCATTTTTATTTAATTTTGTTTCTGTACAATTCTTTGTAGTTCTGTATTTACTGGTATGTTAATAAAAGAATCTGTTAAAATCCTGTCCCCTCACAGGAGGTGGTTAACTACTGAATAAATGAAATGAATCCCAGATTTTGTATTTGTCAGTGCTGTAGTACATCGTAACGCTTACAACTGGGGGAAGATGAATGCTTGAACCATCAGAAAGTAGACCTCTCCCTCAGTTTATGTATGGCAGGAAATTGAAGGGGGAGGGTGTGAGGTCATGCAGCTCTTAGTGCACACAGATGAGAACTACTGTTTTCCTGCGTGCTGTGCAGCAATGAAAAAGCCTGTTAATTATTTGCCTGTACTACGGAAGGGGGTGAGTAGTGACTGAAGACACGGATTTGTTGCTTTAGTAAGTCAACATTTATGGACTCTTCATAGCAATACAAACCATCTCAATCCCATTACAGTTAAGCTCTATATACCTGCTGTGGGAAAAAGGGGGGAGAGTATACCCTGTAGGGAAAATTCTGCTGCTAAGGCTTAAGCTGGTCCTATTATACTTTTTTAAAATGACAGGTGCAGGCAATGTAAATGTGTACAGTAATGTTAAAATGGAATGAAAAACAACTTTAAGTGAATTCAAGGCATGATATACATTAGTTCAGAAATAAGGAAAGGTTTGCTATCTTTCTACACACATAGCTATGCCCATCCCTCCTCCTATGCACAAGGCAGCAACTCCCCGCTTTTTCCCTCTTCGCTCCAGTGCATGCACTAGAGTAACAAGGATGCGACATCCAGATGCTCCCAGGGGATGACCAAGGGCAACAGCCCCACCTTCAACATTAACCTGCCAAAAAACCAAACAAGCAGCTTATTTTCTTTACGTTTGTTATTGTTCTGTAGCTAAGAAGTATGACACAAAAGTTCTGTTCATATGGCTTAACTCTCCTTAAAAATCTGTAGCCCAACTACTTGGCAAGTTTTGTAGAACAGCCCTGTTACAATAGGAATTTAAAAATACAGTCTAGCCTCCCTTGACCACAGTGCTTGACTAACTAGTAGTTGCTTAAAGGTTGCACAGATGCCTTAATACAGGTGTTCAGTGCTGTATCTTCCTAAAAGAAGCTATAAGATGGCCCCACCCCCAGTATCCCTTTTTGATTTGAAAGCATATATTGTCAGCTTTCTCTAAGACTATGCATAACACATCATAGACTATGATGTTTTACCTGAAGATCTTTCTATCTGCTATTTACTCCAGGCATTGAGCTGTTTTCACTTCTGTCCTTCCTTCTAGAGAGCCAGTTTGGTGTAGTGGTTAAGTGTGCGGACTCTTATCTGGGAGAACCGGGTTTGATTCCCCACTCCTCCACTTGCACCTGCTAGCATGGCCTTGGGTCAGCCATAGCTCTGGCAGAGGTTGTCCTTGAAACGGCAGCTGCTGTGAGAGCCCTCTCCAGCCCCACCCACCTCACAGGGTGTCTGTTGTGGGGGAGGAAGGTAAAGGAGATTGTGAGCCGCTTTGAAACTCTTCGGAGTGGAGGGCGGGATATAAATCCAATATCATCATCATCTTCTACCCTCTCTTCATTTTCAGGACACTGTTCTTTCTTAGGTTACAATAAAGAGCTTGGGGAAAGTGCTTTTTTAAAAAAATTAGTATGTAAAAACTTATTTGGACTCCTGGGCAAACACTACAAAAATATCCCTTAAGCTTGGTAGATTCTAGTATCTCTGTTGAGTTTTCATTACCATACATACCTTTTCAGGGTTCAATTTTAGCTCCCTTGTTATTGCTACACCTAGTGAAGCAAAGGCCTCATTAATTTCAAACAAGTCCACTTGGTCCATTGTCCACCCTGCTTTTTCAACCTAGAAGACAAAATACCATTAGAATTGTTAATTGCTAAAAGTAAAATTGCTTTGTCTTTAAGAATGGCGACAGTGAAGGCTGAAGGATTCCAGACACAGTTCAAATTATGTGGTAGTGTAGATAGCTGGTGTATGAATTAAGACCAAACAACAGCATGCTAAATTCTGTTTGGCCCTACAAAGACATGGAAGGAGCCACTATGGATTGGAACCATGGCAGAGGCGTTTTTCTCACGTGTGTGGGATATTTTAAGCTACAGATGGGGAAGAGGCACTTTCCCCCTACTATAGCTTGAAGCACAAGCTCCTGGGGCTATTTTTATAAAGTTATGGAGGAAGATAATCCCTTAACCCAACACAGTTGCCTCAGTATAGCTGTTTTTAGGCAAAGATAACATCCGAAGTTCCAGTTATAGAACTTCAGCATCCAATGTCCTTTAGACATAAGGTTGCAACTCAACTGACACAGGAGTAAGTGCCATTAAACTCGGATTTACATCTAAGTAAGCATTCACAGAATTGGGCCATGAACCTTCCAATGCATATTAAATGCTACGTTTCTGTTATTAGAGTGTTTTTAGATGGAGTGGTAGATGTCCAGTCTAACGGTGATTTTTTTGGCACCAAGTTCCATTAGCGAAGAGTAAGAAAAGGAAAAAAGGAAAGGTCCCCTGTGCAAGCACCAGTCATTTCTGACTCTGGGTTGTAAGAGTAAGAACATACTGCCTATTTGTAATAGTTTTGTTTTCAAGGTCAAATAGTTACTCTAAAGAAATCAACGTATTCCTGCTGTGACACTTACCGCTTTCTTTATGGCTGGGACAGGTCCCATTCCCATTACAGAAGGGTCTACACCTGCTTGCGCCCAAGACACAATATGTGCCAAAGGTGTAAGACCTCGTCTTAGTGCTTCTACTTTTTTCATGAGAATTACAGCTGCAGCACCATCATTTATACCTGAAGACAGAAGAATAATGTTTCTGTTGAAAAAACTAACACAGCGGGAAACTTGGTACACATATTGGGCTGGATCCGATTGAGCATTTCTGCTTGTGCTGCAAGAGCTCTTGTGGAAGTGGAAACACAAGATTCATTGCAAGCAGCTGAGCTCTTAAGCCAACTTAACTGCATCCCATCTACATTTCCACTTACACAAAAAATAGCAGTATAGATATCAGCAACACTTCTCCCCTGACCTTTAATCAAATATCTCGCTGTTGGATTGTAATGGTGACTGCATCAAATAGCATTTTTGAATTTTCTAGACAACACTGATCAGAAGTGAAAAATCAGCAAGATCTTACAGTAGATCTTGTGCAATATCATGCACAAAAGGCCCTTTGTAAAATTAAGCAAGCTGTTACTTTTTACATGGTGTGGTTCAACCCATCACACTCTAAATAATATATATATCCTTTGCCTTCTCCCATGCTGTCTTTGGCAGGAGAAGACAATCCTGAGAAAGAATTGCTGCTAATTTACTCTTTCATTTCTTAATTGAAATCTTTATTTTCAACATTCTCCTTTCTGTGTTACATCAAAATGAAAGTCCATGCTCAAAAACCTCCTGAAGGCAAATGTATCAAGGTGTTTTCCTTACTAATCCCATTCATTTAAACAGGAGCTTCACAACAGAAGTGGCTGTGTTGTACCTCAAGTGTAACAGTTAGTGCTAAAATTTTGAGAAGCAAAACTAACAGTGCATGTTCACTAGCAAGACAACAAATTGAGCTGTATAGAAGCAACACTGAAATCCCAAAAATACCTTCCTAAACCCATTGACTTCAGTGGGCTTAGAAGGATGTGTAACTAATTAGGATTGCTCTGTAGGAGATTTTGCAGAAGGTGACTTTGGAACTGACCTGTGGTTTGGGGCAAGTACTGGTATTGGGATGATTCTTTCTAATGCAGAAATCTGTAGTGTCTTATCAGACATGCAGATTTCAAAAAAGCCATGAAGAGCACAAAGAAAACAAGATATGATGGATTAGATCAAAAAGAGCATATGCAGAAGTATAAAATAGCCACTGCTTCTGTCTTGCAAATTTTTGTGTAAATGAGTTTGCACAACAGTTCATGACATGCTAATGGTAGATTCTACAGTTGTGCTGGTTTGCTTCTAATGCAAGCAGAATTTGGATTTAGTTTCACATTTCTGGTGCAGCGCTCTAGCACAAACTAATCAGCCCTTCTTTGAGGCAGAGATGCCTTTTATACATGGATGCTTTTGTATCCAACCCAGGAGAGTTCTTTGGATGTGAGGAATACGAGAAACTATTTCCTACAGGTGCTGTTAGTAAAAATTGCGGTCATGGCCTTGGACAGGAAATTATTAAACTCAAGATGCAAACAACAAAAATGCTATAGTCTTCAATACACTAGTCCTCATTAAAGCTAGCTACTATCCCAAACCAGCTGATTTAAAGGATGTCTTATGACTTGGTCTAGAGATCTGGGTAAACATTACTGTACAAAATTCTATACTTTCCAATGATGTCTGCCAGAGAAACCCTGTTTTCTTGTTCAAGCCCTTGGTAAATAGCTGTCCTACACTACCATTTCGCATGCAGATTTTGGAAGTGTGAGCAGCTAGGTCTGCTAGTCTTTGGATTTCAGCTTCCCCCCACCCTTAGAAGTCAAATCTAAACAGTGTGAATATATCTTCTAATGAACATTCATGTAAAAACAACATACATTAGCTTTAAAGTTCCAAGTAATATAAATAATTTTGCTCAGTTTGGATACTCTGCTCTACTTGTACAAGTCTGATGTGGGGTTTTTTTTGATAGGGTTGGAAGAGATGGGAAAAGGCTGAGATACTTGGTAGAAATCAGTATCAGTAGGACTCTGGGGATAACAGGAGGCTTTGGGCAAAAAAAGTTGTCATGAGCAAACCCACCCCGCCTGAATTTTGACAATATCAAAGATTTTTAAAAAGTAACCCTACTGTAATAAGATACTAAATAATTAAATATTTTAAAACAAAAAAGCATACTCACTATCAGTTGTAAGTGCTAATAAGCACTACAATAAAAGAATCTAAGAGAATCAATTCAATAAGTATAAAGCATCCCAAAAAAACAAGGAAAGTCCAGAATGCAGTCTTCAACCATCAAGTGAGTGTGGAATGTCCAAAAAAATTACATGAGAAATCCTTGGAAATGGCTATCTCATTTCGATCACTTTCTTCAGTGAACTGGAAGAAGATTTTACAATATAGTTTTGCTGAGCAGATACCAATTACAAAAATAAAAAATTGTAAAGTCACTTCATCTTTCCCTGCTTGAAGAAGAATTGCAGATTTATACCCCGCCTTTCTCTCTGAATCAGAGACTCAGAGTGGCTTACAATCTCCTATATCTTCCCACCACCTTCCCCACAACAGACACCCTGTAAGGTGGGTGGGGCTGGAGAGGGCTCTCACAGCAGCTGCCCTTTCAAGGAC
This sequence comes from Heteronotia binoei, assembly GCF_032191835.1. NCBI lineage: Eukaryota > Metazoa > Chordata > Lepidosauria > Squamata > Gekkonidae > Heteronotia > Heteronotia binoei. Next base: position 140,594,870 of record NC_083223.1, on the reverse strand, counting down.
AACCTCTGCCAGAGCTATAGCTAACCCAAGGCCATTCCAGCAGGTACAAGTGGAGGAGTAGGGAATCAAACCCAGTTCCCCCAGATAAGAGTCCGCACACTTAACCACTACACCAAACTGGCTCTCCATGAAGCAATGTTTGTATGTGAAGACAGAAGTTATTTTCAAAGTTAAGTAAAACAATATGTAAAGCAAATTCCTATGGATATTTTGTACTTATATATGTACTTATGTACTTTTTGGATACTTTGTATTATTGAATTTATTCTCTTAAGATTCTTTTATTTCAGATAGATAATTTGTGCTGTTTATTAGCACTTACTACTGTTAGTCAATTACTACATTTTTTTGTATTTAAATATTATATAGTTTCTTATTATTGCATGGTTACTTATTTTTTGATCACTCAAATTTGAGGCTTTAGAAATAAAACAGCCTTAGATTGCATTCAGACATCACAATTAACTGTGATTAAAGAAAAATGGACACACACCCAGAATCCCAGTGTGGTTTAGTAGTTAGTGTGTTGGACAAGAATCTGAAAGACCCAGGTTCAGATCCCCTTCTGCTATGGCAGCCCAGTGGGTCACCTTGGGTTGGAACTCTCATCCTACTCTACCCCTCATAGAGCTGTAAAGATAGAGTGGAGGTTGAGGAAGGACAATGCTGCAAGCTGCTTTGGGTCACCATTGGTAAGAAAAACGGTATGACTATATAAATAAATATGGCCATGATTCTTTGCATAAAAAGAGGTGGAGAGAAGAAGCAAGGCCCTCTAATGCAAGTCTTGCACCAGTCATGTTTATGCACATTTTTTCTTACTGACAGTTTCATGTAAAACCTGAATGCAGTCATTATGACCTCAAGGTATTTTCTTGATGTAGAGAAACACATTCTCTCTTAATTTTCAGGGTGGAAACAACAAACTCCTAAAATTCTGAAACAGGTATCTGTATTTCACAGATTATTCATATTTTCCACTTCACCTATCTAAAGCCAAACAAAAGATAAAATCTTTTGAAACTGATGCCTTCATGCATCCTGTGAAGAAACACATTTTTCACTCTGAGTTTTAAAATATTTTGCTCTCTTGGCCAAAAAAACCCCAACACCCCTGCTGTTCCACCCTCACTTCAGCCACTTTTTAAGAAATGCTAATAGAGGATCTGGGTTATGTCACCTTGAGCTTAGCAGGGTTCGCAGGTTGTCATGCCTGTGGCCCCTCAGAGTCAGGCTGGTGGAGGGGTGCCACAGATGTGACACCCCCCAAAAAGACCTTGAAGGGGTCTTCTTTTGGCATGGGACTTTTACAGCAAGTCAGGGGTGCAGCGGCGGCTGTTCTTGTTCTTCCTGTATGCCCCGAAGCTCCCCCCGTCATGACAGCCAATACAGCAGAAAGAGGTGAACGCCCAAACGCTTCTGATCTATCACTTCTCTACCTCAAGCATGACAATTCTACGTGGCAAGTAAGTGTGCCTTTAATACCACTGGGTCGTTTTACATAACAACAAACAGCAGTTCAAAGGAAGAGAAAGAGGTTGATTGTAGCTCTCCTTTCCCTGTGAATGAGGCTTTGAAAAGTTAAAGAACGTTTTAAACATTGGAAATAATCTGAATTAATCTGAAGACATACTTAAATTGACCCGGACTATAATTGGATATCTGTTAAAGAGGCTATTATTTGGTTGCAATATGGTCTGAAGAAAAATGAGATATATTTTAGAGATTTCTCTTTGTCGTTTGATTGAAATTGAAATGCTAACACTCAATCTCAGTTGAAGGAGATTCGGAAATCTGGGTCTCTGAGCTACTTGTCAACTTGGATTAATAGACTGAGTTTGTTGACAGAAAAATGGCTTTGCCAAGCAAAATCTTTTATACAAAAGACATTTTGAGCAGTATAAATTCTCTGAAGCAGGATCTTGGTTCATTTACTGAGTTGATTAAGAAACAAATGGGAGCTTTTGTGCTGAAAGCTAGTGAAATCTCAAATATATACGAGCAGAGTATTAAAGAGAACCTGGTGACATCTGTGGAAGTGAAAAGGGAGAGTGATCCGCTGGGAAACGAACAAAAGAAAACCAAAATGGAACCCTATGGCACACTTAAAAAGAAAGATCGGAAACGGAGACTGATTGAAGTTATCTCGAGAGGAACAAAGGCTGTGGAATTCTTACTACTTTTACTGAGAGGGATGACTGCATTAAGGAGAAAGGTGTATCTTGATGTAGAAATTTTTCAGGAAGAAGGGTTTTTGAACTAGCTCTCTCTCTGTGAATAGTCAGATATGGAATTTTTAATAAGAACTGATATGTGATTTTAAAAGGCTAAGTGAGACTTTTGGGCTATAATAAGTTGTTTTTCCTAGAGTAACATGGACATAAAAGCTAAAGCACTGAAAAGTTTTGAAAAGAATATGTAAAAATAGTTAATTTAGATTAATTTTTAAGAAGGCAAACAACATACTTATTTTGTAATCTGGTAAATTTGCTTTTAATAGATAAAGATATTGGTTTTTTATGCTTATTATAATGATGATATTGTTAAACAAGCTGGTCCGTATTTTGAATATGGTTGAATTAAGCAGTAAAACTAAGATGTGGAAATCTTTGAGGAAGAAAGATTTTTGAATTGTTGTTTCCACTGTGGGCAATTAGATACTTTTTTTTTTTTTACTAAGAACTGATATGCGATTTTAAAAAGGTAAGTGAGATTTTAAAGATGGAAAAGTCTTACAAAAATGTTATATAAATAAATAGTTGATTTGGATCAATTGTTAAGAAGGTAGGCTGCACAATTATTTTGTAATTTGGTAGATCTGTTTTTAGTATGTTTGTCTGAAGAAATTGTCTATAATTAGATAAATTATTGTGTTCTATTTTTAGCTTGTTAAGGAAAAAGATATTTGTTTTAGATTGTATTAAGGAGAGAGGATGTGCATTTTAGCCATAAATTTGGATATAGAATTTTTTAGGAAGAAGGGTTTCTGAATTGTCACTCTCTCTGTCTGTGAGTAGGTGGATATGGAACTCTCAATAAGAATTGATATATGATTTTTAAAGGTCAAGTGAGATTTCTGGGTTATATTAAGTTGCTTTTCCTAGAACAATAGGGATATAAGAGTTAAAGGATGGAAAATTTTGAGCAGACTTTTAAGGAAGAAGGGTCTTCAAAATGTTATATAAATAAATCGTTAATTTGGATCAATTGTTAAAAAGGCAGACAGCACAATTACTTTGTAATCTGGCAGATCTGCTTTTAGTACGCTTGTTTGGAGAAACTGTTTTTACTGAGATAGATAAGTTACTATGTTGTATTTTTTTAGCTTGTTAAGGATAAAGATATGAATTTTATATGCTTATTTTAATGATGATATTGTTAAACTTACAAGTTAGTCTGTGCTTTCAATATGGTTAAGCTCAGCCAGTTTTGTGTTGAGACTGTTCTGACTTTTTTATACTTATATATGATGAAGAAGAATTGTTTAGACATATTTCAAGTAATAATCTAGTAAAATTTTTATAATGAAAGACAAAGATGGTAAAAAATATGGAGAACTTTATACTTGCAGGTAGAAAGAATTGGGTATTTTATTTGGAGGTAGAATTATAACTGATATATTTGTATTCTTCTTGGTTTCTGTTTTTCCCACTCTGTATACACCCCTTCCACTCTTTAGTGTATATGCTTGTGCTGCTTCGTTTTGTAGTTAACATCAATAAAAATTATAAAAACAAAAGAAATGCTAATAGGTTTAGCTAGAGACAATGGGATGATCAAGCCCCCCCATAAAAAAAAAAAACAAAAAAAGAAGAAGCAGGGAACAGATTTGGAAAAATTTAGACTAAAAAAAATTCAGGAAGAAATTCCTAGATAGGGGTATGCAAGAAAAAAAAAATTGGTATTTTTCAGGTTCAGGTATATGGAGTCTATATTCTATGATATTCCTGAATCACAATATTGGTATGGTGCTGGGATTCGGGAAATAGTTGGGATCACTGATTCCCACCCCCACCCTTGGCTCCTAAATTATAGCCTATGGGTACCATTCCTCATAGGCTATAACAGAGAATCAATCTGGGGAGGCTGTTTTTTTGAGGTAGAGGCACCAAATTTGCAGCATAGCTGCTCCTGAAACCCTCCCCCAAAGTTTAAAAAAGATTGGACCAGGAGTATAATTCTGTGGGCCCACATCCTCCATTGTCTCCAATGGAGAAAGAAGAATGTAAAGGGATGCAGTCCCTTTAAATGCTTCTCTAAGATGCACCATGTCCAATACAGTGAGCTCATCCAGAAGTCTTCCAACTGAACTCAATACTTCAAAAAAGCATGGAACCTGCTTCTTACAAAAAGCTTAAGTGCCTTTTTTCTCCATGCCTTGCAAAAGTCCCAGCCAAGCTGTAAAGAGCTGTCAGCTCCATCCTGCTCCAGCTGATCCTCTCTTGCAGTTTCCAGCACAGAGCTAAGAGCTCTGCACCGCCTCAGCTGGGGCTAGCTTCTGCCAGTGTAGCTGACCCAATAAAAGCTGAGGGAAAAAAATCAGCTTTTGCGGGGCTCAGCTGTATCAGTAGCAGAATACAGATCTTAAGTAATACTTGGAAAATACCAATTAAAACCCCCACACATGTACTCCTGGAGACTTCAGGAAAAGTTTCTTTGACCTAGCCTGACCTAGTCAGTGGGTGGGGAAAGTGAAGTGATAGAACTCTTGGGAGCAAGTTCTCTTTTGTGCTTTTGTGATGTCTGACAATTACCTGAAGTCTGTGGGAGGGGGCCTTTGCCATGAGCTGGCCTGCACACGTGAAAGAGGCTTGAAGGTAGTGACACTCCTGTAAAAGATCTGTAACCTTCTAAGCTAAGGAGCCTGTCTTATATTAAACATCTAATAAGGCATGTATAGTGAGAGGGACAGAGGAATTGCATTTTACCTTTTTCTTTTGATTCCCTTTCTCAATTATGTGCTGTGCTAAAAGTATGCTTGTGGACGTTTTCTTTTAAAAAATGCTTTGTAACTTTTGATCCCTGTAGTGATTCTCTGTGCCACCTAGAGCTCCACCATCTTCTATACACCGTTTTAAAAGGAGCTCCAGGAGGAAGAGAAGGGCTGTCAATTGGCAGGTGGCTACTCCCCCAGTGATGCACCAAGCAATAAACTGTCCCTGTGGCAGCCATGCACTGGGTAGAATGAGAGACAGAGACAAAGCCTCTGGAAGAGAAGCTGGGAGTCTGACTTCTGACCCTCCCAGTGGGCAATTCCTATGAAGGTTAGGTGGTGGCAGCAGTTGAACAGAGAGAGAGAAATGCCCCTCCAGGTACCGTGAAAACCCAGGAGGGCAGGGTGGAACAGGGCTTGCAGGCCAGAGCAGAACTGTTCCGCCACACAACCTTTTTGCAAAGCTATCCACAAACAAACCTGAAGCATTTCCTGCAGTCACAGTTCCTGTTCCATCAGTCAAAAAGGCAGGCTTCAGTTTTGCCACTGCTTCTAAGTTACTACCATGGCGGGGGTGCTCATCTGCTTTAACTTCAATAGGACCTGCAAGGGCAAAGCAGCAAGTAATATCACAGTGGTCACTGTACATTTTAAATTAAGAACAAAGACATAGCTATGCAAGAGGGGGGTTTTAATTAAATAAAAATATTACATTTTTTTTAGTAAAGCATGATGAAGTTTTTCACAACAAACCACTAAATTATTATCTCTCTTTTAAAAAAAATAGATACACTTGTTTTAAAAGGCAGAATCCTTGCATAAAGGCCATTGCTTTTAAGGCAATTAGCTACTGAACTGAAACCCAAAGAGATCTGGATACTCTCCAAGAGTGGATTAGTGTGGATGCCTGGTGAGATGTTTGTGAACATATTTTTTATCCAGTGTGCATCACCATACATTTACCTACAAAAAGCTCATACAGGGACTCTGTGTGTCCAGAAGAGTATGCTCGGAATCTGTTCCATAGCCATCATATTAGGGCTCAACAAAATGTACTAGAACAGTACTTCTTAGTTAATCTGTGAATCTTTCTGAAGTATAACATTTAGCCTTTCTCTCTTGTTAAAAATCTAAAACACTTAGAAACATTTTTGAGACACATCACTGAGTTCTTCTCTAAGTGATAACCAACTTGTTAAACCTTATTATGTCACATTACGGGGGTGGGGATGAAGCAGAGAAGCAGGCACATGCACACACACACACACACCTTTTCTGGAAGGAACAAGAACAGGGACAATCTCTTTCTCAAAAAAGCCTGCCTTCTGAGCATTTTCAGCCTTGTATTGTGAGTTTAAAGCCAGCTGGTCTTGCTCCTCTCGACTGACTTTCCATTGCTTGGCCACATTTTCAGCTGAAACAGAAAATAACGGAAACTTTCAAATATTTTGGCTATCAAGGTTTGGTTGAAATGATGATGCCTGCAAAATAGGCACTGAATGCAATAAAATCTCTATAAAGGATTATAGAGCTGTATTTCTACCATTTAGTGATAAATGCTTCTGGGGGAGGTTGCTTTAAAGTCACAGATAAGTAAAAACAAATATATCTCTCTTAAGACCATTTCTACACCATGGAAAACCTCTGCATCAGCATTCTTAAGTAATCGAACTTTGTAAAACTTTCTACACAACTTTTTGCCTTCCCTGTTATCCCATGTTTTCTGAATCCACTTTTTCCATGATTCCACCCCCCCCCCTTTTGAATCTGAACTCACAGCTTCCCAGTGAGGAATTCCCAATTTCAAATTTTGTTTCCCACTGCCCTTTTGCATCATCAGTACTGCATATTCAACCCTCTCTCACCCCCCTTCAAGTTGTTCCCTGAGCAATCTGCTATTTTTTTAAGCGTGATGTTGATTGTGTTACAATGTGTATTTTTCATTATAATATCACAATGTTATAACTGGGGAAAAGACAGTGATGTTTCATGTAGCCTTCTCCATGCAATTACCCATTCATGAAGTTCCTTTCCTTTTTTATTTTTTGTTAGTAGGCTTTGACATCATGTGTTTGTATTGTTTCTCAATTCATCTTCCCTTCTCTTCCCCTATAGCTCTCAGCATGGTTTCTTTAAGTACATGAGAACACATTTAGTATGCTTAATAATTACTGAATAATACCATTATGAATTGGTATATCCAGTGCAATGATTGCCAGCCATTTTAGAAATGGCGGCAATCATGCTGTTCCCCATGATACATCCAGCCTTTTTACAATGTTATAACACTACTGCATATGCACAAAAAAGAAGGTTCCGTCACTGACATTTAGCCTACTTCATAATTACTGGATAACAGTATTATGAACTGGTGTATCCAATTCGACAATTGCGAACGGAATACTATTTTTATTAGGATTTTGTGGGAATCTTTTTGTTAGCCATTTCCTTAGTTGGCGCCTGAGAGGCAGGAGACCTTTGAAATGGCAGCAACCATGCTATTCCCCACGATACAGCCAACCTTTTTTTACAGTGTTATGATGTTATAACTCTACTGGTTATCCAAAGAAGGGAGGTTTCGCTATGAATTGGTGTATCCACTTCAGCAATCACCAGCCATTTTCTTAGTTGGTGACTAAGGAGGAGCAAAGGATCTTTGAAACGACAGCGACCATGCTGCTCCCAACAATACATCCAGCCTTCTCAAATAGCATTATGTTATAACGTTACTGCACTTGTGCAAAAAAAACCCAGGAGGTTCTGTCACTGACATGGCCACACCACTCCTGTTCAAAGGAAATGCAGAACACAAGGGGAGGGTAAGATCTGAATTCAAGAAAAAATACCCTAAAACAAATGCCCTTTTGTAGAATGGGTGCTGCAAAGCTGGAACATCAGCTGGGGATTCAACTCACCGGGAAACAGCAGCAACACTAAGGTGCAGAAAAAGTCTAAGACAGTTGCACGCAGATGTATGTAATACTCTTTCCACCAACCTTTGCCATTTTAAAGACTCCTGTGGCTTACCAGTTATACCCATGTGGTAGTGGTAAAAGGCATCTGTCAAACCATCTAGGGTAATACTGTCCTGCAAACAGGCATCTCCCATCTTCATGCCATTGCGCATATGAATGATGTGGGGTGCCTAAAAGCAAAGCATTTTGACAAATTTGGAAATCCAAAATGAAAGCCACTCCTGCCCAGCCCTTAATCACAACAAGAATCTTCTATTCTTCAGGTTTACAAGAAAAAACACTGCTGTAGAGGAGAATCATCCTAGGCTCACAGTCAGGGAGGGGGCACTTTAGGCAGTGCCCCATATTGAATCTTCAATGCCCCTACCCCAAACTTCCCCTTTAAGTCTCTTTGAAGTCGCTGCCACCATCTTTGCCTGGATTGCTATTTCCCCCGCTGCCTTTAAGACCTGAGGCTGGATTTGTCCTTGCTGGGTGTCTTGAGGGCACTGGAGGTGGTGCAGCTGCATGATTCCTTGTTCAAGCTGGGGAGGCTGGCAGCCCCCATCACGTGGCTCTCTGCTGCTGCCCTGCCCTTGCAGCAGCCACTGCTACCAAAGAGAGAGCAGCAAGCCACCACCATGGATGCAGGTTGTTGCCATGGGGCTGTCAGGCTCACCGACCCCCTTCAAAGCACGCTGGAGAAGGGGTGTTTGCTGGGGAGTCCAAATAGATTCTGAAACTTCTTTGTAATTAGCAAGCATTCACAAAGATTTCTTTTGGGAACATGAGCCTTTAACACAGGGGTCCCCAACCCCTGAGCCGTGGACCAGTACGTGGCCTGTTAGCAATCGGGCTGCGAGTTGTATAATTATTTCATTATATATTACAATATAGTAATAATAATAATAATAATAATAATAATAATAATAATAATAAGACAACATTGGATTTATATCCTGCCCTCCACTCCAAATCTCAGAGTGGCTAACAATCTCCTTTATCTTCCTCTCCCACAACAGACACCCCGTGAGGTGGGTGAGGCTGAGAGAGCTCTCCCCAGAAGCTGCCCTTTCAAGGACAACTCTGCAAGAGCTATGGTTGACCCAAGGCCATTCCAGCAGCTACATGTGGAGGAGTGGGAAATCAAACTCAGTTGCCCCAGATAAGAGCCCGCACACTTAATCACCATACCAAAACAAAGTGCACAACTGTATCAACCTGAAACCATTGCCCCCCCACCCCCACCCCCTGCCAAGTCCGTGGGAAAACTGTCTTCCACAAAACCAGTCCCTGGTGCCAAAAAGGTTGGGGACTATATGCCAAGTTCCCACCACCACCTTTTTTTGAGTATAAATGTTAACCCCCAACCATGAAATCTTATGATCTTATTTAATTTAATTAGCACCTCCCTGGCGTTACCTTCTGAAAAAATTCCTGGCTATGGAGTTGAATCATCCACTCCCCAGTGTAAACTAGCTCTAAACTAGTTTGTTTAAATAGGACAAAAGCAATGGTTTTACCATGAAGAGAGGGTCTACTCTTTTAGGCTGGAGATAAACAACACTGCTTCTCCTAAAAGGTAAAAATGGTACTGTTGTCTGTGATCTGTACACTCATCCACTATAATCTTTTCCACATCATTTTGGGTTTCAAAAACACGCAAAACTTGTTTCACAAAGCAGACAATGGGGCATCACAATGAAGCCTCATTTCATAAGTCTTCTCTGACTTGGGCCTAAAAACTCATACACGTAAACCAAATCCTAGCTATAACAAGTTAATAGATCCAGCAGTACCTTTTCCTTTTATAGATTATGGGTAACGGGCATCTTATCAGAATTAAGCTACTTCTTTTTTTCTTCTTTATTTCAAAGGAAAGTTGAAATAAGGCAAGTTGTCCACTATTTATGTAAGTAATATATATATATATAAATTACATTATTAATTAAAAATTCTGCTTAACAGTCAGTTGCAAGAGTTTGGGTTGCTTCTTTTAGTAAGCATCACTGAAAAAGAAGAAACATTTAACAATGCAAGCTGAGTAGCAGTACAGTCCTAAACAGATCCAGGTGGGTGACCATGTTGGTCTGAAGCAACAGAACAAGGGCGGGGAACCTTCGTCCCGAGGGCCGTATGTGGGGATTGCTGGGCCGAACCAAGCCATGTGGCAGCCTCCCTGGGGCCTGGCTGGCCAGTGAGGATTGTGGTGACCAGCTGTGCTGTGCAGCAGCCTCCCCAGGGCCAGGCAGGGATCACAGGGCCCAGATGTACTGTGCGGCAGCCTCCCAGGGGCCTGGCTGGCCGGCCAGAATTGCTGAAGGACCTGGAAAAGTTACTGTCACAGTTCAGTTTGCACTTGATTATCCCTGCTGATGTGGCCTAATATGCTAATATTAGGGGATGTGGTCTAATACGCTACTGAGTTCCTGCTGGGCTTTTTGTACAAAAAAACCCTGGACCTATGCATTTGCCTAGGGCGGCGGGCTCTGTGTGCGTGTGTGTGTGCCCGCGAATGATGTTATAAATATCCATATGGCCCTTGACAGAAGAAAGGTTCCCTACCCCTGCAATAGAACAAAGTTTGAGTCCAGTGGCACCTTTAAGACCAACAAAGTCTTAAAGGTGCCACTGGTCTCAAACATTGTTCTTCTCCTAAACAGAGTTACACCCTTCTAAGTCCACTGACTTCAACTGACTTACAAAGGTTTAACTTTGCTTAGGATTGTATTGCATAGTACAGAGTCTTCTGATAGAAGAGCACATTTCCAGGAGCAGCACAAAGACATTGTAAAACTTTTTATGGTTCTTTATAGCGTAACATCTGCTTCACAATTGCTTGGAAAAGCACTCCTCAGCCCTGATGTGCTGCTGAGGCTGAACCCCCGGAAAGTTTTAGAATGCCAAACAACAAGAGCTGCCATGTCATCATCTGAAGATGGTGTATATGCTGTGAAGTACTCCAGGGAAGGCTGCAATCACTGCAGCTGCCCTGCCAGCTTACTTACATTGCTCCCCTTTCTCCTTTGCCTGCTGTGGGGGTAGAAGGTGCTATAGCTGGATCTTATCAAAATATCTTGGATCATTTCAAGACAGCTTCTGGACAAGGTTCTGCAGGGCAGATTTGATTTAAAAGCCAATTCTTGCTGGCCTGAATATTTACAACCCAGATGAAAGGTTTCATTTTAGTATAAGAAAGTTTCAGGTCAGTTTTAGTTATATAGATAATTATGAAATCACTGCAGGGTGAACTATCTCCAGTTTAATAGGTTAATCATTTATATTTGGACAACTTTTCTGCTGTACTATAATCATTAACAATAACCATTTAAATTGTTTTATTTAACTAAAATGATAACATTATATAGCGGGGTGGTCAACGGTAGGCCTCCAGATGTTTTTTGCCTACAACTCCCATCAGCCCCAGCCAGCATGGCCAATGGCTGGGGCTGATGGAAGTTGTAGGCAAAAAACATCTGGAGAGCTACCATTGGCCACCTGTTATATAGCATATGCAGGGCTTTTTTTGAGCAGGAACACACAGAAACACAGTTCCAGCTGGCTTGGTGCTAGGGGATGTGGTCTATTATGCAAGTAAGCTCCTGCTGGGCTTTTTCTACAAAAAAAAGCCCTGAGCACACATATTTTTGTATTTGCTTACACTTCCATGAGGATACACTCATAAAGATCTTGATATTTCTGGAGTATTCTACCCCAAAAAGTTCACTTTCTTTTGTATTGCTTGCCCTTCTCTCCTCACACTTAGCTATTAACATCTCCTCTTTATCCAGACCTGTTCCACCAAACAATCTTATATATCAGGGCTTTTATTGAGCAGGGATGCACAGGAATGCAGTTTTGGCTGGCTTGGTGTCAGGGTGTGTGGCCTAATATGCAAATGAGTCCATGTTGGGCTTTTTTGTATAAAAGCTGTGTGAAACAATGGTGACATCAGGGGTGTGGCCTAATATGCAAATGAGTTCCTTCTGTTTTTTTCCTACCAAAAAACCCCCTGCTATATTCATTGAACCTCTTGAAACTTTGCACTTAAGAGATAAGGAAGGGAGAGAGGAGGCGTGTGTGTGGGGGGGGGGGGGGATGCCAGGCAGCGAGTCTGCCTCAGGCACCATGGGGCATCGGACTGACACTGCTCCTTATATACATTTGGCCTGAGTTTAACATGCCCCCTATGTCAGCAGCAATTCATCCAGCTGGTCTCTCCAGGATCCTTCATTTGCATTTCCTAAGAGAAATGCCTTGCATCCCGATTGGAATGCAGGCATCAGGGTCCTGGAGGGCAATGAAGAATGCTTCAAGGTCAGCTAACAGACATAACAAACCAGCAGTCAAAACAACCAATACACAACAAGGACTGCGGTTTTTATAACACTTTTGCTGTGAAGAAGAGGCATGTTATCTTTGAAGACACAAATTCACAGTTTTGAGAACTGCAAAACCAAGAATCTGTAATAATTTCTTCTAGGCAGAAAAACTGCCCAAAATAATCTTATAGAAACCTCTGGGATGCATATTGTGAATGGATTAATGGAATTCATTTATATACTAAAAAAATTAAACATTGCATGAGTACACGACCTCACAATACATAATTAAAACTAACCCTCATTTCATGATGAATAACCTTTGGGCTATAATGTATCTTAAACAGAAAACTATCTTAGATAGATTTTTCCTCAAAAAGCGTTTTATTTTTAAAAATCCAATTTAAATAAAAATCTGATTTAAATTTTAAAAAGCTGATTTAAAAAAAAAAAAAGTACTGATTTTATCCACTCAAGGACCTGCCAAACAGATGAAGCAATATGGAGTTTCCTAAGTGTTCATCACTTCTGCATAATTCTTCCACACATAGTAGGTATAAAGTCTATTAAGGTCACCACTGTCTACTTAGTTTGGTGACCGCTCTCCAAGCTCTCACACAGGTCTTTCACATCACCTACTACCGTTTAACTGGAGACATTAAGGAATGAACCTGTGACACCCCCCTGCACACAAAGCAGATATTCTGCCACTGAGCCACAGCTCCTCCCTCAGTGCCTATGCAGAGCTGGCCCAAATCTTTCATACACAATCTCTTGTTAATGATTTGAAGTCTGAGTTTCTGATCGACTGTCATTAATAACACTGTTGTCTTACCTTACTCATGTTTTCCATGCCTCCAGCCACCACAACACTGGACTCTCCTGTCATAATGGACTGAGCTCCTAGGCATACAGCTTTTAGACCCGAACCACATATCATTTGGCAGCTCCAAGCTGGTACCTCATATGGAATCCCTGCACCAACACTGGCTTGTCGAGCAGGATTTTGACCAGCACCTGCAGAGAAACACAACTCAAAATATGCAGATAATAATTGCTCCCTAGTTTTTTTTCAAACTGAGACAAATTGTTTGCTGTTTTTGAGTTCCCTCTCCCTGCACTTTGGCTTTTAAGTTAATAACCAGCTCTTCCTTTGAGAGCTTTGAAAAGTTTGTACTTATTGTGTTCCTTAAATCTATATTTCAACATTTTCATGTTATGGTTGCTTAAATTATCTTTATTTTGAACATCCTGGGTTGAACCTGCTTTGCCTTTGGAATAATTATAACTTTCCTGCACTGGCATATTCTCAGTATCACTTCATCTGTGGATAACTTTTCAATTACATTTAATTAATAAGATAATGAGCATCTTCTATGAGGCAAAGCAAAAAAAAAATCAGCTTGCTTTCTGACCATTCCTTTCCCCAGCAATTACTTATCACCCCTGGTTAGAACAAAAGTACATTCTCTTTCAGGATATTAAATGAAACAGCTTTTTTCCAATTTAGCCTGGAGGCCATTTTTGAAATAGCATTATACTCAGTCATCTCAGCACTCCTCAAAGCAGGTACATTTCTATGGAAGACTGCTGAACAATGGAGGTGAATAATTTGGGTGGGACAATGTTGTAGGAATGAAGGGCTGAACTGAATGATCTGGTATCAGTAAAGGGTATAATGGAAGAAATATGCAGTTGGTAGTATTGCAGGAGTGCACAAGGGCAGGAGATGTCTTTACAAGATGTACCAACTAAGGGTTAGGTTTGTGGGAAAGGAAGAAAGAGAAAAGTGTACCCTTCTGCACTGTACACTAGAGCTAAGAAATTGATAGAAAACTTAGAAGTGGATAATTTAGGTTTAGAAATTTCTGGGTAAGAAATTCACTTCTTACAATGCAATCATACTTCGAGGTTATTTTTCATAAATACCACCATGAGTTGATGACATTTCAGTTGACACCATCATCTACAAGTTATTTAAATAGGTAATTTTTAGCTCTACACTGACCTGGAAACTACAGCTTATCCAGAATGCAGCGGCAAAAATCCTGATGGGAACATCATGGATGGCATATATTCAACCTGTGCTGTGCCAGCTACACTGGCTCCCAGTAGAATACCAAGTCAGGTTCAAGGTTCTAGTATTGAACTTTAAGGCCCTGAGCAGTCTGGGACCAATGTATTTCGGGGACTGTCTCCACCGTTATGTCCCCAGGAGAACTTTGCGCACTACTGACAACAACCTGTTGGTGATCCCTGGCCTAAGGATGTCCAGCTGTCCTTGACCAGGGCCAGGGCCTTTTCAGTTCTGGCCCCAAACTGCTGGAACTCTCTGCAAAATGCCACGAGGGCCATGTGGGACCTTATGTAATTTGGCAGGCCTTGTACAGCAGAGATGTTCTGACAGGCTTTTGTTGAGGGCAGCAACTTTTTTTTATTGGCTGGCATTCTTCTTCCCGCTCCCTCCCTGTATATTGTTTTTAGTTCCCTTTCCCTGTCCAAAAAATGGCCTTGTAGTCCAGAATTGGGACAGAAAATTTATAGAAGGCCATCTTGGTTCTTTTATTTTATTTTATATTGTATACTTAATTTTAATGTTTGTCTATTTATTCTATGGTAATTATGCCCCCTTGTATGTCACCCAGAGCCCAGTGTAAGCTGGGACAGGGCAATTATCAAATCTAATAAATAACAATAATAATTTTCAGTGGCACACCTTCATTATTAAATTCTCACCCTGCAATTAAATTTTATAAATTAAAAAATGGTTCTAGTATATTCTCACACAGTATTTTCCTTCAGAAAATGAAACCTAATAAATCAATCAAATCTATATGTAAGGTTGACTCCTACCAGGCTGTAAACTTTAATTCCTCATTGAAGCAGAAGGCAAGACAACTGCTGCATCTTTCTTCTGGTCCTGTCATCTGCCTCCTTTCCACCTATCATGCCTCACCTGAAATCCTATTTATTACAGAAGGATGCAGATGACGAGACTACATAAGAAACAGGTGTGAGAAGCCATGGTATTTCATCTGCTGCTGTATCAAAGATACTAAAGTTTACAATTCAAGTAACTAGCTTGTGGGATACCATTTTTAGATGCGATAAGAGAAGATGAATTGCACAATAACAGAACTTCAACAGCTGTGATATAACATAAATGCACATTCTGTCCACTTATTGCAAATATTTGTAGATAAGAGGTTATAAACAGTTCAAAATAAAACCTGGATTTAGATTTAAAGATATACCTGCTGCCAAGACTTGTCCAAATATAACTTCAGATACTTCTTCAGGCTTGACATTTGCCCTCTTCAAGACTTCCTTCACAGCTACAGAACCAAGCTCATGGGCATGCAAGGTAGACAACGTACCATTGAAGGATCCTACATAAAACATTTTAAATCAAAGACAGACATATGCCCATTCAACTATATTCTATTCATGTCTAATGAAGGAACCTTTGGCTCTCAAAAGCTTATATCCTGAAATTTTCATTGGGTTGCCATGTCATTTACAGCATTTTTACTTAGACACAAGTCCCTTTAATTTCAGTGAAGTTTGCTCCAAGTAAAGGGTACAAGCTTTCAATACTGAATTTAAAAACAAATGCCATGTCTAGTTTAAGACACTTAAACTTGTTTACATTACATCATTGAGTAAAGGTGTCTGAAAGTGACCACCTGCATTTTATTCCATTTCACCCACAGTCAATTTTTACCCAGTGTACAAGTTTCACTATGTGGGCAATCAAAACATGTGAGGCCTCAATTCTTATATTTAGCTACTGCAGGCCAGTACAGTTACCACTTCTGGAACTATCCCATCTATTTATATACTTTTAGCAATATACATCTGGTGGATCAGACCAGTGGCCCACCTAGTCCAGCATCCTGTTTCACACAGCGGTCAACCAGCTGCCTTGGAGGCCAACAAATAGGGCATACAGCCATATAAATCAGTTCCCAGTCAATCCCAAATCCAAGGGAAAGACCAGTTTACAAGTTAATGTACTTTGGACTGAGGTGGATACAAAGTCAAGTGGGCTAGCTGAATCAGTCAATAGTGGCAAAAAGCAAAAAAAAAAAAAAAGGAAGACTCATATGACACATTATAGCATGGCATTTGTAGGCTTTCTGGATATGCTTTACAGAATGGGAAATGATACAGGTGAATAGTTGCTAGCAATCCAAGTGAGGAAGTTTGAATCTTTCATTATAACAGGTTGCTGGCTCCTGATTTAGGTATTGGTCACTGGCAAATAGACAAAGGGAGGTTTGACTTTCAAAAGCTTAAACCCTGAAACTCTTGTTAGTCTCTAAATTCAAATCTTACTGGCAAATGCACTCAAGTGGGTAGCGATGTTGGTCTGAAGCAGCAGAACAAAGTTCGAATTCGGTGGCAGCTTTAAGACCAACAAAGTTTTATTCAAGGTATGAGCTTTCCTATACATGCACACTTCTTCAGAAAGACTGAAATGGAAGTTAGCAGTCCATATATACGGGTAAAAGGTTATTTAGCAGCAATTTAGCATACAGCATAATAAAGGTGTTTAACATGCAAGGACGAAACTGGAATAACACAATAAGCCTTAACTAGACTCGCATCCCTGGTTCTGAGAAAACAGACGGGCAGTGAGCCGATTCCTATCGCACTACTTGCTCTAGACCCTAGCCCAATCCGAACAAGAATGACTTGTTGGAAACTCCTACAAAGCAATCACAACACAGTTACACACGGTGGCTCTACAATCACAGCCCAATCACTGCCAGGCACAGCACAGGCGAGGGTGGAGCTTCCAATGGTCACACTGATCTTAGTTTTATTCTGGAATAATCTCACTGAACTCAATGGGATTGCTCTTGAGTAAAACACTTCAAGAATGCAGCACCTATCTCTATCCCCTGCAAGTGCAAGAACTCTGAAAGCAAAAGACGGACTTAGATCTTGAGGGTTTCAGGTTCCAGACTGTATGATAAAAGAGATTGTTTAGTTACATATGTCTCAAGAAACTTTGCACTTAAGAGATAAGGGGTTGATTCTGTGAGCATAGATGTTAGATCGCTGTGAAGGCAATCTTATAGACGTCCATCTCTCAGCCATTACAAGCTAGCATGTCTGTACTTTCCAACATTCTTCAATTCTTCTACCATAAGAAACATTATTAATTATTGTCCAATGTCCAGGTAGTTGCAGCATCCCGAGTGCGGCGCTAAAGCTAAGCCATTCGCTTGAAGAGGCTGCGCTCCTAAACGTCAACCCGCCTTCCTTTTTCTCTCCCTTTTCAGCCTCGATCAGAACAAGCTTCAAGGTATATCCAGTAGTATTAGGAGATATACGGTGGGGACGGGACGGGACAAGACAAGGAAGTATGTTCCGCAAAGAAATCAGGCAGTTAAAGGGCTGGATGGATTATTTGACGGTATCATTACATTCGATTAATCCGCCTGCTCTAAATAGCACACTGCAATGCAATAATAATCATCGCCAAGATCGCTCGCCCGCTCACTTACCAACCGGGGTCCTTGCAGCAGCAACGAGCACAACCGCTTCCCCATCGCTACTCATGATGACTCCGACAGCTACTTCCAGTTCGGTGGCGACCACGGCACGCTTCGGCCTCTCCGAAACTCAAACGCCGCCTGATACTTTCCTTAGTCTCACGGCCGGTGCCAGGCCCTCGCCGTCCTATTGGCTATCCGAGAAAACTCCCTCCCGCTCCTGCACTACGTCACCAAGGCCTCAGCGGAGGGGCGTCTGCGGTCACGTGGCGAGCGAGGGAAGGGTGGGCGTTGTTTTTGCTTCTCAGGAGTGGAGGTTGAGTTGTGGAGGTGAGCCTTGGCCTCAGACTAATTCTAAACGTCTTTGAATTTGATCTTTCCTGAATGCATATTTGCAGTACTCGTAGGAAGTCTCGACGCTAAAGGCACGTGCATGCATGAATGATTGCTATGTATTACATTACTGCTTGGCCTTCTTCCAAGGAACACGAGAAGGCATACGAGTGGTGATTTCCCTTGTTATCATTACAACAAAGTTGTCAGCCAACCAGAAAGTGAATTGACTTGGATGCTGGTTGGTTTGGAGCCAGTTCCAAGAAAAACAAGTGCAAGGCCGTTTTTTATTTGCCTTGGCCATTAGCTTTAGTTTTTTCAGTTGAATTCCTTAGATAACAAGATAGATTTTCTGCTGACTTCCACCCTAGGCCTATCAAAACCTATTACATTTTGCTGTGGGCACCACAATACTAGCTCTGGACCACCACTCTTTATTCAAAAGCTGCATTCTCTGGTACCACCTAGAAAGTGGCATTTTTAATTTCAAGAACTGATATCCCTGACTCACAAGGTCTGTCCAAGAGACATTGACTGTTCAAACCGCATGCTGTGGCATACAGTAACCTTTTCACAGAACTGAAGGCAATTTGAAAGGGGGCTCAATCTAATTAATTTAATTTTAATTTGATTAATTAATTAATTTTTAGATTTATATCCCACAAGTGGGCTCAGGGCGGCTTACAGCAATAAAACAACAGAGTTAAAATAATATAAAACAGGAGCAGCACAGTAAACAGTCTTACAGACATATACAGTAAACAGCATGTGGCTGATGGTTAACAGCATAACATAACACCATAATGGTGAAGTGCTGGGGAAAGTGATGACTTTCAAGGATGCCCGCTGGATTAATTAAAAGCCTGGTGGAAGAACTCAGTCTTACAGGCCCTGCGAAACCTTGATAAATCCTGCAGAAAAGATTACTAATTTTGATATGTTCAGGTGGGTAGCCATGTTGGTCTGGAGCAGCAGAACAAAGTTTGAGTGCAGTGGCACCTTTAAGACCAACAAAAGTTTAATTTTAGGTGCTGTCATGTGCAAGCATGCTTTTTCAGATACATTGAAACGAGTCTTCCTCAGCCATCACAATCTCCTGTCCAGTCTGTTTCTGAAATTCCTTTGCAATAAAACGGCTAATTTGAGGTGCCTCATTGAGTGCCCTGGGAGGCTGAAATGTTCTCCTACAGGTTTCTCAGTTTTTGATTATTGATGTCAGATTTGTGTCCATTTATCCTCTTTGCCCTATGTAGAGAACTGCAGGGACCTGGGAGCCTTTTCCTGCTGTCTATACCTGAAAGAGTACTTTTAGGGCTGCCAGATCTGACTCAGGAAATATCTGGGGACTTTGGGGATGGAGTCAGGAGCAAGGTTATGACAAGTGCAACTGAACTTTGAAGGGAGTTCTGGCCATCACATTTAAAGGGATCATGTGCCTTTTCAATACCTTCCCTTCATTGGAAATAATAGAGGATGGGGACAGCTTCTTTTAGGGCTCAAAGAATTGGACTTCCAAGCTCAATCTTTTTGAAACTTGGGGAGTTTCTGAGAAGAGGCACCAGATGCTATGCTGGAAATTTGGCGCCTCTACCTCAAAAAACAGCCCCCTGAGAGTCACAGATACCCACAGATTGATTCTCCATTATACCCCAAGGGACTGGTCTCTAGCGGACATTCAATTTTCCCCCCTCCCCGCTTTCTGATAACCTAAAACCGGGGGGAGGGCCTCAAACCAGGGGATCTCCTGCCCCCAACGGGGAATTGGCAACCCTACTTTCAACATAGGCAAAAACAGCAAGAAAGAACAGGCAGCATCTCCTTAACAAACCATCACACAATCTACTGGATAACAGCTACCATCCCTCCAACCCAGCAATGAACAAGATACTAACCATAAACTGCCATCAAAACAGTGCTACAAAAAATAGACTCCATATGGACCCCTTCTGTTGGTTGCAATGCCACACTGGATCTCTGTATCAAATCCTTTCAGCAATGCAGAGCCGGCGCATGGGAATTGGCGAGGTAGGCAATCACCTGGGGTGCCACCTTGCTATGGGAGTGGGGGCAGGCGCCCCATTCCCTGCTCAGTGCCAAGGGAGCTCGCTTCAGAGTGAGCTGTCTGGGCAGTGGCCACCTGCGTGCTTCTTCCTGTGTTCTGAATACAAGAAAAAGCATGCTAGTGGCCACTACGCAGCCAGCTCTCTCTGAAGAGACAAAGGGCTGGGTGAGGGGTGGCTGGGCAGCAGTCACCCGTGCGCTTATTCCTGCATTCTGAATCAGAATGTAGGAAAAAGCACACGGCAGCTGCTGTCCAATCAGCTCCTTCTGAAGGGGGGGGGAGAGGGCTGGCGATGGGCAGGCAGCCCAACCCTCTGCCTCTTCAGAGGGAGCTGGATGGGCAGCGGCTGCCCATGTGCTTTATTCTGCGTTCTGATTTGGAATGCAGAAAGAAGCACATAGACGGCTGCTGCCCAGCCACCCTGTTCCGCTTTGGAGGGAGCTGAGCAAGGGCCGTGGTGAGCGTTTTTTTTTTTTTTCTCTGATTGCTCAGAACAAAAAAACAACGCCCTCTACGGCCCCTGATCAGCTCCCTCCAAAGCAGGACAGGGATGCTGGGCAGAGGTGCGATGCGTGCTGTCGTGATGACGTCAATTCCGGGTTCTTCCGCACAATATGATACGGGAGGGGGGCGCCAGTGCAGGGTTCTGCCGGGGGCAGCAGAAACCCCAGCACTGAGCCTGCAGCAATGTGATCAACAAACACCATCATGTACAACAGAATCTCAACCATGTTGAAAGGAAGGCCATAGTCTCAGAAACAATCCAGATATTATAATTAAAGAGGCAGACAAAAATGGAGCTGTTATCATAAATAGATCAGACGACATCCAGGGGGCTCAAAGAAAACTCTCAAATACTGCTTTTCACAAACAAATGGACTCAGACCTCACACAAGAATACAAAAAAAGAACTAAAGATTATAAAGGAATTACCCCTGCACATTCAGGAACAAATCCTTTCAGACATATACAGGAACCTTGACCAGGTACCTTTTATCTTCTATTAAAAATACAAAAACCTGGCAATCCAGGATGCTCCTTTGTCTCAGGTACAATCACCATGGGGGAATTTGAGCCATCAGTGTTCCTAGTTACATGCATGACACCACAGACTTTTTGAAGAAAATACAATATTTGAACAGCCTTCCAGAGAATACTATTTTAGCCACCATCATGGATGTGGAATGTCTGTATACCAACATCCTATGCAAAGGAACATGAACACCACAACTGACTTTCCTGCCAAACTGTGCCATTTTGTTTTTTCCCATAACCACTTCAAATTTGGTGACAACTTGTTTCTTCAGATCAGCGGTGCAGCCATAGGCACCTGCATGTCCCCACATTATGCTAACATCTTTATGGCTGACTTGGACCAACACTTCCTAAACTCCTGCCCAGGCCTCATTTTGGGCAGGAGCTCACAGGACCGGAGCTCCAGAACCTCTAAATTTATTGAGCTCTTTATTTCTTACCTTCCCCCCACCCCCGCATACTTACTTCTGGGCTCTGTTTTTCAAACCCTCTGTGAGAATTTTGCTGAGCTCTCAGATTTGACAAACTAATATTTCCCCCCACAAAAAATACAAAAATAGCCAAAACATATAAAGCAGACAGATGAAAATCATAATGCCACTGTGACTACATAGCAGAAAGTAATTTTAAAAGTATGATGGGAGTTAGGTTTTATGATGACAATGATAATTCAAGAAGCATTTTAAGGTAGATGCTAAACTGATATAATTTAGTACACCTACTGGTTATGTCAGGATTGTGTGGCATGTGCTAATGAGTTGTGCTAATGAGCTCCAGCACCTTTTTTTTCTCCTGCCCATTCACACCCCTTTTATACCAGAAATCTTTATTGTCTGAGCACATGGTAAAGAAGCCCTGGACATAATTCACCAGGCATTCAATAACGTTCATTCCAGCATCAACCTGACAATGAACCAAACTATGCAAGTAATACATTTTCTGGACACTATTGTAAAAATACGCAACAGATGTATAGACACCACCTTACACCAGAAACCTACTGACTAACATAAATATATACATGCCTTCAGCTGCCAACCTAAACATACCAAACAATCCATTGTATACAGGCTCTGTATTACAGCTGCATTTGCTCTAGTCTTACATCTGCATCTGCTCCAATCCTAGAGACAGAGATTCTCACCTGAGGGATCTACAACAAGCCTTTTGGAACTAAAATATCCACCTGATGAAATAACAAACAGATTAACAAAGCCAGAATGGTACTCAAGAGAAAACCTGTTGCAAGACAGGCCCCAAAGAGATGATAACAGAACACTACTAATGGTCACATACAGTTCTCAGTTCAAAACAGTGAAACGCATTATCAGCAACTTACAACTTTTACTGGATAATGACAGTTCTCTTGTACTGGGAAGCAAACCTTTTATTTCACATAGATAGCTCTGTCCCCAGTCTTAAACAACTCCTCACCCGCAATAATACAACATCTGCTTTAAACATGGACAATGGTAGCAGAGCTTGCAGCAAACCCAGATGCCAACTTTGCTACTGCATACAACCCAATAACATCATCACTGCAGCTAACAACATCAAACTACACCATCTCAGGCTCATACACTTGCTAATCTTCTAACATTGTATTAGGCAGTCCTGGCCCTGACCTGGTGGAACACTCTGCTGGAAGGCACTAAGGCCCTGTGAGAACTTCTACAGTTATGCATGGCCTGCAAGGCAGAGATGATCTACCAGGCTTTTGTTTGAGGACAGCAAAGGTTGCCTGGCTGGCATCCCTCTCCCTCACAAGAGGGCTCACTGCCCTGATGCAGTGTATGGAACAGAGTGCCCCGCGTGCCAAAGTTGCTCCACGGCGGCCAGCCCCCCCTCTGCCCACTCACCTACACCACACACCCTCCTTTGTGTTATTTGCGGCACTGCATTGCGGTGCTGCACTCCAGTCCCTGCCCTCAGGTGCACTGAGAGGAGCACACTAGCCTCCCCTTACCCAAGCCGCTTTGACCCGGGTATTTCCTTAAAGCATTCTCTTAAGCGAGAGTATGATGAGCCTTGTCACACCGCACGCCCTCTTGAGAGAATACTTTACAGAAATGCCCAGGTAAGGAGAGGCTGGCACGCTCTTCTCAGTGTGCCTGGGTGGGTGGTGGGCAGGCCACATTCTGTCTCCCCCCCCCCTCCGGTGTGCTGAAAGGAGCGACGCCAGCCTCGCCTTACCCACTTCGATGTGCGCTTTTCCATAAAGCATTCTCTTAAGAGAGAGCATGGTGCGACGAGGCTTCTCCCTCCTGGAGGGGAGAGCAAAGCGTCATCGCATCCTGCACTCTCTTAAGAGAATGCTTTATGAAGATGCCCACATCGAAGCAGGTAAGGGGAGGTTGGTGTTGCTCCTCTCAGCGTGCCAGGGGGCGAATTAGGTGTTTGTCTGGGGTACTGGGAGGGGGGGAGCCCAATTTTGTGCCCCCCTCCCGGTGTCCAAGTTGATGTAGTGGGTGAGCCAGCCCTGGGCTAGAAAACAGGAATTGAAAGCAGTTCATAACAGACATCATCGGGTTTGTAACCTGTTTTTAATAACTGGTTTTAATTATTATTGTATTTTTTATTGTTGTACATTGCCTAGAGTCCGGCTTTGGCCGGAATGGGGCGATTCATCAAGTTGCATTATTATTATTATTGCTGTTGTTTTGTTGTTGTTATTATTGATGACACAATGTCATTCGGTTCTCTACATTGGGCAAACAGTTCAAACCCTATGCCAAAAGATAAATGGACACAAATATGGCATCAGTAATCCAAAACTGAGAAACCTGTAGAGCGCTTCAGCCTCCCAGGGCATTCAATGGGGGACCTCAAAGTACTTGTTTTATTGCAAAGGAATTCCAGAAACATACTGGAATGGGAGACTGCTGAATTATTACAACTGTAAGGACAATTGAACACCCAGGATTAAACAGCGATATTGTATTTTTATCTCACTATACATGCTAAATCACCCAGTTCTTGCTTATGCCCAGAATTAAACTTTGTTAGTCTTAAAGGTGCCACTGAACTCATAAGAACATAAGAGAAGCCATGTTGGATCAGGCCAACGGCCCATCCAGTCCAACACTCTGTGTCACACAGTGGCAAAATTTTTTTTATATATACACACACACTGTGGCTAATAGCCACTGATGGACCTGTGCTCCATATTTTTATCTAAACCCCTCTTGAAGGTGGCTATACTTGTGGCCGCCACCACCTCCTGTGGCAGTGAATTCCACATATTAATCACCCTTTGGGTGAAGAAGTACTTCCTTTTATCCGTTTTAACCTGTCTGCTCAGCAATTTCATTGAATGCCCACGAGTTCTTGTATTGTGAGAAAGGGAGAAAAGTACTTCTTTCTCTGCTTTCTCCATCCCATGCATTATCTTGTAAACCTCTATCATGTCACCCCGCAGTCGACGTTTCTCCAAGTTAAAGAGTCCCAAGCGTTTCAACCTTTCTTCATAGGGAAAGTGCTCCAGCCCTTTAATCATTCTAGTTGCCCTTCTCTGGACTTTCTCCAATGCTATAATATCCTTTTTGAGGTGCGGCGACCAGAACTGCACACAGTACTCCAAATGAGACCGCACCATCGATTTATACAGGGGTATTATGATACTGGCTGATTTGTTTTCAATTCCCTTCCTAATAATTCCCAGCATAGCGTTGGCCTTTTTTATTGCAAACACACACTGTCTTGACATTTTCAGTGAGTTATCTACCACGACCCCAAGATCTCTCTCTTGGTCAGTCTCTGCCAGTTCACACCCCATCAACTTGTATTTGTAGATGGGATTCTTGGCCCCAATGTGCATTACTTTGCACTTGGCCACATTGAACCGCATCTGCCACGTTGACGCCCACTCACCCAGCCTCAACAGATCCCTTTGGAGTTCCTCACAATCCTCTCTGGTTCTCACCACCCTGAACAATTTAGTGTCATCCGCAAACTTGGCCACTTCACTGCTCACTCCCAACTCAAACTTAGTTCTCACATCTGTTTGTTAATTCTGTTTTTATCTGTATACTAATTTGCTGTTATTCATCGGCCTTATCAACTTTTAAAACCCAATCTTAGCTGTATTTATGTACTTACGGATTAGTTACTTAGTTATCTTGACCCTAGTTAGCCCTTCCTGACCGTTAACCTCTTCCTCCACCCTCTCTACCTATATGTAATGGGTGAGGAAGGCTTGTTTCAGTGTATCTGAAGAAGTGTGCCTGCACAGGAAAGCTTACACCCAAAATTGAACTTTTTTGATCTTAAAGGTGCCACTGGACTCAAACTTTATTCTGCTGCTTCAGACCAACACAGCTACCCACCTGCAACAATAAAACAAACCAATAAATCAATAAGCAATAAAGCAATTAAGCAAAACAAATCACATAATAAAATTAGTCAATAAAACAGTCAATGCAGCAAAATAAATAAAAACAGATCAATAAGTAAACATGCTAATTAAAAACCAGCTAATATAATTAAATAGCCAGGGCACATAAAGCAGAGCAGTCTAAAATGATGTGTGATTCTACATTAGAGTTAGGATTATCACCCTCTTATGGCGATGCCAGCCTATCGCCTCCTGCCTCAGCGAGGGCAGCTAAATATACGTTAGTCTCTTCGGGGGTCTGATATGGTAGATGAGCAGGGGACCACTGCAGATTTGAAGTCTTTCCCAATCACACAGGCACCAGAAAACATAACAGCAAACTATAATAATGCTGTATCCTTTTAATGGAGGCTTAGTGGAATGTTATTTACCAAGTAATGTCATTAGCCTCCAAGCAATGAAAAGCTATAGCTACCTACTTCATACATGAAGATTTTATTAGAGACAGAACTTTTTTTGCCAGGCCTATTTGCCAGAGCCAGTCTGGTGTAGTGGTTAAGTGTGCGGATTCTTATCTGGGAGAACTGGGTTTGATTCCCCACTCCTCCACTTGCACCTGCTAGCATGGCCTTGGGTCAGCCATAGCTCTGGCAGAGGTTGTCCTTGAAAGGGCAGCTGTTGTGAGAGCCCTCTCCAGCCCCACCCACCTTACAGGGTGTCTGTTGTGGGGGAGGAAGGTAAAGGAGATTGTGAGCCGCTCTGAGACTCTTCGGAGTGGAGGGCGGGATATAAATCCAACATCGGCTCTTCTTCTTCTTCCTTTCTCCAAAACTATGTTATATACCTCATCACTTGAGCTATTGTTTGCAACCTAAATGAGGCCTTTTTGTCACTGAAGAAGCAATCCTACGCAGGTCTACTTGGAAGTCCCATTTTAGTCAATAGGGCTTACTCCCAGGAATCTGTTCTTAGGATTCAAACCTAAGTTTACAACATGGGGGGGGGGAGTTTTCTGCCAGCTATTCTAAGAACTGATTTTTTCCCCTCTAGGTCAATTCCACAATTCTTGTCCTGTCTATATTGTAGCACACCTGCCATCTAGTGATGACCTAGTTTATCTTTTTATTCCTCTCAGCATGCTGGAGGCAACACTGCAAATAGTTCCCCCCCCCCCATACTAAGACCCAAATCATATTAATTTTAATTGCTTAAATTATCTTCCCCCACTTCAAATAATATGCATTACTAGTGTTCACAAGATGTACTCCCCCTCCCCCTTACATATCATAACATTGTGACCATCCATTGTGGGAGAAGACATTTTGAATAAAATGAATAATTTATAGAATGTATGATTTATAATGTGTATTGTTTTAACTATTTTTAATGTTTTTATGTTATGAGTCGCCCTGAGCCTGCTTTGGCAGGGAGGGTGGGATACAAATAAAATAAAAAAATAAATAAATTTTGTCTACTTACCCCAGATATTGCCAAAAAGTGTCATGCAATTAAACTGAGATGCAATGTCATAGGTAAATTTCTAGCCTGCCTGCCTGGCCTTTCCTTCAATAATCCCTCTCCCAGCTTTTGCTCTCTGGGTAAACTGACAAAGTTGGGGAAAGCCTTGTCAGTTTCTTTTATAAAAATATGAGTAGCGGGGTGAACTGGTGCACATACAAGTCCCTTCAAGGAGGAAACATGGGGAAGGGGGAATACCTTCCTCAGAACATGCAATTGAAGATTTAAAAAGCTGGTAAAACTGAAAGGCTTTTCTTCAACCATGCTTCTTTACCCAAACAGTAGAGAAAGGGGAGGAAAGAATTTGTTTATGTGAAACTGAGGTACCTCCCATTTTTGTAAATTTTAAAAAGCCATTTTCAAATGCACAATTTTATGAAAAAAGAGATTAATAATGTTCTGTAAATAGAATGGATGTCAGAGATGACACAAATGCAAGAATGAAATGTAGTCTGAAATCCATTTCCTTCCACAGCTATCAACTGATTAAAAAAATAAAGTGCATTAAAAATTTAATTTCTTTCAAACATGAACACCAATAGCTGGAGAGATTCAAAGGCCTGTATGGAAAGTGTGAATTGCATGCTTGAAATCAAGGTCTTCTTGAAGCCCTTGTTTGCATGCTTTACCCTGGGTCAAATCTAATTAGTTTCAATTGTGCACAAAAAAATAACATTTATGACCATCATCCTGGTTCCTAAGGAAAATAAAGTGTTGTCCAGAGGGGTGTCAGCACAATGGCCATTTCATGAGATAGAAAGGGATTTCTCTGGCAATAAAAATAATTTAAGTCTTGAGTCCCGTGCATATTTCCTTGTGAATAGGGTTGCCAATAGGCCTGGAGAATAGAGGCTTAATGTATGGAAATGGGCAGCTGAAAATTTAATGAAATGGAGGTAACTAACATCACCTACTAACATCCTATTAAAAGGAGAGCACATTTTTTTCTAGGCACCAGCAACCTTACTAAGTGACTCTCAGTGTAAACATATATAGAATTCATTTGGAATGCCTTATTCAGAGAGATCCATATGGCTCTTTGTCAATAGAATTTTAATATCAAGTAAAGAAATCTGTGTTTTCTTTTGTTTTGAGCAGATTTGTGCTCTGTTATGGCTTATTCTCATGCTGTTTTCTTCTCATAGAGTTTAGCTCAGCACACTTTGTTTGCAACTACCTTGAAGACTTTTTGGATACTTAAGTTAATTTAGAATGCAGGTGCAAAGTTATTGACCGCAAAGCAGAAACTTCACTGTCTGATAATTTATTTCCAAACACAATTAAGTTTGATTCTTACCTTTAAAGAACCTGGTTACAAATGTTTTAAATAATTACGTATTCTGTTATTAGCTACGGAGCATTTTTCGGGAGTGGGGGAAATGGGATATATTTTAATGAAATCACATAAATGAGTACAATGATTCCTGTTCCAGGAATACATTGGTTAAAATCTTTGGGAGTTACAGTGCTTATGATAAATTGCTGGTTCTTCAGTTCAATTCTATAATACTACTACTACTACTACTTTATAAAACCCGTTGTGCCCTATTCATAACCTTGGAAAGATATTCTTCATCTTGTGTTTGATAAAGGATTGCTGATTCAGTTCTGAATGAGTTGCGTACACTTGTACTCAACTTATTCTTTAAATTGCTCTAACACATCATTTTAAAATTCCAATATAAAATTTTAAAGCCATTCAATTCCTGTAAATGTAACATCCTGATTTAGATAGTCCTGGCTAGTCTGATTTCATTATATTTTATTTATTTATTTGATTTATCTCCCGCCCTACCCCACTGAAGCGGGCTCAGAGCGGCTTACAATACAGAGATTCTAACATAGAATTCAAATTTTAAATATAATAGCAATTTACATAGTTAAGAAATTAAAAACATTAAAAAACATTAAAAACAGTGCATTAGTCCAACAACATACAATCTATACACTTCCTTCAGTATTTTGGTAGTTTGGTGGTTTGGTGCCGGTCAGTTATAGGCCAACCGGAAGAGGACTGTCGTACAGGCCCTGCGGAATTGTCCAATATCCCGCAGGGCCCTGACCTCTTCCGGTAACTGGTTCCACCAGCAAGGGGCTGTTATTGAGAAGGCTTCAACTGGTTGACTTCAACCGGGCCTCCTTTGGCCCGGGGATTACGAGCAGATTTTGGGAGCCAGATCGCAGTACTCTCTGGGGAACATATGGGAAGAGAGGGTCCCTAAGGTAGGCAGGTCCTAGACCATATAGGGCTTTAAAGGTAATAACCAGCACCTTGTACCGGACTTGGTATATTATTGGCAGCCAGTGCAGTCCCCAAGGGCCCGGCTGAATGTGCTCCCGTCTAGGGAGCCCTAATAGCAGCCGAGCGGCGGCGTTTTGCACTAGCTGCAACTTCCGGGTTTGGCACAGGGGCAGCCCCATGTAGAGGGCATTACAGTAATCCAACCTTGAGGTGACCGTTGCATGGATCACTGTTGCTAGATCGTCTCGCTCCAGGAAGGGAGCCAACTGCCTCGCCCGCCTAAGATGAAAAAATGTGGACTTAGCAGTGGCTGCTACCTGGGCCTCCATAGATAAGGCAGGCTCAAGTAGTACCCCCCAAGCTCTTGACCCTGTGCGCCATTGTCGCCATTTCCCCCCCCAGACCACGGCAACCCAAGCAAAGGACCTCTGTCTTCGCTGGATTGAGTTTTGGAAGCTAAGCAGGCTTGACCCTGGCTAGTATTTGGATGGGAGACCTCCAAGGAATACAAGGGTCTTGACTTCGAATCATAGAGTTGGAAGGAGCCTCTGAAGTAATCTAGTCCAACCCCCTGCACAATGCAGGAAACTCACAAATACCTCCCCCTAAATTCACAGGATCTTCATTGCTGTCAAATGGCCATCTAGCCTCTTTATAAAAACCTCCAATGAAGGAGAGCCCACCACCTTCTGAGGAAGCCTGTTCTACTGAGGAACCATTCTGTCAGGAAGTTCTTCCTAATGTTGAGCCGGAAACTCTTTTAATTTCAACCCATTGGTTCTGGTCCTACCTTCTGGGGCTAAAGAAAACAATTCCACACCATCCTCTAGATGACAGCCCTTCAAGTACTTGAAGATAGTGACTATATCACCTCTCAGCCGCCTCCCCTCCAGGCTAAATTTGCCCAGCTCCTTCAACCTTTCTTCATAGGACTTGGTCTCCAGATCCCTCACCATCTTCATCGCCCTCCTCTGGACTTGGAGGCAGGCAATGGCAAAACACCTCTAAATGTCTGACTTGAAAACTGCATGGGTTGCCATAAGTTAGCTGTGACTTGATGACACTTTCCACCTCACCCTCCCAGTAATATCAGCAGAATTATCCTCAAACATGTATAGAATTACAAGTATAATTATTGCCTTCCTGGATTGTACCAAAGGTCAATTTGCTTTAGCATTCTTTTGGAAAGGTCCCAGTTCCACCTCTGGAAAGGTCCCAGTTCCAGTCACCGCTGGCCATGAAACTTATTTGAGCCCATCACACACTATATCTAGCCTACTTCACAGGGCTGTTGGGAGGATGAAATGGAGCAGGGGAGAGAAACACATAGATCATCTTGAGTCACTATTGTGTGTTTTAAGTGCCATCAAATCACTTCCAACTCATGATAACCCTATACATAAATAACCTGCAAAATGTCCTATCATTAACAGCCTTGCTCAGGTCTTGCAAACTAGGGGCATGGCTTCCTGGATTGAGTCAGTCCATCTCCTGTTGGGTCTTCCTCTTTTCCTGCTGCTGCCTTTTAACTGTTCCTAGCATTCTTGTCTTTTCCAGTGACTCTTGTCTTCTCATATGATATGTGACCCAAACAACAATAGTGTTAGTTTAGTCATTTTAGCTTCTATAGAGTGCTTAGGCTTTTTTTGATTTACAACCCACTTTCCCCATAAAACTCTCCTTCAGCACATTTCAAATCAAATTTCTCCCTGTCCACTTTTTTAATTATCCAACTTTCACACTCATACATTATAATGAGGAATACTGCAGTGTGAATTATTTTGGTCACCAATGACATGCCCTTACGCTTAAAGATCTTTTCTAGCACCTTCACAGCTGCCAGTCCCAGTCTCCTTCTGATTTCTTGGTTGCAATATCCTGTTTGGTTGATGATGGAACTAAGGAATGGAAAAACTTCTACAATTTGAAGTTGTGCAGTTCCCCAGTAGTTATTACTTTTATAGTCTTCTTGTTCCACTGTAATCTTGATTTGGCACTTTCTGGTTTAACTTTCATTAGGAATCGTTTCGAGACTTCACTATTTTCTGCCGTTATTGTGTTGGCAACCGCATAACTCAAATTGTTAATGTCAGTCACCTTTACACAAAAGAGTGGTTCTTAGCAATTCTGCCCTTACTTTTCAGTCCTGTAAAACCCGCTTGATTGGGCAGTCAAATTTGATTTACTATCCAGCTTGCTTGCAGTCCCAGGAATATTTATTGTATAAGTAAACCCCACTGATTTTATTTTACCAATTTTAGACTAAATATGGTTGTGACGCCTCCTACAATCCGCCTACTATTTAACACACGGCGACGTTAATGCAGTTATATGCGTCCACATCCATTGATTTAAATCTTTGGATTCTGTCACGTTGTGCTTTGGCGAAAATGAAACCTGGCATAAAAACGGATGCTACAATTTAATTAACTCCTGTACTTAAAACCTATGGAGAATTCAGAGCATCTACCTGGAAATACTAAGCTTTAGTTTTATCCATTCTCTTCCTTCGGTTTGCTATCTAGTCTCCTTCCGCTCAGTTTTGCCTCACTCCTGCAGGTGGTTAGAAAACAAGACCCCAAATCCTTGCGCTATTCCATGCTTCCCATAATACTTTGCGGCTGTGTACCTCGGTGGATGCGGGATTTGTGTGTCCGACACATTAAATCTCTGCTTTCACCCCCTGGTCTCTATCATGCTGAAGTATTTGTTTTCCGTGTAAATAATGACTTTTTTCGCGGAGGGGGGAAAATACTTCACCCACACGAGTGGAAAACACGGGGAGGAGTGTTGAAAAGTCGTCCTAGGAAGTAGTCCCGACACTGAGCAAGCGCCGCTGCTATCACTGCAGAGGCTGTTAGTCGCTGGTTGGGCCGGTAAGTGTGTGAAGAAGGAAGCGCGCGCTCGGCTGAGGGTGGGGTTAGAGCGTAGGGAGGGGGGAGTCTGGTTAAGCGAGCGGCAGCGGTTGGCTGCGCGCGACTGTTGTCTTCTCGCTTGGACGAGGCGGGAGGCAAGGAAGGGGCGAGGCGGCTGCTCATTTCCTTCTCCGGCGCCATTTTGTAGCGCAACGAACCAGCAAATAAAGAGCGGGCGAGAAGTGAGCGTGGCAGGACGGCGATCTCTGGGCCGGGCATTACTGGCCCCGTTTTATTGATGCGACAGAAGCCCCCCCCGGCTGGGAGACGCTGAGTGCGCGGAGGAGACAAAGCCTTGGCGCCGCCCCGGGCGGGAGGTGAGTAGTGGCCTCTTCAAATCTGGGCCGTGGTACTTCCGCCCTTAGGGAGGCTCCTAGCCCGCTGATACTGAACTGCGAGGGGTTAAAGATTGATGCATAGACCGCCGCTTTATGGGGCATCGGAGGTCGGCTCTGGTTTGTACTGTGCCCAGTTCTAACACCTCCGCCCGCGCGCATCCTTTTTGTGATCGCACCCTCCGCTTTTGTGCAGCTCCTTGGGAGGTCTGTTTCACACTGGTCGTCTCTGTTGTCGGCCTAGTAAGTCACGGAAAACGTTTTTTACAAGAGTGCGGAGTGAAGCAGGGCCGCGATGTATCTTCTTTTGGGGAAAGAGACATTCCCAGAACATCGCAAAAGCGTTTTTGCTTTAGGTAGGCCTCTTAGCCCCAAATCTGTATCATGTTGTATTGCTATGACATTTGAATAATAATGTTCTGTAATGGGTTTAGGGTGTTTTGAAGCCATGACTACAGTCTGATCCACACTTCAAAAGAACACAGTAGGGCTTGGCTCTAGATTCGCGGGCTTAGGACCGAGCTCCGCGTAGTATAGGTGGGTAAGTGGCAGGTAGTTTTTCTGAGTGCCCAAAAAATTGCTATGGTGTATTTATTTAGGCACTTGCATCCCATATTTGTCTCAAGTGAAGAAACAAAGCAGGTTACATCTCTTGTTTCCATGAGGAAACAAAGCAGGTTACATCTCTGTGTTAGTCAAACTTGACATCGATCACTTTGTTCATGATTAGCTGTTTCGCTAAAGCTTTATCAGCACTCTAAATTTTTAAATGTAGGGCCCATTATATTTCATCTTTGTGTACTTTATAAATTGCAGCATTTACGTAAACTATTTTATTCAAACAAGTTATTTCATGTGTGCCTTTGCATTGCAATATAGCAAGTGTGTGGAGTATGAAGTGCATAGGTTAAGCATGTAACTACTTCCATTTACACTACTTTCCTGAATTAACATAATATAATGTTCAGGCACAGTTTGAGTTACAAAAGCAAAAATGCATTCTTCATCTGTGCATTTTATGTGCGCTATAGCTCGATATATAGTGAAATGTTCATCCATGGGGCTAAAGCACATAATGTATGGCCACCAATAAAGTATTTCATGTAGGTATTCCATGTACACCGTGTCACACAGAAACATACAGTGAGTTCATTCACACACATGGTAAACATGCTACCAAATAATGACTTAGGGCCCATAGTTACCCTTTCATGTATAATACATTGTTTGTGGAACACTTAGGTGCTCGAACACTTTACTTATGGGCAGCAGTCCATCTGTTGAGTTCTCTGGAGGTGAATCCTCTGTTTACATAAAGATTTTGCAGGCGGGGCGGGGGACATCCTCATTGAGTACTGAAAATCAGTCTGGTATGACAGCACACTCATGTCTGCTTTATCACGCAGCTGTTTGCAGTGAAACTTACTGAAATTTGAAAAACCAACATATATGACTTTAAAAGCCTTGTTCTGCCTCTCTTAAGGACATGTTAGATCAGGCCAATGGCCCATCCTGTCCAACACTGTGTCACACAGTGACCCAAACCACTTTAGTTATTGCCACACATGAAACTATTTAACTACATAAAATAACATATTTAAGCTGTGCAGTTTGCACAGTATGCTAAAGTTTGAACTAGCACTTTAAATTATCTGTATACGTCTAATTTTATCTTGGCTATATAACCTAGTGAAAAGTTTTTAAAATTGGAGTGTGATTATTTCCGCTTCATCCCCTTAGATAGTTTAGCCTTTCTGAAGTTGTTCATACTGTGGATGTAGAAACTATTGTTTTTGCACTGACATCTAGTTTCACATCAAGTTCTGAAGAGAAGGCTTTCAGCATTCATATACTGAAAGCAAACTGAAGCAGACACTGAAGCACAGATCACTTCCAAGGGGGAGAAACTGGTTGCATAAGGCTACTACCAGAAGCAACAAAATTGTTTAGGTATACTCGCTGAGAGGGTGGGATGCAAATATAAGGTAAATAAAATAAATTTTTAACTTATTTTGAAGCCAAATTATAGTTTGATGAAAGATTTTGGTTCTTAGGTTGCTACTATGCTGTAGTCCAGGGGTGGCCAACGGTAGCTCTCCAGATGTTTTTTTTGTCTACAGTTCCCATCAGCCCCAGCCATTTGCCATGCTGGTTGGGGCTGATGGGAGTTATAGCCAAACAAACATCTGGAGAGCTACCATTGGCCACCCCTGCTGTAGTCAGTCTACAGAGGTACTCACAAAATCAAATTTAACTCTTGTTTTTCTCAGCATACATAAGAACATAAGAGAAGCCATGTTGGATCAGGCCAGTGGCCCATCCAGCCCAACACTCTGTGTCACACAGTGGCCAAAAACCCCCAAGTGCCATCAAGAGGAACACGAGTGGGGCCAGAAGTTCTTCCACTGTGCCCCCCCCAAAAGCACAACTTAATGAACTCTTGATAGTACTTGGTCTTCAACTATTTAAGTAAAACTGTATCCTGTTTAGTGACAATATCTGAAGTATTCTTAATATACTGTGGTCATACAGTTTCTGAATAGAGTTGTCAGATAATCACACTTCTGTTGCCAAGTTATTGATACAAATCAAGAGGAAGTTCAGATAAGTTAATGTTTTAAGTTTAGTAGATACTGGTGGTCTCCATGCAGTAATGGAGTTTCAGTTAGCTGCTGAATCAGTAAAAATGAATTGTATCGAATTTGCCTCTGTTGGTTACAGCTTTTCTGTGGAGAAAATAATAATTGGTTTCTCTTGGAAAAGGAAGCTTCAACTAGTAAAGACGTAAATTAAGCACCCATATGAGCAAGGTATAAAAAAAATATCTGTAACCTAATAGCAACATAAGTGATACCCATGTTCCCAGTAAAGGCCTTAAGCTATATAGGAACAAAATAACATGGGTATGCTAAGGTCTGTCATCCTGAGAAAAGTGAACGTTCAGTTGTTGATAAAATCCAGGGTTTCACTGGGACTACAGTGTAAAAAAAAGCCACGTGATTTGAGTGGGGTTTAATTTGAGTGCTTCTGTAGTAGTTTTTACATGCCTCATCCTCTGAACCCTTGAGTCCCAGTGACAAATGTAGGTAATAAATGAAGTTTAGTAATATGATTCTGTGCATATTTAGTCAAAAATAATTTATATTGAACTCATTGGAAGTTATTTCAAGTATGTATAAATAGGATCTCAGCCTTAACATTTCATAGTGACTATGCAGCTAAGAGGGCCAAATTACTCAGTGTTTGTTGCTTCTTCCCCCAGAATTCACAATGACTAATGAAGAGCCGCTTCCCAAAAAGGTAAGCTTGAAAATCTTAGCCCCTTGTATTTTTTCCATAACAAATAAAAGAGAAGGCTAAGTCTTGATTACTTTGTTCTTTAGGTTCGCCTCAATGAAACAGACTTCAAGGTTCTACCTAGAGAGGAATTGATGTTAAGGTAAAATAATCATGTTCTTATGTGTAGTTTGTTTCACTGTCCATTTTGAGTAATTTCTGTCTTCGTTATATTATTTTAACACTATGAGTGAAGATATTTTTAAGAAATGAAAAGTCTGCATGTCTTAAGAACATAAAAACATGAGAAACTGTTTTGGATCAGGTCATTGACCCATCCAGTCCAACACTCTGTTACAGTAACCAAAACCCAGGTATCTAAACTTGAGACAACAGTTAGGCAACAGGGTCTATTCTGTTTACATTGAAGTTGAGAGTAAAGCATTTGGAATTGAGAAAATAATGTAAAATGCGAAGACTAAGAAAGTTTAGAATTTAAAATGTCAGTTTTTTAGAGTTTGCCTATGGTTTAAGACTTGAGAGAAAAGGTCAGAAAAAAAGAATGTAAGCACCCCTCTCACTGCAAGTGCCTGTTTGTTTTTAACAGGAGCTGACTATATATTTTCATGCTTTGCTTCATTTCTGATGCCAGAAATTTGCTTGATGTTGCATATAAAGCTTTCTAGAACATACTATGTAATGTTGAGCTTCTTGGAATGACATTAAGGGTAGTGACGTAGATTTGATGTAGGGAAGCCAAAGTTCAGATTCCTACTAAGTTTACTTGTTCATCTTAAATCACTTAGTTTCTCATCCTAAATTACTTTGTACAGTGGATTGTGATGACACAGTGGGATAATGCCATGAACTCTACTCTTAAGTTTCTTGGCAAACAGACAAGATAAATGTAATAAATGATTACAGCATTTAATATTTATCTCAGAGCACAACAAATATTGCTTTGTGCAGGGGAAGAGGAAGACTGAATGGTAACAGAATAAAGAATTTGAATTCCAATAGCAGCCTGACATATAAAAACCAAACACTCTTAATAGAGAGAGAGACTATAAATTAACTTATTTAGCATGCTTTATTAAACGTTTCAAGAAAACCTTCGGCGTTGCTAATTTGGTATATGTGCAGCTATGAAAGAATGCTTCAGTTTTTGTGAAGATAAAAATGCAGTAATGTTATAAAGTTTTTAGAAATGAAGACTTCATAGATAGAAATTGGAAAGCGTAATGATTTGTTACAAGCAATTCCATTAAAGCTGGCAGAGTGAATGTGTATGTATTTCAGAAATCTCATGATTATTGCAGATTTGCCTTAATCTTTTTAAATCTGAAAAATATTTTTAATCCCTCATTAGGTGGAAACAGTATGAAGCATATGTACACGCTCTGGAGGGCAAATACACAGACCTTAACTGTAAGTTGTGATAGAATTAATTGTAATATGATATTTGAGTCATACATTGAGAAACAGGAGTAACTATAAAGTAGTTTCTGGTATGTCCATGCGCAGTTGCCATCTATATGCCATATGTTCAAATGCTGATAAGGTTGTTTAATTAAAGGAGGTGGGAATTTATCTCTCCGCTGTTGTAGCAGTACATGCATGAAAGCTCTATTTTTATTGACCACCAGTTAGTGTCTAGGTTAATAGTTTAAATGTACATAAGCCTCAGAGGGTGGCAAAGGCAAACCGTGCCTTTGGCCGACTGCACAAAAGAGTGTGGAGCAACAAGCATCTGAAAAAAGGCACAAAGATCAATGTTTACAAAGCGGTTGTGATGACAACCCTCATCTACGGCTCCGAATCGTGGGTTTTATACCGTCATCACCTGCGACTCCTTGAGCGCTTTCATCAGCGCTGCCTTAGCACCATCCTCAACATCCACTGGAGTGACTTTGTGACCAACACTGAAGTTCTCAAGCGGGCGGAGGTTACCAGCATCGAGGCACTGCTGTTGAAAACGCAGCTGCGCTGGGCAGGGCATATTTCTAGGATGGAAAACCACCGCCTTCCCAAGATTGCCCTGTATGGCGAACTCTCCACCGGCCATCGAAATAGAGGGGCACCAAAGAAGAGGTACAAGGACTCCTTGAAGAAATCCCTTGGCACCTGTCGCATCAACCATCACCAGTGGTCTGACCTAGCCTCAGATCGCAAAGCATGGAGGCACACCATCCACCAGGCTGTTTCTTCTTTTGAGAACGCACGCATAGCTGGTCTTGAGGACAAAAGGAGATTGAGGAAGAATCGCACTGCTACAGCACCAACCCTAAATCAGACTTTTCCCTGCAGCCACTGTGGCCGGACCTGCCTGTCCCGCATTGGTCTTGTCAGCCACCAGCGAGCCTGCAGCAGACGTGGACTATTGCACCCTTCCTAAATCTTCGTTCGCGAAGCCAAGCCAAGAGAGAGAGAGACATAAGCCTCAAAGATGTGTGAATATTATAATGCAAAATTGACTTAAGTACTTCCTCTCAAAAGACCAAATAACTGGAAAGGGCCAAAACATATGTTTAAGAGACGTGTTTTTTAAGTTACAGTGCCAGAATTAAGACAGTTTATTTATGTTATTTCTGTGGATTTGTATTCTGCCCTTTCCCGTAAGGGCTCAGGGCGGATTCCAACATATCAAATAGTTAAAAACCAACAATACATCAATAGATAAACAGTTAAACAATTAAAACATATTAAAAGTTAAGAGTTTAAGACAATTGACAGTTGAGCCAACAGCTCGGATTTAATATAAGTTAAGACAGTGTGGATAAGGTAGACTCTTAATTTAGGTGTCTGAAGATGCCAGCTATTTCGGCCTGATTTCCTCCAATCCAGATGGTAGTCAGTGTTGGGAGGCCAGTTAGATGGTATAGCTAAATAGGGACGCCTGCCCACCTCAGCCAAAAGCCTGGTGGAACAGCTCTGTCTTCAAACCCTCCAGAATGGTAGCAGATTGGAGGCCTGAACCACCAAAGGGAGCTGAGTCCGCCAGGTTGGGGCCAGGGCCGAAAAAGCCCTGGCCCTGTTCGAAGCAAGGTGGACGTCCTTTGGGGCAGGGATGGTCAGAAGATGTTGGGTGGCCGAACGTAACGACCTCCAGGGCTCACATGGGGAGAGGCGGTCCCTTGGGTATGCTGGTCCCAGGCCGCGCAAGGCTTTAAACGTCAGTGCTAATACCTTGAAGCGGATCCGGTACTCGATTGGTAGCCAATGCAGACTGCGCAGCATTGGCTGACTGCTCACCTGTATAGGCAATTCAGTCAGCAATTATGCTGCTGCACTCTGCACCAGCTGGAGTTTCTGGGTCAACCTCAAGGGTAAGCCTGCGTAGAGTGAGTTACAGTAATCCAACCTGAAAATGACCATTGCATGGATCACTGTAGCTAAGTCCTGAGGAACCAGGAAGGGTGCTAGTTGCCTGGCCTGCTGGAGATGGTAAAAGGCAGACAGTGCAACAGCTGTGACCTGGGCCTCCATTGAGGGTGGCATCCAGTATCACACCCAGGCTCCTCACCTTCTGAGTTGGCACAAGGGATGCACTATCCAGGGCGGGGAGCCGGACGCCTGATCCCAGCCCCCCGCGACTCATATACAGGACCTCCATCTTAGTAGGGTTAAGTTTCAGCCGGCTCAACTTCAGCTAACCAGCCACTGCTCCCAACGCCCTAGTTAGATGGTCTGGGGTGGAGTCTGAATGGCCGTCCATCAACTGATAGAGCTGGGTGTCATTGCATATTGGTGACAACCCAGCCCAAAACCTCTGGCAATCTGGGCAAGGGGGCACATATAGATGTTAAACATCATTGGCGAGAGAATAGCTCCCTGTGGTACACCACACTCTAGTGGATGACGCAGGGAAGACTGCTCACTGATCACCACCCTTTGTCCCTGACCACGGAGAAAGGAGGAAAACCACTGTAAGGCCACCCCCTGAACTCCAGTGTCAGCAAGGCGGTGGGTCATTAGATCGTAGTCAGTCGTGTCAAACGCTGCTGAAAGATCTAAAAGCAATAGCGCTGACCCGCCTTGATCCAGGTGCCTTCCAAGGTCATTTGTGAGGGCGACCAAAGCAGTCTCTGTCCCATGGCCAGGGTGGAAGCTGGACTGGAAGGGATCAAGGACAGATGTGTCTTCCAGGAAAACTTGAAACTGCTCTGCCACTGCTTTCTCAATTATCTTGCCCAGAAACGGTTTACTCCTTTTCTCCAAGGGCACTGTGGTGTCCAGTATATCCTAAACAATGACATTTAAAGAATCATAGTCCATGAAAGGACCAGAATGTTTATCTAACCTGGGAAACAGGAAGGCTTATTGATGACATTGGCAGATCAGTTGTCCAGCATACAGAAGCTATCTGTCACTGTCTGGTGTAATTCAGACTAGAGTGCCATAAACAATAAGAACATAAGAGCCCTCCTGGATCTGACTAATAGTCCATCTAATCCAGCATCCTGTGTCACACAGTGGCCAACCAGTTCTTGTGGGCGGCCAACATTGGCACAGAATGTGAGGCCTTCTGATGTTGCCTGCTGATTTAGTGCCTCTGAATTTGGAGGTTCCCCTCAGTCACCATGGGAAGTAGCCATTGATAGACTTATCCTCCATTAATCTTATTTAATCCTCTTTTAAAGCTGTTTATTCCTGTGTCCATTGCTACATCCTCTGGCAGCAAATTCCACATTTTAATCATTCTGTTAAAGTAGTATTTCCTTTTGACCATTCTGAACCTCCTGCCCATTTTATTTAAAAGCATATGTATATGTATTTCTTAAACTCAGTGTGACTTATGTTTAAAATTGTGGTTGGTTCCTACCTTTCCACTTCCTGTCTTTCCTTTACTCTTTCCATCCCCCTCACAACTGTCTTCAGTATTTGGGTTACTTTGGCAACCCACTATGGTGCCTAGATCTTTCCAAGATGATCTTATGTGATAGGTATTCCATTAGGATTGCTTAAAGATGTTGAATTCTGTTGTCAGTTTGGTGTAGTGGTTAAGTGTGTGGACTCTTATCTGGGAGAACTAGGTTTGATTCCCCACTCCTCCACTTGCAGCTGCTGGAATGGCTTTGGGTCAGCCATAGCTCTGCCAGAGATTGTCCTTGGAAGGGCAGCTGCTGTGAGAGTCTTCTCAACCCCACCCACCTCACAGGATGTCTGTTGTGGGGGGGGGGAAGGTAAAGGAGATTGTGGGCCGCTCTGAGATTCGGAGTGGAGGGTGGGATATAAATCCAATATCATCATCATCTTCCCTCAGGGCTTGGTCATTGTGCTCTTGGCCAAGAATTAGCATCTCACTTGCTGGTCAGTTCTTGATTAATGGTACTGTTCTATCCCCCCCCAATTATGGCTCAGTTGTGCCATTTCACTTCAGAATTAGTGTTTTGCAATCATACATGTTAAACCCTCTGATATGAATTCTAAGTAGTGCAAGATGAAGTTGGCATCCTCCCACTGAAACTTTATTGTGCCATGTGGAAATTATACTTTTCCAAGTCAGTATACCCTTGGGAACAGAGTGGGGGAGGGGGGTTCTCCAGTGGGTTTGGGGAATCAGCAGAAACTGCCGCTGCCTGCACTACCAACAAAATTGCTATTATGGCAGTGAACTAGCAGTTTAGGATTTGCACCTTTATAGTCCTTAAATCATTTTTAGATCATTTCCTTTCGGTTATCTTAAGTCCTGGCATTGCACATTTGAGATCATTGGCTGGTGGCTGAAGCTTGATAAGGTATCCACCTAATTTGGAAGCTATAACTACATTTCAAATTGTTAGTTCTTGTATTAATGACTGTGGACTGAACTTCAGAATAATTTACCACCTAATGAGTCCATTATCCGCCTTCATAAATGAGGGGAGACTTCTGACATTGAACCCTGTTGGTTGCAGCACCCTTTTACATTAAATAATAATAATAATACTTTAAAGAAGCAAACATCTGAGAGGGTCTTGGCCAATTTAGTTTTTAAAAATCCAAAAGTTCTTGTGTTCTGTGTACAGCTGAGGTTGATGGTTAAAACAGTTGGTTTTCTATCCTCTTCAATTTTCTTTTTGTTTATAGAATGACTTAGTATTTTTGTTCTGTTTTCTTTCCCACTAGTCATAAATATACTTGTTTCAGTTATATGAACACATTACAGCAAACCTTCAGATTGTAAATCAGTGATGAAACATGGGCAGTTACAGTGCTCTGTTCTCTTTGGGATCTGAGTTATTTTGAGCTCTTTTGAATAATCTCAGAATTATCCCTTTGGTGATACCAGTTCAACAAAACTTGCCTGCCAGCCTTGGGATTACTACTGTGAACAACAATTAAGTACTAACAGATAGCACAGGTAATGATGTGACGCCTCTAGAGTGTATAAGAAGGCAAGTTTCCTAAACATACCTAAGAGAATTCTGTTTCAAGTTTGATTTTTAATTGCTGTGAACCTGCACTCAAAAGGAAGTGGTATTGGTCTTCTTTCACTAGGCCCTTAGAACATTCTGGGCTTCCAGAAGCAGCCACTATTGGTGCTTTCATGCTCAGCAATTGATTCTTGCAGTAGAAAGACTGATACAACCTAAAGTTCAGGTTGCTTGCCTAATGGATTCTAAATGTGTTTTTAGGGCTGAGGTGCGAATCCAGTTAAAAGTAGTATGTGTTTTCTTAAGAGAGCGTATGCCTATGTGTGTATACAGAATATTCCAGTCACAATTATTGACGAGTTTTAGTGAAAGCCTTTGGAGCCCTCCAAAGCTGCTTTTCAGTTTTCCTGCTTCGTATGTGTATTTTAAGTGCCATCAGTTCACTTCTGACTTAATAGTAATTCTAAGAATTAATGTCCTCCAAAACATCCTATCATTAAAAGCTTTGCTTAAGTCTTGCAAACTGAGAGCAGTGACTTCCTTTATTTGAAGCAGTGTATCTCACATTGAGTTTTCCTCTTTTCCTGCTTCCTTTAACTTTTTCTAGCATTGATATCTCTTCCAGTGACTCTTGTCTCCTCATAGTGTGTGCCCATTAATGCTGCATCATGGTTTGCATTTCAGTATTCTTGTTTGATAAAACAAGTTGTAAATTGTATGTTGGGAAGAGGAATAGCTGAGAATACTGTGAAATCAGATAAAGTGGACTCTTTTATTTAAGATCTTGTGCCATATTTAATCTGGTGTTTTTTAAGTTTTGTAAACCTCTGTTTTTGTTACAAGTGACTAACATGGCTACAAACATAGGAAGAAAAACCTTTGTTAGAAAAAGGGCAGAGATATTTAGCTCCTGCAAGCAGAAAAAACAAAACATGTTCACTTCCGCTGCCTTTCAAACCACAGTATGCATGACTCCAAGGGAAGGATACACCACAGTACTAGTACAGAATTCAACATTTGTATAGCAGAAATGATATTTCCTTAGTAGAGAGGGGAGCATAGGATAGGGGGCTATTCTTTCAGCGCTGCCACGTTCACCCAGCTTTTCTTGGTGTGGAGCTCTTCTGTTTCTTTCTTCCATCCTTATGGGTGACTTGAGCCAATTTAAAAAGGGAACAGCCGCCCTGAGTTCATTTGGAATGGGCGGGATATAAATGGAAAGTAAATAAATAAACATGAGGAAAAGTTTTGACTAACTTAATATTACCTTTTCTTACTCAGAAAAATTGGTGTATTTAACACTTTGAAAGGCTTATACTAGTAATTTTTTTTGCCATTTAAAACTAGCCAATGATGTAACTGGATTGAGAGAATCTGAAGAAAAGCTGAAACAACAGCAGCAAGAATCTGCTCGAAGGGAAAATATCCTGGTGATGCGTCTAGCAACTAAGGAACAAGAAATGCAGGAGTGCACTGTAAGTGAAATTGTTTAAATTTTGGGGAGAAAAAAAAGTTTGTATTGCCACTAGCTGTTTACTTAAACATCTGTATAAATTAAGAAATTGAACTTTAATGCCTAGCTGTGGGTGATGTTGACAAGCAGGACTGAAATATCATGGGTTTCTTGTGTGGATCCCTGTTGCATATTGGCACTCAGTGCTTCAGCAGGTGTTTCCAGGTCCTAGCTCAAGATACAATGTGTGGATGGATTTTGTCCCCTTGCATTTAAGTATTGAAAGTACTGAGAATGAAGCTTTACTTGTCAAGTAGAACTTTCCTGTCTTCCCCTTTCTGCTGCAGCCCCAAAACTGCCCTTGGATTTCAGGGTACTTCCAGGAACAAGTAAAGGGGTCTGTAAAGGGAGAGCATTATCTGGTTCTTATATGAACCAAGGTTCTTTTGTAGTTGTGAAATTTACCATTTATATAGCACTCTCAATGTCATTAACATCATTTCAATACAAAAAACTCTGTACAGTTTGTGATTATTAGCTTATTGAAGGGTGAAGCTGTGGGACAGAGATGGGTTGGTTTGAGGCAATTTAGTGAATTTGTGATCCAAATGAAGTTTGAACAAAGTCTCCCAGTGCACAGCTCAGTCACTTAGCTGTTATATTAGCCACTAGGATTTTATCTCCAATTGAAAATTCTGTATTTATTTGGACATTTGTTTATTTGGATACTCTTCCGTTCCAAATAATCCTCAGAGTGGATCATAGCGATCTTTTTTAAAAAAACAACTGTTGGAA
Organism: Heteronotia binoei; assembly: GCF_032191835.1. Classification (NCBI taxonomy): domain Eukaryota; kingdom Metazoa; phylum Chordata; class Lepidosauria; order Squamata; family Gekkonidae; genus Heteronotia; species Heteronotia binoei. Next base: position 140,550,504 of record NC_083223.1, on the reverse strand, counting down.
CTGTTGCTGAAAATGGGATGGGTGGAATAAAATCTTAAAAACTATTGAACTCCCTGTAGAGAGGGGCGGGGGATATCGTTTCATTTTTTCCTTATTGCTGTAAAGTTTAATAGAAATAGCATATTCCTGTTCTCCGAGTTTTCTGCCTCCCAGCAGCAGTAGAGGTCTTGAGGAGAACCAATTCTTTGCATGTCAGAATGTCTACTTTAAATTTCATACTCAGGGCTCTTGTAGTGCTTCAGTAGCCTACTGCTTAGGGATAACATATATTGTGCAGCCAACTGTGTCTTAGTAATAGCAGTAAATATTAATGTGCGTTGAGGGATGTCTGTGTTGGAGTTAAGTGGAATTATCTACCAAGATGGTGCTCAGTCATCTAAAATAATTTTGAAGTATTCATATTGAAAGCCATAGTACTTTCATTCTATCAAGAGAGATAAAAACGGATTTTTAGAATGTCAGTTTTGTACAAAGTACCAAGTTACTAATTTGGTCAGATTCTCCATGGAAATCCTTTTAACCACCTGAATTTTTATACAGGTAGATATGCTAAGGTGAAAAACTATTGACAGCATTAAAAAGAACGTGCTGCAAGCCAAGTAGCTGCTTGTATTCAATGCACATTAAACTAGAGTTAGGTCAGTTTAGCTTAATTTAAAAGGTAAAGCTTAAAGTGAATGATAAGTATAATGTCTGCATTATATATATATACATGTGTATATATATATGTATGTATATATACACCATATAATGTCTGCAGTTTTCAAATGCATTTCTTTTTAGAAGATACAGCAAAGGTATGACTGTACCATGTTTAAATGTTGAGGACTTGGGTTTTTTTAAGGTATCTTAAACAAGATCTTCAGTGATTGAGCATACAGAGGATTACACTGCCTATAGAGCATGTTTAGTGATTAAAGTTGGATTTATTCTCAGCTGAGGGTTCAGTCCCTGTTCAGAAAAATCCTAATTATGACAATCTTAAAGACCGTTAGAATAAACATGGGCTCATGCAGTGTTATAAAAGCAGACAATCATTTTTCTTTCCTTTTATGCAGAATCAGATCCAATATCTCAAGCAAGTCCAGCAACCGAGTGTTGCTCAACTGAGATCAACGATGGTGGATCCAGCCATCAACTTGTTTTTCCTAAAAATGAAAGCTGAACTGGAACAGACTAAAGACAAACTGGAACAAGCCCAAAATGAACTGAGTGCCTGGAAATTTACACCTGATAGGTAAACAAAACATACTCCCCAGTCAAGACTTCCCTGACAGAGAATGCTTTGGTGGGACAACCACGTACTCGTTTCCACACCAAGACTCAGACGTTTTGAGCCAAAAGCCACATTCTTATACTGTCCAGCTTGTAATGCTTTATGTAAACTTACCAGATGAACCTTGTGTTTCAGCTTTTTCTCTCCCTTTGCTTCAGAGGCCTGATAGCGTCGGACTATTCTGAAGAAGTGGCCACCTCAAAAGTGTCCTTTCTAGAACATGTAGACGTTTGCAAAGTGGTTCTATTTGAAGAAAATAGAGAGAGAAACAGAAGTCTAAAGTCTGTGGCACACTATGTCTACAGACAGTTTGGAGGAGAACCTAGAGATTTTAAATCATGAATTGACCATGTCAAATTCAAGTAAAACCTAAAAATGGAATATGCTTCGTTCTTAAACCTAGTGACTTAGAGACTGATTAAGTCAGTTTTGCCATTAAAACTGTGGACTTCCTCCTTGTTCACTGAACTGCTGGGTCAATACTCAATGAGGTGAATTTTGCTTAAAGATATTATTTGATAATCAGCTTTGAATAGCTGTGAAAATATGCAAACAGCCAGTATGGGTTTTCTTAGTATTTGGGCTCCATAGGACATCAGCGAACCTTGTTATTATGGTTTTTAATAACAAACTGTTCTGTGGATGGCTGGTGATATGTGAATTCGTAAATCTAGTACTGTATGAACGTTTAGCTGCATATTAAGTACGTCTTTTACACTGTTGAACAGACATGCATATGTTTGATCACAACTAGCATATATTTTTAAAGTAGTTGTGATTATTTAATTTCCATTCAAGTTTTATCCTAAGGAAATATTTGCAGACTCTATAAGGTGCATTAGTGCAGTTCTGGTCAGTGGTGGTGTGGGGCTTTCTGCAGGCCATTGTATATCTGGCTTTTGTTCTGCACTTCTATATTACATGTACCTTGAAGTAGTTCTAATGCATAGTGCAGGGAATACTGCCAGTTTTACTGTTGTACGAAGTCTTGTGGAGTATGAATCTAAAAGCAAAGCAAGCAGTCTAAATATTGTCCTGTTTTTTTAATGCTGTTGAAGGTAATTGTTAGCATCTTACTGATCGGTATAAGTTCAAAAGAGTGCTGCCTCCTTATCCCTTTTGCCTTGTCCCAATTTATTACCAAAGCTAGTACTATAGGACAGCTTAGGGTAGAGAACTCTGACATTGTTTAGACTGGCGTAATATTTGTATTTTTAGCCAATTTCTGTAGTTTTAGTGAGAAAATTCATTATTTCATAGGTTAAATTTCAGAAGAACAAAAATAGCCAACTTGCTTGTTCCTGCATTCCAAATAATGGCATTCATTACGTATGATTTATATTTAAGATATTTTATTATATTTAAGGTATTTCAAAGTAAATTTTAGCTCTGCTTTAGGTCGTCATTGCAGAATACAAAATATGGGTAGTATGTGAATCCTTTTATCAATTAATTGATATATATCAAAACAAAACATAATTCATAAAAATCCTTGTCTGAAAACTACTTTCATGTGATGGTGTAGAAGAATATTTTAAAGATCTAGCATCAAACAGAGGTAAGACTTTCAAAGTGAAAACAAAAAACAAAATCTCCTTGGTATGTTGCAACTGACTTTGTAAATCTTGCTGAATGTATTATCAGAAAACCATTCTTCGTAGGTCTGTTAATTGTGGTATGTCGTACAGATTTTTTTGTAACATCCAGGTTAACCAAATTATTCCATGTTTAAATATGGAATGGTAACTTCTATATGTTTAGGTTCTAAACAAGATCTTTAGCTGAGAGTAACTCTTACTGTGTTTACTTCAACTAAACATCTGCAAAAATGTTCCTTCTGGAATGAGTCTGACAAATGTGGCATATATGCCCACCTAACTTTAAAAACAAAGAATTGGTGTGAAGTTGCATTTCCTTAGATTTGATCTGCCTTACATTACACAGTTGAATTGGCTACATTTTTGAAGAACCTAGAAATGGATCTTTAATGTTTCCCTTTCAACGTATATTTCCCTTAAATCATTTGCTTTTTTGTATGTGTTATCACAGCACTTCTGACATATTTGAAAGTGTTTGTGCACTCTTCCACACTATTAAAGTGACTATAGAGTGACATAATGTATAATTCTGGTGTTTGCATAACACTTTTTGTGGGTTGATTTCTTTTGTCAGTAAGTTCTTAAAATCCTAATCTATTTCAATAATTCTAATTATTATATTGCATTGCCCTTGCTGACAAATCTCTTGAGTGTTGTAGGGGGAAAATACTGAATTTTATAGTACCTTGTGACTTTCACAGACATTGTGCATACTATATCTAATGGTGATTTTAACAGAAACAGAGATTAATTACTTAACAGTAAATGTTTTAATATACCTCTATCATCTATATACACAGATTTGTTAGAATAGTAGTGCTTTTTTCCCTTTCCACAAGGGAAAAAATAACAAAGGGGAAAAAAACTTAAAATCCATCAACTAAGTAAGATTTTTTTTATATAAAGGGAAAAAACTCACAAATACAGGACAAAATTATAACTGTGGTGACAAATGTACACACAAGTTTCTGTAAATCATTTCCAAATATCTAAAAATAGGTTCATAGGCAGTTGCTTTCGATATACCATGTCTTCAAATGTTGGTAGAGTTCTAATGTCCTAAATCCACTGATTTACAGGAGGTGGGATTTTATCTTTCCAGTGTTTTATTGAGTGTCTTAGCCTGTAGTAAGGTCATGGAGGGTCTATTTCCATTGACCATTAGTTAGCCTGCAAGAGATGGACAGATAGAATCCTCAAAAATCAATGGATATTCTATCTAATACAAAACTGATATGAATAATAACTTCTTCCCAGAAAAACCGAATGACTGGACATGCCCAAAGCATATGCTTGAAGGACACATCCTGTAAGTTGCAAATTAGTAGCGTTTACACAGCAGTATTGCTGCTCTGATTCCTATTATATAGTTACTTAGATGCTATTCTTCCCTCTTTCATCTATTTAATATTATAACAATATACAGTAAAGTTTCTTGGTCATTAAGTGTGCCAAATATTTGATAAATTTGAATATGAATGTATTATAAGCAACAGTTCATATTGTGTGGAACTTAAGTGCCAGAAACTATTGAACAGAACATGTTTCCTGCCTCCTCCTACACTTCTATCCCAGTAAAGTCACATTTGAGGATTGGAACTTTAAACAGTGGTGTCAGAGGTTGGGGGGGCCTGCAATGTGAAGGGAATGGCAAAATTCAGGAACCCTCTCCCCTCCTTCTAGCAGTAGATGAGGCTTCTGCAGGGAAACTTTTGCATCTTAAATCTAAGAATTGAAATTTTGTTGTGTATAGGCTTGAAAAATATTCTGATAATGGAGAAATTATTGGGGTTCGCAAATCAAAATCCAAAGCATAATACAGCTGGTTTTGAGCCCAGGTGGGCTTTAGCCTTTGCTTTTTATTTAGAACAGCTTGTTATGACACATGGTAAAATTAAAAGAGTTTCAAAAAAAGTAGATTACATGTTGTGGATCCTGGTTGATAAGAGTTTTTAAAAAATCACTAAGCTAGCATAAATCCCTTCTATAAGCCTAATCAATCAACTGTTTCAGTACCATCCATAGGTTTCACTAACTTTTAAGGGTCACATTGTACCCATTTTCTACACAGATATCTGGTCCATGCTGATAAACCAGGTGTAGTATCCCACAAGGCATAGCAAATGCTTGTTTGTATTTTACCGTATGCACCTGTATTGAGAAACCATGATTTGCTGTAGGTTCCAGATTTCTGCAGCAAAATAGGTGTGCAATTTTCACCCATTATGTTTTTTGTATATTGAAGTGATACACACAGAAAAATTCCTTGCACAATGTAGCCCTGTCACTTACGTGCACTAAAAAAATCTTCAGAAGTCTTCTGCGTACTGGCAAAATACTGAGAAACCGTTATCTTATCTGCTTACAATTTTTGATAGGTACTCATGCATTTGGAAGAATCAAGGATTTTACATGGAAAACAAGTATAACTGTATCGCTTTGATTATATGAGATCTATATGGTTCAGCTTCAAGAACTTACTGCTATAACGAGAAAAAATGGTGAAATAAATGGAAGCCCCCTTTATGAACAACAACATTTTAAAGGGGGGGATGTTTTAAAATAATAAATGGGACAGATGATATCTAGTACTCAGTCTTATTCTGACATTTTTGTTGTGATGGTCATTAATTTGTGTTTCTCAAACTTGCCCTGACACTGTTCTCTAATGTAAATTCTGAAACTAAATTTTCTTTATGTTCCTTTAGTGAGAGAGGGATATTATTAGTTCATTATTAAGCTTCAAAAGTGGTGGAAGATCTGGTTGCCATTTTATTTCTTAGCTTGCCAACAAAATTGAGTATTTGAGTGTACGAAGCTTCCTCATACTTTATGAGACACTGGTACATCTGATTTGTCTGGCAGTGGGTTTCCTGCATCTCAGGCAGAGGTTTTCCCAGGATTCCTGCTTGATTGTTAACTGGAAGTGCTAGGGATTGAATCTGGTATCTTCAGTATGGACTGTCTACTACTGCCTTCTTTTGTTGAATGCCAAGTCAATATGTCATAAAATGTTTGAAATGCATTTGAAAAAATGAAATATTCATGTCTAATTAGCTTGGCTAAATTGAAAAATATGTTACAGTGGATTTTGAACAGCTTCCTTGGTCTCAACAGATTATATAAAACCAAAATACACATGACCACACACAAAGTTTGCATATGACCCTAAGAGTTTGTAACAGTTTTTTGTACCCTCTTGCATAAAAAGACAGAAACCACCTAGCACAGTAATTGCAAATTATTTATACCCTAGAAATATCCCAGACAGTAGCCAGAGTCTAATATAAAGTAGCTCTCTCTTGCTGACCCTTTGCTCTATGTGCTACAGTGCCCCTAGCCACACCTGGTAAGTCTAAGTTGTTATGCGCTGAAATGTATACAGTAGCCCACTCTCCTGGCCCCTATGTGTAACAGCAATCCTACTGATGGTAGCCTTCACCAGGACAGGGGTAGGCTGGGTAGAATTCCGCTAACTTGCTGTATGCAAATTAGATGCAGACAGATCATAGCATATCAGAAACTGGATTATGTATTGTAATATATGCTTAAAATAGGGGCAGCATACATTGTGAATCAAGTTGGAGGATAAAGGTTAAGGAAGGATACAGTATGGTGTATGAAGAGCTTCTATTCTATGAATGGGAGAAACTGGCTTATACACCACTTGCTTTTCCTACTGGTTGTCTGTATTTGCCTTCCTAAATTTTTGCTCTTTCTGTCCTAATTATGTGCAGGTAGACCAGTTGGTGTTGTGCAGTTAGTTCAGCACTTTCATGCAACGTAGCATTAGAGTCATGGGATTATGCAGGTATTCTAGTAGTTCTAACTAAAATCTTGAGTATGCAGGTGAAACTTTTTTTCAGTGCACGCAAGTCAGAAAATGCAACTGTGTCCAAAACACTCTTCTCTCACTCCCTTTTCCCTGGGAGCACAGTTTAGACCATTTTATGAAAATTATCTAATGTATATTTAGAATTGCAGTGGTCATGTTGTCATAATTAATGCCTAGATCACTTAATGAGGCTGTAAGATTCTTTACCATGAGACTTGCAGAAATACCATTTCGTGAGTGCTTTTTAAAAGGGAGAGGAGATAATTTTGTCTTCGTTTTGTGATAGATGGCTCTTTCCTTTACAGCCAAACGGGCAAAAAGTTAATGGCGAAGTGTCGAATGCTTATCCAGGAGAATCAAGAGCTTGGAAGGCAGCTGTCCCAAGGACGTATTGCACAACTTGAGGCAGAGTTGGCTTTACAGAAGAAATATAGTGAGGAGCTTAAAAGCAGTCAGGATGGTAAGGGATTTTTTAAAAAAGAAAATAGAGAATTGCCTTGTATTTGTGTAGGTTTTATTAATTCATGTTATGGTACCAGTATTAACTATTCATCTGTGCAAGCATTCTGGGGGGAAAGGGATGTACTCCAATGTCATGCTGCAAAATCTCAAAACAAGCAGCACAAAATAAGTACAAACTTCTGTCAATAGTTGTTCCATATGGAGATAAATATTATTTTCTTTTAACGTATACAACAAACTGATTAGCATCTGAAAGGGAGATGCTGTTCTCTGGGTACACCTGCTTTCTGAGGTGAGGCAGATAGTGACAAGCTCAGTTGCCTTACTGGTAGTGCCCTGTTTCTCACTTCAGGGTTGCTTTGCACCACATTTAAGGGCCAGGTTTGCTTTGTTCTGTATTTGTTACTCCCTGCTCAGTGTTCAAATCATAAAATAGTCCAGGCAGGTTATGAATAAAACTTGAAATAAATGATAGTACAAATCAAAACAATAATTAAAATTAGTACTATTAAAATTATTTTAACAATCCAGTGTCCTTCAGACATGATCTGGGATTCTGCAAGAGGACTCGTAACAACGATGCCAGTCACAGCTTCTGATGAGGGAATTCCATAGTTCAAGTTCTGTGGCTGAGAAAGTTTTGTGTTTAAAACTTCATTGGGTTGTTTAGCTTGATTGCTGCTGATCATCTTCGTGGTCTCCGTGCTTCACACTCATGGGGTAGAGCACCTGCGCCGATCCCCAAATTGATACCTAAAAAGCCTGGGATTTTTTCGCGCTCTGCCCCAGCGGGCATGCGCAGGCGTCCCAGTACGCATGCTCGCTGGTGCCAGCGCGAGGATCCCGCCAGTTCCTTTCTGACGGCTGCACTGAGAGGTCTCCTTTCGTGTCCCCGGTCGGTAAAGTAATCTTCGGATTATTTCTTGTTGTATATAGCCTGTTGGTTGTTTTCGTAGTGTAGTTAGCTGTTAGATAGTTAGTGTTGTTTTAAAAAAAAAAATGTTGGACTTTGCCCTTTGGGGCCCCATTTTTCCCCTCAGAGTTATTCCTGTGTGGGTTTTTTCCTTGGCGTCTATGGAAAGGCGTTTGGGTTTTTTTAAGAGGTGCCATTCCTGTGGAAAGAAAATTGCCTCTTCTGATGGCCATTCCCTCTGTCTCCTCTGTTCGGGTGAGGGACATCGTGTTGATTCTTGCTCGCACTGCCTGAGTTTTTTTAAACAGACGCGCAAGAATCGGGCGGCGAGGCTTTTGGCCGCGTTAGTGGAATCGGCACTTTGTCCTCAGAAGATGGCGTCGGGCCCGTTGGTACCGATGGGAGAAGCCACGGCCCCGACGGTCACATCGGCCGATACATCGCCGATCAGGACCGAGATGCCGGTCGAGCGTAGGCGTTCCACAAAACAAGCATCTGAAGGGTCAGTGGACACCCGAGCTAAGAAGCGTCGGAATGATTCGGGGACCCGATCATCTGTACCGAAGGTGAAATCCAGGGAGAAACCGAAGAAGAGATCATCCCGCACTCCTTCCCCTTCTTGTGAAGCTTCGACATCAATGCCAGCTGCTCCACCTAGAAAGATCTTGGCGTCCCGGCATCGTAGCCCTTTGCAGCAGTTGCGTCTATCTGCATCGGAGCAAGAGATCGACTTTACTCAGCGGTCCCACTCTTCTGGGTTTCGGCGTCAGAGTGAGAGCGAGGTAGAGGTGTCGGTACCGATGGAACCGTCGGCACCGTTGGATCAGGCGAGGGGTCGGAGAGAGCTGGAACCATCCACCATAGCTCATCGCTTTCCACCGCTTCCACCGTGGGATCATCGCCAGTGGCCTTCTCCCTATGCCTACCCATACCAGCCGTACCAATGGTACCTCCCTCGTGAATTTGCTGACTGGGACCAGCAATCCAAGGCGTCTCACACGTCGAGGCTTTCACAGCACTCTAGGCGGCGTCCATCGGCATCGGTGTCCATCCTGCTTGAAAGACGCGGCGTGGTGGTGGAGGAAGTCCAGCCTAGGTTGTCGAGGTCGATCCGATCACCCGTCAGAGTCAACGCCGGTGCTCATAGAACACTCCTTGAGGAAAGAGTCTTCATCGTCGGACTCCGAGGTCGGTACCGACGATCCAGACAGGGCTTTGGAACCTTCGCCAGTGTCTCATACTGCTGAGGATCTTCCCGTTTCACCATCGGAGGATCTGAAGTCGTATGGGGACCTGGTCAAGAGGATGGCACTCTCCCTCTCCTTCCCGGTGACACAACCACAACCCATCATAGACGATACCGTATTTGACATCATGCAGTGGGATACGTCTACAGCAGTTGCCCTGCCTGTCACGAAGGTCATCTTACTGGCGGTGAAGGAGCCCTGGGCGAAGCCAGCTTCTACATCTGTGTCATCGAGAAGATTAGACCACGTACCACGTCCAAGAGGCTGGTGCCGAATTTCTTTTCACCCACCCGAAGCCAAACTCGGTGGTCGTATCCTCCTCCTCAAAGGCCCGCAAGACTCACTCTTCCCCACCAGACAAGGAGGGAAAGAAGTTGGACAACGTTGGGAGGAAGTTTTATTCTGCTGGAGCGCTGGGGGTAAAGGTATCTAACTATGCTGCTTGCATGGCTAGATACCAATACTCAGTGTGAGAACAACTCACCCCCCTCCTGTATTTCCTGAGCGAGGAAAAGAGGTCTGCTGTAAAGAAGCTGCAGAAGGAAGGCTTTGTTGTAACCAAGCAACAACTGGCTGCAGCAAAGCACATGATTGATGTGTCAGCGAAGATGATCGCATCGGCCGTCTGCCTCCGCCGCCACTCATGGCTTAGGTCAACGGCCCTCCAGCAAGACACCAGGGCTTTCGTGGAAGATCTGCCTTTCAAGGGCGAAGTTCTCTTCAGCTCGACCATGGACAATGCTCTTCAGGAAATGGATAAGAACATAAAGACCTCCAGGAACCTGGGTGTCCCGGCGTCTTCCAGAGCTGCCAAACCAAAACAGTGGCATAAACCCTGGTCCAAGAAGCCATATCAAAAGTTTTCCCCGAAACAGCAGTGGAGACCTCGCTCTGCCCAACCTGAGAGTAGGTCCCCATGCAGGGGCAACAACAGAAACCGATACACTTCAGCACAGATCACTGGCAAGTCCAAGGGCGCTCTCCCCCAAAAGCAGGGCCTTTGACTTTCTAGTAGCACACGTCACCGTCCCCACTTCTTCTATCTGCCTCCGCCCATTCCTGTCGGCCTGGGAGTCCGTCTCTACGGACAGGTGGGCGCTTTCCATCATCATGGAAGGCTGCAAAATAGACTTTGCTCAGATTCCAAACCAATCTGTGGTAATCACCGCACCCCCTTCCCCACCTCTGCTGGTGGAGGTGAGCAACCTCCTACACAAACAAGCCATAGAACAGGTCCCGGTGGAGGCCAGAACGGGAGGCTTCTACTCTCGTTATTTCCTGGTTCCCAAACGGGATGGGGGTCTGAGACCAATCATGGACCTTTGGAATCTGAACAAGTTTATTCTGTACCAGAAGTTCAGAATGTCCACTCTGCAAACAATTCTGCCCTTCATCAACCAAGGGGACTGGATGGCATCACTGGACCTCAAGGATGCCTACTTCCACATCAGCATCCATCCTGCGTTCAGACGTTTCCTTCAGTTTGTAGTAGGTTCTCAACACTTCCAGTTCAAAGCCCTTCCATTTGGTCTGTCCACTGCACCTCGGGTGTTCACAAAGATGATGAGCCTTGTGGTGGAGTCGAAAGAGTTTGTCAGACCATATTGCCACCACTTTTCGTCTTCTTCACACCTTAGGTCTGCAGGTCAATTTGGAGAACTCTCATCTTACTCCATCACAGACAGTTCAGTTCGTAGGGGCTTTGCTGGATACGAACCTTCACCGTGCCTTTCTGCCTCAGCAGAGAGCGATGGACATCATCAATCTTGTCAAGCTTTTACAGAGTCGAAAGTGGGGCATGGCGCAGGAGCTGCAGCAGATGCTAGGGCTGATGGCAGCGACTACAAGTGTGCTGCTCTTTGCGAAGTTGAGGATGAGAGGCCTACAACTTTTGTTTCTTCGACAGTTTCAACCATTAAGAAACTCACCTCGGAAGAGGTTTGTGATTCTACCTGTGACACTCCGAACACTGCAGTGGTGGAAATCAAAGGACAACATTTGTCAGGGAGCTCCCTTCCACTTACCTGCAACAACAGTGACGATCACAACAGATGCGTCTTTGTGGGGCTAGGGGGCTCATGTGGACTCTCTGTGTGTGGGAGGCCCTTGGCCTTCTCAATTGTCATATAAATTACCTAGAACTGCTGGCAGTTCACTTTGCTCTTTGGTCCTTCTGCCCCAGGGTGGCAGGGAAGCTTGTTGCTCTGCTAACAGACAATACTACTGTCCTGTGTTACATCAACAGGCAGGGAGGGACAGTCTCTTGACGGCTCTGTGCGCTGGCACTGGAACTGTGGTCGGAGTGCCTGGACCACAACATCTTTGTGAAGGCTGCGCACCTCCCAGGGGTGCTTAATCTGCAAGCAGACTCGCTGAGCAGGGGTGCAGCTTCCCCGCACAAGTGGGAGATACAGTGGCGCTTCCTTCAACCCGTGTTTCAGCTCTGGGGGTACCCTCAGGTGGATATGTTTGCCACAGCCAGAAACCGGAAGTGTCCTCTGTTTTGTTCCAGAGGGGGCACGGATCCAGAGTCGTTGAGAGACTGTCTGCTGTTCCCGTGGGAAGGTCGGTTCCTATATATGTTCCCACCTCTGCCACTGCTGACAAGAGTTGTCAACAAGATCGCAAGAGAAAGACCATGCTGCATCCTGGTGACTCTGTGGTGGTCTCGGCAGAACTGGTTCCCGATCTTGCTCCAACTGGCGAGGGGGGGGTCTTCTACCAGTTTCCGGTGGAACCGGACCTTCTGTCAGTTCAGAACGGGCATGTATTCCATCACAACGTGCCTCACCTGAAACTGACAGCGTGGTTCATTGACCCTGTGAGTTCTCCAGCAGAGTCCAACACGTTTTCCTGAACAGCAGAAAGCTGTTATTTGTTGGCAAAGAAGCCATTGCCTGGGCCCATTCACGGACACTCTACAAGAGCGATGGTGACATTGGTGGAGTTCCTGAAAGGCGTTTCCCTGACGGACATGTGCAAGGCTGCCACCTGGTCCTCTCCGCATGCTTTCATGAAGCGGTACGCAGTGGATGTGCATGCTCAGCAGAGGACTCGTCTGGGAGCTGCGGTGCTGCAAGCTGTCTCTTCTGGTTGATTGTCTTCCCGCCTCCAGGTATGTCTTGCTTGCTAATCTCCCATGAGTGTGAAGCACAGAGACCACGAAGAAGATAGACAGGCTGCTTACCTGTAACTGTAGATCTTCGAGTGGTCATCTGTGCATTCACACTACCCGCCCTCCTTCCCCACTGCTGACGGTCTCCCTCCAGTGGTCAGGAAGGAACTGGCGGGATCCTCGCGCTGGCGCCGGCGAGCATGCGTACTGGGATGCCTGCGCATGCCCGCTGGTGCTGAGCGCGAAAAAATCCCAGGCTTTTTAGGTACTAATTTGGGAATCGGCGCAGGCGCTCTATCCCATGAGTGTGAATGCACAGATGACCACTCGAAGATCTACAGTTACAGGTAAGCAACCTGTCTTTTTAAATCCATCTTTAAGATTTACCCTCTAGCTTTTAAAAACTGCATGTTATCACTTTTTAACTGTGGGCTTTATTAATGATGAAATTAAAGTGTATGACCAGTTTTGATTAATCTAGATAATTGGTATAGAAATGCTTTTAAATATATGAACTACTTGGGTGTCCAAGAGTTCTCTGTATTTGTTACGTGAGCAGCAGTTTTCATTGCTGTATAGCAAGAGACTTGAAACAGTACAATTGCAAAAGCATGTTGTGATACAATGGGCCTGCTTTTCAAATAAGGAAAAATATTGTAAAATCCTACTGAAGCAAGACAACCTTTGGGTACCTAAAGTAGCTTTCTGGTGCCTGACCACTGTATGGTTTGTAAATTCTGCCATGTCCCAGTTCTGTTTATATTTTAAAAAGCCATATATAGTACCTAAAAGGACAGTTCCAGATTTAAAGTGAGTATTAAGCTTTTGCTTGTATATGAATGTTGTCCTTGGCTTTATGTTGTTGCATGATTTCAGTAGAGACATCCAGGGATTTCATAAGATGCTGTTTGCATTCCAACCACTATATACTGCAGTTCATAGAATTTTTTTTTAAAGTACCAACAGCATGGAAAGGCATCTTAGGTGACTTCCTAATTACTTTGAAAGCTTTTCATCAGAAATTGTTCTTTGGAAAGGTCTTTCCTTTAATTGATCGTGACTGGATATTTCAAGATTTTTGGTATTTAAGTAAATGTCCATATTGTTAGAATTTTTTATATATTGAATCCAAAAAACATTGAACTATTCATTATTTTTATTGAGAATATTCCAAGTATGTGTCTGACCATAATTCAGAAAGGTATTTGAGAATGAAACCTCAAAACCTGCCTCTTCAGTTATGCCCTTTCTTAAAATATTCAGATGTCCAAGGGGTTCATATTTGTATTATTGTGCAATCCAGTTGAGATTTCAGGATAATTTTAAATTAAAATAGATAATTTAAGCAATTTTACATTCTTTCTGACTATTGTCGCTTTGTGAATTTATTTTGATCAGTGAAAGTGAGTGATTTAATTATAAATAGTGCTCTGTTATAATTGAGGGGAGGAGTATACCGGAAATCTGCCAAAGAAGTCTGTATTGCTGCACTGGTATTGAATAGAGGTGAAGGCTCGGGGGAAAATACTAATGGAAAAAATAGAGAGATTGGGGAGCCCAGGAGAGTTTTTAATGAGTGAGAGGTTCTAGTATGGATGAAAGCATAATATGAAAATTTTATGCAACACAGTCTCAGTCTAGAGCAGTAGCCCCCAACCTTTTTGACACCAGGGACTGGATTCGTGGAAGATAATTTTTCCACAGACTGGTGGGGAGGCAGTGCTGGGGGTTTTGCCACCCCAGGCTGCCCCCCCTGCCCACACAACATCCCTGCCCTCAATGGGGGGGGGGGGAAACTGGGGCTGTTTCTGCCCCCTCTCCGATTTAAAGACCCCCGCTGATCAGTGGAGGTCTATAAATGAGGGGTAGGCTAAGGTCACAGCAGTGCTGGCTTGAGACCCAGGCAGACGAAAGAGATGGTGTGGCCTCACTCCGAGGCTGCCTTCCCTGCAAGGGGAGGCAGCCTTGGAGCAAGGCCGTGCCACCTCTTTACTCTGGGGATGCTCTGCCTCGCTCCGCGGCCCAGTGGCTAGCAGGCCATGGACTGGTACTGGGCCATGGACCGGTGGTTGAGGACCCCTGGTCTAAAGCATAGACAGTGATTCTTATATATATACTATAGATATATACAACATTTTCAAGATGTTTACTGCCCACAAGCAATATTTATTTATTTCATTAGATTTTAGATTGCTCTCCCCCTGCCAGGGCAGGGTTCAGGGCAGTGTACATGATAGTGAACTCACAACATATATAATAAAAAGTTTAAAACAGTAAAAACACACCAATTAGCCTAAAGATGGCAGCAAAAGATACCAATAGTGCCACTACTTCACGGGGTGGGGGGAGGGAATGGGAGTGCCAGAAGGCTGAAACCTCCGTGTCCTCAATCACATGCATGATAAACTACTGAAGTGTTCAATGTTCTTACCGCTATGATGTTTAACTCACTATTTAATTATGCTGTCATTACTATTTTGACTGTTTCTATTCAAATAACATATTTAGGTTTGATAGAAAATCTGTGTTCTTCCTTCCAACATTTTTTCTACCTCTGAGGTGGCATAAGTTAAGATACATGGTACAGCAGTGCATAGCACTTTCTAGTACATTTGCAGTTTTGCTTATAGAAAACTAAATGCTTTTAAAGAGCATTAAACATCAAATAGTAAAGCTAAGTTATAAGTGATGTATTTTATATAGATGGAAATTCCAAAACTTGTGCCACTTCCAAGAAGACCCTGTACATATATTATCTGCCAAATGTTTGAAGATATTAGGAAATAAAGCAAGGTCTCTCCAGATGGTTCTTGGTGTGCAGGCAGGCTCATTGTATATCTGGCACTCCATGAGTTGCTTTTCTCCCAAACCGTTTGGTTTATAACGAATATATTAAAGTGATTAAGTGCACATGCACAGGCCTGGGGTTTTTTTTACTGAAACCAGGGATTCCAGTGAACCTATAGTGAGAGCCAGTTTGGTATAGTGGTTAAGTGTGCGGACTCTTATTTGGGAGAACTGGGTTTGATTCCCCACTCCTCCACTTACAGCTGCTGGAATGGCCTTGGGTTAGCCATAGCTATTGCAGGAGTTGTCCTTGGAAGGAGAGCTGCTGTGAGAGCCCTCTCAGCCCCACCCGCCTCACAGGGTGTCTGTTGTGGGAGGAGAAGACATAGGAGATTGTATGCCGCTCTGAGTCTCTGATTCAGAGAGAAGGGCGGGGTATAAATCTGCAGTCTTCTTACAGAAACAGTTTCTTTCCTATAAATACAAATCAGTGTGTTCATGTTTTATATTTCAGTCAGTCTCAGTTTGTGTACCTGATCCCAAAGTTAATACATGAGCCTTTTTAAAAATAGAAGTTATAATAGAATTATAATCTAGAAAACTAGAACAGCCAACAATTTAAGGGAACTTAACCAGAATTGATGAGGGAGGAAGAGGCGTATAACATAATTTCAGACATAATTATAGTGGCAATAGATATTTTCTCAGATTGTATGCTGTTGCAAAATTCAGATCTAGGTACAATTTTTTTACATGTGGATTTGCAGAGACCTTATTGGCTTGGAGTATAATCCTTTTGCTTCCAGAAGGGTAAGTCTTCAGTATTTTTGCTGTTGGGTTGAGCTGTATTTTCCTTTGTATATAGGTACATTCAGTCTACCCAGTTACTAATTGTAGTGTCCTTGCAGCAGGACTCTTCAAGGGAAATAAAGATTATGAATTTACTTAAGAATGCTGCATCATGGTTGTGTTTGAGGGAAATAGATTATATTAATACAAGAAAGCTATTAAGTATTCATTTACTTGTTATTTATAATCAGTCTTTCTCACTTGGGACTCAAGGCTGTTATAGGTGACCATGTGATGCAGATATGAGCTATTAAGTGTGTACTCCCAATGTGTTTTTTCCATATAGAACTGAATGATTTCATCATCCAGCTTGATGAGGAAGTAGAAGGTATGCAGAGTACCATTCTAGTCCTACAGCAGCAACTGAAGGAGACTCGCCAGCAGTTGGTTCAATATCAGCAGCAGCAGCAGTCACATACTTCGGCCCCAGGTACCAGCAGGACTCCGAATTCTGAAACCACAGATCAGGGAGAGGCTGTGGGCAAAGACTGCAGTCGTCTGGCTAATGGACCAAGCAATGGCAACTCTTCCCATCAGAGGATATCTGGGCCTGGTTTTTATAGAGAGGGAAGTGGAACAGAGGATGATTTTCCACCTTCACCAAGCAATGGTAATAAGCTTTCCAACCACTCTGAAGATAGAACTGGCAGAGGATCTGGTAGCTATATAAATCAACTCAGTACTGGGTACGAAAGTGTAGACTCTCCCACTGGTAGCGAGAATTCTCTAACTCACCATTCAAATGACACAGACTCCAATCATGATCCTCAGGAGGAGAAAACAGTCAGTGTGAAAGGTAACAGAACTGCGGGGTCTCGTCATGTTCAGAATGGTTTGGACTCAAATGTAAATGTACAGGGTTCTGTTTTGTAACATTTTTTCTGCAACATTTTTATAGTGTCGTTAAAATTGGGAGAAGGAAACTGTCCAGAACTGTTCAAATTAGTGCATATATGTCACAAATCTGCCTTTGTGGGTTTTTGCTTCAATACCTCTGCCACTTCTGAAATTTTAACAATTACGTTGAATGTTGCTAAAAGGAAGTTTGTGTAGGCCCAAGGTATTTTTTGAGTTAATGTGAAGTTGAAAATGGAATTTATTTCCAGGTATAACAAAATGATGTCTGTACAAATTTGTGTATATCTAGAACTTGTGCTGTGTAAGGGCATTCTTTACTCATACTGTTATAACACTCAAAATTGTCATAATAGCTGTGGGTTAATGACTGCCATGTTTGCCCAGTACAATAGTTTTATAACTAAAAAGAACTTGGTGAAGGAGTCCTGTAGTAGTTTGTGTTCCAGTTTTGCCACATGCATTTGTGTGTTCTCTTTAGGTGACCGAATGTTTAAGAATTTTGTGTGCATAGTTACTCAGTTTAAGAACTGTTGTATCCTGTTAATGCATATTGCTCTGTGACTCCAATATTATCTTACCTGTACTGACCAAACCTAAATAAAGATTTTTAATAATGTAATTTAGTCCCTATGTATTTGTCCTGTGCATATACTTTATTTGGGTTTCCCTTTTTCTGCCTATATTGGGATCTTTATTGTAATAAGAAAATACATCTATTTAGAGGTCAGTTTAAGATAAGCCTCATAGTGATCTTATCAGTAAATACAAGCTGCTCTTATGGGTGGGGTTGCTTTCTGAACAGTTTGAACTAGTGAAATATACTTTCTATAGTGACCATAATGTTATTTATGTACTTCATTTATACTGCAGATTTCCCCCAGTGGGAACTCAAAGCAGTTTATACTGTTCTCTGCATTTTATTCTTTCAACAATCCTGTGAGATAGGCTAGACTGAGAATGCATGACTAGTCCAAGGTCATCCAGCAAACTCCCATGGCAGAGTGGGGATTCAAACCTGTATTTCCAATACCATAGACTGACATTCACAAAACAGGTAGTTCCTCTAGAAAGACTGTTGAGTGGTCTTTGACATTTTCAGATCCAGAAACCACCTTTAACCGAAAGTGGCAGCATAGGAGCCAGTGAATTACAAGCACGTAACATCATACGTGACATTACAGTTTTATGCAACAGTTAGGGGCTGCCAGAGTTAGAATCTCTCTGGTGTCAGGACCAGGACCACAGGTAGCAGACCAAGAGAGCCTGGGACAGGAAACAAGCCAAGCCCCAGGAGATTTTGGGGAACATTCCAATGATCAGAATCATGGAAGAATCCCGTCCACCACTAAGGTGAGGATCTTGCTATACTGCTGTTCCTGCAGTGCATGTAGATAACAGCAGGATAAGTGTCATCGATAAGGGCTTATGATTCAGTGGATCAATAAGGGCTTACAATTCATTACAACCCCTGTGAGGGTCACAACCCATAGGTACAAAACCACTGTTGAAGGTGCTAGTGTAATACATTACTGAATGTTCATTATTAAGCTCAGGATAAATTTACACACCACTAGAGCAGGGGTGTCAAATGTCTGGCCCACAGGCCAGAACTGGCCCACCCAGGGCTTTAAAAAGGTCCACAGGACTCTTCTTCCCCCTCTTGTCCACACCCTTCGAAGTTCAGAGGCTGCTAAAGTTCCCAGCTCCTCCTTCCTTATCTTTGCAAGCTGAAGCAGGAAGGAATCCTGGGCTTACAAAGCTACAAAGAAAATGTGGAATGGACTTTCCATTAAGGTCTTTGGGTCCCCTGGCCAGCGGAAGCTATTGCTTCATGCAGTTGTACTCTTGTAAATAAAGGGTTGATGCTTTGAGCCAGCTTGTCTGCTCAGTAGACCTGAGAACTGGTGCCTAGCGAGTACTCTAACTTGGGAACCCAGAGCCAAAGGGGGATATTACACTGGAAAACCATTGCCAATTTGAGTAGACCCTGTGGAGGAGAAGCTTGCAATGCAATTTCATTGTTTTCCCAGGCTCAGAGCATTTTCTATTTTTTGTTTCTGTTGTGATCCTTGTGCTTTTTTCTTGATGTTTTGTTTTAAAAACTGCATTGCCAAATCCCACTATTTCCCCCATTTTAAAATTTTGCAAGAGTTTTAAGCATGTTTGTATTTTAAGTTAAAACATATTTAATGGTGTTTGTGTCCTTTACAAAGTTTATATCTCTGCTACCTCACTTTACATTTTATGACACACATGGCTCGGCCCCATATGTCAGATCTGGCCCTCCTAACAAATGAGTTCGACACCCCTGCTCTAGAAGTTCAGGTTGACTGTATAAATATTCTCTAGCACATCATATCTGGTAGAGACTCCTAGCTCTTGATGGGGTGCCAGACACTGGTGCCAACTGTCACGAGTTTGGGTGTGACTTTGGATGCCTCCTTATTGATGGAGGCCCAAGTCATGCAGATAATCAAGCTGGCATTTTCCCATCTTTGTCAAGCTCATTAACTGGCTCCTTTCTTGTCATAACTTGACATAACCATGGTAATCCATGCAACAGTCACCTCCAGCTTAGACTACTGTAACTCACTCTAAACTGGTCTACCCTTGAGACACCTGGAAACTCCAGCTGGTTCAGAATGCAGCAGTGCAAGTGCTGAAAGGAATGTCACTGATGGCACATATTCAACCAGTGCTGCGCCAGCTGCACTGGCTCTCTGTACAGTACTGAGTCAGGTTCAAGGTTTTGGTATTAACCTTCAAGGCCTTGAGTGGTCTGGGACCAATGTGTCTGTGGAACTATCTCCTCTGGTATGTCCCTGGAAGAGCCTTATGCTTTACTGATAACAACTTGCTAATGATCTCTGGCCTTAGGGATGTCTAGCTGTCTCCCACCAGGGCCTTTTCGGTCCTGGCCTGGTGGAACTTTGCTAAATGACATCAGGGTCCTGAAGGATCTTATGCAATTCCACAGGGCTTGTAAGGCAGAGATTTATTTATTATGTGAGATTTATATCCCACCCATTCTACAAAGACTCAAGGCAGCTAACAACATAAGATAAACAATATTAAAACAGTAAACAATTAGATTAACTGTGTTGGTTAATTTTATTGTGTCATCTGCTTTTAATGTTTTATATGGTTAAGTTGTTAGCCGCCCTGAGTCCGCCAGGGGCGGGCAGGCGGGATATAAATTTGATAAAATAAAAAGTGATTTAACACTGTTCCATTAGTCTTTTGGTTGGGGGCAGCACCGGTTTCTCTTATGGCTGGCACCCATCCTTTCTTCACTCCCCCCTTGGCCATTGTTTTAAGTTCCCTCCCTTCTCCCAGGAAAAAGCCACATAGTCCAGAATCGGAACAGAAAATTAATAGGATGCCAACTAGGACTGTATTTTATTCTGGTTTTTAACTCTTATCAAATTGATAGTTGAATTTTAAAGTTGTATGCTTTAGAAAGCCAGTTTGATGTAGTGTTAAGTATGCAAACTCTTATATGGGAGAACCGGGTTTGATTCCCCACTCCTCCCTCCACATCCATCTGATGTGATCTTGGGTCAGTCACAGTTCTCTCAGAGCTGTTTTCTCAAGAGCAGAGCACTCTCAGCCCCACCTACCTCACAGTCACAGGGTGTCTGTTGTGCGGAGGGGAAGGGAAAAAAGATTGTAAGCCACTCTGAGATTCCTTTGGGTAGTGAAGGGCGGGGTATAAACCCAATCCCTTCTTACGGCATTATGCTCTTGTACATCAGCCAGAGCCTGGCACAAGCTGGGATGAGGCGATCAATAAATAAAATTTATTAATAACCGAGTGCTACAAGCATTGTTGCAAAGACAACATTCTCCATAACTGAAATTCATAGCTAAACTCCCCTCACAATTGTGCATGATATGAAAAAGGGCATTTGGGCAAAATATCTTCTGTGGCAGAATTTTTATTTGCAGTTTTAATTCATAACTAGCATTGACTCATCAAATGCAACTGTAGTATAATTTTTGCTAAGAGTTGAATGGCTTTCCAAGAACTGCTGCAAGTAGTCAGGAGGTCTACGGAGAGCCGGTTTGGTGTAGTGGTTGAGTGGATTCTTACCTAGAGATGTAAAATTTCTGGATATTTTAAAGCTTGGAAAAATCTAATTTTTTTTGGAAAAAATCAAATTTTTGGAAAAATCGGGGAAAAATGCTACATTAACGCTTCTTTTTTCTTTTCCACATTGAAAGCCATTGTTACTTTAGGAACACAAAATATGACTATGGACAATTTTATTGGCATGAAATTGTCACAACTAGCATATTAAAAATATAGTGTATCCAAACAATTATTGCAAACAGAATTTACTTTTAAAATATTTGTAATTGTAACAAATGGAGCAACAATCTCCTGAACTGTTTACCAGTTTATGTGGAACAGACAAAAAACCCTCCACAAAACAATTTTTTAAAATCCAAATTAACAATTATTCATATTTCCTCTCCACAGTATTAAATAAAAAGAAAAAAACTCATTCTCATAGAAAGAATTGAGGGGGGAAGTGTATAGAAGGGAGTGTAGGACTAAGTTTCAATGAATGGGCATGGCCTAGAACTTGCTTGTCCTCAGTGCACGGAAATTAGAATAATGTGATACCATACATTTTTTTTAATGATTTGGAAAATAATTGGAACACCTTGTCTTAAAATATATTATTCATCATGTTAAAATAAAATGTTCCATAATCAATTTTATTTTATTTTTTTCAATTTTTCCAATTTGGGGTGGGGGAAGGCTTCAGGAAAAAAATGGGGAAAAAAAGTTTTTTCTGAATTTTTCCGTTTTTTTTCCGGGCCTTTACATCTCTACTGTTATGTAGGAGAACTGGGTTTGATTCCCCACTCCTCCACTTGCAGCTGCTGGAATGCCCTTGGGGTTAGCCATAGCTCTTGCAGAGCTGTCATTGAAAGGGCAGCTTCTGTGAGAGCTCTCTCAGCCCCACCTACCTCACAGGGTGTCTGTTGTGGGGGAGGAAGGTAAAGGTAAGCAACTCTGAGATTCAGAGGGAAGGGCAAGGTATAAATCCAATATCTTCATGTGAAACTGCCACATTTCAGTTTGACATAGTACTAGAGCAAGCTGCGTGCATATATTTACTTCACAGACCAACCTTGCTGAGACGTAAGGTGGACAATACTATGAGATGTCATAAGGTGTTAAATAAACAATACAATATAACTGGGATTGCAGAATTAAAAAACTGAGTTCTCCTGATTTTGTTCATAGCTCATAGCTGTGTTACAGAAGCATCCACATGGTTTACCGCACACTTTCCTGGTTTTGTCAAAAATGGTAAACCTTTGCATTATGAAGAATATTGTTGATCCATCAAAGCCACAGTTTTGGTAAATCATGGTGAACAATCACCAGAGTTTGGAGTAGGATGAGATTTGTTTTTTATTGTTTTAAGTGTTAGGTATTCTTGGCTTAAAATGAAATCTGAGTCTAACACTTTTTAAATGGAACTTAATGGCCTTCATGAATGTATGCTTTTGTGTGTAAAGAAAATTCTGGAGAAATCAATACAGAGGTTCTTGTTGCTTATAATGTGATAGCAAGTCAGGGACCAACAAGTTTCTCCAGATTGTAGTCCATGGATACCTGTGTGAGCTTCCTATTCCTGCTTTACACTACCATCCTTGTATAAATTACACACTCTGCTGACCTAACCTTGTGTGCTAACATGGCAAGCGCCATGCTGAACTGGCCATTATTACAGTGTTGCCTGGCTCTGGGCTCCTCTATGTTGTTATCCATTGTCTTACTCCCATGAATCTACCCATAATTACTTCAGAATGGCTTTTGTTGGAGACTGTAAAAAGGACACTCCTGAGGATGTAAGTTCTACCAATTATTATTCTGAAATGTGTTTCCTATCCTATCTATTGGTTAGAATATATCATCTATTGTCTTAAGTTTGTAAATATGTGAATGAATCAAGCAGTTGGGCTCTTCCTGTTGACTTTGGGTTTTAACCTTCAATTTGAATTTCCTCGTTATAATCTCCCATAACTATTCTGTAAGCAGATTCTTTAGACCAGGCTATACTTATAAGTGGGAAAGTAAATGTGGGATCCATCATTTCAGACTGCAGCTGGGGTCTCATGAATAAATGCTTCATTGAAAATTTGTATATCAGGGAGGAGGATTCCAGTTCAGCTTTCTGGCCAGTATGCTCATTTGCTTAAGAGAGAAATAACTGCTTTCTTAAGAAACTTGCTCTATTAATAAGCTACCTGCCTGCAAAGTAAAACAATGCAATAGATACCTTGGGTCATTGTAAGAACTAGAACCAGGTTTCATAAGGGTACTTAGCAATCAAGATCAGTTTATCTTGCCAAAGTGCTTTTGTTTCTTTTTATTTGAGGAGGGGAGGCATTATGAGCCCCTTTTCTGCTGACTCTTCCTTAACAGGTCTGACTTCCAGCTTCACTTTAAATCAGAGGTATTGAACTCATTTGTTATGAGGGCCGGATCTGACATAAATGAGACCTGATTGGGCTGGGCCATGTGTGTACCTATTTAAGATTAGGTAGCAGAGATAAAAACTTTATAAAGGACATAGGCAAACACAACAAAAAAAGCCCTTAAAACATTCTTAGACTATTAGCATTTGTTGGTCTTAAGGGTGCTTTCTTTGTATTTCTCCCATGGGATCCAGGAAACTGGACAAAGAAAGCTGTGGCTCTTTCCTTCCGTCCCCAGGAGACCAGGATGAGGAGGAATCTCAACCAATAGAAGGAAGAGAGGCTTGGTTCAGTAGCTCTGCTGTGCAATTGAGAGAGCCTAGCAAAGCAAGCTCTGCCTCCCCCCCCCCTTCCTAAGAGGAGCCTCAGCCAATGGAGAAAATAGAGGCTTTGTTTTGTAGCTCCTGTGTGACTGAGCAAGTTTTGCAATGCAAGTTGTTATGCAGAAGAAAGCAAGAGAGAGGGAGAAGGAAGTAGATGACAGCCAGGTGCTCCAGGGCCTGATAGGAACCCTCTGGGGGCCTGATTTGCCCCCCAGGCCACATTTGACACCCCTGCATTAAATCCTTGCCTGATACATTAACAAGCATTCCAATATAACATTGTATGTATTTTAGCACAGTATCTGTGCTGTTCCAGGCCAAATGTGTGTGTTTTGTAAAGTTAAACATTTAAATATAGAGATGGTGTCTGTCAACCAGAAGCATAATTACCAATACAGACCTGTTGTGGTGCATATTCAAGTAACTTCTACGGTTGCAATGCTTCAGAGCTCTTGTGGCAGAAGAGTTACTATCAATACAGCAGGGAATATCCAAGAGAATTACTGAGCTACACTAAATTTATGTATTTATTGAGATTTATATTCTGCTAAGGTTGCCAGGTCCAACTTTGGGGATGGAGCAAGGGTGTGACAAGCACGATTGAAGGGAGTTCTGGCAATCACATTTAAAAGGACTGCACACTTTTTAAATGCCTTCCCTTCATCTGGAAATAATGGATACAGTTACCTCCTTTGGGAGCTCATAGAACTGGACCCCCTGGTCCAATTTTTTTGAAACTTGGCGGTTGTTTTGAGGAGAGGCACTGGATGCTATGCTGAAAATTTGGTGCCCTACCCCCCGATACCCATGGATCAATTCTCCATTATACCCTATGGGAATCGGTTTCTATAGGGTATATTGGAGTGCCCAGCAGACATTTCCCTCCCCTCTCACTTTCTGATAACCCCGAAGCAAGGGGAGGGCCTCCAAACCAGGGGATCCCCTGCCCCCAACTGGGGATTGGCAACGCTAAATTCTGTCCTACCCCGCAAGCTGGCTCAGGGTGGCTTACAAACATAATCAGAACCCAGAAATACTGTGCCCTGAACCATCTGAAAGTTAGGCTGTTGTTAAATTTGATGGGGGGGATGATTGAAATTGTTGCCAGTGCAATTTGGAATGTGAAAATTAATTGCTGAATTCTTGAAATGCTCAATACTTTTTAAAAAAATGCCAAGGTTATTCTGGTTTTAAAACTACACTCCTTGCCTCACCGCTGAATTGTTTGCTTTATACATGTTCTGAGTAATTCAAGCAGGATTAACATATAATTCAAGGCAGTATTCATGACGTCATTTCAGTTTAAGACATCTGGTTTAAAAAATAAACACGTGCTGTTCTCGTTGGCCGTGACAAAACTAGCAACAAAACCCACTAATGCACTTCGTTCATAAAGCATGCGTAGGCTCCATTCTCGTGGAAAGTAGGTAAGCTGCAGCCATGCAATAAACCTGGAGCGGGGAACATCCAACCCTCAAGATCACTTGCTCTGGCCCTCGGGGATTGCTGGTCCCTTTCTTCCCATTTCTTTATTTCCGTTTATTTCCCTTTCTTCCCCCATGTGTTTATTTTCCTTTATTATACTTTCTTCCCTCGATTTCATTTCCTTTTCTTTCCCCCATTCCTTTCTTTTCCTTTGTTTCCCTTTCTCCCTCCCTCTCTCCCCCTTCTCTCAGCTTTTTCTACAAAAAAAAAGCTCTGGACTTAGGCATTTGCTTAGGCTGCCGGCCGTGTAATGAAGCATACGTCCGAAGCGCAGAAATGCCAGAAAGTATTTTTCAGGCAGAAATTCAATAGGAGATCAACATTTCCTCCACAGAAACATGCACTGAGGTGAATGTCACATTCACCCTGTCTGGAATTATGCAGCTGCTGAAAAGTACAGGAACAAAGAACGACAGAAGGGCGGTGATATCGGGAACCATTTTCTTTGCCCGCTTTGAACGCCTCCGCCAAGCTTTCTTTTGTCGTTGTTCAGTCCGACTCTTCGCGACCCCATGGACAATGTCACCCCAGGCGGTCCTGCCTCTCACCATCCTCCGAAGTCTGCTCAAATAAGCCCCCCCTCCCAGAGGCGGCGGCTAAGGGAAAGGGTTGGACTACGCAGGCGCTTTGCTGGCGAAGAAGAGGCCGCCTGCGGAAAGGCTGCACTAGCGGCAGCTTGGCGTTGCGGAGGCGCTGAGCCTGGGGTTGGGGGTTTCAGCTTGTCTGCATCAGGCGCCCTTGCTTCGTCCTTGCCTTTCCCCTCTAGACATCGTCGCCGTCATGCTCTGCCGGCTGGTCTACCGGGGCAGGTGAGAACTTGGCAAGGGCCGGACGTTATCGTTCTTGGTCAAGGGCGCTGTGTGGGGCCGTTCGAGAATGCAAGAGAGGTTTAGGACGGGAGGGGGAAGGCGGGAGATTAGAAATCTGGCAGAGAGTGAGGAGACTGGAACGAATGGGATAGAGTAGTCAGGAGTTTGGAGCTAGTTCGGCAGAAACAGGCATTTAAGTTGAGTCAGGGCTGCTAATATAGCAGAAATTGAAGGTAACTTTGTTGACCCATAGAAAAAAATTCCAAAAGCATTCTTCTTTGAACCAACTGAAATCCGTTAGGACTATGTTTTTGCTTCCTAATCTCTGTTTTATGCTTAGAGCAGGTTCCCGGAGATCGTGGAAACCGTGAACAGCTGCTTTGAGGCAGTTCTGGGAGAACTGAAACTTAATCCTGACAAAACGGAGTGGCTACTCTGGTAGGGGGGAGGGGCTGACCCAAGAACTCTGGCCACTCCCAAAAGGAGGGGTGTCAAACTCATTTGTTAGGAGGGCCAGTTCTGACATAAAAGGGACTTTGTGGGGCCAAGCAATGGGTGCCCTAAAATGTAATGCCAGATAGCAGAGATATAGACTTTATAAAGGACACAGGCACACACATTTAAAGATATTATTTTTTAACTTAAAATACAAACATGCTTAAAACTCTTGCAGTATTTTATTTAAAACAAAAAGGTGGGGGGTAGTGGGATTTTGCAATGCAGTTTTAAAAATAAAACATCAAGAAGAAAGCACAAGAATCACAGCAGAAAACTAAAAATATAAAATGCTCTCAGCCTGGCAAAACATGAAATGGCAGTGCATTGCAAGCTTCTCCCCCTTTCCCCTCCCCTGGCCTACTCAGATTAGCAATGGCTCTCCAGTGTAATACCCCCCTTTGGCTGTGGGCTCCCAAGTTAGAGTATTCACTAGTCCTCATGTCCATTGAGAAGAGACAAAGCTGGCTCAAAGCAACAACACTTGATTTGCAAGGACACAACTCTAGGAAGCTTCAGCTGGCCATAGGAACACTGGGAAGTTAAATTGAGCTGCATTCCAACGAAACACACAGACAGAGTTGCAAGGAAGAGGTGGACTGGATTTTCCATTCAGGTCTGCTGTACCAAAAGGTCTGAATAGAAAATCCATTCCGCATTTTCTTTGCAGTTTTGCTTTCTGCTTTAACCTCTGCAAAGAGAAGTAAGAAGGAGCTGGGAATGTTGGCAGCCTCGGAGCGTCAAAGGGTGAGGACAGGAGGAGGAGAAGAAAGCCCTTCAGGCCTAATTGAAGCCTTGGGTGGGCCACTTTGGCCCACAGGCCAGACATGTGACATCCCTGCCCGAAAGGGTTCATACCTTGGGGGTGCTGCTTGACCCAGGGCTCCTGTTGGATAAACAGGTGGCAGTGGTGGCTAGATGTGCCTTTTACTAGCTTTGGCAATTTTTCACCTTCCTGGGCAAGAAAGATCTAACTACTATGATGCATGCCCTGGTAACATCTAGATTAGGTTACTGCAGTGCACTCTATGAAGTTTTGACTGTCCAGAAGCTATGGTTGGTACAGAACTTTTGACTTGACTGGGTTTTAAGGACCATATTGTTCCTGTCTTGTTTCAACTGTATTGGCTCCCAATTTACTTCTAGGCTCAATTCAGGATGATGGTATTGACTTTTAAATCCTATACAGTTTGGGACCACCATATCCTAAGGACTGCCTTCTTTCATATGGACCTAGCTGTCCCCTTCAGTCATCTTTGGAAGTCCTGCTTTGGTGATGTCTCCATTTGAGATTAGATGGAAGAGCCTGCGGAGGAGCCTTCTTAGTCATAGTGTCAAAACTTTTGGGGACTTTCTCCCTAGGAAGACTGGTCTGTCTCCCTCTATTGTTAGCCTCCACCAGATGGTGAAATGTTTTTGGCTTTGTTTGGTGTACCTCCCAGTAACTGTTATTGGTCCTTCTCCCTGGTTATGATGTTGTGTGTGATGTTTTTATAGAATTATTTAAATATTTTATATATATTTTATTTTAAATGCTATCTTAACACTTGAATATTTTAATGTTTTTGCTGTCTTGGGGATTCAGTTTGAGTGGAAAGATGGCATAGAAATGTTTTAAATAAATACCTATCCACGATTGATAGCCCGCATGTCTGGAATTAAGGAGAAGAACTCTCCTTTTAGTACATAAGCTAGTATTTTGTGGTAGTGGCTTGTTCTTTTTACTCTTAAGAACTAGGAGCATTTTTAAAATTTAGTTGCAGGTATGTATTTTGGAGCAGCTCCTGAAAGATGGCTACATCTTGCGTTCACCTTATCCAGGCACATTTATGCAATCACCTGTTGCAGAAAATTAGAGCCTCGTAAATTTTTACAAAAGAATATCTAGTATATGCTTGTTTCGAAAGCAGTTATATGTTCTTACTCACCTCATCCGTCCAAACAGAGAAAATGTAATGTTATCCCTTGTGTGGGGGCCAGCTGTGTTAGGAGCTAATTATTTATGACAATCCTTGACTACCTGTGTTTTGTTTTAAAACCATGTCGAAGTGTTTGTAGGATTCTACATCAGATAAAGAGAATGTGTTGTATATCGTGAAGAAAGGTTTTTCCTGTGTTGAGTTTTCAATTTCTCAGCAGACTGATATAAGGAGGAAATGTGCTTGCTTGAGAACTTGCATTGCCACTTGCCTTGCAAATCCTTAAGCATAGCAGCAGTTCTAAGCAATAGTGTTCAAGTTCTTGGATGTTTGTAGGACTCAGGGTTTATGCTGTGGCTTTCAGATTTAGGGGCTGCCCTTCTTGTGAACAGTATAGTGGCATGCAGATAGTTGGTACTTCAAAACTGTTTAATTTGATGTTCTGCAATTTTTCACCAGAAGTATCTTTCAAATCCCAGCTATTTCTTTGGTTTATGCAGCCTCTTATTTCTTGTACCATGCTGCCTCCCACAGTTCACTACCAGCAGTGACTCAAAAGTTTCTATAACCCACTAGGAATACCAGAACGGTTGTGTTAGACCTATTTGAATCCATCATTAGTGTTCCATCTCATGCTTACTTACATTCGAGCAGTATCTTTTATTCTCCCACTTCATAATTGTGTCATTTATATGTATTATTAGTATTATTAATAGCAATAATATGTAGGATTACCCAGATCTTTAGTTGAAAGTGCAAAATATGAGGCTGTGCCATCTGGATATGGGAGGCTTGCAAGTATAACTGTTTTACAACTTTGGCTCAATGGGGAAAATAGTGACACAGAGTTGACACTGCCTATTTGTGATTTAAAAAAAAAATCCATGAAGTCAGGAATACAATTGTATAGGTAGCAGCTCCTTGTTTCATTTCATTCTGGTTTCATTTGGACAGTACTGAGAGTTGCTGCAGCAAGTGGGAGCAGCAAGCCCAACAGCACAGCAAAGATTCTCCTGGCCATTTGTTATAATAGGCATCTCTGAGCAGAAACAAGCCATCATCAATGGCAAAAGTTGCTTTCAGTGCCATTTTGTTATTTCACATAATTAATTCTTATTTTCTAATTAACGTATTACAGTTTTTTCCCTGAGTTAATATTTTATAAATACTTATTTTGACAGTTTAGAATAGATACTCAACCCTAAATAGTTTTGAGGGTAAGAGTAAAGAATGAAGAAGTTGGCATGTTAAGTATTCAGTCAGCCTAATTTCAATATAGATTCTGTCACTGGGTTTCTTGAGCATAATGCAACATATGAAGCTGCCTAATACAGGATCAGACCATTTATCTGTCAATGTAAATATTGTTTAATTGACAGCAGCCTGTCCAGGGTCTCAGACGGAGTTCTACCTCTTCTCCTAATGTCTGGTTCTGCTTTATCCCAGGGGTAGCCAAACTGTGGCTCAGGAGCCACATGTGGCTTTTTCACACATATTGTGTGACTCTCAAAGCCCCCACCACCCCATTGACTGGCTTGGAGAATGCTTTAAATCGCTTCTCCAAGCAAAGCCAGCTGGCAGCTTGGGAAATGCATTTAAAGTTGCTTTCTTTCCACTTCTCCCTCTCTTCCTCCCCGTCTATTTTCCGCCCTCCCTCATATGTCTGATGTTTATTCTGTGTGGCTCTTACATTAAGCAAGTTTGGCCACCCCTGTTCTGTCCCAACATGTAAATACATTTGTAAAAAAAGACAGTATGTTTGCAATGTGCATTATGTTTTTATTATACTTTGTGTTAAAATAGTAGTGGTAACGTGTTAAGTAGTATGGCAGCCCCAGGAAGCAGGTGAAATAAAAGTATTGCCAATTAATGATAAAATAGTCTATTTTTAAATTCTCTTTTAGACATGGCATTAAACTGGTTGCACCTCTTGGATGCCTGGGTTCCAGGCAAAAGCACACACTTCCCGACTTGCCTTACGATTATGGCGCCCTGACACCCCACATCAGTGCAGAAATCATGCAGCTTCACCACAGCAAACATCATGCTACTTACGTGAATAATTTGAATGTTGCAGAAGAAAAATACAAAGAGGCCTTGGCTAAAGGTATGGATAGCCCTATATAAGTAAGTGTGTGTGTTGCCTTATTGTTTCTCCTTAGCGGTCCTGCTTCAAGTCTGTCATTGTATGTCTTCCTCTGTCTCTGGTGGTAAAACTGGAAGTAATTTGGGGTAGGGATCATCACCACCTTCTGTATTTGTAAAGTTCCCAGCAACCATGCAGTAAAGCCATGGTTTACACCTTGAACACCTAAGCATTATTTCAAAATGTAATTAAACTGTAATGTGGGAGATCTAAGAGCTTGTAAAGGTGTCTCTACTGGGATTAAAAAAAGAGTTTACATTTTTTCTCATCAGCAAATAGGTTTTGAATGTCACCCTTATTAGTATATTGGGATAACTGTTGTATCATGATAGTAATTTGCCAGTCCCCTGGTGTAATTTTTTCTTATAGGACATCCAGCAGAAATTCTTGAATAATAAAATTTTAACATCGATGGAGTTGGTAGTACCCACCATAATTAATACATCAAATATATTTGATCAACTAGCACCTACCATTGTTTTATGTCCTACGTTCAGGAGCCCAAAATCTATTATCTATCCCCGGACCAAGGGAGGCCAGGCTAAGCTCTACACAAGCTAGGGTTTTCTCAGTGGCAGCACCGATGTTATGGAATGCTCTCCCAGAGGCCATAAGGACCCTGCGGGACCTCTCCCAATTCCGCAGGGCCTGTAAAACTGAGCTTTTTCGACAGGCCTACAACAAGTGGCGGGGGGCGGGTGGGTTGAGTACCACTTCTATGTCACTGAGCAATATCATCTGTAAGATCACTAACAGACTAACAGAATAATTAGGAACTGAGATATTTATAAATCGTTTGCAGTAACTAACATTTTTTATAGCATCATATAGTTCGTTTTTAAATTGTCTATATCTTATCTTTTATGATTGTAATTTTAATGTTTTATTAAGACTGTTAGCTGCCCAGAGTCCGCTTGTGGAGTGGGCGGCATATAAATCCAAAGTAAATAAATAGTCTAATTGTTTTATATGGTTTATTTATGATGTACTTGTATTTTTATCTTTTGTCTATTAATATTGGTCTTATGACCTCTTAATGTGAGCCACCCTGAGCCTGCTTCGGTGCAGCAGGTAATTAAAAAAGTCCCATACATTGCTTGGTATGAAATGAGGTATTTTACTTTGACATCAAAGCTGAACTTAGTCTGGAATAGCCCCCCCCCCCCCCCAATAATGACTAAGTTAAAATGATTTCCTTCAGACCATTTTTATTCACAACCCAAAACAAGCAGGCAAGCCCCCAGCCTTATCTATTCAAATGCCCCACCTTTCTGTATTTTCTTCCAGTATTTTCCACTCCGCTGTCTCCATGCCTTATCAGTTTTTAACAAGGAGCTTCCTCAGAAGGGCCTCTCTTATCTACTTTTACAACCTTGGATTGACACCCATTTGGGCTGTGGCCTCTAACAGTTACTTCTAAATGTTGCATCAGACATTCTCTTCTGTAGGCACAGAAACCATATTTTCATTTATATTATAGGCGTGTTCATTAATTATTCAGGGGTCCCTCTTCATCAGCGAGGAGGGCATGATACAAATTGAACAAACAAATAAATAATTACAGTTAGCAATTACAATAAGCAATTTAGGCTCAGAACAGGCATTCCCACCTTGTAGACTTAATAAATATGAATTGTGTTAACCTCTGTGATTACGTATCATTCAATGTGGCAAAGCAACTCTGATACCTTTTAAGCTAGGTTGAAAACTAAAATGGTGACTCCTAACCTAATATAACACACATTAATTTGGTTTCTTCACAGTTATACACTGACATTGTAAATTAAATGGAAAGCCTGAGGACTATGCAGTACAAAATTTAAACTTCAACTTTACTCACTGTTAAAGAGTGCTGCATTTCTGTTAATTCAACTATGTATGCAGAGCCCCATAAGGAGTCATATGGCTGGAAAACATGGAAGCTATATGCATGAGATCTGTGATTTTAGAAATTTTTGGGAAATCTACAAGGTATAGGAAAAGAGCCTGCTTTTGCGGGGAGGGCAGGATATAAGTTGAATAAAGTAAATAAATACAGTAAATAAAATTATCAGCTTGAGGCTTTAAGATCTGTATGTAGTATGGAGACTTGAGTCTCCTCATTTCCACAGTGCCTTTGCCATACTTTGAGCCAGCTGCAACTATTTTTGGATAGAAAGGATCTGACCCAGGTTAGTCAAGCTTTGACCACATCATGATTGGATTACTGTAATGTGTTTTGTTTGGAGTTGTCTTTTGAAGACTATTCAGACCTTCATGTGGTAGAAAATGCTGCAGCAAGGTTGTTGATTAGTGCTAGTTAGTGGGACCATATTTTTTCAGTATTGAAAGAACTGCCTGTTTGAGTACAATTTGAGTACATTTCCGGACGCTAGTGATTACCTTCTAAAGCCCTAAAAAGTCTGGGACTTTAAATGATTACATACAAACATGTGCATCAGATTAAGATCATCCACTAGATCAGGGGTGTCAAACATGCAGCCCAGGGGCCTGATCAGGCCCTTGAAAAGCTCTTATCAGGCCTGCGAGCAAGTCTGTTTCCTTCTCCCTCTCTCTTGCTTATTTCTGTGTCACAGTTTGCTTTGCAGGGCTTCTCAATTGCACAGAAGCTACAGAGCAAAGCCTCTATCTTCCCCATTGGCTGAGGCTGCTCTCTTGGGGAGGAAGTGGGAGGGAGGGAGAGCTTTACTTTAAGCATGTTTTAAGTTTTTTTTTTTTTTAAATTGTGTTCGTTTGTCTTTTATAAAGTTTATATCTCTGCTACTTGGCATTAAATTTTATGACGCACATGGCCCGGCCCAGCAAGGTCTCACTTATGTCAGATCCTGCCATCATAACAAATGAGTTCGACACCGATACACTAGGTTCTACTCTGTGTACTACTTTTGGAGGTCAGATGGGTGGTTACCTGAAACAGGGCCTTTTCTGTAAAAACACATTGATTGTGGAATGCTCCCCATCCATGTAGACTCTACAGGCAACTTAAAATGTTCTCACTGACTCAGGCCTTTGATTCTCCCCCCCCACCTTTTCTCATGAATTCATTTGCTCTACTTTTTCCCTTCTGGTTTGTTGTATTTTACATTAGTTATTTTTGTCAATTGCTCTTTAGCTTTGTGAATTTTTATCATGCATTAATAATATTGGTAGCAGCCTTGGAAGCCATTTGCTGAGGAGATTTATTCCAGATACTATATATGCTTTTTGTTGTACACAATTCTTTAGGAAAGTTCACAGATAACCTTGGCTTTACGAGACTAAAATTAACTGTTGTGGGGCACTGACTCTACAATTTAAGTACTCAGATACACATTATGAAGACATTTCTATCTATAGCTGCAATCCAGAGTTGTTGTTGATTTTTGCATCTGTGTTTTTTTTCTAAAACATTTCTCTTCAGCAACTTTCTTTTGAAACTTCCTTGAATTCAAAAGTAGTTTGGGGGATTTGACAAGTTGGGGGAAAATACCAACATCTTACCAGTGGTGATAGTATTGTTTTTTTTTAAAGCCTGCTTGCTAAATCCTCAAGCTGTTTTTTTAAAGCAAAAGTTGAGATGAACTGTTATGTAAAAGTAATTGCTGAAAGGAAAACTTTAAGAAAAATTGCAAGCATAGCTTTCTATCAATGCCAATTGAATAAGCTGCTGTAGAGAATATAGGATTTTTTCCTTTGGAAGCATTCAGAATTCAGGATATATGGTATTGGGTTAGTAGTCGGACATGGATTCCAGTTTGAATTTATCTGCAGCTCCCTGTGTATTTCAGTAGAGCTTATTTAGGACTTGATAAATCTTCTAGTCAATTGCACGTGAAATACAGTTGAATTTAGCTGTCTAGAGCAGCCATTTAGAATGCAGTTTTGCCTTTTTGTCTTGTTTACTGTAGTGCCAGTAAAGTATAGTTTCATTATGGCTGTATACTGTATTCTCCAACTGATCCAGGCAAACTATGCAAAGAAGAAAGGTAAGGGAGGAAAACTGTTATTTGTTCTCTGAGAGCTTAATGCTTAAAAATGATTAAACAGAATAGCAACACACTCTTGGCTGCCAGATAAGCAAACAGCTATCCTCAGCTTTTCTTCTGGGCATTTTCCTGTGCCTGCATTCCAAATGCTGCCAGTAGATACGTAGCCTGGCATGAGGCTTAGTCAAGTTACAGGAAGCAGAAGATGAACAGTCAATAACAATGCAAGCAGGTCTGTTTTAGAAAGTGGTACTAAAAAGTTTTGTTTGTTTTGAGCTATCATATGTTCAGCATTTTATCAGAAAATTCAATTTCATGTGTGTGAGTTTTTGGCAAGCTGATGAAACAGTTTTCAATATTAAAAAGTGTAATCTCTGAATCCAGCAGGTCTGAATTATTCTAGTTATATTCACTTCAGAAGAGGAAGATACTAGAAAGAACTCATGGGGAACATGCTAGAATAGTTAGACCAGTTGCCCCAGTTCCAAAGAACCCCATCATAGTCCAGTGGGCACATTTCTGTCAGCTGCTATCAATGCAGCACAGCCAGCATCCTGTTTACTTCAGTCAACTCTTTTCTGTTTTCCACTGTGATTTCCATGTTCAGCTTTGCTTATTTGTTTGTTGTTTTTCTGGCTTCAGGCTGGAATTTGGAACAGAGACTATTTTGGTCACCTTGATCGATGACCTCTATCAAGAACTAGATTAAGGGATGTGCTAGTTTTGCTGGGTCTCTCAGAAGCCTATGGTACTATCAACCATAGTATCCTTCTGAGTTGCCTCTCAGCACTGAGACTGGGGGGCACCATGTTATGATTCAAGTTTTATCATGGAGGTTACTCTCAGAAAGGATAAGAGAATGCTCCCTACAGGCTTTTCTGTAGAATTGCTGGTTCTTCTCTACGGTTGCCAATTCTGTGTTGGGAAATTCCTGAAGATTTGGTGATAGAGTTTGTATGGCCCACATTCTGAAGTTGCCATTTTCTCAAAGGGGACTGATCTCTGGAGATCACCGTAATAGCAGGAGAACTCCTGGCCTCAACTGGAGGTTGGTAAACCCAACTTCTTCCAAGTTTTCTGTGAATGCCAAACAGTTCAGAGAGGGGAATGATTTTTTTCTGACAACCAAGTAAAGTAGGAGTTTGAGGACCTATGCTTAAATTCTGGTAACCCTTGCAGAAATTGTGTTAGATGTTTGCTTCGACTAGGCTGTTTTGAGATGTTATAGGGTTTCCCATTACACAGTTTTCTAGAGTGGCTAATACATTTTATGGGAAAGAAAATCCCCCCCCCCAAGTTGTATAAGAAGAAAAATGTCATAGTTACCCTGAAGGAATTCGTATATTTATCAGGTGCTTGATCTCATATGAGCAGTGGTCAGTTTACTTGACAGCAGTACTATTAACTAAGTGGACTGCTCTGTGGCATATATAAAAAAGCTTTATGCAGGGACTTAGCCACTTACCTTTGCATTTCCAGGTGATATTACAGCTCAGGTGTCTCTTCAGCCAGCTCTGAAGTTCAATGGTGGAGGACACATCAATCACTCTATCTTCTGGACAAACCTTTCTCCAAATGGTGGAGGGGAGCCTAAAGGTTTGTTATCAGTTACAGTGTTTTATTGTAACTTGTAATACTTATGTAAAATTGATTGATTTTTGTGTCTTAAAGTTTCACTTTTGCTTTAATCAACTAAAGTCAGTCCTGGGGTGCATGCACTGTATTTGTTTAGGCTGGTCCCATCAGTGTTTACAAAGAATCAGGATGCTGTTTCCCTCAATCTGTTGCATTGCTCTGTTTTGTTACTGGGGCTGGCATCTCAGTAAAGTAAGTACATTATCGGTATGCTGATTAAAATCTTTTATGGTAAATGTTCAGTGGCAGTTAAAAATAAAGGAAGCAAACTTATTGGTTTTCTTGAGTGGCTAATACATTTTATGGGAAAGAAAATCCTCCCCAAGTTGTATAAGAAGAAAAATGTCATAGTTACCCTGACCCTGCAGTCACAGATTTCTGTGTGTGGGTTACTAATTGCAAAAACTGTTTGCACAGAAGAAATAAACTGTAATAATATAACCAGGGAGGGGTAGTCATGTGATAGCTTGTGCACAAGCAAATGAACTTCACATTTTTTATCTTGGAAACGCCAATTAGTGTGCTGTCTTCTGCTATTCATGTGATTCTCTGAATTGGGATAATATTGCATCACAAAATGCTATGGCACTGTTAACATTAGGAATGAGAACTGTGGAAAAATCAGGTTAGTTTCTGGGCAAAACTGATTGATTTCCACAGCTATTGTTCTGAGTAGTTATAAACTTAAAAGTTACAAGTTCTGTAAAAGCAAAGAAACTGTATTCATAGTTAGTATACATGTATTGCAGGAGATCCCTTAACCAGAGCTTAAAGACGCAGGATCACACATTCCTTCTGCTTACCTCTTTCTTTCCCCTCTTGTGCTCCCATTACATAGTCCAAGTGTTAACACCAGTATCAGCCAGGGTTCATTCTTGTTAGACGTTAGTTATTTTATCTTGGTTAAAGATTAACAGTGGTTAATACTGGTACTGATGTAATGCCTAAGAATGGCCAAGGCAGCAAATAAAGGATGAGGAATATTATAATGTTTTGGGTGGATTCTGCAGTGATTCTGCAGCCTATTACATTCTGTTGACCGTGGTTAAGAGTTTACCATGCGTGTGGGAATTCATTGCAATGTTAAATGAAAAATCACTGGTTTTGTGTGTGTGATTTAATTATGGTCTCTTTTGAAGGCGAGTTATTGGACGCAATTAAGCGAGATTTTGGCTCCTTTGCGAACTTTAAGGAGAAATTGACAGCTGTATCAGTTGGTGTTCAGGGCTCAGGATGGGGATGGCTTGGTTTTAATAAAGAACAAGGTCGATTGCAGATAGCTGCTTGTTCCAATCAAGATCCTCTCCAAGGAACCACTGGTAAGTTTTTCTACTTGGAACTTGACTAAAATTGGAATGTACTTCTATGTTTGCATAATAAGCGATTTGCTTATTTGCTAGACACTGATTTTAAGTTACTTCTATTTTAAATATCTTCAGACCAAAGTAAACATCCTATAGAATTTGCAATGATGATCTGGAAGAAATGGAAGGCACTCATTTAAAATTATTCTTATCATCTGATGGGGTTTATTGTTGGTCCCTTTTGATGGTTTTTCTTAATTTTTTTCTTTATGAATTCTACATGAATTTAAACAAATTCATAGAGGTTAGATCCATCAATGGCCATTAGCTATCATAACTAAATAAAAACCCCCTATTCAAAGGATGGTTGGCAATCAGCAAGAGAGAACTGTTCCCTGTCTGTACTTCTGGGCTTTCCAGAAGGTTCTGGTTGGTCACTGTGGGAACCAGGATATTAGACTAATTGGACATCTTGGCTGGTCAAAGAGAACACACCCATTTTGCCAGTCATAAGAAGTTGTTATGCAGGGCCCAAAAGCCTCCCCCTTATTATTGTTAAAAACTTATTCACCTCCCAGGCTTCTGATGGTTTGGCAGAAACTTTTCCTTCACTTTCAAATGCAAATGCCAACAAGAAAAGACAGGGTTGTTTTTTTTTGTTTTTGTTTTTAAAGACACTTGCCACTTTGGGGTCAGGAAGGAATTTTCCTCCAGGCCAGCTTTGTCAGGGAACCTCAAGGTTTTTTGCTTTCCTCTGGGTATATTTTATGGACCCTGGCTAGGGCTTCCATAGGTTCCCAGAAATCCCCAAAGAAATTATATAAGAGATCCAGGTTTACTTACAAGGAGATCTTTAATAACACATCAGAATTACAGAAGATTCAGGCTAAACTTCTGTCAGCTGGCCTAGAGCATACACATGCACAGGCAAACCTTAGCCAGGCTTTTGAGACCATATACATGACTAAAACTACATGCCTTATGCCCTACATGCTGGCTACACATCAAAGAATGCTCCCATACAAGTCAAAGAATAATTAATTAAGCTAAGCCAAACACTTGGATGAGCCAGGCCACCTTTCACATGGCTTCCTGTGTGTGTGGGGGGAGGGGGAACAACCCAGGCTTTGAAGATAACAAGCATGAAAGAGAAAGTTCCCCTGAGAGCAACTAACACTGTCCTCTCACAAGCCTCAGGGCAACTAAGCACCAGCATGTAACAAAGATGGAGTCACCCAGGCCATACAGCATAGAGGAGGGGTCTCTATGGGAGTGGGAGGGAAGTAGTTGTGCAGGTGGTTGAACTAGATGACCTTTGAGATCCCTTCCAACTCTATGTTTCTGTGACATTCTTGGAAGTTGATTGTGCATTTAATGCCCTCTTCTGCCCTTATAATCATGGACTAAGAATAGTCATCCACATGTACAATATAGTAGTATAACAAAGTGACTTGAAGACTCTGGATCCTGTTTTCCTTTGGAAAATAACAAATTCTGCTGTGTTTAAATAGTTTATTTTAAAATTAATACTGGATATGTTTCTGAACTTGATGAAACTCCTCGGTTTCTTAGTAATAACTGTGTAGAAATGGAACTACAATGGAAAAGTGAATGATCTTTCAAGCATTAAAATATTGCTAGCTAAATGAGATTCTTCTTTTCTAGGTCTTGTTCCGCTGCTAGGGATTGATGTGTGGGAGCATGCCTATTATCTGCAGTATAAAAATGTCAGACCTGACTATCTCAAAGCTATCTGGAATGTGATCAACTGGGATAATGTATCTTCAAGATATGCAGTTTGCAAATAGTAGGGCAAGAACTGTGATGTTGCCTGGATAATTTTTTTGCAGTAATTTCTGACAGCTGACTTGCTAATTTCTCCATTGCTGAAAATATTTTAGCACATCAAAAAACACAAAAATTGTTTGCAGTCAAGCTAAATGTTTGCCTGAAGGCTGATAAGACTTTAGTTCTTGACATGCTATTTTTTGTTTAAAGACAGAGGTCCTTTATGCAGTACTCTGAAAGAATGCAGTTCTTAAATATCAGTAAGGGATTATGACTGAAGTTTTCCTCAATTGTGTTATGATCAGTCATTCAAGACTTTCCCCTGCAGTACAAAACAGAAAACTAGGTCTACCAGTTCAAAAGCAGATTACAAGAAACAGTGGTAGTACCTATTTATTAAGTTTCATGAAAAGCTGACTTCTGTGTCTTGAAGAGCATGGCTAGCAGAGTTTAAACAAAAGGTAATGCATTGTAGTCTTCCCAATGGCAGACATTTGGCAAACAACTGCTAATCACGACTAAATTTGTACTATAGGTTATAGGTGCTTGAAGAGGAGGGGCTGCTTTTCATGAAATTGCTTGTCTTTCCAAAGAGAAAGAAAAATATCCTTTGGCAGTAGATGTTGGGTAACAAAGCTGAAGAGATTAATTGCATAAATGTATAGGATATTTGGTTTGTAATAAAGAGTATTTAATGTCTATTTTTGTCCTTATGTTGTCGAAAATGACCTATCAATTCATTGGAACTTCTTTATGATACTATTATAATGGTTGCTTAAAAATAAAACCTTCTAGTATTGGTCTAGTGGGCAAATATATGGAATTTCTGCCATGCTTATTGTGGATGTCTACAACTATGGATTCTTTTACTGTGTAGGATAAAGTATGCCATTAGTATACTGGACTTTCAGGTGTACTAGGTTCAACTGACATTTGAAAACCAAGGCTATGCTGCAACATAGGCTATTGTGATTATGAGAAGTACACAAAATGGAGATGCAGTCTAACACCCTGAGTGATAGCACTGAGCAAAGTTAATTATGTAAAGCAATAGACTGAATGTGGATATATCTGCTTTGTATGGTTAAGAGGAGTGTTCCTGGGGTGAAATTCAGGATGGGTCTGGCCTACCTTGTGTTTGAAGTATGTACCCATCCAGACTAGTTTTCTCTCTGTCTTCTTTTACCTGTGCTACCCTAACAGAAAACAATAGAAATATGTAAAAAAAAAATCATGTCAGGGTTTAAAAATGTTTTAATAAAAATGCCTTGTTTTATGTTTGTGGCAGATTGTACTAGTTTGGACTATGGTAAATTGAGAAGTACCCTTGTATAATTTGGGTTGGCCTACCTTCTCAATTTAGAATTCCATTCCTGAGTTCCTAATATTTTGTTTCCTTCTCAGCAAAATGGTCCAATAAATTACCAGAATCGATGGCTCTTAATTGAAGGTCATAGATAAAGGAGACCACTTGGTAGGTTTTAAAAGGCAGCTGAGAAATCAATCCTATTTAAAATATTCCTCCCATTACTTCAAATTGAGGTCCCTTTGCCTCTGAATCAGTAATAGATTTGTTGAAGGATGAGTCTAGATGATTTGAAGTTGTTTGTGGTGTTAAACTAAAACACCCAGGAAGCTGCAGATTACTCTCTTAAATGGACTCTCACTCTCCATGGAAGGGAGTTATTCCTGTATCCAGCTGCACTTTATAGTTTGCTAAGCCCTCACTGCTGAATTGTGTGTCCTGAAAAATTCCCAGTCTGATTTCTGTAGTCTTCTCTATATGACTTTGAAGTATAGCTATCGAGCTTAGGGTGGAGCCTATATTTCTCTTAGAATTAGAACTGCCTCCAGACTACAGAAATCATTTGCCATGGAGGAAATGGCAGTTTCATAGGGTGGACTCTGAGGCAGCCCCAGTAAATTCCCACCTTCAAACGCTGCCCTCCCTAGGCACATGTCTCCAAGAGTTTCCTAAGCTAGAGTTGGCAGCTCTAATCTTGAAGACAATATAGAAATGTAGTTGTTCCTTCATGGACTGGAAGTGCCTGCTGGGAACATGTCACCTTGCTTTTACAACAGGTCTCTGCTAGCTTGTAATTTGGTTTCTGGCTCAGATTCATAGGCGTACTTTTCACCTTTAAAATCCTAAACTGCCTGTGACATAGACATGAAAGACGCTACTCCCCACCCTAATTTGAAATAAAGTAGTCCTATTGCAAGTTCTACTGCCAAGCTAGATTATGTGTGTTGTTGCTTACCAGAAGTAGTGTTGACTCAGTGGAGACTCCTGCTTTGTTTCATTTCTTCCTGAGAGAAAACTGTCACATCTATACCTTAGCTCTTGCAGAAGAGTACCCAAACTCTTATTGCTTGTGTTTGTGGGAGGGGTTTGGCTCACTTGTAGAGCATCTTTTTGCATGCAGAAAGTCCAAAGTTCAACCCCTGGCATTTCCAGTTAAAGCTGGGGGCAGGCAGTGGGTATTGTGAAAGAGCTCTTCTTGAGACCCTGGAGTCTGAGTAGACAACACTGACTTTGATGGACCTTATACTGATTAAATATAAGGCAGCTTCATGTGTATATATTAATACACCTGCTGGTCCTACTCTTTGTATTTTCAATTTACTGCAGACTCCTTAGAGCCTAATTACTTGACAAGTGTTACAGGAAGTATCTGGATTTGTACAAGCAGAAGAAGTCAGTATAAGAAAGACATGCATTCTTCCTTGCCTGTCGCAAGTACACTTTGGTAGATGGCTATGTATAGGACAGTTCCATGTTGAGTTGTAGACAGAATATAAGTGTTTCAAAGATGGCTGAATCCCTGAATTTGAAAGATGGTTAGCCAAATTTCTTAATCTGGTTTCACCAGACCTCATCTTCTGCAATGGCCCCTATGTACCCAGGGGCAGACAGCCCAGAAAAGGAAAGGCCTAGACCCAGCTGCCATGGGTGGAGGCATTGGGTGAGTCTATGGCTAGGTCTGAGATCAACAACCCACTCCCATCCCCAGCAGTGGTTGCTTGGCTTGGAGAAGACAGCAGGCAAGCCTACTGTGGCCCGGTCCACCACTGGCAACTTTATTAATCCAGGGTACTATTAATTCTTATAAATGCGATTACATGTGTATATGCATAGCTTCTTCCTCATG
This sequence comes from Heteronotia binoei, assembly GCF_032191835.1. Classification (NCBI taxonomy): domain Eukaryota; kingdom Metazoa; phylum Chordata; class Lepidosauria; order Squamata; family Gekkonidae; genus Heteronotia; species Heteronotia binoei. The sequence goes on along the minus strand of NC_083223.1, from coordinate 140,508,042 downwards.
CCTTCATATAGAGAACCACATCGCATAATGCATCTTTTGTACAATCTTGTGCCTCTGTGCATTGGCTGGTTTATCTAGAATGAAAGGTCAAAAGGAAACGTGCTGAAGGAACGCGATATGGCAAGTGTGTTTTTGTGAAAATAAATGGCGTTTGAGACAAGGAGAGGATTGCTTTTGTCTTTGAAAGGTCATCTATATTACCTCTTTCTTTAAAGTTCTCAAATACAATTTTTTAGAGCTACCAATTTTACAGTGAAACTATAATTTGGGCTTTTAAACTGCAATATTAGTACAACAGAGTTGTAAAATAGAGCTGCTTTGAGTTTTGCGCTTGGGGAACATTGCAGGTTAGGAAGTAAAAGGGCATAATGTACCAACAGTTTGGATTCCAAATTGCTTGCTGGCAGGGCTTTTTTTTGTAGCAGGAACTCATTTGCATACTAGACCACACACCCCTGATGCAACCAATCCTCCAAGAACTTACAGGCCTACTGTAAGCTTCAGGAGGATTGGCTGCATCAGGTGTGTGTGGCCTAATATGCTACAAAAAAAGGCCCTGGTTGCTGGAATGCAGCTCTGGAAAACATGTATCTGGAAAACGAGCCCCATGTTAACAGCAGGGAGTCAGTTCTGTACCTGGGCTACACCTACAATCATACTTGACAACAGTAAACAGCCTTAGAAATAGTGGTAGACTGAAGTGACCTCTACTATATATATATTTTACCCCCAATAAAAGGGGGGAGAAGGGTACTCTACCCCATGTTCCTCACAAGTCCCCACTTCCAGAATGCTGGTTTCTGTTGAGTATATCTCTGGTTTGTCCAGCAGGTGGCTCGTCTGTTCCATGCTTAGAAATCTCTTGGCTAACCAAACCTCCTTAATAATCAACACTGGGTAGCCTAAGGATATTCTTTTCCTCATTTTTCCTCCAACAGTTTTGAACATCGCCAGCAGTATCTCCATTCTTTTTTGTTTGTTTGGCAAGAGAACAGTGTATGATTTTTCTACACACTATTTGCTTTAACTACTTGTTAATAAGGAACAGGCTACAGGGGGAACCTGGCTGCTTATAAACATTCTGGGATTTGGCAGTTGGTTATTCACACACAGAGATGAAGAGGTTGAAGGATATGTGGCTGTTTTGTAGGGTAACTTATGTGCATTTACTGATCTTCAGCTCATTGGGAAAGCATATGTAGCCTGATAAGCTTATTTAGGAGTCCCCTTCCCTTTTTAAATCTACCTCTGCCCTAAGAAAGCTGAGCCCCACTAGGGCTGACCCACATTGGTGGTTAGGGCAGTGCTGCGACACAGGTCTTTTGCAAAAGGATGAACTATCCACAAGCAGCATCTTGGCTTTTACGTTGGGATCAATTTGTTTCCTGGCTCAGTGCTGTAAATGGCTGGGCAGAAAAGAATGATGAAAAAACATAACCCTAACTTGTTCTTTTGTATTGTTCCCTGGATCTCATCCAAAAGAGACCTTTCCTCCCTGATCTATATAATAATTTTTAATTGCATTTCCATTAAAATGGTTTTAAACATTAAAATTTCTTCTAGAATATTTTAAACTCTGAAAGTGGAAGCAGCTTTGCACAGCAAACTCAATACAATTATTTTTAGGCACCTTTTAAAAGTGGCTTTAAAAAGTGACTGGTAAGTGTGTGTTTTTTTAATCAGTTTTTCCCCCCACTGTAAACTTTTTGTTTGCTTGTGCTTAACAACATACACACTCTTCTCAGATCTTATCTCAAAAATTGCAGATGCTGACCAAACAAAAGACTTTCTTCCAAGGGAGTTCTGTGCCTAGCAAAACTTGTGCATGTGGTACATGAGCAATCTATGGATCCTCTCCAGTAGATGGAGATAATTATCTGCTTTAGCCTTTGAGTGCAAATTCTCAAAATAGGAGTTAATTTAATGCATAAACAGTTCAAATAATTTGCTGAATATGATCCCTAACAAATATTCTGTTTTATGCCAACATTATAACCAAGTACTGTTAAAAGTACTGTAGTGACTGAGGTTTCCGTTGCTTGTGTAAGATGAACAGTATCCCAAGGGGGGGTGGGGGCAGAGCTAAGAATGGTAAAGATGCAAGGAGTGTGAAATAGGCCCACAGAGGTTTATGGGCCAGTTGGTGATGCTATGGCAGAAGCAATCTTATGCAGTAATAGGATGTTTTGGAAGGGAGGTAGGCTAATCATGTAAATATCCCAAGACCACACAAGCAATGCATTCTTTTTATTTTATTCATTTATTTATTAAATTTATATACCATCTCTCACTGCTGGGTGCACTTGAGGCAGCTAACAACAGCTAAAACATTAAGGAATCTCAGTTTAAAAGCATAATCCATATAAAACTAGAAGGCAGCCTGCATGAACTAAACGCAACTAAATGAAAGGCAAAAGGAAGAGCTCTGTTTTGTAGGCCCTGCAGAATATAGATAATTGCCGCAGAGCCCACGTATCATCTGACAGCTGGTTCCACAAGGACAGAGCCACCACAAAGAAGGCTGTCGTCTTCATGGATGCCAGGTTAGTGTTCTGGAGGCCAGGAGCCTCAAGCAGGTTGAGAGTTGAAGAATGCAAGTTAGGTGGGGGGCAGGTTGGAAGAGGTGTTTTTTTTCTGCACAGAAGTTCTAGTAATACTTTTTATTGATTGGGGAGGGACGGTGGCTCAGTGGTAGAGGATCTGCTTGGTAAGCAGAAGGTCCCAGGTTCAATCCCCGGCATCTCCAACTAAAAGGGTCCAGGCAAATAGGTGTGAAAAACCAGTTTGAGACCTGGGAGAGCTGCTGCCAGTCTGAGTAGACAATACTGACTTTGATGGACCGAGGGTCTGATTCAGTATAAGGCAGTTTCATATGTTGCCAAACAGTGCTCGCCAGGTCAGTGAATATGTGCCCTGGTTGGATTGTATTTGTTAAACAATATTCCCTGTATTCAAAATCAATAGCATGATAACCAATTCTTGAGTACTGACTTCATGTTACTGTTGTGTGTCCCTTAGAAACCAGCCTGCATTAAAAAAACATCAACATGTGGAATGTGTCCTTAAGTTAAAAACTTTCAAAATATGGAAAACTGCCATATGTCAATGTCATATGGGCTCTTTAATTCACTTTGGCTTCTGAAGGCAAATGGATTCTTTTAAAGGTTTCATACACCTTAAGGACAGAACACTGTCCTCCCTCAGTTAATGAAGCTTTAATCCATATTTTCCAAAGCCTGTTTTGATCCAGTATTTTATTGTTGTTGAGCTTTATCCTTCAAGCATGTGAAACCTTTTTTTAAAAACTCAGTTTGCCTGATTGCTTTCAGAAGCCAAAGTGGGTTTCTTTTCTTTTCATTTTTAAATATTTTATTTTTTAATGAAAATAGGGAAAGGGGTAAAGGGATAAAAGAAAGAAAAGTGTACACTATTACAGTTCTGCCATATACATATATGAAAGATACATCAATCCAATACAAGTATATCTAAAAAAAGTGGATTTCAAGAGCCCATATGACCAAGACACTGGCCCTAGATCCCTTCCAGTTGGGTTTCTGCCCTGACTACAGGACAGAGACCGTGCTGGTCTCCCTCACAGCATGTTTTATATTTATAGAGCGTGATCAATTGAGCCAGTCAGTGCAACGAGATACCGTGAGGCAAATAGAAGATGGCAATAAAGACACCGGATTCTCAAAGAAGCACAGTATAAACTTTATATCCCTTTGAAAAAGGAACAAAACAGATTGTACAGTTATTAAATCGGGCCAAAACTGGAAGAACATTTATAAGCACTGTAACAAAATTGCGTTTATATGCTCATACAGCATTGTCACAGCTTTGTGTGATTGCAACACTGGTGACACCACAAATATTGTTTAAAGATTCTAAGTATAAGCTTGTTAAATTGTGAATAACTCAATACACAAAATATTTTTATAACATGTAATATTTTTGATATTTTGGATCAGACATTCCTGTGGTTCCAATATTTGTTGTTCACTGGAGAAAATGGCAGTTTTGGAAGGTGGGTCTATGGCATCAAATCACTGCGGAGCTCCCTGCCCTCTCCAGGTACTTTCCCCAGATCTCCAGGAACTCCTCAAGCTAGAGTTGATGTGCTTAAAAAAAATAGGGTTCAGGGTGGCTGACAATGTCATAGGTAAAATATCTGATATTTTGAGACAGCATCCAAGTTCAAGCATGCTAAAAACCATAATACTTTACACTATGTTAAAAACACTAACTGAATACCCTTCTAAAATGCTCAGGTAGTTTCCTAATATTCAATAGTAGTGGAGGCCTGACAAACTTGGGAAAGTCATTCCACATTTTCCAATGCTATTTTGATCTCAGAGCACAATGAAATGCTCTGCAACATTTCTTAAGAAGGGAATGTAAGTATACAAATTGACAAAAAGGCTTATAGTAAGGTAATCACCAGATCACTTTCCACTGAATAGCTGCCATACAAAACAATTGTTTATAGTTTAAACAATTTAAGACTTGATTTTTGAGACTACATAGTACCTTGTGTGCAGATTTTAAATGCTATATGCCTAAGAAAGCCACTCCACTCTTGAGGTTGCAGTTTTATGTCCTGAGATAACAAAAATTATTTAGTGACATGGTAGACTAGGCAGATGTGGTCTCTTTCAGTCAGTGGCCACCTTACAAGGCTAATTCACTTGGATCCTGACCTCAGAATGCAATTTTAAAATGTATTTTTTCCAAATGTTTCAAGTGCTCTGCATCTTAGATACTGAAAACAGCTTACAATTTCAAAATCCAAAATACCACACATATGAATTAAATCCCATGCACAGTTTCTTGGGGTAAGTCCTATTGTACTCAATGACATTTACTTCTGAGTTGACCTGCTTAGGATTGTTCTTAGACACTTGACAAGTAAAATTCATTCCCTTTTCCTTGACATTGGATCTGGGTGCAATTGAAAGCATTTGTATCTTCAGAACTGATCATATCTTCAGAGAGATAACGTTTTAGAAGCTGCAGATTTGGAGCAATTTCCCTCTTTAAAGTGTGCCGAATGGATTTAATTAGTTTTGGCCTCCAAATGGAAATCAATTGCCTGTGTTCAGTTTATCTCACACAGCGCTGTGTTTGGATACATGACTTTGTGAGAAACCAGAGACAACTTCAGTTCCAGGAACAGTAATGACCAAAGGCAATTGGTATAATTCACATCAAACTAACTTCATGTCTTCTCTAGAATAAAAGTACTTACAAGGGAAAAGATACAATGGTTATTGTTTAGGAAGGTTATTATAGGGTTATGTATACATGCTTCAGGCTGATTAAAGTAAAAAGACTTAGGGAAAAGAGACAGATTACTTTTCAGATGTAAAGTTTTTATGATAAATCAAGCTTTTTTGGAATAACCTTTTGTAGGGAAAAAACTCGTTATAAAAAGGATCTTTTGCACAGTCAGTTTGTGATGCCCAGAATGTTGCATACAAGTTGTCAGGCTCATCCTGTGCTGAGCAGGGGGTTGGACTAGATGGTCTGTATGGCCCTTTTCAACTCCGTGATTCTGTTATGATTCTGTAACCCCAACCTCTTACCTTGAGAGTGATCTTCTCTGGCAACAATATCACATTTTCCATAGACAGGTGGAATCCAAAAAGGGTGATACAAGGTTGCACAAGACTCATATGCCAGCCTAGTAGGATATTTGATTCCATCCCCTTTGAACAGCCAATTAAGCCCCTTTCAAACCTTATAACTGAGGTGTTTTGGTGGGGGGGAGCAGGATAGCCATGACAAACTCCATCCCCCTGACCAATGTTCCCTCTAAGCTGTGGAGTCTTGTGAGCAGAAATTCTACCTTGTGAACTACTAGCATTAAAGTTGTGAGGTATCATTAAAATTGTGAGCTACTGCATAAATTAGTTTGCTCTGGGGCCATTTTTTGTGAGCTAAGACAAAAAATGTGTGAGCCAGAGACTAAATAACTGAGCTAGCTCACACTAACTCAGCTTAGAGGGAACACTGCCACTGATCCTACATGCATTCGTTGGAATGTATATACAACCTACACATATGTAGACATATATGTCCTTGTTTCTCCCTCTGCAATCAGAGGCATTGCTTTTTCAGGATAAACCAATCACAAGATTGGTTTGTGCTCACACTGATATGCAAATTGGCTGTGTATATACATTCCAATGGATGATATTGGTCAGGGACAGAACTTGCTAACACCATCCTATTCTTTTAGTTTTAAAATCAGTGTACTATGTGGCGACAGTGCATGAATAAAACAAACCTGCTCACAACATTAGCTTCATCCTTTGGAGCTTTTTGTCAGGATGCATTTTTTTTTAAATGTACCTTTTCCAAGTTTTATGCTGCTCTACAGCCCAGGTATTTAAAACAGCTCACAATTTTAAAATCTGAAATATTCAATATATATCAGATAAAATAACAGTTGCAATGCAAGTAGAAATTTCACCATATAACCACCTACTAAAGCAAATTACAAGATCATTATATACACCTTTCCTTAAGCCCAGCAAGTGTTCTTTTTTAAAGGATTGTTTTTAATTCTTAAGACAATGGGGGATGTGTGGGAAAGGATATTCTTTCATACTGCATAAACTGAGCCTGGAATAATGCAGTATTTCCTCCAAAATACACATCTGTTGCTAATCTGGCTATCTTCACAATGAAGTCTGCCATGAAGTTTGGTGGAACAGTCACTTATTTTTCATTGTGAAATATAAAAAGCTCACCAACTTTTCATTCAATTAGAGTTACTTGTGAGTAACCAAAAAAAAATCCCAAACTACTTCATAAGAACACAAGAGAAGCCATGTTGGATCAGACCAATGGCCTATCCAGTCCAACACTCTTTGCCATCAGGAGATCCGCAAGCGGGGCCAGAACTCCAGAAGCCCTCCCGCTGATGTCCCCCAGGCACCAAGAATACAGAGTATCACTGCCCCAGACATAGGCACTTTCTACATTAGCCATTTAATTTTCTCTTAGTGCTCATTTCAAAGTGACCTTCTACATTAACTAGTGCCTTCAGTTCTGTCTTGCCTCACAGTTTCCTGTAGCTTCTACATTCATTTTTTGCAACTAGAACTCACACTTGATTTCAGCTTCCTTTCTCCCTGCGGTTTCCAAAACTCATTTTGGGGTGGACCTTTTGCCAGCTCCATGTTCTGGATCTCTTTTCAAAAGCAGAATGTCTCTGGTGGATCTTCGTGGCCCACCCATTGCCCTCTCCTGTACTGTCCTCTCTCTAGGTCTATGCTCCCTCCCCATTCTGTTTTCTTTCCCTTTTCCAGAGACCAGAGAGAAAGATGTGTCCTCCCAGACAGACAAACTTTAAAATAGCTAGAGAGAGCATAAGAACGAATCAGTAAATATAAAAGACTAGAAGATTTTCCCCTCCCTTCCCTTTCTTTTTGCAGAATCATGGAGGAGGGGGAAGCTGAAAGATGCTTTCTCAGGGCATCAGAATGAGGATTCCTGCTTTGGTTTCTCTTAAAGGTTCACTGTCCTGTTCTCTCTTCTCATGCCCTATAAGGAAAAAGCCATCAACGTTCAACCAGGATTCTCTTCAGCTCTCCCTTCCCTCATTACTAGTTTTATTGATGGGGGGGGGGTTAAAATGGGGGAGGGATTCCCCTCCAGCTTCTCTTTATGTAGTCTTGGTTTTCTATTTGCTGCCACAATGGTGGGAACTTTCCATCCAGACTAGCCAGCTGCAGATCCCCCACCAGGGTGTGGAAATACAGAAAGCATAATCCACAGAGAGCGATCCGAATCAAAGACATAATGACCACTACTCAGATATTGAAGAGTAAAAAACAGAATGTAGAAAGGCCCATAGTGTTCCATCTATACCTTGTGGTTAATAGCCATTGAAGGACCTCTGCTCCATTTATTTATCCAATTCCCTCTTAAAGCAGTCTATGCTTGTAGCTGCTGCCACTTCCTGCACCAGAGAATTCCACTAGTTAATTAGGTAAAGAAGTACTTCCTTTTATCTGTTTTAGGCCTACTGCTCATTATTTTCATTGAGTGCCCACAAGTCCTTGTCTTGCGAAAAAGGGATAAAATTACTTCTTTCTCTACCTTCTGGGGAAGGCAATGGCAAACCACCCCGTAAAAAGTCTGCCGTGAAAACGTTGTGAAAGCAACGTCACCCCAGAGTCAGAAATGACTGGTGCTTGCACAGGGGACCTTTCCTTTCCTACCTTCTCTGCCCCATGCTTCATTTTGTAAATCTCTATCATGTCACTAATCAGTCATCATTTCTTGAAGCTAAAAAGCCTCAACCTCCTTGATATTTCTTCAAAGGGAAGGTGTTTCATCCTCTTTATCATTTTTGTTGCTCTTTTCTGCACTTTTTCCAATGCTGTAATATTTTCTTTTGTGGTACAATGACCAGAACTGTACATGGTATTTCAAATGAGTCTTCACCATAGATTTAAACTGTGACATTATGATACTGGCTGATTTATTTTCAATCCCCAGCATAGCACTTGCCTTTTTAAATTGCAGTTGCATGCTGAGTTGACATCTTCAGTGAGCAGTGCTGGATTAAACCCTGTGGAGGCCCCTAGGCAGTCAAAATCTTAGGGGTGTGTGTGCAAATTATCTCTGAGCACCTGCCCCACCCCCCATGGCCCCCACTGCAGCCTGCAGGCACCTTTGACAACACTGCAGGGGAGAGGCAGAGAGAGGCAAACTTGGCGAAAACACCAGCAGCAGCTGCATCAGGCAAGTTGGGCAAAGAGCAGCTCAGTTGCTGGCTTTGCGTGCAGGCTCCAAGGGCTGCAAGCAGGGGAAAACCGTGGGGGAAAGCTGGCCTGGGGCCCCTAAGGCATGGACGGCCCTAGGCCAGTGCCTACTTGGCTTAATTGTTAATCAGGCCCTGTCAGTGAGTTATCTACCATGACTCCAAGATTTCTTTTCTGGTCAGTTACTTACTGCCAGTTTGGACCCCATTAGCATATTTTATAGTTAGGATTTTTTTCTACAATGTGCATTACTTTGCATTTGCCCGTGTCAAGCCTCATTTGTCATGTTGACACCCACTCGCATAGCCTTGACAGATCTCGCTGGAGCACCTCACAGTCTTCCCTGGTTCTCACTGCCCTGAACAACTTAGTGTCATTTGCAAACTTAGCCATTTCACTACTCTTACTCCAACTGCAAATAATTAAGGAACAAGTTAAAAAGCACTGGACCTGATAGTGAGCTCTGACTGTTTGCCACCTTACACTGTGAAAACTGCCCATTTATATTCAATCTCTGTTTTCTATTAATGGAGCAGTTTTTAACCCACAGGAGGACTTGTCCTCTTATCCCATGACTGCTGCGTTTACTTAGGAGCAGGGCTTTTTTTTGAGCAGGAACGCACAGGAACACAGTTCCAGCCGGCTTGGTATTAGGAGGTGTGGCTTAATATGCAAATGAGTTACTGTTGTGTTTTTTAAAAGCCTTATGTGGAAAAATGGTGACATCAGGCGGTGTGGCCTAATATGCAAATGAGGTCCTGCTGGAAACTCTGGAAACTTTTTAAAAGATGGGGTTATGTTGGCTAATTTTTGGTCCTTGGGAATGGAGGCAGATTTTAGTGACAGATAATGTATTTTTCTCAGGTGATTTGAGTTCTTTCAGAGCTCTTGGATTTATGCCATGTGGCACTGGTGATTTGTCAGTTTTTAGTTTCTCCATCAGTTCTGGCCCTCCACTTGTCACCTCAATCCAACTCAGATTTTTCAACACCCCTTCTGAAATCTGCTGTTCACACACCGGCGCAAAAATGAATGTGGTATGTTTTTCTATGGGGGAGTGAGGCAACAGTCCCCAATGGGAGGCTAGGAATCCACCCCCCCAAGGAATGCCAGATGTTTCCTAAGGGGGAAAATGGGGGGTCAGCCTATGCTTCTGGTGTAGCAGGCTTCATATTGTTTGGGGAAATAGTGTTTTGCAACACAGACGTTATTTAGAGAATTGTGGAGATGCAACAGTTCTAAGTGGACATAGTTTGGAGAGGAAACATACCCAATGGATAAAATGAACACGGCTAGCCTTATATGTGTAACATGTCCCTTTAACAGCAGGTTGCATCAGGTTGCGTGTCGATACAACTCATGCTCTTCAACTTGTTCATTAATGATCTGGAGTTGGGAGTAAGCAGCGAAGTGGCCAAGTTTGCAGATGACACTAAATTGTTCAGGGTGGTGAGAACCAGAGAGGATTGTGAGGCACTCCAAAGGGGTCTGTGGAGGCTGGGTGAGTGGGCGTCAACGTGGCAGATGAGGTTCAGTGTGGCCAAGTGCAAAGTAATGCACATCAGGGCCAAGAATCCCAGCTACAAATACAAGTTGATGGGGTGTGAACTGGCAGAGACTGACCAAGAGAGAGATCTAGGGGTCATGGTAGATAACTCACTGAAAATGTCAAGACTGTGTGCAATTGCAATAAAAAAGGCCAACGCCGTGCCAGGAATTATTAGGAAGGGAATTGAAAACAAATCAGCCAGTATCATAATGCCCCCGTATAAATGGTGCGGTCTCATTTGGAATACTGTGTACAGTTCTGGTCACCGCACCTCAAAAAGGATATTATAGCATTGGAAAAAGTCCAGAAAAGGGCAACTAGAATGATTAAAGGGTTGGAACACTTTCCCTATGAAGAAAGGTTAAAACGCTTGGGGCTCTTTAGCTTGGAGAAATGTCGACTGCGGGGTGACATGATAGAGTTTTACAAGATTATGCATGGGATGGAGAAAGTAGAGAAAGAAGTACTTTTCTCCCTTTCTCACAATACAAGAACTCGTGGGCATTCGATGAAATTGCTGAGCAGTCAGGTTAAAACGGATAAAAGGAAGTACTTCTTCACCCAAAGGGTGATTAACATGTGGAATTCACTGGAGGTGGTGGCAGCTACAAGCATAGCCAGCTTTAAGAGGGGATTGCATAAAAATATGGAGCAGAGGTCCATCAGTGGCTATTAGCCACAGTATGTGTGTGTGTGTGTGTGTGTGTGTGTATATATATATATATATATGTATGTGTGTGTGTGTGTGTGTGCGTGCGTGCGTGTGTCACAGAGTGTTGGACTGAATGGGCCATAGGCCGGATCCAACATGGCATCTCTTATGTTCTCTGTGTGTTTTATGGGGAAACTGTTGCAAAGACATGCATGACTAGTTCTGCAACCCATTCTAATAACACTGCCCCATTAATTATTAATTGCAAACGCCTATAGTTTCTTATTAACATTAAATCCTATTTTTCTAGCATCTTCAGCAACCTGTTCTCAGATGATTATGAAGATTGTCTCTTGCTCTCTGCAAGCACTCAGGGAGGTTGCCAGTCTCCAGACTGGAGAATCTAACTTTGGCTGCCAAAACAAAAAAGCACAACCTTGCAAAAAGAGTTCTCACAGACCCATGTCTGGGAAAGTGATTTCTTCCAAGTGGTTTTGGAAAATAGGTTTAAAAACAAACAATTAAGGTAGAGGATTTCAGTTTCATGATGCTTTGGTTAACTGCCATATCATTTGATCGGTCTTATATATTGCTATTTGTGAGACAAAAGTATTTGACCCGCATACAGTCCTAAAAGGTCAGGGGGGCTCTAGGTCAGTGGTTTTATGGGTGGGAAGTGCAGACACCAGAAATGTGTATATCTCAAATGTTGCCGGTCACTCACCTGTGTTAGACTCCCATTTACAAGAATCTTAACAAATTATGAATATTATTAAAGCTGTCACAGCGTAGACCGGACAAGATAAACAGAGAACTGGGGAAAATAGAATCTCATGACATGGTCAAGCTGCGATATATTTTCTGAACCCTCCTGACCAGATATATTCACTGACTTGCATTTTATTTGCCAAGCATTTACTTGCATTTTTATTTATTTCAAATGGACTACCCTTCCATGGCTTCTCACCTTTTACTGTTCCCATTACTTTGATCATTAACCATACAGGCCTTTTAAAATATCTATTTATACCTTTGCTAATTCACGGTATACATTTTATTTGAGCTTCCAGCATTGTAGTTTTAAATATTTTCCAAGCTTCTGAAAAGGATTTGACCCTCCTTACCTTTCTTTTCAGTTTCTTCTTCACAAGCCCTCTCATTTGAGAGAAGTTACCCCTTCTAAAGTTAAATGTCGTTGTATTAGTCTTTTTGGAGAACTCCCTATTTACATGCTGAACTTAATAGCATTATGGCCCCTGTTCCCAACTGGTGCTATCGTGTTTACTCCTAGTGCGTAATAAATATAAACCCTTCCTCCCTACACCATCCATGCATCAAGACTCCTAATTTGTGCCTGTTTAGCTGACCCTGTGAAAGGAACAGGCAGCAGTTCTGAGAAGGTTACTCTGGAAGTCCTGGCCTTGAGTCTTCTTCCCAGCAGCCTGAATTTTTCCTCCAGGACCACATGATCACATTTCCCCTCATTGTTGGTGCCAATATGTACCATGACAGCTGGTTCCTTCACGGCACTGTCTACTAGCCGATTAGACCATGTGTTTGGCGTAGTGGTTAAGTGCATGGACTCTTATCTGGGAGGATCAGGTTTGATTCCCCACTCCTCTACATGCACCTGCTAAATGACCTTGGGTCAGCCACAGTTCTTGAAAGTGCTACTTTCTAAAGAGCAGTTCTCAAAAGAGCTCTCAGGCCCACCTACCTCACAGGGTGTCTGTTGTGGGGAGAGGAAGGGAAAAGAGATTGTAAGCCGCTCTGAGACTCCGAGTGAAGAGCAGGGTATAAATCCAATCTCCCCCTCTTCTTCATGTCCACTATCTTTACACCAGGTAGGCAAGTCACCATGCAGTTGGTACACAGGTTTGCAACCCATCTGCCTACATGCCTAAGGATCAAATCACCAACTACCAAGACTCCTGCTCCCTCCCTCCTTGCCCAAGGATAGTTCCTAGGTGTGAAAGGATACCTGTTCACCAACTGCATAAGGGGTCCCTTCTGAGGGAGCATTTCCCCTTTCTTTAGCACAGTGCCCATTTCCCCTTGACCCTCATGCTCTCTGACAACAGCAGGGGTGCTATTCTTAGAGAGGGACACATCCAAGACTCTTATCTGTGTGCCTAACTGATTGCCTTCTGCTCTTCCAGGTAGGTCATCTTGGCCTTGAGAGTGCAAACTCATTCCCTGAGAACCAGGAGTTCCTTGAACTGAGCACACACCCATAACTTCTTTCCAGCTGGCAGATAGTTATACAAGTTGCATTCAGTGCAATATACTTTATACCTCCCAACACCCTGCTGGCATTCTGCCTTCATAATTGCTCTCCCCCCATTTCCATCAATTTACTATTTATTTCATCAATTTACTATATTACCCCTTTAGGGATATGGAGAGACTAGTACCCTGACTTCCTCATCCTGCTGCTGAACTCACACATCTGCTTAACTTGCCTGCTTATTCCCTTGTTGCAGATGATTTGTCATTGGAGCTGACACTTGGGACTGGAGCTGGGCCTGTTACTTCACAAGGTTAATATATATAGTTAATATATGAAATCCCCTCAACCTTTCACACACACACAGACATGGCAGGTCTGTTGACTGAACCTTGCAAGGTCTTTGAGTGGTGAGAGTGTCTCTTGTGAACTTTTTTTGAATCTTCTAGGGACTGAATGAACAGTTCTTCAACAGCCAGCAAGTTACCTGTTGGAGACTATTGTCACAGAGAATAAAATAGAGTGGAATATATGTTACCCAAACAGCCTACATGTGTAGGAGCATCATCCTTTAATGTGTCAGAAGCCTATACACAAGTGCTTAGGGCAATTATTATTGAGACGGTTAAGCCAGGTGTATACCAAGATCCAAGATGTAATCTAATGCTTCATGAGGGTGTGCAGATTCCTGGAAATAAACAGGTATAGGTTCAAAGTTAATTTATTAAAAGAAGGAATAATAGCAAAAGGAAATTAACAAATTGAACACAGCTGGAAACACACACACTAAATAAATGTTCTACAAATCCTAACTTCTATTAAATTCTAACCTAAGCAGATATTACTAATCTAAGAAAAAATGGGATAGGAGAAGAAAAGACAAAGCGGCGGAGGGGGGCGGAGATATAAGAGGCTGTTTTGGAAAGTGAAGTCCAGTTAGCTTATCAGAGGAAGGAGAGAGACCAGGGTAGATGAGAGAAGGCTGGAAAAGGAGAGCATGGTCTTCAAGGGCACCTGCATTGGGCAGCAGGGCTGATGCAGATTCATGCACATGTCCCCTACTTTGTATTCCCCCTGGGAGTTTGGAGCCAGTTCCTGGACCCCAGTAACGAGATTGGAATTCAACTACTGTAACAAGGTGCTGGGCTTCTTGGGGCTAACTTTATACCCCAAAAGGGTTAAGATGGGGGAAATAAGACACAAAGTGGAGAGAAAAGTTGCAAACCTTATTGTGGAATTGGAGGGAAATGGCTGCACAGGAAAATAGGTTCCCAAGGAGGGGGAGATTGGGATGATGTTGTTTATGTGGTGGTTATCACTTGGAAACCAGGGACAACATAGCAAAAGGAAATAAAGATACTGAAGTCAGAGATGGATGAGTTGATGTGTCACTCCTAAATCTCAGACATATTCTGTTGGGATTTGTGTAATTCCAAAATCAATTAACTGAGAGACTGTTATTACCTTTGAATAAGAGAGGAGGTGAGTGAACTCACTTGCATTCATCCTTTCCCCAAAATATTGCAAATTACCTTTCTTCCTTTCTTAAACTGGAGGACATGCCTTACCGCATTGAGATTCCCTTCTGCCCCTAGATTAGAGAAAAACATGGCTTCCTACTATTCCAAACTTCAGAAGAAGCTTAATTAATAAATAAAATAAAATAAGGATGCATAGCCTTTCTGAAGGGATCCCACTTACGGCTATATGCACTGATCTGAGAGCTCACTCACAGCTAATAAGCGGTCAGCTCCCCTTGGAAGAAGGATATGAATCCAATGGTACTTGTCATGTGCTCTTTTTGAGGGAGTGTCTCAGTCACCTATTGTATATTCTCTCCTGCACTAATTAATAAACCTCTTTTAAAATATTGTTTAAAAGGCATTTTAAATTATTCTGTGTACTCCAGAAGAAGAAGAATTGCAGATTTATACCCCGCCCTTCTCCCTGAATCAGAGACTCAGAGCGGCTTACAATCTCCTATATCTTCTCCCCCCACAACAGACACCCTGTGAGGTGGGTGGGGCTGAGAGAGCTTTCACAGAAGCTGCCCTTTCAAGGACAACTTTGTGAGAACTATGGCTAACCCAAGGCCATTCCAGCTGGTGAAAGTGGAGAAGTGGGGAATCAAACCCGGTTCTTCCAGATAAGAGTCCACACACTTAACCACTACACCAAATTGGCTCTCAATCAAGAGCTGGTACCCTCAATAAAGAAGAAAGTGAATGTAGTAGAAGTTATAGGCTATGACAAATTTGATAGCCCATGGTGTGTGAGGATATCACTAGATTAAGGATGCCCTGCTGAACTACAGTTTAATTGGTGCTAACTTGAAAAAATGGGATGGGGAAAGTTATCAACCCACCCCCTTTTATGCCTTGTGGCAATGAGCTGTGAGAGATATTGTATAATTTATAATAGTCCACTGAATTAGAATTTCAGAAGTCTTATGAAGGTGTGGAGACTCAGTTTTCCCTTTATCATACAGATGGACCATGTAGGTTAGGTGCTTCATTTCCCATACCTTGGGATCTGGCTTATGGTGGCAGCGGATTGTGCCAGTGCTTCTCATTGGGCCAGATTGGCCCCTGAGGCTGTCAGCCCAGCAGGACTTTCCCCAGTATCCTGTATGGCCAGTCTCCCCCTGGTTGAAAGGGACTACAGGGAGGGAGAGGAACATGAAAAAAGCCAGTCTCTGCTGATGGCTGATTGGATAGAAGCCATAGACCAGGGGTGGCCAATGGTAGCTCTCCAGATGTTTTTTTGTCTACAACTCCCATCAGCCCCAGCCAGCATGGGGCTGATGGGAGTTGTAGGCAAAAAATACCTGGAGAGCTACCGTTGGCCACCCCTGCCATAGACTTTTGGTCTAAATAAATGACTTTCATGTTCTTTCTTATGAAGATAACAAGTTATGCTCTCTTGTATCCTCATGTTCTTTTCCTAAGACTTTTGAAAGAATACAGGTAAAACAAAACAAGCCCATCAAGAAGAAAAACAACAACAACCTTAACAGACATTATGTTATGGCTGTTGGGTCATTGTTATAAATAAGTTTCTCTTTTCCAAAACAGGTCCTCTTTTTATACATTCACTATGCACTTTTTCTAATACATTAAATAGTTTAAATGTTGTTTTTTTGAAGCAAAACAATAATTGCTGTCTTGGAGGTCCAGCAGATTGCTAAGTGATTTAGGAGCATATATGGAAGCTTCTGCAAACATGATACACTAGTCTGGGTTTCATCAGATCAATTTGGGCCAATATTGAAGAATGTATGGTTCTGGTGGGGGAAGTCTTTTCTAAACATTTTGGGATCTCTATGGGAAAGACAGTTTACTACTCAGTGCTCTTTAATTGCCTTGAGTAAGTAACTTATTTTGTTTCTGTAAAGTAATCCATAGTAACTGTCTGAAAATACATCAGCTTCCACAAGCCAACTTGGAGCTGAGCACTTAACTAGCATTGCAGATTGGAAAGTCAGCAATCAATGCCAAAGACATTCAGCATATACCAGCAGATCTTGCTACAGTCTACCTATAAACACTAAACCTGTTAAAATTCATGGAGGTGGCCAAACATGTGTCATTTAACAAACTATGCAATGGAATAAATGCAAATACCTTTGTTTGTTAACCCTGGAGAACCTTGGCTGAATGGGGGAAAGGACATGAAAAGTTAGATTTGGGAAGGAAACCAAAATGGAAGAGAAGAAACCATACTCTGTTTTGAAGAGAAAGTATCCAATGCTGTTGTATTCATGGTGACTGGAAGATAATTCTTGGGTGGGAACCACCTACAAGGGATGGAGGGTTCTGGGCTTGTGCACTTATTGTTGGAACTCTCTGCCTAGGGCAGCGATGCTCTGTATTCTTGGTGCTTGGGGAGGCACAGTGGGAGGGCTTCTAGTATCCTGGCCCCATTGATGGAACTCCTAATGGTATTTGTTTTTTGCCACTGTGTGACACAGAGTGTTGGACCGGATGGGCCATTGACCTGATTCAACATGGCTTCTCTTATGTTCTTAATTTACCTTGGTGCCTGTGGGAAAATTGCCCAGTTTGGTGTAAAATCAAGATGTTTTCCTCAGGACCAGAACATTGTAACTTAGCAGTCATTGGTGTTTTGGGGGTTGTGTCCTAATTGGTGCAACAGAGTTTTTATTGGCATAAATTAAGGATTTGTATTATGATAGGATAATGTTGCTAACCTATAAAAAAGGAGACACTAGGTCATTCATGGAACATATACCTGGAATGGTTGTTTAAGACTGGCACAGGGCAAGGTATGGTGATGGTATCTGAGAGAAGACAAAGTGGTCCTTTCTGGTCTGATTATGTGGATTGTGATGCTTCTCTTTGCATTAGAATCAGCTTGTGTGTGTGTGATTGAAGGCGGAGCCTCTGAATAATTAATTAATACCCCTATAATAATGAATATAATGAATAAGAGCATGCTTTGCCTCCAAAACTAAAATGTCTGATGTAATTATCTGTTGGAGCACTAACTCCTGCCTGAGCGGGTGTATGCTTGAAGCTGGCTGACTAGATAAGCTAACGGCCTCTTGGAGGTGCCTTGCTGAAATAGATAAGTAAGGGAATGATGTCATGGAATGTTACTGGGGAGAACTCTGCGAAGGAGGGATCTTTGAAATCAGATAAGCCTGCGTGCTTGCTAGAAAACTGTCTGTATGCAGAATGATTTTAACTCAGTCTTTGGAGCAGCCAAACCCAACTGAGCCCTACTTTTGGTACCAGAATTTCTGCTTCATACCAGAAATTCTGTGCGGACCTTGTTATTTTTCTGCTACATTATCTCCATACTGAAAAAGTTGCCTCTTATTGTCTAAAAGTAATATGAGAGTTCCTTATACTCTGCCGCTCCTTCTCTTCTTATGTTTTTGTTTCTCCCTCTGTAAGGTCTTGCAGGAGGCAGGGCAACTCTGTAGGTCTGCCCTGTGAGAAGCCATGCTGGACAAGCCTAGGCCTGCCTAAGCAAACTTACTTAAACTTGCACATCCAGTGATAGGGGATACTTGTAGCAGGAACATGAATGTGAGGTAGGGATAAGTAGATGGGTATAAATCTACCTTCTATAAAATAAGTTTTACCTTTTAAAATATATTTGCCTCATAATGTTGGCTGTTAGATATTACCTGCATTTTCCTACTGAGTAACTTTGCAGGAAGAAACTAAATAATTCATAGCAGATCATTGTATCATTTGCAAAGGAAATTTCTATAACCTTGATTATTTATCTTGCAAAACCTGAATCATGGTTTATGTCCAAAAAGGCATCTGGAACTGTAAGGTTTCAAAAGGGGCTTTGATCAATGCAGTTCTGGTGTAGCTGGAATTTTAGATTGTTTTCATATTTCTGGTCTATGTAAGCCAAAGGATCTGTCTGGATGCAGAAATAACTGACATTAATGAGGATAGTAGACTATATAATAATAAGCCCAAGATGATGTAGCTGATGTTGTTAAGGCCCATAATAGGGGGGCAGGTCTCCCACTACAACAGGAAACTTCCTGATGATTCCCCCTATTCTCTATTTGCACTTCACATGCCAGCAGGGTGAAAATGGGGAGGGGGTGAGCACCAGCTATATAGTTTAATTAGAGTTCTGAGCACCATCCAGGAAGTGAGATTGTGATGTTGGTATATTTGCCTCACCACCTAATTCTTCCATGGGGTTGCTGGCTGTGGCTGGCAACCCTACTCATAATAGTATTACCTGAGTATGTGGGCAATAATTTCAACTTCTTCTGCAATGGAAAAAAAGTGCAGGGATGTACTAATAATATATGAATGGCATGCTTTAAAAGGTGGTTTAAGATTAGTAGAACAACCTGCAAAGAACGGCATTGATCAAAGGCTGCCTTGGGGACCCTATTTTGGTGGAAAGTTGACATAAAATGTTTTAAATAAAAATATTTTTTAAAAAGAGGTAAGAAAGAGAGGCCTTTGTCCATGGGGTCACAAAGAGTCAGACTCGACTGTGCGACTGAACAACAACAAAAAAGAAAGAGAGGGAGAGGCTAAACACAAAGTTGATAATTAGATGAAATTTATAGGCAGGGCAAGGTACAATGGAAGCAGTAGGATACCGGCCTTTTTTTCTGGAAAGAGAGATGCTGGATCTCTCAAGAAGGAAACGGAGAAACATGTGGGTGCCCCTCATGAACTTTTAAACATTTTTTGAGAATTTTGTTTCCACTAATAGGTTCCGGAACGCCATTCTGCCATGTTCCCCCAGAAAAAAGCCCTGGTTAGATATAATGGATACTTACAAGCCAGGCTTTTTTGGATCAGGAACCCACAGGAATGCAGTTCCAGCTGGCTGAGCCAGGGCTTCGGCTCAAAAAAGGGTCTCTGGCAGAGGGAAGGCACTAGGTAGCCACATGATTCCAGACTGCGCGCTCTGTCCTCTCTGTTATCCTCCAATGGGCTTGTGAAGAGAGCAAGAGATGTGGAAGAAGATATTGGATTTATATCCTGCCCTCCACTCCGAATCTCAGAGTCTCAGAGCAGCTCACAATCTCCTTTACCTTCCTCCCTCACAACAGGTACCCTGTGAGGTGGGTGGGGCTGGAGAGGGCTCTCCCAGCAGCTGCCCTTTCAAGGACAACCTCTACCAGAGCTATTGCTGACTCAAGGCCATCCCAGCAGGTACAAGTGGAGGAGTGGGGAATCAAACCCGGTTCTCCCAGATAAGCGTCCGTGCACTTAACCACTACACCAAACTGGCTCTCATGAGTCACCCATGAGCCCACCCTCCAAGGAGAATCTGGTTCTGTCATTGTCCACTTTGCTGCATGTGGCTGTCTCTCTCTGGCTGTGCTTTTTTTGGGGGGGGGGGGCGAAACAAGGTCTCTTACTGGGCTGTGTGAGAACACACATCCATGAAAGGCAGCTGATGGCACTGTACTGTTCTGTGTCAATATGCGGAAAGTAGCCTATTGGATGGTAATGTCACTTCTGGTGATGTCAGGGGGTGTGCCTAACATGCAAATGAATTCCTGCTGTGCTTTTTCTACAAAAAAGCCCTTCTTACAAGACTGAAAGATCTTTAGCAAAACAAATGTATTCTACAATATATTTAAAGTATTAATGATTATTTTATGGCACTGTGTGTAGTATAGCCAGGAGAGCCTAAGGTTGTCTTGCAACCTGAACTTCTAGCTATCTTTTAGCATTATGCACCACTAGGTGGAAAGCTAGACTTATTTTGGGGGCTAAGAGAGCTCTGAAAGAACTGTGATTGACCCAAAGTCACTCAGCTGGGTGCATGTGGAGGAGTGTGGAATTCAGATTAGAGTTATCCAGATTAGAGTCCATCACTCATAACCACTACACACTAATTCTCATATTTAAAGTATATTTTTGTTAATGTGTCTTCAACGAAAGTATTCTGACAAAGGAACAAAGCCAAAAATGTTCTTAGCTTGGCAGCTCTTTTTTAAAAAATATTTTCCCACTAGCTTTTAAAATCACTGGGGACTTGATAAAGATGGTCAAAGAAAAAAAAAAATGCCTTGCATCCCTTTGAACATTTCCAGAGCATGAAGCATGATTTTCTGATCTCCTCACTTCCACTACAATCCCAAATGCTGATTCCAGGGAATAGAGGTCCCCTAGGAACAGCATATCAGAGCATTTGGACCCACAGCTGGAAGGGGAGTTGAGAGAACTATGCTGCACAGGTAGAAATCCTTTTATTGGTAGAAATACTCTGTTGAATTCAAGCCACTATAATTCTGAAAATTCTACCTTTTGTGTAAATTGCTCCTTTTAAAAAAAGAAAAGCTGCGATTTCCAAGAGTACTGATAGAGGGCAAACAAGAATTACCTTAGATCTTTAAGGCGGAAAAGAAGTTAACTCAGATTAAACAATTAAAGAAAAATAAAGCACCAGAACCTAATGGTTTTATAACTAAAATTCACACAGATATTGGAAACTTTTTAAAAAGTTATTTAATATCTTAAACAAGTAATTAGATTTCATTTTTAAAAGTTTCAGCATTACCTCTAAGCTCCACAGTGTAGTGAGCAGAAATTCTACCTCGTGAGTGAAAAAACTTAGCATTAAAATTGTGAGCAAGTCTACATTTGACTAAAAAAATTCTACCTTGTGAGTGAAAAAACCTAGCATTACAGTTGCGAACAAGCCTACATTTGACTACATTCAACAACAAAATATAGTTTTTTAGCTTACATAACCTTGTAAAAACCTCAAAATAAATTATTTTAAATTATATTTTAAGAATCATTTAAGCATTGTGAGAGAAAAAATAATAAAGTCAAATTTCACCCACCCCCTTCCACTATATTGGTAGACCTGTCTTTCAGAGAACAGGTCTGCTTGTCCCAATCACTACATTGGTAGACGTCCTCTGGAGCAATGGCTCCCAACCTTTTTGGCACCAGAGACCAGTTTTGTGGAAGACAATTTTTCCAGGGACCGGTGGGGGGAGGGGAGCTGTGGTTTTTGCCACCCCAGGCTGCCCTTCTGCCTGCCCCCATACCTGTCCACCATGGGGGTCTTTAAATGGGGTGGGGAGACTGGGGCTGTTTCTGCCACCTCCAAGCTAGGTGGCCAGGCAGCAGAAGGCAAACCTGCTTCCCCCTCATTTAAAGACCCCTGCTGATCAACTGATCAGGGTGAATGAAAGAGGAGGTGTGGCCTCACTCTGAGGCTCCAGGATCTGGGGACAGCTGGGCAGGGGAAAAGAGGGAACCCCCCCCCACCAAAGCTTTGGCAAAGTTGAGTTTCTGCCAGCCACTGGAAAAGAGGGTGGTGTACTAAGGGTGGCCCTGCCCCTCCCCCACTACTCTGGAGGGGAGGGGCACAGGATGGGGCTCGAGAGAGAAAGCCAGGCTGAAAGGGGGCTCCAGGGCAGAAACTTGCCTGGCTCACTCCTTCTCACTTGAATTCTTTCCAAGAGGCAGGCTCTCCCTCCCCTCCTTCCCTTCCCCAGGTAGCCTTGCCCCACCCCCAACTGTCTACAGAGTGCCACTCTTTTTAAAGACTGCATTTCTTGCTTTGCACCACCCTCCCCTCCCCTCCACACTGTATATAACAGGCTCCTGGCTCCTGTCTTTGCCCTCTCTTCTTTGTGTAAGGCTCCCTCCTTTCTTGCAAGACATGCACACACAATGGAAGGACGAGCGAGGGGGGTATGCTATGGGAGAGTTCATGCGTCAGCCTGAGAGCTAACTCGAGTCAGCTCGCCGCCACCCCCCCCATGTCCCAGATCCCTCCCCCAAGCAATGGTCCATCTCGAGCTTGCACACACTTACTCATGAACAGACCCCTTCCCAGCCAGGCTGCAGCCCCGATCCCACCGCAAATGCCCCCCCTAAATTGGAGCCTTGTTTGTTTGCAGAACATGTATTCCGCTTTTCTGTGCTTACTCATGAATAACCACAATGCAATCACGCTCTCATTCCCTTGCAGGCATAATCCACCCCCACCCCCCCAAAAAAAGTCAGAAAAAAGTTTCTTCCCAACTTTTAAACTTCCCCCACCATAGTGTTCTCCAGGAGGGACAGCACAGAATTGCAACCTCTGCAAAAGATTCCTTGAAAGTTCCTCCCCCCCCCTCCCACCACCACTCTTTTCAAAGTTTGCTCCAGGTGGGCGGATAGACGGACTGCGGTGTGCTCACAAGACTATGGCTGGCTCCCTGCCTTGGAGTGAGGTCATGCTGCTTCTTTCATCCACCCAGGTCTCAGGTGGGCAAAAGGGGTGGCAGGGCTGCTTTGCCTCACTCCACAGCCCAGTTGCTAGCAGGCTACAGACTGGCACCAGTCCATGGCCCAGTGGTTGGGGACAGTGTTCCCTCTGAGCTGAGTTAGTGTGAACTAGATCACAGTTTTTTAGCCCTCGGCTCATACAGTTTCATCTTAGCTCAGAGCAAGCCAGTGTATGCAGTAGCTCACAACTTTAATGCCAGTAGCTCACAAAGTAGAATTTTTGCTAACAAGACTCCACAGCTTCGAGGGAGTATTGGCTGGGGAGAACAACCCACCCCTTTCCACTGTATTGGTAAATGTGGTCTCTGGAGAACAGGTCTACCTGCCCCAATCCACTATATTGGTAGACTTGACCTTGGACTGTTGCTCTGTACTGATCCTTAGAAAACATAACAGCGCCTGCTGGGAGAGGGGAAACTCTTGCAGTCTACTTTATTTTATTTTTTTTAAGTGAAATATGACAACCAGCAATACAGGTCAAGTATAACAGAGGAGGAACAATCACTAAAAAAAAACAAGGAGTTGCTTAAAGGTTATCAACCTGCCCAAACTACTTATTTATTCAAATATTTATATAGCACTTTCCTCTGTGACTAAGTTTACAAACCAGCTTACAAATACTGAAAAGCATAATAGGGGTGTGCAATTTATTTGTTTGTCCCCCCCCCCCCGGATCGATGGTAACCTGTGAGAGCCATTGTAGTCAATGGCCCCATAGGCTATAATGGAAAATCAGGTGTAGGCTGTCTGGTGTAATGGGGGTCTAATTTATTGAGGTAAAGGAACCAAATTTTTAGCATAGCTATTGGTGCCTCTCCTCAAAAACCTTCCCAAGTTTCAAAAAGATTGGACCAGAGGATCCAATTCTATAAGCTCCAGAAGGAGATGCTCTCACCCTCCATTGTCAGTTTGGTGTAGTGGTTAAGTGTGCGGACTCTTTTGTGGGAGAACCAGGTTTGATTCCCCATTCCCACTCCTCCACTTGCACCTGCTGGCATGGCCTTGGGTCAGCCATAGCTCTGGCAGAGGTTGTCCTTGAAAGAGCAGCTTCTATGAGAGTTCTGTCAGCCCCACCCACCTCACAGGATGTCTGTTGTGGGGGAGGGAGATAAAGGAGATTGTGAGCCACTCTGAGACTATTGAGTGGAGGGCGGAATATAAATCCAATGTCTTCTTCCAATGTCGTCTTGTCTCTGATGGAGGTTGTAAAGCTGAAGCAGAAATCCCCTGAGGTGACTGTTAACATTTTGTGTTTTGTGCACCAGCACCCTCTAGCACAGCTTAGAAGTAACTATGGTACTGATCCTCATAGATTCTTGAACACCAATGCCTTTACTGAAAGTCAGTTATAAGATACTGACAGGTATAATACCAAAATATTAAATAACTATCATGGCAAGTATATTAATTCAGATGAAGCTGTATTTTTAAAAAGAAGAAATTTAATGAGTAACATTATGACTGCCATTAATGTAAACAAGTGTTATGTTAGACAAGACTCTGGGAAATCAGTGTTATCAGCCTTCAAATACAGTCTACATCATTTCTCCATCTTCTTTCCTTTGAGAGTTAATATCTGCTTGTAGAAATGTGTATGTGACAAATAATCTCTTACAGCCATCACATGACCACCATCTGAATTGGACTGTTCATGTCCAGGGCCAGTGTGTCCCAATAGGCCAGGTAGGTGGCCACCTAGGGTGCTACCTGGCCTCAGGAGCAGCCAGCAGGCACCCTTCCATGTGTGCCCCACTGCCCCCAGTGCCCCTCACCACCATGGTGCTCACCCTTGCTGCCCACCTTATTGCCACTCTCCTCCACAAGCAACAGCGGTGGGGAAGGGGCAGCAGGGCAGTGCAGCAGCGGGTTTTTAGCACAGGGCAGTGCAGCAGCCAGGCTCTGAGCACACATGCCACCCCACTGCCCCTTCTGAGCCTTCCTTCCTTCCAGTGGAAGGACAGACTCAGTGGAAACACAGATCCAGGAAGGCTGAGCAGGGGTGGTGTGGAGGTGGAGGAGCTCAGTGCCATGCTGCCTGCCACTGCTGCGTTTGTCCTTGCCACCACAGGGGCAGGGACTCGGGGCCTAGGGCATCGGCCTTGCTCATGTCTCCTCTGATCTTTTTAAATCTGGGAGGTTTCCATCACAAACTTAAGGGTGTGCAAAAAAAAAAATCAGCATTAATCGGATTCGGAAATATATGGGGCCAAAATATTTGGAATACCGTATATTTCCGAATACCGCTATTCGGAATAGCCGTATATACGGGAGATACACGGCTATTTCCAAATATATGGCAAATCAATGGCAAAATAGGGTATATTGGAAGCCACCTGGAGGGGAGGGGATTTGAGGGAGAGCCCTCAAATTTTCAGGGGACCTGCAGAGTACTCTCCCCTATGAACCCCCCAAGTTCCAAAAAGATAGCGCCAGATTTCCCGCTCAGCGATCGTGCCCTTAAGGCGCGGATCTAACATGGTTGCCATCATGTAGGCCAGGGGTGGCCAACGGTAGCTCTCCAGATGTTTTTTGCCTACAACTCCCATCAGCCCCAGCCAGCATGGCCAACCCCCTGATGTAGACCTTATCCTGGGTGAAAGTCCGAAAGCGGGCCTCAAGCCCTTCCTGCAGCCTAACAACCAGGGCGTGCACCACTGGAAGAATGTCTGCATGGCCTTGAGCTGGCACTAGAAACAAGGTCAGGACCTCATGTGCCATTTTTTTTTAAATTTATTTAGAATTTATATCCCGCCCTTCCCACAAGTGGCTCAGGGCGGCTTCCAGCATTAGATCCAACATAAATTAAACAATATTTAAACATGTAAGGGAATAACTTTAAAACAGATAAAACAGATAAAACCATAAAAATTAATAAATATTCCAATATATACAGAGATCTGGCAGGTTGCATTAAAATTCTCAAGCTAGGTGTAGGCTAACCGGAAGGCTAACATGGTGCTCACCATGTCAGACGAGGTGTAGGCTAACCGGAAGGCTAACATGGTGCTCACCATGTCAGACGAGAGCATTTCTTTGTGGGTCTTGAAGGGCCCAAGAACCTCCACATTTTGAGAAATGACCACCCAATCCTCTTGGGTGAGACTGTTCTCATCCCAAAATACCCTCGTCTCAGAGACAAAGGTATCCAGGGCTGCTCTCTGCTCCACCATGCGCTCCAGCATGGCACAGGTGGAGATCCAGCATGTGCCGTCTTCACTGTGTCGGTTTCTCACGCAGCAGATAAAAGTCCATATTGCTGTGTGAGAAGAGACCCGTGATGTGCTGACACTTCTGGAGCAGAAGTCGTTACTCATGGGTTGTGGCTAGATACCAACGATCCTGGCTTTTTGTCTGTTTCAATGCATCCTTAACCACGAGGTAGAGATGGTGGGCCACGCAAGGAAGGCATTTTAGGCCCTGATGCTGGACAGCTGCTTTGATGTTGGAACCACCATCAGTCACCATGAAGCCCGTGGTGATGTCCCTGCCTACCCAGCCCTCTAACTGCCATGAGAGGATGGCTCTGAGAGCGTCTGCTGTGTGCAGCGCATCGACTGCTTCGGCGTGCAGCAAGGCCCAGTGATAGCTGCCCTGGCAGCCCGGACCCTGCCTGCTGCTACTGCCACCCCCACCCTGCAGCTCACTGGGTTGCCACCAAAGCGCAGTCAGGGAGAGATACCCCTTGAACGCATGTTGGGAGCTCCACATATCTGAGGTGAAATGAACAGTCCCCCCGGCAGCACGGGACAAATGCTCCTTCACCATAGATATGGTTGCCCTGAAAACAGATGCCACAATGGTCCTGCTAATGGTGGTTCTAGCAGGAACTTTGTACCAGGGCGCCAGGTACTCGAGCAACCCTAGTACCCCAGGATTCTTGACCACTGAAAATGGAAGCCCATGGGTGACTGACCTGGTGAGGTTCCAGGTGATCACCCTCCTGCCGTACCTGATTCCCCCTCTTGGCATACAGGTGCCACCCCCACCAAACATCTAAGGCAGAGATGCCTGACATCCCTGGAGAGCTCTGGAGGTAGTCGCAGTGGGATGGACCTCCTGACTGGGTCGTGTTGGCCGCTTGGGCACCCCAGCACCAGCCTGCTTCTCCCCCTTAAGAAGCACCGTCTGGTGGTGCTTCTGCAAGTGGTTCCACATCCCCCCTGGAGGTAGGTGGGCAGGGTCCCGCCCACGACTGATCTGGGCCCTGCAAAGCTGGCACTGTGCATGGTGTACATACTCCGTAAGTCAGAAATGCTTCCAGACTTCGGAGGCGTACGGATGCCCAAGCTGACCAGCAGCTTGGGTGTCTGGAGCCTCCTGTGAGGTGCTTGGGGCAGACACATCTTGTCTCAGAGTGGCAGGAGGGGCTGGCCGCCGGGGGGGAAGTGGGTGGAGATGGAGGCACCTCCTGTGTCTCCATTTCTTCCCCCTCCACCCCATGCAGCCTCCCCTCCTGGCCATCCCCTGAAGGACTGCTGGTGCCCGAAGGAACCAAAGAAGGGGGCTGGTCCTCCTCAACCAGCGTCTCCTCCAGCTCCTGCACGACACTCTGCACTCTCCCTGGGGTGATCATTTTGTACAGAAAACTGGGTCCTCCCCCTCCCCTCCACCCCTCTAGTCTTCTCCTTAGCCTTGCCCCCAGGGCCCCTCTTCTGCTGCTTGTCACTCATGTCACCCTTGGCCAGTCTCACACACAACCTGAACTGAGAGTGGGGTTTTTTACAAACCTAACTCACTATACTGTACCCTGAACCAACAGGTGCCCTTACTTCTTTTTAAAAACCCTCCCACCAAAACTTGTTTGTTTGTTTTTTGGTCCCTAACCTGTTCTTCTTTGGGTTGGGGTAGTAGTAATCTAGTAAAGTTTAGGAGACTAGGTGATCCTGCCTCTACCTGGCTACAGTTTTTAAAAGGCTACCTTGAGATGAAGGCAATCCTTGTTATATCCTCCTAGTTAAACTTCTCCTAACTAAATCCTGGGACAAACCGGATTTCCTTGCAAACTAGAAATCAGGTGTCCCCTATAACTAGAGAGAAGCTGTGGTTTACCCTATGGAAATCTAAGGATGCACCGGCTTCCAGTGGCTGAAAGCAAGATGCACTTCAACCCTAGTCTCTTTAAAAGAGAGCCTGATGTGGCCTAGTAGTCATGCTGCCTTTTATGAGAAACCTAAAATCTTTTTAAATTGCCCCTATCTGGCCTAGTTGAATTTTGAAAAAAGATAATGCCCTAAACTAGATAATTTTTTTTTTTAAATTCAAAAAACACAATCCCTAAAAACACCCTCATTAGTGGGGCAGCCTATTTAGTGGCCCTAGGCAAATCGAAAGCACCCTCAGCCTCCAAAAATAGCTCTATAAAAACATGAAAGTGACCCACCCCACACAGCCCACACACCAATCCCCTTAGCACCAACCAGAGGTATTTAAAAAAACCCAAAATGTGACAAAAAGAAACTTAACTTTACCCCCCCCCCCAAAAAACAACAACAACAACAACAACAAAAAAAACCAAAACCAGGAAAAGGGACAACAGGACAGGATGCAAAACCAACAGCAACAGATCCAAACAAATCCTACTAAGAAAATGCCAACAAACTCAATTGTTAAAAAAAACTGAACCTTTTAACAATAAAAATCCTCAGGCCAAATCAGTCAACACCCCCCCCCCCCAAAAAAAAAATCCCCAGAACCAGGAAAAGGGACAACAGGACAGGATGCAAAACCAACAACAACAGATCCAAACATATCCAACTGAGAAAAGGCCAACAAACTCAACTGTTAAAAAATTGAACTTTTTAACAATAAAAATTAGGCCAAACAGTCCCCCCCCCCAAGAACCAGAACCAGAAGAGAAAAGGAACAACAGCAGCCCAACACAGCAGCAACAAATCAAACACAGAGTCCTTTTAAAACAGTAAAAAACTTGACTTTTAACAATACAGGAACTTAACCAACCCCTCCCCCCAAAAAACCCTTCACCCTAGCCCCAAGAAATCCAAGCCACCCAAATCAGGAAAAGTAAAAGGACACTGCACTTTTAAAAGTCCTCTCACTAAAGTAAGATATGGGC
The DNA here is from genome assembly GCF_032191835.1 of Heteronotia binoei. Classification (NCBI taxonomy): domain Eukaryota; kingdom Metazoa; phylum Chordata; class Lepidosauria; order Squamata; family Gekkonidae; genus Heteronotia; species Heteronotia binoei. Next base: position 140,479,006 of record NC_083223.1, on the reverse strand, counting down.
AAATTGGCAACCCCCCCCCAGGCTGCCACCCCCAGCAGAACCCCCTAACCCTAACCCCAAATAAGCTGCCCACCCACCCAAATCTGGATAAGTAAAGGGACTCTGAGTCTTAAAAAGTCCTTTTACTTTTATCCTAACTAAAATAAAAACAAGAACCCCAAGACTATCTTACCTTAGATGACTTCTCCAGGCAGGTCAGGCAAGGCTGAGAGAGAGCAGCAGCAAATGAGGCCAAGGGCCAGCGCAGCACAATCTCTCTCTCACATCAACACAGCAGCAATGGAATGGAGTCCAGCCAGGCAGACTCCTTAAAAAGGTTCTCTGGCCCTACACAGAGCAGTTTCAAAAAATACCACTGCTCTGTGATTGGCCAGAGAACAGTGTTTACTTGGATACCCAAGTAAACAAAAGAACAACAATGTTGCTGGTGGCTGGGGGATTAGCCCAGCCATCAGCTACACAACAGCCCTGCAAAGCATGCATTTGCAATGCATTTTGCAAATGCATGCTTTGGATTGGCTGCTGGGGCTCCTCTCCCCCTCCCTCCCTGATCCCAGGGAGGCTATGGGAGATGCGGGAAAAGGCTTCCAAAGGCAGGAAAGGAGGCAAGCAGCTTCCCTGAGGCTGCAGAAGCTCCTTTCCCGCCTTTTACATTGAGTTCCGTATACTTCTGAATATTGATTCAAAAGTATATGGGGAGCCGTATACGACTCCCGTATAATGCCTTCCAATTGGATTCGGAAGTATACAGCGCCGTAAATTTCCAAATCAGGGGGTATTTGGCAGTCTATTTGGTTCTGCTGAACCGAATGCACACCCCTACTTCCAATGCCTTGTCTAGTTTACTTATTTATTTATTCTGGTTATATCCTGCCCTCCACGCCGAAGCAGGCTCAGGGCAGCTACTTTTAACCCCTACTTCGTATAAACTTTCATTACCTGAGCTGCACTTTCGTAGTGTAGATACACCCACAGTATTAAAATCTTGAGACTTTAGTTCTAGTTTTTCAGTCTTGTAGAACCAGAATGTTTGACAAGACTCCCTGGTTGAGCATTAAAATATTATAATGTACTTCTCTGTTCTTTTGGAAGACCTTTAAACCTTTGCTTGTTTAAAGAGTAATTCTTGAGGGCTAGTTGGGTCAAGAGGGCTAGTAACATTAGCAGATAATTTTCACTTTTGAAGATATACATGGAATTGGAAGGCTGCCTAGGTTCATACTGTGAACACTGAAGGGATTGTCCTCCATTTGGGCCAAGATGAGCTCTTACTGGTCTCTTTAATGCATTCTCTTTTAAGAGGAAACATCTGCTATAAGTATTGCTTTTTCCTTGAGAGGTTCTAAATAGACTCTCCATAATAAATGTACTTTCCATATGATTTTGATTTAAACACAAAGAATGGCAGCCCTGTGGCCAAAAGACTTTTTCATGTGTGTTTATGTATGTTTTAAAAAGGTACCATGCAGGATTTTTAAAAAAGCCTTTAATTGTGTGAGAAGTTGAATCATAACTATTGAAAACAGAGCAGAGTAATGGTAACAACTAAAAAAAATTTCACTGTTGAACAAATGTATATGTTTGATGTAGAATTGTTGGTTTAGAATTGTTTACATTTTTTACCCAAAATATTTCAAACTTAGTACTTTAGAGAAGGCCTAAAGGCTGACCCTATGGTCAGAGTCCTTGGCAAAGCAGTTTATTGTTTTTGACAAGAAACAGTATAGTGACTGTCAGGGTCTATCTACGTATTACCAAGCCTCATGTTTGTTGAGGAACAACTGGCAGACTTTGAATCACACATGCGAAGCAAGTTTGGTGCCTCCCTGACACACTTCAGCTATTTTCTGTTTATGACTATGTCACAAGCAGGGGACCAAGGAGGGCCTTCTACTAAGGTTGCCAGCCTCCTGGAAAAGCCTGGTGAGCTTCCATTTTTAAAACTGATCTCTAGCTGGCAGAGATCAGCTTTCCTGGAGAAAAAGCAAATAAGAAAGACCTCACTGAAAAACACAACACTTTAGAAAGATAACAGAGTATCTATAATTTTAACATCAATAACATTACATAATAAAGTAATATAAATGCTCAGCTACAAAAAGTCTGTATAGAACAGCTTCTATCACTTCCGGTTTGTGGCGGAGCGAAGCGGTGGCGTTTCGGTGAGCTCTGCCGAGACGAGCCGAACCTAGGCTTCAAGGGGAACTTGCGGGTCCGTACAGACCTCCAGTCGAAGGAGGCTAGTACACTGAGGGGGCGAGGGAAAGTGCCAGAAGGAGTCTACCTCCAAAGGCATCGCCCTTTCTTTTTCCCTGTCCCGAAGTCAAGCGGCGCCTTAGGGCGACTCAGCTCCGACCTCCGGAACAAGGAGGTGTCTGGTGGAAGGTGGTCTGGTGGAGAAACCGAGGATACTGTGGACTCGTTACTCGGCCTGGCTCTTCGTTTTTCTTTTTTCCTTATTTCTTTTTCTGTATGGGGCCGAAGAACTTTTAGCCGTTCGGCTTGCTGTAGAGGGAGTGGAGATGCCCACCTTCAGCGGGTGTGGTCTGCAGGAGACTACTGTGGGTTTAAGACGCCGAGGTGGAGGTGGAGGAGAAATGGATACGGTGTGTCGGATTTTGAGCAGACAGTAACTCGGGGCTTTCCAGTTGGGCTGTGTCAGAAGAGGAAGAAGAAAGGTCAGAAGCAGAGGCTCGATGTGGAAGAAGAGTTGTATTGGTGTTTGTTTGAGATTCAACTTATATCTGCTTGTGGCGCTTGCGGGACATAAACAACGACTATCTACTGAACCTCGTGAAGCGGTGAATGCTGCAAGAACTACTATTGGGAACTGATGATAGATGACCTGACAGACCTCTGTCGTTTTCTGAAAGGTTAACGTGGACTTTGTCTGTCTTTTTCTTTCTTCTTTCTTTTTTTTTTCTCTTCCGAAAACAAAGACTTGTTGGGTGAATTAGGAAAATTAGGAAAAAAGGGATATCTTAGGATTCTTAAGGGGACGATTTAGAGATTGGAATATATTGGTTATATAGAAGGAAAATAGAGAAAATAGAAAAAATAGTTAACTTAATTTAATATTAAATTGAATAAGTGAACCATTTATAAATAAGGAAAAATATAATATAATATAAATAATAGTCAAAATGTCACAACAAGCGAAAACTAAGTTTTCTCCAGGGCAACAAAGTCAGTTGGTGCAACAATTTCACAAGACTCTCTTAAAGAGATCCAACAGACCTTTTTAGAAGCTTTAAAACAGGCTCAAACGACATTGAGCAATCAGATAGAGGGACTAGCAAGTAAGTTAGAAGCTCTTGATGATAAGTGTAAGGATACAAAGAAAGATATTGCTGAGGTTGTGAATATTACGAAATCGATAGAGGAAAAGCTTAGATTAACAGACGACAGGATAGGAGAAATTGTGATAAAACAAGAGGAATATGATATTAAAATGGCAAAATTAGAAATGGGACAAGCGGATTATATCCTCAGATTTTTAAATATCCCTGAGGAAAAAAGTGAGAACTTAGTCAAAACTATAGCAGAGGCTTTGATGGATGTAATAAAGATGTATAAAGAGGACATAGAAAGGGAAATTGATTTTATACACAGAGGTGGATCACAATGTGCGAAAAAAAATGATCTTCCTAGGGAAGTTCATATAAAATTTGTGCGAAGGTGTATAAAGGAGATAGTTTGGCGGGAACTAAGGGAACATCCACTCATGATTAAAGGTATTAAGATCAAAGTTATGAGAGAGATTCCCTGGACAATAAGACACAAGAGGAAAACTTATATGAATTTGGCAGTGATGTTACAAGAACGGGGCATAATTTATAGATGGTTGATCCCGGAGGGGTTGTTGTTCACATATGTAGGTATAAGATATAAGATCAATTCACATGAGAAAGCAGAAGAATTTATAAGAAATCAAACTAGAACATGGTCAAAGAAACCGGACAGAAGGAATTCTAAAGAGGACCCGATTAAAGAAAGGCAAAGCGGTTCAATAGAGTTAGTAGATCTCTTACTCTCAAATGAACAAGAGGAGGGTGAGGTCAGACAGGGAGAAGAGACAACTCAGAGAGAGACAAGGGCACAGAGGAAAAAGAAAAACTTTTAAGGTGAGCCTAAAGGTATTAAATCTTATAAATGGCGAATCAAATAAAAAGACTATCTCTAAACGTTAATGACCTGAATTCTCCACAAAAAAGAAAGCGTGTTTCTCTTCAATTAAGGAAATTAAATGTTGATATTATATGTTTACAGGAGACACATATGAAAAGGAAGGATGAATCGTTATTATATAACAAAAAATTAGGTAAGGCGTTTATAACATCAGAGGTAGAAAAGAAAAAAAGGGGTCTAGTAACTTATGTTAGGGAAGACCTACAAGCCAAATTGATCTTTCAAACGGCTGATGCAAGGATCCAAGGGATTGAAATAATTAAAGAATCATTAAAAATACTGCTGGTTAATATTTATGCACCCAATGTCAATCAGAGTAAATTTTATAAGGATTTATATGCGAAGATTAGTACCCATAATTATGGTAAGATCTGTCTATTAGGTGACTTTAATGCGGTAATGTGCCCTGGCCTAGACAGAAGTTCTAGAAGTTCTAAAAAAGGATCTAAGAGGCCTGGAAGTAATATACTACCAGAGGTGTTTCTTAGGATGGTGGATGAATTTATTTTAGTTGACGTTTGGCGAACTTTGAACCCAAACAAAAGAGATTTTACGTTTTTTTTCTAGTAGACACAACTCATGGTCTCGTATCGATATGGTCTGGGTGACGGCAGGACTAACGAAATTAATTGAAGAGATAGAAATTCTACCAAATACAGTAGCTGATCACAACCCTATTATATTTTCTATGAAAGACGTTAAGAAAAGAACAGGGTGGAGAATGAATCCTAAGCTTCTGGAAGATAAACAATTTATTAAATATGTCAAGGAGGAGATGAATTCCTTTCTCCAATTAAATACGCAGAAAGAGACATCTCATAGGATTTTGTGGGAGACAAGTAAAGCGTACATGAGAGGTTTAGCTATCAGCTTTAACGCTTCTAGAAGACGGGAGGAAAATAGAGTTTTAACAGACTTAACAGAAATACTTAAGCAGAAGGAGAAACAATTAAAAGAGAAACCAACATTACAAGAAATTAAATCAGAAATAAAGATTTTACAGCATAAGATCCACCTAATATTTTTGGAGGAGATGGAGAAAAAGGTTCGCTATGCTAAATTGCAATTTTTTGAAAATGCAAACAAGCCTGGTAAATGGCTGGCTTATAAAATAAGGAAAGAAAGAGAAAGAAAAATAATAAAGGTTCTAAAAGACAAAGAAGGTAATCAAAGAGCGTTACTAGAAGATATGAAAAGAATAATTTGGGATTTTTATTCCCACTTATATAGTGGGACCGAGGTGAATAGTGATAAACAAGATACTTATTTTAAAAATAAGGTATTGCAGAACTTAACTGAAGAACAGAAGAATATTCTAAACAGCCCGTTTACGATATTTGAAATAGAAGAAGCTTGGGCCAAATTAAAGAGAAATAAAGCGGCGGGACCTGACGGTTTGCCTGCGGAGTATTATATTTCCTTTAAAGAAACTATTATAACGCACTTTAAAAATTTAATTGATGAGGTCTGGACATCATTTAAGATCCCGGATTCGTGGAGAAGTGCAAATGTAGTGCTTATTCCAAAAACTACAAAAGATTTAGACGATATTAGGAATTATCGGCCGATCTCATTATTAAATGTAGATTACAAGATATATACTACAATTTTAGCTAATAGATTAAAGAAGATTCTAAGAACTCTAATTCATACAGATCAAGCAGGTTTTCTCCCAAAGAGATATATGAGGACCAATATTAGGATCTTATCCAATATATTGGAATATTATGAAGTACACAGGGAGAAACAAATGGCATTATTTTTTATCGATGCTGAAAAAGCATTCAACAATCTAAATTGGGAATTTATGTTTCGTTTACTAAAAGCAATGGACTTTGGAGATGATTTTGTTAAAAATATACAGGCCCTCTATAGTGACCAGGTAGCCAAAATAATTATCAATGGTGTACTAACAGAGGAGATAAAAATTTGTAAAGGCACGAGACAAGGATGCCCACTCTCGCCGTTACTTTTCATTTTATCATTAGAGATTTTAAATACTACCATAAGAAGTAACAGTAAAATTAAAGGATTAAAAATTAAAGATGAATCTTATAAGGCACTATCCTATGCTGATGACATGGTTCTGATTTCCCAAAACAATGTAGAATCTGTGGAGGAGATTCTAAAAGAATTGGCTGAATATGTATATGTTGCTGGGTTAAGAATAAATAAGCAGAAATCTAAAATGCTCACTAAAAACATCTCTCCTCAAGAGGTTAAGGAACTTGAAAGAAGAACAGGGTTTAGTAGTGAAACGAAAGTAAAGTATTTGGGGATTACTATGTCGAACAAATGTAGTAATTTATATGATAATAATTTCGTTCCTCTTCTAAAAGAGATTGACTCTTCTTTAAAAAAGTGGGCTAATATGAAACTTTCTTTTATGGGTAGAATTGCACTTGTTAAAATGAACATCCTACCAAAAGTAATGTTTTTGTTTCAAACGATCAACTTTGTGACTAAGAAATCCTTCTTTGTTAAATTAGATCAATTAATTAAAGCTTTTATTTGGCAAGGTAAGAGGCCTAGGGTGAAATGGAAAATCTTAAAAGACAAAAAGGAAAATGGTGGGCTAGGCCTCCCGGACTGGGAGACATATTATTTTGCCTGTGTTACACTCTGGTTGAAAGACTGGATCTCTTTAGGGAATACTCAAATATTAACTTTAGAAGGTTTTGACTTACAGGCAGGCTGGCACGCGAATCTATGGTATGTAAACAAGGGACAGAACTACTTTAAGAACCATTTAATCCGCAAAGCCATCTATGGTGTCTGGCTAAAAATTAGAAGAATAATTTATAATAAGACACCGAGATGGCTTTCCCCTGAAGAAGCCTCAATCCAGCCACAGCTATGGAATCCTAATAGGACGACTAGGTATCAGGATCTGCTAGATGAGAAGGATAATCTAAGAAAGAAGGAGGATCTTGAATCTAGGGGGATAAAACTCGACTGGTGGACGATGAATCAGATAATAGCCAAATATAACATAGATAAGTCCAAGGGATTTACAAAAAGTAACTTTGATTTTGATAAACTCTTTCTTATAGATGAAGATAAAGTAATTAAGAAAGTATATAACTATATTATACAAATTAAATTGGAGGACGAAATAGTTAAAAAGTCTATGATAAAATGGTCCCAAAACCTGCAAAAAAATATTGATTTGGAACAATGGTCTACCTTCTGGAGATTGAACTATAAGATTATAAAACCGGTTAACTATAGAGAAATTTTTTTAAGCTATATCACAGATAGTATATCACCCCCCTGCAGTTATCTAAAATTAACCAATCTATTTCACCCTTGTGTTGGAAATGCGGCTTAGTAATAGGTTCTTTTTATCATATCTGGTGGAATTGTAAGGTGTCCAAAAACTTCTGGAAAAGAGTATATGATATATTAAAGGCAATATTATCAACAGACATGCAATTTAAACCGGAGGTGATGTTGTTGTCACTTGTTAGAAAAGAAGTTCCCCCCGAGGACAAATATATGATGGTATATATCCTTACTGCAGCAAGAATAGTCTTTGCCAAATATTGGCGACAAAGGATTTGTCCTGAAATAAATGAAGTGGTTGATAAAATCTTTAATGCTGCCGAACTGGATATACTCTCAAATATGTTAAAAGGAGAGTCCAAAACTGAAGCAAGCAGGAAATGGGTCAAATTTTATAAGTGGTATGAAGAAAAAGAAGTAATTAATTGTTTAGTATAGAATTTAAGGTGTATAGGGATGTATATGTACTACTCGTATTCCTATATTTTACATATAGAGTCTACAAAGGAGGAAAAAAAATGATTAATTTTTTGTTTACTTTTTGTTTATTTTTTGGTTTTGGAACAATCCTCAGACAATTCTCCTCAAGGATGAATGATATGCCAAGTATTATGGTTGTTTGCTTTCATTGTTAATGTTTTGTTACTGGCTGTTGTATTGTTTTTTTTTGAATTAATAAAAGAATTAAAAAAAAAAAGAACAGCTTCTATCGTTCCGTAGATTACTGTCTCTTAAAGGGATAGCAATCCTAAGGCTTGTTCCGAGATGCAGCTTCTATAATTCTTTACACTCGTCCTGCTTGAGTCGTAATGACTTCAGCAACGTAGGAAAGAGACAGAAAGAGACAGAACACTCATGGCCAAATAACTAAGTTCCACAAGAGAAGGAGAGAACTCGCCACATCTAGAACTTGCTGGCGGTTTTGGAACCTTCCTCTGCTCTCTCTCCCATAAGCCAAACAATTCTTCACGGAGCTATACAAACAATAGTGGTACAATAAACAGTACTTCTAGTAACATTACAGAGTCTCTCATATTCAACAATAAAACCTACTTATCCACAGTGTAATAATAATAAGTGGAAACACTCACCTCCGTCCCTGGTGCTGTGCAATGCCTGGTCAATAAATAATAAGACCTCGGTCCTGTAGGACTTTCTATGTAGGCAGGACATGGACCTGGCTTGCGTGAAGGAGACCTGGGTGTGGGACGGGGAGACAGTAGCGCTCTCCCAAGTAGCTCCACCTGAGTTCTCCATCCTCCACCAGGTGTGGACTAGCAGGCGGTGGGAGGGGTGGCTTTTTCATATGGGAGGATTGCTCCTTCAGGGTACTCCCACCTCCAAAGATCACGGGCATGGAGTGTGCTGGCCTGGGATGTTGGAGAGAGTTTGGCAATCTGGCTGGTGTACTGTCCGCCTAACGCACCAGCCAGTGCCTTACTGTCCCTGGGCACTGGAACACCCTCAACTCATTGTCCTGGGTGACTTCAATGTCCATGTCGAGGACACGGCTTCTACTCAGGTGGTGGACCAAGTGTCTTCCATGGCAGCACTGGGACTCTCTCAATATATATCAATGCACATACATCAGGCTGGGCACACATTAGACTTGATCTTTGGGGTGGGAGTTGTAGTGGATTGGATTTCTGCTGATGCAGTGCCATGGTCTGACCACTATGCCCTGAAGGCCTGTGTGTTCATTTCAACTCTACTCCATTTAGGCGATGAGCAAGCTTTGGGTCACCCACAAAGCCAGATGGACCTTATGCGGCTTCAAATGGCTTTGCAGGATCCCTGGCCCTCTGGCGACTCATTGGATGAGCTTGTGGAGATCTGGAATAGCCAGCTCTCTGCAGCCATTGACAAGATCGCTCCTCGACGTCCCCTTCAAGATCCCAGCTCACGATCCGCACTGTGGTACACCCTGGAGCTGTGATAAATGAAATGGTGATTAAGTCGACTAGAGAGGCAGTGGCGACGTACTTAGGACAAAGCTATGAGAACATCTTATAGGTCATTTATGTGGACCTATGAGATGGCAGCCCGGGCCACAAAAGAGGTTTATTTTGCATTCCGTATTGCTCAGCAGTACTGCTACTATTAGATCTGTCAGCCAGGTTTGAAATGGTTGACCATCAGTTACTGTCTAGCCACCTCGCCGACGTGGGGATTCAGGGGTCTGCCTTGCAATGGCTGACCTCCTTTATCCAAGGTCGGGGACAAAGGGTGGTGATAGCGGAAGAATCATCCCAAAGTCACCCACTTATATGTGGTGTGCCAAAGGGTGTGGTTCTGTCCACAATGTTATTTAACATCTACTTGCACCCCCTTGCCCAGATTGTCAGGAGGTATGGGCTGGGATGTCACCAATATGCAGATGACACCCAGCTCTATCTATTGATGGGTGGCCATTCCAACTGTACCCTGGGAAATCTAGACCTGGCTCTTCAAGCCGTAGCATCTTGGCTTAGGCTGAGTCAGTTGAAGCTGAATCCGACGAAGACAAAGGTCCTCTATCTGAGTCGAGGTGGCCTGGGAAAGATGATCTCCTTGCTGGCTCTTGATGGGGTGCCACTGATACCAGCCCCTAATGTCAAGAGCTTGGGAGTGCTAGACTGCTGTTCTTTTGAGGGGTTATAGAGTGTTTCGAGCCCGTCCCTGTGGCATCAGTCCCATCGTTGTGGGACCCAGGGGGCCGGCGCAGCGGCACGCCGAAGCAGTCTGTCACTAATAACACAGGTCGAGATGCAGGACAGGAACCCGGAAGTGACCGACAGGCTGCTTCAGCGTGCCGCTGCGCCGGCCCCCTGGGCCCCACAACGATGGGACCAATGCCACAGGGACGGGCTCGAAACACTCTATAACCCCTCAAAAGAACAGCAGTCTAGCTCACTTCCCCCGAGCCCTGCCGCCATAAGCCTCAAGGGGGCTCATTTTGCGGCATCTCCTGGCGGGAGGGTGGCACCCGCACGGGACACATATCAAATGAAAGAGGGGGTGCAGGGCTATCAGAAACAGCCGGCGGAGGGAGTCGGGAGACCACCCCACTGGGGGATCCACACCCCGAAAGTGATGAAGGTGGCGCAGATAGAGCCAACAGAGCAAACAGGACAAAATAAATAGGCTGCATTATGCAGCACAGTTGAGAAAGTGCCTTATCCCATATACTGATGAAGTAAATACAGGATCTGAGAACAAAATTGCACCAGAAGACACAAACACAAAGCTCCCTTACACTGAATCAGTGCTTGGGTCCACCAAAGTCAGTATTGTCTAGTCCAGTCACAAGCACAAAGCTCCCTTACACTGAATCAGTGCTTGGGTCCACCAAAATCAGCATTGTCTAGTCCAGGGGTGGCCAGAGGGAGGGAGGGAGGGAAGGAAGGAAGGAAGGAAGGAAGGAAGGAAGGAAGGAAGGAAGGAAGGAAGGAAGGAAGGAAGGAAGGAAGGAAGGAGGGAGGGAGGAAGGGAGGAAGGAGGGAGGGAGGGAAGGAGGGAAGGAAGGAAGAAAGGAAGGAAGGAAGGAGGGAGGGAGGGAGGAAGGAGGGAGGGAAGGAAGGGAGGAGGGAAGGAGGGAGGGAAGGAAGGAAGGGAGAAAGGGAAGGAGGGAAGGAAGAAAGGGAGGGAGGGAAGGAAGGAAGGAAGGAGGAAGGGAGGGAGGGAAGGAAGGAAGGGAGGGAGGAGGGAGGGAGGGAAGGAAGGGAGGAGGGAGGGAGGGAAGGAAGAAAGGAAGGGAGGGAGGAGGAAGGGAGGGAGGAGGGAGGGAAGGAGGGAAGGAAGGAAGGGGGGAGGGAGGGAGGGAGGGAAGGAAGGAAGGAAGGAGGGAGGGAGGAAGGAGGGAAGGAGGGAGGGAAGGAAGGAAGTCCGGCCGCCCCCTCCCGCCAGCCGCCCCCCCTCGCTTTTGGCCCCCCTGCTTACCTTGTTCCAGGGCGGGTGGCGGCCTCTCCTCCGGGCGGCTGGTGCTGCTGGCGAGGCTGGAGGTGGCTTTGGAGGCCGGGGAGGCGGCGGAGAGGCCGGCGGAGAGGCCGGCGCTGGTCTCTGGAGGGCCTCCAGGGACCAGCACCGGCCTCTCCGCGGCCTCCGCTGGCCTCTGGAGGCCCTCCAGGGACCAGCGGCGGCCTCTCCGCGGCCTCCGCGGGCCTCTGGAGGCCCTCCAGGGACCAGCGGTGGCCTCTCCGTGGCCTCCCCGGCCTTCGCCACCGCCGCCGGGCCCCGCGCGCGGGCGGGGTAGGCGGCGAGTGAGGGAGCCAGCGTCCCTGCGTGTGCGCACACCGCCGTGCGCATGCACAGGGACGCTGGCCCCCTCACTCCCCGCCTTCCCCGCCCGCGCGCGCGGCCCACCGGCTCCCCGCTGGCTATACCGGGACTTCCAATGGTCCCGGTATAGCCAGCCCGGGAGCCGGGAATTGGGGGCCAGAACCGGGAAAGTCCCGGGAGACCGGGACGGTCTGGCCACCCTACTTGTCACCCAATTTGTTACTTGTTGCTGAATTCCCACCAGCACATTTTTGTCTAGCAGTGAATTTCAACATGGTCTTTAGCCAAAAAGAAAGCATTAAAATTGAACCCTCTAACCAGGGTCTCTCACATTAGTTTCCATTATTTTTTATGGGAAAGTTTCTCTCTTCATTTTCATCTAGGAATTTTATAGATTTTGCCTTGCATTCTGATGCTATCACCCAGATTACAGGCAGTATGCCATGTACATTTCAGTGACATGCAAAACAGTCCTCATAGAAGTAATGTCTACTTATCTAGTTTAAAAAGGGGATTTTAAAGAAATCTATGAATGCTCTGAGCTGTTACTTTTAAATAGAGCCTCCATTTTCAGAAGCAGTGAATATCAGGTCATGAGCTAAAACAACTCCATTACTTCTTATAGGCTTTCCAGGTGCATTTTAAAGCTCCTGTACAAAAGAGGATGCTAAAATAGATGGCCCATCAGTCTTATCCAGCAACACTCTTATTAGCTTATGGCACATACTAACCAGCAACTAAAACATGTGTGCTTGTGATGATTGTAGTCTTACACAACAAATGCAAACTGCTACCATCACTGTAGTGTGACATAGTTGTTAAAGTGTTCCACTAGGATCTAAGAGACTTAAAAATCCCTTCTTTGCTATGGTACTCACTGATCTTGAGCCAGCTTCTTTCTTTCTCTAAACCTAATAGGAGGAGGGAAAAGAACCACATATGTTGCCCTTTAGGCAGAGAAGGAACGAAATGTGCTAAATAAATAATTTTGTTCTAACTTTGGTTGCATTTGCTTCTTTCTTTTCATGGAACAATACACTTGATTTACAGGTGAGGTAACTTCTGTGCACAAAATTCCTTTGTTTCCCTTTCATCTGTTTATACTTATGCCAAATTTATATTTGTCAGTTTCTTTCTCCAGACTGAGAGAATGGCTGCCCCAAAGTTTCTTGCAGAAAGTGAGCAAGGAACATTTAAGTGCCTCTAAATAAGGGCATTTTCACCATCTGTGTCTATTCATATGAAACAGAACTTCAAATCCTGAAACACACTTCATTGCTGCTTTGATGTTTATCTGCCTGGGATCCTTGGAGTATGATTGGATCTTCCGGTAGTAACTAAATCAGACTTAATCCTGAACCAGTTCCAGGGAAGTACGAATCCTAAAAATCTTTCCAAACAGCTCTTGGTTCAATCAGGTTCATAATAGGAACGTTATGCCTAAATTGGCCAGGATACCTTTTCACATTTCCAAAGTCACTCCTCTGCATTCTCTTTCACATGAATGATGATCAGACATGAGCATAAATAGCTCCAGAGTGGCTCAAAGGGGAAGTTAGCCTTCATGTGAAAATTCCCAAAGTGTGTAGCTCATGCATCAAAGGGGAAGAAAGGAGTGACAAATTTCTATTAATTTGTTTAAAAGTGTGCAGGAAGGATATAGGTTGGAACATTATGTCACACTCAAGAATTTATTTCTCCAGCACACCCAATTAGCACATTGGTACTCTTTCCTGCTTTCCTTAGACAGCCCTGCTTTTCACTCTTAAATAGGCTGTGTTAGCAATGATCAGCTGAACTCCTTTGCTAATGTTGGTATGCATACAATTTTCAAACATAAAATATAAATCACTGTAGAGTGTCTTTAGCACAGTTTATAGGTATGTTTGTTCTGTGCTTATGGAAGAGAAAGATGTTATGAAGATGCACACTCTGATCCATGTAGTTAGGAATTGCAAGCTTGAAGGAAGCACTTTTAAGAGCTTCAATAACATGCATATTAGCATGTATTATGGAGCACATCCATGGCTCAGAGCACATGCTTTGCATGCCTTAGATCTGAAGTTCAAACATTGGATACAATTGGGGGACTAAACATGTCCAATTAAGGAATCTAATGTAGTAGGCATGGTGAATGACTTTTCTCTGCCTGAGACTCTGGAGAGCCATTGCCAGTCAACAGCACTGAGCCAGATGACCAGTGGTTTGGCTGAAGCTACTTCATATTGTTTTTATGTTGATTTGGATTTTTTTTATTATAGGTTGCATGCTACCACTCTGCTTAGCTAAATGAACTGGCCTGTACCCACCCATACAGTTCCTCCAGTAGGATGGCCTTTTAATTTGCCAAAGTGTGGGCAGTAATTTCTGCTGATTGCCCTCTTCCACTGCAGATTCTCACTTTGCTCTGTGCTTTTTCCTGAAAGTCAAAATCAGGAGGAAGGATTAGGTGATTGCAGTAACAGGGAAAAATGAGAAAATCCCTCTTTGTGGAATCTGCAGAGGGTTGGATACTGTATTCCAGGCATGGATATGCCACCTGTAGTTTAGTAGTTATATATAAACCTACACTTTATTTCTGATTATGATTTTAAGGGTTTTGATGACTATTTTAAGATGGCATGGAGGGGTATTAATGTTTTAAATCTGAGGTGTCCAACTCATTTGTTATGAGGGAAGGATCTGATATAAATGTAACTTTTGGGGGCCGGATCATGCATGCTTTATAAAGGTGATTTCAGATGTCACATGGCAATAGCAGGTGAATAACAATAGTTGCCTTGATTGGATTAGGTATGATATGCAGAGGGTAGTAGGCGTGGAGATACCAGCATTGGTAATGAGACAGAAAACCTAGGTTTCAGTTCCATCCAGAAGGATTCAAAGAATAAATTGACATAATGTTGACATCAGAAACCACAACACTCAGTTGCTGACCTAAGAGTAGCAGTGCTCTTACAAAGGAATTTCAAAGGGGGATTAGAAAGAGAGACTGCTGAATTGCAATTGCTAATGAAGCTCCAGACAATGCATCCTCCTGGACTGAATTGAGAGCTAGTTTTCCTGCCTCATTACCAGTGTGTCATCTGAAATCATGCCATGCCCCAAGGTATACAAGCCAAAATGTTCTAATTTCTAATCAGGGTCTTTTTGAAAGAAAATAAATCCAGATAGGAACAGAGAAATCCAATCTTTTTTTAAAAAACAATTTTTCAGAAAATCAAAATAATTTCTCAATGTACATTATGCTTATCATAATCATCCATCCATCCATCCATCCATCCATCCTCCCTCCCTCCCTCCCTCTGAAGAAGTGTGCTTGCACACAAAAGCTTATACCTGGAATAAAACGTCGTTGGTCCTGAAGCTGCTGTGGGACTCCAATTTTGTTTTCTCTTCTTCTCTTTCCTCCTCCCTCCCTCCCCAAAACAGGAAGAGCAGCCCCAGAGAAGAAAACAGAAGCTCTGTGTGTGTGAGAGAGAGAGAGAGAGAGAGAAAGAGAGAGAGAGAGAGAGTGCTTATTTTTGTATCTTTCTTACATGAAGCAGCCACAGTGCTTTGTGTGTGTATTTGAGAGAGAGAGAGAAAGGGGGGGAAGGAGGAAGAAGACAAGAGGCAGGAAGCAAAGAGCCATTGAGGGAGCTAGGGGGAAAGCAAGTTACTGTGTGGCTGCAGTAGCAGCGCTGGAAAAGGAAGCAGGAGAAGGAAGTTGCTTGTGGGCTAGATCTGAGCCCTTTGTGAGTTGGATCTCAGTACATCGTCAACGTACTTACAACCCTCCTACCTGTGATCATTTCTTCTGAACACATGTAGACATGAAGCTGCCTTATACTGAATCAGTCCCTTGGTCCATCAAGGTCAGTATTATCTACTCAGAGTGGCAGCAGCTCTTCAGCATCTCAGGTTGGGATCTTTCAGATCACCTACCACCTGATCCTTTTAGCTGAAGATGCCTTGGATTGAACCTGGGACTTTCTCCATGCCATACAGATGCTCTACCACTGAGTTACAGCCTTTCCACTTCTTCTCTCTTCCCCCCCCCCCCCACTCTTACTCAGGTTGCTGTAATTTCTCTGGGTCTTTACACATTACAAATATTGCCCAGATTTTGTTTTTGTACTTAAAAAAAATCTTAGCACAAAGTCAGGCATTCAGTTAAGCTAACAGACAAGACATGCAGACAGACCATTCTTCACCAGGAATCCAGCATTTCCAGTTGAATGTGAATTCAGCTCTCCCTTACCATAAAACAAGTCTGTTGGGAATATGAAATATTGTTTTAGCAACAGTCTAACTATTTCCAGTTCTGTCTAATAATTCCAATTATTCTTTGGTTGTATTGCTTTGAGCCCTGTCTCACTATTTCACTCTTATAATTTGTAAATAGAGTATAAAGCAGACATATAATAATTACTTATACCACAAGTAACTGCTGGGTCCCCACCTTAAAACCAGAGTCAATGAATGAAATGGGACTACAAGATGTCCCTATTGTGATAGAATTTCAAGTGAAATGTTCAATTTGTCTAAGTCACTGCCTTCTCTATGCCAAAGTGCCTCCTGGCTATTCTGTGTGATGATGAGAGGCAATGTAGCTAGCTGTCTGCTGGGATGGTAATGACTGATGCATAACTATCCACATGGCAGCATTTTCCTTCATTTTGGCATGGAGACCAGTTCTTCTCTGCCAGTCACATGAGGCCAAAAAAACAAGTTCTTGGCCATCTCCAAACCAAACACTGAAAAGCAACAGAGAAAGTGTAGGATCAGGCATAATTCAATCTTAATCTCATCACACTCATGCCTGATAGCAATCTCAGAGAGAAATCAAGTCTTTCAATCTACCTGGCTTTCAAATAATCAATCAGGACCTCACAGTAATTATTCAGAGTGCATTCAGTACAAAGAATCTGATTGCCCTAGATGCAAAAATCTTACAGAGCAAAAATCACATTACGATGCCCTGCTTCTCAGTCCATATATTACTGAAGCATTAAATTTTAAATTTGAACTATCAGAATCACAACCCTAGAACTTCCTCTCAGGGAATAATGAAGGCGGCCTCTAACACAGAGACTCCCCCCTCTTTCCTTCTTCTCACCCACCTTGGGCTAACCACGCCTTTACGGACCACTGCAACACTGTATTGTAGAGCTTCTCATATCACCTTGCTGAACTAATTTACTGCACTTACTGAATGTTGAATTTGTTTTTTATTAAGATTTTATTGTGATTTTAATTTAAATTGTTGTACTCCGCTCTGAGCCCCCAAAAGGGGGAACGGGCAGAATAGAAATAAAATAATAATAATAATAACAACCACCAGGGAGGAGTACCTATTAGCTCACCTGATCCCTTTCCTGTACTCTAAGCTTAGAGAGAAACAATCATTTGTTTTGAACTCAAACATAAATAATAAATAAATAAAACATCTGACTATTTAACAGGAGCCAGAATCTGTCCCCAAATAGTACTTGTGCTCCTGCTCTTCCCGCTTTATCTTACTGCATATCTTGAAGTGCAGTGCTCAGCCATACTAAGTCCTGCTGCATTTTTTCCTCAAGAGAAACATTTGCCTGCCCAGGACTGCCACTGCCTTTTGAGATGAAAAGTCCCTTTCTCACACAAGCGATGTGCTTTGATCTCTTTACATCTTTTCTGCTTTGGATTTATCTTTTGGATTTACTGTCTCAATGTCCTGGGAGCTGTGCTTTGAGACCTGGACCTTTTCCAGGAACCTGCATGGACAGGTAGCTATAACCAGCTTTGCATTGCCTTCCTGCCGTACCTTTTTGGCTTCTAGTCACCTCCTTCTTGAGTATGAAAGACTACACAGATTATATAGGGATTAGGAATATGCTGTTTTTACAGCGGCATTCAGTATCGGACACTGTTGCAATATGCTTAATATTATCATGGCCTCTTGACTTTGCTAGCTATTTTCCCCAGTTAATTTTATTCCTTGATTTCACTCTTTCCAGTTTCTCAGTATTTTGTCCAAGTATGTAAGGGGAATTTCACCCCATTGTCAGCAGACCTTTTCATAACCATTTGTATGTATAATTGCTCATACTGAGCACATTAAAACAGATATAAAACCAGAGCCAGCTGTTCCTTTAGCCTAGGAGTAAGAAGCAGGAGGTTTTCTCCCCCTTAGGCTCAAGCTGTCCTGGTATGAATTTGCATCAAATTGGAAAGTGTACCACTTGGACACCAACCCTTCCTGACTACACATGGTAACAACCTCTGTTTTAAATCCACAACCAACCCATCCATGGCCTAGTCAGGATGATGCCTTCAGCCTTTAAAAACAAGCATTTGCTTTCTATAGGGGAAGCAGTGGGATGAGCAAATGTCATGATAGGTCATCTGCACAGATAAGAGACACAGCCAAGAGTACTTAAATGTGAATTTAAACATGTAGGAAAGCATGTTAAAACTGCCCAAACAAACAAATAAAACATGGTTGAATCATTTTCTTTCACTCATGAAAAAAATGATGCCCATATGACCACAGTAACATAAAGGATAATCTGTAACCCATTTGTTAAATTCCCTCCGTTCATTTTTGAAGTGTCAAGTCCAGAGAAAACAAGTTAAGAAATCTGGTGAGGAGGGGGGGGGGAGGAGCAGTTTTTTGTTGTGACTTTTCCTTCTCTTAGTCGCCAAAATACCATGTCCAGAATCAGGGGAAAAAACTGACATCAACAATGACTGCATAACATTAATAATGCCAAAGAAATGAGATTAGCTTTATGTCTCTCATGAAAACATCAGAACAATGTTAAAATATATATACTAAACCCATAATCTGACAGAGTGTTTAAGATCACTGATTTCAGTTAATTTAAACATGTTTTTTTTTCTGGATTGTGGTTTAGCTGTTTTGAGTTTTGTGTTGATTTCTTAGATTCTCAATCACTGACAGAGAATAGACAACTGAAAATGGAATATAGTAATTCCAGACAAAGCTAGACAAATTTGTCACCACTCAAGGGGCTTGGAATGGCCATATATTTCTTCTGGTTTCTGAAGTGGCAGCCATCTTCAGTTTTACTGTGAGAAATGTCCACATTGCTATGAGGAATGTCCACTCTCCTCACACTACTGAAACACTAATTTTTAAATCTTCTGGAGTATCCAGATGCACTGGCTATATTTCCAGTTATCTCCATATGAACATAATCCTTCAGAAATTGCTATTTCATTTGCCCCAAAGCCTGTTATCTGAACATCATGACTGGTGGGTGGGAGTAGGTGAGGTAGGTAGCCTTCAGGCGCCCTCTCCCACCTCTCCGCTGCTCTCGGCTTCTCAAGTCGCAGTCCCGGGCAGACAAAATAGGCATCACAGCCTCGCTTCCAGCTGCCTCCCTTGGAAGGGGAGAATGTCTCGGAGTGAGGCACAGCAGCTCCACCTCCCCTTTTGCCTGCCTGGCACCTGAGCGGATGAAAGATGAGGCGTGTCAGGGCCCGGGTTGCAGATAAGGAACGACGGCTGCCAACGTCCGGCAGCTGGCCAGAACTCTAGCAGCCGGCTGGGGAGGAGCGCAGGGGTGGTCGTTAAACAGTCCAATTATTTCAACACCGTAAATCAGTCCGGCCGAAGGAGGAGACAGAAAGCTTGGTCGCAGGAATGCAGGGGGTCGGAAGCCAGAGAAAACAACGCCAATTACCTAGGTCAGTCCACAAAGCAAAGTCAGAGTCCAGAAATTCAAGTCCAAGGTTCAGGCCGGGTCAGGAGTTACACGGGTTCTCGCAGCAAGCAAGAGGGTGCAGAGCGTGGTCACGTCCCAGGAGGATCGTTCGTTGCCAGCACAGTTTGCCTTGAGGTCAGGGTTACAGATATACTGTGCTGGCTTGTTAACTTGTTAGTACTCCGGGCTGAGATCTCTCCTTCCACGCATGCGTGCATCCCTCCGTCTGTTTCTGAACTCCTGTCGCCTCCTCTCACGTAGCCGGCTTACAGAAGGTGGTGATTCAGGAGGGGATGCACTAGGGCCTGGTGTGGCCTGATCAGTTTCAGGTGGCTCCTGCTCTGAGTTAGCAAGGGCGGGGGCTGAGCTAGGGCCCGGTGTGGCCTAATTAGTTTCAGGTGGCTCCTGCTCTGAGTTAGCAAGGGCTGGGTCTGGGGCAGGCACGACACTATCCCCCCCCTCAGGCCCCCCCTCATCCAAGCCGCCTGGCTTATCCGGGTAGGCCGCATGGAATTGCCGGAGCAGGTCAGGGGCGTGCCGGTGGGTAGCTGGTTCCCAGGAACGATCTTCGGGGGGGGGTAGCCCTCCCAGTCCACTAGGTACTGGAGCTGACCTCGGTGCAGCCGGGAGTCCAGGATCTGATGGACCTCGTACTCCTCCTCGTCATCCACTAAAACCGGTGGCGGAGGCAGCGGTGGGACGTCCCTGTTCGGGTCTGGCGCGGCTGCGGGTTGGAGGAGGGAGCGATGGAAAACCGGGTGGATTCGGAGGTGGGCGGGGAGGCGCAGGCGGAACGCCACCGGGTTGATTTGCGCCTCGATGGGGAATGGGCCGATGAAGCGAGCGGTCAACTTGGAAGACCGGCCAGGGGTCCGGAGATATCGGGTAGAGAGCCAGACGGAATCCCCGACCTTGAGGGGGGCTCCCTCCTGGCGATGCCGATCTGCGGCCAGTTTATAGGCGTCCTTGGCGCGCTGGAGCTGGGCGCGCAGGAGGTCGTGGAGCGCGTGGAGCTCTTCGATCCGGTTGTCCGCTGCGGGAACATCGGCGGACGGGCCGAGCGGAGGGAAGAACCGGGGGTGCAGTCCGTAGTTGGCCGCAAACGGTGTGGTCTGCGTGGAGCTGTGGGCCGCATTGTTGTACGCGAACTTGGCCAGGGGTAACAGGGAGGCCCAGTTATCCTGCTGATAACTGGTATAGCAGCGCAAGTACTGCTCCAGGGTAGCGTTGGTGCGCTCAGTCTGGCCGTCGGTCTGGGGATGGTAGGCGGACGATAAGTGAAGCTCCGTCCCCAAGCCTTGCTGGAACGCCTGCCAAAAGCGCGAGGTGAACTGCGGGCCCCGGTCCGAGACAATCCGCTTGGGTAGCCCGTGCAGGCGGAAGACGTGGTTCAGGTAGAGCTGGGCGGTTTCCGGCCCGGACGGCACCTTGGCGCAGGGGACGAAGTGGGCCATCTTGGTGAACAGGTCCACCACAACGAAAATACAGGTGTGGCCCTGGGATCGAGGTAGGTCGACAATGAAGTCCATGGACACCACGTCCCAGGGACCGGCGGGAGTGGGAAGTGGCTGCAGGAGACCGGAGGGCTTGGCGGGCACGTTTTTAGCGTGGCGGCAGACCTCACATGACACCACGTACCGACTGACGTCCGCTCGGACGCGAGGCCACCAAAAGTCGCGGGTCAGCAGATGGGCGGTTTTGTGTTGCCCGAAGTGGCCGGCCGGTGGTGCATCGTGGGTGAGGCGGAGGATGCGGGATCGGAGAGGTCCTGGAGGGACGTACAACTGCTCCCGATGGTAGAGCAGCCCATCCCGGGTGCTCAGTTCCCCGGCAGGGTCTTGCTGCGGGTCTTGCAGGTGCTTCTGGGCCCAGGGGTCGGTGGCCTGACTGGCATGTATTTCGGCCACCAAGGCGGGTGCAGTCAGGGCGGCGGCAAAGACCGTGGGTGGCAGGATGCTAGCCCTGGGGGCTTCGGTAGCACCAGGGGTGTCATAGTCTGGCCGGCGGGACAGAGCGTCGGCTTTCTGGTTTTGGGTGTGCGGGATGTAGGAGATGGTGAAGTTAAAACGTGAAAAGAACAGGGACCACTGGATCTGTCGCTGGTTCAGCCGGCGAGTGGTCTGTAAGTGTTCCAAGTTCCGGTGGTCTGTGAATACTTGGACCGGGTGCCTTGCTCCTTCAAGGTGGTGCCGCCACACCTCGAACGCCACCTTGATTGCCAAGAGTTCTCTCTCTCATATGGTGTAGTTGCATTCGGCGGCGGAGAGCTGCCGGGAATAGTAAGCGCAGGGCTGCCAGGGCTGACTGGGGTCGTCCCGCTGGGAGAGCACGGCTCCGATGGCCACGTTGGAGGCGTCTGCTTCCACCATGAAAGGCAAGCGGGGATCAGGGTACCGCAAGAGGGGACTGGAGGAGAAGCTGCGCTTGAGGTCGTGAAAAGCCTGGTCAGCTTCCGGGGTCCACTGGAAGGGTTCCTTGGGGCGGAGGAGCCGAGTCAAGGGCTTGGTTAGATCGGCGTAGCCAGCGATGAACTGCCGGTAGTAATTGGCGAAGCCCAGGAGGCGCTGGACGTCCTTCCGGTTGTGAGGGGCCTGCCACTGGAGGATGGCGTCAACCTTCGTTGGATCCATCTGAGTTCCTTGGGGGGAGATGATGTGCCCCAAGAACTCGACCGACGGGAGGTGGAAGGCGCATTTCTCTAGTTTTGCGTACAGGCGGTGAGCTCGGAGCCGCTGTAGCACCTGTCGAACATGTTGGACGTGCTCCTGCTCCGAGGTGGAGTAGACCAGAATGTCATCCAGGTAAATGATCAGGAACCGGTCCAGCAGGTCGCGGAACACGTCGTTCATGAACCGTTGGAACACGGCGGGGGCATTGGTGAGTCCAAATGGCATGACCAGGTGTTCGTACTGACCATACCTGGTGCCAAAAGCGGTTTTCCACTTGTCTCCGGCTTTGATGCGAACCAAGTTGTAGGCCCCTCGAAGGTCGAGCTTGGTGTAGATGGTGGCCCCCTTCACACGGTCGAGGAGCTCCGGAATCAGTGGAAGCGGGTAACGGTTCCGGATGGTAATTTTGTTGAGTGCCCGGTAATCATTGCAGAGCCTCAAGTCCCCGGTTTTCTTCTTTACCAACAGGACGGGCGAGGACAAGGGCGAGGTGGAGGGTCGGATGAACCCTCGGGCCAAGTTCTTCTCCAAATACTCCCGTAGGGCAGCCAGCTCCGGGTCCGCCATGGGGTAGAGGCGGCCAGCTGGTAGCGGGGTGCTGGGCATTAGGTCAATGGCGCAATCATAGGGCCGATGTGGGGGAAGCTGGTCTGCTTCCTTCTCATCGAAGACGTCTGCAAACTCCTGGTAGGGAGCTGGTAGTGTGGTGGCGGCCCCCAGGAGGCTGGTGGGGAGCAGGGAGCTGGGTCGAGCATCAGGAGGCACCAGAGCCGGGTCTGGTTGTAGCGTGGAGCACGGCGCAGGGGCACCGGTAAATTGCAGTTCTCGTTGCACCCAGTCCACGTGAGGGTTGTGGGCCTGGAGCCAGGACAGGCCTAGGATGACGGGGAAACGTGGCATGCGGGAAAGGTCAAAGGTTTGTTCCCCTTGGTGTTGCTGGACCCATAGGGCGAGTGGTTGGGTCACGTGGCGGACGGGCCCAGAGCGCAGCAGGCAACCGTCCACGACCTCGACCAGGGTAGGGGTCTTCTTTTCCCGGATGGGGATGCCATGTTTCTGGGCGAAGAGGTGGTCCATGTAGCAGCAGGCGGCCCCTGAGTCCAACATGGCATGCACGAAGATCCACCGGCCGTCAGGGAGCTGCAGACGAATCGGGACCAGGAACGGGGTAGGTGGGGGATCGACAGAGCTGGAGGCCCTCAAGAAATGCCCCAGGTCAGGGGCTCCAACTAGACCTGGGGCTGGCCTTTTACCGGGCCAGCGGAGCTTGCAGGGCGCTGTGCTTTGGCTGGACAGGTACTTGCAAAGTGTCCAGCTCCGCCACAATACAGGCACAGGTTGTGGGCGCGCCGACGGGTCTTCTCCTCGGGAGTCAGGCGAGGGCGGGCGACGCCCAGCTGCATGGGTTCCGCAGCGGGGGGAAGGGCCGGAGAACCTGGCGGTGGAGCAGCTGTGGGGGCCCTTGCTGGGGCGTTGCCTCCTTTCTGCTTCTGGCAGCGGCTCTGTAGCCGCCCATCAATGCGCATGCACAACCGGATCAGGTCTTGTAGGGCGGCTGGTCGGTCGCTGCGGGCCAGTTCGTCCAGGATGGCATCAGAGAGCCCCTCCGTATACTGGTCCACCAGGGCAGCTTCATTCCAGGCCAGGTCCTGAGCCAACAACTGGAATTCAGTGGTGTAGTGGGAGACAGAGTTTTGGCCTTGTTGCAAAGTCCGTATCTTGCGGTTGGCCGTCTCAGCTCGCACGGGGTTGGCATAGGCAGCCGTGAAATGTGCCTTGAAGCGGGGGTAATCTGCTAACAACGGCAAAGATTCTAGCAGTAGGGGAATGGCCCATTTGGCCGCTTGCCCTTTAAGCAGGCTCAAAACAAAACAGACCTTGGTTTTGTCTGTAGGGAAGTCGCTCTGCCTTATCTCCATGCACAGTTCACATTGGGCAAGGAAGGCAGGGAACGCTTCCAGGCTTCCTTCAAACTTATCAGGAACACTCACCGGGCAACGGGAACGAGGCGCGGCTGCAGCAGCCAGGGCCATAGCATTGGAAGCAGTCTGTTGCTGGAGTGTAATTACAGCCTGCGTCAGCTGTTGCACTTGGTCGAGAAGCCCCGACAGGGGGTCCACGCCTCCTGCCGCTTGGTCAGTCATGGGGGAGCCGGGTGAGTTATATGGGTGCTGGCAAGCTGTCAGGGCCCGGGTTGCAGATAAGGAACGACGGCTGCCAACGTCCGGCAGCTGGCCAGAACTCTAGCAGCCGGCTGGGGAGGAGCGCAGGGGTGGTCGTTAAACAGTCCAATTATTTCAACACCGTAAATCAGTCCGGCCGAAGGAGGAGACAGAAAGCTTGGTCGCAGGAATGCCAGAGAAAACAACGCCAATTACCTAGGTCAGTCCACAAAGCAAAGTCAGAGTCCAGAAGTTCAAGTCCAAGGTTCAGGCCGGGTCAGGAGTTACACGGGTTCTCGCAGCAAGCAAGAGGGTGCAGAGCGTGGTCACGTCCCAGGAGGATCGTTCGTTGCCAGCACAGTTTACCTTGAGGTCAGGGTTACAGATATACTGTGCTGGCTTGTTAACTTGTTAGTACTCCGGGCTGAGATCTCTCCTCCCACGCATGCGTGCATCCCTCCGTCTGTTTCTGAACTCCTGTCGCCTCCTCTCACGTAGCCGGCTTACAGGAGGTGGTGATTCAGGAGGGGATGCACTAGGGCCTGGTGTGGCCTGATCAGTTTCAGGTGGCTCCTGCTCTGAGTTAGCAAGGGCGGGGGCTGAGCTAGGGCCCGGTGTGGCCTGATTAGTTTCAGGTGGCTCCTGCTCTGAGTTAGCAAGGGCTGGGTCTGGGGCAGGCACGACAAGGCGCAGCCTCGCTCCCGGCTGCCTCCTCTGCAAGGAGAGACAGCCTTGAAGTGAGGCACAGCGACCCTGCCACCCTTTCACCTGCCCAGCCTTACTCCGACTCCCGGGAGGGTGCAGGCATGGGGGTGGCCTGGGGTGGCAAAAACCTCAGTGCCACCCCTGCTGAACATTACAGATTTTTTCCAGGGAAAACTTATATTGTACAATTCTTGGGACACTAGTTTCATGTACAAAAAAAAAGATAGGATCATCAAATGGTTAGTAAATCTAAATGATGCGGGGTTATACCTGAAAGGGGTCTTACAAGTCCGCTAGTCCTGGAGTCCTGAGTTTGATCCCTGGCAGAATTTCAGGTAGGTCAGTAAAATGAGTACCCAGCTTGCTAGGGAAGGCAATGGCAAACCACCTCATAAGAAGTCTGCTGTGAAAATGTTGCGAAAGCAACATCACCCCAGAGTCGGAAACTACTGGTGCTTGCACAGGGGACTGAAGCAGGGCTGAAATAAAAATATATTAAATAAAGTAAATTGAAAGCCATCAATTAGGCACAAGGGCAAGAAAAACAAAAGGTCAAACAAAGAGATTTTAAAAGTGCTTGCTAGATGCCTCTGTGAAATAATCCTTCTAGATTGTGGAAGTAAGGAAAGGGAAATTAGCAGTGTGTCCAGCTTGTAGAAGCATAGGGCAGCAAAAGAGGAAGTTAATCCTTCACCCACCAGCTCTGCCGCAGCTGCCTAAAAGAGGAACTAGAAACTTGCTGGAATAAGCACTAAAATAAGCACTGAGCAAATGTACCTTGGAAAATGTCTTGGGAGCAAGTCAAAGGTGCAGATGTGCTTTTGATGAAGGATATTGCTGCAAGAGTATTAGTGACATCAATGCCATGTATGGAAAGACCCTCCCTGACTCCTCCTTGTTCCTTTAGTAATATGACGCTTGTAATGATGTATGGGATATGGGGATGGTCCTTTCCTGTAATTGTGTGATTGTTTACTGGAAATGATTGTCTGTGACTATAAAACTAGACATTCCTGAAATCGAGTCTCCCAGATTCATTTAGATATGAGTCTGATCTGGGGTCCATGTACATGTTAAATAAATGGCTGTTTCTTCCTGATTTAGCCTGTAGCCTCGTTTCTGCCTGACCACCAACGGCAAAGGTTGCTGCTACAGAACCTTTCCTTTTTCCTCTGTAATTCCAGATACCTCCAATGTCTTCTCATGAAACCCTCCAAGGGGAGGATACCACAGTGAGGCACTTTCCAGTACAATTACCTTCTTATACTTTAAACATTTCTAATGTAGTAAGCAACCTGATTTGTTCAGAACAATCCTGTACAAAGGAAAAGGGATGGTTCCAAGAGCAAGACCTACAAGGGAGTGCAAAGATGCCAGCTTTTGAGGGGTTGTACAATTCTTCAGATATATCTACACTATAAACCAATGTTGGTTTTTATACCAATGTAACTGTCATGATTTTCCCCCAGAGACTCCTTGGAATTGTAGTTTGGTGAGAGTGGCTAGATTTCTCTCAGAGATCTGTAGCATCCATTGTTATCCAAATAGGCAGTCTCCTAATTAGTTGAGGGAATCAGCTTTAAGGAGACAGAGAGATAGGGGTAACTGGGAGTTTCCACCTTTGTATATCAAGATTTTCCCTTTAAGAGAACTCTCAAATAAACCAGCCAGTTGTTCAACCATAAAAGGTTTTATTAGAAGGAATATGAAAATAAACAAAAATACAGACACAGACAAAAGCACATACAAGAGGAAAACAGGGAGGAAAGGGAAGACATTTTTGGGAAAGGAAGATAATTACTAATCTTGAAGAGGTCCATGAAAGCAGCAATCAAAGTGCAAAAAGGCCAGCATTTTTAGGAAGTGAAAGACAGGAGAGCCCACAGAATGGGGGTATATGTGGTTGGTACCAAGAACACACATACACATTGCTGGAAAGCAGGGTGCTCCAGTTAATAGGGCAAAACATCCCATGGGACAGGTTGACATATTTGCCAGAAAAACAATAATGGGCTTTTCTAAGGTGGACAAATGTATGGGAGAGGTCTGATGACCCTGCAAGTACTGGGCAGTAAGGGGTAATGGGTTAGGTGAATAGAATTAAGTGTTGAGTAATTAAGCTAAGTGAGTACAGGGGAAGTAAGACTGAGTGTTGATGGGATTAGCCCAAGGGTGAGTCAATAGCTTTTGGGAGACCCATTGCCCTAAATTATGCATCTCTTCATGGTGTGGAGGAGGCAGTAGTTAGTCAGCTGCTCTTATGCTTCTAAACTACCTGCCCAGGTTTGTTCCTGACTGGCATCCATTTTGTTTCATTTTGGACAAGGAAGAGTCCTTCACTTATGAATTTTGGGGTGATATTTTAAGAAGGGTGTTTATAGTTATTCTAGCTATGAACTGCCCATCTGGAAGAAGATGATTCTGTCTTTTAACACTGCCACAAAACCATAATGCATAAATTTCTCTAAGGAAGATACTGACTATTGAACAGTTCCAGTACGTGGTTAAGATATTTCTTCACGTGAGCAAGAACAAGGAAGGGCAGGTTTGTGGAAACAGAAAGAGTCTGGAAGTGATCATGGTTTCCCCTGTTACCCATTTTAGAGAGTCAGGAAAGCAAAGCACATATCAGCAAACATGCAGAAAAAGAAATTCTCAGGACAAATGTTTTAAGACTCTGGAGTAAGAAATCTGTCAGCAGAAAACTTCCTGATTATAGGTAATTCTGAAAAAAGACAACCACTGGATGACCGATGACTTTCACATATTACTGTGAACAGGGCTTTTTTTAAGCAGGAATGAACAGGAATGCAGTTCCGGCTGACTTGGTGTCAGAGGGTGTGGCCTAATATCCCTGGACCAAGGGAGGCCAGATTATCTACACAGGCTAGGGCCTTCTCAGTGGTGGCACCAGCAATGTGGAATGCCCTCCCAGAGGCCGTAAGGGCCCTGTGGGATCTCTCCCAATTCTGCAGGGCCTGTAAAACTGAATTATTTCAGCAAGCCTTTAACATTTAAATGGAGAGGACTGCCACCCTATACTGGTGAGCTATACTACTCATAAGGAATTATGACCATCGTAGGATCATCGTCAGAAAGAAAGTTATGATTTCGCCTATTGAAGTTGTTAACAGCACCATGAAATGTACTTTATGTATTTAATTGTTGCTTTAATTGTTTTAAATTATATTCTTGAATTGTTTTAAACTGACTGTTAGCTGCCCTGAGTCTGCTTGTGGAGAGGGCAGGATATAAAATTAAAGTAGTAGTACTAGTAGTAGTAATATGCAAATGAATTCCTGCTGGACTTTTTCTACAGAAAAGCCCTATGTGAAACAATGGTGACATTGGGGTGTGTGGCCTAATATGCAAATGAGTTCCTGCTGGGCCTTTTCTACCAAAAAAGCCCTGGCTGTGAAAATCAGGTCCTTTCTCTCAGTGCTGTATCATGCGAAACCCAACCCCATCCTCTCTATGTAAGGGAAAGAGGGAATCCTTGCTGAAAGTGCAAAGTTGAACTTCCATCTGGTAATATATATTCAGATGAAGGAAGTGGGGAGTTCATGGCCTTCAAAGAGCAGATTCACATACACATAGAGCATTTCCACAGGAGCAGGGGCAGGTGGTATCCTTGCCAGGATTCCCCACTTCAAAAGAAAGCACAAAAACTTCTGTGGTACACAGGAGAGGAGTACTTATCTTCCAAGAAATTTGAAGAAATTTAAGAATGGCACTAAAAAAGCAGTCACTGTAATATTGGTTCCTTTAGTCTATAAATATTGCAGAAAGAGATGGAAGTAATAGCAACATTATGTAAACTGTATGCAACTGTTGCATGGTATAAAATAAATGCTCTAGGCCAGGGCTGTTGAACTCATTTATCATGAAGGACGAATCTGAAATAAATTAGACCTTGTCAGGCTGGGCCATGTGTGTACCTATTTAAGATTATGTAGCAGAAATATAAACTTTATAAAGGACACAAACACAACTGAAGATTTTAAACACAAAGGGTTTTAAAAAAACCTTAAAACATGCTTAAAACATTAGTTCTTGTTGGTCTTAAAGGTGCTTTCTTTATATTTCTCCCATGGGATCCAGGGAACTGAGCAAAGGAAGCTCTGGCTCTTTCCTATGGTTGTCAAGTCCTAGGGTTGTCTGGGCCTCCTCCCTTGACATCTTTGGCATGACGACGTCAATTGGAAGTGACATCATTGCACCGGTGATGCTGCACGCCGGTCACTTTAGGAGCGTCTGGGAAAACCCTTACCGTTTTCGCACACAGCTTACCTCTCAGTCACAATCCTGTTCCCTCCGCAGCGTCCAGTCGGATTTCCTAGCATCTGCGCCGGAGTTACAGGAAGTGCCGCAGCTTCTGCATAGCAAACGTAAACTGGGTTTTAGCGGTTTACGTTTGCTACGCAAAAGCCGCGGTACTTCCCGTAACTCTGGCGCAGATGCTAGGAAATCCGACTGGACGCTGCAGAGGGAACAGGATTGTGACTGAGAGGTAAGCTGTGTGCGAAAACAGTCTCTGTGTTTTCTTTCAAAATTGCTAGAGCATCTGGGAAAACCATAGAGTTTTCTAGAGCAGCCAGCACACAACGTCACCAACATGATGACATGGCTTCTGAGTGATGTCATTGTGCTGGCAATGTTGGGGGATGATCCTCCCCACTGACCCAATGTGGGCTGGTGGGTTGGGAACCTCCAGGGTGGGGGAACCCCCACCCGGCCCAGGAACTTGGCAGACCTAGTCTTTCCTTCCTCAGGGGACCAGGAGAGGGAGGAGCCTCAGCCAATATAAGGAAGAGAGCCTTGGCTCAGTAGCTTTGCTGTGTGATTGAGAGAGCCTGGCAAAGCAAGCTCTGCTTCCCCCCTCTTCCTCCCCAAGGGAGAAGCCTCAGACAATGGAGAAAACAGAAGCTTTGCTTTATAGCTCTGGTAAGATTAAGCAAGCCTGGCAAAGCAAGCTGTGATGCAAAAGGAAGCAAGAAAGAGGGAGAATGAAGCAGATGACAGCCAGTTGCTTGGAGGCCTGATAGGAGCCCTCCAGGGGCCTGATTCAGCCCCCAGACCCCATGTTTGACACCCCTGCTCTAGGCTTTCCTTTTTTACCTTGTGTTCCATAAAGCTGTATCCTTTCATGTAACAGCTCACAGAATACTTTAGTTCCTACTGTGAACCACTGACATTACATTCAGCATAAAACTAGCACTTGAGTGAATAAGTCCTGCAATTTGAGCCAGCACACATCTGGCTGCTTGCGGTTTGCAAAAGGTCATATGACTATGCCCTCATGAGACTTTTCCTGTCCATTTATACTAGAGGATATGGGCCAGCTGCAAATTCCAAATGCTATTATATTCTTAACAGAATCCGCTGCACTTCCTATCAAATGAGCAGGTGAGGTTAATGACAGGCTCATTAACACTAAGGGAAGATTTTAAGCAATCAGTATAGAAAAATGATTTGGACTGACATAACAAGCTATGGTTTCGTGGTATAACAATGAGCCTTCAGGGATTCTTTAAGGTTGGCACACAGAAGAGATTGCAAGGGGGAGGGACACACAATATGGCACTGCACCAAAGTATAATATCATTTTTGGTGTGACATCATTGAATGAGTGTAACACTTTAGGATTCATCTGGAACTGATGGGTTCAGCACCATATCACTCCTGCATTTCCCCCCTCCAATGGCAGCAGGGGACTGGGGGTCCAAGGTGGGAAGTCATCTACCATATTGGGAGACCTGGCCCCACTGATGGACCTCCTGATGGCACCTGGCTTTTTGGGCCACTGTGTGACACAGAGTGTTGGAATAGATGGGCCATTGGCCTGATCCAACATGGCTTCTTTCATGTTCTTATGACCTGAGAGACCTACCTCACATGTTCCATTCATCGTACTCCTCTCATGTTATGATTAGGGAATTTTAGGAGTTTAGGAACCTTTCCTAGGATTACCATTCCACCCAGCTCAACAAGGGGGTGGGGGTTGAAACTGGCAGGAACCCCATAGTTTGAGAGAAAGAGATAAACCTGTTCCAAAGTATTCATGATTTCTTGAAAGAAAACCTTACTGCACACATTTTCAAGCAAGAAGCGATTTCAGTATTCATTTTACAGAAGGGAAAAGACAAATCAAGACTTATAAACAAATAGTGCACTTCTTATCTATTTAGGAATGCATTCTGGCCACCTCTGGCCAGGCCAACCACTGTGTTGTCAGAGGGGCCCTTAGCATCTCAAACACTGGTGTTAAATACCTTCAGAATCCAGCTTAGCTGTCAATCAAGAAATCGGATGGTCCTGATGAAACTGGACCCTTCCCTCTTCTGACTAGAAAACTCTGATCAGAGTAATTGCATCATCACTAGGTTAAAACACCCTTCCTGTGTGTGAAGAGCTTGGTGCCACAGGCTCTCTTATCTAGATGTTTTGGCTTGAGACTGGAACTAAAAAATGTAAACAGTTCTTTTAGAACATACTGCAGGGTGCATTGTCAGGCAGAAGAACATCCTGCAACACCTTATGGGAGTGAACCAGACAGAGAGGCCTAAGCAAATTCAGGCTGTTGTACAGAACCAGGGCCGAATCTAGGGGGGGGGGGGGGGGGCAGAGGGTGGAGCTTGCCCCGGGCGCCAACAGAGGGGGGGCACCAAATTGGACATGGAGTCCATTGCATTCTATGGGACCATAAGACAAAATGGCCCAAAAGGGGGCGTCATTTTTTAATTTTGCCCCCCCTCAAAAAAACATGTAGATCTGGTCCTGTAGAGAACTGTCCCATCTTGCCTATAATTCCGCCACAGTGATCTAATTAGTTACTTTTTCTTTAATTGCAAATACAGTTTGCTGTTGCATCTGGGTCAGCAAACTATATATACTATTCTTAGATACAGTAGTGGCTAAGAACAACAGAGTTGGTAGCACTGTCTGTTGGGTGTTGTAGTACAGTGGGGCAGGAAACAGGAAGCAGATGGGTGGAGATGGGTCTGGGCTTAGGTGGGCGTCTGTTTATTTCAAACATTTGTATGCCATCTTTCTACCCAATTTAGTGTCCCCAAGGTAGTGAACAATCAAACAATGTTTTAAGAAACACAAAAACGTATAAAATATTTATAACAAAAATAAACACAGAGACACACTAACAGGAAATGAGGGCTAATAAGAGTTCATGCAGGAATACCAAACCAAACTTTTCACCTACTGGCCAAAGACAACAATAGAGGGAGACAAATGAATCTCCTTGGGGAGATAGTTCCACAGTTTCTTGTGTTGTCACTTGTCTAGTCTCAGATGGCAGATGCACCCAAAGCAGAGGGGTTGGGTAGGTTCATATGGGAGTAGGCAGTCCTAAAAGTATGCTGATTCCAGCCAATACCAGCACCTTGAATTGGACTGGAAGCAAACAGGGAGCCAGTATAGGTTACATAAGACTGGAGTGATATTGTCCCTATGACCTAATCCATTCAATGTTATGGCCACAGTATTCTGTACCAACTGTAGCTTCTGGACAGCATTAAAAGGCAGCACTACATAGAGCACAGTGCAGTAATCTAAACTAGATGTTACCAGGTCATACACCACAGTGGCAAGATCTTTTCTGCACAGGAGAGCCACAGCTGGCTCACCAGTTGAAGCCAGCTGAAGCCACTGGTTATCCAACAGGAGGCCCAGGTTCATCAGCATCTGAGTCACCACGCTGCAATAAGGAAAAAGAAGTAGCAGAATCACTCTCTTACTCTTCTGTCAGCAGAATTTCTCTGATGGAAGAAGCAGAATAATCCCTTCTTGATCCAGGCCACTGACCCACATGACTACGACTGTGCACAGATCCAGCAACCCTAAGAACCAAGAAATGGCTGCTGGGGGGAGGGAAAAGCAAGAAAGATCGATGACTGTCACTGGCATGCTTCCACTGAAGGATCATTGTATCAAACCTTTTGTCTCTCTCTAGGCTGCTACTCCATGTGGATTCTGTGGCCCCAAAAATCAACTTTCCCAGGGCTGTGAATGGCCACTGGGGAAAAAGAAAGCAGCTTAACTGGATCCAACCCAAAGCTTGGATGTATTTTGTTCCCTCCATCTCTGCACCCCTGTCTGCCTGCTGCTTGGTATAAGCAAAGCATTTTCCACTCTCCCTTGCAGGCCTGGCTGGCAGGCATCAGTTATTTTTCATGAGGTAGGGTAATTCCTTGTACTTCTGCTCCCCTCTACCTGCCTGCCTGCATATGTTAGCAAAGCAGATCATTTCTGGTATTGACAAATTATCATCATTTCGGTCAGATCTTAATTAGTAAACTGACTGCATACATTTAGGACATAGATTGTAGTGTGAGTGGAAATCATAAATGGCTGGTTTGGACTGAACAGCAAACCATGATTTACAGTTATGTCTGAATCAAGGATGATCTTTTTGTATACTTTCTCTGCTGCCTTGGTATGAGTTTGCTTTCTAGGCTCCTTCCAGGTCCTTGGTACTGTACCACATTCTGACCCAGATCCCAGTCGTACTGACATGTGCTTTCTGTGTCCCCCTTGTGCTTGGTTGCCTACAGTCCAATGCTGACAGACTTTGACAATGCCACGGTGTGCAAGATGCTTGCAAAAGTTAAGCCAGATGGTAGTCTACTTGGAGTGCTAGATAAAAAAAGTATATGACTAGACAGCCGCATCATTTTGAAGTGGCTGCTCTTGTAGTTAGTACCCAGGTGTGGAGCACAAGTAAAAAATCAGATCACCTGGCCTGACTTTGCCCTGTGGTTATGGAGAGCATCCTGCTCTTAGGCAGGGCTTGGATGGCTGTGATTTCTAAAGAGTTTTTACTCATAAATCTTTTACTTGGCTCTTGTTTGCTCATCATGTTTTACTAGTCACCCCATGCTTAGTATATTCATGAATCTTTTTCAGTGAATAGAAACTGTCAGCACATCTTAGAGAAGACTCTTGCCAAAACAATCCAAGACTCAAAACCTCAGAAACCACTTTTCAAAAACCAAGGCCTTACTTTCCCATTTTAAAATGAATCATGCTGCTGAATTAAATTTTTGCAGAAAATTTTCACCATGTCTATGGAGGAGGGATTGGATTTAGTCCCTTTCCTTCACCCAGAGCGGTTTACAATCTCCTTCCCTTCCTCTCCCCACAACAGACACCCTGTGAGGTGGGTGGGGCTGAGAGAGATTTTAAAGAATTGCTCTTGAAGGAACAGCTCTGAGAGAATTGTGGCTTGCTCAAGGTCACCCAGCAGCTGTATGTGGAGAGTGGGGAATAAAACCCAGTTCTCCCAGATTAGAGCCTGCACACTTAACCACTACACCAAACCGATCTCTCTGTACCACTGCACCAAATGGTGGGCTTGAGAAAGAGGGAAAAGAAGAAGATGATATTGGATTTATATCCTGCCTTCCACTCAGAGTCTCAGAGCGGCTCACAATCTCCTTTATCTTCCTCCCCCACAACAGACACCATGTGAGGTGGGTGGGGCTGAGAGGGCTCTCAGGGAGAAAAAGGGAGACACTCCAGTTTCTTTCAATCATATCATTTTTGAAACATAATAAATAAAACCAGCTTTGTCTCACACTCTATCTTTGGGGGGGATGCAATTTTCAGTTCTAATGTTTTGACAATGTCATGAGATTTCTGCTGAGTTGCATGACAATGCACTAAAAAATTGAAAGCAAATTGCTAACACAAAACCATATTCTTCAAACTTGAAAGCTCTTCTGAGATAAAAATTTCAAACAAATTCCAGGTTCCTAATTTTACAAGGTAGCTGAGTTGATCTGCAGTAGAAGAGCTAGATTTAAATCCAGGAGACCAATTGAATTTCCATGGCAGAAGCTTTCAAGAGTCAAAACTCCCTCCATCCAATATCTGATGTATCTGTTGAAGGGATCTTTTTGCCTTGGAAAACTTGTTGGTCTGTTAGGTGATACTGGACTTGAATCTAGTGGTAGCACAATTTGGGAGCTAGCAGCATCTAGAAGGCTACATATGGCTGCCTCAAGGATAGCAGTCCTAAGGCAGGTTTCTACCAAGTGAACTCTCAGTTTTTATTGGCCACTTGTCGGAATAGATTAATCAATGTATGGATATTCAGCACAGTAACTGCATAGAAAGTCTGCATTCAGAGGCCCTACACCTCCGAGTGCCAGATGTAGGGAATACAAAATGCAAGATGGTTATTGACTTCACTTTTAGTAAGCTTTCCTGATTGACCACTGCTGCAGTCAGGTGATGTTTGTTCATTCCCTCTGCACTGCATCTCTGATAGGAATTTCACTGCTGCAAAGATGTCACTCCAGAATCTCATCTTCCTTAGTATATAGAAATTATGATTGATACATTTTATTGCCAGCAACAATAAAAACACTCTATCCCTGTCACTCAGAGTTATGCCCATATTTTCTTAACCTTGATATAAACTGTAAAAGAGAAAGATTTTTGACCATGAAAAAATGAGGTCATAACACTAAAATCAACACAGTGGGAAAGAGATTAGCAGGGTGTTCAAAGGAAAAGTACAAAGGGTTAGTTTTCTGTGATCTCCCACCAAGTTAGCCTGACAGTACTTTACAGGAACTATATCAGCTTGATTCATTGGTAACACTTTAGATGGGAACAACAGGATTCAGAACTTTGACCTAAATAAGGATTATTTTTATTTGTCTCTCTGGCAGGCTTGTTCTTGATTATGATTAGCAGAAATAAGCAGGACTTTAGCTATGTAAAACCTCTTCTCCACCCCACCCCACCCCAAATGCTGAAATGCCACACATTGCCTTGCTGTCTCTCTTTTTTCTTCCTGTTTTGCAGCATCTGAAGCTCTATTCATACATACTAAAAACTGCACAAAGAACATGCAGTGGGGCAGCATGAGTATGCTTATTCATTCCTGTTTCACCTCCATATATTGCTGAAATGTCTAAATGGCACATAAATGTGTACATTCCCCTGTACCTGATAGGCATGATCACCAGGACTTTTTTTGTAGAAAAAGCCCAGCAGGAACTCATTTGCATATTAGGTCACACACTGTGATGGCACCATCGCTTCACACAGGGCTTTTTTGTAGAAAAGGCCCAGCAGGAACTCATTTGCATATTAGGTCACACACTGTGATGGCACAATCATTTCACACAGGGCTTTTTTGTAGAAAAAGCCCAGCAGGAACTCATTTGCATATTAGGTCACACACTGTGATGGCATCATTGTTTCACACAGGGCTTTTTTGTAGAAAAAGCCCAGCAGGAACTCATTTGCATATTAGGTCACACACTGTGATGGCATCATTGTTTCACACAGGGCTTTTTTGTAGATAATGCCCAGCAGGAACTCATTTGCATGTTAGGCCACACACCCCTGATGTCAAGCCAGCTGGAACTGCGTCCCTGTGTGTCCCTGCTCAAAAAAGTTTATTCTCTTCCCAAGTTTCATCCTGTGGCAGGTCTTTTTTTGGTAGAAAAAGCACAGCAGGAACTCATTTACATATTAGGACACACCCCCTGATGGCACCATGGTCCCACACAGCAATTTTAAGAACCTCATTTGCATATTAGGCCACACCCCTGACACCACACCAGCATTCCGGCTCAAAAAAAGCCCTGCCTGTGGTAGCATTTGAATTCAAGAATAATGTAGACAGGGTCAATAACAGGATTTCTTACCACCCAACCATGAAACTGAGACATGATGACTAAGAAAGTAAGAGACAGACAACTTTACTATAAAGCAGACAGTGTGGAGCAGATTTCAGAGAGAGGAGGACTACTCTGCTTCTAGAATCTCTGTGTATCATTAATAATTACTTCCAGTTCAGAACAGGAACTTTATGCTTCAGATGCAGAAAATTTCTAGGGCCAGCACTGATCAGGATGGACCACTGAATGTCCTTCATCTAAGTCTAGCAGTCTGCCAACTGTTAATCAGGAATGTGTTTTCCAGGTTTAGTTCAATTAATCTTGTTGCTTAAAATTTTTGCTTGGATTCTTATTATGTCATGTTTCAGAGCTGCTAATATATTTGAGTGACAGTTACCCCAACTTTAATAGGAACTCATTCCCACCTTTAACTCCCCTATCCACCCAATCAACCATCACCATCATATATAATAACCAACTCTGGGTCAATCTGTGGGCACTTAACTCTGTGGATTTGGCCCACACTGACATAAAACAGATACTTCTGCAAAATTGGTGGATTCCCCAGATTTGCAGAACAAACTAAAAAAAGACATTGGGCCTTCAAATCCCCCCCACCCCAATTTCAAGAGTATTGTTGCGCACTTGTGCAGAACACATTTACCTTATCTGTCAATTTAGGACTCAGAACCTTCCCCTGATGAATTTGGGGAAGCTTCTGGCACAAGGCTGCTGCTGGCATCGCCTAGACTGCCTCTTTCATGTTTGCTGCAGGAGCTGGTGGTAGTAGTGCTGTCTGGGAGTGAAGTCATCTCCACTTCTGTATTTGCTGGCTATGGAAGGTTCTGTGGGCCCAACTGCAGCATTGTCAACATCGCGCAGCCTCCATGGCTGCAACCAATGTTGGGTGTCCTTCTGGGTTCCACCAAAGTCAGTCAGCCTTCTGCAACTGTTGCTGCCTCTGGGCCCACTTATGGTATAGCAGTTAGAGCTTGAGACTTTGAGACCCAGGTTCAAATCACTAATCTGCCATGCAAGCTCACTAGGTGACCTTTCAGCCTAACCCAGGGGTGGCCAACGGTAGCTCTCCAGATTTTTTTTTGCCTACAACTCCCATCAGCCCTAGCCAGCATGGCCAATGGTTGGGGCTGATGGAAGTTGTAGGCAAAAAACATCTGGAGAGCTACCGTTGGCCACCCCTGGCCTAACCTACTTCACAGAGTAGTTGTAAGGATAAAAGAAAGTACAAAGAAGAGAGGAGAACTTTGGTCCTCACTGTGGAGAAAGCCAGGGTGTAAATGAAGTAACTAAATAACAAGTATAGCTAAAAATGGAAAGCAGATTAAAAAGTAGGTTGGTGAATGCTGGAGGAGGAAGAGGAGGAGGAGGAGAAGAGAAGGAGACTGTATGAGGAGAAGAGGAAGAGGAGATTGATTTATACACTGCCCTTCACTTGGAGTCTCAGAGCAGCTTACAATCTCCCTTGAAAGAACAGCTCTGAGAGAACTTGTAACTGACCCAAGGTTACCCAGCAGCTGCATGTGGAGAAGTGGGGAAGCAAACCTGGTTCTCCTGGACTAGAATCTGTGCACTTAACCACTACACCAAACTGGGTCTCCAGTTTGGGGAGATTATGTAGTGGTTGCCAAGAAGAGGGAAACAGGAAATGGTCCAGAGAGGGAAATAACAGCTGAAAGTGAGGTGCCCCCTTCAAGTCCGGTTTCCTAGGGGGACTGGCCCAGCAGCTGGCATGACACAACTGGGCAATAGTTTTCCCAGTTAGAGGCTGCTGGGCTGGAGGGAAAGCTGAAGATTGGGGGAGATAAAATGCTGGTCAAGCCAGGGTTGGTGGGAAGGAGAAAAGGAAGTCTGGGCATGGAGGATATGGTGGTTGTCAGCAGGAGAAAAATGGGAAATAATGTAGGAAGGAGGATACAAGGGAATGTGAGGTGCCCCTATAACTCCTTGTAGGTTCTCCTTTGCTCAACCTGTGACCAGAGACAAGGAGGGAAAGGTGGAGATAGTGGGTACCTAAAGGTAGATTAGCTGGTGGTTGGGAAGAAAGGAGGAAAAGTGGACAGGGTATGGGGGCTTTCAGGGAAGGGAAAGAGCAGACAGTGATGGAGGGGAAAATTAGATGCCTCCCTGCAAGTCTTTGTGAAGCCCTGATTTGTTAAGATTAATTTTTCAGGGACTGAAGTCCTCACCCAAGGAAGCCTCAGGCCCAAATTTCACACAAATAGAAGAAAGGACCATTACAGTTGTTCCATGCAGAGCAGAACCATAACAATTTGGACCAAATTATTTGGTAATAAGTTAGACTCCCTTCTTTCCCTCTGCCAGAATCCTAATGTATTTTAAGTGGTAACGTGTACTGCTCACTGCACTCACACATGACTCTTGTACCAAGTGTATTCATTTTAGCATGTTTCCTCTAGCTCCCTCCTAACTTAGTTCTCTCTTCTCGGTAGCCATTTGAAGATGTTGTTCCTGCCTGAAGAAAATCAGATCTTCACACATCTTAATAAGGCAAGAGAGGATACAGACTTTACTTTTCCTAAATGCTTTATTTCTGTTATAAATATATAGTTATCTAAATCCCAACATTGATGTGAATGGGCTGAGTTTGGCATAGTTAGATGCCTCAAGGACAGCTTTTTTGGGAGGAGAAAGAATGCACCCTTCTCTCATTATATCTCCGCCTGAATTTTTTTCTTTTTTCTTATCTTTTAGGAGGGTGGAAAGCCAATAGCCTCTTCTCTGCAAAGCAGACAGGTTGCTTACACACACAATGTGTGTGTGTGTGTGTGTGGAGAACAGCAAGACCAGCTTCAGGTTTTTTGATTACTCACACAGAGTGGCATGGTAGTCCTTCGGTCAGTATCTAGGAGTTGGTTAATACTTGGATGAGAGACCACCAAGTAAGACCAGGGTTGCTAAGCAGAGGCAGACAAAATGGCGAACCACTTCCATTGGTCTCTTGACTTGAAAACCCCGTAGAGGGTCACCATAATTCAGCTTTGATTTCACGTCACTTTCCACCACCAGTCATCAGACGGGCCCACAGAACTAAGCAAGTTGTGTGATTCATTTTCATATGATGCTTGGTTTAGATCTGGGTGAATTTATTCACTTATTAATACCCTGCCTTTCTCCTGGGAAAGGCAATGGCAAACCACCCTGTAAAAAGTCTGCCGTGAAAACGTTGTGAAAGCAACGTCACCCCAAAGTCAGAAATGAGTGGTGCTTGCACAGGGGACCTTTCCTTTTTCCTTTCTCCCCAGAAGGGGACCCAAAGTGGCTTACAGCATTCTCCTCTCTATTTTATCCTCACAACAATCCTGTGAAATAAATTAGGCTGAGAGAGTGCATCTCACTGAAGTTAATCCAATCAACTTTTATGGCATGAGTAGGGATTTGAACCTGGGTCTCCTAGATCCTAGTCCAAAACTTTTAACCACTATACCACACTTTCCCTCTAATCCTGCAAGAAACCCTATTCTTATCAGAACCTTTAATCCCCTGTTCTGATTTGTGTGTGAATGTACTGGATATACCATAACTATGGCAACCCTTCAATGTTATTTATTGGTCACACTTGATTGAAAGGACCTAACAAAGTTTTTCTCAAAAAACACTGAAGTGTCCATAAAATTTCACCCTAGTAAATCCAGTTTTTAAAGATTGTAGTATGCACAAGTCTGTGCCCTAAATAAAATATTTAATGATTCATCTGCTTCAGGATCTGAGAAAGTGCTACAAAGTTTGAACAATGAATAATAATTGCACAGGGCAACAGATCAGCATTCAGCAGATGTGGTAAGATTGTGATCCAATTTGATTTTTTTTTCCAACTGAAAAGCTGAGATGCAGCCAGCAAAGAAAGTAGAGACCTGTGATGTTACTACTCTGGAATATCACAAGGCAGTGTTACAATCCACGGAAAAAATTATCCTTCATGTCATTGCCATATTGATCAGGCATGTCACCTTTTCAAAACCAAAAAGATTGACCAAATAGCCATTAATATTAGGGCAATTTCTGTAAAGTTTTTCAATATCCAGAACTCTACTATAGATACATAGGGACTGCTTGAATGGAATCTTAACTTGAGAGGTTAACATTGCTTTGCTGATATTTTAGGAAGGGTCTTCACTCAGGAAGAATCTTCATTCTTCATAATTACATTGACTGTGTCTGAATGCAGGCACCTCACAACAAAGCCTTTCTTCCCACAGTAATTCACCTTAATTT
Source organism: Heteronotia binoei (assembly GCF_032191835.1). NCBI lineage: Eukaryota > Metazoa > Chordata > Lepidosauria > Squamata > Gekkonidae > Heteronotia > Heteronotia binoei. The sequence goes on along the minus strand of NC_083223.1, from coordinate 140,438,141 downwards.
TAAAAAAATCCTAGTGCCCTTCCCACAGGAGCCTAAGCAAAAGCAGGGGTGTAAACATCCTCACCAACTGATCCTGCCTGTCTCTTTAAAAATTCCACAAGCTCCCCAGAAAGTGTGCAGCCAGGGCACTTCTCACCATGTTCCTTCATCAGTACCCTCACCCACAATCTTCTTCTGCCAGCTGGACCCTATTTTCTTCCTGAAGCAGATGATTGATGCCAGTGAATATGTGGTGGGGGGAGATGTGACATTTCATAGTAGGTACTGTATTCTCCATGTTCTTTAAGACATTTATTAGGATCTCTGGGCAAGAACTTGTCAACTCTGGAAAGAGGACATTTGATATGGTTTCAGAGGGTAACTGTGTTGGTCTGCAATAGAACAGTTCAATTCTAAGTAGCAACTTAGAGACCAGTGCAATTTTCAAGGTATAAGTTTTTGAGAGTCAAAGCTTCCTTCATCAGTCCTTGATCACTTTCTCATCTTTAAAATAGGATTGCCAGCTTCCAGGTGGTGGCTGGAGATTTCCTGCTATTACAGCTGATCTCCAGGTGACAGAGATCAGTTCACCTGGAGAAAATGGCCAGTTCTGTTACCCAAACTGGCAATCTCCTAATTAGTGGGGGAATTAACTTTAATGGAGTCACAGTGAGAGGGGTAACTGCAATTCTCCACCAATAAATACCAGGATTTTCCCTTAGAGAACTCTCTAAATAAACCAGTCCAATGTTAACTGGAAAAGGTTTATTGAAATAAGGGTAACAGGGTAAAACACACATACAAACACACACTGAAAAATGCACATCCCAACAAAGAGAAAAATAAGGGGGGCAGTAGCAATTTCAGAGAAGGAGAAGAAGATGATGATGATATTGGATTTATACCCTGCTCTACACTTTGAATCTCAGGGTGGCTTACAATCTCCTGTACTCCCCCCCCCCACAACAGACACTCTGTGAAGTAGGTGAGACTGAGAGAGCTCTCCCAGAAGCTGCCCTTTCAAGGACAGCTCTGCAATAGCTGTGGCTGACCCAGGGTCATTCCAGCAGCTGCAAATGGAGGAGTGAGGACTCAAACCCGGTTCTCCCAGATAAGAGCTCGCACACTTAACCACTACACCAAACTGCCTCTCCAAAGAGGTGATAGTTACCAGTCTAGAAGAGCGAGGCCCACAGAGGAAGCAGCAAAATGGCCAATGTTTCACATAGTGAAAGAGGAGGCCCACATGGAAGTGGAGGCACAAGGTTTGATATCAAGAACACACAAACTGTTATGGAGCAGAGTGTTTACAGTTATAGGGCAAAATGATTCCTGCAGGCATGTTGGCTTACATGCTCCAAAAATAATAGCTTGATGAATTGTCTGGAGTTGAACAATGATTTGGGAGGCACATGATAGATTTTCCTGAAGGTTGGCTATAGGCGTTAATGTTTTTTTATGACCTTTTGAGTTCTGGATGGGAAACCTACAAGGTTTTGTGAACAGGGTTAAGATTGCTTAATTAGGGTAAACAGGTGAGGGGAGAAGTAAGGCTGGATGTTTGACAAAATTAGTCCAAGGTGAGGCCATCTGTCTTGGGAGCCCCATTGCGCCTTAATTATATATCCCTGTATGGTAGGGAGAAAGTTGTTAGTGCATCAGCCATTCTGGCTGACCATTCAAAATATTTTCTCAGGCACTTTGCCTGGCTGGCCTCCATTTTATTTCCATTTTGTTATATTTTAGGCCAGATTGTGCACATATGATTTTTGGAGTGGCATTAAAGAAGGGTTTTTTATCTGTCTCTGTGCTAAACTGCCCATCTGCGAGAAGATGGGTCTGACTGCTAATGCTTTGGAATTTGAACTGTATGGCATTATGCCCCAAACCTCATCCTCTTCAGGCTCCAATCCCAAAATCTCCAGGTTCTTCCCAACCTGGAGCTGGCAATTCTACTTTGAGGTGACATCTCAGGTTATACATGATTTCTGAAAATAAAAGCTCAGTATTGCCCCATTTTCTATACATTTCAATGAAGCCTTCACAAGTGCTATTGAAATTAAAGGAAGAAGTAAGGAAGAAGGTCTTGGTAGAATTTGTAATAATAGGCATAGTTTTGCTGGATCTAACCATGCTATTTGTGCCTATAGAAATGTTTGTTGTGGGTTTCTATATAGTGCTAAATTATACAGGACAAATGAAATCTGGCCTGTTCCCACACGCCTTCACAGTAATGATTTTGTCTGTTGCTTAGAACCTGTAAGTACAGTTAGGAAGAGTGCTTTTTCAAATAAATGGTAACAGGTCAGATTTTCCTGATGTTTAAAAAGAGAACTGGTATAGCTATTTTGAAATGAGACCAAAATTCTGTGTGCATGCGCACACACACACGCATACATATCAAGCAAGGATAATGGAAAACCTGCTAAAAAGAGCAAAATAATTCTTTCTGAAAAAGAAATTATGGTAATTAGAAATACAGGTCTGTGCATACTTATATTTCTTTCACACAGCAATGTTTGTTTTGCTACAAATACATATGCACACATATTGTATGAATATATTTTCCTAGGAAGGAAAAATAGCATAAAATCTCTCTCCTTTTTGTATTTTTATATTTTTCTGTGCATGTGTTTGCATCTGGAAGTCATGGTGCCCTCTGGTGATTGACCCCTACTGGTTATTCAGTACACCTACTGGATATTCAGAGGGGTGGCTGAATAAAGCCTGCCCCTGCCTGCCAACTACTGGTATTCCAAGACAGCCTCCCATCCAAGTACTTGCCAGAGTCAACCTACTTAACTTTTGAGATGTGATGAGATTGGGCTTGCCTGAACTATTCAGGTCAGTACGGCACGGAATCTCTTTTGAAGAGAATAAAGAATGATATTTGATCCTGAAAGGCCTCTTCTCTCACTACCAGTTACCTATCTATTTATTATACGTATATTTTCAGAAGGGTAGCTCTCTGGGAAAACTCTGGATCAGTTGTGCTTTGTTGACAGTGCTAGCTCCAGTTGTGAAATGGGAACTTACAAGGCACTGCAGGGCACTGGCACTGTTTTCCCCTGTAGCCCCATCCACACACTATTTCCTCTTTTACTTCTGCTTCCTTCTTTCCTTCCTAACCACCAATTAACCTGCTTTTTCCCTTTGCCTGTCTTCATCAGTCTTTGTAATTTACTTCACTTATATCCTTCCTTTCTCCTGAATGGGACCCAAAGCAGCTTACATCATTCTCCTTTGCTCCAATTTATCCTCACAACAGCCCAGTGAGGTAGGTTAGGCTGAGAACAGATGACGGGCCCAAATTCACCCAGTGAGCTTTCACAGCAAAGTGGGGATTTGAACTTGGGTTTCAGATCCTAAACTCTAACCACTACACCACATAGGCTTTGTGTGGTGGCTGCTGTTGAACAGTAACATGCTACTGGGATTCAGGGAGTCATGCAGATTGGGTGGTAGCTGCCAAGCGTGGTCCCAATGAGTTCTTCCTCAAAGGTCAAAACAGCCTTGGAAAGAGCCCTGACACCTTTCCCTGCCTTTTACTGACAGAAACCAGAGCTTGAACACTGACATTGCTATAGTGTATGCCTAGCAATGACCACTGGGGCATTATTTCTTACAGCTGTGGGCTCTGCTTCTATAATTTTGAAGAGTTTAGCCCTCTTTCCCTTTTAAGATTTCAGATTTTTCTGAAAACTTGGGGCTTTTCTTGGGTTTGAAGAAAGTTTTGTCTTTGTCTGTTTGTGGCTCTAGTCTCTGGATTTAAGTATCCACAGATGGTGTGATGTTGAAAATTATTTTTATTTATTTATTTATTTTATTTATATCCCGCCCTCCCCACCGAAGGCAGGCTCAGATATATAGATTCTGAAAAATCTATCATTTCAAGTTTATCAAATCTTGGCTGTTTATCTTGCAAAAGGGCTGACAACTTCCAGATATGTAATAACTAAAGCGAATTATATAACTTGCTAGAATCAGGAATTGGGTGGGTCTGTGTGACAGAATCTGTTATAATTTTATGGGAGTTTTTAAAGCCATAAGTGTATTTCTCTTATCAGTGTGGATAGGGTTGCTATTGGGTTCCTCAGGCAGGAGAGTGCTTTCCTGGTTGAGTCACATTGCAGAGGCTGATTTTGAGTTAGTTATCTGACCAAGAAGGCTCCAGGGAAGCTGAAAACTTGCAGGAATATTGGCTGCTTCAGGTTTATTGTTGCAACTGAACCTTCCTTTCCACATAATCTTCTCCTGTCTCTGCTGTTGCTGCCCTTTGAAGCAGCTAGGCTGCGAATCTGGCTGCTTTAGTCCTGTTGTTGGCAGCTCAGCATCATTCCCAGCTCATCAGAGTTTACATTCAGGCACACCAGCTGTTAATGGAACCAATAAAAATGTAGATGTAGTTGCCTGTGCTCTGTATCTCTTGAAAAGCCCACAACAGTAATAACATTCAACAGGGATTGTGAGTTATTTTAGTTATTTCAGCATACTTCTACAAAGTCAGAATCTATGTATCTTGGGTAATTTCCAACCTACATAGAAATCTGCATGGGTCAAAATTTGAGCGATAAATCAAACAAATAATAAAATAAACAAGTCAGAGGCTTGTCATAACTCCTCTTCAGGATATTATGGTGATGAACCGAATCCTATTTTAATACATCTCTTGAGAGCAATATATCCTTTGTGTAGTAGGAAGTTTGGGGAGAGCCTTGGCATTTCCTGAAGAAGCTCCTAGTAATGAATTCATCAGGCAAAAGACTTAGCCAGTCTCCTTAAGACCCTCGAGAGGCATTTCCTCTTATGATCACGAGAAGGGTGCTGGTAAAGAGGGACATTCACATTATTAAAACATAATAGTCTAGTAATATTCCTCCTCTCCACCACTTTGGAGCATTACTGATGTTTGACATTCACATAGGTCTGTTTTTCTTTGCAGCCATGTAGGCTTCCCTCACAATATTTGTGCACTCTTCTTGTAGAAATCTCTTCAATGCTTTGTCACCTCTGTCCCTTGTAATATATTCCTGAACAATGCAAACCTGATCCAGTACCTGAGATGTCAGAAGTGTCTTCTTGTCCTTTTGTTAAGGATAGTTTCAGATTGATGCTGATAGGGTCCTCAGGAGTGTGAGGGCCACTGCTTGTGCTCTATAGCCTTGCCTATCCTGGCTCTTATAATCAGGGCTCTTTTTTTGTAGCAGGAACTCCTTTGCATATTAGGCCACACACCCCTGATGTAGCCAATCCTTCAAGAGCTTACAGGGCTCTTCTTACCCTGTTTATAATCTTGCTGGGCAAAAGGATTGGAGCCATTACTGAAAAAAAATTCTCTCTTGTTGAAGGGGCTCTCCCTAGGCCTTTGTAGGAGGCAGTCCTTCTGCTGAAAAAACCCTTTATTGACTAGGGATGAGGTAGCCAATTATATGCCTGTCTCCAATTTACAACATAATTAAGATGTTTAATGGATTCAAGGATCAAACAGGAATAACAAACTAAGTTTATATGATTACCATTTGTTTGGGTTTAATTCCACCGGGTGGTGGTGGGGAGACATAACGAAGGAAATAAATATATCAAAACTGGAGACTAGTGGCCAGATGTAACCTTCTTAATTGTGGAATGCTGAGAGTAATTAACTGAGATCCTGCCATTAAGCTCCATCAGCCACCTCTCAAGCTTCTCTTTGAGGTGGGGTGATTGGCTGTATAGTGTATCTTCTTTTCTTTGAGGTGGGCCAATTGACTGTATAGTGTATCTTCTCTGTCCCCAAACCCTAGGCCAGGTCCTTGAATCTGTTAAACATCTTCATTATGTTGTATGCTAATTTGCTGCTCCCCCTCTACCTTATATATATATGGACTGGTAACTTTTGTTTCAGCATATCTGCAGAAGTGTGCATGCCCACAAAAGCTTATACTTGAATAAAATTCTGTTGGTCTAAAAGGTGCCACTGGACTCAAACTTTGCTGTATTTAAAATATTCAAAATTATACTATATCATGTATAACCATGTTTTACAATTGCCTGTTTTGTACTATCAATGACATTAACATTAAACAATTAATTTTTTAAAACCTATTTACTACCAGACAATAGGGCTGCCAAGTCCAATTCAAGAAATATCTGGGGACTTTGGGGGTGGAGCCAGGAGACTTTGGGGTGAAGCCAGGAGACATTGGGGATGGAGCCAGGAGACTTTGGGGTGAAGCCAGGAGACATTGGGGATGGAGCCAGGAACAAGAGTGTGACAAGCATAATTGAACTCCAAGGGAATTCTGGCCGTCACATTTAAAGGAACAGCACATTTTTAAAAATGCCTTTCCATAGGAAATAATGAAGGATAGGGGCACCTTCTTTTGGGGCTCATAGAATTGAACCCCTGGTCCAATCGTTTTGAAACTTGGCGGGTATTTTAGGGAGAGGCACTAGATGCTATACTGAAAATTTGGTGTCTCTACCTCAAAAAATAGCCCCCCCACAGCCCCCGATACCTCCAGATCAATTCCCCATTATACCCTATAGAATTGATCTCCACATAGGGAATAATGAAGTGCCCAGCAGACATTTCCCTCCCCCCCTGTCATTTCTGGCAACTCTGAAGCAAGGGATTGGCATCTCTACTCATGAGTTGCTGCCAACTTCTTCAAAGTAACACAGACACACCATCCCAAGAGGAAGCCTTTCAATCGGAGACTGAAGCCTCCGGAGGTGGAAAGTCACATGGTGGTTTTGGGAGCAGGGCTTCCCTCCCCACTGCCGGCCAGCTGACTAGGGGCAGGAAGAAGCCTGGGAAAGCGGAAGAACCCCCGCTGGGACCTGGGGATTGGCAAGCCTACCAGACAACCAGGAACATTAACACAAGCTGCCTAGCACTGATGACCTGAACAATCTTAACTGTTTCTTTTTCAAATTTTCTCTGTTGCCACAAAGCAACCAACTACTCTTCTTGAAAAGAGTGGAAAGAGTGGGGGAACAGGCAGCACAGAACCATGTACACACACACAAAGTTTGAAATTTACAATATGTAGTTGCAGTAGTGACTCATGTCTCCTGGACACCCTTGGAAAGGGTGTGCAGCAGACACAGAGTTCTGTCCTGGAGTTCAGTGTCAAACTTAGGTTTGTGGGATGGAAACCCAGAGGTCCTGGCTACATATTTCCAGTGGCTTTGACAGAGTTTAGGTTCCACACACAGTGTTTGAAGGGAGTGAATTTTTCTCTATTTCAAAGAAGTAACAGTAGTAAAAACATCATGAGGAAATAACTCTCTTCAAACCTTGGGGAGAATTTTGTGACTGTCTAGCTACTTTCTGGAACTTTTCCAGGGAAAACAATAGAAGCATATGGCTGGCTGAGAAGAACCCTAAGGTTTCCTTCCCATGTTCCCATGCCTGTTGCCAAGCCTGGAATCATGAAATCTGACATGCAAATAAAGCTTGAGAGAATTGTGTGTTACAGTCTTACTGTCATAGCACAGAAGACATTGGTTAGTAAAAATCTCCATTTTAGCTGGTGACGTGACTGATTTATTTACACAGCCTTATCATATAAGTCCATCTGCTGTGCATACATCTTGCCATAAAGAGTACTTCCTTCCAGACACACTGACATTTCATGCTCCATGGAAAGATCAGATGATATAAACTGTCATCTTGAGGGGATGTTGCTCGCTCTTCTCAGGTGGACAAATTCATCAGGCAGAAAGGGATGCGTCTAACTTCATGAGTGTCTCAGAGAATTGCTCATCTCTCATTGCAGCACAGGCTATTGTGTTGGTAAAAGTAATACAGTTTAGTAATGTTGTTCCATTTGGCATTGATTCACAGATTTTGCACTTTCTTAATTTTGCAGCATTGTTTCAGTTGAGTTATTGTAAGGTGGTATTTATGAACTGATAGTGTATCTATTAGTTGCTTGTGGCAAACTGGATTAGATTCTAGTAGATCTTTCCATCTATTGTAATTCTATGACACAAGGGTGGTCCATATATATGTGTCCATTGCTTAATATGTGAACAAGCCATTGCAAAACAAAATATTCGTTTCTCTGGATATTATCTTAAGCACAATACTTTTCACAGTTGATTCACACATTCAGCAGAGTGTCGTTAAGGACCATTCTATGTTAACAGTCCTGAGAATCATGCCGTTTAGCAGAGATTGACGTGTTTATGGTTGAACAGTTTTCACTGCTTCTTGGCAGCAATTTACATGAGCATCATGACTGAAAAATCAGGACTGTGCTGGGTTGGAGGTTACTAGTTTGCAAAACAATACTGATCTCTCTCTCTCAGCAGAAGTCCATGAACAGCACTCAGGGAAGTCTTTCTCTAATCCATTGAAACCTTGTTGCACACTGGGAGGTAAGAAGAGGCTTATCACATCACATGGAGCTCCTTTCCAAAATCAGGCCACCATCAGTTTTTTTCACACCATTTTGGGTTGCAAAACACCATGCAAACTCCTGCAGTTTGCTTTGCAATATCTGTGATTGGTAAGATAAGATCAAGGAGTTTTATCCCATAATTTAAAAATAAAATTAGATATTTCTGCAAATTTGGGAGTTCCCTGAGGTTTGCACAACTTCTATATTGCAAGCATGGCTGGCCCCACTGTGCAGATATAGCTATCTGCATGGAGGACAATCTTCACTGTTAAATATAATGAAGATTCATTAGAGGTAGGTAGGTAAGTAGGAGAGAGAGAGAGGGAGATACAATGCTAATACATGCTTTTTAAAACATAGAATCATAGAGTTTGAAGGGATCTCTAGGGTCACCTAGTCCAACCCCCTGCACAATGCAGGAACTTCACAAATACCTCCCCCTCCATCCCTAGCGACCCTTGCTCCTTGTTCAGGAACAAAAACCTCCAGGATCCCTTGCCAAACTGACCTGGAGAAAAATTCATACTTTCCATGCAGGACTTTAGACCATACTTTCCATGAATTTCTACTCCAGGTACAGCCATGCCACATTCTGCATCATTTCTGAAGAACTTCCAATCCTCAGGAGTGAGGGGGAGGCTCCACAAGAAGGCAGGGCTGCAGCTGGAGAAATGGCACTGTCTGGGATTCCTTCCAATTATAAAAAGACTACGGTAGACTCATTGCAATAATGTATGCCACATTCCATTGCCCATGGTTCTTACTAGAATAAAAACCACTGTGACCTCTTTCTGAAATGCAAAATATCTGCTAATATTAAATATAAATGTGAAAGATCAGCCATTTTAAAATTTATTTTTGTTGTATTTGCACAGATGGGAGGGAGCCATTGCACTTGCATGTCCTGCATGGTGGTGTCTTATCCACTGAAGAATATTTTAATCTTCTATGAAACTGATCAAATATACCTGATCAAAGCTGACAGCTCTATTATTCCTATCTATTTGCAACCTCAAGCATGGTTATACTGAGAAAATACAAGATCAGTATCTTTAAGTCTGACTAGTGAGTATGTCCGGGATAAATCTTGCTCAACATTTTTTTCATGGAGGAAATTTTGAGGAACTTTGGAACAAAAATTATAAAATGTAAATAGTTCTGACTCAGATTCATTTTTAAAGACATGGACACAATTTAGAAGTCCTTTAAAACTTCATCTATATGAATCCTGCTTTATGTGGTAAGTTCATAATGGCCTTTTTTGTGAAAAGAGAATCAGTAGTTCAGTAATCCTTTAAAGCTTTATCCCTCTGACCTGTTGCACTTCCAAGCATTTCGAATAGAACTTTTCATGCTTTAATAGAAATTTCAGCATCAGCATTACTACTGTTTGTCCTGTTGACCTTTCTACTTGCATTATGAGGTCACGGTTACTAATGAAATATCCTGGTACCATGACACAAGCATGGTACATACTGATTATCAACATGTAATGAGGAATTATTTTTTTACTTTCTGGGCAACTTGGCTTCTTACCTTGGCTAGGGGGACTGTCCATGGTTCTGAAGTTCAATAGCTACAGAATGGAGGACAATAGGATGGGTGTTTCAGTAATGCTTGCTATATCATGGAAGTCAGGAGCCCATCCGTAAATGAATACAAGCACAACACAATATGAAAGGAATCATTCAAGAGACTCAATGCAAGGAAAGGGCCTATAAATGTGTTTGACACAAGTATAATAACCAATAGTACCCATTTTTAGTACAGGTTGGGGAAGCAGTGTATCTTTGAGAAGAGCCAGTTTGATGTAGTGGTTAAGAGCAGTGGACTCTAATCTGGAGAGCTGGATTTGATTCCCCATTCCTCCACATGAAGCCAGCTGGGTGACCTTGAGTCAGTCACAGCTCTTTCAGAGTTCTCTCAACCCTCTACATGGGGCTGCCCTTGTGTCGAACTTGGAAGTTGCAGCTGGTGCAGAACGCCGCGGCCCGGCTGTTATTGGGCCTCCCAAGGTGGGGGCACATTCGGCCGGGTCTTCGGGCTCTGCACTGGCTTCCAATAATATACAGAGTTCGGTACAAGGTGCTGGTTATTGCCTTTAAAGCCCTATATGGCCTGGGACCTGCCTATCTGAAGGACCGTCTCTCCCCACATGTTCCCCAGAGAGTACTGAGGTCGGGAACTCAAAATCTTCTCGCTATCCCTGGGCCAAAAGAAGCCTACCTAAAATCAACTAGGGACAGGGCCTTCTCTGTTATGGCCCCTACATGGTGGAATCAGCTGCCGGAGGAGGTGAGGGCCCTGCGGGACCTTATTCAGTTCCGCAAGGCCTGTAAGACAACCCTCTTCCGGCTAGCTTACACCTAGTCTACATCTAACTGATATGGGAAATGATAGGTAGCTTTACCATGTAGCTCTGTTATGCACATTGCTGTACTGTTTAATGTTTTTAGGTTTTAATTTCTTGAATGTTTTAAATCTTTATATTTTAAATGCTAGTTTAAATTATGTTCAATTACTTGTTGTGAGCCGCCCTGAGCCACTTGTGGGAAGGGCGGGATATAAATCATAAAATAAAATAAATAAATAAAATAAATAAAAACCCAAATAAGAACTCTAGTTCACACACAAAAAAAGAGAGGCTCAACAGTGTGAGACCGTCTTTGGATCTCCTGGCTACACCATACACCAAGGGTGGCTAACGTTAGCTCTCCAGATGTTTTTTGCCTACAACTCCCATCAGCCCCAGCCATTGGCCATGCTGGTTGGGGCTGATGGGAGTTGTAGGCAAAAAACATCTGGAGAGCTACCGTTGGCCACCCCTGCCATACCCAATGCATGTGATAATAATAATTATAATTAATTATCTTTGAGAGTTACTGTCACTTGGTGTGGCTCCATATTTTACACAGCAAAGACAGTTTCTGTGTATTCTCTGTCCTGAAGCTAATAAAATATTAAATAAAATCAGTCCTTTAATTATATGGCAGAAAATATCTTGGTACTTACTACCAAGTGAAGTTAGACAAAGGCAGGGGAATTTTTCTGTATAAGAACTGTCAAACATGATCAGACTAAAGGTCGGACCAAGTGTCCACCTAACCCAATAACGGCTAGTCAAATGTTCTTGGGTGTTCACAAGTAAGGCATAAAATCATCTCCACTGGCTGATCCCAACATCTGGTATTAGGAGGTTCTATTCTGCTATGGCAGCCAGGTCTCGGATTCAGTGGGAGCTCACAGGAGCACAGCTCCTGAATCTTTCTGAGAATTCCACCTCCTCCTACTGAGAGTTCCACCTCCTTGTCCATTGAATAGTAGATGCAGCTGCATAACAATCCCTGGATGAGCTCCACCATCTATTTTTCTACAAAACAACCCCTGATGACAGCTACCATTGACCTGGCCCTGTTTCATGAGATTCAGATGCCTTCTCATTTGATTTCAAACTTCAGACTACATTTTCTTCAGAACACATAAAAGGATCCATTATAGATCAGACCATCTAATTCAGTATCCAGTTTCTTACAGAAGCTAACCAGACCCCTTTGGAGACTGTGGCAATCAACCATCCTCTCCTCCAGGACTCTGAAACAATCCTTGTGATTTTGAACTCATGGAAATCCAAGTGATTGTCAGCCAATCAGACCTTAGTTTAATCTAAGGTTTAACCTAAGGTTTAATCCCACCTTAGTTTAAGGTGGAAAAGGAAAATTCCAGGCGGGGGGGTGGGGGTGGCATTAGGTGATTTCATGGCTCTCGATAAGAGTATCATTTTAGCAGATGTATTTAGCTAGAGTTTGGGACCAGCAGAGAGTAGAAAATTTATTTTAGTGAGACAAATAAGCATCCTGTTAAGGGCTTGATATTCCTAACATGTGTACAGGTTCTGGGGACAGGAGCTCTGTGTACTAAAAGAGCAACCTTGAACCTGGAAAGGATCCTGTCTATTATGGAAACAGATTCCAGTGAAACCTAGCCAGCTGACGTAACCTGCCTGAAGAAAGTGAAATCAAATCTTCCCTCAGGATTTATTTACATTACCTGAGGCTAAGCTATAAAGTGGTCACTCTCATTGTTATCCAAAGAGCCAGTCTCCAGTTGTTGGGGGAATTAGCTAAAGGAGACAGAGTGAGAGGTGGGTGACTGGGATGTCCGTCTATGTATACCAGGATTTTTCCATTTAAGAGAACTCTTGAAATAAACCAGGCAGATGTTCAACTGGGAAGAGTTTTATATAAAAGAAAATGGAAATAAACAAAAACACATACACACACTGAAACACAAAGAAGAACTAACTAAGAAAAACAGGGAGGAAGGGGAGAGATTTTTAGGAAAGAGTGATAATTATTGATCTTGAAGAGGTCTGTGGAAGTAGCAGTCAAAGAGCAAAATAGCCAGTGTTTTGGGAAGTGAAAGAGCAGATAGACCTACAGGCAAGTGGGGGTGTGAGGAGAGATCCAAGGCATGTACACACTGCTGGGTAGCAAGGTATCATAGTTATAGGGCAAAACATGCTCTGAGGTAGGTTGATATACTTGCCAGGAAAAAAAATAACTTAATGGTTTTACCAAAGGTAGACAAAGAAGTATGAGAGGCTTGATGGCTCTGCAAGCACTGGATGGGAAGGGTGATGGGGAAGGTGAATGGACTCAAGTGTCAATTAACTGCTGCTTATTCAAGGGTAATGGGTGAAGGGGCAGTTAGACTTTGGTGTTGATGGGATTATACTGAGTGAATCAATAGGACCTGGGTGACCCATTGTTTTAAAATCCTGCATTTCTCCAAGGCAAGGAGGGGGTAATAGCCTGGTTTCTCAGGCTGATGCCCAAGCAGCGCCATGCATTTGGAATATTGGGGTGATATTAAGAAGAGTGTTTCTGGCTCTTCTAACCTCCAAACTGCCCCTCAGCAAGAGGAGGGGTCTGACTGCTAAAGTTTGTAACTTATGGGGGTAAACTTGAGAGCCAGTTTCACTTCATATACTGAAGCATTTCCGCACAAGATCCTTACTCTGTTTGATACCTTATTTTCTGTTAAATGAAGAAGAGTTGATTTTTATACCCTGCTTTTCTCTGTCTTAAGGAGTCTCAAAGTGGTTTACAATTATCTTCCCTTCCTCTTCTCAGAACAGGCATCTTGTGAGGTAGGTGGGGCTGAGAGAGTTCTGAGAGAACTGTGGCTGATCCAAGGCCACCCAGCAGCTGCATGTGGAGGAGTGGGGAATCAAACTCGGTTCTCCAGATCAGACTCTGCTGCTCTTAACCACTATACCAAACTGGCTCTATCAAGATAAATATTTGTTGTTCATCTCCATCTGTGTCTTGCCTATCTAGTCAAATATCTGTTAAAAAGGACTTTCGATTCACCTCATAAATAATTGCAGCCTTGGTCTAGTAGGTTTCCAAATGAGACTCTTTAGGGAGCACATAGCTTACACTCTACGAACCCTTTAATCTAAGCTTCTGTTGCTCCTTTAACCTGATTGTGGGTGGCTGGGGTTTAACTAATCCATAGCAGAGGCCATAGTGCAGGACTAGATGTTCTGCAGTCCAGAGGGCAGTTGTCTCAGAATACTCCCATGAATATGTCTATTCCTTTTTAAAGTCAAGTCCAGGAGTGTGTTCTTGCTATTCTGTTTTTTAACTGTTTTCTACACATGGGCTTCAGTCAGACTATAGACTTGGTGTGATCTGGCTGTGCCTCTAATTACACCATTTTATTTTGTAATGGGAAGTTTTGATCAGATATCCCACCCTGACCCAGCTTCACTATGCTTCGCCCCGTGATCAGATTGTTGCAGCATCCCTTTTTTGTTTGTCTTTTACATATGCACATAAGCATGTATTTGAGGCTCTGCTTCTTTTTGACAGCTCTGCAATCACTTCGCCAAGTACTGCAGCCCCTCTCAGCCTCCTTCACATTGCCTCTCTTCCTTGGAATTCATGGGGCGGGGGGAGTATAAGCATCATGCAGATTTACACAAGAGTAGCCCCACTGACTTCAGTATAACAGCAGCCCTTTTTCTGCTAACACAGTTTGCATGGGGAAAAGCGGGATGGGGAGTAGGCTCTCTGCCAATATGGCAGCCTAACTAGGGACTATTCCCGTGACTTACCAACACCAAGAAACAGAAGGAGGAAAATTGTCACTTAAAAACAACTCCACTTGGGGCTCCCAATCCTGGCAGAATGCTGGGTGCAAAAATGCAGAAGCAGTGATTTAAAACCTGGAGCAAAGATCCACTTATGAGCACATTGCTACTTGTTCAAAAAGCAAAAATGGCAGAATGGAAGGTCCACATTTCCCAACTGCCTTGAATTTGCAACAGGAAAGTCCAGACATCTGGAAATGAAGGCTGAAAGCTTCATTCCAGAGTCCTTATACTTACAGTGAATTCTATTTGTTACTTACCTCTTCACTTACATTTTTGTTTTGCCCGTGTCCATTCTCCAGATTATTTGAATGCAGGCTACTTTGCCTCTGTTTATACATTGTCTGAATGCACAGTTGCTTTGCAGTATCACTGCAGATGTTTTCCTGGGGCTGATGCACAGTTTGCAAAGAATGCAGAAAAGTTTCCTTTGTAAAATGTATTTTTTAAAAAATGACCGCTGTTTAGGAAGACAGAAATACTGATGGTAATTTCTGGAACTATTTACTTTCTTACTGATTTCCTAGGCACACTGGAAAGACTGTCATCAAGCCATAAAATTGGAAAGAACTTAAAATAAAATACTCCCATCTCCTCTGGCTCCAACCAAAAAAGCCCACATTTACCCCATGCTTCAACTCCCTAGAAGGCTAACCCATGCAACTCAGAAGATAATTTGCCATTAAAAATGGACAGAACAAGATGCCCCATGCACAATGTGTATTACCTATCACAAGGAATATTAATAAACAGATATTTAACAATGAATGGCCACTGGGGAAGGGTGCCGTTTAGAACACTAAGGAAATTTGCAAGAGTATTCTACCCATTCTGGGTACATTCTACCCAGTATGAATTTAGAGCAATGAGTACTTTCCCCTTCTTCAGCCAAGTCATGAATCTGGGTCTTGGCTTGAAAAACTGGATTGTTTTTGGCTTGGGTGGGGTTAGATTCGACTGGATTTGCAACAAAATAGAAATGAAAATGTTCCTATGCAACAGAAAATATCAAGGAAAGCAAATGGGCTGTATATAAGCAATTCTGTTCCTTAATTCATGTTGCTGAGATTTTAAAGTCGGGGAGAAAAAAGTGTGCCTCAGTTCATGTATCCTTTTTTTGGCACAGATAACTTCAACTTCAAGAAAGTAATCTAATTTTTAAAATAGGATTTTTGGATGGTGGTTTTCAGAATAGCAAAACAGTGTGAACACATATTCTGTTTGTGGTGAGGAAAGAATATTCAATTTGCTGTGAAAACAAATCTTTCTTTGTGTTGACAAATTCTGCTGGCTCATTTCTCATGAAAGTAGCTTAGTCCTTTTGCCTAATATAATATATAATGCATGCATGTGTCCCACAAAATCAGTCTGGAGAAATTAGTTGCTGAAGGACAAAAATTGCAGTCAAGAGGAAAGTATCAGATTCCTTGTTGGAACTGGCTTCCTCCTTTCCACCCTTTAAATAAGACTAGTATTACATCTAGACTATAGGACATGTTGGAATCTGAAAGCACCAGCAGCCTTCAGGGTCCAAAGGGGCTGGGTGTTTTCTTAAAAGTGTTTTTAGCAATCCCCTACTAGCTACTGCACATTTTAAAATCTTTTTGCATACTTACAGTGCAGTCCTAAAGCCAGTCTATAAACTGTTTAGGATGGCTGCTAAGCCCTGTGCTAGAATAACACCATTTTTCTAGGGGCTGGGAGTTTCTTAAAAGTGAAATACTGAAAGCGCAATCGCAGATGATTCCTGTGAGAAGAAAAAATGGAAAAAGCCTAAAGAAGCCAAAATGGCTTCATAAACAGCTCTCTAAAGACTTGAGAAATAAAAAAAAACCCTCCTTTAGGAATTGGAAGGAGGGTCTTATAACCAAGGATGAATTTAAACAAATCACCAGTGCTTGTAGAGAAAAAGTTAGGAAAGTTAAAGCTCAGTATGAGCTTAGGCTGGCCAAAGATGCTAAAAACAACAAAAAAGGGTTCTTTTCTTATGTTCAGAGTAAGAAAAAGAGCAAGGACATGGTGGGCCCATTGTGAGGACAAGGAAGTGAAACGGTGCTCAACATGGCAAAAACAGAACATATAAGGAGGGTATGATGTTCCAACCTAGGATCAGCATAGGGGTAGTACATAAACACCTAGTTTCTTTAAATGAAACTAAGTCCTCAGGGCCAGATGAATTGCATCCAAGGGTTCTAAAAGAGCTTGCGGATGCAATTTCTGAGCCTCTGGCTATTATTTTTGAGAATTCTTGGAGAAGAGGAGAGGTGCCAGAAGATTGGAGGCAGGCGAATGTTGTCCCCATCTTCAGGAAGGGGAAAAAAGACGATCCGGGTAACTACCGACCCATCAGCTTGACGTCTATACCTGGAAAAGTTTTAGAACAAATCATCAAACAGTCGGTCCTGGAACAGTTAGAAAGAATGGATGTGATTACTAAGAGCCAGCAGGGTTTTCTCAAGAACAAGTCATGTCTTCGGCTGGCACGCGTACATGTACTATGGAAAGAATAAAATGGATGGTTTTTTATCTCACCATTATGTTAGAAATACCTTACTAAGTACTTGGATAAAGTATAAGAAATATGGGGACGAGAGAAAACCGCTGTGGATAGTGCCAGCAGAAGTAATAAAAATAACAGCTGAATCTGATGAAGAAAGAGAAATGTCATATAATCAACTGCTCAAGATTCAAGGAGACAAAATTGAATTAAAAACCTCGGAAGAGCTAAATAACAAGTATGATTGGTTTCAAATGCAACAAATTAAAAGCTTGATGGAAAATGACATAAAATCGGAGGGAATTAGACGAGAACAAACAGAACTGGAAAGGGTCCTGCTAGGTGATAATGAAAAACTGATATCAAAAGTATATAAGTTATTATTGAAATGGTCTACAGAAGAAGAAGTAGTAAAGTCTCAAATGGTCAAATGGGCAATCAACGTGAACAGAGAAATACAAATGGATGCATGGGAACACCTTTGGAAGAACTCAATGAAGATATCAACTTGTCAGAGTATAAAAGAGAACTGTTTTAAGATGATGTACAGGTGGTATATGACCCCGAAAAAACTGGCTAAGATGAGCAAGAAAATGTCGGATAGATGTTGGAAATGTAAAAAACATGAAGGCTCTTTCTTCCATATGTGGTGGACATGTGAAAAAGCGAAAGAATACTGGAAGATGATACAACAAGAAATCTCCAAAATTTTGGGCTATGATTTTAAGAAAACTGCAGAGACGTTTTTGCTTGGATTACAATTAGAAAAATTTCCAAAGGAAGACAGGACTTTAATTTGGTACCTGCTATCAGCTGCTAGGACATTATACGCGCAGCTTTGGAAGCAAGAAAAAATACCGGAGAAATGGGACTGGACCATGAAAGTTTTATCGTGGTGTGAAATGGACAAACTAACTAGAACACTAAGAGACTATGATTTAGAGATATTCAAAAGGGAGTGGAGGAAATTTAAAGGATATATGGAGAAAGAGTGGAAAGTAAAAAGACATTGGACAATTTTTTAGTAGTAAGAACATATATATTGAATTTGGATCAGTTAGTAGTACCTTTAGTATTGAATTTGAATTTATAACCTCGGGGAAGTCAATATAGGAGGGAGGGGGGGATTGAAATGTCATATGGGCTAATACTGAAATAATTAAGAAATAATTAAGTTGTGTAACCATATGCTATAAATAAATTGTTAAAACTAAGAACAAGTCATGTCAGACTAACCTGATCTCTTTTTTTGCAAAAGTGACCACCTTGCTGGATCTGGGGAATGCTGTAGACATCGTTTATCTTGATTTCAGTAAGGCTTTTGATAAGGTTCCACATACTATCCTTGTTGACAAGTTGGTAAAATGTGGTTTGGATCCTGTTACCGTTAGCTGGATCTGTAACTGGTTGACAGATCGCACCCAAAGAGTGCTTGTGAATGGTTCCTCATCCTCTTGGAGAGGAGTGACAAGAGGATCTGTTTTGTTCAACATCTTTATCAATTATTTGGATGAAGGAATAGAGGGAATGCTTATTAAATTTGCAGATGATACTAAATTGGGAGGGGTTGCAAACACAGAAACAGGATATAGGATGACCCTGACAGGCTGGAAAACTGGACTAAAATCAATAAAATGAATTTTAATGGGGATAAATGTAAAGTTCTGCATTTAGGTAGGAAAAATCCAATGCATGGGCATAGGATGTGGGAGACTTGTCTTAGCAGTAGTATGTGCAAAAGGGATCTAGGGGTCTTAGTGGATCATACGCTGAACATGAGTCAACAGTATGATGCTGTGGCTAAAAAGGCAAATGCAATTTGGGGCTGTATCAACAGAAGTATAGTGTCCAGATCACATGATGTGATGATATTGCTTTACTCTGCTCTGGTAAGACCTCATCTAGAGTATTGTGCTCAGTTTTGGGCACCACATTTTAAGAAGGATATAGACAAGCTAGAATGAGTCCAGAGGAGGGCGATGAAGATGGTGAGGGGTCTGGAGACCAAGTCCTATGAGGAAAGGTTGAAGGAGCTGGGGATGTTTAGCCTGGAGAGGAGACGGCTGAGAGGTGATATGATCACCATCTTCAAGTACTTGGAGGGCTGTCATATAGAGGATGGTGTGGAATTATTTTCTGTGGCCCCGGAAGGTAGGACCAGAACCAATTGGTTGAAATTAAATCAAAAGAGTTTCCAACTCAGCATCAGGAAGAACTTCCTGACAGTTAGAGCGATTCCTCGGTGGAACAGGCTTCCTCGGGAGGTGGTAGGTTCTCCTTTCTTGGAGGTTTTTAAACAGAGGCTAAATGGCCATCTGACAGCAATGGAGATCCTGTGAATAATAATAACATTTAATTTATATCCCGCCCTCCCCACCGAAGCAGGCTCAGGGCAGCTTACATAACATAAAATGCAAACATTACAATAATACAATAATAAAAGTACACAGGTTTCATAACAATTATATATTACAATTCAATTATATGTATTATTCAATTAAAACCATCAAATTTAAAAACCAACAAATTCGTTTGGTGCTACAGTCTCGATAAATTTAGGGGGGAGGTGTTTGTGAGTTTCCTGCATTGTGCAGGGGGTTGGACTAGATGACCCTAGAGGTCCCTTCCAACTCTATGATTCTAACACATAGATATGGCAGTATACCTGGAAATATGGCAGTGTAGCGCTCTTCTGCTGCTATGCTAATGTAAAGCAGGCACTAGTGTGGCTGTGCCAGCATAGAAGCCAGTAAAGTGCCAAACCAGGTGCATGATAAGATAGGAGGAGGATCTAGTCATTATCTTGTCTCCTTCATTCCCTGTACCACTCCTAGTACTGGGGAAACATCATGGTGGTAAAAATTCTCAACTTCTGCCACTTTTACACAGTGGCAATGCAGCTTAAGCTACTCACTGAGTCTGCCTCCAATCACTAATGTGTGAAGCATTATCCAAGACAAAGATGAGAGGGTGCAGCATGTATCTGGCCTCCAGTCATGCACACAAGAACATACACAGGAGTGACTTTGATGATGGGAATTCTAGAAAAAGGCCATATCATGCTTGTACTTTGTGAGGCACCTCAGGGGGCAGGGGCACCCATTACATTACCATTTTCCTCTTTTTGCCCATCCTCATCATCAGCTGCTGCAAACCCTTTATTTGCTATTCTTTATACACACAGCTAAAGAGTGCTGTCCCTTTAATTTGAGTCTGCAGTCCCTTCCCTAGGCTTGGAGTCTGTCTGCTGGCCTCACCTCACCCACGGAGCAACTCTTCCTGTCCTTGTTCTTTCTGCCTGATCCTCTTAGTCTCCAGGCTTATTCCTTTCTTTAAGGACTGTTTCTACTCATCCCTTGAACAAGCTGCCTGCAAATAAATAATCTTTGAGAGCCTCCTTTCCTTACAGTCCTTCCTTCCCCCTCTTCCTCAAGTGGGCCTGCCTTTTTAGAAGGTTCCAGCCTGGGGCAAACTGCCCCACTGGCTGCAGCCCTATTCCACTCCTTCTCCAGCTGTTTTAAAACTCAACCTAGCCAGTGGCATTGCAGGGGTCATGTGTGGCGCTTCTCTCACAGGTGACTTACTAAAAAAAGGAGCACTTTGTGCTAATAGCCACATTTAAAAACAAGCATCGTTAACATAATGTTGCTCACACTGCTTTGCACGGGACCCTTATAGGTCCTCTATTGTAGGCTACACTTTTCCAACTGGAGTGTTGTAGCGGCAAACGGCTAAGCGCATCCGCGTGTCCCATAGCCTTGCCGGCCCTATGAACCAGTGTGTACGTGTATGAGTTGAGGAATTGGTTCCACCTCAACACGCGCTGTGAGAGTATTTGGGGGGTTTGTCGGTCTGGGGCCAGTAGACCTAAGAGGGGCTTGTGGTCCGTGGCAATGGTGAACCTTCTCCCATATAGATACTCGTGGAACTTTCGGACCCCTGCCACGATTGCCAGGGCCTCTTTATCTATCTGCGCGTAGTTGCGCTCGGCTGAAGTGAGCGTGCGGGAGTAATATGCGACCGGTACCTCCCTCCCGTCCGGAAGCTGGTGCCCCAGGACTGCTCCCACCCCATATGGCGACGCATCGCAGGCCAGGATGACGGGGAGGGCCTCGTCAAAATGGTGGAGCACCGCATTGGACACCAGGACGTTCTTGACCGCCTGAAACGCCGCGGCCTGTCGTTTGCCCCAAACCCAAGGGGCTTTTTTGTCCAGCAGCCGGTGAAGGGGCTCCGCCAGGGCTGCCTTGTGGGGGAGGAAGGAGTGGTAAAAGTTGAGCACCCCCAAGAAGCTTTGGAGCTCCGCTTTACAAGTGGGAGCCGGGGCTTGCACGATGGCTCGGGTCTTTTCTTCCGTGGGGTGGATTCCTGCTGCGTCAACGGCGAACCCCAGAAACTCTACCCGTGGAACCCCCAGCAAGCATTTCTCTCTCTTGACCTTGAGCCCCGCTGCCTGGAACCGGCGGAGCACCTCTCGAAGGCGGTTGCCGAATTCCTCGGGGTCCGGGGCGGCGACTAAAACGTCATCGAAAAACGGCTGGACTCCTGGGATCCCTTTAAGGAGAGCGTCCATTAGGCTCTGGAAAATCCCCGGAGCGACGCTAACCCCAAACTGAAGCCTCTTTACCCGGAAAGCCCCCCTGTGGGTCACGATCGTTTGGGCCTCCGCCGTCTTATTGTCTACTGGGAGCTGCTGGTAGGCCTGGGCCAGGTCTAGCTTCCCAAATATCCTAGCCCCCGCTAGGGCGGCCAGGACATGGCTCACCACCGGCACTGGATAGGGGTTGTCCTGTAGTGCCTTGTTTATGGTGCATTTATAATCGGCACAGATCCGCACCTCCCCGTTTGGCTTGATGGGGGTAACGATGGGGGTTTCCCAGGTGGCGTAGTCCACCGGCTCCAGGACGCCTTGTGCCGTGAGGCGGTCTAACTCTGCCTCGATCTTAGGTTTCAAGGCGAACGGAACCCTCCTGGCCTTGAGCCGAATCGGTCTGACCGTGGGGTCTAGGGGCAGGGAGATGGGCGGCCCCCGGTAGCTCCCTAGGGACCCATCGAATACCTCGGGGAATTCCTTGCAAATCTCCCCGAACCCCCGGGGCGTTATGGTCTGGCCCACCCCCTCCACGCGGATTCCCAAGGGTTTGAACCAGGCTAGACCTAGCAGGGTGGCCAGCTGGCGCTTAACCACCAGGATGTCCAGCGGGCCGTGGAAGGACCCCCGCTCGACTTGTACCCGCGCCCACCCCGCAATTTGCACCGGGTTCTTCTGGAAGTCCCGGAGTATGAAGTCTGCCGGCCGAAGTTGCAGCCGCTGGCGGGGACACAGTTCTCTTAGGGTTTCTTCCGCAATAAGGGAAATGGAGGACCCTGAGTCCACCTCCATTTGGCAGGGGTTCCCCTCTATAAGGACCGCCACTTTGATTTTATCGGGGGAATCGTGGGGCAAGTTCAGTACCTGTAGGGACGTGGAGTCTACCGCGTGGGACTCCGCGGACTCGTGGTACGTGGTCGGCTTCCTGCGGTTGGGCTTGGCTCGGCAAGCCCTGGCAATGTGGCCGGTCTTTCCGCAGCTCCTGCAGTCCCAGGTCCGGTATTGGCAGTCTCTCCGCTCGTGGGGGCCGCCGCAGCTGGCGCACTTGGTGGCCGGGGCTCTCTCCGACACTGGTGGTCGGTCGGTCGCTCGGGGGCGTTGGGTCGCTCTGTTGGGTGGCCCGGCTGGGCGGCGTAGCTGATGGGCTTCCTCCTCCTCGGGGCCGTCTTGGTCCAGCTCTCCGTGGTGGGCAGCTTCCATCTTGGCCCGGGGAAACGTTCGTGCGGTTCGTTCCCATGCCACCGCTTCGCTGAAGGCGGCCTGGAGAGTAAGCTCTTCTTTGGCGAAGAGCTTCTGCTGGAGCCTCTCGTCGCGGAGGCCCCACGTGAATCTGTCCGCCAGGGCTTCCTCCAGTTGGGGGAGGTTGCAGTTCCCGGCGAGTTTACGGAGGGCCGCCAGGTAGTCTGCGGCGGACTCGCCCGCGATCTGGTCCCGTTTGTGGAACAGGAACCTGCGAGCCACCCGCGAAGGCTGTGGTGAGAAGTGTCCCGTGAGGAGTCGGATGATCTCGTCGTAGGATTTCTCTGCCAGACGGGCGGGTGCCGAGAGACCCTTGGCGATCTCGAACGTGGCAGGCCCGCAGACGCTCATGAGAACGTCCCTCTTCGCTCCGGCGTCAGTGATCTTGTTGGCCCGGAGGTAGAACTCGACCCGCTCCGCGTAGGACTCCCATCCCTCTGGATTGGTTGGGTCGAAGGGCTCGAGGTAGCCGGTGATTCCGCTTTGGTTGGCCATGATGGCGGCGACAGTCGCTTGTTGCCCAGATCTCCGTCGTAGCCGCTGCGGCTAGAATCCCATCCTCGTCGCCAGTGTAACGTACTCGAAGCGGAGACGAGAGTAGGGCAACATAGTTTATTAGGAGCACGTTGCAAGAGAGCGAACACGCGGGCCGGGTCCCGCTTATGTACAATCCCGGGTACAGCCTACTGGGTTGGTTGGGCCAATCCAGCCCCGTTGAACTTCCCGCCACAGCTGGAGATAGGCGGGGACAGTTGCCCCCCCCGTCGGGTCGCATGACATTTCTTGATACACTACAAGTGTCTTCCCCAACCTACATGTACTATGCATTAGATCAGCACATCTTCTTTCTAAAGTTATTAGTGGTGTCTCCATACTGGGGGCGTAGGGTTAGTATAGACAATGCAGAACACTTGGATATATGCTGGTATAGCATCACTATGATATCAGCACAATGTCTTGCCAGCGTAACCGCACAACACCACATTTCTGGGTAAACACCAGGCGCTCTGACCATCCATAGTTCAACCCGTGTGCAGATTGCTTGTTCCTACTTACAGCTACTGTGGAACATTTCTCATTACTGTCATGCCTCTTTTTACTCTTTTCTGGGAGTCCTCCAACAGGGGTAGGAGCAAGGATGGATCCCAGTCTCAGTGCCATGTGAACCATCTGCTAAGGCTGCAATGAACTGTCTGCTGAGGACAACAGCTACAGTGACCAATGTCCATGCAGAAGCTCTGCTGTCTGGTTATCAGTCTTCTTGTTCTAGCCTGGCTTTGGCACCACTGCAAGTTGCTTAGCAGTCAGTTGTTTGACCAGCTGTATCTACAATAAGTATGCAGTGAAAGGGCAGAGCTACCTGTCATTCTGTGGTCTGTCAGTACAGCTTTCAAAGACACAGAAGCTTTGTTTCAGCAAGAGATTTTGCAACTCTGTGCATCTGGCTTACTGTCAGAGCACCATTCCTGACATTGTTTAATAAATATCTGGATGGTTTCACAGCTGTGTATCTATTTCAGATGGTCTTCATCATGGGATTCACAATGGGAGGGAACTGAGAAGGTCCTCTAACATTTATACAGTTGTGATCCAGCAAGGGAGAAGGACAGGTTCTTTCAATTCCTGTCGTACAGGCTACATGATGGAGAGGGGAGATGGATACAAGGAGTGGTAAGATGAATAGCAGCACACACTGGTAATTAACCTCATGAATACAGAGGAGGAATGGTGTGGCAGAATATAGGACAAGCCCCTTAGCTTGGGAGTTCTAGATTTCTACAGAGTCCATTACCTTGAAGCTTGCTCCAGCTCTTTAGGCAAGTACATAGTCAAAATGGCTGCCTTCCTAGTAGAGAGATCTTCATGCTCTCAATGAGAGCCTCTCATGGACTTCGCACCCAAGGAAGAGAGTGCATCCTCCTGGTGAAAGGAGTTTTATCATATCTGTTTCTTCACTCAATGACCAGGTCACACCAGGTCAAAGAGGCTTTTCCTGGAGATCTCCAGGATGTTTTCTTCCTGGAGTCCCACTAGCATTTCATTTCTCCAAATCTGTTTCCTGCTAGGAGGAAAGGGGAGATCTTGATCCACCCATTATCTCTCCTGCTAGATCTATTCACATTTGTATGAAGGTGAGCTGAGGTAGGTTTGGGAAGCAATTGAACTGACATTTCCTCCTGTTTCCCCAGAGGGGGAAAAAACTTGTAAAATGTACAATTGAAGTTTGGCTCTCAAACCTCCCAGGAACATATGCATTTTTTCACAGATGGCTACAAGGAAATGTACTTAGCAAAATTATTGGACTTAGGGCAACCAATGAGAACGAGTGATCTATCCATTAAGTGAGTCTGATGGTACAAAACTTCATCTGTGCCTGGATTTCTCCCAGAGCAAGCAACATGCAGGGCTTGGACTGAGAAGCTCAGGTATACTAATTTTGGGTTTAGTTATGGCTCAGGTATATAAAAATGTGCAGACCTATTCCATTTTCTCAAGGTGTGCATGGGCTTGATTTGAATTGCCCCAATCAATATCAAAGGGCAGCTGCCTTCTGTAAGTGGGGTGTGGGGTGCATTATCATGTCTGGAATGAGGTGGAGAAAGATAACAGGCAGCTGGGTGGTGTTGCAACCTGAATGGTAGCCTTTCAATCATAATTCTCTGACACTTGTAGCCCCTTCCTCACTGGCCAGTCAGTGAGTTCAGTAGTGGTTGGCTTATGGGGGAGGCCAGACAGGACAGTGGAGAAGTAAGATTGCTCTTCTCTGGTCTATTTCAGAAAGGTTAAGGGAATCATGATCCAGACAGGGCACTCACTTTTACTGGCAGTGCAATGCAGAAGAAGAAGGCAAAGAAGATTATGATGATGAAGAAGATAAGGAAGAGCAGGAGGAGATTGGATTTATATTCTGCCCTTCACTTGGAGTCTCAGAGCAGTTTACAATTTCCTTTCCCTTCCTCTCCCCACAACAGATACCCTGTGAGGTAGGTGGAGCTGAGAGAGCTCTTTCGAGAACTGTGACTGACCCAAGGTCACTCAGCAGGTACATGTGGAGAAGTGGGGAATCAAAACCAGTTCTCCCAGATTAGAGTCCACATATTTAACCACTACATCATACTGGCTCACACTTAACCACTACACAGTACTCCAATTATACTTATCAGAGAATGAAATTTTCTCCTTAGACAAACCAATGGATGTATCAGAATAGATTTTGAGAAGTGTGTGTGGACCCGAATAATATTCATACCTTGAATAAACTTTTGTTGGTCTTATAGGTGGCACTGGACTCAAACTCTAGTCTATTACATGGCTGCTCATCTGGATCTATATCATTAGATGTATCCTGAGAGATTTTTCACAGAGCTGAGAATAGCACTCAGATAATTTCCATTCTATCAGTCTAACTACAAAAATCTTTTTTTGTATATTCTATGAGTGTATGACTAAATATGGCAATGGTATTGGGATGAATACCATCAAATTGTTTGTGAATTATTCCTGGATACAGTAAGTAATCACATAATCTACCCCAGAGCACAAATTTCGAGATCTTTTCCAGTGACCAGAAAGCTGCAACTGAAACTATGATAAGTTTTCCTATAGGAAATGTAAAATGCTGACTAGAAAGGAGTTTATGAATTCCAGAAGATGAACTGGTTCTTGTTGGGATAGGGAGCCATGTAAGGACTTCAGGGGCAAAAACTGCAGAGGGGTGTTTAGAAACAGCTGTTTGTGAGAAAGAGAAAATTTTGACCAAACATACTAGGAGATTTCCTAGTGTAAATCCTCTTGACTACATAGCTAGTTCAATAAGTGAGGAAAGTTTCTTGAAAAGGGATTTATACAGTTTGTAAACAAGTATCCAAACATTGTTGGTAACTAAGCAATTTGGCTTCACCCTTCCTTAAAAAGGGAAAAGGCGATTCTAAAGCATCAGGATAGTTGTTCATAAATAACAGGACGTTGCATTCTTGGCAAAATAGGTTTTCATCTGCTTTTATGTACTTTATCCCAGCATGACCACAGTCTTCTCCAAGAAGCAAAGATGGCAGAGGGAAAGTAGATGATGTTGGGGAGAAAAAGATGCTTTGTCAAGTGAGATCAGAGACAACATTTTGTATATTGTTTGCTTTTAAAACTGAGGACACCCATTAATCACCTAGTGAACATATGGAAACAATGAATCACATCAACCTATGTATTATTCTCAAGATGCAGATGTATACCAAACCAACTGAAAGTTCACTGCCCTCTTTCTGGTGCGGGTGTGTGTCGTCGCTGCCATGACAGCTAAACAGCGGTCTCGGCTGAAGCTATCGCCAGTCCCAGAACAAGAGAATGACATGGGGGGGGGGGCAGTAGCCCGGCAGTAGCTCTTCTTTCCATGTCAGTCAGAGCGGCAGCAGCAACTCCCCAAACTCTGCTGTGGGGGGAAATGTTAGAAAGGCTAGGCTGCAAGCTAGGCTGGAGAAAGGGACGAGGTGGTCGAGATGGCCTGGGGAACTTTGGGAATTGTAGTTCTTGAACGAGGAACTTTGTGTCTTGCTGCAGATCTGTCAACTCCGGCGAAACGCATCCAGTCCTCTCCTGTTGTTTGTCTGCAGGATCTGGTAGTCTGCAGTATCTGGTAATCATGGGGTTCCACTGTGGTCTCTCCTGGGCAATGTAAAAGCCTGCTTTAGCATAAGAGCTGTTTTGCTGGATGGAATTAGGTGAATTAATCTCTGAATCCAGCATCAGGACTGGTTTTTAACAAAGACCTACCAGATAGCTCTTGGAGAATGGTTTTCCTGTGTGTGTGCCCCCGTTGTTTGGTATGGCATTTGCTGAGAACTAAGTTCCGAAGTCCTGCAGGGGCCCAGTTTGTATCATAACTACGGTGCAGGGGGGAGAAGGGGCTTCAGCCTTCCACTTGTGCCATTTTTGTGATTCAGAATGGCCCTGGGGAAATGTCATGTGCTCTGCTGGGAGTTTGAATGTGCACTGTGAGAAAAAAATTGATCACACTGGGCGTAAACATGCATAGAATTACATTGTTAAGACTGTGTACGCATAGTAGAGAATAAATACCATAAACTCAAACCAGCTTACTTGACAGGACTGACTTTTGAGTAAACAGTAATTATGTGTAGCATATGTAATGAGATAAGAAACTTTAATACAGTTGGGGGCAGTTGCTGGCTAACTCAGGCAGCATCATTCCAATTTTCCTGGCTCCTGGCTCTGCCTTGGATGGAGCATCTTCAGCGAAAACCTTGCAGATCATGTGATAAACCTGTGTCTGAACTGTACCTTTTCAAATTGTGGAGTGGGGATGCATAATACATAAAACGAGCACCACATATTAAAAAACCTGTTATCTCAAATAAAAAACTAATTATTCTTATGGACATCTAGCATTCTTTAGGTAGGGAACTTTCTGTACAGAAGGACACTCAGCCAGTGGGAATCCCCGCCTGTGGGGTGAAGTGAGACACTCCAGATGCAGGGTTAGCACTTCACCTGCTCTTCATAGAATGCAAGCTGTGTGTGTGCACTTGGAAGTCATAAGAACATAAGAGAAGCCATGTTGGATCAGGCCAACGGCCCATCCAGTCCAACACTCTGTATCACACAGTGGCCAATAATTTATATATATATACAGACACATATATAAACACTGTGGCTAATAGCCACTGATGGACCTCTGCTCCATATTTTTATCTAATCCCCTCTTGAAGCTGTCTATGCTTGTAGCTGCCACCACCTCCTGTGGCAGTGAATTCCACATGTTAATCAGCCTTTGGGTGAAGAAGTCATGTCAACCTCTGGTGACAGACCTCTACCGGGGGCCTGGAGGATATTCAGAGAGGGGGCTTAATAGAGCCTGCCCTGCCAACTTTGTTATTTGTTACCTGTTTTTGAAAACTGGTTATCAGTGGTGTGTGTGTGTCAGAAGTTAGCCTTGCCTAGGGCAACAGATAGTCTAGGGCTGGCCCTGTTCTCTGGGTAACTTATCACAATTATAAGACATGTCATAATCATATATCTTTCACAGCTATTTGCCCCTTCTCTTAGCAAGTGGGACTCAGAGTGCTATATCTTGGCCATACCTCACTCTGCCCTAAGATGCTTGTTGCTTTGAAGATAGCACTTGGAACACAATGCTTACTCAAGCGCCTGGGATTCAAAGGCTGTTTTGGCCATTCCAGCAGCAAAACCCATTTCCTTGGCCTTCAGATGGTGTTTAGTTCCTCCTCATTCAAATATATGCTGTCACTTTCCCAAAGGCAGCTGTAAACTGCATTGAGCCAAAGATTCACAAAGAAGCCAATCCCATCCTCAGCTGGAGATTAAATGCAAACTTGTCAATGTATATTCTGTTGTCCCCAAAAAAGAATGCAAAGCAAAGTCTTCTAGCAACAACACTTGGACAAATGTTTGGAAAGACAAAATACAACATACTGTCTGAAAAAAAAGTTCAAATGCCAAAGATTTAAAGTTGTGTCTACAACAATGTTCAATGTGCATCAGTAAGAAGAGAGTTATGAAAAACATTCCCAGTGTCAGGGGTTGGAGCCAGCCACAAAGAACCCAGAGCCCCTGGAGCCTCCAGAGAATGGCAGAAACACTCCCCTTGGTCCCTATCATTTGGAGCTGTCCCTGACACCCAGGATTCACCTGTCAACAGAAATAGGGAGGGCCTGCTCTTGGTGATTCCAGCTGGCATGGAGCTGGAGACACCAATCAGGCAGCCAGTGCCACAGCAGCCAGGTTGGGGACACTGGACAGAGGCAGCCTCCAACATTACAGTAACGCTGCCTCCTGGAAGGCCCCCTGAACCCAGGTTGCTGGAACAGATAT
This sequence comes from Heteronotia binoei, assembly GCF_032191835.1. NCBI lineage: Eukaryota > Metazoa > Chordata > Lepidosauria > Squamata > Gekkonidae > Heteronotia > Heteronotia binoei. The sequence continues at coordinate 140,408,442 of NC_083223.1, read as the reverse complement.
CGGCTGGGAGAGGTATTGGCCTTTCTCAGCGGGTGAAGATGCTTGGAGGGGGTGGCATTGACCCCACCTGCCCATTCAAGAGACAACAGGTTATCGAGACTGGAGGTTGATGGCCAAAGGGTGGTTGGTTGTGGAGGGGCAGAGGCTAAGAGGCCAATGAGCAAACAGTTCCATGGAAGGGCTGCTGGGGATAGGTGAGGGAAGAGGAGGAGGCACAGATAGGGCAATAGAAGAAAGTTCCAGGAAACAGGCCAAGGAGGAATCAGTAGCTGAAACTCCAGGCTATGAGGGCTCACACCTAGCTAATGGTGGAAGCAAATGGAGTTTCAGCACCAACTGTAAATGCTAAAAACATTTTGATATATTGTGTGGGATTAACCACTGGTGAGGTAATTTTGGCTTATTTATAAACCACCTCATCAATATCAACAGACATTTTATTACCTGGAGGTATCTACAGTGGGAGATATGTAATAAATTTCAATGACTCTTCATAGTATTACGATTTTTAAAAAGCAACTCAGTATAGTGAGTCTAGCTGTAGCATCCTCACTGCCTTTGCTCATTAAGTTTCAGAACAGATTGATGGATCACCATAAAAGACAGGTATGCTACAGGAATCATTTTGCAGTTGTGGAACTTTGCTGCAGTTTTTGAACAACGTGTTTATGGATAAAATTTGATTAGTCATGATTATTTGGATGTCATATTTTTAAATATTGTATCCATTCATATTCAGAATATTTCTAATCAGCTTCCTCAGACCTGCTCAAGGTGGTTTACATTTAAAATAACGATATAAAAATGCCATTAAAATAAAGTCACTAGACATAAACAGCATAAAGCAACAGCAGACCACATAAAAGCTTATAAAATTAAAATATGTATTTGAAAACCTGGGAATAAGATGCCATTGGGGCTGGTGCCTAAAAGAGGACAAAGTATGCTCAAAGTGAACCTCAAGCCTCCTTAGTGTGTGTTTTGTTAATGCATTTCAGTGATCGCATCCCTGTCTTTTACTTTTTACTTTTTAGAGACAGTGTACATCAGGGGTTCCTAACTTTTTTGAGCCTGCAGGCACCTTTGGAATTCTCTGACATGACATGGTGGACAGTCACAAAATGGCTGCCATGCAGTAGCTGCAGTTGTTGCAGGAGGTGGATCCAGCCACAAAATGATTGTCATGACTTAACTTCAGTTAAGCAACATTTTTGAAAATCTGCATAGCCAATCATATTTCCAATAGCCAATCAGAAGCCTTGTTGAGCAAAAGACCGACCTGGCCCACTCACTTCCTAAAAACACTTGCAGGTGCCAGAAAAGGTATCATTGGGTACCATAGCACCCCTGGGCACCACAGCACCCATGGGCACCATGTTGGGAACCTCTAGTGTACAAGGTACAGTATGAGTTCTGAGTATGTTGATCACTAATTAGTTACCTACCCAGTCAAGCTAGTTCCCAATAGCTAGCCAATGCTAGCATAATCAAGAAACAAAATGCAGGATGGGACTATGTAGATGTGGTAGATTTGATTCTTAATAGTGGCAGAAGGTCATTAAATATATTTGATCCTCCCATACACCACAGTGTATCCCTGAGTATATCTTTTTACTTTCTCTCACATAATGTCAATGTTACTTCTGGGGGGTGAGGGCAAAATATGTCCTTTAGCCATGACACTGGATGGTCTGTCAATTTCTCCAATGGATCAAATAGCAGCCACTTCAGATTTGGAAAATTGAATTGGGGAAGATTAAGCTGCATCTTCCCTAGGGTTGCCAGGTCTGTGTTGGAAAATACCTGGAGAGGGGTGGGTTTGGGGAGGATTACAGGATGGTACAATGTCATAGAGTCCACTCTTCAGAGCAGCCATTTTCTTCAGGGGAGCTGATCTCTGCCAGCTGGAGATCAGTTGTAAAAGCAGGAGAGCTCCAGGCCCCACCTGGAGGCTGGCAACCCTACTCTTCCCATGTGCCATGTTCTTGATCCACTTTGGCCCCACATGCACCCATAAATCTAAGTTTCAACAAAGAACTCCCAGAAACATCTGTTTGGCAGGACCTGAGATGGACTTGGCGATGGACACAGATTGGATCAGGAATCAGGATCATTGCGTAATTAGTCCGCATGCTGCTAAAATCTGCGGATTACCATTCAAGCAGGCCTTCTGATATATGTCTCCTTTAGTCATATTTGTAGATCCACTTATGATATTTATATCCCTCTTTTCAGCTAAGTATTGCCTCCCATGTGGCTCACAGGAACCAGAAGACTAAGCAACAGGAATTTTTGGGAATAGCCCTTAAACCCTTATAAGGAGCAACTATTAATCTCTCCAGAAGAGGTCTCAGAGAGCTGCTGCCAGTCAAAGAAACCAATACTGAGCTAAAGAGAGTAACAATTTGACTCAATTTGACTGGAAGCCTCTAAGTGTTCAAGGCCACTAATAGGAATTAAAATAATCAGTGGATGTGAGCAGGAGCACTGGGAAGAGGTACAATGAGAGCAGAGTTCCTTAGGCTTTCACAAGGCTGAAGCCCCCCCAAAGTGTATATTCAGATTGCCTCAGGTTAGTTAACAAACAAGGTTGCTTCTGTCCAGCCTTTTACTTTTGACCTCCAGGGCAATAGCTTACTACAGTTAAATAGGAAGGGCCTGTCTCGTAAAATGGCATTCATTCGTATTAATGACTTTATCATCATTAATTGTTGTGAAATATTGTACAGTATGGTAACTGTAGACACTGTGGTACCTCTTGATGAGTTTCCTGGAGTTTTTTTTAAAAAACAAGACATTTCTCTTTCCCAAGGCAAAGTGCCAATCCTTGCCTTCCTTCTGTTTCATTGACTCAGATGGTACTCAGAGCAGCCATTCAAAAACTTTTGGTTCTATTGTAGGAAACTGCTTGGCTTTAAGCCTTCCAATATTTTGTGACTGGGACTAGCACCCAATGGCAGCCATTTTATGATTGCCCCACATGGCTTTTTATGTTGTCACCCACATCCTGTCCTCAGCATTCCAAAAGTGTTTACAGACCAAATAAATGAATTTAAAGTTAACCAAGTTGATTAGGGGCTGGAGCACTTTCCCTCTGAGGAAAGACTGAAGTCTGGGAATTTTCAGTTTGGAAAAGAGATGTCTAAGAGGGGACACAATAGAGATTTATAAAACTATGCATGGGCTGCAGAGAGTTGACAAAGTAAACTTTCTCTCTCTATCCCAAAATACTAGAACTTGAGGGCATCGAATGAAGCTGATGGGTAGCAGATTCAGGGTAGACAAAAGAAAATACTTCTTTATACAATGAACCACTAAATGTGGAATTATCTGCCAGATAATATAGTGATAGTCACAAGTATAGACAAGAGATTAGGCAGATTATTGGAAGATAGATCTATCAGTGGCTGCTAGTCCTGGTGACTAAAGAGAACCTCCACATTCAGAGGCAAGAAACCTTGGCCTCCATGCCCTGCCATTGGACCTCTAGAGAAACTGGTTGGTCACTGTGTGAGACAAGGTACTGGACAATGGACAACTGGTCTGATCCAGCAGGGTCTTCTTATGTTCTTATCCCCAGGTTTTTTTTTTAAGCTTAACATCCACCTGTGAATTTTTTTTTTAAATTAGGAAAAATGAATACATATAGATAGACACATAAATGGCCAAGTTTTCTTTTGGATTTAGAGGTGTTATACCTTTCCTGCCCTCTCATGTCTAACTGAAAAATGTTGTGTCTGACTTTTATTTAGATGACTGATGAATAAAAAGATTCTTCCAATAATGGTCAGTAAGACAGATGAATGTATAGTCCTCTGGGTAATGAGAACACCTGCACATGCAGTAGAAGAACAAGAGAAGCATCTTAGAAACCTTCTGCCTTACAAGTTTCTTGGCACCCCCCTCCTTCCTTTACATACATACATAAGATATTCTATTTCAAAGTACACAAACATTATTTTTGTGTGAATTGACATTTTATTGAAATTTTGTACGAAACTTGGATACAAACCAATCTTTGAGTAGTTTTGTATATTAACAACAATGATTTTTTTAAAATTGTAGCCAAAATATAGCACATGTAAAGGCACACAGGAAAAGACAAACAATACTTATGACAATCCTTAGCAATCTGATGTTTTCACTGGAACTGGAGAATAAATTCAATCTCAGAAATGTTTCATTACAGTTATTCATTGAGGAGGAGTAAAAATACATAATGTTCATCTGTTGGACCATATTGGAAGATTAGAACATGCATTTCATATGTGAGTCACAGGTGAAGACATGTCCTAGGTCACCATTTTAGCATCTCCTCCCAAGTCTTTGCACTTTGCTTCCTCCATGTCCCAAGACAGGGGTGTAGACTTCTCAGTTTCTCGCAGGGGACCAAGGGTAAACCTGGAAATAGGGTGGTGCCAAAAAGACAGTTCGAAAATAAGTTATGTAAAACAAATCTTTATTACATAACAATAAATGCATTACAGCTAACACATAAATAAATGTATTACAACTAACAATAAGTGAATTACAACTAACAAATACAAATAACAAATTAGAACAAATACAGTCTATACATACATACAGGGCTTTTTTTGAGCAGGAATGCATAGGAACACAGTTCTGGCTGGCTTGGCATCAGGGGGTGTGGCCTAATATGCAAATGAGTTCCTGCTGGTTTTTTCCCTTCAAAAAAAGCCCTGCATTCATAGCTAGAATTGTTCAACAGTGAATTTATTTATTTTATTTTATTTATATCCCGCCCTTCCTGCCAAAGCAGGTTCAGGGCGGCTTACAACATAAAATCCCAACAAAATTAAAATTAATAAGTATTAAAATTACACATTCAACAATAAAACAGATATTCAATAGTTAAAACAGAATATTAGATTGGTGCTATTTCAGTGGCGACGTCCTTCTTCCACTTCCCTTAAATACCGGTGCTGTGTCAATTAAATGCCAGCCGGAAGAGGACAGTCTTGCAGGCCCTGTAGAAATGTATTTCTTCTAATTGGTGTCCTTTTGATGAACTCATTAGTTATAAGATCCAAGTGGGCAGCCATGTTGGTCTGAAGCTGTTGAACAAAGCAGGAGTCAAGTTTCACCTTTAAGACCAAAAAAGGTTTATTCAGAACATAGGCTTTCATGTGCTAAAAGTACACTTCTTCAGATGTTATTTTAGCACATGAAAGCTTACGTTCTAAATAAAACTTTGTCGGTCTTAAAGGTGCAACTTGACTCCTGCTTTGTTCATTAGTTATAATGTTATGATCCATCTCTCAAGAGAGCGGCTTATGTCCAAGTAGATCTGCCATGAGATTGAGCCTGGCTCACCCCCTGCTTGACTGCAGAAAAGTTTTTATCTTACAAAAGCATGAGAATGACCTTTCTGGTGTCTAGGATAAAACAGGTATACAGAGGCCTAATTCAACCAGTTTTATCAATTCAAGTAGCCGTTGTTGCACATTTCTACTCAGAAGGTAGACCATATCCTGTGGAGCTGAAAATTTAAAATTCTGCTCCATTGTAATATCCTATGCACTCAGTGTTAAGGAAAATTGCATACATTTACAAAGTATTGTGAAATTATACAAGAAGAATTATTTGAGTGTAAGCAACTACGTAATATATAAAATATCAGTATACAGATGAGAAAAGAGACTCCTAATTAAAAATACGTCCATAAACCTCATTAAACATCAATAGAGGCCAACAGCTTTACAACAGATCTCTAATGAATATAAATAAGAGATTCCTCACAATCCACAATCATGTTAACACCTATTAGAATGAATGAAACTTTTGTCAAAAAAAACCCAGTGATTGGTGTCTTGATTAAATTGAATTTGAACTCCTTGGAGAGATGGACATGAGAATTGTGTTGTTGTCTTGGATGGCTTTTGAAGAAGAACATAAGAACATAAGAGAAGCCATGTTGGATCAGGTCAATGGCCCATCCAGTCCAACACTCTGTCACACAGTGGCCCAAAATAAATAAATGTGGCAGTGGCAGTGAATTCCACATGTTAATCACCCTTTGGGTGAAGAAGTACTTCCTTTTATCCGTTTTAACCTGTCTGCTCAGCAATTTCATTGAATGCCCACGAGTTCTTGTATTGTGAGAAAGGGAGAAAAGTAATTCTTTCTCTACTTTTCCCATCCCATGCATTATCTTGAAAACCTCTATCATGTCACCCCGCAGTCGACGTTTCTCCAAGCTAAAGAGTCCCAAGCGTTTCAACCTTTCTTCATAGGGAAAGTGTTCCAGCCCTTTAATTATTCTAGTTGTCCTTTTCTGGACTTTCTCCAATGCTATAATATCCTTTTTGAGGTGTGGCGACCAGAACTGCACACAGTACTTCAAATGAGACCGCATCATTGATTTATACAGGGGCATTATGATACTGGCTGATTTGTTTTCAATTCCCTTCCTTATAATTCCCAGCATGGCGTTGGCCTTTTTTATTGCAAACGCACACTGTCTTGAAATTTTCAGTGAATTATCTACCACAACCCCAAGATCTCTCTCTTGGTCAGTCTCTGCCAGTTCACATCCCATCAACTTGTATTTGTAGCTGGGATTCTTGGCCCCAATGTGCATTACTTTGCACTTGGCCACATTGAACCGCATCTGCCACATTGACGCCCACTCACCCAGCCTCAACAGATCCCTTTGGAGTGCCTCACAATCCTCCCTGGTTCTCACCACCCTGAACAATTTAGTGTCATCCGCAAACTTGGCCACTTCACTGCTCACTCCCAACTCTAAATCATTTATGAACAAGTTAAAGAGCATGCGACCCAGTACCGAGCCCTGCGGCACCCCACTGCTTACCGTCAGGGGCGTAGCTAGGGCTTTGGGGGCCTGGGGCCCAAGATTTATGTGGGCCCCCCTATGTGTGTGCACGCCGCCAGAAACAGGATATGATGTCACTTCCGGTGATGTCACTTCCGCAGGATGGCCACCACTTGCGAGGGAGCCCTGCTGGAAACAGGGAGTGATGTAACTTCCCCAAAATGGCCACCACTTGTGGGGGGGGAACAGGAAGTGGTGTCACTTTGGGGGCGGCACTCCCCAAGATGGCACTGCCGGTGCGATCTAGGTCATGTGATTGATAACCTGATTACCCCACCACACTATGTGACAGGGAGAAATGCCACAAGCAGCCTGCTGGCCCAGCTGTTCTCCTTGTGCCCTGAACTTGTGGGGCTTCTATATTAAGCAAGCTTACAAGGAAAACAAAAACAGGCATGCTGATGTGGTTTTCAACAAGCAAAGCTATAAGGAGGTCCCCAGCTTGCTGGGTGACCTTGGGCCAGTCACACAAGGTCACTGAGAGGACACTGATGAGGAAAACACCTTTTTAATGAGAAAAGGATGAGGAGTCTGAGCCTTTTCAGCATGATAGAGGTTTATACAGTTAAGCAGGGGAATGGGGGGGGGGGGGACAGGCAGGGAAAAGTTTTTCTCTTTCTCCCATAAATATAAATCCAGGTGAGTAGCCATGTTGGTCTGAAGCAACAGAACCAATTTTGAGTCTTTCTCACATATTACTAGGACTCAGGGGCACCCAATGAAATTGATGGACTGTAGATTCAGGATAAAAGTCAATGAGTAATAACATTATACAAGTCACTGGCAGAGAACATAGCAATGGCCACAACCATACACAGTATGCTTTAAAAGTAGATCAGACAGACTGATAGAGGAGAAGTCCACCACAGTGGCTACTAGGAAAGGTGTCTGAAGACAGCCTCCAAATAGACAGAGAGTATACCTCTGAATACCATGGCTAGGAGGCAGCATCTCTATGCCTCTATGCCCTTTCTGTCAACCCTCTAGAGCAGGAGTGGGCAAACTGTGGCTTGGGAGCCACGTGTGGCTCGTTCACACATATTGTGTGGCTCTCAAACCCCCTGCTGCCCTGTCAGCTGGCTTGGAAAAGGCATTTTGTGTTTAAACCAAGCCAGCCAGCAGCTTGGAAAATACAGTTAAAGTTGCTTTCTTTCCACCTCTCATCAGTCCCCCCCATTTGCCTTCTTGCCTTCCTTCCTTCTTGTGGCTCTCAAACGTGATGTTTATGTCTTGCGGCTCTCAAACATCTGACATGTATTCAATGAGGCTCTTATATTAAACAAGTTTGGGCACCCCTGCTCTAGAGCAAATGGCTGGACTCTGGAAGAAGCAGCATGCTGGACTGGATGGGCTGAGGATCCACTCCAGCAGGGTTGTTTTTAAAGTGGGAGGCTGACATCTTCCTCCCTGAGCTCCCTGGGGAAAGCTGCTAGCATACTGGCGTGAGGACTGTCAGATCTGAGAGACCCAAGTTCGAATCTCCCCTCTGCCACATAAGCCCACCAGGCACTTTCAGGCCAGCTGTGCACTCGCTGCCTAACCTACCTCACAGGGCTGTTGTCAGCATGAACTGAAAACGAGAGAGCAACAGTATCGCCTACCCAAAACTCGTTGGAAAAAAGATCTCTTGAAATCTCTTTTGAGGCAGATCTCCTGCTCTGCCTCTCCCTCTGAAAGAACCCGATGGTGGGGGCAGCTTCCGGGGGGGGGACCTCTCTCGGGCGTCCTTCTGCAGGGCATCCATTCCCACGGCCTCAGCCGCAAGTGGTCTGAAACTGGTTTCAAGCCGCCCCGTGTAGAGAGGCCCAGAAAAGGTGCCAAAAGTCACTCCCAGAGCGGCGACTGGCCCCTGCAGCGCCTTCCCGCACTCACCACGGCTCCTCCTCCGGTGCCTCCCTGCATGGGCCCGTTCTGCGCCGTGTCCGCCATGCCCGCGCCACCGCCACAGCCCGGGGAGGACAGAGTTAATCCACTGGGAGGAAATGGGAGGGGGGAGAGGGAAGGAGAACCCGCAAGCTCCGGGCGAGGCTGCTGCGGCCACCGTCCCACGCGCCCCAGGGAACGCTCGAGCCGGTTCCGGGCGGAAGGAAGGCCAGAGAAGGGCAACGGCCGCCGAGTGCGCAACGCGCGCGCTAGCATTGCTGTGTGTGTGCACAGCCTAAATGGATCGGAAATCTTTCCTGTGCGTCTGCTGGAAAGCGGGGATGGGGGGAGTTATACCGTCCAAAAAGGGTTTCCGTTTTCCTTTCCTCCCTCATGCAACAGGTAAAGCTTCCCCATTCTCTGCCGCTAGCCGCAGGAGACGGTGTGCCTGATGGATCCTGCTAGCTCCCCCGCCGGGGGCCCCCCAGACCTGGGGCGACCCGCCCCCCCTCCCCCCCTCCCTACACCACTGCTTACCGTCCTCCACTGCGAAGACTGCCCATTTATACTCACTCTCTGCTTCCTATTACTCAGCCAGTTTTTGATCCACAAGAGGACCTGTCCTTTTACTCCAGGACTCTCAAGCTTTCTAAGGAGCCTTTGATGAGGAACTTTATCAAAAGCTTTCTGGAAGTCAAGGTAAACAACATCTATCGGGTCTCCTTTGTCCACATGTTTGTTTACCCCCTCAAAGAAATGTAACAGGTTAGTGAGGCAAGATCTTCCCTTATAGAACCCATGCTGAGTCTTCCTCAATAACCCGTGTTCATCAATGTGCCTACTCATTCTGTCCTTGATAATGCTTTCCCGGTATTGAAGGCAGACTGACTGGCCTGTAATTTCCCGGATCTCCTCTGGAACCCTTTTTAAAGATGGGGGTGACATTTGCTACCTTCCAGTCCTCAGGAACGGAGGCAGATTTCAATGAAAGATTACAGATTTTTGTTAGAAGATCCACAAGTTCAATTTTGAGTCCTTTCAGAACTCTCGGATGTATGCCATCCGGACCCGGTGACTTATTTAATTTGTCTATCAGTTGTAGGACCTCCTCTTTTGTCACCTCAATCTGACTCAGGTCTTTCAACACCCCTTCCAAAATTAGTGGTTCTGGGGCGGGCAAAAAGTTCTCACCTTCCACAGTGAAGAAGGAGGCAAAAAATGCATTCAGCTTCTCAGCCATTTCCCTATCCTCCTTCAGTAATCCTTTTACCTCATGGTCATCCAAGGGCCCCACTGCCTCCCTGGCTGGTTTCCTGCTTCTAATATATTTGAAGAAATTTTTATTGTTGGTCTTTATGTTTTTTGCAATATGCTCCTCATAGTCCCTTTTTGCCTGCCTGATCACAGTCTTGCGTTTGATTTGCCACAGCCTGTGTTCCCTTTTACTAATCTCACTTGGACTGGTTTTCCACTGCTTAAAGAAGTCCTTCTTACCTTTTACAGCTTCCATTACTTTGTTTGTTAACCATGCAGGCCTTTTCTTATGCCTGTTTGTGCCTTTCCTAACTTGTGGTATGTATTTTATCTGAGCTTCTAGGATTATAGTTTTAAATAGCCTCCAAGCTTCCCCAAGGGGTTTGACCATATTTACCTTTCCTTTCAGTTTCCTCCTCACATGCCTCCTCATCTCAGAGAATTTACCCCTTTTAAAGTTAAACATGGTTGTGGCGGTCTTTTTGGGCAACTCCCTATTTATATAAACGGTGAAATCAATAACATTATGGTCACTGCTCTCAAGTGGCGCAATCACTTTTACATCTCTCACCAAGTCTTGGGCATTACTTAGGACCAAATCCAGGATTGCCCCACCCCTGGTAGGTTCTGAGACCATCTGCTCCATAGCACAGTCATTGAGAGCATCAAGAAACTCAATCTCTTTCTCTCGACCAGAACATATATCGACCCAATCAATCTGCAGGTAGTTAAAATCACCTATTACGACACAGTTTTTACGTTCAGCCGCTATCTTTAAGCCTTCCATCATATTATAATTGTCCTCTCTCTTTTGATTTGGTGGGCGATAACCAACTCCCATAGTTAAATTTCCTTTTGGGCCCTCTATTTCAACCCAAAGCATTTCTAAAAGGGAATCTAATTCTCTGACCTCAGTCTTACTGGACCGTATATCCTCTCTGACATACAGAGCCACCCCACCTCCAACCCTTCCCTCCCTATCCTTCTGATATAACTTATATCCAGGAATCACTGATTCTCCTCATTCCACCAAGTTTCTGAAATTCCCACAATGTCTATGTTTTCTCCCAACACTAAACATTCCAATTCACCAATTTTACTTCGAACACTTCTAGCATTTGCATACAAACATCTATAATTTCCCAGGCAAGCTAGGCCCGCCACCTTCCTCCTGCCGCCTCGAGACTCTGGCAGACAGTCCATACTGTTTGTCACCATCACAGTTGACAACTCTGATCTGTTACCTGGTAGAAAAATAGCAGCCAACCCTTCATCTCTTTGAGACGAGTCCTCCCGAACCAGAGACATTTCATCTCCTGTCGGCTTTCCCCCAAGATTTAGTTTAAAAACTGCTCTGCCACCTTTTTGATTTTAAGCACCAGCAGCCTGGTTCTATCCGGGGACAAGTGGAGACCGTCTCTTTTGTACAGCTCCCGCTTGTTCCAGAAAGCATCCCAGTGCCTAACAAACTTAAACCCTTCCTCCTTACATCATCATCTCATCCACACATTGAGACTTCTAATTTGTGCCTGTCTCTCCTGCCCTGCACGTGGAACAGGTAGCACTTCTGAGAAGGCGACCTTGGAGGTCCTGGCCTTAAGTCTCCCGCCTAGCAGCCTAAATTTTTCCTCCAGGACCTCACGACTGCATTTCCCCACATCGTTGGTGCCAACATGCACCACGACCACAGGTTCCTCTCCAGCACTGTCTATCAGCCTATCTACTACACGTGTAATGTCCGCTACCTTTGTACCAGGCAGGCAAGTCACCATACGGTCAGTACGCAGTTTTGCCACCCAGCTGTCTACTTGCCTAAGGATCAAATCACCAACTACCAAAAACCCCCCTCTCCCCCTGCCCAGGGATGGTTCCTTGGCGCGAAAGGATTCCCGCTCACCAACCGAAGAAGAGGTCCCTTCTGAGGGCGCATTCCCTTTATCCTCAGCACGGTGCCCTGTTCCCTCTCGACCCTCACGCTCTCTGGCAGCAACGGGGCTGCTACGTTCAGAGTGGGGCTCATCTAATATGCCCCCGAGAGTCTTCCCCAAGTGCCTAACTGACCGTCTCTGCTTCTCCAGGTTAGTCACCTCGGCCTCAAGGGTATGAACTTGTTCCCTGAGGAACAGGAGCTTCTTGCATCAAGCACACACCCAAGACTTCTGTCCTTTGGGCAGATAGTCGTACATGTGACACTCAGTGCAAAACACTGGAAAGCCCCCACCCCCCTACTGGCATTCTATCATATATATATATATAGTCCTCTTTAAATGCTGTTTGTTTAAGTGGCTCCCCTTCTGGAAGGTCAACTTACCTTATTGGGAGAACAAGGAAATCAGGGATCTGGGTTCCTGGTCCTTACAGAGCCCCTAGGTGAAGAGCCACAGGCCAAGAGCCCTTTAGCTCACACCCTTCAGCTCGCACCTTTCGCAAGGCGCAGCTTAAAATGCAAAGAGGGTGGAGCAGAGGCACTCCTAAGCAATCAGCAGCAATCACTCTCAATCACTTTCACCTTTAGCCCACTCAACCAAACAAACAGCAGTTCCCCAGCTATCACAACTCAGAATTTTAGGCAGCCCCACAAACCTCAGAATGAAGTCTTTCAAAACTCTGAAATTCTCAGCAACTTCTCCAGCTGTCTCAGCTATCAGAGCTACTCTGCTCTGTTCTGCTCCTCTCAGACCTCTGTGAGATGAATCTGAAAACACAGAAGAATCTGAAACACAGGCAGTTGAATATCCAGTTGCCTTGTCCATTGACCATCTGTTGTTTGAAGAAAGAGAACTCTATTAGAGCTCTATTAGAGGCTTCTAGTAACAACATGAGGGTGGAATTTGAGGTCTGCAGCAGGATGAGAAAATTGGTGAAAATTGTCCCTTTCCATCTAGAGAAATACTCTATGGTCACTGGATACATTGTCTTATGTTCACTCAATAAAATATCAATCTATTTTGCGTGTTTTCATTTATAGTCTACCTTTCTCATTGGGACTCAAGGCAGATTATTATAGAACTATCCCATGTTTCAATAAACGAACTACAAAATATGATCACACTGTGGAGAAACGCCATTTTAAGCCATGTTGGTGCTTCATTGGGAGGGATTGCTAAACTGCCAAGCAGGCTTGGGCCTAGCCTTCCCCTCCTTTCCCCCCCTCCCTTCCAGAGCCAAACCAACAACTCTAGGGGGAAACAACTCTAGAGAGGCAGGAAGTTTTTTTGTTCTCTGCATGTGAGTTAGGAGGAAGAGTTTTTCAGTTCTCAGCTGCAGCTCGAAGGAAGAGGTTGCCAGTGTGGGGCTCCTGCCTGGGCATGCGGCCTAGTCAGGAAAATGAGGCCTCCAGGCAGTAAGACCAAGTAAGTCATCCCAAAAGGCAGGGTGTGTTTAGATCAGGGACAGGAGAACGCGTTTAAAACCACATTTTGTTTATCATGCTGTTTGCTGTGCTGTGCTAACTTTTTAAATGCAACTGCTTTTGTTTTGTTTTTCTTTCCCTTTCTTTTTCTCTTTTAAATAAATATATTTTTACTGTTTAAATGCTGGTAGTCAATCTCTGTACCACATAGATCCCCAACCGCCTTAGACCATGCTGTTTTATAACGGGGGCCCCGGGCAAGGGGGAAGGCATGCAGTTGGATACGGTGCCAATCCTCCAGGGGTGCCCCAAAGAAGTTCTGAGGTCTCTGTGAAACCCAAGTGCAGGGTGGCAGAGGACCTTGAGGCCTAGCCTCATAGCTGGAGAGGGGGATTGGGAGTCCTGTTCCTCTCAATCTGAACCCCTAGACTGAGCAGGTGGTGGCAGCGAGCCCAAGGGGCAGGAGGAGAAATAGCTCCCTCCAGGAGTTGGCGACTCCATAGGGAGCTGACGGGACCGGGTCTGAAGGCAGAATCGGGCCGGTTCCGTCACAACACATTTGAATTATTCAATAAACCAACTACAATAAACCAACTACAAAATATGATCACATATGAATTATAACAATACTTGAATCTAACAGCAAATAATACTGTATGAATTAACATACATTAGTGAAAAACCTCTCTAGACCTGGCTAGATCTGTCTGATCTAGCCATGTTAACATATTCACCAGACTTTCATGTGAGTAGCACTTTTTTTTTTAATGACTGTTCTCTAGCGTGGGGAAAGATTTGCTTGATCTTCATGGACTACACTAAATAGAAAGCTAAATTTTTGTGCAGTTGTGTTAGAACACCCCCCCCCCCCAAAAAAAGGGAGACAGCTGGAACAGGAAGCAGTGTTCAAAATGTAAGTGTAAAGATCTTGGACCTTCAGTTATCTATATACATCCTGTAAATGTATTGTATAACTTTCATTCCTGTCTACACATAACCCAGTTGTTGCCAGGGAAAGGCATAAATCATTTTACCTTATTTATACAAAATGCAAGCGAGAACATCTGTTGCATTTAAGATCAGGTCATTCCTGAGTCTAGATAAGCCCTATCCCTTTCCTAACAACTCTCATGAAACACTGAGAGCAATAAGACTACTCTTGTTAAAAACTACCCCAGTTTTCATATTCTAATGAATTTATATCAAATTATAGACTTTTACAACAAAAGACAACCAGAGACTTCTTCTCCCATATTTATGCAGGCTGGAAACCTGGGCAAAAAATGGTCTGGGTAGGGCCAGTGCCCTAGGTAAATCACTTTGTGATATATTGCATTCAAGTTGTGATGGGATGGCAGTTTGGCCCACAAAGCTAGCAAACCTATGCAGGTGGGACCAGGGGTTTTGTGTGTGTTCCCACTGTTGACCTGGGGCTCTAGGCGGAGCTGGCTGAGTCTCCTGGCATGTCTGGCAATGAGCTACCCAGGACTCAATGGCATCATTGATCCCTGGCCACCAGACATAACTGCGGGCTAGTGCCTTCATGCGCACAATACTGGGGTGTGTCTCATGCAGTACATTGAAGACCTGCTGCCTTAAAGCCGGGGATACCACCACCTTGTTTCCCAACAACAGACATCCCTTTTGTATAGACAATCCGTCCCGGCAGGATACAAACGCAGAGAACTTTGACTCCACCCGGGCCACCGGCCATCCCCTCCACACTCAGTCCAGGACCCGCAAGAGGGTCTTGTCTTTCCTGGAGCATTGGGCAATGTCCGTAGCATGTACCAGGCGATCCAGAAGGGACTTCAACGACATGATCTGGTATGCCAGGGCAGGATCTGGGTCTATGGAAGGCAGCAGCAGGCAGCTCAACGTGTCCGCATGACCCATTGCCTTCCCTAGTCGGTAGCACAGGCCGTACTGGTACCCCGCAAGGAAGATGGACCACTGCAAGACCCATGGTGAAAGCATTTGCGGTTGGCGGCAAACAATCCTAGCAAACAGTTGGGGTTGGGGGCAAACAGTCCTAGCAAGGGATTGTGGTCTGTGTGTATTGTGAAGGGCTGGCTGTACAAATAATCATGAAATTTCTTTACCCCTGCAACTATAGCCAGACCCTCCTTGTCAATCTGTGTGTAGTTGCGCTCTGGCTTTTGCAAGGTTTGGGAATAATATGCCACCAGGACCTCACAGCCGTCAGGCAGCACGTGAGCTAAGACTGCACCCACCCCGTATGGAGACGCATCGCAGGCCAAGACGACTGGCAGCCGCTCGTCACAGTGCGCCAGCAAGCTGTTGGAAGTCAAAATGTCCTTTACCGCCTGAAACATCGAGTCTTGCTGGTGACCCCAAACCCATGGAGCCCTTTTGTCCAGTAGGCGGTGCAGAGGTTCCGCTACTGCCACCTTGTGGGGAAGGAAGGCGTGGTAGAAATTGAGAAGTCCCAAAAATGATTGTAGTTCCACTTTGTTCCTGGGGGCTGGTGCATCACAAATCGCCCTGACTTTGTCCCTAGCTGGGTGAATCCCTTGTTCATCCACCCTGTACCCCCAGAAGTCAATGCTGGTCACCCCCAGTTCACATTTCTCTCTCTTGACCTTCAACCCCGCCCCGTCGAAACACTGTAAAACCGCTCAGAGGCGGGATGTGAATTCCTCCTCTGTGGCTGCAGCAATCAGCACATCATCGAAGAACAGCTGGACCCCAGGAATGCCTTTAAGGAGAGAGTCCATTAAGTTCTGGAATATCCCTGGGGCCACGCTGATGCGAACTGCAGCCATTTGACTCTGAATGCCCCGCTGTGTGTGACAATAGTCTGTGCGTCTGTGGTGGTGGCGTCTACTGGAAGCTGCTGATAAGCCTGGGCCAAAAATCTTAGCTCCTGTCAGCGAGGCCAACACATGACCCACCACCAGCACCGGATAAGCGTGGCCTTGCAGTGCCTTGTTTATCGTTCATTTGTAATCAGCACAAATGCATGCACAGTCGTTGGGCTTTACTGGAGTGACTATGGGGGTTTCCCATTTGACGTTCGCCACTGGCTCCAGTACCCCTTGAACCATGAGGCACTCCAACTCCTCCTCTATCTTGGGCTTTAACGCCAGGGGCACTCACCAGGCCTTCAATCTAATGGGCTGCACATTGGGGTCTAGTTGTAGGGTCACTGGTTCTTCCGTGTAGGTACTCAGGCTGCTGTCGAAAACGGCGGGGAATTCTTTGCACACCCTCTGGAAATTGATCTGAGAGGGCGCGGGCGTGTGATGGATGCTGGTTACCCGGATTCCCAGGGCCTCGAACCAGGAC
Source organism: Heteronotia binoei (assembly GCF_032191835.1). Lineage (NCBI taxonomy): Eukaryota > Metazoa > Chordata > Lepidosauria > Squamata > Gekkonidae > Heteronotia > Heteronotia binoei. The sequence continues at coordinate 140,391,808 of NC_083223.1, read as the reverse complement.
CGCCCCAGAAGACTGCACAGGTTCCCCTCGACTACAATAGACTGCACAGGTTCCCCTCGACTACAGCTAGCCAGAAAACTGGCCATATTCTACACGGACATTTCCTACTCCCAGTATTGCGACCTCCCCCTTCTGAAAGTCCCGGACTACAAATGGGGATGGGCTCAACTGGGCTTCCCTCCCTGGGCAAAGTTCCCTGAATTTCCAGGCTGATATTACCGTCTGGCCCACCCCCGAATCGACTTCCATCTGACAAGGCCTGCTCACTAAGAGCACAGTCATCTTGTACTTTCCTGGGGAGGGCATGGAAAGCTGGCATACCTGGTCCCTTGCCTCAGTGAATACCTGGATGTCTTTCATGAACGCGACCTCGTGATGGCAGCCATCTTTCTGTCTTGGTTTTCTGCCAGGGTGCAGTGACTTCGACCAACAGATCTGTGCAAGGTGCCCTGTTTTTCCACACGTGTGGCAGACAGCATTCTGGAACTTGCAGGTACGGCGCTCGTGGGCTTCCTCACAGCTGGTGCATCCTCCCATCAAGGTAGTGTCAGTGACACATGGCTGTTGGGGCTTCAGGGCCTGGGGTGTCTTCAGTGCATGTTCCTTGCCGGAGTCTTCTGAGTTGGACCTGCTGGCAAGCAGGTTCATTGCAGTGGCCCGCCGTTCCTTATGCGACTTCTCATAGGTGGCCACCTCGTCCAGGGCGTCCGCCAGTGTAAGCTTCTTGTGCTTCGTCAGTTTGGCCTGTATCTTCTCATTGCGGAGGCCTGCCACAAAACGGCACAGCAGTCCTTCATCAGGGCTCGCAAAATCACAATCTCAGGCCAGGCGGTACAGCTCCGCTAAGAAGGTTGAAGCGGTCTCGCCGGCTTCTGTACCCTCTTGTGGTATTCTAGTCACAGGGCTGTGAGCTTCGACCTGGGTGAGAAATGCTCGGTGAGCCTCTCCGTGATGGCCTTGTATGTGGTGGCGTCATTGGTCAGTCGCACTGGCAACATTAGGCTCTCTGCCAGCACTAGCATGTCTTCTCCACAAAGGCTGAGCAAAAGCTGTTTCTGCTTCCGCTCGTTTTCGATGTCATGGTAGAGAAGATAGAAGTTGAGTTGCTTCACCCATCGGTCCCATCTTTCGGGTTGATTGGGGTTGAACTCCGGCAGTTGCCCATGGGGGCTAGGCGCCGCGGCCTGGTCGGCTTAGGCCCTTGGAGAAGTTGTTTCTCCGGCGCTGATGGAGCTGGAAGTTTGGCTCTGACTCATCTCCTGTCCTGGCGTGGCGACCCTCATGAGCAATGGCAGTGCGATGCACAAAGCGGGAGCTTGCTGCGAGGCACGGTGCATTGCTGGTTGCTGCATTGCCTACCAGGATCCCATCCTCGTCACCACTATAGTATAGTGGGTTCAAAGCATTGCAGAGATGAGATCATAGCGAGGACAGCTCTTTATTAAGGAAAGCATGGTGAAGGCTGCTCCCAACAAAGACTGACTAAGGGCCTGTTGGCCAAACCTATATACAACTCTAATCTCCCATGCTAGCATGCCATTGGTTCATTCAAACAGGCAGGGGTCTGTGATAGGTGCTGGGTGACAGGTATTTGTATCCCACTACCCATTGTTATACAGTCCCCAAGCTCTGCTTTCCTGGCTCCAATGAGCCGGCAGGAAGTACATATTTTAAGGCACATACATAAGAGAATGTACTTTTGTGAAGGAAATAATGTCATGTAACTAACCATCCGTGCATGGAAGGCATATGACGCTTTCCACATTCATCCACATTCCTACAGCCCTTTCCAACCCACAGAAAAATCATTCCTGGGGTGGACAAGATCTGTATGGAGAAACTGCCATGCAGGTAGGTAAACTGGAGTGAAGATACAAAAGCAGATGAAATTATTTTTCTCAGCAGAGCAACATTTGCAGAAGAGAATGTACGTATACATGATTTCATCCATTGTCCTGCCTCACTAAACCTGCCCCCTCCCCACATGGTTGTTCCTCCTTGGGGTTCAATGCCTCTGGACACAATTTTCAGGAGGCCAGAAAGAACTGCAGAAACAGAGAGGAATGGAGGAAAACTCCACATTTTGTGCACAGAGTGGTAGTATACATGACATTGTGCTACTTTGATAGCTGTACAGATGGGTAAATTACAGCAAGAAAATGCAGTGCCTAAATACAGAGAAGCTGCCTCCAGTCACAGTTTCTCTGACTTCCTGCTGCCAGAATAATTATAATTATAATCAAACACACTGCATCAGTATATGAATTTTGTACACTGTATGGGCACTCGATCTACATGTATTTTTCTTTTTCAGAAATCCATTATTATCCCCATCTCCCTTTTCCCCACCCACACTCCTTGAAGGTCAATAAGCCCTGGAGCAGGCTTTGTTCTACTTGTTCTCTAGATTCTACTCAGGGTTGGATCAATACTGTAAGTGACTTGCAGACAACCAGAGTTATTTGGACATTTACAGTGATGTGCATTTCCATCTTGTAGGAAATGTGCATTTCCATCTTGTAGCCTTTACAAGAAAATTCTTGTGAATATTTTGGGTGTTACAATCCAAAATTTATACTCTTAAATGTTATTTTTCTTTTAAAAGCAAACGTTCAATGTGGCTCCTTGGTTAGTAAATGCAACAAAAAATACTGATGGGTTTCTTTGCTGTCTGTCAGTCCTTACATTTTCTTGGAGTGGGAAAGGGGTCAGATGCTTTGTTTCTGCCACAGAGCTTGGAAGTTTCTGCCAGAGAGCTTGGAAGATGGCTGTGATGAACGTTTCACAAACGTTTGCTAAGTGGCCAGAAGTTGCAGTTTGTTGTTTAAATGATCATGGAGAATGTATCTAAGGTTTTTCCTCGCAAAAGATGCTTCTTCCTTAGTTCTCATTACAGATCTTCTTCTGCAAGTAAACATTATTATTTCTCCTGTATGTAACAGTGTGACTAGGATGCAATTTTTATCAAATGCAGCTTTCCAATAACTGCATGTAGTAATTTTTCAGTCTGTGTTCTAATAAACCCCAGAAGTCATTTATTATTGATTTTCTAACTGAGGAAGAAACTTTTCTGAAATGTAGCTTATTTGACATTGCCAGATTTTTCCTGCAGTATGTAACCACAAGGGAATGCTTACATTCTAGATCACATACCCAGTTCACACGGGGTGATAGTGAAGTCTAGCATCAACCAAGCCAGCTACATCAACCATGTGGACAATATATTCTAGGCACAGTATGCTCTGCAACACAAGGCAATTGTGTGGGTTCTGTCTTCCATAGACATATTAATGCATCAAGGATTTCCTAAGTTCACATTTGAGGTGGCTAATCTTCTGTTCCCGAGCCATGAACAGGAAATGAAGGTGAGACCATGGCTTACACTCAAATCCAAGGGTTGAAGGGTTCTAAACTTAGATTCTCTCAAATCCATACTTTGTCCACAGTGGCCCATGCTTCAGCAAAGAATTATGTAATTTGTCCATAGAATGCTAGAGTTTAGCAAACAGGAGACATACTCATTTTTAAAGCTTTATATGTGCTTTTCCTTTTAAGTGAAAATAATTATATTGAATGGTACTCATTTTAGTCTTTTGCTTCTGAACAGGAGAACAACATGTATAAAACAAGTGATGTGATTGTAACGCTATGCACTCTTTGTGTACTGGAGAGACACATTAGTAGAGAAGTGGTATAGCCTTTTCTCTGAGGGTCAAACTACACATTATGTGGAACATCTGTGACTGGTAAAGGATACATATTATTTTGGGTTTTTTTTAAAAAAAATATGGCCACAACATTAATAATGAGAGCCTAGTGATATGGATCAAGTTGGGAAAAGGAGGTAGGGAAGGCTTAGATGAGGCAACGCAGACAAAGGGAGGGATCGGGCCAGCATCTGATTTGCATCTGTATTGGAGCAGCTCTGCTGTACTCTCTGCCTGGTTTCCCCCAGCAGCTGAAGACTCCCTCTAGAATAATCCTGGCTGCTCCTTGAAAAATGTATTTGGACAAAGAACTCAATTTTCCTTCTGCAAGAATGCTGTAGCAGTTGTGGTCTGGGTAGCTATGTGTACAATGTTTATACTTCAGTTTTTCAAACTCCAGCTAAAAGGGAAAGGTGGGTGCTGCAAGTAGTGTGGAAGACTCATGTTTCTTTTTTTGCAAACCTACTGCTAGCTAATGCACTTTAGAACTCTGAGAATACATTTTACAAGATAGTTTCCATCAAAGCCTGTGGTTCTTTTGCACGGCATTCACACAACTCAACCTGAATCCACACATGGCAGTCAAAGCACTTCCAGAACTTCTCCCATGATTGGTGTGCTCACGTGAGACTCAAAAAGACAGTTTTAAATCTGCTTGTTCTAGCTTTCTGAAGTGATTGATGGCCATGCAGGAAGGCTAGTTTGTAGTTGCACAAGCCTTAGAAGCCTCCGAAGAGCACAGTGTTTAGTGGTGCTTGACTGCTTTCAACCTGAATGTGGCTGCCACGCTTTTTGGAGGCTTCCTTGGAAGCCTCTGAAGAGTGCGGTGTTTTAGCAGCACCCAGCTACTTTCAACCTGAAAGCAGCCAGGCGCTACTAAAGGAAGCCTCCAAAGAGCGTAGTGCAGGGAGAAAGCAGTGGCACAGCAGCACTGTAGTGTGCCACCCATCGCTTTCTCCCCCACTTGCTGCTCTGCACTTGCTGCCCTGCACTAGTGACGTCATCGCGCCGCACAAAATAAGTTTTGTTACGGGAGCTTGCGGGGGAGGGATGCAGTGCTGGGCCTGGGCAGATGACAACTTAATAAATAAATAAACACTACATCAGTTACCAATGCAGTGGGACAGGGGTGCTGGGCTACAACATGACTTTGAAAAGACATAGGTAGGTTATCAGGAGTTACACCTCTCAAGATGAGCAAAAAATGTAATACAGCATGAATTTATTTGGGAGAAAGGACTTGTATGTGTAACATCTAGAAGAGCCTAAATTTCTCTACAAAAGATTTTCATGTTTTCATTCTGTTAGTACATTGTTATGCATGCCATGACTCAATGGTCACAATTCTAAATAATTAAGTATGCTTTTTATTGTTGGAAGTACAAAAACAGCTCATAATTATACAGCATAAATGTCTACAGTAATCTTTGGAGCAAAGGCAGGAGCAAATTATCTCACTGGTTTCAAAACAGAATTTAATCTGCCTATGATGATATTTTTCTCTTCAATATGATGCACCAGTTGGGGCTCATTGGATCAGAAAAGATTTTCCTTTGTATATTCTGCTTTTCCTCTTTGTCTGAGGCACTGGAGACTTCCACATCTGGAGATGGGATATTGGCGTAGATTCATGCCAGAAAGCCTTGGGGAGTTTCTCTACCTCTTTAGGTACTGCTGCCACCAACTGGCCATTCTAGGAATTAGCTACAGAGACAGCCAGCACTCTTCTTGTCCCCTTGTTGATGTTCTAAGGTGTGTTGTGGGGGGGGGGGACCTTTTTTCTGCCACGGGCCATATGGATATTTATAACATTATTTGCGGGCCATAAAAAATTATCAACTTAAAAAACAGTGCTCCGCCGAGGGAGAACGATTCAGGCCAGCAAAATTAATGCAAATAATTGTTTTTCTATTTGAAGTCATGTGGGGAGAGCCTGATCTGGCACACACACGGCCCGCCACCCTAGGCAAATGTATTGGTCCAGGGTTTTTTGTAGAAAAAGCCCAGCAAGAATTCAGCATATTAGACCACATCCCCTAATATTAGCATATTAGGTCACACTCACTAGCATATTAGGCCACACCATCTGGGATAATCAAGTGCAAACTGAACTGTGACAGTAAGTTTTCCAGGCCCTGTAGCAATTCTGGCCAGCCAGCCAGGCCCCAGAGAGGCTGCCGCACAGTACATCCGGGCCCTGCGATCCCTGGCCCTGGGGAGGCTGCTACACAGTGTGGCTGGGCCCCACGATCCTCGCTGGCCAGCCAAGCCCCAGGGAGGCTGCCACATGGCTCGGTTCAGTCCAGCAATCCCTGAGGGCCACACCAAGTGACCTTGAGGGCCGTATACAGCCCTTGGGATGGAGGTTCCCCACCCTTGTTCTAAGGCCCCACCTTGCACCCATGTCTCCCACTGCTACAGTTCAGATTATAACAGAGAAAACTTGCTGTATTAGCCCACTTCTGGGGAGTTCAAGTTTTAGCAACTGACTACCTCCTTTCACCTGGCACCTGTTTGAATAGCATGTTCTAATGGTGGAAGTCTATGTGACGATGAGGTCAACCAGAATTCAAAATAATAAAGAGTCTTTTTAAAGTAAAAAGTGCCAAAAGTAAAAAACAGAGCCAGTTTGGTGTAGATTAAGCATGGTGTACTCTAATCTGGAGAGCTGGGTTTGATCCATAGTCTTCCATATTCAGCCAGCTGAGTGACCTTGGGTCAGTCACAGTTCTTTCAAAACTCTCTCAGCCCCACCTACCTCACAGAGCGTCTATTCTGGGGAGAGGAAGGGAAGGTGATTGTAAGCTGCTCTGAGACTGACAAAGTGGGGCATATCCAACAAAAGCTTATGCCATGATAACAGTGAAACCCTAAAATGTGCCTTAAAATCAGTGGGGTTAGGAGACTGTAACTCTGTATAATTTTGCACTGTAGATCTGCTAGTCTTTAAGGTGCCACAATACTCTTCTTTGATTTTTTAATAGACTTTCATTTTCCCATGTGTGTTATTAGTGTGCTCTTAGTCAGCATAACTGGATTGAGAGATATCTTGTGCAAGGGTTTTGCTTCTGTTCAGGTTGTGATTGCCACATTTTGGATTGGAAAAGAGTTGCCCCTGGGTCAGATTGGCCGGTATCACAGTGTGGTTGCCTTTGGGTGCATCTTGGCTATATTACTTGCGTCTTAAACCTGAAACTTGAGTGAGAAAGGCAGACTATACATGAAGTAGGAAAATAAATACATTTCGGGTGATTACAGACCAGCACTTTGGGCCGACTCAGAGATGGCTCTGAAATTGACCTAAAAAAATCCTTCCACACACAAACATCTGCCGCCCGCCCCCATTCCGTGCTCACCCCATCCTCTCACAGCCTCAGAGTGGTTCAAAAAGCTACCACTGTCGGGACTTTCTGTTTGGCTGGAAGACAAGCTGCAGCTCCCTAACAGAGGGGGATTTTATTGTCACTGTTCAGGGTATAAAAGACCCCTGAAAAGGTCTATGCCCATTAAACGTCCAAGACGACGTTTTATTTTTCCCTTTAGCTGTTGATATCGAACTGGAGGGGTCAGGAAGCTGTCTCCTTCAGTTCTTGATGTCCGGCCATACGGGACTTGTCAACCATTATCTGCAGTGATTCTAAAGTCATTAATTTGACTCAAGTCTGTCAGAATCCAAATACTCTAGACGGACTGACTTTAATTGCAAGAAAACGTGAGCCGGGGGAGTTGAGAACATCTACAAGGTACATTCATCATTTTTATCTTCACTTTGAAAGACTTTGAATATAGTTTAAACACTGAGTGGATTATAAACACACGAAGGCAAAGCATAACTGAATGGAAAAAAAAACTTTTACCTTGTTAAGCTGAGCTCTGGGGCTTTGGAAGTGAATAACAGCAAAAGAACTATAAGATAAGAGTGAAAGTTGGCAGTCTGTGGCTGGTGACGCAGAAGAAAGAAAAGAGATTTGCCGTGTATATATGCCCATAAACTGTGGAACTTTGAATGAACTGAGCTGAGTGGGGACATAGTAGGAGAAGAATTCAGCCTGTGAAAATTGAATGCTGCAAAAATAATTGCCTTCAAAGATATTTGAAGAAAATACATTGTTTTGGGTTTTTGTGGTTACGGTTTCTTCATGTAGCTCAAAAAACTGCGAGACTTAGACACGAGATTAGACCAAGCTGTAACAGGAAGTGAAACTAAAAGGGGCTGGACAATAATTCAGAGCCTATAAGGATTACAAAAGCTGTGACATCCGACCTTTGAACCAGGAAGGAATTGAGTCCAAGACCAAGAAAGACTAAGAAAGACCTCTCTGGACTGGAACTGTACCATAGAGAAATAACGATTGCCATTTTAAAAGGGAGAAAAACTGTCAAAATTGTTAAAATTCAATATCTTTGCTCAGGAAGAAGGGAGGAAAACGAAATTAGTCTCATCTGAAAGAACTTGCTCTAAGCTATTGGACTGGATGCTAAACTTTATGCGGGGATTTTTTTAAGGTTTGGTGATTTTTTATATGTCAGTAGAAAGAATAACACATGCAAGAGCCCAATCATTTGATAAGATGCAGTCCCAATTTGATGCTCTGGAGGCAAAAATGTTAAAAGCAATGGACAAATTGCATTTGGCAATGAAAAAAGATTTTTAAAAAGAAGTTGGAGATCTTAGGAAAGAAATAGAGGGTTTTAAGGAAGAGACTCAAAATAAAGTGAAGGAGGTAGAGATGAAAGTGGATACACAGGCCTCTGCCTTGCTAAAACTTCAAGAAAAGGTCATAATACACGATTGTAAGTTGATGGAATCACAAGTTCGTCTGAGAGGGGTACCTGAAAAGGAAGAGGCAGATTTAAAAGGCTATATGGTGAATATCATCACTGAGTACATAGAAGAAGACCCTGACAGATTTAAGAGTATGTTGGAGGGCGCCTATAGAGTCAACTCAGTTTATGCGAAAAATAAAGGCCTGCCAAGAGACATTGTCATAAGACTAAGATCAAAAGAGGTGGCAGAGAAAATTTTGAGCAAAGGATACCAAAAAGCCTGGGCAATAGAAGGGAGCAGAGTTAAAATAATGAAAGAGCTACCAAGACAAGTGATCAGTGATAGGAAAAAATACAAGAGGCTAACTGACCAGCTACGTGCAGAGGGCACAAGATATAGATGGATAATACTGGAGGGTCTTGGATTTGAACAAAATGGCAAGAGGATTACAATAAGAAGTGAACAAGAGATGCATAGCTTTTTTGAAGAAAATAAAGAACCAACATCATAATGGAGTACAAATTACTATCTTGGAATATAAACGGACTAAACTCACCACAGAAAAGAAGAAGAACATTTCATTGGATTAAAAAGCAAAAATGTAATATAATTTGTTTACAGGAAGTTCATATACAACGCAAAGACAGTAAATTTTTGTGGAATAGAAATTTGGGGTTGGAATTTTTTTCACTAGCAGAGCAAAAGAAAAGAGGGGTGGTCTTTTACATCAAAGAACAGCTTGAGCCAAAATTAATCTTTAAAGATAAAGAAGGAAGATATATTGCTGTTGAGGTGACGATAGAGGCGAAAAAAACATTACTACTAGGACTTTATGCACCCAATGGAGCGAAAGACAAATTTTTTAAAGACATAAATCGACAAATGGATGAAAAGACATATGATCAGGTATTGATGATGGGCGATTTCAATGGGACAATACAAAATAATCTTGACAGATCAAGTTCAAAGAAGAATGATAAAGAAGGGAAGCTACCCAATTCTTTCTTTGAGTTGATTAAACAGGAAAATTTAGAAGACATTTGGAGAAAGTTCAACCCTGATGTAAGAGATTATACATTTTTCTCATCAAGGCATAATTCCTTTTCCAGAATTGACATGTTATGGATTTCCCAAGGCTTGGGCCTCATAACAAAAAAAATTGAGATTCTTCCAAAGGTTTGGGCGGACCATAATCCAATATGCTGGTCTACAAAGTTGCAAAAGAAATCAAGAAGATGGAGAATTAATGAGGATTTACTACAAAATAAAGACATTGTGTCATTCTTAGAAAAGGAGACTGCAGCATTCTTCCAAATAAATGAAACGGAGGATATGGAATTTCAAACAGTATGGGACACTTATAAAGCAGTAATGAGGGGTATATTAATTACATTGAATAATAAAGACAAAAGAGCAAAAGAAGAAAGGCTGTCAGCACTGCAAAATGAAATAAATAAAAAAGAAAAGGACTTGAAAAGAAGACCAGGGAAGAAAAAATTAATAAAAGAAATTACGATATTACAATCCCAAGTTAAACATTTGCTGAATAAAGAATTAGAATGGAATTTAAAAAATTTGAAACAGAAATCGTTTGAAAGTGCGAACAAACCTGGTAAATATTTGGCCTGGCAACTAAAAAAAAAGCAAGAAAATAAGACTATAAATAAAATCATGGCAAATGGGAAAACAATAGTGGATCAAGAAGGAATTAAAAGAGAATTCTTTAAATACTATGCAAACTTATTCAAAGGTGTGAACATAAGTAAAGAAAAAGTGGAAGAGTATCTACGAAACATCCAGGTGGCACCTTTGACGGAATATATGAAAAAGACATTAAATGATCCAATAGAGAAAATTGAAGTAGAAGCAGCAATAAAAGCAATGCAAGAGCGTAAAGCTCCAGGGCCAGATGGATTTACATCAAAATTTTACAAATCTCTTAAGGACGAATTAACACCCAAACTGTTGAAGTTGTTAAATACGATAAGAGAAGAAGGGAAAATTCCAAAGACCTGGAGGGAAGCTGTAATTTCTTTGATTCCTAAGGAAGATAAAGATAGCACAAATGTAAAAAATTATAGACCAATCTCATTGTTGAATAATGACTATAAGATCTATACAAGAATTTTAGCAGAGCGATTGAAACAATACTTGACCAACTTTATAAACAAAGACCAAGCGGGATTTCTTCCTAAAAGACAAATAAGGACAATGTAAGAGCTGTTGTTAATGTCGTGGAATATTATGAGAAGCACCCAGAAAAAGAAGCGGCCTTATTTTTTGTCGACGCAGAGAAAGCCTTTGACAACTTAAATTGGGACTTTATGTTTGCGGTAATGGAAAAAATTAATCTAGGGGAACAATTTATAAAAATGACAAGAGCAATATATACAGATCAGCATGCAAAACTGTGTATAAATGCAGACCTCACCAAAGAATTGAAAGTGAGTAAAGGAACAAGGCAAGGATGCCCGTTATCACCATTGTTGTTTATAATGACCCTGGAAATTCTGTTACAACAAATTCAAAAAGATGAAGAAATAGAAGGTCTAAAAATCAGAAGATTCTCTTATAAATACAAAGCATTTGCAGATGATATAGTGTTCATAATGGAGAATCCGATTCAAGTGTCACCATTGCTGTTAGCTAAGATAAAAGAGTATGGAGAACTAGCAGGATTATACATAAATAAGGAGAAATCAAAATTCCTTTGTAAAAACATGCAACCAAATAAAATAAAAGAACTACAAAAGGTGACGGGTTGTGAAGTCACAACCAAAGTTAAGTACCTTGGAATAGAGATAACAATGAAGAACATTGATTTATTTAAAAACAATTATGAAAAACTGTGGTGTAAGATGGACAAAGATTTGATGAAATGGAACAAGCTTAACTTGTCCTTACTGGGCAGGATAGCTGCAATTAAAATGAATATTTTGCCAAGGATAATGTATCTGTTTCAAACCATCCCGATTGTAAAAGATGCAAAACAATTTAACAAATGGCAAAGGAAAATTTCTGATTTCATCTGGGCCGGAAAGAAACCAAGGATAAAGATGAAGATCTTAACGGATGCCAAAGAGAGAGGAGGTTTCCAACTTCCCGATCTAAGATTGTATCACGATGCAGTTTGTTTGACATGGATAAAAGATTGGATAATGCTGTTAGACAAAAAACCTTTATGGTTAGAAGCTCACGGAAATAAATTCGGCTGGCACGCGTACATGTACTATGGGAAGAATAAAATGGATGGTTTTTTCTCTCACCACTATGTCAGAAATACTTTACTAAATACTTGGATAAAATACAAGAAATACGGGGACGAGAGAAAACCGCTATGGATAGTGCCAGCAGAAGTAATAAAAATAACAGCTGAATCCGAAGAAAAAAGAGAAATGTCATATAATCAACTGCTTAAGATTCAAGGAGACAAAATTGAATTAAAAACCTCAGAAGAGCTAAATAACAATTATGATTGGTTTCAAATGCAACAAATTAAAAGCTTGATGGAAAATGACATAAAATCAGAGGGAATTAGACGAGAACAAACAGAACTGGAAAGGGTCTTGCTAGGTGACAATGAAAAATTGATATCAAAAGTATATAAGTTATTATTGAAATGGTCTACAGAAGAAGAAGTAGTAAAGTCTCAAATGGTCAAATGGGCAATCAATGTGAACAGAGAAATACAAATGGATGAATGGGAGCACCTCTGGAAGAACTCAATGAAGATATCAACTTGTCAAAGTATTAAAGAGAACTGTTTAAAGATGATGTATAGGTGGTATATGACTCCGAAAAAACTGGCTAAGATAAGCAAGAAAATGTCGGATAGATGTTGGAAATGTAAAAAACATGAAGGTTCTTTCTTCCATATGTGGTGGACATGTGAAAAAGCGAAAGAATTCTGGAAGATGATACAACAAGAAATCTCCAAAATTTTGGGCTATGACTTTAAGAAAACTGCAGAGATGTTTTTACTTGGATTACAATTAGAAAAATTTCCAAAAGAAGACAGGACTCTAATTTGGTACCTGCTATCAGCTGCTAGGACATTATACGCGCAGCTTTGGAAGCAAGAAAAAGTACCGGAGAAATGGGACTGGACCATGAAAGTTTTATCGTGGTGCGAAATGGACAAACTAACTAGAACACTAAGAGACTATGATTTAGAGATATTCAAAAGGGAGTGGAGAAAATTTAAAGGATATATGGAGAAAACTTGGAAAGTAAAGAAACATTGGACAATTTTTTAGTAGTAAGAATATATATATTGAACTTTGAGCAGTTAGAAGTGCCTTTAATATTGATTTCGAATTTATAACCTCGGGGAAGTCAACATTGGAGGAAGGGGGGATGGAAATGTCATATGGGTTAATGCGGGGGGGAAAAAATTAAGAAATAGTTAAGTTTTGTAACCATATGCTACCAATAAATTGTTTAAACAAAAAAAAAAAGCTACCACTGTCGAAGTGGTAGCAAATATTTGAGCCACACGCCAGTCGCCTCCTCGGCATCTGGAAGCGGAAGGGTGCAAGTGAGGTGCCTTGGTGGTATGAAACCACCAAGCTGCCCCAAGCCATTTCTGGCTTTAAAAAATGAAACAAAACAAAACCTTGCCAAAGCACTTGAGCACATGAGCACACCAGCGCTTGACTCTTTGGGGAAGAAACAGAGCAATCTGGCTTCTGAGGTGCCTCCCTGTCTGAATGTGCCAAGTTGCCTTGCAGACAGGATGGGGCTGCCTCACTGGGGAATGTGTGGAGGCTTCAGGGCAGCTCTTTTTGAGCTGCCTGGGTTTGGAACACCTCCCATCCACCCCAAACTGCCCATCTGTTATCACCCTTCCATTACTTTTTTAGTACAATGTACCTGCTGTCAGTGTAACACACTGTGGCTTAGGACCCATCTAACTATAGAGACAAACTGGATGTGAGGGTTATCTGGCTGTGACATCTGTCACCTTATTGATTGCCAGGGTTGATTCAGCTGATCTAGCTATAGAGGCAAACCAGACAACTGCTTGGAGAGCCAACAGTTCCAGGAGTCCCTGCTTTGGCCATGTTTTTCATATTTATCCACATTCCCAAAGCTTACTTGTAAGTGAAATGGGGATTCTAATCTATTGGTGAATGAATCCAGTAATCTGGAAATACTATTTAGTCCATTGTAGTTTCACTTGAGTACAGAAGTGTGATCATTAAATTACAGAAATTAAAAAGTGAAATTAAGAAAATAGTAATCTAGCCAGTTCTTGACCACTTTATGTGCTATTAGCCTGTTGCTAAGCATATGATGAACTATGATGGGTAAGTGGCAAGTCAGAGCTGGGAAAAAAACCTTTGACCCAGTCCTTTTGAGATCTATATTGTGATCTCTGTGATTACTTTAACCTGAGTAATTTGCAATCCTTTCTAACTCTGTGACTGAGTTCCTCCTCTTGCTTCCTGTCCTTAGTTTAGGGAGTGAGGATCAGGTGAGACAAATGGTACAATCCATTTTAATGCCCTTTTAGGTTATCAATGAAGACTCAATATGTCTGGCCATGTCAGCTTTTGGTCTCTTTATGCCAGACCTGCCTCCTTATGAATTCATATTAGTCTTTCCCCCCAAAAGTTGTTCATTTCAATCAGAGGGGGAAAAAACCTGAAAGTTAGTCCAAACAAAATACTGAGTGAGCCAGACTGGGAAAACAAGAAACCTACATCATCTTGGAATGGCAAGCCCACAGATTGTGTTTTGCACGTATTTTCATTTAGAACCCCATAGAAATGCTATAACCTTCAGCTTATCCCAGAACTCAAAAGTCGGACACAGTTCACACTTTTCATTTCTTTGAAATGACAAAGCACAAGCCAATTACAGTAAGACAATCTATAGAAATGACTTATTTTTATATTACCACTCATGCAGAAATTGTTCTGAGGCTCAGAATATGTAACACAAACCACATGTCCTTCTAGCAGTTCCAGATGAAAGAGGGCTGTGCACTCTCCAAGTACAGCACTGAAGCTCACTTTGCTACATCACATGAGCTTGATAATAGAATCCACACAAGCATATGGCATGAAGCCGTTTCCGTGTACAAAGGATAATGGCCATAATAACAACCTCAAGGCTTGCACAGATATGGCAATAAGAGGTCTACAAAGAGACAGAAAAAGGGAAAGGGGAGAATATTCTTCTTAATTTTAAAAGTTCTTCTGTTAATGAATGAGCTGAGACCAATAAGTGTCATGGCCAAGAAACGACTGTCCATATACAATGGTTTTCCAGTTTCCTCATAAGAGTTAAGTGGTATTTCACCTGATCTAGGAAGGAAACATGATGGAAGTACTGCTTCCCATTCAAGCAACACACCCAGATCAGTAGCAGTTCCATTACTGTGAGCAACAGAAAGGAGGCAAGTCTGAGAGGCAGCTGAAAGGGAGAGAACAATGGACAGTTAGAAGGAAAGAGTATCTCCTGAGAAAACAAGAAGCTGTTAGTTCATCCAGCTGGGCTGCTGCACCTCTTTTTAGATTGTCTGAGTTTGATATAAAGTACAAAGTTGCTGAAACCCAGCTGCTCCACAGATCATACATCCAATGTTCTTTGCACTGCTGGAGGGGAGTGGCTGTAGATCAGTGGTAGAGCATCTGCTTGGCATGCAGAAGGTACATTGTTCAATCCCCAGCATCTGCAGTCAAGAAGAGGTGATATGAAACACCTCTGCCAGAGACCCTGGAGAACAAATGCCAGCCTGTGTAAACAATACTGACCTTAATGGTCAGATGGTTTGATTCAGTATAACACATGTGACTTCTGCTTCTGGCAGCACCCCAGTCTTATTCTCCTTTTCTTATGTGACCCATTCTGTGGGCAGTTGTGGTCAAGTCACTAGCCTCTTCCTCAGGAAGTGCTTGTCTCCAAAGTCTGCTGTAGTTATCTGGGATCCCAAATAATAATGAATGATTTAATAGCTCCCAGACCTCAGAATGTAAGTTAGAGTCTCTGCCCCACCACATTGCACTGATAGGGCTTGCATTTTGCTGACTATAGTTCCCAAATGCATTCTGATTATAGAATTACAGTAAGTCGCCCATTCTGTGTATATATTATTATTACTTGCCATCTGTTTTTAATACTTAAATGATTCTGAAATGTATTTTAAGTATGTTTTACTGTGATTGTTGTAATAATGTGGTAAATCACCCAGAGCGATTGGACAATCCAACAACAACATTTCTATAGGACCCCAAGTGGGGGGTTATCAAGGAGGCATACTGGGGATTCATTCTATGGACACAACTCTACACTTTTGCAAAAGTGCACATCTACACTTACTGTCTCTTGAACAGTTTCTAAGGCAATATACAGTTACAGGATCTTGGTCACAAGTGTATTCCAGTGGACTTTCTCTTAAAATTCACAGGAAGGTCTCTTCCCAGGAAAGCCATTTGCAAGATGACAGGTATGCATATTTTGGAGAACAATCAACAAGAGGTTCACTTGTCTATGCCCTGCTGAAATTAAAGACTGTGTTCTTGGTCAGCTTCTGCTTATTTTACTGAGGACTGGGCTGAAGAACTTCTGACTGAATTGTACTTGCAGAGCCTTAGACTGAAGTTGACTCACTTGACTGGATATAATCTGAGGCCAGATCAAGGACTGGCATTGCCATTCCCAAGTCCTTTGAGTTTGTGGGTTCCTCCCCCCACAACATAACAACATATTTTGCATTCCATTTGTGGATAAAAACTAGTGTCTGTTAGGGAGACAAAAGATCTCTGAGGAAATCAGACACCAGGAATTTGGAGTGTCAGCTCTGCAGTCTTCATGCACATATCCTCAGGATTGCTAGAACAGTTATTTTTTCTTAAACATGCACTGTACAGAAAAATGTTGGCATAAAAGTGGTGTTGTTCTTTTTAAATGTACAGAAAGGAAAGTTATTTTGCATGCTTGGTTTGAAGCAATGAGATTTACCCTCCCCCCCTTAAACCCTAAAGATCCAATAGAAGGATGTGCTAAACAATACTGTATATAGAAGGATAAATGCAGTGCAGGAATAAAGACAATGTGGTATAATAGTTTATAAAGTTGGGTTAGGACTGGGGAGACCAGCCATGAAAGCTACTCAGCCATGAAGCCTAGTGGCTGACCATGGGCCAGTCACTCTCTCTAACGTAGACCTGTTGTAAGGACACAATGGAAGAGGAGCTTCTCCTGCTAGGAAACATGACATAATCTGAGACAACAGATCCTTTCAGGGAACTGTGTTGGCACTGTCTTCTGGGGCTGCTCCATAGGGCTTGGATCTCACAGGGCAGCAGGCATCACAGGTCTTCTGTCAGCATTAACACAGATTAGAGTGAGGTCACTAGTAGTCACCTCAACTGTGATGGTACTTCCTGTGTCCCTCATCACCAGAGGAGGGCATGACATTGGCATCCTAAGCTGTACTGATGATGTGGGGTGGAGTTTCTTTTCCCTTTCATGGGAACCTATGGGATTAAACTGAGCTATACTAGGTTTCTCAGTGGTGTAATATTACACCAGTTTGGGGGGCATTTATAGATTGGTGGGGTAGGAAGCCAATTAGGTCCTAATTTGCTAATAGTCCACCCTTTATGTTGCCCAGGTCTGTTTCATCACTGGTGTGATGGCAATGTATCTTTGGGATATTCCTGAATAGCTCTTGGCTGCCCTTCTTTTGGGCCAGGATTTAGGATGGGGTTTTAATTCTCCCAAGAGTAAGGCTTCATCTATTTAAAAATTTTGCTGGCTGCTGGATAACATATACACATTTGGAAGGTCCATGCGGTCAGATGAAAAAGGTACTTCCTGCACTTTCCAGCCCCTATATGTGTAGCAATAGTATGTTAGATATCTGTAGCTGAGCTTAGAATGAGAGCATAGAATGCAGCTTAGCTGGTGGGCTAATATCACACACAAGCAGTGTCACAAAAGGGAGCTTCCAAGACACCAGCCAAATGAGTAAATGGTTACATGCATCAGTAGCAAACTTCAATAAGGCCTTAATTCAACATTGCTGATTCTTATTTTAGTCTGTAATTTAATTACAGAATGCCACTGAAATGCTGTATTCACTGTCTGCTGGTGGGAAAGGAACAATGATAATTGAAAATTATTTTATATTTAAATAACAAAAGAAGTGCACTTTTGCTGAACAGGTAAGGTAGCTTCCTTAGTAATGAGTAGTTGGGCCGGCCCTGCAGGAACCCTTGGGCTGACTGGGTATTTCAACAGTATGTATGTTCATTAATTTGGAATTTTTGTCTCTGCTTGTTTTTACACATGGATCTACTCTTATGTGCATCTGGTGATGAGTTTAGTCCCAAGAATGTGAAGTAATTTCTGGCTTCTAGACTGAAGACAGGCACTCTTGCTTTTTAACTCCTTGTTCCTTTTGGCTGCAGGACATGACATAAAGGAACTTATTTTAGTAACTGGAAAGGCTCTGGGACGCACACTGTCTGATCTGCTGGATATTCTTAAAAGGTCAGTCTGGGACATATATCACTTGGAGTTTAATTGTTAGTTTTGGATGTGGATTTCTCTTATTCCCCTCATTAGAGCATTTCTCCAATGCGTATTATCTGAGCTAAAATAGGCAGGACAAAACTTTGGTAATATCATAATGGTGTATCTTCTTAATGAAGGCACAGGGTTGTTTTAGAAATGATTTTTCCAGTATCTTTCTGCAGTGGGATTTGCATCCTACAGTCGTTCTTTATTCACAATTTGGCAGTCTTTACAGATAAACAGGTGCTTATCCCTCAGTTCAAGCTATGGGCTGTCTCCAATATGGTTCATCTCTGATTTGCTTACTTAGAACATTATATACCATCTCTCCTGAGATCAGCTTGAAGAAGCTCACAGAGTTAAAACAATACAATAAAATTATTAAAATGACAAAGTAAGAAATATAAGGACCAAAACAAGCCAGGTGGTTCCTCCATTCAGGACTGTAGCCAGCCTTCCTTGGCACTATATTTCCAGTGGGGCTCAACAGGAAAGAATGTGAAAACCAATGGATTTCCTAATGTCAGAAGCATCTAGACTATGGTCAGATGACAGGCTTGGTGTGATCTGGCTGCACCTCTGTTTTATCCAGTGTTAGTTGTTCCAGAGAGGTTTGTCCAAACATGCCACCCTTAACCTGCCTCACCACATGCTCACTCTGTGGCTGACCATTCATATTGATGGTGTGAGTGGTAACCATGAAGTAGGCAGTCCAAGGCCTCCTTTTTTGTTGTTTGTTTTTCAATGTGCATAAGTGTGTATCCAAAGTGCTGGTGCATTTTTGACAGATCTGCAGTCCCTCTGTTAAGTACTGAGGCCCCTCTCAACCATCTTCTCATTGCCTCCCTTTCTTGGAATACATGGGGGGAAGTGTAAGCATCATGCAGATTTACATGAGAATAGCCCCATTGACTTCAGTACATTACTCTTGGATCAATCATGGGATACTCTCCAACAGCAACCCCTTTTCTGCTAACACAGTTTGCATGGGGGAAAGTGGGATGGGGAGTAGCATTGACAGCCTCCCCAGGCTCCCTGCCAGTATGGGAGTTTAACTAGGAACTATTTCTATGGTTTTCCAACCCCAAGAAATAAAAGGGTATTTTTTGAGGGGATTGTTGTTCAAAAACAACTATACCAAGGGCTCTCAATCCTGACAAAGTGTTGGATGCAGAAATGCACAAGCTGTGATTGATGGCCCAGGGGTGGTTATGCACTTATGTGCACATCACAATCTGATATTTAAAAGGGGGGAGGGGTAGAAATAGACAGCAAGGTTCACACTTCCCAACTGGTTTGAGTTTACAACAGGGGAGTTCAGACACCCAGAAATCTGGACTGAAAGTGCTGACATGCATAAAGACTGGACTTTCACTGGTACTTAATAACTCTGATTTGAAGGCAAGTCAGAACAGGGTGCTAACAACTGGGGAAAAGGAGGCAGATGTTCCTGTCTCGTCATGTACTTTAAATCTGGAAGGGAATAGCGACAACATCAGATCAAAGTGCTTTTCTGACCGCAGTCCTACAGTCCTACTGTTCAGCCTATATCTATGTATATTTCTATGCCTATGAATTGTTAACAATAGAAAGGTGAGAAAGCACAACTATTTTTAAATTCAGATTCAGTTTAGTGTTTTATAATTACAGTGAATATTTCCCTTAAATAAAAAGTTCCTCAAATTTGAACATTGTTGAACATATGAACATATGAAGCTGCCTATACTGAATCAGACCCTCGGTCCATCAAAGTCAGTATTGTCTTCTCAGACTGGCAGCGGCTCTCCAGGGTCTCAAGCCGAGGATTTTAATGCCTACTTGCCTGGACCCTTTTTGGAGATGCCAGGGATTGAACCTGGGACCTTCTGCTTCCCAAGCAGATGCTCTACCACTGAGCCACCGTCCCTCCCCTAATTTCTTCTCACTTTCTTGAAGACCCATACCATGGTCACAAGCATCACAAATAAAGTGAGATATTTTTCAGTATAATTATGAGAGGATTCATAGCAATCTTGCAAAACTTCACCCTACATGAATGTGTGGGCCAGCACGTAGAGTTGTGGTGAATCAGGTGGGAGGAGATTATAATACTAGAACTGGTAAGCTGCAACAAATTCTTCTAAACTAAAAATGTCCCTATTCTAGAAACAAGGTCTAATTCCTTAAATGGAAGCCATCATGTCACCAAAATATTCTTAGGCGAGGAAAATCAGTGCTCCAAATGGTGTAGAATACCAAGTGGCTGCAGAACCTGGTTTCATCACAGCCAGCAATCCCCTACCTTGTGATCATAGATACACAGATGCAGCTATCCTAAAATTATAAAGTGGACCTGAAACAAGAATGAAACTTACCTCTGCCAACATCTCTGCTGCTTTGTGGAAGCCAAAAGAATTGAAATCTGATGGAAAAGTGGTTTGGACATCAGTTTCACATTCCCACAGAGCCTTGGGGCTATGTTGTAAAGCACACAGATGGGATAGTTTGGTCTTGATAGGCCTGATTTATAGCCAAGGGAAGAATGAGAGAGGCAGAAATGAGGAAAATGATTTTCAGAATAATTTTCTATTTTGCAAATCCTAGGTAGCTTCTACATGAGGGCTGGAAAAGTCACTCACACTCTGAAAGCAGGAGTGAGCATGGTTGATACATATGGGAACGGCATACACACTCTCTTCTCATCATGTCACAAAGCTTTAATGCAGCAAGAATCTTGCCAGTCCCCCTGGCAATTCTACCTTCCCTCCTTAACTGTGACCCACAGCTGAACTGTTAAATTTACAAAGCCTTTAAACAGCTGAAAGGGTTGGGGGTGGGGAGTGGAGCTTAACGCCATCATTTTGAATACAGGGCTGAGTTCTGTCCCTCTACCTGGATGTTGAGGATACTCTACAGCCACCTTGCCACTTCCCCTTTGAGAGGTGTGGGGCTGCTCTGGCTTAGAGGACACCCACGTGTATAGTACACAGAATAAGTAAAATGTTGTGTTGAAGGAAAAAATAAAACCTTGTCACAGTTGAGGGGAGGGGAGAAGGTGGAAGGCATTAAAAAGGTGTTCAAAAGAAAGCTCACACTTCAGGACTTATAGGGTGGGATCACACCGGGAATTTGGTAAGGCAGTACCCTGGCTTTGAAAAAGCCAGTGCTCTTTGATGTGTGCTGAGGCAATCACACAGCCCCCACCCTGCTGCTGGGAGAGGCATGGGCTGCACATGCACAAGAGGAGCACCCAGATTGCTCCTGTGCATGCATCACATGTTCTGGCTGTTCAGACAGCTGGGAAATGTGCCCTGCATTCACTTTAGAGATTTGCTGCCATGAAGTTCCCGGTAGCTATTTAATCTAGTCCCAATCCATCCTAAAACAAGGTAAGGATGGGTGGGACTTGGGGGGCAGATGTGGGTGTGTGATCATGCACATTAAATCTGGAAGTGAGTGATGGCTAGGTCAAGCCAAATCTCTTGTGTGATTGCACCTATAGCGTTGACACATGGTCAAAGGGTCTTCTGATGCAGTGTGCTTTCTAGGTGATGGAAAGTACCATCATATTGCAACTGACATCATTCACATAGGGTTTTCAAGGCAAGAAATGTTCAGAGGTGGTATGCCATTGCCTGCCTCTGTGTCATGAACCTGCCATCCAAATACTAACCAAGGTCAACTCTGCTTAGCTTCTGAGATCTGACAAGACCATGCTAGATTGTGCAATCCAGGTCTGGGTAATACTTTTTACAGTAGTAGAAAACCCACCACTATTGCCCTGATCCAATGAAGCAATATACATCTGCAGACTACCCTTAGATGAACTAATAATCAGGTATGTGACCTATATTGTGTGTGTATAGGTCAGCTTAATCCAGCAGCAGACCCTTATGAAGAAAGATGGAGACCTTCTCATCTGCTCTTCAGTAGGAAGCCTGCAAAAGCTGCATTTAGTCTCCCTGTTTCTCCTCCTTGACAAACAGCATGATTCTGGTTTCCTTTAACGTCTTGGCAGCTGCATTCACTCAGTGTTGGATTGGGGCCCATATGTTTTCAACACAGAGTAGGGGTCCATTTTTGTGCAGTGTGATCTGAGACCATTTTGCTTTTGTGAAGTAAATAATTATTAAATAATAACTATTTTTGCAAAAGGCCATAGCATGAGAGAACATGAGATATGACCTGCAAGCTATAGAGTACACACAGTGACAATATCCATACTCATTAGCTATGACCTTCATTTTAAACACCAGATCCAGCCCTTGCAGCTGGAAGGGCACTACCCAGCAGAGAAGGAAGCAGGAAAAGGTGAGAGGCTATAGGGCCTTTAGGAAAGGAAAAGAGGAAATTGTGGGGGAGGGGAAATTAGATGCCCCCTGCAACTCCTTGCAGGTTCCCACTGGGTATTAACTAATATAGAGATGCCTTTGGGTATCTAAAGGTGAGATCTCCTATAACCTCATTCAAATATATTTTAGCAGGCTTATTTGGAGAGAGACCAGGAAACAAGAATCAAATAGCAAAAAAGAAACATACTCTGAAAAATGGTTTCTGGCTACTAGCATTTATTTATCAACTTTAAGATGCAGCAGCAAAGTCTTCAACTCCGGTTTAGTAATGGGTTGGATCCAAAAGAAAAACTCATGGAAAGAAGTTGGCACAGAAGTCTAGAAAGACCCAGGTGGCAAAATGGTTCTTAGGAGTTCTCTTCTAAAGAAGTGAGTTGGAGCTCTATTACAAGAGTACCCAGAGGGTCCTACATGATAGATTACAGACTTCTTTTAAAATGAGCCATATTGGCTAAATTATTAGTTGACATTTACTTGAAATGATAGCATTGCCTTTATGCATCCGGCTAATTCCAGGGGGCTTGAGAATATCTCAATGTCTTGTTTGTCTTTTATGCTCTTATGGACCTAACCCAGTTTACAGTACTTTCCCATCACTGTTGAGCATTCCTTCTCTTTCCAAATTAACATCCTACAGCCAGATGGGTGAATGGCTTGACTACACTCAAGAGTACAGAGAATGAGGAGCATGCTAAAGCTTTCAGTGTTGCACAGATCTTGACACTAATAAGGCACATTCATTTCAACTAGTACAGTGGAAGATATGTGAACTGGGATGTTATTCCAGCTGGCAACTGAGTTGCATAGAAGGAAGGGAAGCCTTCAAAAGAGATCAGCGTCATTTTGCTCTTTCAAAGTACTATCCCAGCCTTAATAAAAACTGTGAACATCCATTCTCAGAGAAAGCTGAATGGCAATGCCAGGTTGGCATTGGTGTCAGGACCCATCAGCCTCTCAGAAGAACTCCTCCTCTTGAGAGAGGTTGGGATCTCCTCCAAACATGACTCCAGTGCTAGCCCACCTCCTTTGCACAACCACTGCTCAGTGGATATCTGAGTATGCTGGGGCCTTTTCTTGTGGAGTCCCCCTCTTTTGAGGAGTCATCTTCCTTTGCCAAGGATGGACTGAGCAGACTCTGATAGTTGAAGAGGTGGAGCTGAGAAAGCTCTGTTGCTGTTGCAGCCATCTGAACAGGAAGCAACCTGGGGAAGGACTGTGGCACAGTGGCAAAGCATCTGCTTGGCCAGAGGTGATATGAAAGACCTCTACCAGAGGCTCTGGAGCATTGCTGCCAATTTGATTAGACAATACTGACCTTGATAGACCAATGGTCTGATGCGGTAAAAGGCAGCATATGTCTTTCTGTCTGATCTAGGGTTGCCAAGTCCAATTCAAAAAATATCTGGGGACTTTGGGGATGGAGCCAGGAGACTTTGGGGGTGGAGCCAGGAGACACTGGGGCAGAGCCAGGAACAAGGGTGTGAGGAGCATAATTGAACTCCAAGGGAGTTTTGACCATCACATTTAAAGGGACAGCACACCTTTTTAAATGTCTTCCTTCCATAGGAAATAATGGATAGGGGCACCTTCTTTGGGGCTCATAGAATTGGACCCCCTAGTCCAATAGTTTTGAAACTTGGGGGTTACTTTGGGGAGAGGTACTAGATGCTATACTGAAAATTTGGTGCATCTACCTCAAAAAACAGCTCCCCCAGAGCCCCCAAAACCTCCCGATCAATTCCCCATTATACCCTATGAGAATCGATCTCCACATAGGGAATAATGAAGTGCTCAGCAGACGTTTCCCACCTCCCCCCCACCCCGTTTCTGGCGACTCTGAAGCAAGGGATTGGCCTCTCTACTCATGAGTTGCTGCCAACTTCTTCAAAGTAACACAGACACACCATCCCAAGAGGAAGTCTTTCAATCAGAGACCGAAGCCTCCGGAGGTGGAAAGGCACATGGTCCTCTGGGGGCGGGGCTTCCCCCTGCTGGCCAGCTGACTGGGGGCGGGAAGGAGCCTGGGAAAGTGGAAGAACCACCGCTGGGGCCTGGGGATTGGCAAGCCTAGTCTGATAACTTCCCTTGACTAGTCAGCTGCTAGTCAAGGATGGAAGAGTCCACATTTCACATCCCCAGACATAAAGAAAAAATGCTTCTGATCTATTTTTTTGAGAATAGGTTTTTGAACATAGACTATTATACCAACTTCCCAAAAATAATTATATTGTTTTAACAAGCCATAGTTACTCACACCTTTTCTACACCCTACTTGTTCCTGTACCCACACTTTTACTATCTCCAGTTCCTATAACCTATGTTCCTTTCCCTAGCCACTCATAAACAATTACTTCTTTCATATGGTTTGTGATTACTTATATTAGCCAACAACAAACAGGTATCAATAGGAGAGAGCAAGAGTCCAGTAGAACCTTAACGACTAACACAGTTTGTGGCAAGGGATGAGCTTCCATGAGTCACTGCTCACTTCTTCATATACTGGACTGTTGCTCTTTTCTACTGCTGCATCAGACTAACAGGCTACCCATCTTGATCTAATAAACATGTATAATCTCTGATCTACCTCTGATAAGATCAGTGCCTGTGGGCTTTCATCATTTTCTCTGGTTATGGATTTTCTTGCTTCAGTTGCAAATGCTTTATAGTTAACAGAGATACAAAGGACTGTATCTCCTCAACTGACAGAGAAGGAGGAGGAAGAGAACTGGCTGAACAGTCAATTAAACCCATTTTTGATCAATATCTGTGACACTTCTATATACCAGTGCTAGGTCTGTACAATAGGGCCAGATGCCAGAAGTCAGCATATCCAGTGTAGTCTGGTTTGGATCTTCATATATTGCCATAACTGAAAAAAAGAAATGCAGAAAATATTAGAAGGTCATTTATTGGTGGTATCAACACAGCATTAAAGTATGGTACTTGTAAGGGGAGTTTGGCTTCATCTGCTTCCTCTGGAGACTTGACAGGATGAAGAAAGGAGTTAGTTTCTCCCTTATTGCAACCTTTCCAGACTTCATAGTATATATGATGGGTTACCTCCCTGCTGCTATTCTGGAAACCTCCAGGGCAAGGGAGAGTTAAGAAAGTATCATCCCTTCTCCCATTTTTAAAATCTGTGCAGATTTTAGAAGTTCATACCATGTCTCCTACATGCTCACCACAATCACTCATGGGAAGTGCTATAACTGGATAATTTGTTGGCCAGGCTTTGGGGAAGGGGCCATTCTGCAAAATAAAGATTATTGCTGAAAATTCCACTTGTGTAATAAATATCTTTACAAAGTTCAGGTATGTAAATGTAGATTAGGGAATGCTGTCCTTTGCTGCAGAGTAACAATGACATTTTCTTTTTTCTTTCTCTTGTGCATTTTAATGATACCATTTTGATAGCTGCCTTGTTTATTGATGCAGTTCTTATCACAGGGGACACAAATCTTCTGCCATGTAATAGTAAAATATATTTAGAATTTTGGAAATTGTATAAAGCAGCATCAATCACATTTTTACATGGTTTATATTTGCTTGTGTCAGTTTGGAACTCCTTAGATATGAGAGAAAGCAGGGGACCTACAGTGAACAGGTACAAATGACAAAACATACAACCTGCGGTGATGGGTGAGGTTACACATTCCCATCTACATTGCAGTGGGGGTAGTTTGGTGTAGTGGGAGAACTGGGTTTGATTCTTCACTCCTCCATATGCAGCTGCTGGGTGACCTTGGGTCAGCCATAGTTCTTGCAGAGCTGTTCTCTGAACAGCAGTTCTCTGATAGCTCTCAGACCCACCTACCTCACATGGCGTCTGTTGTGGAAAGCTGCTCTGAGTGAATAGCGGGGTATATATCCAATCTTGTCCTCCTCCTCTATACTATATGGTATGAATGGGGCTTATATTGGATGCTTTGTGTTTGAATGCACTTCACAATGCAAATGCACCTCTGTGCATTTTGTATGGCAGTATAGGAAGGATGTAGTAGTAAAATGAACAAGGATGATTGTTCAAGGGGGAGGGAACCCAATGGAATAGTAGGGAATTGGTCTGTTTATGGAATCTGATTGTAGTTCTTAAGACTTTGATATTTTGTTAAAAGTGCCTCAGAGCATAAAGTTCAAACAAAATATGTGCCTGCCTGTAATTCATTCAGTGTTTCATGAGATCATGATTACATGGTGTGTATGTTATATGTGGATTGAAAAACATCAAGGATTTGTTAAATAGTTTTACTCACATCAGAGTATTTTTTGATTACAATATTTAAAAATGGCTTCTGGAGGAATGGATGCACAGAACTTCAAAGAGAACCACACACATAGAGCTGCAAGGAAGGCCCCAGCTTCCCAGCCATCAGTTGTTAAAAATGTACTGAGAGGTTTTTGTTTTTTTTAAAAAAAAGGTTTGCAGACATTCTCATAGTAGATATATGTGGCAACAATATTCATTGCTGAGCAACCATGAATAATCTCATGGGTTTTACTGGAGCTGGCAAGGGTAGCAAATGTTCATCTCACTCCTTGATACAATTTATTGGGACTGGCAATCATACTGTGCTCTGCTCTGGATTTATAACCCCATGGCTGCAATTCAGAATGCCCTGATTCTGTAGCTGTTCCATTGACTAATTTAAAAGAGTAAGGATGTGCATTAGGACAATCAAAATGTGAGCCAAACACATTCTGTTTATTAACCTTGAAAGGTAACTAATCTGTATGAAATTTCCTCCAACTTTCAGATTTAAGTAAACTAGGCTGTTTTTCTGGCCGTACAGTGATGTTTATGGATGCATTCTGCTTTAATTTCCCCACGGTTTCTTTAAGCTCTAT
The DNA here is from genome assembly GCF_032191835.1 of Heteronotia binoei. Classification (NCBI taxonomy): domain Eukaryota; kingdom Metazoa; phylum Chordata; class Lepidosauria; order Squamata; family Gekkonidae; genus Heteronotia; species Heteronotia binoei. The sequence goes on along the minus strand of NC_083223.1, from coordinate 140,364,629 downwards.
TTCTCAGGGATGGTAAAGGTAGAGGAGGGGCAGTGAGGGGGGAGAGTGACTCAACATGCCTAAAAGGCATGCCATCCAACTGAAACGCTTAGCTAATGCTCATGCTTTACAAGATTCCCCCCTAATTGATATTACTTGTGCACAGTGTTTCCCTCAATTACCTTATGGTTCACATTATAGGGTTGCCAGATCCCTCTTTGTTGTTGGCAGGAGATGGAGGGTAGGGTTGCCAGATCCAGGCTGGGAAACTCCTGGAGTTTGGGGGATGGAGCCTGGGGAGGACAGGGACCTCTGTGGGCTACAATGGCACAGAGCCTACCCTACAAAACAGCCATTATCTCCAGGGGAACTGATCTCTGTAGTCCGGAGGTGAGCTGTAATTCCAGGGGATCTCCAGTTCCTGTTTGGAGGCTGGCATCCTGAGTTTACAAGGGCCTGCTGCTTTTTAGAGCAGATGCTAAGACTTTCACTATCTTAACAAAAAGGGAAGGGAAGGGAAGGGAAGGGAAGGGAAGGGATGGGAAGGGAAGGGAAGGGAAGGAAGGAAGGATGGAAGGAAGGAAGGAAGGAAGGAAGGAAGGAAGGAAGGAAGGAAGGAAGGAAGGAAGGAAGGAAGGAAGAAAGAAAGAAAGAAAGAAAGAAAGAAAGAAAGAAAGAAAGAAAGAAAGAAAGAAAGAAAGAAAGAAAGAAAGAAAGAAAGAAAGAAAGAAAGAAAGAAAGAACAGTAGGATGACTTCATTTTCTACTGTCTCTTAAAGTATTTATTTATTTATAACACAAAACATTTAAAACATATTCTCTACAGTCCTCCAATGTGCTACTCGGCAGGGCTTGTTTTGTAATAAAAGTCCAGCAGGAACTCATTTGCATATTAGGCCACACACCCTGACATCACCATTGTTTCACACAGGGCTTTTTTGTGGGAAAAGCCCAGCAGAAACTCATTTGCATGCTAGGCCACACCCCCTGACACCTAGCCAGCCAGAACTGTGTTCCTGTGTGTTCCTGCTCGAAAAAGCCCTGCTACTTGAGATCTCTAATGGTTAAGTCATAATTAATCTGTACTAAGTGCTGTTTCAAGAAGAATTATGTCCCTGCTGCAATGGTGCCATCGAATCTTTAGTCCATGCCATATTTGACTGTGAGGCTTATAATGTCCATTGTGAAATTCTTCCATTTTACCAGTACCTTTTACCAGTAGCCAAAAACTGCAGCTCCTTAAGAATCTTCTTGATGATAAGAACCCTGAGGTTACATACAAATCAGCAAAATTTGGCTGGCTTGCCTCAAGAATAAGAAAAAAACTAATAGCTCAGACAGGAAATGGCTAAACACCTTCTGCTAATCTGTTTGCTGTAACTGCCATGTTTTGTTATATTTGTAATCTTACAACAGTATTTTATGCTTTTTTATCTACGATTTTATGGTCATACTGTTTTAATTCTGTATGTTTTTACCTCTTTAAATGCTGGCTTAGGCTGTGAATAAACTTAAACTTAAAAAAAAACTGTACTAAGTAATCTTGGTTGTGTACTCTTGCAAGAACACAAAATATGCCTTGATGGATCAGATCACTTAACCCAGCATATTTTCCAAGTTTCCCAGCAACCAGTAAGCACTGGGAGATGGTGTTCAGTAGCAGCCCATATCCTTAGCATACAGAAGGATCCAGATTCACCCCACAAAGGTCTCCTGTTACTGATTTTAGATGGCTGGGCTAGGAGCGATTTCTGCTTAAGATGTTAGACAGCCATAGTAGGGTTTCCAGCTCTGGAATGGGAAATACTTAAAAGATTTTTTTGAGGGGGTGAAGCATTGAAAGGGTGTGGTTTGAGAAAGGGAGGAGCTTATAATGCCATAAAGTCCACTCTCCAAAGTGCCTGTTTTCTCTAGGGGAACTGATCTTGGTTGTCTGGAGATCCGTTATAATAGCAGAAGATCTCCAGGTGCCACCATTGTCAATCAGCTAGTAATGACTGGGCTGCAGAAGTAGGTTTATATGTTCATTAGTTTGTTCACCCAATGTGGTACTCCAGAATACCACAATCCAGCTTTGTCCTCTCCAAGATAACTGCTCCTAAAACTGACATTAGTGTTAAGTGATCACTCAGTGATACTGCCTGCCCCTTTAACAGACTGAAGCAACAGAAACAGTCCTAAACAGGTCTATTCAGGTATGTCCCATTGTATTCAATCAGACTTACTCCCAGGAAAGTTGTGCTACAATTGCAGCCAGTGGTAGGGTGGCCATAATATCTGCAGGCCAGCCAGGGACACCTTGAGGGGGGAATGAATGTGTGTCTGCGCGCGCAAAGCGCGTGTCGCCGCAAACAGGAAGTGACGTCACTTCCGGTGACGTCACGCCACCACCGGAAACAGGAAGTGACATCACTTCCTGTGACATCATTTCTCCCTCTTATGATCTGCCTAAGTTCTCACAGAATCAGCATTGCCATCTAGCCTCTGTTTCAAAACCTCCAAGGAAGGAGAGCCCACCACCTCCCGAGGAAGCCTGTTCCACTGAGGAACCACTCTGACTGTCAGGAAGTTCTTCCTCATGTTGAGCCAAAATCTCTTTTGATATAATTTCAACCCACTGGTTCTGGTATGACTTTCTGGGACAAGAGAAAACAACTCTGCACCCTCTTCTATGACAGCCCTTCAAGGACTTGAAGATAGTGATCATATCACCTCTCAGTCGTCTCCTCTCCAGGCTAAACATACCCAGCTTTGTTACATAGTGAAACCATAATCAATTCATGATCCACAGCCCCAAAGACGCCCAACTCACATCAACGAGGGCCAGGGTGTTTTTAGCTCTGACTCCAGCCTAGTGAAATGAGCTTCCACTAAAAGTCAGGGACCTTTTATGGTTCACATGGCCTTCAAGGCAGGCTTTTGAATGAGGCACTGAGCATCACTGATCCATCAGGCCTCTCCTCTCGCTTTCTCTGCAAAACGAGTCTCATGAAGACTCCTCAGTCCCTCAAGAGTTGGATATAAGTTATGCCTCACTGGCTTGATTAGAATATATGGAATTAATTCTGGTTGCTATCTTTGTACAGTAAATTGTGGTTTTAAACGCTGATAGTTTTTAAATTTTAAATATGTATATTTTGTTGTTATGATTATGTTGTACCCCACCCTGAGGCTGTTCATGGGAAGGGCGGCTTAAAAACTGAATAAATCAAATCAATGAAGTCACAAAACAAATTCAAGCAAAAATTACCCTCAGCCTTTGAAGCTAGTTAGAGCAAACAATCAAAACACCAGGAAGGGTAAAGACCAGAAGACACCAACTAACAAAAAACAGTACAGGGCACCCTCATCAAAAACCTCTTGCCACCCAAAGGTTTCCAAAGTCAAGGACGGGGCAGAGTGGAAGGAAAAAGGAAGGCCTTCCTGAACGTGTGCTGCCAACGTTTGCAGGTTGAGGCCATGACACAGTCTTGTTCTAACAGGCTGGAGATTCTTCGCCCCAGTTCAACTGTTGCCAACAAGGGCTGCAGACTGACACCTCTTTGGGCATTTATTTATTTTTAAAATCTTATTTCCCTTTATCGCCCACCTTTCTCTCGGGGACCCAAGGTGGATCACAAGCACTCTGACGGATGCCTCGGAATCCACCGTCCTCCTGAAACCAAAACGAAAGCTCCTCCACTGCCCATTGGGGGCACACCCTCAGAGGCAGCCTTTGCCAGCTCAGCATCATTCCAGAAGGCCCCTGAGAGAGGGAACCCTGGGCAGGACTCTCCCTGCACTCCATGAGGCCCAACCCCTTCATCCCCACCACCAGAAAGCCCACCAGCCCAGCGAGGACACCCAACAAGCAGGAGGGCACACCTAGACCGTCCAGTGTCGCCCCAGCCCAAGCCAGCACGATGCCACTCTTCAGCTGCTCAAAGGCCAGGAGCTGCCAGCTGCTCCATCCGCCGAGGGGGCTTCTCTGACTGTGGGGAGGGGGGGGCTGGCCCAGGAATACTCAGCTGGAGGACTCTGCTTTGGGAAGGGATGCCACAACCCACCCGCAAGGCCTGGAGCTGGGCTGGAGGAGGGGTCCCGCTGATCCCGACTGCTCCGACGGCTCTCCCGGTCCTGGCTGGACGAGGTGGGGGGACGGAAGATCAAGGAGGAGGGGAAGGGAAGGGAAGCCAGCAGCGCCTTGGCCCCTTTCCCTCCCACGGGCTGCCCTAGTGTCGGCGCCCTCCTCTTCCAATCCGGCGGCAGCAGGCATGCCCACCCCGTCGTGCCCCGCTGCAGCTGCAGGTGGCCCATGGGGCTGGGCTCCTCCCTGGCCTGGGCATGCCCTGTCACGTCCTTCTGGCCAGCGGCCCCGCCGGGCTGACTCAGGCTGCGCCAAGCAGCACGCCCCCAGCCCGGACGGCGCGCCTCTGGCCTCACCTCGCCTTGGCCCCGCGAGCGAGCTTGGAGGCCGGGCTGCAAGGAGATGGCCCATGGCCCCCTGACGGCCGCACCAGCCCCCACCCAAGGGCTCCCCTGTGAGCGCTTACTCCCGCGGCTGCAAGGAGGAGCCCACCTGGCCGCGCGGCTGCAACGATGCCGCCTCCTCCTCCTCCTCGTGGGTCATGCCTGCCTCGCCATAGTCCCACCGGAGCAGAGTGAAGCCTTGTCTGCAGCACAACAGCGGGATTTTGGTGAACCCGGGATTTGCTTGGTCCCGGGTTAGCCAACCCATGAGGTGGGAAATTGGGGGCAGGGGCGGGACTTTCCCGGGTGGGCGGGACGATCTGGCCACCCTAGCCAGTGGTCCCCTTTGTTAGTTAGAGCACTGTGGTTCCCTTTGTTAGTTAGAGCACTGAAAGAGCACTGTTGAGAAGCGGATTCAGATTCTTCCTCTTCTCTGAGAACCTAATCCCCTGAGACATTGTTCCTGGGCCTGTGTGTCCAGGCATTGTCAAGCAGGGCAGTGGGGATTCCTGGGTAACATTTGGATTTCTAAATTTGAGATTCTGAGACCCAATTCAGATTGGAACTACAGCACACAGGGAGAGACTATTTAAGTCTTCACCGCCCACAGCATTTTCCTGACCCGAAACAGCTCCAAGGAACCAGTTTGCCCTGTTGTAAAGATAAAATGCTGCCCTTAAGCTCCTTGAAGGAAGGGCAAGCTGAAAATACAATATGTAAATAAGTTATCCTTCTGTCGTCAAAAGTAAGATTCTAGTTATATCCTGGAACAATCAGGCTGGAAAAGAATATACTGTCAGGAGAGGTGATATTGCTGCATCATTGTTTCTAAGCTCCTCAGTGGGCAGCTCTGCCCCTAGTTGAGCAACTGACCACCCCAAACAAAGGTCAATGCATTAGGTTGCTTCTTGCATTATTCTCTCACCATGTTCTCCAGAATCAATACTGTAAAGTAAACAAAGATTCAAGTGAAGAAGCAGCTGTTCTTTATATATGAGACATTTTGATCAGTGTTTATTAAACTGTTCATATGTTTGCCTAACTTCTAAATTGACCTTGGAGAAAAACCAGAGAAGCTCATTGGCCAAGCACTCTTCAGTCAAAAACTGCAGGAAGGTCTGGAGTAGCTCTATCACAGGAAAGGGATGGGGAAGCTCTTCCAAATATAGGGTTGCCAACCTCCAGGTGTAGCCTGGAGATCTCCCAGAATGACAACTGATTGCCAGACATCAGAGATTTGGTTCCCTGGAGAAAATGGCTGCTTTGGAGGGTAGGGTTTTGTTTTTTTTGTCATTTTATCCTGCTGAGGTCTCCCCTCCCCAAATCCTACTGTCCTCAGGTTCCACCCCCAAATCTCCAGATAGTTCTCAATTCAGAGTGGCAACCATACAGATGACTCTAGTTAGGGCTGACTCACACAGAGACAGGCACTGAAGAAGCCCTGGGTGTCTCTTTAGCTTTTCTATATCAGATCATTAATCTCATGGCAAGAGGTACTGTATACCCAGGGCTTTTTTGTAGAAAAAGCCCAGCAGAAACTCATTTGCATATTAGACCACACCCTCTAATGCCAAGCCAGCCTGAACTGTGTTCTTGTGCATTCCTGCTGAAAAAAAATAAACCAAAACCTGGGTATACTTCAGCAACATGTTTGGTTCATTTGGGGGTACAGTTCAAGTAAAAACATTACTAGAGAATTTTTAAATTAATTTTATCTTTTTTTGCTAAAATATAATTATTTACACTTTCAACACTGACTAATTTGAAAAATTATACTAATACCATACACTGGTAAGTTCCGCTGCTGGTGAATTCACCTGCCAGTTGCCAGACCCTGGAAACTCTAAGAACAAGGTTAAATTTTGCAGCAGTTACTTAGGTCTAATCAGGCCTTGAATTCAGCAGGAGCTCACAGGAGTGCATCTCCTGAACCTTTCTGAGGGTTCCCCCTCCCCCCCCTCACCCACCTTGTCCATTGAATAGTAGGTGCAGCTGCATAACAATCCTTGGATGAACTCCACCACCTATTTTTCTATAAAACGACTCCTGGGTCTAATAAACTGTGCTTCAGGGCAAGGCAATGCCCAAAATGAGCAGTATTTTAGTTTCATGGCCTTTTGTGACTTTAGTGTTTCTTCGAGAATGAAAGTAGACCTCTCTCACAAGAGCATTATGAATGTATAGAGCTTGATTATGGAACACTTCTGGATGTCCCCAGAAGAGGGCACTAATACCAGTTACAAGACACTTCAGCACACTTATTAGAGTTAATTATGGAAACATCTTGTTTCCAGCCATGAACTGCAGAATCCCTTGCTGATTACAAATATTTTATTGCATGAGATTATCACTATTGTTTTTATTAAAATTATGTCATGTAACACTGTAATGGAAACGTAGCTGCCAAGATTGGCAGACTGCAGTTGAATGCAAAGAAAGATGCTTATGATGAGTGTCTAGCAACAAGATGTAGCCAATAGCTGTGTGCCTAATTCTCAGCTCTTCATTTGCAGTGTTTAGGGGATTGCAGTGATTTGATATGTCTCTCTCTTCCCCATTACCAGCTTTATTATGCCCCATGTGCTTATAACACTTCCGTTCTCCATTGACTGTTGATGCTTATATTTGGAAGATGTTTTCTTTTAAAAAATCATGTTGGTTGCTAATTTTCATGAGGTAGAATTTCAATATTGGCATGGCAGGAGGAAGTGTGGCAAGTGTTGCTTCTCCTTTCATATTGGTCCCATGTTGTCAAGTATCTGTCAAACCTCTCCCTGCCACGCAGCTATTGGAGGCTGAGGAGAATCTTTCAAACTGTTATCATTTTAACTTTGGCTTTACATTGCACTAAAATTTCAAAGTTATGAATGCTGGGAGCATGGAAACTGATAGTGTTGTGGGTCAGCCAGAGCCCAGTGATAGTAAGGATTCTTCAGGAGAAGAGGATTCCTCAGGAGAAGAGGAACCCTGGGTAGTCAGCCTTGAGTTAACAGAAACTGGCTAGCAGGAAAATGAGCTGCAGGCTTGTCAGGATTTGTAGCCAGCAGCTGGTACAGAGCCACTGACACCCTCCAGCCCTGATTCAGCAGGTGAACTCAGTTGACTGTTCCCAGAATGTCAGTATCACTCATACCTTTAAAGCACTGCAGACAGAGGCTGAGAACAGATCTACAGACAAGATGGCAAAGTGCACATCCCCTGCCTGATGCCAGCCGCTTGCTGATAACTAAGATGAGTAATTGCAGAATTGCTTCTGAGCAGCTGGCTGCAAGTATGACCTTTAGGCATGGGACTATAAAACCAGCCTGAAAAGGCTGTTAGGTATGGACAAGTACAATAGATACTAAGCCACTGACTCTGCCTTGCCTGACTTCTGGACCCCTGACCTTGGACTCAATGGCCCTGTCTTGCCTGACTTCTGGCATGTGATACTTGGAGCCTGCAAGCCAGCACAGATAGATTCCTTTTCTTTGTGAATTTAAACATAGGTCCTTCTAAACTCCCCAGACTGCTGGCAGCTCCATATCCATAGTCATCTACAGCCCTTGCTGTCACCACACACTTGAGAAAGGACACACAGATTGAACCTGACTTCTAAGATTAACTGTCCCCAGTTGCAAGTCAAAACCTGGCCAGGAAAGAATCTGATCATGCCCAAGGAACTATTAAGAGAATTCTACCAGAATTTCCTGAAAATATACCCTCCAAACCAGAGTGGAAAACAAATAAGAAGCATAGCCTACTGAATGTGTTGCTCTGGATACAATTAGCGGGAGATCCAGGATTATCAAAGCAACCATGAAATCCTGAGCCACTCCAGAGAAAGTGGGCTTTAACATGGATGTTGATCTCCTAGGACTATATACATTCAACATGACCCTGAGACCATCTCCACCAGCTCAAGAAGGGAGACTATTGAAAACCAGAAAGGGAGGAAACTAAAAACTCACTCTAGCATTTTAGTTTTTCCTTCAGCCCATTTCTATTGTAGCCTAATTCTAGTAGGCAAAGCCAAGATGAATAAAATAACAACCCCCATCACATTCGTACACATTTATAAAATGCTCATTATGTAGCATATGAAACAGAAGACTCTAAAAGTTGTGGAAAGAGCATATTGGTCTAAAGAATTAAGTAGTACTTCAGACAAGACCATGAAATCATAGAGAGGTAAATAACTACATGGGTTCTTTATAATCAAACAATATCCTCCTGCCCAACCAAAGTAATGTGATCTGAACAACTAATGTGGGACAGATCTCTGGCAGTCAAGTGCAGTACCTTCTTGAAGTTGCTTATGTGATACAACTGAGTACTAATAAGCAAAGCCATATTAGAATCCACATGAGAACAGCTCAGATTGGCCTCATCAGAAGACTGATAAACAAAATGAACATATTCTGGCAATGTTTTTACACTGCAGTCTGCAAAGGCTTGTTTGGCTAAATGTTGCAAACTGTGCGTTTCAAGGAGAAGAAAAAGCAAGAGGCACAAATGATTCATATCCTATCACAAATGAATTAGTTTTGCATTGCAAATGAAAGGTTATGCTACTTATAGAAAATTGTTAATACAGAGGACAGAGATGGAGACAATCCACGTGGACAATATTGAGAAGACGAACCACAAGCAGATTATTAATTTTTGAGATAGGGAAAGATTTCCCAAAGGCAGGTGCTGAAACCAACTCCTATAATCATAACCATATGTTTCACTTTAAGAATCTTAAGTACTGTCCTGAAAAAAAATTACTCTTTCTTCCACAGTGGGGCTATGAAGAGTACTGTTTTCAACAAATTAATCAGCAGAACTCGGCTGGATCCAGGGTTGTCCTCACCATGAAAAATTTCAGAAGAGTGGCCAACTTCTAGGACTTTCTGGGCTTTGGACAATGGAGCTGGAAAGACTCCTGTGAGCCATACAAGTTTGTGGGCATGAGGCCAAGACAGAGTTGGCGTGGGTGTAAACTTTTGGTTACACCATAAGATTCCTTTCACTGCAGTGTAGTCATCATCACAGCAGTAAGAGACTGCACTAGGAAGACTCATCTCTAGAGCTTGTGGCAAGGCTGGATTGCCTAAGTGCTGGTCCCATTAGGGCTGTCAGCCTGTATTTCAAAAATAGTGACTTCACTTGGCAGGACCAGGAGAAAATGTAGATCAAGGGCAGTGCTGGTACATTAAGGGTGAATTCTGGAAGAGTATTACAAATCAAGGTAGAGTTCTGATGAAATCTGGTAGGGCAGGGATGGGAATCTGGTCAGGCACCAAATGGACGCTGACAGACATCTAGTTCTAGTTCTGCAGACCCTAATATGGTTATCTGATAGAATATTCTTTTACTGTAACCTTAGGGACCTTCCCTGTTTTGAGGTTTCTTCATAGAATAAGGGATCTGATAGTCCTGGGTGTAAAATATGAACATTTTTAAGAGCTGATATCCTTATTATTCTAAAGTTGGCCAAGGAAGAAACTGTCTGGACTGGAGGAACATGAATTCCATTTGGAATAAGGTATAGTATGGCATGAAATTTCCTGCAAATTGCTCACAAGGGAGACCTTCGTGGGTGTGACTCAGACATTAGGTCTCAGCTTTTTAAAATAGGAAAACAAATCACTGGAAATGGATGTTTCCTTTAAACATTAAAAAACCTTCTAAAAAGGAAGAGAAAACAGTGAAGGAAAAAGGAAAATTAATAAACCTCTAGTTTTTCCATATTTCATTGTGGTAAGAATAGGGCACTTGCAAGTGAGAAATGGAAAATTTCATTCTGCTAATGTTGGAATGAAATTGTATAATAAAAAATTTAAGTCATGACTCTTTCCATTCTGCCAAAGGTATTTTTAAAATAATACTTCAATCTCAGCAGTGTCCCTGCTTCTCTGGCTGGCGATTGAATGAAACATGGATCTGATTACAGCCATCTTAGTTAAACATAAGAGAAGCCATGTTAGATCAGGCCAATGACCCATCCAGTTCAATGCTGTGTCAGAGAGTGGCCAAAAAAACCAGGCACCATCAGGAGGTTCATCAGTGGGGCCAGGATGCTAGAAGCCTTCTTACTGTCCCCCCCCCCCCCAAGTATACAGAACAAAATAAGAACATTTTTTAGAGCTGACATCCTTATTATTCTAAAGTTGGCCGAGGAAGAAACTGTCTGAACTGGAGGAACATGAATTCCATTTGGAATAAGGTATAATATCACTGCTGCAGACAGAGAGTTCCATCAATATGCTGTGGCTAATAGTCACTGATGGACCTCTATGCCATATGTTTTTTTATGTGCCTTCCCTGGCTTTCCCTTTCATCTGCCCCTGTTTTAGTGCATATATATTACCATACATAGGGAAATTATGGTTATGGGCTCAATTCACAATGATATTCAGGTTGAAGTCCTCAAATGTAAAAGCCCTGGTGCCTTCTTACAGGAGAATTCTGATTACTTGACTTTCACAAAGATCATTGTTTCCACCTTAAACTGCTTAATCAAGGTTTTTTTTTTTAAAGGAAGCTAAATCCAAATAATATCACTGTTGTTCAGGTTGAGCAGATGGGGCATCATTACAGTTTAGGTTCAGTCCTTAGTCCAGTTTAAAAACAACAACAACAACAACATTTGAATTGGTTCATCTTCTTTTGTTCTGATTATAACAAAGTCCATAGAAACTTCTACCTCCACTATATCCCATTTCATTGTAGGCCTTTCAAGGGTGGTATCTTGATTTTGTCATTTGTATGTCACCATACAATCACCACCAACAATACGGCAAATAGTAATGTTTTACTCCAGCATGAGGAAACATCCCAGTATAAGAACAGTATAAGTATAACATCCCAGTATAAGAACATAAGAACATATTGGATCAGGCCAGTGACACAGTCCAACCCCCTGTGGCACACAGTGGCCAAAACCCAGGTGCCATCAGGAGGTCCAACTGCAGGGCCAGAAGCCCTCCCACTGTGGTTCCTGAAACACTAAGAATACAGAGCATTGCTGCCCCAGATGTAGCGCTCCATCTAAACATTATGGCTAACAGCCATTGATGGACCTCTGCTGCATATGTTTAACCGATCCCCTCTTGAAGCTGTCTATGCTTGTAGCTGCCACCACTTCCTACAGCAGTGAATTCAATGTGTTTATTACTCTTTGGATGAAGAAGTTTATCTGATCTAAACCTACTTCTCATTAATTTGAGTGTCCATGAGTTCTTGTATTGTGAGAAAGGGAGATAAATACTTCTTTCTCTACCTTCTCTATTCCATACATAATTTTGTAAACCTCAACCATGTCACCTCTCAATCATCATTTCTCCAAGTTAAAGAGCCCTAACCTCTCTTATGCAAGAAAGTCTTCTGCCAAAGCCCTCTGTGGCTCTTTGTGCCGAAGGAAAGCACCACCAATATAACAGTAGATTCTGGTATTCAAGTCACAGAGCTTTCAGACTCAAAACAACCCTGTTGAATAGAGAGTGCTCCCATTTGTGCAAGTGAGTGATGATTTGTCTGTTCTGTACAGGCCACATATGAAGCAACCTTCTTCCACATGTTATAAAATTTTCCTAATAAAGATAGATTTTTAATTGAGTTTCCTTTTTTTCATTTCAAAGAAGCCATAAAAGGTGAAAGGGTCTTCTTTCAAAGGTGAAATGTTTATGTGAATGAGATTAACAGATCAGAGCACAAATCTGGACAAAAAGAAAAAAAACACCCTTCTTCTAACATCTTCCCCCTCCACTAAAAAGTAGGGGTTTTTTTTTGGGGGGGGGGGTAATTGAATCAGATCCTGGGGTTCCTGTTGAAAAATCAATTAGGTAAAACTGCACAGGGGGCTGATTTCTTTTGGAAGAGGAACAGGTTGTAAGACAATGTGATGCAGTGGTTGGACTGCTGGATTAAAATCTGGGAGACTCACATTCTTCCATTAATGCTTGCTAGGTGACCTTGGGTCAGTTACATACTCTTAGTTTAACCTACTTCACAGGGTTGTTGTGATGATAATGTGGAGGACAGGGCAATGATGTGAGCCACTTTGGATCACCATTAGGAAGAAACAGCTAAATTCAAGCCCAGTAGTACCTTAAAGACCAATAAGATTTTGCAGGTATGAGCTTTAGAGAATCAAAGCAAGTACCTGATAAAGGAAGCATTGACTCTCAAAAGCTAATATCTCACCAATCTTTTTTGGTCTCTAAGGAAGTACTAGACTCAAATCTACTGTTCCACTGCAGATCAACATGGCTACCCTCTGAAACAGTCTTCACTGGGTAGAGAGCAGAGTATAAATGAATAAGCTAAAACAAGTTGTGCACATACCAATCTGCTGGACTTGTGAAATGGCACCTGAAAGAAAGCAGAAATCATTTCACAAAATCCCTCTGAAGTATTTGCTTGAACACTCCCCTGAGAATTCACCCCTCCTCCCAAAGCTAGTGCATACATGAAAACTCCCTGCTTTTCCTCCTGCTAGTCCTGGAACCTGGTGGAATTTTGCTCTAGTTCAATCAACATAGCTGAGCTCTCACTCTTGTGGCTTCTACCTGGTGGAACAGCCTGCCTGAGAAGGTCAAGATGGCACTCATGCAGCTATCATTCTACTGAATGTGTAAAACCTCATGCTTGGGCTACTGTAACATCTTGTGCATGGGGCTGCCCTTATAGATAACTCAGAAATTTAATTTGGTGAAAAATGTTATGGCCTAGTGTAAATACATCACAGCTGTGCTGAAGCAACCATGTGAACTACCCACTGGTTTACAGAAATGTGTGAGTGGGGAATTAAATTAAACTCAATCAGCTGTGGATTCTACTGTCTAATGTTGAGACCATACAGGGTTGATTTCCACATTACAGAGTGTACAGTTTGGGTCTTGGTCCCCAGCATGCATCCTGTGTACCAGTCACATAAACCATGATTCCTAGAGAGGTCTGATCTCTGTTCTAAGTTTTTCCTGGATGTGACATCATGCTGTCAACTAGATAGCATTTTGTTTTATCACTGCTAGTCCAAGCAGCATCAGGAAGAGAGGGTTACTGGCAGGATATCTCCAGCCATAAGAGGAGACCTGGAAACCCTGGCTAGCAAAGTGAGCAGGATTGTACTGCTGCACTTATGAAGAAAATAGCAGCAGCTCCATAGAGAAACTGAACCTTCCTAGTACCTAACATTCAGACGGTTAATCAAGGCCTCTCAGCTATTAATCAGATGCAACGGGATCTTGCCGAAAAAAATGTTTGCCAAGGAAAGACTTACATTAGCATTTTATCCAACTTCTGTTCAGTGAGGTAACCAAGACTGCTTCCAAATATACCTTACTCTGCCTAGAAACCTCCCTTCTATTTCTTTATTTTGAAATATTTCCAGGTCCTTGGACAGTCCTCCTCCTCCCTTCAGCCAATCAGGGACCATATCTATTATCTCACCCTTTCCTCTTTTCAAAATTGGAAGGAAAACAAGATTTAATATTGAATTCAAGTCTCATGTCCTATTACTGAGTCAGAAATGGCCAACAAAGTCAGGTCTAAATACCATGTCATGATTCTTTTTCACTGCTTTGCCTCACTGGAATTTACCTTCTGGATTATTGTCTGCCTGGATTATCAGACCCCTGCATTGGGAACTGGACTCTTCCCAGATCTGTACAGTTAGGCATGAAGTGCAGCTACAGTCAACATGTACACTGTGCTTATTTAGCATTATTTTTATGGTAGTTTAAAATATATAATAGTGGCTATAAAAAGAGTTGGAAGCACTGCTTGCTGGGATATGTAGTCTCTAGGGCAGGAAACAGGAAGTTGAAGGGTATGGTTTTTGACCTTGGTCTAGATTATTTTAGTAAGTGATGCAGCAGTTGTGCATAAGTAGGTTCTACAATAAATCTTGTTTTGAACATAAATTAAGGATGCCATCCTCCAGGTGGTACCTGGGGATCCCCCAGAATCATTTATAGACTACAGAGATCAGTTCCCTTGGAGAAAATGGATGCTTTGGAGGGTAGACTCTGCATTATACCCCACTAAGGTCTCTGTCCTCCTCTTCATGCATTTGAGAAGGCAGGCTCTGTACAAAGGGGCCTCATCCCTTAATTGTCTGTACTAAAGTTATCTCATAAAAAGAAATATCCCAATCCCATAAATTTGTATACTGTTTTGATATAGGGATGTAAGCCTTTGTTTAGATGCTTGTGAGGAATGTAACTTGGGTTTTGTTCAGTCTTCTCTTTGGTTATTCCATCAGCAGGCTACACATCCAAGAGGCATATATGGCCAAGTAAATAAACTGAAAAATCCCAAATCATCTAGTAAAATTATATTCAGAATCAAATTGACTCACTTTTGAAACAGGCATTATGTATAATTACTCTTTCAGCATTCAACAAACTACCCCATTTCTTGTCAGTCGGCTAACATTCAGGAGGTGAGACATTCTCATGCCTCCAGGCTATCAACACACAGTTTAATCATGAATTGTAAAATGAGTGAGGATGATATCAGCTTGTTGTGACTAGGAATGTGCCCCCAGCAGCAGAAGTAGCAGCAGATCCCAAATTTGTGAGCCTTTTCAGTTACAGGCCTTGTTAGGTGATTGTGGACACTTGATTGCTATTGGAGACAGGTGTAAACATGCATGCTCCTTGTCATCACTCCTATGGATTTCAGGAGATTCCTAATTGCTTTTGCATATTACAGTTATATTGAAAATTTAACACCACTGTCTTTAATTCAGCATCCATCCATCTATCTATCTATCTATCTATCTATCTATCTATCTATCTATCTATCTATCTATCTATCTATCTATCTATCATCTATCTATCTATCTATCTATCTATCTATCTATCTATCTATCTATCTATCATCTATCTATCATCTATCTATCTATCTATCTATCTATCTATCTATCTATCTATCTATCTATCTATCTATCATCTATCTATCTATCTATCTATCTATCTATTGTCTGTCTATCTATCTGTCTATCTTTGTCATCAGTCTTCATCATCATAATCATCATCTTTATTATCATTATTATTTATAGAATACATTCATACAATTCATTATTATTTATAGAATACAAGCAGGAGGGGGACCCCTTCATATAATGTATGTGGAACTTGTCTCCCTCCATTAATTCTCTGTCAGGCACATATGGAAGTGTACTAAGTATGCTGCAGTGTACCCCGTCATCACCTTTCTTGTCTCATACAGTGTTATTAAGTGGCTTGGACATATTTATCCCATGCTTCTTCTAGGGAACTCAGACAGGAATGCGTTGTTTTCCCTTTCTCACTACAGCCCTCTCAGTAAGGTTAGATTGAGTGAAAATGGCTGGGTGTAACAAACAATTTCAAATTCTGCTCTCTAAGAGCCTCATCTTGTCATTTTCAAATGGTACATTGAAATGTTGTCAGAGAAAAAAAGCAGTATGGCAGTTTCACTGGGAGTTGGGAGTGTGGGGTTTTGGTAGAAGAAGGTGTGAATAAATGCATTTTACTTTGGATGTTTGGACTGTATTAAGCTTTCCCTTTGCGTTTTTAAAAAGTTTTTCTCTCTCTTAGCCGAGAACAGGTGGGGTGGAGTCAATTGCTGTATAGCCTTTCCCAGCTAGGCTTTAGAAATGCTAATTGATCCCTGGCTGGATACAATGAGATGGTTCCCTAGCAGGAAACACAGAGAAAGTACTTCAAGAAAAGCTTCTTTGACTCTCAGGGGTGGTCAAGGAGAGATAATACCACTCCTTGGCATGGAGAGGAGGCTCTTTGTTTTGCTGATTCCATCTAAGCAGAGGGAGCTCTCACCTGGTCTTTTGCTAAAGGTTGCCATTGTCATGTGGGGTACTGCAGACCTGAACAAAGACAGAGGTAATGGGAACCTTTTAGAACCTCTGTAACTTGTAAGTTAAGAAGCCTACCTTAGAATAATATCAGCTAGGGCCTGTACAGAGTAAGGGACAAAGAAATTTACAATTACACATGTTTACACTTTTATTTTAGACCCCTTGCTCAATCTGTTTCTATGCAGAAAGTATATGTCTGGGCATTTTTAAAATAAACTTTTTATAACTCATAGTGCTGGTAGCTGTTCTCTATACCACCTAGACAGCCACTATTTGAATGAGCACCAGGACAAGGGGAGGCAGTCAGTTGACAAGCTGTCAACCTGTCTTCTGATTGCTGCCTGAAGACAATTGATAAGGTCTAAGTAGGGCTCTTGTAGCTTTTGACAGACAGTTGCAAAACTATGGGCTGGTTTCCCTTCTGTAGGTACCTTGACAAAGACTTGTAAAGCACATTTCACAGTGTATCCATTAGAGAGTCCTTCTAAAAGACTTTGCACATTTTTTCCCCCTATGCCCGTATCTCTGATAGCCTTTACCGATAAAAAAAATCAGGCAACTCTTCCCCTGTCAAATGTACAGGGCAAATAGACAACATTTCTGCCAATTCTGGGACGTCTTCCAATTTAACCTGATCAAGTTCCTTCTCCAAAACTTCACAGACCATGCGTCCCAGGGCGTTAGATGGTGGGCCCACGGGTGGATCTGTTGGTGGAGGAGGGGGAAAAGGAGGAGGAAGAAGAGGAGGGGCAGGGGGCACAAGTTGGACACCAGTGCCTTTTAGGGGACAATCTTTGGAGAGCTGGCTTGGGTTAGAAATGGGCATAAATTTCTCTACTGCATACCTGCATTTATGCCAGACTTGCAGCAGTTTAATAGAAGGTCGGGGCTCTGTGTGAAAGGTTTTCCCGATCTTCTCCCAGTCCCGAAGTTTAAGAGAACCTCCCTCCGGATACCAGGGGCATTGCTTACTGATCTCTTGCAACAGAGTCTTAAGTTGGTCAGAAGTCACAGACCTGCTGGATTTTTGGATCAAAAACTTTAATTCCCCTAAATGTTTCTGCTCAGCTTGAGAGAACTGTCCACCCATTACTTACCAAATGAAAGGGGTCATTTGAGAACAACGGAGTGCGCACTTCGGGGCCTATGCCAGGCGTTTGATAAGTAGGAGCTGAGCTGCTGGGCTGTGCCAGGCGATACCAGAAAGCAGGCGCTCTCCCTTGTCCTGGGAGCTGAGCTGTCCCTGCTTTGGTGAGCTGTCCCTGCTTCGAGGTGCCACTTGTTGGAATGAACCACACAACACATGTGTTGAGGAGAAAAAGCTTAGCTTGCAGGGCAAGCTTCCTTTATTTATACAGGGTTTTTCAGGTGTTCAAAAATATCCCAGCTCAAGGCATAGCAACACAAAGATTCTCCCAAGAAGCATCTGGTATGTAGCAAAACTGCTTATCCTGCAAGAATTCACAGTAGCTAGCAAGTTCCAGAAATACCTCCGTCTTAACAAGGAACGGAAACATGATGGATGTGAGAACGTCTGAGCTTTCTGTGTTCCCAGACATTACAGAGTATGGGTAGCTGGGTGTTAGGCAAGGTGCATGATCCTCCCATGCTTTGTGGGGTACAAGCAAGAAGACATCATTCCAACTGCATGATCCTACAGAAAAACACAGCATTTGTGTGTGTGTGTGTGTGCGTGCGTGAATGAGTGAGTGAGACAGAGAGAGAGAGCACAGCTAATTGGTTTAAAATAAAGCAATTTCAAGTCCTCTGCCTTGGGATCTAATTGGAGTTAGGAGGTCTTCTGCCTTGTAGAAAAGGTTATTTGCCTCCACCTGTCTTATTTATAAACTAATGTTACAAGTCTCTAGTACATTCTTCTCTAAAGGAGACCAAACCCAGTTAGTGTCGCTTCTGGAACTTCTTATTGCTCAGGGAAGACGGGAACATGAAGCACTATTTTAAGACAGGGGCTTGGTCAAAATAACCCATAGAATTTCATCCTAATATTGATTTTCTATATCGTATGCTGACCCTATAAGAAACATCTGAGCTCACCATACCTCAGAATCTGTTTTCAGTGACATTTATTTTCAGTTCATGAGCATGTGAAGTAATAATGAAGAGAGTCCTTTTTAGTGTACACAGAATTAATTTCCTTTGGCAACTAGTAATCACAACCTGCTTCCATTAATCTCAGTTTAAGAAGCAGAGTTCTTCCTAGGATGTGACTTTCAAGCAGACTGGAGACTTGGCCCATCTGCTTTTAGAAATGAGCTACTGTCTGTGTCATATTTTGAGAAACAGCTACCTTGTCCAAATGGAGAACAATAAAAGTCACCTTCTCCATTACATACTTATTTTGGTCTTTCAGTGTAAGGCTGAAAGGCAACTGGCCAGCTATGCTGAATGCAACAAATTCAAACAGGGTTACGCTTCCAATGGAACACTGACACTTTGGAAAGGGTCCCATGTTGGCAAATAATTCCAGCATAGCTTTTCTGAAAATATTTTGGGACCATGCTTGTCACACAATAATCCTTACCATGGCTGTATAAGGATTTTAGGAAACTGGTCCGAAGGGTATTCATCTGTATCCAATATGTCACAGTTATTGAAAGACTGGAAATCTCAACAGCAAGGAAGTGATGACTTGATGTGCTGACAGGTTCTGAGCTAACTTCCCCACACATTTTTACCAGTGATTGCCCACATAAAGGAACCTTCTGCCTTTCTGGGCTTTCTTATAAACAACAAGCAGCGGTACCAAATTTGAAGGGTCCTCGGTATTCTTTCTTGTATTCACCTTTGTATTTATCAACAGTGTGATGTGCTGCAGTGGCTGGTGTTTTGGGATCAAATCCTTGCCTGAAATTCACTGAAGGTTAAAACAGAGGAAACGCTATGGTATCTTCACAGCAATTTTTAAAGGGCAATTGCTAAAGCCCCGATTCCAATGATGCTGTGAGAGAAGGAAATTAATCCTTTCACTCCTGCTTGGTTTCACTAACTGATGCTCTTAGCCTTCAAAACATGTAAAAAACCCCAGGCATCTGTCATCCAGCTTTTTTCTTTAAAACAATATGGAGGATGGGTCAGTTTTGATTAACAGGTAGAAGTGTTGACCCCCCCCCCCCCTTTCTCCCTGCACTGTGAATGTGATCTGGACTTTTCTGTAACTGATTTGTCCCGATCTTCCGTATCTTGCCTATGTTGACCCTAGGTGAATTTACACACAGTTAAATATTGCACTACTGTTGCACTTTAGCAACTGTGTATTCCTGTGTGGGCAAGATGATCTTGTTCCAAATGATTGCTATAGCACAATGATAGTGCACTTTCCAACAAGAAATGTTTCTCAGCATAGTTTACCTCACAGGACTGTGGAGAGGGAAAAAAAGGAATATTCTCCTCTGAGCCATGAGCTGCTTAGAGGAAAAGTGGGAAAGAAATGTGGCTGTTCCACCAACAAGGAAAGCTGGCTGAAGCCCTGGTGTCATCAGGCATCACTTCTTGTGAGTTTTTGAGTTTACACACCAAATGAGCTTTCTCCTCTCATGATAAACATTTATTTTATTATGTTTTCATTCCAGGATTTCTTTTAAACTTTCTTCCCATTGCACAAACGGCAAATGTCTGCTGCCACCTCCCATCTGCAAGCAGATGCACTGCAATTCTTTCTAAACAAAATAAAAGAAGGGAACGTGAATATGGGAAAATAAAAGGAAATGAACATAGCAAAGAGAAAGATAGCACTTCTTTATTTCCTTTTTCATATTGCTATGTATTTATTTTTGAGAAGCAATCTATCTCCTTACAATTTAAAGGATGTGATACAATTGCTGCAAAAATATATTAAAACCCTTCTCATATTGTTTCATATAAGAATAACATAATCCAATAAATCATTTAAATTTAGGGTTGCCAAGTCCAATTCAACAAATATCTGGGGACTTTGGGGGTGGAGCCAGGAACAAGGCTGTGACAAGCATAATTGAACTTCAAGGGAGTTCTGGCCATCACATTTAAAGAGACAGCACACCTTTTTAAATGTCTTCCTTCCATAGGAAATAATGAAGGATAGGGGCACCTTCTTTTGGGGCTCATAGTATTGGACCCCCTGGTCCAATCGTTTTGAAACTTGAGGGGTACTTTGGGGAGAGGCACTAGATACTATACAAAAAATTTGGTGCCTCTACCTCAAAAAACAGCTCCCCCAGAGCCCCTGAAACCTCCAGATCAATTTCCCATTATACCCTATGCGAATCAATCTCCACATAGGGAATAATGAAGTGCTCAGGAGACGTTTCCCTCCCTCTCCCCCCCCCTCCACCGTTTCTGGCAACTGAAGTGAGGGATTGGCCTCTCTACTCACAAATTGCTGCCAGCTTCTTCAAAGTAACACACCCCATCCCAAGAAGAAGCCTTTCAATCAGAGACTGAAGCCTCCGGAGGTGCAAAGGCACATGGTCCTCTGGGGGCGGGGCTTCCCCCTGCTGGCCAGCTGACTGGGGGCGGGAAGTAGCCTGGGAAAGTGAAAGAACCCCCGCTGGGACCTGGGGATTGGCAAGCCTATTTAAACTATTGCTAATACTAACTTTACATCCAGGCTATGCACCTTTCTTAACAATGACATCTGTTGCATACACCTCCAAACTCTGAGATAATAGCATTTGCAAATGTAGAATTAAACCCCTGGAAGCTGAACATTTATCATATGAGAAGCTGAATTTCTTTTGTTCTCTTTCTAAGAAAATAAACTCCAGGTCCCCAAAGTCTGTAACCCTGTGCAGATGAGCAAAGTCTAGGGCAGGGGTGTCGAACTCATTTGTTATGAGGGCCGGATCTGAAATAAAAGAGACCTTGTCAGGCTGGGCCATGTGTTTAAGATTAGGTAGCAGAGATGTAAACTTTATAAAGGACATGGACAAACACAATTAAATATATTTTTTTTAAACTTAACATGCTTAAAACATTTGCACTTGTTGCTCTTAAAGGTGCTTTCTTTGTATTTCTCCAACGGGATCCAGAGAACTGGGCAAAAGGAAGCTCTGGTACTTTCCTTCCTTCCCCAGGGGACCAGGAGGAAGAGGAGCCTCAGCCAGTAGAACAAAGAGAGGTTTGGCTCAGTAGTTCTGCTGTGTGATTGAGAGAGCCTGGCAAAGCAATCTCTGCCTTCCTCCTTCCTCCCTAAAGGAGAATCCTCAACCAATGAAGAAAATAGAGGCTTTGCTCTGTAGCTCCTATGCAATTAAGCAAGCCTGGCAAAGCAAGCTGTGATGCAGAAAGAAGCAAGAGAAGGGGAGAAGGAAGAAATGACAGCCAGTTGCTTGGGGGCCTTTTAGAAGCCCTCTGGGGGCCTGATTCAACCCCAGGCCGCATGTTTGACACCCCTGGTCCAGGGGTAATCCCCCTGTGTAGGAGAGAACAGACTGTACTTATTCTGCTCTGCACTTGGCCTGACCTCTGCACATTTATCAGGGCTTCTGTTCACATGGACCATATGCATATACAATGTATGTAAGCTCTGTGCTGAAGACGCAATCAACAGATATGATCCCACTCCCCACTCCTTGCATGGATTATTCATAGATTTTGTTGATCTGAGGAATACAGTTTCAACAGTATGCTTTGGGTAATAAATCATGCTGCATATGACAGGTGAATTTTTTGCTTGCCTAATACCTCCCCATGCCTCTGGTGGCAATTATAATTGTGAGACAGGATGCTCATGTCTCTGAATGTAGAGTTTCAGACAGTGGGCATGCATCTCCTCTTCAGACCTTTTTCATGTTGACTGGAAGATGGGTGGCAGACAACAGCAAGCAGGAAGCATGAACTGGCCTTGTCACTTGCCATTCCAGCAGGTGCAAGTGGAGGAGTGGTGAATCAAACCCGTTTCTCCCAGATAAGAGTCCATGCACTTAACCACTATACTAAACTGGCTAACAGACACCCTCCACTGACTTGGTGGTTAATAGAGAGGTCATTTTTTTTCTAATGAAAATCATAATGACCAAGTGGAAACTTCCAATGTTTCCTGGAAAGGTTTATTTGTTTGATCAGTACAGAATGTGTAGAGCTAGGCTGCTCTTTCTGCTTTCCTGTCATCATCCCTCTCATGGATGAAAAGGTTTTCACACTGGCAGTGAAGCATCTACACAGTGGTTTTGTGCGCACTTTCCTTCATCAGCTGTCATTTTGCCTGAATTCCCCCCAAGGGCATCTAAAGAGGTGCAGGTGGGGTGGGGGGTGTCACACTGTACTAGTTCTCAGCTTTCATTTTTCTGGCTAGATCATTATAATGTTATTGTGCTCCACTGCAATAGCAATTATGGATTTTTTAAAAGAAAAAAAAAGCCTCCAAATGATGACAATTTTGGCAGGATATTCTAAAACACATACCCTCCCATTCAGGCAGCTTGCTAATGTGCTTTGACCACATTCTTTCCCAAAAAAGACGTACCAAACTAGGTTTTGAGAAAGTCTGGAAAGCGGACTATTAGAGAATGATATCATGTGGATGCTCCAAAAATAACCACTACAATATGGAAGCCAAGGCAGAAAAAAAAGTCCTCCATGTGGATGGAACCTTATCTTTGGCTGATTCTACTCTGCTGATAAAGTACTCTGTTTAGTTGAGAATGGATTTCCTGCATATGGATAGCTATAAAGCCAAGCCCTCTAACTTCCGTGGGGCCACCCACACATTGAGAGTGACATTGAATGTTACTGCCCTGCTTGTTGCTTCTTAAGCAATTATTAACTTTTTCATCTGCAGTAACTGGCACCACATGTTTCCTTTCTTATTTTTGGGAAGCTGCTATGCTTTGGCATTTCCAGCTTTGCAATATCCTTTTTAAGATACAGTGTCCCGAACTGTATTCCAAATGAAACCACATGATAGCTCTATGCAAGGGTATTTTAATACTGGCCATTTTATTTTCAGTCCTTTTCCTAATAACCCCCAGCATGGAGTTTGCCTTTTTTTTTTTTATCACTGTCACATACTGACTTGACATTTTCAGTAAGCAATCCATTTGCAGATCCAAGATCTTTTCAAGCCTTGCTCTCAGCCAGTTCAGTCCCCAACAGCATATATTCAATGGTAGGATTTTCTGTTCCAATGTGCAAATCTTACACGTATCAATATTTAACTTCATTTGCCATGTTATTGTTCACTCACCTGATCTGGCCAGATCCTCCTGTAGTTCTTCACAATTTACCTTGGGTTTTGCTATCCTGAATTATTTGGTATCGTTGGCAAATCTGGTAGGGGAATTAGATGGATTTGAGGAGGATAGGTCCATCAGTGGCTACTAAACATGTAAATATATATAGGCAGCAACCCAAACCATTCTTTGGTTTTTCATCAGAGAAAAGATGCAGAACAGTCTGAAGGAACACATGGTATCTATCTTTATTGCTGCTTCAGTTGCATAGTGCAGACACTTAAACAATTTCTGCAGTAATGAAATTCCCTGCATTGACATTTTAAAAACTGCAGGTTATATGAAATTTTCCACAGTTTATATTTCTTCACCATGTGCAAACCCAAAGTTTTCTCATTCTTAACCTGCATTTTCAGAACTTGCTAAAGCTGGGGATTTGAAAACACAGGGTAAGAAGGAGAAAACTTTGGATTTGCGCCCAGTGAGGAAAAATGTACTATGGAAAATTTCTCATAATACACAGTTTTTAAAATGTCAATGTGGGGAATTTCACTACTATGGAAATGGTCTATTTGATTTTTTAAAAACTGTTGTACCTAGAATAGCAGGGCTGGATTGTGAAGAGCCCATCAAAGTGTCACATTTTGCCCCACTTTATCCCGGCAACTAAACAACATAAGCCTTCCTGGTCACAGTGGGACCGATGTTGCACTAGGGCTTGTTCCAGGGCTTCTCTCCTGTTGTGTCTGGCATTGTGTGTCACAGAAAGTACAGCACAGTGCACTTGTGGGTGGTGCCTGGAAGGGACGAACGCAGCCCGCCTATGACGATCAGTGGTGGGAAGTTTAACTGGCCAGGATTGGACCTGGCCAGGAAGAAGGTTGTTCTGCGAAATGTATATAACAGGGGACCCGGCCCTGCCATGTGGTCTTGTGATGTACTTGCTAATAAAGCATGTTGCCATCTAAACGTCTCCGACCTCAGTACTTTACATCTTCATTTTCGCATAAGCTGCTGCGGAGCTGCTAGTTGGTGCACCGCATTGGTCGATCATTAGTTACTGACCTGCCGCCTTGCCGACGCTGGGATATGGGGGTTGGCCTCTCCTCTTTCCTTCAGGGTTGGGGACAAAGGGTGGCGATAGGGGAGGAGCTGTCTTGACGGCACTCACTTGTGTGTGGTGTGCCACAAGGGGCAGTTCTATCCCCAATGTTGTTCAACATCTACATGCGCCCCCTTGCCCAGATTGCCCAGAAGTTTGGGCTGGGATGTCATCAGTATGCAGATGACACCCAGCTTTATCTACTGATGGGCGGCTAGTGCAACTCCTCCATAGAAGATCTGACTATGGCGCTTCAAGCTGTGGTAGGGTGGCTCAGGCTGAAGTCGACTGAAGTTGAATTTAACAAAGACGGAGGTCCTGTACCTAAGTTGTGGCTGTCTTGGAACTGAGGTCTTACTACCAACCTTTGATGGGGCACCACTTACACCATGCCCAAGGTCAAAAGCTTAGGGGTGCTCCTGGATCCCTCTTTAAATATGGAGGCCCAGGTGGCAGCCACTGCCAGATCAGCCTTCTATCATCTGTGGCTAATAAGGCAGTTGGTCCCCTACCTCGAGTGCAGCGACTTGGCGACAGTGATCCATGCCACGGTCACCTCAGGATTGGATTACTGCAATGCCCTCTACATGGGGCTACCCTTTTCTTGAACCCGGAAGCTTCAGCTAGTGCAGAACGCAGCAGCCAGGTTGTTAATGGGCCTTCCTTTATGGGAACACATTCAATCTGTGCTGAAAGCACTGCATTGGTTGCCTATTGCATACTGGGTTCGTTTCAAGGTGTTGGTTCTCACCTTTAAGGCCCTATATGGCCAGGGGCCTGCATACCTTAGGGACTGCCTTTCCCCATACGTTCCCCAGAAAGCACTTCAGTCTGGATCACAAAATCTATTTACAATCCCTGGCCCTAAGGAGGCCAGGCTCATGACAACTAGAGCCAGAGCCTTCTCTGTAGTGGCTCCACGCTGGTGGAATGAGTTGCCAGAAGAGGTCAGGGCCCTGAGAGTGCTCATACAGTTCTGCAGAGCCTGTAAGACAGAACTCTTCCACCAGGCATTTGTAAACTAGATTGCTGGCCACTACAGTCCTAGGTAATTTATGAACCATCCCTTGTAATCCGCTGTACAGCAACTGCGGAGAAGACAATTTAAGATCGGTTTACAGAGAATAAAAAACTGAGATTATAGCACCAAACTATTTTATGTATTTTATGTTTTTATATTATTCTGTGATTTATGGTTTTAATGTATTATTGTGTTTACTCATGCACATGCATGTCTATGTGAGCCACCCTGAGCCTGCCTAGGCGAGGAGTGTGGGATACGAATGGAATAAAATAAATAAAAAATAAAAAATTCCCGTAGCAAGCAGAAACCGCTTGTCAGAGGATCTCGCTTGCTGCAGAATAGTGGCATGCCAACTTGCAGCTCCAGGGCAACTTGTGTGAAAATGGAGAGAAGCCCTGGGAGCAAAAGGGCTCTCCACCTGGAAGAAGAAGAAGATATTGGATTTATATTCCGCCCTCTACTCCAAAGAGTCTCAGAGTGGCTCACAATCTCCTTTACCTTCCTCCCCCACAACAGACACCCTGTGAGGTGGGTGGGGCTGGAGAGGGCTCTCACAGCAGCTTCCCTTTCAAGGACAATCTCTGCCAGAGCTATGGCTAACCCAAGGCCATTCCAGCAGCTGTAAGTGGAGGACTGGCTCTCCTAACCTAGTGCGAAATCCGTCTGGGAGACTTGCAGAGCAGAAAATAATAGAAGGTCCATATAGCAGATACTAGCTTCATGGTTCTTGTTTCCAATTGTACTTCTTTGTATCTCAAGCCAACAAATGCTCTCATAACATCTGCCCATTTCCTTTGATCTTCTTCCATTCTCCTTCTACTACATATTTTGTGCAACAAAAGAGCAACAGAATACAGTCAGAAAATGCAATAGAAAAGGAAAGTAAAAGAAAATGGAAATGGAAATGGAAATGTTTATGTCAGGACATGGAGCTTTCGTGTCCAGAACTTAAGCAGTTTTAATGTTACCCAGACTTCCCAATGTATTATTATACAACAAAGACCTTATAGACTGGTTTATGGTAGCATAGGCTTTCAGTTAGTCTTCAAAGTACCCCAAGATTCCTTTTTAAGAAAAGGGTCCTTTATTCCAAAACACCACAGCTCTGTAGACTGTAATTATCTTAACTATAAATTCATGTTATCTTCTTATTCACCTTTCTCATTCAGTCAAACTCTTCCTCTCCCAAATGCTTCTTCACTTAACTTGCTTCCCCTGCCATCAGTTTCCCTCTCATTTCCTCTGCAGACTTTGCTCAGTACTGACTTGCCAAAACATCTCAATTTTGGTTTCTGTCCCTCTTCTCTTTGGCTGATTCTACATGGAGGTTTGTCCCCATTTTAGCAATCCAAACTGTATACTGTTTGTTTTGTTTTCCACATCATGTTACCTTTCACTCATGCATGGATCATGCACTGCTTACTTTTTCTGCTGCAAACTCCACTGCTTGTGTTTGTCTCTGATTCTACTGATTTCCCAAACAGCAGTATTCCTCTCTTCTAGTTGGATTCTTGCAACAGAGAAGCACAAAGCGCTTCCAACCAATCACCTTTTGAGACAAGTCTTCCCTTCTTACTTGGGGAAGAAGCTCTTATGTTCTTCACAATACTATGACTGGGAAAATAGAGAGGTGGGGGAAACTTGTTTGGGGGGGCCTGTAGAATTTGACCTCTTGGTTCAATTTCCTTGAAACATGGGGTTATTTAGTGGGACAATAACACTCATCTGGGAGAACCAGGTTTGATTCCCCACTCCTTCACTTGCAGCTGCTGAAATGGCCATGGGTTAGCCATAGCTATTGCAGGAGTTGTCCTTGAAAGGGCAGCTGCTGTGAGAGCCCTCTCAACCCCACCCACCTCACAGGGTGTCTGTTGCAGGGGGAGAAGATAAAGGAGATTGTAAGCCACTCTGAGTCTATGATTCAGAGAGAAGGGCGGGATTTAAATCTGGAGTCGTCTTCTTCTTCTTCTTCTTCTTCTTCTTCTTCTTCTTCTTCTTCTTCTTCTTCTTCTTCTTCTTCTTCTTCATTCCACTGCAATTTTTGTGTCATTTGGTTGAAAAACAGCCACTCCAGCCACTTCCTCCAAAGTCCCCCACAGGAATGATGAAAGTGTAATTTTGATAGCTGGGGGCAGCTTGTTCAGGGGCCCACAGAACTCAATGGCAGAGTTTGTAAAAGAAGCTGTTTTTACTTTGTGAAAGGAAACAAACAGGACACAACAAAGAAGGGTGACAAATGCAGAATTTTCAGTGATGCACCTTATTTCATTCTATTGTTCTTGGTTTGCTAATTTTATTGTATTATTTTTAAAATTTAAATTGTAAGTTTTTTATTGTTGTTTAGTTTATGTTGTGATCCACCCTGAGCCCGTTATGGGAAAGGGCAGAATATAAGCCTACTAAATAAAATAAAAAATAATAAAAAAAAATTTATTGCCAGACAGACATTGTAAGAGTAGAAAAATACAGACTGGGTTTTTGTTTGGGGGTCTGTTTGTTTTAATGCTGTGGCTGGCCAGAGCTCTCCTGCTAGGCTGCCTCTTGACTGGCATTTTAGGAATCAGTAGAGAGAAATGCAGTTCTGCAGAGAGTCACCTACTTTGGAGACCTAAAATTGAACCACTGTGTTCAATCTGCTTGAAAATTAGATGGTCTAGATTACAGGGAAAATTCTGTTATTTGCAAATTTATCTTAAACATGTACCAATTTATTTATTTCATTTTACTTCATTTATACTCCCACCTTTCTACCTAATGAGGACCCAAAGCTTATATCATCATATTTTCCTCCATTTTATCCTCACAATAACCCTCTGAGGTATGTTAGGTTGATTGTGCACGTCAGGGCAATATTAAAGCACTGCTCTTCAAATGTAATACAAAACATAAAAAATTCCACTTTTGTGGTGCAGGTTGACAATGTACTGCATTCCACTGATGTGAGTGTGTGCGCAAGTGATTGTCTGACACTGATTCCTTAATTGCATTTCATCACTACTTTACAATTTTTCTGTGACATTATAGATCAGTACAATTACACTTTCTGTGCACAACATGCAACTGTAATATAATATTTGGATTTTTTTTCATTGCATGTTCAGCAGTAACACTTGAGGCAAAGGGGTTTCTGGCAACCAGACCAGAAGGAAAAGGAGAGGGTCTGGGTGTGAGTGTGCATAGCTCCTGTACTGCATTTCAATTTTGCCAATACTGTGTACTGCACTATTCTAGAAAAGCACTATGCATGGACCAACAGATTTTAAAAGAAAGGATTGTGCTTAGTGTTCCCTTTAAGCTGAGTTAGTGTGAGCTAGCTCACAGTTTTTTAGCATCCAGCTCACACATTTTTGTCTTAGCTCAGGGAACATGGCCCCAGAGCAAACTAATTTTTGCAGTAGCTCACAACTTTAATGCCGGTTGCTCACAAAGTAGAATCTTTGCTCACAAGACTCCACAACTTAGAGGGAGTATTGATTGTAATATCATGCTATTCTAAAGCAGTGCTATGCATGCACCCACATTTTTAAAAAAGAAGAATTGCAGATTTATACCTTGCCCTTCTCTCTGAATCAGAGACTCAGAGCAGCTTACAATCTCCTATATCTTCTCCCCCCACAACAGACACCCGGCTCACAGCATACGAATATAAACCATACATAGTAATTACAGGTACAATTATAAAATCATCATTAAATCATTAACAACTTACATTAAAATTAACATTGTGGTGCTATAACTTAGGTCTTTAATAAAATTCAGTGGCTAAAACATGTCCAGCGAAACTTTCTTGACTCGGTATTAGGTGAAGGCTATTTTGAAGAGGTAGGTCTTACAGGCCCTGCGGAATTCGTCTAAACATCACAGGGCCCGTACCTCCTCCGGGAGTTGATTCCACAGCAGTGGGGCTGCAATGGAGAAGGCCCGATCCCGGGTGGTCTTCAATCTGGCCTCCCTTGGCCCAGGGATATTCAGCTGGTTCTTTCCAGCTTACCTCAGCGCTCTCTGGGGTTCATATGGGAAGAGACAGTCCCTCAAGTAGGCAGGTCCTCGGCCATATAGGGCTTTAAAGGTGATAACCAGCACTTTGTAACGGACTCGGTACACCACTGGCAGCTAGCGCAGTCCACGTAGACTCGGCTGTATGTGCTCCCATCTTGGGAGCCCCAACAGCAGCCTAGCTGCCGCGCTCTGCACCAGTTGCAGCTACCGAGTTCAGCACAAGGGCAGCTCCATGTAGAGGGCATTACAGTAGTCCAGTCTCGAGATGACCATAGCATGGATCACCGTTGCTAGGTCCCGGCGCTCCAGGAAGGGGGCCAACTGCTTCGCCCGTTGAAGGTGAAAGAACGCGGACTTGGCAGTGGCCGCTATCTGTGCCTCCATTGATAATGAAGGCTCCAGAAGAACCCCCAAGCTCTTGACTCTGTGGGCCGCTTTCAGCAGCACACTGTCAAAAACCGGAAGGGGGATTTCCCTTCCCGGGGCACCGCGGCCCAAGCAAAGGACCTCTGTCTTCGTATTAAAATAAATAAATATTAAAATAAATAAATATTAAAAATTAAAATAAGCAAATTATACTATGAGGAACCTTTAACATTTTTTTTGCATTTGCTAAGGGAGATTTTAAAGAGCACTCGAGGCTGCCTTATATTGAATCCAACCACTGGATTATCAAGGTCAGTACTGTTTGCAGAGGTCTTTCACAGCACCTGCTACTTGATCTCTTTACCTGGAGATACCAGGGATTGAACCCAGGACCTTCTGCATGCAAAGCAGATGTTCTATCACTGAGCCATGCCCCCTTCTAATATTTCTTCACTAAGAGCTGCATGATACCACAATTATTCCTTTTCTACTTACTTGGGAAATAAGGATGCTTCACTTGTGCAAAAGATAGCAGGGTGATTTCAGCCAATTATTTCTGCACTCCTTCATGCCACATGTGCAAATGGGTCAAGATTTTACACAGGAGTTTGAGAAAAGGTGATTTCGGCCAGTTCTTACTTGCCATATGGCATCATTGTTCATATCATATGGCAGGGGTGGCCAACGGTAGCTCTCCAGATGTTTTTTGTCTACAACTCCCATCAGCCCCAGTCAGCATGGCCAATGGCTGGGGCTGATGGGAGTTGTAGGCAAAAACATCTGAAGAGCTACCGTTGGCTACCCCTGTCATATGGCATTATTGTTTGGGATTAGGGTTGCCAGGTTGCCAGCCAGAGACTGGAACCAGCCAGAGTGTGGGGGGACATGGAAGGTGTCAGTGCGGTTTGCACCATGATGTTACTTTTGTGAAAAAGCAGAAATGACTAATGTTCTAGGAATTATAAGAAACTCTATTGGAAAACCATAGAGCAGGGGTGGTCAAACTGCAGCTCAGGAGTCACAAGTGGCTCTTTCACATATATCATGCGGCTTTCAAAGCCCCCACTGTCCCATTGACTGACTTAGAAAATGTATTTCTCTCTTTAAATCACTTCTCCAAGCCAAGCCAGCTGGTGGCTTAAAGAATGCATTTAAAGTTAAAATTGCTTTCTTCCCATCTCTCCCTCCCCCATCTATTTTTCTTCCTTCCTTCCTTCCTTCCTTGTGGCTCTCAAACTTCTGATGTTCATGTCTTGTGGCTCTCAAATATCTGACATTTATTCTATGTGGCTCTTATGTTAAGCAAGTTTGGCCACCCCTGCCATAGAGTTTCCAGAGATTTCTATTACAATGTGATGTCACTTTCATTTTCCACAGAAGTGACTTCCCAAAGTGTGCTGCTGGCATTTAAAAAAACAAACAAAAAAACCCTTGCCACTGTTTGGAGCAGTGGTGGGCAAGAAGGGGTGCAGGTCTCCCACCATAGCAGGAGGTCTATCAAACAAGACTTAGCAATGGCTATTCAGAGGGCACAGAGGTTACTTGGGAGAAGAGGAGGCTGCTAAATTTGCTCCCCCAAAGTGTGTTCAGTCTATTGAGTCAGGAACAAACTGCTGCTAAGATTCATCCATCCATTCCTCACTTTCAAAAAGTGGCCATAGAATGTGTTGCATGGTGGGGCAGACCTTCACATTCACTATTGACCATTGTTACATATTTCTGCTGTCCAAAAGCAGTTAAAATGGGAACAATTGTTTATAACGTAACCCAGATTTGCAAACTATCTGCTTGCCCTCATTATAATTTAGAATGTTATTCTTACTAATAATTGATGGTTTCTGAAAGGGAGAACCATGGCTGCTGGCACTAAATGGCTTCAAAACAATGAACACATAATTCCATATATGTTTAGTAACTTAACATTTTCCTTTGTTCATTTTGGCAGTTTCCCATTGCCTACAAATAGAGTCACTGAATGTTGTTTCTGTGTAATTTACAGGATACTAACCTTTTGTTTCCTAATCACAAGGGTAGTCTGTGCAAGTAATGATAAATTATATGGGGAAGTTAACATTATACTTCAGTAATAGTTGATAAGGAACATAATTAGGATTTTATCTTTCTTTCTTGGAGCTCAGTGAAAAATAAAATTGAAGGTATTTGTTTCCTCTTGAAATTCCAGGTGCTTCTGGGGGTTAATGAGTGGCTTCACCAAGGTGTTGGTGAAATTCATGTTGGACAACATGAACGAGGTTTCTTGCTAAGATAATATACCTTGATACTATGTTCAGACCTGTATTTTATTGCTTTGATCCATATTAGAGTTCTGTTATATTTATTGTACATGTCTAGTTAGGAGAATCTGTAAAGATACATTGAAAACTAATACAAAGAAAGAGTTATTGCAATGTAATCCAAGATTCCAAGAAGAAATTACATGTTCTCTATTTCTGTTCTTTTGATAATTTTAGATATTTTAATGGTTTGAATTCTATGCTTATTGCTGTTGGCTCCATTTAGATTTGTTTTACTATGTACATGTTAGGGTTTTATGTGCAATTTATATGGTATATATGTACATCATACATAATTTCTGTATAATTTCTGTATGATATATAATGCCAATTTACTGGTAGACAAATTATGTAGGAAAACGTATGAATTTGGTGCAAGGAAACAGAAACAACAGACCAAAGGCCCTCTTACAAGTTACAGCGAATGCACATTCTATTTGTGTTCAATTGATTTTTCTTTATACATGCTTTAAGTAATTCTCATTTTACTGTCAATGCATGTACAACAGTCTTGTTACATGTGTAGGCATAACAGCAAGCTCTATTATTAGCGGCTGGCTACTTCCATTTGCATGTGTTGCATAGGAACAAGATGGATCCAGGATCTCTTCCATCATGGGTTCTGGTGAAGTCTGCTCTTGGACACTTTCTGTTGACAGGATCACAGTTGTGTTCTGCATGGCTTGGCAACTTCTTGGGGAAGTCTAATCTGGATTCCTTCTACGCAGGGGAATGCACACAGTCACAGCAATGTCAGGAACAGGCAGGAAGTTTTCCTTAGCTTGGCTGGAGTGCTTGCTGCTTGGCCCCACACAGAATGAAATGCTCATATTGGGCTGGTGCCCATGTAATTGATTGGACTCAAGTAAGGCTGAGAATCCAACATAGCAGAATGCATGTGCTTATAAGGATACATAGTCCATAATAACTAAGAGTCCAGGGAGTCTGGCACCAGCGCCAGAGTAAACATAGTCCATTAAAGATGGAGGAGTGCAGCCCCTGCTGCAACTAGGCCCAGCACACTCAGGGACTGCAGCAGCCACTGGAGGTAAGTGCATCCTCACTTTTATAATTGTATTGCTTTTAACTACGAAAGAAAAAAGCATAAGCATAGATACAGAAAAAGAGGGGGGGAGGACATATACAGAATGGGAAAGAACGGGAGAAAAAAAGAAAAATACAAATATATCAATTTTAAATCTACCTCCAAATAAAATATCCAATTCATCCTACCTGCAAGTATAAAATTCTCCATATATTTTACCATCTTTATCTTCCATTATAAAACATTTACTAAGCTATTATTTGCAATACAAGTCTAAACAGGTCTTCTTCAACACATATAAGTATGAACAAGTTAGAGCAGTCTCAGCACGAAACTAACTGCTTTGGCTTAACCTTGTTAAAAAACACAGACTAATAGTTTAGCACTATCCTTATTAACATAGACACAAACAAATCATATCTTTATCCTTAAAAAACTAAAAAGAACCAAATTGAATCCTTAGAACAACTTTCAGGATTTAAGCATGAAAAAAAGATAAAATATCTCGGAATTTATTTGACAAGTGACTCAAAGACTTTGTATAGAGATAACTATGAAAAAATATTGAAAGAAATCCGCAATGACTTAACTAATTGGAAAGACCTTCAAATATCGTTTTTAGGTAGAATTGCCACAATAAAAATGAACATTCTTCCAAGAATTTTATTTCTCTTCCAAACAATCCCAATTATTTTACCCAAACTATTTTTCCAGCAACTTAATTCTATGACTAAGACGTTTATTTGGCAAGGCAAGAAGGCCAGAATAAAATTGAAAGTTCTACAAGACAGTAAACTAAGAGGCGGTCTTGCTCTTCCGGATTGGAACTTGTACTATAAGGCTAGTTGTATTGCCTGGTTAAGAGACTGGTGTAAGCTAGACAATAAAAGATTACTGACCATCGAGGGCGCGGGTCTGGGGGAAGGTTGGCATAACTACATGTGGTATCACACGCCTATAAAGACCGGCCGTTTCCTCAGGCACGAAATAAGAAGATCCTTGTATAAGACTTGGGAAGAAATCAAAGTACATTACACTTATACTCCAAAGCGGCTATCCCCGATAG
Source organism: Heteronotia binoei (assembly GCF_032191835.1). Lineage (NCBI taxonomy): Eukaryota > Metazoa > Chordata > Lepidosauria > Squamata > Gekkonidae > Heteronotia > Heteronotia binoei. The sequence goes on along the minus strand of NC_083223.1, from coordinate 140,330,303 downwards.
AAGCCTTGACTCATCCTAATTTGTATAATTGGGATAACCCACAAGATTATGCCTATCTGTTGAATAATCAGAATGAGTTGATTGAGGAAGAGCTCTCTAAGCTAAACTGGTGGTTACAGTGTCAACTGAAATCAAGATTTCAGAAGGACAAGGAAAGGGGCTTTTCGAATAAGCCAATTGAATTGGATCTTATTCTAGAGACTAAAAAGAAGATAATCTCCAAGGTGTATGATTGGTTACTCCAAGTTAAGATGCAAGACGAAGTTGTAAAAGAAACATGGATCCGTTGGCTGAAGGACTTCGGCTACAATATAGCCCTAGATGAATGGGAAAAACTATGGAAACAGAACTTAAAATTAATAAAACCAGCAGATCTCAAAGAAAATTTATATAAAATGGTATATAGATGATACCTTACACCAGACAGACTGGCTAAAATCTATCCCACATATTCAAACAAATGCTGGAAGTGTCGTGAAGCTAAAGGGTCGTTGTTTCACATTTGGTGGCAATGTAAAGATGCAAGAAAATACTGGACCCAAGTTAATATATAGATTCAAAGAATCTTGAATATACATATTAACCATGTGCCAGAGTTGTATCTCCTGAACATTTGTAGACAAAACTTTCCTATGATAAAACTGAAACTGCTACTGTACATAGTTACTATCGCCAGAATACTTTATGCCAAATATTGGAAGATTGACAGAATTCCTAATAGAGATGAATTTATTAACAAGCTGTTGGACGCCGCAGAATCTGATTTAATGTCCACAAGATTAAGAGATGGTAATGTCCAAAAATGTCAGGAGGAATGGGACCCTATTTATAAATGGGTTAAAAGTAAAGGTTTTGGCATGGAGTAACAATATTTTCCCTTTGTTTTTCAAACCCTCTCCATCTCCTAGTGTGTTTGAGTGGGTGGTTGTATAGCTGTTAGATTTATTATTGTGTTTTGAATGTACTGCGCATTGAAGTGTCATGAATGCTCTGTTTTTTTTTCAATGTATTGCGCATTGATGTGTTCTTGAATGTTTTGTGTTTGTATTCTTGATTATGTTGATGGTATTTGTGCTTGTTTTATGTCCATTTCTTGTGTGTCAATGTGTTTTCACTTTTTGTGTGTTAATTCCTTTTCTAATAAAAACCCTTTAAATTTAAAAAAAACTAAAAAGAAATACAACATGGTATTTTGTCTATCCCAATATAAACAGTTTCTTCTGGGAGACATATTAAAAAAAATCTAGCAGTTTTCATAACATCTGTGTTGTCTGCCTTTTTAACAATTAGTCCACCTCTTGTATCTCTATTGGGCTGGGAAAAACAACTTTTTATGACCCAAAAATAAAAATCCCATGCCTGTCCTTATTGAGAGTTACATACCCAACTACCCACCAAGATAAGAACATTTCAGGAAACCCTTCTTACTAAAAAGAAGTCTATCTCCTGAGCTATAGATTAACTTGTAGAATTACCCATATCTATAACAAACATAGAAACTAAAATCATTATCTATTAAAAACAAGTTCAGCAACAAACATAGAAACTAAAATCATTATCTATTAAAAACAAGTTCAGCAGTTTCTCAGGAAATTACTTTATCTGCCGTCTTAAAAATTAATCTAAGATATCTATTTTTACATAAAATTCTTTTCAAAGACTTTTTAGTCCTTTAACTTTTAAATCCATATTGTTTTAAACAAGACAACTTATTGTAGCCCAAAAACAAACAAAAACAAAAAAAGGAAAAGGAAAAGAAGTCTCACTTAACCTTCTAATTTCAGATATCAGAGTTTCTTATAAAGTCCATGTCCAACTATCCACTGAGAAAAATCTTGTTCAGGAGGCTCGTCTTTCTGAAAGATTTCCACATCATGATTTTCTGGTTAAAATGCATCTTCTTACTTCTTAATGCAGCCATCATTTTTGAAGGAGGTGAGAAAAATTCCACAGCCTTTGTTCCTCTCAACCTAGCTTGAGTCGGTCTCTATTTCCGGTCTTCTTTTTTAACTATGCCACAAGATTCCATTTTAATTTTCTTTTGTTGATTTCCCAACAGCTCAGTCTCCCATTTCAATTCCACAGACATCACCAGGTTCTCTTTAGCACTCTACTCATGTAGATTTGAGATTTCACTAGCTTTCAGTAAAAAAGCTCTCATTTGCTTCTTAACCAAGTCTGCCAATCTTGCCTCAGAGATTTCAAACTGCTTAAAATATCATTTTTATAAGAAATTTCGCTTAGCAAAGCCATTTTTCTCTGTCAGCAAACTCAGTCCATTAATCCTAATTAAAAAGTAGCTCAGAGTCCCAGATAGTCCGTCCTTCCCGGTCTCCTCCAACTGAAGTTTTAGATGTTAACGTATGTATTTCAAATCAGACAACAAGGAAAAATCCCTCTAACAGGTATCTCATTTTGTTCAGATCGTATTGCAGCCAAATAATAGTCTCTTTAACAAATATCCAATTATGATCTGGGTCAATTTAAATGTCCATATTCCGATTAATTCAAATTGTTTCCAGTACTTAGAGATGTTTTTTGACTTTCCACGGCCTCATTCACAGGGAAATTAGAGATATCGATCTCTTTCCCTTCCTTTGAACTACCAAGTCATTAAAATGTAAAAAGGACCCATTAGCCCTTGGTAATTGAAAGCCGACTTACTTGCATTACAGAATTGTCATGCTTGAGATAGGGGGTGATAGATCAAAAGCTTGTTGAAGAAAAGAAAGGCAAGCAATCAGGCGTTCACCTCTTGCTGCTGTAATAGCGATCACGACGGGGAGAGCTTCAGGGCACACAGAAGGAACAGGAGCAACTGCTGTTGCGCCCCCATCCCACTGTGAAAGCCCCATACCTAAGAGACCTCCCAGGGTCTCTTTGGGGGTGTCACATCCGTGGCACCCTTCCCCCTGCCGATCGGGGGGGTCCCAAGCAAGAGAGCTCGCGAATCCACCTGATAGCAAGGCGATGTAGCCCGGAAGTCGGTAAGTGCATTCTCTGTGCATGTTCAGAGAACACTATTTTACTTGGGAAGATTTAAACCCCCTTGTGTTTTAGAAAAATTTCTGATTGTTCTGCAAACCTGGGAAGTGCCTCAAGTTTGAAGAATGATCAATTTAGCTTCCATGTGGCTCCAATCTGTGGATTTAGCTATCTGTAGATGGGGGCCATGGGTGGCTAATAGTATATAGATCTGGTCAGGGCTTTTTTAAAAAGAAAACTCATTTGCATATTGGGTCACATCCCCTGATGCCAAGTCAGCTGGAACTGCATTCCTGTGAGTTCCTGTTAAAAGAAAAGAAAAGAAAAGAAAAGAAAAGAAAAGAAAAGAAAAGAAAAAGCTCTCGATCTGGTACATTTTTATCTTACTCTTTGTCCAAGAACCTCAGAGAGCATGTTTTTTGCTTCATGCCTCATTTTGTCTTCGTAACAAATAACAGGCTGATTTTTGCTTTGCTCTGAACAATTTCATTGAATTGTGTCATCCCCAGTTGAAAAAATTACATTATTTTAATGGTGTGTTATTTGGTTTCTTACTGCAGTTCACTTGCTAGACAGCCTGACGCTGATCAATCTATTGCTAGGCAATGCTGAGGGTGGACTTCTAGAGAGCCTTAGAAATACCCCTAACAGTTGTCCATACCTTGATTGGCAGCTCTAGGAGCCAACTATGGATCTCCCACTCTGCTGTATGGGAGCAGATGGTGTATATATTGCCATGCCCTGACTCAGCTGATTTCACTTGCAGTCTGCCACAGGAAGAAAAGACAAGAGTTGTCATCATGTCTCTCTGAGTATTGCTGCTTGCTACTGTGCTAGTTTTGTGGGACTCCTTTTGTCCTCCAACCCCCAGCACAGTGGGAAAATTTTAACACTTCTCCCAGCTGGGAAGGTATTGGATTTTTCCTCAGTGGTTTTCAGGGACCTGAGTCACAGTGGGAATCTCTTTTTGTTGCCTTCCTTTCTTTTTCCAAAAATTTGGGGGGCTTTTTGCTGAAGGTTGTTATTGTTTTGTGTGTGCCCTTGCCTGGTTTTACTTATTAGTTTCTTTCTTGGTTTTTATTTTATTTTTTAAAACACCAACTTGCTGAGCCATTCTGGGCAAGATTTTTTGTTTCCAAAACCTTATTGGGTTATTTTGCTGGGGGAGGGGTTATTTTGCTTGTGCCATTGTGCCTGGTCTTACTTGTTTCTTTCTTGGATTTGGATTGCATTACCTTTATTTTTTAAAAAAGGCTTTTATTTCACAAAGGGTTGCTTACTTTACCAAAGCCAACTAGCTCAGAAGCCGTTTTAAGCCTCCGTCAGTTGTGGGGTGCTTTCCACCCCTTCCCAAACCAACAGACCATAGTTTGAGGAATCAAACAATCCACAACCCAACACAAACCACCATTTTCCCAGTTTGTGTCCATCCCTACTTATAAAATGGAAAGCTTCAGAGCTTACACACTTTTAGTTGAACTTATGTTATATGAGTGAAATGGCCCTTTGCTTGGCAACACAAGGGTCACCTTGATGTCTTAACACTAAATATGTGACAAGATGGTGGACAAGTGGCAATGTTCTTTTATTTCATAAGGAGACAGTAGGAAAGATGACTAAAGAAAACAGGACAGATCTCTTGTATCTTGAATACTACTGTAAAAGAGGTATTTCTCTAGCCATACCCTGCAACAGTGTTTGCTGAAAGTCTGGCATATCTAGCAACAGTCCTCTAACAGTCCTCATTTACTTCATGCCCCTTTTCTAAAAGGTAAAGGTAGTCCCCTGTACAAGCATCAGTCATTTCCAACTCTGAGATGACATTGCTTTCACAACGTTTTCACGGCAGACTTTTTACGGGGTGGTTTGCCATTGCCTGTCCCAGTCATCTACATTTCCCCCCCAGCAAGCTGGGTACTCATTTTACCAACCTCGGAAGGATGGAAGGCTGAGACAACCTGAGCCGGCTACCTGAAACCAGCTTCCGCTGGGATCGAACTCAGGTCGTAAGCAGAGGGCTCTGACTGCAGTGCTGCAGCTTTACCACTCTGCGCCATGGGGCTCTTTCCTACATAATAATTAAAGTTGCAGAAGCAGAAGCTTCTCCTCATTGGTATCTGTCCATAGCAACACTATCCAAGCTTTTGTTTCAAAGCTGGTACTAGTTCTTGTTATTTGTAAGAGATACATTATAAATTCCAGATTTTTCAAAAGTTCTGTAAGCAGTAGAAATTATACATTAATCTTTTTAAGTAATAAAGATTTGGAGAAAAAAACATAGCACAGATGTCCTTATATAACCAGATTTGGTGATTTGCCAGGTAGTTGTTTAAGAACAAAGAAGGTTAAAGGGCAGATGATGGACAGTGAAATGTACAGTTACGCATAGCTTTCAACAAGTGCATGATGTATTGTTACAGCCACTGATGTCCTCTTCACTTATCTCCAAAGACAGGATAGGAAGCAGGTGCTGTCAACAGGGGGGGAAGTCCATAAAATGAACAGCATACTCTCTTCCAGATGTCCAGGAAACAGTTTTTCATTCTGTGAATTAAGTAAGGTATCTCATTAGACTATACCATGCATCAGAACTGATTTTCAAGGTTTGCTTTCAAAGGCTAACAAACAAAGTGTTAAAAAAAGGTCAAAATATCTTCTGAATGCTGATGTTTGAATCTCCCTTCCCATTTTTCCTGCTGTATCAGTTCTTACTTTGTGCTATAGTTATGAGTGTATAAAGTCAGTAATGCTTAGGATTTGTATATGTATGGCAATTGGAACTTCCTTTCCCTTTGGTCGCCAATGGAGAGCCAATTTGGTGTAGTGGTTAAGTGTGCGGACTCTTATCTGGGAGAACCGGGTTTGATTCCCCACTCCTCCACTTGCACCTGCTGGAATGGCCTTGGGTCAGCCATAGTTATCACAGAGGTTGTCCTTGAAAGGGCAGCTGCTGTGAGAGCCCTCTCCAGCCCCACCCACCTCACAGGGTGTTTGTTGTGGGGGAGGAAGGTAAAGGAGATTGTGAGCCGCTCTGAGACTCTTCGGAGTGGAGGGCGGGATATAAATCCAATATCTTCTTCTTCTTCTTCCAGCATCCTCACTAAGTAGGTCCTGGTGATATAACTTTGAATAACTGTACTAATGGTAATGCTTATGTTTCCACACATCACTAAGAATTCCATCACACAGTATCTGTGTATGTGTGAAGTCATGAGCATATGGCTATGAAGACTAAATATATCAGAAACAGTTCAATTACATTTTACGTTTAGTGCATAGCTAAATTTAATCTGGATCGGGGTGGCTCAGCGGTGCTGTTGTTATTAGATCTGTCAGCTGCTTTTGATACGGTTGACCATCAGCTACTGACTAGCCGCCTTGCCGATGTGGGGATTCAGGGGTCCACCTTACAGTGGTTGACCTCCTTTCTCCAAGATCGGGGACAAAGGGTGGTGATAGGGGAGGAAGCATCCCAGAGGCACTCTCTCAGTTGTGGGGTGCCACAGGGAGCGGTCCTATCCCCGATGCTTTTTAACATCTATATACGCCCCCTTGCCCAGATTGTCAGGAGGTATGGACTGGGTTGTCATCAATATGCAGAGGACACCCAGCTCTATCTATTCATGGACGGCCAGTCCGAATGTACCCCGGAAAATCTAGACCTGGCCCTTCAAGCCGTGGCTTCGTGGCTCAGGTTGAGTTGACTGAAATTGAATCCGACAAAGATGGAGGTTCTCTATCTGAGCCGGGGTGGTCCAGGGGGAGGGGTTCATCTGCCAGCTCTTGATGGGGTACCATTAATACCGGCCCCTAAGGTCAGGAGCTTGGGCATGCTCCTTGAGTCCTCCCTTACAATGGAGGCCCAGGTAGCAGCCACAGTTAGATCCGCCTTTTTCCACCTTCGGCGGGCACACAGCCCCATTCCTGGAGCACAACGACTTAGCAATGGTGATCCATGCTACGGTCACCTCAAGAATAGATCACTGTAACGCTCTCTACATGGGGCTACCCTTGACGCTAACCCGGAGACTACAGCTAGTGCAGAACGCTGAGGCGCGGCTTTTAATGAGACTCCCTCGATGGGAGCACATTCAGCCGATGCTGAAAGAGCTGCACTGGCTTCCTGTTGTGTTCCGAGTTCGTTTCAAGGTGTTGGTGTTTACCTTTAAAGCCTTTTATGGTCAGGGACCTGTCTATCTGCGGGACCGCCTTTCTCCGCATATTCCCCAGAGAACACTGCGTTCAGGGACGAAAAATCTATTGTCCATCCCTGGACCAAAAGAAGCCAGGTTGCGTACGACACGAGCCAGGGCCTTCTCAGTGGCAGCGCCAGAACTCTGGAACGCTCTCCCGGAGGCCATAAGGGCCCTGTGGGATTTGTCTACATTCCGCAGGGCCTGTAAGACCGAATTGTTCCGACAGGTTTTCGACATTTAACTGAGAGAGAGCTGCCACTGGACATTATATAGAGCTCCATGCAGAGTACCGATGGTCACCATCAAATTTTCAGAACTGCTATACTGTACTGTATTAATACAGCACCATGAAATGTTTTAAATAATTTAAATATGTAATTATGTTTTATATGTTTTATTGGTTTTTAATGGAATTAATGTGATGTTGTGAGCCGCCCTGAGTCCGCTTGCAGAGAGGGTGGGATATAAGCTTAACGTAATAAATAAATAATAAATAAATAAATAAACAATGTGTGTTTTTTAAATTCCACATGGTTAATGTATATATCTCCCACTCTTCTCCCCATGGAAACCCAAAGCAGTTTACAATACAGCAGGAAAAAAGGCAACACAGACAAACACAAGGCGGGGGGGGGGGGAGGGGTACCAAGCAGGTAATCTTTCTCTTTGATAGTTGATCTTTTGCCAAACTCTAGGCTACAAGCTGCAGGCTAAGTGCCACAGTACAAGAGCCCTTTGGCCATTGCCCTTTGATTTACACCTTAGGGCTCATGCTTCTGGGCACTCCCAGGCCTTCAGTACATGTGAGCAGAGGACAGCAGATTCATTGACATATTGTTTAGCTGGTGCTAGACAGCTAACTAAGGCTAGAAAGATCTCCCACAATTCCTTTCTTGCTTCTGTCTCCAATTTACATGTGCAGTAGTTACCACAAGCTAGTGCACATAATAGTCTTAAAAGAAGCTGCCAAGTATGAGGATGGCAGCCTCAAGATTTCAACGCATTGCCCTGAAAGTCTGAGAATGAGCTTCAAAGCATATATCTTGGGACCTGAGACCTTCCAACCCTACTTCTCATAATCTGTTTGTTGTCTTAGACATGCTCAGAATGCTGAATTCTCACTTGTATATAATAATAACAAGACATACCCAGGTCTATCCTGAATATTGATGTGTATGGAATGTTTCAGATCCCCAGGTGGGAACAGCACAGACTATATTTTTGCTGCACATGCACAGTAAAGTTTTCTCTATGGATCTCTCTCTTTCTCTTTAGGACAAGATGGTGGAGACAAGCCTTTCCTCTGGAATAGTTGCTGTGACAAATAAAAGTGACAGCCTTTTGGGAACAATTAGGCCAGGGGTGTTGAACTCACTAGTTATGAGGGCCAGATCTGACATAAGTGAGACTAAGTGTCAGATCAGGCCATGTCTGTCATAAAATGTAATTCCAAGTAGTGGAGAGACAGGACACAGACAAACATACTTAAAACATTAGCACCCTTGCAATATTTTGTTTAACAGTCTCTGACACCTCTTGCTCTGAATTATTGCATTAAAATCTGGAGACAATGTCTGTACTGTAGCCATCTTGAGTCTGCTGTTCAGGTGTTGTTCAGTTGTATATCTGTAAGTTGAAAACCTATTTTTGATTTATTGACATTCATTACAGAAATCTCATGGACAGTGCTTTGAGCCTAAGACCCAGAGGAAAACATGAAATGGCTGGGCACTGCGAAAATTGTATATAAGTTGCTTCTTGTGCTGGTCAAGAACATGTGAAGGCACCACGACACAGACTGAGGGCTATGTGTTTGCCTACAAAACTACAGTCTTCCCCAGAGAAGTAACTACAACTCCTATGAAGCAGTGCAAGAATACAGAGACAGCAATGTACAGAGACAGCAATGTATAGTGGTCAGTATCAGCCTACTTATATGGGAAGACTAGGTTAAAATCCCCAGTGTACAAACGAAATGTGGTGGGTGAACATGGTATGGACACACACTCTCAGCCTAATCGACCTGACTGGCTTGTTGTTATTTGTCATCTAAACAGTTCACATTGCTTTCCTAACTGAGAAAGACTGGATCATGAAGGCATGAATACAGAGAGAAAGGAGAGGCAAAACCCAGTTCCACCTGTAGACGTCATATACTGGCATAACAAGCCAACAAAACACAAACACTGCTTCTCGTGTGCAGGCCTAATAGATGCCCTTTGGGGGTCTGATCTGGTCCTGGACCTCATGTTTGACACCGCTGAATTAGTCTCTGAACAATTTGTCTTGGGTTAGTAAATAAAGAAAAGAATCTAAGAAAACTTTTTTGTATACTCTGTTATGTCCTATTATGTTATGTTCTAAGACCATGATTCAAAGAAGAGGGCTTTTACTCAAGTTTTGTTTTGTATCATAATAACAGAAATTGTTCAACATATTTTTGAGTTGCTGTAAGTATACACATATACCCTCTGAAATTATATGTCTTTCACCAAAAGCAACATGTGCCTTCTTGAAGAGACACACCAGAAATGCTCTCGGATTCACTGTAAAACTCTATGGTACCATAGAGTTTTTTGTGTGAGTCCTAGAGCATCTCTGGTGTGATGTCCCTGATGTGATGACATCACTTCCAGGTGACATCATCATGCCAGGGACGGTGCACGCTGATGGGGTTCTTCAGGGGTGGGGATCCCCCCCACAACCTACTCCCTGCTGGCAGGTTGGGGCCTTATAGGGTGGGGGATCCCCCGCCCCCGTCAGGATCTTGGCAGCCCTATGTCAAACTCATTTGTTATGAGGGCCAGATCTAACATAAATAAGACCTTGTTGGGCCAGGCCATGTGTGTCATTAAATGTAATGCCAGGTAGCAGAGATATAAACTTTATAAAGGACACAGACAAACACAAAGATTTTGTTTTAAAAAAATTAAAATAAAACATGCTTAAAAGATGAGCACCCTTGCAATATTTTGTTTATTTAACAGTTACTGATAACTGACACCACCTGCTCTGAATTGTTGCTTCAAAATCTGGAGATAATGTCTGTGCTGTAGCAATCTTGTGCATTGTGTGTCAGTAAGTTACAAACCAACTTTTGATTAACATTCTCATGGTCAATGCTTTGAGCCTAAGACCAAGGGGAAAACATAAAATGTTCTGGTCAGCCAATTAAGAAAACAGGCTTTGCTCTGTAGCTCCTGCACAATTGAGCAAGCCTGGCAAAGCAAGCTGTAATGCAGATGAATGCAAGAGAGAGAGAGAAGGAAGCAGATGACAATGAGCTGCTTGCAGGGCTGATAGGAACCCCCTGGGGGCCTGATCTAGCCCTCGAGCTGCATGTTTGACACCCCTCCTGAAGACAAAATTATCAAGCACACAGAGGAATAAAGCCTGCTGAGGGAAAATCAGCATAGCTTCTGCAAAGGGAAGTCCTGCCTCACCAACATTCTGGCTTTCAAAAAGCTTTTTATAAGGCAGCTCACCAAAGTAAACAGCAGTTATGGGATAAGGGAATGGGTTCTCTTATGGATTAAAATTGGTTAAATGATAAGAAGCAAAAAGTATAAATAGGGTTGCCAATCCCCAGGTGGGAATCCCCCATTTTGGAGACCTTCTCCCTGCTTCAAAGACATCAGAAAGTGTGTGTGTGTGGTGGGGGGGAGGAAATGTCTGCTGGGCATTCCATTATACTCTATGGAGACCTATTCCCATAGGGTATAACAGATAATTGGTCTGTAGGTATCTGGGGCTCAGGAGGGGGCTGTTTTTTGAGGTAAAGGCACCAGATTTTCAGCATATCATTCAGTACCTCTCCTCAAAACAACCACCAAGTTTCAAAAAGATTGAACCAGAGGGTCCAATTCTATGAGCCCCAAAAGAAGGTGCCCCTTTCATTATTTCCAAATGGAGGAAAGGCATTTAAAAGGTATGGGGTCCCTTTAAATGTGATGGCCAGAACTCTATTTGGAGTTCAATTGTGCTTGTTCCTGGCTCCACCCCTAATGTCTCCTAGTTTCAACCCCAAAGTCCTTAGATATTTCTTGAGTTGGATCTGGCAGCCCTAAGTAGAAATAAATGGACAGTTCCCCCAAGGATTGGTATTGGGGTCAGTACCATTTAATTTGTTCATAAAGGATCTGGAATTAGGGGTGAGTAGTGAAGTCGCCAGATCTGCAGATAACACAAAAGTATTCAAGATGGTGAAAACTGAGATTGGTTGTGAGGAGTGGGCAACAGTGTGGCAAATAAAGTTCAGTGTTGTTAAGTGTGAGGTGATGCACATGTGGACAAAAAAATCCCAACTTCAAGTTTAGACTACTAAATTCCTGAAACAGAGAGGGGAAAAGATTTTTGGTTCATAGGGGATAGCTCAATGAAAGTGTCAACTCTGTGCTGCAGTGGTGAAAAAGGCAAATTCTTCGTTAGGGATTATTAGGAAAGGGAACATAAACATATAACAATAAAAATTTCTTCAAATATATTAGATGCAGGAAACCAGCCAGGGAGGCAGTGGGACCCTTGAATGCCCAAGGGGTAAAGGGATTACTGAAGGAGGATAGGGAAATGGCTGAGAAGCTGAATTCATTTTTTGCCTCCATCTTCACTGTGGAAGATGAGAAGTGTTTGCCCGCTCCAGAACCACTAATTTTGGAAGGGGTGTTGAAAGACCTGAGTCAGATTGAGGTGACAAGAGAGGAGGTCCTACAACTGATTGATGAATTTAAAACTAATAAGTCTGAAAGAACTCAAAGGTGAACTTGTGGATCTCCTGACAAAAATATGCAATCTTTCACTGAAATCTGCCTCCGTTCCTGAGGACTGGAAGGTAGAAAATGTCACCCCCATCTTTAAAAAGGGTTCCAGAGGAGATCTGGGAAATTATAGGCCAGTCAGTCTGACTTCAATACCGGGAAAGTTGGTAGAAACCATTATCAAGGACAGAATGAGTAGGCACATTGATGAACACAAGTTATTGAGGAATACTCAGCATGGGTTCTGTAAGGGAAGATCTTGCCTCACTAACCTGTTACAGTTCTTTGAGGAGGTGAACAGATATGTGGACAAAGGGGACCCAATAGATGTTCTTTACCTTGACTTCCAGAAAGCTTTTGATAAAGTTCCTCATCAAAGGCTCCTTAAAAAGCTCAAGAATCATGGAGTAAAAGGACAGGTCCTCTTGTGGATCAAAAACTGGCTAATTAATAGGAAGCAGAGAGTGAGTATAAATGGGCAGTCTTCGCAGTGGAGGACGGTAAGCAGTGGGGTGCCGCAGGGCTCTTTAACTTGTTCATAAATGATTTGGAGTTGGGAGTGGCGAAGTTTGCAGATGACATTAAATTGTTCAGGGTGGTGAGAACCAGAGAGGATTGTGAGGCACTCCAAAGGGATCTGTTGAGGCTGGGTGAGTGGGCGTCAATGTGGCAGATGAGGTTCAATGTGGCCAAGTGCAAAGTAGTGCACATTGGAGCCAAGAATCCCAGCTACAAATACAAGTTGATGGGGTATGAACTGGCAGAGACTGACCAAGAGAGAGATCTTGGGGTTGTGGTAGATAACTCACTGAAAATGTCAAGACAGTGTGCAATTGCAATTAAAAAGGTCAAAGCCATGCTGAAAATTATTAGGAAGGGAATTGAAAACAAATCAGCCAGTATCATAATGCCCCTGTATAAATCGATGGTGCGGTCTCATTTGGAATACTGTGTACAATTCTGGTCACCGCACCTCAAAAACGATATTATAGCATTGGAAAAAGTCCAGAAAAGGGCAACTAGAATGATTAAAGGGTTGGAACACTTTCCCTATGAAGAAAGGTTAAAACGCTTGGGGCTCTTTAGCTTGGAGAAACGTCGACTGTGGGGTGACATGATAGAGGTTTACAAGATTATGCATGGGATGGAGAAAGTAGAGAAAGAAGCACTTTTCTCCCTTTCTCACAATGCAAGAGCTCGTGGGCATTCAATGAAATTGCTGAGCAGTCGGGTTAAAACAGATAAAAGGAAGTACTTCTTCACCCAATTAACATGTGTAATTTACTGCCACAGGAGATGGTGGTGGCTACAAGCATAGCCAGTTTCAAGAGGGGATTGGATAAAAACATAGAGCAGAGGTCCATCAGTGGCTATTAGCCAAAATATATTATTGGAACTGTCTGGGGCAGTGATGCTCTGTATTCTTGGTGCTTTGGGGGGGGGGCAAAGTGGAAGGGCTTCTAGACCAACTTGTGAACCTCCTGATGGCACTTGGGTTTTGTTTTTTTTGGCCACTGTGTGACAAAGAGTGTTGGACTGGATTGGCCATTGGCCTGATCCAACACGGCTTCTCTTATGTTCTTAAGCATAAATATAGAACAGCTGATATTGTAATGCCCCTGTATAGAGGTTTATAAAATTATGCATGGGTGGAGAGAGTTGATGAAGAGAAATTTTTCTCCCTCTCCCAAAATACTATAACTTGAGGGTCCCCAATGGAGTTGATGGGTAGTAGATTCAGGATGAACAAAAGGAAATACTTATTTATGTAGATAGTGATTTTAAAAATACTTCCATCTAACTTCAACCTGGTGGAATGAGTTCTCTATAGAGATCAGGGTCCTGCAGGATTTGTTACAATTCTACAGGGCCTGCAAATGGAGCTATTTTGCCAGGGTTTTTGTTGATGCATTGGCATCCTATTGGCCCCTTCTCCCCAAACCTGCCAACTTGCTTGAATCTGCTCATGTTGCCTAAACTGTTGGTTTGAATCATCATTGAACAGATCAGCTATTAACATCGGATTAGACCAAGGAATTAATGTTCGCCATCTAAACATTGTTTAAATTTAATATGTTGTTGAAGGTTTTCATGGCCGTTGTTCATTAGTTGTTGTAGATTTTCCGAGCTGTATGGCAGTGGTCTTGGCATAGTAGTACATGACATTTTGCCAGCAGCTGTGACTGGCATCCTCAAAGGTATAACACAGAAAGATAGAGTTCTCTCTGAGTCAAAGTGAGAGGAAAGAAAAAGAAATGGCGGGAATTTATATCTACTCAAGAAGCAAAGAACCTCCTCAGGAAAACTCCTCCATTAACATGTCACAGCCTGGGAAATTCCCACAAGATAATGACTCAGCCCTACCCCACCTTCCTGAGTAGATATAAATATTTATTATTTGAGTTTTTGTATTATAAAACAATAGTTTTCATTACAGGTAAATGCTAATTGTCCTTTCATAGGATAAACGAGGAACAAGGTACAAGACTGAGCAGTTTTATTAGATCTTCTAGATCCCTACACATTTCACTATATGCTTCGTTTCAAGATAGAAACTTCTCTGGCTTCCACCTTAAATAACTGTTGTTCCTCTTTTCTCCAACTTACAATTGTGACCTTAGTTTCTTCCTCTTTTTTTTGTAATTCATTTTGGACTGTGCTGAGAACAAAGTAATGTAGAACACCAGAGTAGGAGCAGAGCAACCTGTGTTCCAGTTGATCCTGTCAGTATTTGAGTCTGTATAATGTATGATGCAATGCTTAGATTGTGAGCATCTGAGAGTGACAGCCAGTGACAGATAAGATCATGTGAGCTGAGTCAGGTGTGTAGGGTTTTTTCCCCTTCTGTACAAGGACATGTGGGAGTGGGTAAATGACTCAGCACTATGTTACTGTAGGCTGGCTGTAGTATAAATGCACATGGGTGACTTAGTGTTCTCCTCTTGGGATTTATCTGATGATTGGCGAAGCACTTTGGGACTCTGAGCAAGCTCTTGTATATATTCACCTTGTAAATACTTGTACAATACACACTACTTTATTTAAAGTCTTTGTGTGTGTGTGTGTTTCCTTGCTGAACAGTCAGTTGCGAGCATAACTCAGCCACAGACCAAGAGATACTTGCCATACAGCTCATGAAGTGACTTTTGGCCAATTACTCAAAGCAACCTGACATAATTTTTGTGAGTATAAAAATATATATACACTCCATGAGGAAGGGGGAAATCAAAGCATAATATCTGCTAATATATGGAGATCATACCACTTTCCCTGGGATAGTCAAGGCATTTACTGAATGAAGATGCAAAGCTGTTGGTTACCTTGCCTGCATATAACCCTCAAATATACATCCCTTCTGATACACTGTGGGAATCTCTGGTGGAGAAAGCATCAGAACAGTGTTCTGCCTACCTTCATAGAGGAGGAAGAAAGATGGACAGAGGTTGAAAAATGCTTCAGTGAAGGGGGAAAGTGGTTAAAGGGACAATCCCAAGAAGGGAGGGGGAAAGCTGTTCTATAACAAAAACAAATGGGGAAGATAAACTAGGCTGGGCTAATGTCCTGCAATGCCCAGCCGCAGTTTGACTACTTATTCTCTCTCATGTATTCTAAGAGAGAAAACAAATCAGAAAAAGTTACATTTTTTTCTTTGAAATTGCTTCTAAACAGAGAAAATAAGAGGCTCCTTTTGGGGAAATCCAATGTGTGCCTTAATTCAGAAAAGTGTGCCCTTCCCATATTTGTGGATACTGGTTTAGTCTCAAGATGTCTATGCTCCTTAGTTCTGTTGGTAAGATACAATTAGTGCCGGCCCAAGGGAGTGGTGCCCCAGGCAGGCACCTCCCCGCTGCTGCCCCCTACAATGCTGCAATGCAGCACCATGCTCTGTTGCACCCCCCCAAGGGTGCAGCGCCAAGGCGTGGCACCCACCCACTCATTCCCTTCCTGTCGCCTCCCCCCCAGCACGATCACAGCACACTGTGCCTGGGCCCTGCAGGCTGTGACACAGCATGTATCTTATCTTCCAAAGGACGCGCTGGAGAAGGCTTGGCTCCCCCTCACTTCCAGGGAGGGGGAGCCAAGTCTTCTCCATCGTGTCCTTCAGAAGATAAGATGCACGCTGTGTCACAGCCTGAGGGCCCAGGCATGGCACGCTGTGATCACACCGAGGGGGGGGGGGAGGCGAAGGGACAGGAAGGGAAAGGAGGGGATGGGTGATGGTGAGTGGGTGGCGGGTGGGCGGGCAGAAGAGGCAGGCAAACTAGGCACTTACCAGGGGCACCGGGAGGGGGGAGCCCAATTTGACACCCCACCCTCCCGGCGCCCTAGGCAACCACTTAGTTTGCCTAGTGGGCAAGCCAACCCTGGTTACAATGAGCGTCCTTGTCCTGAAACCAGTTGCTTCAGTCCCTATCTTATTGCTAGTACATGGGTGTTGTTTTGAACACACTTGTCTCTGCTCAGTGAACCTAAGAGCACGAACCCTGGTAGTACTTCCTCTATATTTGTTAACCCCTAAAAATCTTCTGGCTACACTGCCAGAGGCCTGGATAAAATATCCAGCTTACTATTATTATTATTTTTTTTGGGGGGGGGGAGTTATACTGGCTCAAATTCCCCTGGACACTCTAAAAATGGAGTAAACCACTTGCTGGAGTACATTGATAAAAGGCCTTTTGTCTCTGGCTTCTAGAGGTCCCTCTAACCTGCCATTGACCCAGGCTTGCAGAACAATAAGCAAGCCTCCCAATTTCGCCCAAACCCCTCCACTACCCAGCCTGATTTAATCAAGCTCCTAGACAAAACTTCTAGGCCACCCTAGCCATTGTCAACCTTAATGATACTCCTGCTTCTTTTTATAACTCAGTCACTAGTCTCATCATCCAGCCTTCCCTCATGGGACAACTTTAGCAGTTATTTTCAACTGTCCATAAACCCAGCCCTATCCCAGCAAAGACAATGCTTCCCTGTTAGAGTTACCAGTCTCCGGGTGGGGTCTGGAGATTTGCCGCTTTCGCAACTGATCTCCAGCTGGCAGAGATCAGCTCCCCTAGAGAAAATGGTTGCTTTGAAGGGTATACTCTGCTGAGGCCCTTCCTCTCCCCAAATCCCACCCTCTGCCAGATCCACCCTCAAAGACTCCAAGTATTTTCCAACACAGACCTAGCAACCCTATTCCTTGTTCATGTAATTAATGGTGCATAAAAATCACCCTCCAGACCTTTATGGCTGGTTTTTGGATCTCATTTAACTCATGATTGGTCTGCTTCATTACTCTCACTGAAGTCACTGAAATTCCATGCTTTGGACTCCCCCCCCCCTCCACTTTTGAATCCTGGAACTTGATCCCTGGATAGGGTTGCTAATCCCCAGGTGGGGAAAGGGGATCCCTTGGTTTGGAGGCCCTCCCTCCGCTTCTGGGTCATCAGAAAGCAGGGTGGGGAATGTCTGCTGGGCATTCCATTATTTCCTATGGAGACCAATTCCCATAGGGTATAATGGAGAATTGATCCGTGGGGATCTGGGGCTCGGGGGAGGCTGTTTTTTGAGATAGAGGCACCAAATTTGCAGCATAACATCTGATGCCTCTCCTCAAACTACCCTCTAAGTTTCAAAAAGATTGGACCCAGGGGGTCCAATTCTGCAAGCTTCAAATGAAGGTGCCCCTATCCTTCATTATTTCCAAAGGGGGGAAAGGCATTTAAAAGGTGTGCAGTCCCTTTAAATGTGATGGCCAGAACTCCCTTCGGAGTTCAATTATGCTTGTCACAACCTTGTTCCTGGCTCCACCCCAATGTCTCCTGGCTCTACCCTCAAAGTCTGGCTCCTGGCTCAACCCCCAAAGTCCCCACATATTTCTTGAATTGGACCTGGCAACCCTATCCTTGGACTTGCTTTTCATCATCTGCTGGGAACAAGACCTTTTCCAGGGCCATTTTAGCCCTTCTGTCTGTCCTGGTAAGATGCAGAACCAGGTTCTATTGGAGCAAAACAGTCAGAGTCCAGTGGTCACAGTTCTTTGCCCCACCTTCTTTCTGCCAGTTAAGCTTTGCTATCACTCAAAAGAACTTGAGCAAATCCTGGTATGAGGGAAAGGTCAGGTAAAGAGACATTTGCTGTGATACTTCCCCAGTTTTTTGTGTGGAAGGCAACACAAAAGAGGCGATATAAAGCAACTGGTAGATATTGCAACTATTAATGTGCCCAATTTAAAAAATTAACAGTAAATGTGTATACTATGCAAATTAGGTCACTTGGATTTGTGGAATTTGCATATATAAATCCTAAATTATGCATTATTGGGGTACTCATGCCAAAGTGCAATGTTAGCATAAATAAGTTAACTTATTTAAAATTTGGCTTTTAAGAGAGTACTTTGAGTTGTCTTTGTATTCTGAATAAATGTGAAGCTGGTATCTAACTTTTCTTTTGCTTTTACTCAGAATAGGACAAGGGGAGAGGTTGGGTTTGACTAAGAAATGCTGTAGAGGAAAAATGTTAATATCTTAGTGTTTATTTAACCTTCTTTTTTTGGGGGGGGGGTTAATTAAACACAGTGGTTTTCTTGAATAGAAAATAGCCTGTGATAGGCATATGCAAACTGTTTTAAGTAGTATATTTGCCTATATAACAAACCATAATTTCCCCTGATTTTCTTGGACCACTTCCTTTCGATTTCCTAGAATTATATCAAATGCTGCACATTCAGATGGTCATGCTCTAGCTATTCAAAATTCTGTTCTTCCTGATACAAAAAAAAATGTTTACTCTGGAAGAGATGCCAAATTGCACTCTGTGATTATCCCTGTTCAAATCTATCAATGTTAATGGGACAGAACATAACAAAGAGAAATGACTGTTTCCAAGCCTGTGCTGCTATGAATCTCTTTCAGGAAGAAATCTGGTTATCTGTTTTTTCCATAAGCCCTGGAACATACTACAATCAAATGAGTTCTTCAATCTCTGTAATGTCTAGGGCTGTTCTTCTTAACGTTGCTCTGGGAGTAATAAATCTTGAATGCAAGTAAGAGTTCACGTGTGATTTTTTTTTTATTTAGCTACAGTTGAAAGCCAAAGATGTTAACTTGATATTGAACCCTTGCTCCTAATTGCACAGCTGCATTGTGTAGTACATTTGTAAAGCTTGAGCACTGACAGTGATAGAGATAATTTTTCCTCCTTGGGCTGGTTTCATCTAAGGGAGGACAGCATGTGAGGGAGGACAGGATACATGTGGTACTCCTTTAATGTGCACTAGAGATATAGCATGGAGCTGCCCGCTTTCGCCATTGCTGTTTATAATGACTCTTGAAATTTTACTAATGCAGATTCAAGAAGAAAAAGATTTAGAAGGACTACAAATAAAAGGATTTACCTATAAATACAGAGCATTTGCAGATGATATAATGTTTATAAATGAAAATCCTTTACAAGTTACACCTTTGTTGTTAATGAGAATACAAGAGTTTGGGGAGTTGGCGGGACTTTATATAAACAAAGAAAAATCAAAAATCTTATGTAAGAATATGCAGAAAAATAGACAACAAGAACTACAAAGACTAACGGGTTGTGAAGTTACCTCTAAGGTAAAATACCTAGGGGTAGAGATAACAATGAAAAATATTGATTTGTTTAAGAACAACTATGAAAAGCTATGGCGTAAAATAGAAGAAGATATGCTAAAGTGGAACAAGCTCAATTTGTCACTGTTGGGTAGAATAGCTGCAGTAAAAATGAATATTTTACCAAGGATTATGTATCTGTTTCAAACCATCCCCATTGTGAAAGATGCTAAGCAATTTGATAAATGGCGAAGAAAAATTTCGGAATTCGTGTGGGCCGGGAGGAAACCTAGAATTAAAATGAAAGTCCTGATAGATGCGAAAGAGAGAGGTGGATTCCAATTACCAGATTTGAAACTGTATCATGAAGCAATTTGTTTAGTATGGTTAAAAGAATGGATAACGTTATTAAATAAAAAACTTCTAATGTTAGAAGGCCATGGAAAAAAATTCGGCTGGCATGCATATTTGTACTATGAAAAAAAGAAGATGGACGGTCTTTTCTCTCACCATTATATAAGGAGTAGCTTATTAAATGTGTGGATAAAGTACAAGAAATATGGTGATGAGAGGAGACCTTTATGGATAGTGCCGGCTGAAGTGATAAAGTTAACGGCCAAAACAGTCAAGGAAAAACAACTATCATACAACCAGTTACTAAAAATACAAAGCGGGAAAATAGAATTGAAAACTGCAGAAGAACTAAACTATAAATATGATTGGTTTCAAATGCAACAAATAAAAAGTTTGATGGAGAATGATATCAAAGCTGAAGGAATAAGGAAAGAACAAACAGAAATGGAAAGAGTTCTGCTTGGAGATAATGAGAAATTAATTTCAAAAGTGTACAAATTACTTTTACAATGGGCTACAGAAGATGAAGTAGTGAAATCTCAAATGATAAAATGGGCAATTAATGTAAATAAAGAAATAAAGATGGAATCTTGGGAATATCTGTGGAAAAATTCCATGAAACTCGCAACATGTCATAGTATTAAAGAGAACTGTTTTAAGATGATGTATAGATGGTATATGACTCCAAAAAAATTAGCAAAGATGAACAATAAGATGCCAGATAGGTGCTGGAAATGTAAAAAGCATGAAGGTTCTTTCTACCATATGTGGTGGACTTGTGAAAGAGCTAAAATGTTTTGGCAAATGATTCAACAAGAGATATCTAAGATCCTGGGATATGAATTCAATAAAGAGGCAGAGACTTTTCTGCTGGGATTACAAATGGAAAAATTTCCAAAAGAAGATAGAACATTAATATGGTACTTGCTCTCAGCTGCTAGGACATTGTATGCACAGTTGTGGAAGCAAGAAAAAATACCAGAAAAATGGGACTGGATTATGAAAGTTATGTCATGGAGTGAAATGGACAAATTAACAAGAAAATTAAGAGACTGTGATTTAGAACTTTTTAACCAAGAGTGGAAGAAATTCAGAAGATATGTAGAGAAAGAGTGGAAAATAAAAGGACATTGGACAATTTTTGAGGATTAAGATTTTTAAGATAACAATATAACTCTTGAAGGGGGTTCTTCTTCCCTATGTTTCTTTTTTGTTTCGTTTTTTTTCTTGATAGTTAAGGGTACCTTTAATATCTGTTTTTTTTAAAGAAAATAACACTGGCGGGGGTCAAGTAATTGGGGGAGGGGTGGGAGAAAGTAAGATGTGGGGTAGAATGATGGTCTTTTTCTTAATATATATTAAGCTTTTTATAAGTTGTAGTTATAGTTCTACTACCATATGTTACTAATAAAATTGTTTATTCCAAGAGATATAGCATGGACACTGTGACACATAGGCCCACCACCCCATGGGACTAATAGTGTGACCTTTTCTCCCTTTTATAAAAAGAGAAGTGTGGGTTAAGCGTCTGTCTATCATAGAGCCTTTCCCCCAGCTAGATGGCATGCACTCCCCTCTGCAGTTTTAGAGGGGAGATATAGAAAGATCCCTAAGAATGAGACGGCCTGCACTTGTGGAGAAGGGGTCATCAAAAGTGTTGAACATGTTCTCCTCTCATGCCAATTTTACCAGGCGATACAGGCAAGGTTATCTAGTCCCTCAATAAGTAGATTTCAGGGCCATTCCAGTCTTTCTTATTTTGAGGTCACTAGGAAGTTTCTAATGGGAGTGAACCCACAGATTAGAGGTCCTTGTGCAAGGTTCTTTTCAATTGCTTCTAAAGTTCGCAAAGATATATTATGTTCTGAAGCCAAATTTTATTTGCTATTTTATATACCCTATTTTCTACTGTTATCCTTTGCGATATTTGAATTTGTTGTATTTTAACTTTGTTTTTTAGCTTTTGTAAATCACTTGCCAGAAATCACTGGCAAGGGAGTGAGCAAGCACAAACTTCAATGAATGTCAGTTAGGCTACAGTCTTCACTCAAACAGATCTAAAACCAAATAAATCTCTGAGACTTTTGTAAAAGTCATCCTGACATCTGAGACCACACACACACAGGCTCATAAATAGAATGTCATTAGCTTAGAAGACAATAAGGGATGGCGGCTTTCAGATCTGCTCTTTAGAGTGGTCATTACAGCAGGCAGTGATAGCATGGATTATAGTGAATGCTAAATGCATAATAAATTAAGAGACAGACATGATTAGAGAGTAAAGATAGGCTCAGAATTAAATATGTGAGCATCCTTTATTTTTAAAAAAATCAATTGGTTTCCCCCTCCCCCCCCCATAAGTTTATATTATTATGAGCATATTATTCTTCAAAAGAAATGTGCTGGAGAGAAATTATTTATTTATTTAGTAAACTTACAAATAACAAGTAACATAACAAGTAACAACCTACCACCTGGAGGACTCACTGCCGTACTTGTTATGTCTCTGAATGGGGGGGTGTGGTGGGGGGTGGGCTCCCTCTGGGAATCCTACCCCCCCAGGGAAAGTGCATGCGCAATACATAGCCTCTCCTCTCCCGGTGTGGTGAACGCCGCGTGGTCACTGTCTGGCTATGCCTGGCAGATGGTCACTGCAATGGCCTCTCCTGCATTACTGCATCCGTAGCAACACCTTCTCGCTGGTCCCCCCCGTTTTCACAGAGTTTGCTACGTCATGGTGCGACCGAAGTGTCCGGCGGTATAACCGGATGGGCAGGCTGGGCCCACCAACCTCGTCAGCCTAAGAGAAGGAAAACTCTAACATCAAACCCGGGCAGATAGAGCTTGTTAATGTAACACCTACCACCTGGAGGACTCACTGCCGGCGTCCCGGCTTACTGGGCCATGGCAGATGACCCCCAGGTGAAAGGGTGGAGCCAGTACCGCGCACACTGCGCTTCACCTAAAAAATTCCTCTGCGCAGGCCTGAAGGGCATATCCACACACACAACCCACAACGCATCAAGTCCTGCAGCGATAGGCAAGGGGCGAAACGGCAGGTGGAAGGTGCCACTGGAAGCCGCAGTCCGGATCCTGCATGTAGGCGGTTCAGGATATTGGTCGCCTGATGCTAACCCGGAGACGAAAGCATCTTTCGGCAGCACCCTGAACGACCAAGCAGCCTTATCTAGGGACAGCACTGCTTGCTCCACACGGAGAGGGGCCTAGAAAAGGTGGCCTAAACAAAGCTCGTCTCCCCCACCCCAGTTGGCTAGCCGCGGTCAACGGGCATCCTTACTTGCGGTCGAAAAATAACAACAAAGAAAAGGCATGCACCTGCCTCACAAAGTGTGCAAAGACTAAAGCTTGCATGTTGGAACATCAGAACCATGCTTGACACAGTAGGCAGTGGTCGCCCTGAACGACGCTCTGCTCTAGTTGCCCACGAACTTCTCAGGTTGAATATCGACATAGCAGCTCTCAGTGAGGTCCGTTTCCCTGAGGAAGGTAGTCTTCAAGAACACGGTGCTGGCTATACCCTCTACTGGTCGGGTAAGTCAAAGGCTGAGAGCCGCCTTTCTGGCGTTGGCTTCATGGTCAGGAACTCCATTGCCTCCAAACTCGAAAACCTTCCAACAGGTCACTCAGATCGCATCATGTCCATGCGCCTCCCACTTCAAAACAAGCAGCATGCAACACTCTTCAGTGTGTATGCCCCAACCCTTCAAGCAGATCCTGCAGAAAAGAACAAGTTCTATGCTGATCTACGCAACCTTGTACGGAAGACCCCTACAGAGGACAAGGTGATCATCCTTGGCGACTTCAATGCCAGAGTAGGTAAAGACTCGGAAGCCTGGAAAGGAGCACTTGGCAAACACGGCATTGGCAACTGCAATGACAACGGGCGCCTCCTGCTAGAATTCTGCATGGAGCACCAGCTCACCATCACCAACACTATCTTCCAGCAGAAGAACAGTCTGAAGACAACCTGGATGCACCCACGGTCCAAGCACTGGCACCTTATCGACTACATTCTGGTGCGCCAGAGAGACCTTCGAGATGTCTTACACACCCGAGTAATGCCCAGCGCAGAATGTCATACGGATCATCGTCTTGTACGCTGCAATCTCTGTCTTCACTTTAAACCCACACCCAGGAGAGGAGGTATCCCTCGGAGGAAGTTTCAGGTTGGCAGCCTCCAGTCAGCCGAAGTTAAAGCTGCCTTCCAGGCAAAACTCCAGTCAAGAATTGAGGACCTCAGTTGCCCCACAGACCCTTCTGCAGAAGCACTCTGGGAACACCTAAAAACTACCGTCCTGCAGATCTCTGAAGAAGTCCTCGGGTTCTCCACAAGGAAGAACAAGGACTGGTTTGATGAGAACAATCAAGAGATCCAAGAATTACTGGCAAAAAAGAGATCTGCCTACCAAGCACATCTTGCTCAGCCCTCCTGTCCTGGGAAAAAAGCAACCTTTCGCGCTGCATGTAGCAACCTCCAGCGCAAGCTTCGAGACATTCAGAACGAGTGGTGGACCAAGCTTGCAGAGAGAACCCAGCTGTGTGCAGACACTGGTGATTTAAGAGGGTTCTACGAAGCCCTGAAGGCAGTATATGGTCCATCATATCAGGCTCAGAGTCCCTTGCATAGTGCAGACGGCCAAGTGCTCCTCACAGACAAGGCATCCATATTGAACCGGTGGTCGGAGTATTTTCAGGTTCTCTTCAGTGCCAACCGCGTAGTTCAAGATTCAGCAATCCACCTCACCCCACTTCAACCGGTGAAAACAGAGTTGGATGAGATCCCCACCCTAGAAGAGACTGTTAAAGCCATCAAGCAACTGAAAAGTGGCAAGGCAGCAGGAGTTGATGGAATTCCACCAGAGATCTGGAAGCATGGGGGCACAGTACTACATAGCTCACTTCACAAAGTACTTGTCACCTGCTGGGAACAAGGCAAATTACCACAGGACTTTCGCGATGCAATCATCATCACCCTATACAAGAACAAAGGGGAAAAGTCAGACTGCTCCAACTACCGGGGGATAACCCTGCTCTCCATCGCAGGCAAAATCCTTGCCAGAATACTCCTGAACAGACTGGTGCCCACCATTGCAGAAGAACTCCTCCCAGAGAGCCAGTGTGGCTTCAGAGCTAACAGGAGCACCACCGACATGGTATTTGTTCTCAGGCAGCTCCAAGAGAAATGCAGGGAACAGAACAAGGCTCTGTATGTGACTTTTGTCGACCTTACCAAAGCTTTCGATACCGTTAGCAGGAAAGGCCTTTGGCAAATCTTGGAACGTTTAGGATGTCCCCCAAGGTTCCTCAGCATGATCATCCAGCTACACGAAGACCAGCGAGGCCAAGTCAGACACTGCAACGACCTCTCGGAGCCCTTCCCAATAGGCACAGGTGTAAAGCAAGGCTGCGTTCTCGCGCCAACTCTCTTTACGATCTTCTTTAGCATGATGCTTCAAAGAGCCGCAGTAGATCTAGATGATGACGATGGTGTCTACATCCGCTATCGCACCGATGGCAGCCTGTTCAACCTGAGGCGACTAAAGGCACACTCCAAGACAATGGAAAAACTCATCCGAGAGCTACTGTTTGCTGATGATGCTGCACTCGTCTCCCACTCGGTATCAGCTCTGCAGCATATGACGTCCTGCTTTGCAGAGGCTGCCAAGCTATTCGGCCTAGAAGTTAGTCTGAAGAAGACAGAAGTTCTCCACCAGCCTGCACCCCAGGAAGATTATCACCCTCCCTGCATCACTGTGGGTGAATCAGTTCTGAAGACAGTCCAGCAGTTCAGCTACCTGGGGTGCATCATCTCCTCAGATGCCAAGATCGACAAGGAGATTGACAACAGGCTGGCAAAGGCAAACCGTGCATTTGGCCGACTGCACAAAAGAGTGTGGAGCAACAAGCATCTGAAAAAAGGCACAAAGATCAATGTTTACAAAGCGGTTGTGATGACAACCCTCATCTATGGCTCCGAATCGTGGGTTTTATACCGTCATCACCTGCGACTCCTTGAGCGCTTTCATCAGCGCTGCCTTCGCACCATCCTCAACATCCACTGGAGTGACTTTGTGACCAACACTGAAGTCCTCAAGCGGGCAGAGGTTACCAGCATCGAGGCACTGCTGTTGAAGACGCAGCTACGCTGGGCAGGGCATATTTCTAGGATGGAAAACCACCGCCTTCCCAAGATTGCCCTGTATGGCGAACTCTCCACCGGCCATCGAAATAGAGGGGCACCAAAGAAGAGGTACAAGGACTCCTTGAAGAAATCCCTTAGCACCTGTCACATCAACCATCACCAGTGGTCTGACCTAGCCTCAGATCGCAAAGCATGGAGGCACACCATCCACCAGGCTGTCTCTTCCTTTGAGAACGCACGCATAGCTGGTCTTGAGGACAAAAGGAGATTGAGGAAGAATCGCACTGCTACAGGGCCAACCCTAAATCAGACTTTTCCCTGCAGCCGCTGTGGCCGGACCTGCCTGTCCCACATTGGTCTTGTCAGCCACCAGCGAGCCTGCAGCAAACGTGGACTATTGCACCCTTCTTAAATCTTCGTTCGCGAAGCCAAGCCGAGAAACGAGAATTTTTTTCTGATTTGTGCTGCTCATTGACTGTGTTAAAATTGAACAAATGAACCCTATATGGCTTCCTTGACGTGAGTTGTTAACCACATAGGTATTCTTTTAGAAGGTATCTTTCCTGATCTGAAGCATACCAAAGATCGTTGCATTCGTGCATTGGTCCATCTTGGCTACATTCAAATACTCTGATAAACCATAATTTGATAAAGCCTGGGTGTATTGTGACAGATGGGTTTTGTTGGTTGCAATTTGAGTTTTCAAGCTAAGGTTTGTAGCTGGCTTAGTAGCCACAGTTTGTACCAGACAAAGCTTTCCCTCCTCCTTCCTCCCTCAGGGGAGACAGGTTTTATGAGTGGGAGACCAACATTACTTGGACACTTTGCAGTTATTCAGCCAAAGGCTGTTGCACTATGGACCCACCCAGTCCCAACCAATGAGGGAATTTGGATTTGCAAAGGCAAAAGGAGAATTATATATAAAAGATTACTATAGAGATGGACAGTCCTGTTGTGTCATTATGATGGAGTTACTATTTTCTGATGCCTCTGGACTGGTACTAATTTCTGAACAACTAGGGGTGATGTGAGAGTCTTGACAAGTAACCCGCCCTACTATTCTTCCTCATGACTACGTTAAGGAAATATCCACAGGACAGAAACTTGTGTATGTTGCTTGTATGTGATTTTCATTGGCTGCGCCTTGCCAAAGGCTGAGCACATCTCAGAGACGAACAGAACAGAGCAGAGCAGCTCTGATAAGCTGAGACAGCTGGAGAAGTTGCTAAGAATTTCTGCGTTTTGAAAGACTTCATTCTGAGGCTTGGGTGACTGCTGAAAAGGCTGAGTTGTGATAGCTGGGGAATTGCTGTACGTTTGGGTGAGTGGGCTAAAGGTGAAAGTGATTGATTGATTGATTGAGAGTAATTGTTGATGATTGCTTAGGAGTGGTCTGCTCCACCCTCTTTGCATTTTAAGCTGCGCCTTGCCAAAGGCTGAGCACATCTCAGAGAGGAACAGAACAGAGCAGAGCAGCTCTGATAAGCTGAGACAGCTGGAGAAGTTGCTAAGAATTTCTGCGTTTTGAAAGACTTCATTCTGAGGCTTGGGTGACTGCTGAAAAGGCTGAGTTGTGATAGCTGGGGAACTGCTGTACGTTTGGGTGAGTGGGCTAAAGGTGAAAGTGATTGATTGATTGATTGAGAGTAATTGTTGATGATTGCTTAGGAGTGGTCTGCTCCACCCTCTTTGCATTTTAAGCTGCGCCTTGCCAAAGGCGCGAGTCTTTGGCGCGAGCCGAAGGGCGCGAGCTAAAGGGCTCTTGGCCTGTGGCTCTTTGCCTGGGGGCTTCCTAAGGACCAGGAACCCAGATCCCTGATTTCCTTGTTCTCCCAATAAGGTAAGTTGACCTTCCAGAAGGGGAGCCACGTAAACAACAGCATTTAAAGAGGACTGTATATTTAATATATATATCATGAAGGTAGAATGCCAGCAGGGGGGTGGGGGCTTTCCAGTGTTTTGCACTGAGTGTCACATGTATGACTATCTGCCCACAGGACAGAAGTCTTGGGTGTGTGCTCGATGCAAGGAGCTCCTGGTCCTCAGGGAACGAGTTCGTACCCTTGAGGCCGAGGTGACTGCCCTGGAGAAGCAGAGACGGTCAGTTAGGCAATTGGGGAAGACTCTTGGGGGCGTATTAGATGAGCCCCACTCTGAATGTGGCAGCCCCGTTGCTGCCAGAGAGCGTGAGGGTCTAGAGGGAACAGGGCACCTTGCTGAGGATAAGGGGAATGCGCCCTCAGAAGGGACCTCTTCTTCGGTTGGTGAGCGGGTATCCTTTCGCGCCAAGGAACCATCCCTGGGCAGGGGGAGAGGGGGGGTCTTGGTAGTTGGTGATTCGATCCTTAGGCAAGTAGACAGCTGGGTGGCAAAACCGCGTATTGACCGTATGGTGACTTGCCTGCCTGGTGCGAAGGTAGCGGACATTACGCATGTAGTAGATAGGCTGATAGACAGTGCTGGGGAGGAGCCTGTGGTCGTGGTGCATGTTGGCACCAACGATGTGGTGAAATGCAGTCGTGAGGTCTTGGAGGAGAAATTTAGGCTGCTAGGTGGGAGACTTAAGGCCAGGACCTCCAAGGTGGCCTTCTCGGAAGTGCTACCTGTTCCACGTGCAGGGCAGGAGAGACAGGCGCAAATTAGAAGTCTCAATGTGTGGATGAGACGATGGTGTAAGGAGGAAGGGTTTAAGTTTGTTAGGCACTGGGATGCTTTCTGGAACAAGCCGGAGCTGTACAAAAGAGACGGTCTCCACTTGTCTCCGGATGGAACCAGGCTGCTGGCGCTTAAAATCAAAAAGGTGGCAGAGCAGTTTTTAAACTAAATCTTGGGGGAAAGCCGACAGGAGATGGAATGTCTCTGGTTCGGGAGGACTCGTCTCAAAGAGATGAAGGGTTGGCTTCTATTTTTCTACCGAGTAACGGATCAGAGTTGTCCACTGTGATGGTGACAAACAGTATGGACTGTCTGCTAGAGTCTCGAGGCGGCAAGAGAGAGGTGGCGGGCCTAGCTTGCTTGGGAAATTATAACTGTTTGTATGCAAATGCTAGAAGTGTCCGAAGTAAAATTGGTGAATTGGAATGTTTAGTGTTGGGAGAAAACATAGACATTGTGGGAATTTCAGAAACTTGGTGGAATGAGGAGAATCAGTGGGACACGGTGATTCCTGGATATAAGTTATATCGGAAGGATAGGGAGGGAAGGGTTGGAGGTGGGGTGGCTCTGTATGTCAGAGAGGATATACGGTCCAGTAAGACTGAGGTCAGAGAATTAGATTCCCTTTTAGAAATGCTTTGGGTTGAAATAGAGGGCCCAAAAGGAAATTTAACTATGGGAGTTTGTTATCGCCCACCAAATCAAAAGAGAGAGGACGATTATAATATGATGGAGGGATTAAAGATAGCGGCTAAACGTAAAAACTGTGTCGTAATAGGTGATTTTAACTACCCGCAGATTGATTGGGTCAATATGTGTTCTGGTCGAGAGAAAGAGATTGAGTTTCTTGATGCTCTCAATGACTGTGCTATGGAGCAGATGGTCTCAGAACCTACCAGGGGTGGGGCGATCCTGGATCTGGTCCTAAGTAATGCCCAAGACTTGGTGAGAGACGTAAAAGTGATTGCGCCGCTTGGGAACAGTGACCATAATGTTATTGATTTCACCATTTGTATAAATAGGGAGTTGCCCAAAAAGACCGCCACAACCACATTTAACTTTAAAAGGGGTAAATTCTCTGAGATGAGGAGGCATGTGAGGAGGAAACTGAAAGGAAAGGTAAATACGGTCAAAACCCTTGGGGAAGCTTGGAGACTATTTAAAACTATAATCCTAGAAGCTCAGATAAAATACATACCACAAGTTAGGAAAGGCACAAACAGGTATAAGAAGAGGCCAGCGTGGTTAACAAACAAAGTAATGGAAGCTGTAAAAGGTAAGAAGGACTCCTTTAAGCGGTGGAAAACCAGTCCGAGTGAGATTAATAAAAGGGAACACAGGCAGTGGCAAATCAAATGCAAGACTGTGATCAGGCAGGCAAAAAGGGACTATGAGGAGCATATTGCAAAAAACATAAAGACCAACAATAAAAATTTCTTCAAATATATTAGAAGTAGGAAACCAGCCAGGGAAGCAGTGGGGCCCTTGGATGACCATGGGGTAAAAGGATTACTGAAGGAGGATGGGGAAATGGCTGAGAAGCTGAATGCATTTTTTGCCTCCGTCTTCACCGTGGAAGATGAGAAGTGTTTGCCCGCCCCAGAACCACTAATATTGGAAGGGGTGTTGAAAGACCTGAGTCAGATTGAGGTGACAAAAGAGGAGGTCCTACAACTAATAGACAAATTAAAAACTAATAAGTCACCGGGTCCGGATGGCATACATCCGAGAGTTCTGAAAGAACTCAAAGTTGAACTTGTGGATCTTCTAACAAAAATCTGTAATCTTTCATTGAAATCTGCCTCCGTTCCTGAGGACTGGAAGGTAGCAAATGTCACCCCCATCTTTAAAAAGGGTTCCAGAGGAGATCCGGGAAATTACAGGCCAGTCAGTCTGACTTCAATACCGGGAAAGTTGGTAGAAACCATTATCAAGGACAGAATGAGTAGGCACATTGATGAACACGGGTTATTGAGGAAGACTCAGCATGGGTTCTGCAAGGGAAGATCTTGCCTCACTAACCTGTTACATTTCTTTGAGGGGGTGAACAAACATGTGGACAAAGGAGACCCGATAGATGTTGTTTACCTTGACTTCCAGAAAGCTTTTGATAAAGTTCCTCATCAAAGGCTCCTTAGAAAGCTTGAGAGTCATGGAGTAAAAGGACAGGTCCTCTTGTGGATCAAAAACTGGCTGAGTAATAGGAAGCAGAGAGTGAGTATAAATGGGCAGTCTTCGCAGTGGAGGACGGTAAGCAGTGGGGTGCCGCAGGGCTCGGTACTGGGTCCCATCCTCTTTAACTTGTTCATAAATGATTTAGAGTTGGGAGTGAGCAGTGAAGTGGCCAAATTTGCGGATGACACTAAATTGTTCAGGGTGGTGAGAACCAGAGAGGATTGTGAGGAACTCCAAAGGGATCTGTTGAGGCTGGGTGAGTGGGCGTCAACGTGGCAGATGCGGTTCAATGTGGCCAAGTGCAAAGTAATGCACATTGGGGCCAAGAATCCCAGCTACAAATACAAGTTGATGGGGTGTGAACTGGCAGAGACAGACCAAGAGAGAGATCTTGGGGTCGTGGTAGATAATTCACTGAAAATGTCAAGACAGTGTGCGTTTGCAATAAAAAAGGCCAACGCCATGCTGGGAATTATTAGGAAGGGAATTGAAAACAAATCAGCCAGTATCATAATGCCTCTGTATAAATCGATGGTGCGGTCTCATTTGGAGTACTGTGTGCAGTTCTGGTCGCCGCACCTCAAAAAGGATATTATAGCATTGGAGAAAGTTCAGAAAAGGGCAACTAAAATGATTAAAGGGCTGGAACACCTTCCCTATGAAGAAAGGTTGAAACGCTTAGGGCTCTTTAGCTTGGAGAAACGTCGACTGAGGGGTGACATGATAGAAGTTTACAAGATAATGCATGGGATGGAGAAAGTAGAGAAAGAAGTACTTTTCTCCCTTTCTCACAATTCAAGAACTCGTGGGCATTCGATGAAATTGCTGAGCAGACAGGTTAAAACGGATAAAAGGAAGTACTTCTTCACCCAAAGGGTGATTAACATGTGGAATTCACTGCCACAGGAGGTGGTGGCGTCCACAAGCATAGCCACCTTCAAGAAGGGGTTAGATAAAAATATGGAGCAGAGGTATATTTGGCCGCTGTGTGACACAGAGTGTTGGACTGGATGGGCCATTGGCCTGATCTAACATGGCTTCTCTTATGTTCTTATGTTCTTATAATTAAATCCTCCTCCTGTATGGTCCAGGGCTTCTTGCATTACTCTGGTGCTACAAGAAGCAGAGGTAAAAGGAAGTTATACTTCAATATGTGTCTCCCATTGAAGCGACTCTTAGACTGATTTCTTGCTTTAATGTTAATATTAAATAATCCAACTCAAGATTTTCAATTGATGTGAGAACCTTGTTTTTGCATGCCCTCTGCTATGCATCCATATCCAAACCTGCAACAAGAAGCCAGGTTGGGAAAAAAAAAACCTGTTACTAGATTGCCAGAAGTGAAGCAGCCATTATGATCTGCTGAGTTCTTTTTCAGTCTTTCAACATCTGTGGCTTTTACTTGAAATTGAGAAGCAGGCAGCTTCTGAGTTGCATTAATTCTGTGATGCTGAACAATCACATATATGCATTATTTTGCATTCATGCAATGCTTTTGGCAGGTGCTTCATGAACATCTGTTGTCTAAGCCCAGGAGCAATTCAACTGACCTTATTAAATGAGAACAGCAGTAGGCTAAGAGACAGCTCTTCTGCTAATGCTTTAACCATACTTGACTCTCAGCTCAAAATTCAGAGTTAATGCCTCCTAGAAGATGAACAGCAGTCAAGATAAATCTCAGAGCAGTTGTCACTAATCATAGGGAATACTGTACCTTCCTTACCAATTAGAAAATCTCAGTATATCAGTATATCATCTGGGTTTGCAGTTCAGAAACATATAACATAAATGGAAAGAGACTGGGCAAGAACTCAGGTTAGCATAGACACAGACAAATGAAAAATTAAGAAGAATGAACTGGAAGGAACTAAAGAAAGATAAACTACATAAGAAGAAACTCTCAGGTACTCAACAATGTACTCAGCAATTTCCTACATTCATTTTTTTGCATTTTCTTTCTTTATTAAAGGAAGAATTTAAAAATTAACAACTCCAACAAAATCTTTTACACTGTATAAACTTAAAATCACTTAAACATTGTATCTTCATGTTTTCTTCATCTTCTTCATTCTTCTCTCAAAGTTTAAATAATAAAATTTATAAAATTCACAAGTTAATCTTAGCTCAACATTATATATTTCAAATCAAATTAGAGCTATGTTATGCTACAAATAATATAATATATAGCTCAGCCCTTGGAGACCTTAAAATTTAAGAACTGGAGGAGAACAAGACTCTACCTTCCATGGGCTGATTATACCTTGGGGGAACATGCCCAGACGCTTACAACAGTCCCACCACTCTCTAGTATCAGAGAGTTATGCTTCCATTATAAATTTTTTAAAAGGAGTCAACACTCTCCTCAAAATCGCCATGATGTTCAGAAGTGCATACACGACTTGCTTTAACTGGAGTAGGGGGAGAGCGTTCCTTCCTCTTGTTTACTCTTGCAGGGGTGGGGAGGAATTTAAAGCAGTCAGCAATAATTCACCAGAAGCAGAGTCGTGGACAGTATGATAAGTTGAACCTTGTTGCACACAAAGTTTGCCCATTTGGAGCCAACGATATCTCATTCCTACATCCCGCAGTTTAGCTGTCGTGCCTTTAAGATCTCTTCTGATCTTTAAGAACTCAGGAGGGAGATGAGGATACACTTGGATCTATAACCCCTAATAGTCCAAACCGCCCCTTTCCTTGGCCTCCGCAAGAATCTTGTGCCGTGTTCGAAGATCCTTGAATTCTACCAGTATATCTCTGGTATATGATGATGAAGCGGATTCTTCACATACCTTGCCAGTGCGATAAGCTCACTGCAAGAGGGGTGTAATTTCGGTTTCAAGATTTACTGTAGCTGCTGTCAAGCATTTGGTTTATACTCAGTATTAAATGTTAAGTTTGATTTTCCTGTAGAATGCTTTCCCATGTAATTGCATATCCAAGCCAAAGAACCATCCTGCCTTCTACCCTCCCTTTTCTCTTTCCCACCTTTGAGTAGCAAATGTAGGAATGTGCTGCTGTGATAACAGGCGCCTCCCAGAAGGATTCCACACTGTAACCATCAACTGTAAGTGTGAGACCAGGGAAGTTTTAACCACAAAGATAGCTATGTGTAGGTACATAGTAATTCACACGTCTTTGTTATGTCTTTGAACTATCATTCCCGAAGTGCTTTGATGTAACCCTTAAAGCTTTATGCATTGCAATA
Organism: Heteronotia binoei; assembly: GCF_032191835.1. Taxonomy (NCBI): domain Eukaryota; kingdom Metazoa; phylum Chordata; class Lepidosauria; order Squamata; family Gekkonidae; genus Heteronotia; species Heteronotia binoei. The sequence continues at coordinate 140,296,254 of NC_083223.1, read as the reverse complement.
CTTTGTATCACTTTCAAGGTGTCTTACCGACGAGCAGCAATGGAGTATCAATAAACTAAGACTTTGTATTTAACAATTACTTGGTTATCTGAATCTTCCATGCTTGACAACTGCTAGCCAGTTTGCCATAAATATAGTCAGCTCTGTTCCAGCCTCAGTGTTTGATGTGAACCCTCTGAACTTTAGGCACAACTCACAGCTTCAATAGTCCAAAGTCCAAATACGTTCCCATGCCCAAGTATCTGACGTTATCTCAGTTATTTTTTTCTCAAGCTCCATTGCTTTCTGAAAAGCTGTCTCTGCTTTTTGGCATGTCTTCTTATGAAGCTCTTCTAATTCATCCAGGCGTTGGGTCACAGGTTGTAGCATTTCTATTATATTATTTCTCAGTTCTTGCCTCTGTTTGGTTAGTGCCTGCATTAAAAAACTTGCAGTGAGAGGAGTCTCTTCAGCCATTGACTCACCCCTCCCCAGTGGAGGAGGTGGATGGTATGTCTGGAGCCAGAAAAAAGTCTGTTAAACGCTGCATTTTTCTTCTTTGTTTTTGCCTTTCTTTCCCCCCTTCGGAGCCATCTTTTAAACTTTAAATTTTGATGTTATAGGGGATAAAAATATTTATTTTTTAAGCAGGCTAAGAGCTCGGCAATGGCTTCCAACCCAGAAGTGGGTCAAAACCACTCCCCCATTTCCTACATTCATGATCCTGATTTCTCCCCCAATTCACAACACAGGAATTAATTAGTAAGCAAGACTTGAATGTGATTCTAATCTGTGCAGTTCTAGTTTTTGTTGCTTATATACTATTATGTAGTGGGTTTAAAGCACTGCAGAGATGAGATCATAGTGAGAACAGCTCTTTATTAAGGGCAGGGTGATGGCTGCTTCCACAAAAGACTGACTAAGGGTCTGTGGGCCAAACCTATATACAACTCTAATCTCCCACGCTAGCTTGCCATTGGTTCATTCAAACAGGCAGGGGTCTGTGCTTGGTGTAGGGCAGCAGGTATTTGGATCCCACTACCCATTGTTATACAGTCACCAAGCTCTGCTTTCCTGGCTCCAATGAACCAGCAGAAAGTACATACTTTAAGGCACATACATATCATTTTCTTTTTATAGTCCATTTCTTCCTTTGTTTCCTGCATTTTTCATTTTTGTCTGCACACATTGGGCCATGCTGGTTTAGCTTGGTTGGCCCTCATATGCTAAGTTTGCTTGACTGTTAGATTGTGTTCAATTTACAGAAAGATCTTTTCTATGACTTTGAAAGGGCTGTCCTAAGAATTGGGCCTCATGGACTGAATGCGTATATGTTGGAGAAAGTCCAGAAAAGGGCAACTAGAATGATTAAAGGGCTGGAACACTTTCCCTATGAAGAAAGGTTGAAACGCTTGGGACTCTTTAGCTTGGAGAAACGTCGACTGCGGGGTGACATGATAGAGGTTTACAAGATAATGCATGGGATGGAGAAAGTAGAGAAAGAAGTACTTTTCTCCCTTTCTCACAATACAAGAACTCGTGGGCATTCGATGAAATTGCTGAGCAGACAGGTTAAAACGGATAAAAGGAAGTACTTCTTCACCCAAAGGGTGATTAACATGTGGAATTCACTGCCACAGGAGGTGGTGGCGGCCACAAGCATAGCCACCTTCAAGAGGGGTTTAGATAAAAATATGGAGCAGAGGTCCATCAGTGGCTATTAGCCACAGTCTGTGTGTATATATAAAATTTTTTGCCACTGTGTGACACAGAGTGTTGGACTGGATGGGCCACAGGCCTGATCCAACATGGCTTCTCTTATGTTCTTATGTTCTCTTATGTTGCCCATCCTTTGTGTCAGTGTCCTGCAGTTACAAAATGGACAGGCAACTATTGGTGCTTGGAGGGGAATTACTACTAGACACATCCCCTCAGTCTATCCAACATCCACAAATAAGTCATAGCATCAGCATAGTAGCCTATGCAGTTATGTGTGAATTAAATAATCTGCCATTTTTGTGGAGTATAGATTGCAGAATTCCACTCTTGGTTTATTGGACCCCTAGGGATGATGCTATAATCAACCTGGGAAGAAAGATGGGGCTGCCAAATGGGATCCTGATTTCTCCCTCCACATGTTGATTATATCTGCATAGGACAGGGATGGCCAAACTTGCTTAACATAAGCAAATAAACATCAGATGTTTGAGAGCCACAAGACATGGAGGCCGTTTTCGCACTAGCGTTTGCTCCGTCGTAGCGCCCCATTTACCTCCGGATCTTCTCTTGGATTTCGCACATGTTGCTCCGGCGCTGCGGTTTGCTCCGGCGCTACAGGGATTTTACGCCGGAGTATGTTTTCCAGCATGTTGCCGGAGTTTCCGAAAACCTCCGGATCCACTCCGGATCCACTCAGCGGAGTTTGCTGTGGGAAATCCATCCACGCCGGATCGACTGCTTTGTGGGCGTCACCCTCCCCCTTTTCCGTCCTCCCACCCCATCCACCCTCTTGGCCAATCATCACCCTTTCGCGGCGCTTCCCCGAAGTGCCGGCGCAACCATTTTTTTTTTTTAAAGCATCTCAGTTTTGCGTAATAGCGATATTTCGAAATAACAACCCCTCCCGGAATAGCCTCAATTGCAGTTTTTTTTGCAATGTTGCGCTGTCTCTCCGCTGTTACACCATTTCAACGGTGGATGCATTAATGTTTTTTTATTTTTTTTTTTACTTCACTAAACCGAAGGGTCATTACGGGTGATGTTTCGTTACTTCGTAGTTGCGTTACAAATAACACATTTCGGGGGATACGTGATTATTGATAATATGCATTATTATTGGTAGGGTGTTAGGTTTGCGAGACTCTGATGGGTGCTATGGCGAGGGTCTCGCGAGAATTGCGGACGATACATTATAGTTGAGGGTGTTGGGTCTCGCGAGAATTGCAGCTGCGGAGCTAGAATCAGGGAATCGCCCACAGCATGCTGCCGATGCTAGTGGCCAATCATGAGGCGAGAAGCAGCTGTCGTCACAATTTGCAGGAGCCGAACAGAACACTGGGAGGAAGAAGGGACAGATACTGCTGGCCGCCATTGAGCATCTTACTCCCGCCACCGCACAGCAGGTCCGTTTAAGAGAAGCTTGACTTTTATCTTTTATCGCAATAGCGATACTTCGTACTAACGAAACTACAAAACGTAAGTGGTTGGCCGGTGATAGGGGGCCATGGGGAAAACCTTAATGAAACCGCCCCTAGATGAAGGGAGACGTTGGTGTTTGGCACTTATTATACCCGCGACACTCCTCCGCCTTCTGCCTCCCTCCCCCCCCCCCGCTTGCGTGGTACTGTTGATTTCTCTGCATTGCTATAGGTACAAGCGGCGTGAACCCAAGCAGTGCGTTGCAGGAACAGGAACACAGCCAGGTTTTTACTGATGGACATCCAGGCGAGGAGTCATTTCGGGGTAAGTGCGGCCTGCAGTGCTTCTGATAAGTCTTATGTGGAATGTGAAAGCTTTCAGTGGAACTTAGATGCATTGCCCAGCTTACAATTGCTGAGCCATTGACCCTGCGTTTCCTGCTTCATGTATGAGCAGAACTGCTCCTGAAGACATGTTATAGCACAGATTTTTAAGGTAAGCATGGGCTTTGCAGCACTAACCATGGAGAGGAATGAGTGTGGTGTCAATTTCAATTCCAGGTGACTTTGAGGAGGAAGAAGGGTGCTTTATCCAGAGGGGAGGACCTGGAAAGCCGTCTGGACCATGAAGATGCGATGGAGTGCTTTGACCGAATGCTAGCTTCTGAAGAACGCAGGTTCACTTTGCAGGGAGAGCGTGACACAGGCTTGGTAAAGAATTTCGAACAGGCCACAAGGTAGACTGTGGATGTTATGAGGGCATCTGTTGATATGCTAGGCAGCATTGCCCAAATTTTTAGGGAAGGTCGGGCACAGGGAAGGGTGGGTGAGGCACCAGCCACTGCAACATCTCCACCATATGCAGCATCTCCACCATCTGTCACACATAGCTTCTGCCGGGATTGAACTCAGGTCGTGATCAGAGAGCTTGGACTGCAGTACTACAGCTTTACCACTTTGTGCCACGGGGCTCCTCTAGTATCTCTGGTATTTTATGGCACAATGGCCTTGCCTGACGAAGTGATATTTGTGTCAGATCCAGCCCTCATTCCAAATGACTTTGTCACCTCCGGCCTAAGATAAGTGTTTGTCAGGTGCTAAAGACTACTAGTGTGAGGGAGTTCACCACCTCCCTAGGCAGCTGATTCGACTGCTGAAATGGTGACCCATTAGGGTTTTCAAGGCAAGAGCCATTCATAGGTAGTTTCCCCTTGCCTGCCTGTGTCACCACCCTGGTATTCCTTGCTGGTCTCCCATCCAAACACTAACTAGGGCTGACCCCTGCTTAGCTTCTGAGATGGAACATCAGGCTAGCCTGAGCTACCCAGATCAGGGTGGAAACCTAAAAAGTGTGTTTGTGGCGGAAATCCTCAGAATGTGTCAGAAGTCCTGATTTTTTGAACTGCACGGATGTCCTTTAGAAATGAAATATCATGTTTTTTAAAATTCTATTAGCTTGGAACCATAGGGCTCAGTACGAAATAAGGCATAGTGGGTTTTGGATAAGGCTTTTTCTTCCTCCCTTCCCCCGAATTCTTTTTCTGGACTTGCTATAGTTGCTTCACTTGCCAAGTCCTTTTTCCACACATAAGTGACTTTTGCTTTAATCAGGGAGGCCACCTGTCTTTCAAGAAGATCCCTAATAAAGTCTGAATGTAAAGCATTTGAACCCTTCACAAGCCGAGATATCAGCTTCTCCCCACCCAAAATAAATTGGGAAACCAATTTATAAATAAATTGGCAGCTTCACCTAAACTGTGACTGCAGCGAAACTCATGGGCCACTGCCTTCAGATATAGCTTGCCCGGTTTTGGCAGAGCCTGCTGTCTCCTGCACCCTGCTCAAGTGGCAGTGTGGCGGCTTCCCGTAGGGGCAAGATGATGTTATTTCATTGATTACATGTTGTGCATGTTGTTATTGATGATGTTATCTCAGTGCTTATACCTGCACGGGCAGGCTGTTCCTACCTTAGCGATTATTACGCAGCAGCTGTGTACAGCTGATGTTGTGTTCTTGTCCGGTTAACGCACTTTTAATAAAGTTATGTTTTGCAAAGGTCCCAGCTCGGTGTTTAGGTAAAGAAAAACGATATCTTCAGGTTTCAACATTAACAATAATTTATTACAACTGACAAACATATATACACCTTTAAACATATATACACCTTTAAACATATATACAACATATATACAACTTTATTCCTCCAACCCCCCACCCCTGGGCCGCTCCTGCCTCCGGACATGCCGCTCCAGGGCGTCAATCCGGCGTGTGAAGGCGCTCACTGGAATTTAGAAAAGAAGCAAGTAAGTGCAACGCCCTCAGTAATGTACGCACAGCAGTCAATCACTCACAAGAACCACCCATCATGCAAAATAGTGAGCACTCACACGCTGAGCGGCAGAGGGCCTCCAGCCGGGCAATGGCCTCCAGCGGTGCCTCCGGTGCTGGGCGCCGCTCGAGGGCCTCGACCCGTTGGATGAGGGCCTCCATTTCCGGCGCTGATGGGCGCCGTTCGAGGGCCTCGACCCGTTGGGTGAGGGCCTCCATTTCCGGCACTGATGGGCGCCGCTCGATGGCCTCGATCCGGCGCATCAGGGCCTCGAGACGGGCAATGGTGTCCTGTGCTTGCTGCACCGGCTCCTCCACCACTGAAATGCAAGCACACCATGCATGCACATTAGAAAATTATAGGCATGTGTGCATTGTATAGCACATACAATGCACACATAGCATGTGTGCATTGTATAGGCATGTGTCCATTGTATAGCAACATTAGTTCGCAGTGCCCTGAGAGGCAGCTCAGCAAACCCACCTGCCTCTCTGGCCGGATCACCGCCCTCCTTTAATCATTTTAATCATTAATTTTTTTTTCTGAACGCCCTGCGCACATCGCTTTTTAATGCCTCTAATGTGCAGTAACCCAGAGGTGGCTGCTTTGTCAGGTAATGTACCTTCTTGCTCCTCAGTACCCTGCTGCTCATCCTCCTCTCCCCCCAAGGGTGAGCCTGGCCGCTCTGCCTCGCCTCGTGGCCCTAGAGACAGGTAGTTAGTGCACTCCTGTACTCATCTGACAGGGCGGCTAACAAGGGCTGCAACATCATATTTATTAGAAACTTGCATGCCATGCCTATTGATTTCTATCTGCGGCTCAGCTCAGCGAACTCACCTGCCTCCTCAGCGCCTCCCGCCTCCTCAGCGCCTCCCGCCTCCTCAGCGCCTCCCGCCTCCTCAGCGCCTCCGGCCTGCTGGGCTGCTGGGCTCACACCGCCTAAGATTTGCAAAAGTAAGCATTATGTTATTATCTTGAACCCCCTGCGCACATGGCTTATTAATGCGTTTACTGCACAGTAACCAAGAGGCGGCCGCTTTGTCAGGTAATGTACCTTCTTGCTCCCCCGCACCCTGCTCCTCCTCTCCCTCCGATGGTGGGCCTGGCCGCTCCGCCGTGCCTCGTGGACAGGTGTCAACTAGAAAAAAACCAAACAATGAAACTCATACATGCAAGTGGTGTGAATGAAAGCACACATCATATGTGAAAAATGCACTGTAACCTGCAGGTAATATGTACTGGATCAGGACGGCACATCAGGAAATAGAATGGGGTGGGGGCGGGGTGTTGGATCCAATTAAGGAGGTTTCTGTGATCACCCATGGCCCCCCCCCATTCCACCAGGAATGCTCAGCAGAGCATAGGAAGGTTTGGCTGTTGGATCCAATTAAGGAGGTTTCTGTGGTCACCCATGGCCCCCCCCCCATTCCACCAGGAATTTTCAGCAGAGCATAGGAAGGTTTGGCTGTTGGATCCAATTAAGGAGGTTTCTGTGGTCACCCATGGCCCCCCCCCATTCCACCAGGAATGCTCAGCAGAGCATAGGAAGGTTTGGCTGTTGGATCCAATTAAGGAGGTTTCTGTGGTCACCCATGGCCCCCCCCCATTCCACCAGGAATTTTCAGCAGAGCATAGGAAGGTTTGGCTGTTGGATCCAATTAAGGAGGTTTCTGTGGTCACCCATGCCCCCCCCCATTCCACCAGGAATGCTCAGCAGATCATAGGAAGGTTTGGCTGTTGGATCCAATTAAGGAGGTTTCTGTGGTCACCCATGGCCATTACATTACAGTAATAAGGCAGTAATAAAGAAGGGAGGGGTGTGTGTGGCGTTTTTGTGTTGTGTGTGTGTGTGGTGTTACTCACAATCATGATGACGGTCCTCCCAACGGGGCCGCCCCGCCAACTCCCAAAGACGCACCATGGCGTCATGGTACGGCGTCCGGCCTGACGCCCTGGGGATACCGCCCCAAGCTTCAAGGCTAGCCATGAAGCTGCAGCGGAGGCGTTTGATTTTTGACCGGCACTGCGCGGCAGTCCGGTCAAACCCCCTCCGCTGCAGCCTCCGGGCTATCGCCGCATAGATGTGGCTTGTGTTGAGGTGGGTGCTCGACATCACCTCGGCAGCGTGCCCGCTCCTCTCAACAATATCGAGCATAGCCAGCACCTCCTCCCGCTGCCAGAACGTCCCTCTCCTTCCCCTGGCTGCCATTTCGAACTAACGCTCTTTCGATGTTGCGAAATAGCAGCCTCCCCTTTCTGATTTGATTTATCCAATCATGTGGAAGGCATATCCTGATTGACAAGGCAAAAACAGACCCAGGCCAGAAAAACGTGTCAGAAACCCCTGGTGCACCAAAAAATTACCCCCCCCCCCACAACCACCACCAAAGTAAATGAACGCAGTGCAGTTTATAATGCTCAAAACTTTATTCGCTGTAACGGGAAGCAGCCTAAGTAAACGCAGGCATAATGATAAGAAATATGTAGTATTACTGGGTGGAAGTATCTACTCCGGAACCACTCAGCGGAGTTTGCTGTGGGAAATCCATCCACGCCGGATCGACTGCTTCGTGGGCGTCACCCTCTCCCTTTCCGTCCTTCCACCCCATCCACCCTCTTGGCCAATCATCACCCTTCCGCGGCGCTTCCCCGGAGTGCCGGCGCGACCTTTTTTTTTTTTTAAGATTAACAGTTTAGCGTAGTAGCGATATTTCGAAATTAACAAGGGAAAAAAAAACCCCTCCTGGAATAGTTTCCCCCCCCCCCCTTCTCCAGTATACATTATACATTATGGTCGATACATTATGGTTGATAGCATGTTTGGTCTCGCGAGAAATTCAGGGGTGTTGTGGCGAGGGTATCGCGAGAATTGCGACCGCTGAATGAGGATCAGGGAATCGCCCACATCACTGTTAATTAGCCAATGCTTGGAGGCTGCAAATGCTAGTGGCCAGTCATGAGGCGAGTGGCAGCTATTGTCACAGCTTGTATGAGCCGAACAGGACACTGGGAGGAAGAAGGGACAGATTTGGCTGGCCGGCATTGATCAGCTTACTGCCTCCACCGCACAGAAGCTCCGTGCAATGGCGTCCAGCGGCAGGGCAATGGGGGCTCGTGGAGTTTCTTGGCGGGAGGCAGAAACAGAAGCCTTGTTGTCCATTTGGGTTGAGGATAAGATCCAGAATGCGCTGGCCTCTAACCGCAAAAACACCTATGTCTACGAGGCTATATCTAAGGCCATGCATGCCATGGGACACAAGAGGTCGGCGCTTGAGTGCCGAACGAAGACCAAGGGCTTGCGCGCGGACTACAGGAGATGCGTTAGCCACAATGCAAAGACTGGAGTATCCCCATTTTACTGCGCTCACTTTGATGTGCTGCACCGCATCCTTAAGGATGATAAGTCCGCGCGTCCCCCCAACATGAGGAGAAGCTGGACGGCGAAGTATTACAAGGCAAACAAGGAAAACTTGCCGCTTCTGGGATCAGATAACATCGTTTCCGCTGACCTGCAAACAATCAACGCCGATGATCTCCGCACGCACACCACTGTGTCACCTCCAGGTGAGTATCAAGGCGATGCGGTGCCCCTGAGCCCTGTACTTTTATGTGTATGGGGTTCCGTTCTCGCCCCTAAGGAAACCCACGCAGAGGATTCCTCAGTATATATGTGGGTCGCTGTGGGTTCGCCGGTGATTGGGAGGCATGGGGGAAACCTTAATGGAAATTCCCCTAGATGAAGGGAGACGTGGATGCTTGCCTCACTGTACTGTGCACTTATTAGACTCGCAAAACTTCTCTGCCTTCTGCGTTAACACTGCTGATTTTCCTGCATTCCTATAGGCTCAAGCATCGTGACCACAAGCGATGCGTCGCAGGAGCAGGAACAGAGCCAGGAATTTAGTGCTCAACAACCAGCAGAGGAGTCCTTGCGGGGGGGTAAGTGCCTCTGATTAGTCTTATGTTGAATGTGAAAGCTTTCAGTGGGACTCGGAATTACTGCCCAGCTTACAATTGCTGACACCGATGCTGCTCCTGAACACATGTTATAGTGAAGAACTTTACGGTAGGCAGGGCTTTTCAGCACCTTGCACGTTAAGGAATGAGTGTTGTATCAATTTCAGGTTGCTTTGATGAGGGAGAAGGGTGCAGTATTCAAACTGGAGAATCTGGGGATGCTGTCCTCTCGGAGCAGGAAACAGAGGAAGGAGGTATGTTTCGGGGATTTCTGCGTAAACTGCAGCAGCGGTGCCAATGCCTGCAGCACAGTAGTGCAGCTTGTAACATAGCTGAAACAATGGGTGCACTGCCAGAGTTCTCCAGGTAATGTACTCCTTCCATCCTTCTTCTTTCAGATGCTTCAGGAGATCATCTGCCGGTGTCATCAGCACAGCAAAGAAAGGAAGAGAGTGCGCAGAACGAAGCTCAACGTCAGCGAAGGGTTGCCTTGCTTAATAATGTGGCTAAGGAGATGATGATTCAAAGCCGTCAGGATCATGAAGACACAATGGAGCGGTTTGACCGTAAGCTTGAAGCTGAAGAACGCAGGTTCTCAGTGCAGGGGGAGCGTGATACACAAAACAGGGAGGCTTTGGTAAAGGCTTTTGAAAAGGCCACAAGGGAGACTGTGGATGTTATGAAGGCAGCTGTTGATATGCTAGGCAGCATTGCCCAAATTTTTAGGGAAGGTCGGGCACACGGAAGGGTGGGCGAGATACCAGCCACTGCAACATCCCCACCATATGCAGCATCTACACCATCCGTCACACGTAGGCAGCTGCACCTGGATTGTGACTGCAGCTATAATCGGGGCACTCTGCCGTCAGATATGGAGTACCCAGTTTTGGCAGAGGAATCTATGCCTGAGAGTCAGCCACTCCTCTCTGTGCCTGAGAGTCACAACCCCACGTCTGTGCCTGATACTCAGACCCTACCGTCTGTGCCTGAAAGTCAGAGCGTCCTGGCTCCTGCACCCTGCTCCAGTGGCAGTGTTGCGGCCTCACGTAGGGGCAAGAAACGATCCTGCACAGGGAAGCAGAGGGTGTATTTTGAGCCCTAAAAGCACTCCCTTTGGAACATCTGATGATAACTCCATTGGATTATTGTTAGGCTGCCCCTAACGTGCACTGCTGTCTATGACAGATGCTTCTTATGTTGCTGTTTTCCAGCAATGTCCCCTTCATGGGTACCAGAACCAATGCCCATCAAGGGAAGGTGTGAGTTGCAGGCATTGTTTACATGTTGTGCATGTTGTTATTCATGATGTTTTTTCATTGGTTATACCTGTTTATATGATGTTATTTCATTGTTCACATGCTGTGCATGTTGTCATTTATGATGTTATTTCATTGTTTATGCCTGCACAGGCAGTGTGCTCCTAGCTATTGCTTTGTTCCTCTGATGTTTACGCACTTTTATTAAAGTTATGTTTGCACTTCTCCCTGTTCAGTGTCTAGGTAAAGGAAAACGACACCTTAAGGTTTCAACAGTAACAATAATTTATTTGAACAAACAACACATTTAAGAGAATGAAACTCTATTCCCCAACACCCCCACCCCTCCCAGCACCCCCACCCCTGCTTTGTCAGGCAATGCACCTTGTTCCCTCAGGCCAACCAGCTGAGGACCCTCATCATCCTCTTCCACCAGGGGTGGGCCTGGCTGCTCTACCGCGCCTCGTGGACGGTTGTCGACTGCGGTTGGATATAGAAAAGAAAAAAGTAATTAGACTCATGTGAATGAAAGCACACAGCAGCTGTGAGAAATGCACTGGAATCTGCAGTGCCACTTATTGGACCAGTAATATCATAACAGGGGAGGGTGGATGGTGGGGGGATCCGCAGAAACACCATGCATTACAGCTTTTTTCTTAGCTTTAGCAATAGCATAAGAAAATGTAAATTTCTTGAGCCTTCTCCTTTATGGTTGTAGGATTGCATATTACATCTAATAGGGGAGGGCTGCAACCACACCTGGATCAATAGCGCTGTTATTACAAACTGCCCATGATCTGTGCGTGTGAGAAAGAAGATATTATATGATCTGCCTGAAGTAGCACCATTGTTGTGTATCTGATTGTTCAACTCTTTTAATATTGTCTGTTTACTGTCTATGTTATGCTGTTAGCTGCCTCGAGTCTGTATGGAATGGGCAGGATATAAGTATAATGTAAATAAATACATACAACTTCAAATTTTATTTGATTTAAAATATTTATAAAAAACTTTCCCAGTAGCTATATTGTTCAATAGCAAATTAAAATACAAACAATAATAATGAAAATATAAACAAAGCACAAAGAAGCCATAGAACATTTTAAGTGATTTATTTATTTAGTATCCAAATAGTTCCTGATAAGAATGGTTTTACACCAGCAAGGCTTATCAGAACTGGGATGGGTGGGTGTGGGTGGTAGTCTGTGCACAGACCTGGTGCCTCCCCATGGCACACATTCCACCAGTAAGGCATATCAGAAACTAGAAGGGTGAGGGTGGGTGGGGAAATTGTACTGTACTGCCATAAAGCAGTAATAAAGAAGGAAGGGGTCGCTGCCAGAAAGTGCAAAATCAAAATTCATCCATCCAATCATGGGGAAGGCATTTTATGATCGGCAAGGCAAAAACAGAGCCAGCCCAGGAGCACGTGTAGGACCACCGGTGCACCGAAATATTGCCCCCCCCCCCCAACCGCAACCAAAGTAAATGAACACTATGCAGTTTATAATGCCCAAAGCTTTATTCGCTGAAACGGGAAGCAGTACAAACAAACTCAGGTATAACGTTAAGGCGATTATACATAGAACGATTGAAACAGCGTAACTTCGCAGCACCGGAAAAGCAGTCTTTCATTCAAGGGCAGCGGCAGCGAGAGGCATGGGGGACGGAAAGCCGAAGAATCATCTCCTTTGATAAATATATTCTGCGACAGCATCCCGCACAGTCCTCCCACTCTCTAACTGCCTCCTGTTTATAACCCTGAAGTCTGGTTCTTCTTGGTCTGGGAGGAGCGTTATCTCCTTATCTGGAATGTCCAGGTTGACCGCATGTCCCTTTCCCTCACAAATATTGTGCAGAGTCACAGATGCGGTCACGATGGAGAAAATACTCCGGTACTGCGCGTTCATTCGCGTTAGCAGGACACGCCAGCGAGCCTTAAGCCTCCCGAAAGCACGCTCCACCACGTTCCTGGCCCTGGCGTGTTGCTTGTTAAAGTGCTTCTGCACGGGCCCGACGGGTGTCCTGTACGGGGTCATCAGCCACGGTCTAAGGGGGTACGCTCCGTCGCCCAATACAAGCGCAGGTATGGTTACATTTCCCAAAGTCACCGTGGGGTTCCCCGGAACCCAGAGCCCTGCATCATTGCCAGAGCAGAGATGGCTGTTCGCGAGAACAAAGGCATCGTTGGTCTTTCCGCTGTGGCCGAACTCTGCATCCACGAAGCGTCCTGTGTGATCAACCGTGCCTTGGAGGATCATGGAGCAGAACATCTTCCGGTTGCAGAACTCCTCCGATTTGCCCCCAGGCGCCCGTATCGGGATGTGCGATCCATCCAGAGCAGCCACCGTATGCGGCATACCGAGCTTACCGAAGCCATCCATAATCTGTAGAGAAATTGAGTACAATGGATCAGGGATATTTCAACTTCCACTGTATTAGCAATAGAGAATCACATCAGGGTCAGATATATCGATGTTACGTTATAACGCAAAACTAGGGAAAAGAAAAAAAAATACACACCGTTCCGATGTCGTCACCGAGGCACACGACCTTTGAGAACAAACGTTTCTCGATGGCTTCGCAGATCTCCATCACAATCCCATGGACGGTGGTAACGCCGATCCCGAACTGCGTGCCGACTTCCCGATAGGCGCTTCCGGTAGCGAGGTACCACAGCGCTACCGCGAGCCGCTTCTCAGGGTGGACCGGAGACCTCATCCTTGTGGTTTGCCTTTCCAGCTTGTCCTTCAAAGCGGCATAAATCTCCATAAAGGTCCCTCTGGTCATCCGGAAGTTATCCAGCCATTGCTCGTCGCCCCAGTACACAAGCACAAAGTTCTCCCACCAGCCGAGTTCACGGGGGAACACCCAATACCTGGGCGCGAACCGGATACCGGCAAGGTAGTGCCATCTACGTTGCTGGCGGCGACTGCCACCTCTAATCAGCCGAAGCCGGGCGTCAGACTTCCTAGAGGCGGCCAGAGATTTCGGTGATCCAAGTCCATGAGCGAGGAGTTTTTCTCCGGTGCGGAGCACTTGGCGCGCGGCGTAGATACACAAAATCAGAATATCCACTGCTGAATAAAGCAGCGCCATAGTCTCGTCATCAGGATTCTCCATTGTGAATGCTTCTGACGATACGAGGCAGTGTGGAGGACGCCGCTGCGGCCAGTATTAAAACAGAGCCGTCACGTGATGGTTTGCCCGCGAAAAAGGGGATTCTCTATCACGTTGTCGCGTTGTTACGTTGTTACGTAATTACGCAACTAGAATGACGTTTAAAAAAAAATGATTGACAGGGCATCGACTCCAGTCGATGCCACTGGGAAAACGCCGGTGGGAAAACGATTTGAGCCGGCGCTTCAGGGAGGGCGACTCCGCAAAGAGTCACTAGTGGGAAACCGAAAAAAGTGATCCGGAGATAATTGCGCCGGGGAATAAGGGGAGCAAACGCTAAGTGGGAAAACGGCCGGAGAGAGGCAGGGAGGCAGGAAAATAGATGGGGAAGGGAGGAGAGAAAACAAATAGATGGGGAAGGGAGGAAAGAAAGCAACTTTAATTTTAAATGCATACTCCAAGCCACAGGCTGGCTTGGAAAAGTGATTGAAAGAGAGAAATGCCTTCTCCAAGTCAGATGATGAGACAATGTGAGCTTTGAGAGCCACATAATATGTATGAAAGAGTCATGTGGCCACCCCTGGCAGAGGACTTAAGAGTGATGCTAAAGCAAACTGAGGGGGGGGCTTTCAATACTCTTTGTTTCTTAAGTTATGACAATTCTATTCTTGGAAGCCTGCACAAGAAGTTTAGATTACTTGTATAATGTAGATGGTTCGACTGTTTAGCAAACATTTCCCAAAGTGCAGAAAGTGACAGAATATCAAAGTTAAGTGGTTACAGCTCTACAAATACAGAAAATGCTGAGGGTATCAAATTTGTTTTTAACTTTATAGAACCAGCAAAATGACTTTAAAAGTGCTTTAAATTACTGGAGTAAAAGCCTTACCACTGCTTTATAATTTTATGAACCCAGAAGCCCTATATAGTTAATCCTGCCCTGCCTTGTTCCACCAGTGCAGAACTCCCACTGGGAATTTAAGGACTGAGCAGATAGAAATGACAGAAATGAAAGAACAACAAAAACAAGAATAACTGAAAAATCATCCAGGAAATGAACACAGAATGGAAAATCAGTATGCATGATTATCACTGGTGATGGTCTACACATGTATGTCACATACCCTGGCTTCCCAACAAAATAGCTGAAGGTGGGGCAATTGGCATAACCTGCCTCTTGGATCTCTTATACTTAGGATTTCACCATTAGATATATGTTGTAGCAATGTCATAGCATAAGTGTGAGTAAATAACTTAATCCCTTGTGCTGATCACATTTAGTGCATTAAGATAATTCCAACATGGTTTGAGGCCTCCAGAATCATGAATTGATAGACTACCCAGTTCTTTTGTTTCTGGTAAAAGCTTCAAAGACAACTTTTGTCATTAGCTATAGCCAAACAGATAATGCCAAAACTGGCTTTGACAAAACAGACATGGTATCAAGGGCAACAGAAATGTGTCAGCTATGATTATCCGTAGACTTTTCAGGTTCATCCTACACTTTCCTTATTCCTTACTTCCCCTTTTTAAATATGTGACTGGCAGTTGTGGAATTTATGTGGCTGGTCAGAGATGGCATGTGAGATTGACAGGTGGGTGATATATGGAATTTTTATTAGCCTAATCTGTTTATAAAGAAGAACAGCATTAATATTAAATGGCAGTTTTGCACACAAGGATGGAGGAATCTTTACCAGTTTCCCAGCAATTTTTAATGTTATTATTTTTAAGGCCTGTGCAAGGGGCTAGTGCAAAGGGAGACAGAGGCTTTCTGCAGTCTATGATTTCACTAATACATTGTGCTGATCTCAAAACAAACACCAAAACTGAGTGGGTTCTCACATTGCCAGTGCCCCAGATAAGTAAGACTTATATTGGCCAAATGCATTACTTGGGATCTGATTGTGATTGGTCCCATTCTGCTAGCTGCCTTGTGTGCTATGTAAATAATAGACAAGTGGGATAAAAATAAATAGCTGAGTGAAGTTCCACCGGTCATAAAGTGCTGAGTAAAAATTGTCACATGAAAGGACCAACTCATCATAAAAAATGGAGACTGTGCCAAAAATGCATCACAGCTATGTTTTAATTTGACTTGAGTTTTCAGAACCAACCATCTTGGAAGCGGAAGCAAAACTGAAAGTTCTGAAATCCCAGCGTGAGCGCAGTCTTTGGATATGTGATTACTTTGTATTTTGGCCACTAGGTGGCATCAAACCAGAAATATTTAAAGCATTACACCTGTTTTCTAATCTACTCCAGAGTGGGACATAACCCACAAGATCACCTTTCAACTTTCTCTCTTCTAGACTGAAGAATTGGAACCTATCAGCCCTGTCTTCCTATGAAGAGCGTACCATCCGCCTCAACGATGCTGCACAAAACCTCAGATCACTGCTCCTCAGTTTCTTACCACTCAGGGAAATGGAGAGAACAAAACAGTACTTTTGCGAGGGGATGATGGTGATCTGTAAGTGACTAATAAGGAAGTATTAGTTTTTAAAATCTGAAGTTGTTATATATCCATTAATTGCTAGACTATGTATCACGTTTCATGTAAATTAACTACACTTACATTGGTTTATGAAGCAAGTTTGACCTTTCCACATTGTTTCCTGGTTTATTGAATATTTTTAATATGGAAGGAGCATTTAGCAGCCTAAAGTGAAGCTGTGATTTACGGAGAGTAAAGAAAACTACTGAGTGCATTGATTTGCCAGCTGGATATTAGGGGGAGAAGCTTTTTTGAAACGCTAATATTACAGTTAAACTGGATGTAGAGATTTAGTCATTTCTACACCACCCTAGTCTATTTGAGCAATTAAGTGGAAATTACAGGCTATGGCCTCAGACCCTGCAGTTTATGCAAATTTCTATTTGCATACTGAGAATGGTAACAACTCAAAATGAGGCCTGAAGTCTACTCTTGGATGCTACTTGCCAGAGCCTGTAGAGGGCCAGGAAGTGCTTAGTTGAACAGCATTGCTGGAGACTTTGGGAGCAATCCTGTCTACTTAGAAGTAAGTCCCCTTTGGTTCAATGAGACTTACTTCCAGGAAACAGTTCTCAAAACTTCAGCATTTGCATAAAAGCCATCTGCACCGCATGCAATCTGGAAGAGAATAAATTTGCTTGCAGATCCAAGCAATTCTGTACTAAGTGTAAAATAAATAATTTTATCACTCTGTCCTAAGGGAAGACATTATTTTATGAGCAGGAGACCAACATTACCTGGACACTTTGTAGTTAATCAGCATCTGAAAACAAACTGTTTCCTCACAGTCATTCTTGATCCTTAGCATTTTCTATCCCATCCCTCCTCTACCTATGCTTTTCCATGTCAAATATTAGATTGCTAGCTCCTTTATGACATGAATTAAGAGTAGGAATGTGATAGACAGGCTAGGTTCTTCCTCTCCCTAAGAGTGACCAATAAGAGCTGACAGAATGTTGGACTGTTGAAAAACATCAGTTAAGAAGGCAGTTGGGAGTTGGCAGCCAGGGAGGTGAGAGGTTGTCTGAGTGGAACTGTGGAAAAGAGCTGTTTAGAGACAGCTGAAAATAGTACATTTGAAACAAAGGATTCCAACTGTGCAAATGGGACCACAGCTGAAAAATTCAGTGGAAACAAAATGTTGTAACTTTTCCTTTACTTTCTGTGGTCCTATGTTAAAACCATAAATAAAAGTTAATTTCTTGTTTTGGTTTAATTCTCTGGGCTGTGTGTCTCAGGGAAAGAAACACATGCACACACAAGTTAAAATCTTGGTCTATATATGTATTATAGCAGCGGTCCCCAACCTTTTTGGCACCAGGGACCAAATTTGTGGAAGACAATTTTTCTAGGGATGGGGGGATGGTTTCAGGATAATACAGTTGTGCACTTTATTTCTATTAGTTTGGTGTG
Source organism: Heteronotia binoei (assembly GCF_032191835.1). Classification (NCBI taxonomy): domain Eukaryota; kingdom Metazoa; phylum Chordata; class Lepidosauria; order Squamata; family Gekkonidae; genus Heteronotia; species Heteronotia binoei. The sequence continues at coordinate 140,278,566 of NC_083223.1, read as the reverse complement.
GTAGTTAAGTGTGTGGACTCTTATCTGGGAGTGCTGGATTTGGTTCCCCATTCCTCCACTTGCAGCTGCTGAAATGGCCTTGGGTCAGCCATAGCTCTCATAGGAGTTGTCCTTGAAAGGTCAGCCTCTGGGAGGGCTCTCTCAGCCCCACCCACCTCACAGGGTGTCTGTTGTGGGGGAGGAAGGTAAAGGAGATTGTGAGCCACTCTGAGATTCTGAAATTCAGAGTGGAGGACAGGATATAAATCCAATGTTGTATTCTTCTTTTTCTTCCTACATTGTAATATATAATGAAATAATTATACAACTCATGAACTGGTTGCTAATAGACCACGGACTGGTACCGGTCCATGGCCCGGGGGTTGGGAACCCTGTATTATAGGACACTAGCTGGAAACCTGTGCTTCACTACAGTATTTAACTACCTTCAATCCAGTTATAATACTGAATTCTGAGTGATTGCCCTCACTTGGAGATTGGCAACAATGGTTTCCCAGGAGAAAATGATTGGTTTGGCTGGTTTTGAGGATGGAGTTTATGGCATTGTACCTGTCTGAGGTTCCATCTCTCCTCAAACCCCTCAAATCACCAGGAATTTCCCAACCTGGAGTTGGCAACCTTATCTCCTTCCCAGCCAACCATCAACCTACTTTGATCTGGCCCTGTGGCTTCAGCTTTCCATTTCCTCCCCCTCCCTGCAGCCTCTACCTAGGAAAAGTACACTTTTTCTCTGCAGTGAGGTCTAAAACAGTTTACATCATTCTTTTCTCCCCTTTTTGATCTGCACAACAACCTTGTGAGGTAGGTTAGGCTGAAACTCTGACTGGTCTGAAATCACAATATGTAGCAAAACAGGAGGGAAGCAACCTCAACAGGGTATAATGACACAGAGTCCAGTCTGTGAAAGCAGTGATTTTTACCTCAAAACACAGAGCTCCACAGCTGAGCAATCAGTGAGAAGGATGTGTACTCTGCAGTCTCCATTAACTGATTTTCATCTCAGAACATAGAGCTCCACAGCTGACCAACCGTCCCGAATTGTGGGTTTCTAGGTCCAGGGGTTTCGGCTGGACATTGATGAGTCAGTCAGGACACCTGTTCAACTGTCTGCAGTCTCTGTTAATTGATTTTTACCTGAGAACACAGAGCTCCACAGCTGACCAGTCAGAGAGATGTGTGTGCAAGCAGGCAGCACCCTGTCAGGCACATAGCAAAGCTTTACCCATTAGAGAAAAAACATTTTACCCCTTTTCACCCCTTTAGGGGTCGAATTTCTAAATTCCCTTCTTAGTGGGTGCTTATGTCATGGAAGGAAAGCACTCCCCAAATTTAGGATTTCTAGATCCAGAGATATGGTCTGGGCGTTGATGAGTAAGTCAGGACACTTGTTTATATACATATGGATGAGTATATGGTGGTAAGTGTGTGACTGGAATAGTGTTTAAGCCTCCAACCCCTATTATTAAAGGGGCTACCCTATCTGCTAATGTCTCTGTGAGTGAAAGGGAGGACTTAAGAGGCTCTCTATATATGTTAAGAGATTTGAAGGGTGATGAGTGTGACATCCTGGCCTCCATTGTACCCTGAACCTGAGAGAGAAAGGTTTTAGAGCGTGGTAGGCACCAGGCCTCAGATTCAGTGGGAGCTCACAGGAGTGCAGCTCCTGAACCTTTCTGAGAGTTCCTCCTCCTCCTTCTGAGAGTTCCACCTCCTTGTCCATTAAATAGTAAGTGCAGCTGCATAACAAGCCCTGGATGAGCTCCACCACCTATTTTTCTACAAAATGACCCCTGGTAGGCATCAATGTTCCCTCTACCCCCCACCCTTACTGAGCAGAGTAGTTCATAAGCTGTTCAGAATAGGACTGCTATAATCTTAAAAATCTGGGCAGGGCAAGACTCTGCATGGCTCCAGATTGCTGCTGACGAAGCTTCCTGTGTTAATGAGCAGCCATTCATGCACAGAGCTTAGAGGGAACACTGGTAGGCACTCTGTATTTGAGCGTGGAAGAAGCATCACAATGTATTTTCTCCATTTGTGTTTTATTCCATTATTTTTTAAAAAGGAATTTCCTTTTACTTTCTTCATTGCATTATTTATTTTATTTTATTTTGGATAGTTATGATATTTCTATGTCACTTCTTCATACTCCTGCTTGAGGCAGGATTTCAACAGAAAATGTGTTTCAATGAGAGATACTTTTCAATGGGAAGCAGATACAGTGAGACTGTAACTTCATTGCTTTCTGTTCAATCAGGAAGAAATTTTCAGGAATTGTACCTGTTATACAATTGACCCTCCCAGTCAGACAGAAAAATGTTTTCAGCTTTAGAGGCAACTAAATTTTAATTTACCTACCAAGCACCTGGAACGTCAAGCAGGCAGGCACCAATAGGCACAGGGAGGCAGCAATGCAGAGAGAGAAGAGGGTTCCAGTATTTTATTCTTATTAGGTTCTCAACTTCTGATATTGTTTTGCAAATTCTAACAAAGAAGAAGCTGGTCATTGAATGACCCACAGCATCAATACACATCTTGCTTGTAGGCTCTAGAAGACTGACAGAAGGGTAAAGGCTCTCTTTATTTTATGGCATTATTCTTACAGTATTCTTACAGTTTTCATGTAGATATATACTGTAAATTCTAATATATAAAATGCTCAAAGGGGGGCAAAACAGGCATTTTGCATTGATGCATTTGGTAGCAGCTACTGGAAGACCGGCAGTAGTGCAGAGATGGCAGATGTTCCCTTTATTTTTAATTATTCATATTATTCACTACTACTCCTATTATTATAGTAATGATAGTCTCTCTCGCTCGCTTTCTGTACAGTTTTAAATTCTAATAAATATAACATTTTCTAAAGTGCTGGGGTAGCTGGCACTTCGGTGTCCCGAAGAATCACATAAAAGAGGAAGCAGGATTTTCTGTCAGGTGTCCCATACAAACAGCAGCACAGCCCTAAAACTGGCAAGCACAGCTAGTGCACGACAGCTCCAAAATGGCAAGTCAGGCAACAGTAAGAAAAGGCAGAGCTGACACATGTAAGCTCCAAGAAAATAAAGGCAGGCGGAAGCAGCAAGGCAACAGTATGGCTCATTCCATCTAACCAGGCTGAGGAATCTCACCAGTGGAAGGCTAACCCTTGGGATGACTAGCTGCTCCTCTGTGAGGCCAACCACTATTCCACCTATTAATTCATGATCTGAATGATGTTGACAGAGATGTAACTATGTCCAATAGGAACTGGATCCCATCTATATGTTGCTGTTCCAGTTTAGCTAACTTATCCCACTATCTGCCATTGCTGTGGTGACCCATCAGGGACAGGTAGACATTTCTATATCCCAGCACAGAGAAGGCACCACATTCTTGATAAATGTTGTGCAACTTCATTTATATACTAGGAAAAAGTGGGAATAAATACAACAAGCTCTAAAAAGAGGCTGTGGGCAAGTGCCCCAGCCTTGGGCATGTAGTGTCACGGGCTGAGGCCGGGTCAGGCAAAGTCCAGGGGCAGTCCAAGGTCTGTAGCTGGTGAGCAAAGAGGGTCCAAGGCGCCAAAACCGAATCACAGTCTAGGTATCGCAGGTCAGAGGTTCAGAAGCCGAAGTCAGGGGGTCCAGAAGTCAAAGCCAAAGTCAGGGAGTCCAGAAGCCAAAGTCAAAAGCCGAAGTGGATGCTAGAACGTCAGGTAAGTGACTAGTTGCTTCCACGAAGGCTCCTCCCAAAGCCCACAGCTATATAGCCCTCTGCTGGCTGTTGCCCATTTGGGCTAATTGCTGGCTCAGAGAGGCAGCCAGGATCCTGCTGAGACTCAAGCATCCTCACTCCAGAAGGGCCAGAATCCTTTCAAAACTCAGGGCTCAGGGAGCGTCTTGCTCATGAGCGTGCCGCCCTCCTCTGATCCCTGAGGTCCTGACGAAGGCGGTCACGCACACGAGCCATCTGAGAGGGCGAGGCAGGGGGCTTGGATCTTCTCCAGCAGGAGGCAGGGGCACTGGTGCAGGTGGCAGGGGCACAGTTTCTTCTGCAGGCTCAGCTTCTTCTGCAGGGTCCCCAGCACCCATGACATGTAGGGTCAATTTGCTGTGGTGTCATACTATGATAAGAACATAAGAACATAAGAGAAGCCATGTTGGGTTTATTTATTTATTTAGTCCAATACTCTGTGTCACAAAGTGGCCAAAAATGTGTGTTTTTTGGCCTGGCCTGGCATGGTTGTGTTATGGTATACCATAGAGTATGCTCTTCAAGGTGACCATTTTCTGTAAGGGAAGTGATCTGACTTCAGTTTCCATCTCCTCCCCCCTCCCTGCAGCAACTACCTAGGAAAAGTACAGTCTTTCTCCACAGTGTGGACCAAAAAAGGAGCAAAGCGACCTCAGCAGGGTATAATGACACAGAGTCCACCCTGCAAAGCAGCCATTTTCTCCAGGGGCACTGATCCCTGCCATTTGGAGAGCAATTGTAATTCTGAGGGATCTCCAGCCCTCCCCTGAAGATTGGTAACAATGGTTCCCCAGGAGGAAATGACTGGTTTGGAGAGTGGAATCCATGGCATTGCACCTATCTGAGTTTCCACCTCTCCTCAAAACCCACCCCTCCTCAAAACCTCTCCAGGCTCCACCTCTCAAATCTCTAGGAATTTCTCATCCTGGAGTTGGCAACCCTCTCTTTTCCAGCCAACCATCAACCTACCTTTATCTGCCTGTCAGATTTCAGCTTTCCATCTCCTCTCCCTTCCCTGCAGCCCCTACCTATGAAAAATACAGTTTTTCTCCTCAGTGCGGGGGTGGGGGGAGCAGTTTACATCATTCTTCTCTCTCCCTTTTGATCTGCACAACAATCTTGTGAGATAGGATAGGCAGAAAGTCTTTGACTGGTCTGAAATCACCCAGTCAGCTTCTACAGCAAGAACCTGGGTCACTTAACACAAGAATAAGTCCTCCAATCTCATCTTTAATGTCACCACTAGATGCTTAACATGACAAATATAAGAGGAAAAACAATTCTTTTATAATATATCAAGATATGATGGATGATGATGGGAAAATCAAATCTTTCCATGAACTTTCAAGCAGTTTGTGGTGGTTGTGAATGGATACATTTCCAGACTGTCTCTGCTCAGTCAAAATATTTACCAAACTTCAAAGTGTGTGTATGTGTGTGTGAATTCACCAGCCAGTGCATTTGTATGTGTAGCTTTCAGGTAGTCCATTCTATACACTTTTGAACCTGTGCCTGACATTTCCCAAAAAGCACTTTCCTGGGGGAATCTTCTTTGGGGAACCATAACTTAGACCCCCCCCCCAATCCAATCTGCATATAACTTGGAGGGCACCTTTCACAGGGTCTATTCCATACACTTCTGAACTTCCTGAACATTTACCTATCGTTTCCCCAGAAAGCACTTTCCTGGGGGCATCTTTTTGGGGGGGGATCCGTAATTCAGACACCATAAGTCCAATCCTCACCAAATTTGGAGGGCAGATAGAGGAAAGTCAGCCAGAGATTCTTTGGGAGTTGTTAACAAACTTGGGGGGGAGGGGGTTCTACCACATCTTGAACCTCACAGTCTGAACCTGTTCATTTGGCTCCTAAACATTTGTGATGGTTCTTGGCTCCCAAACTGGACACACAACAAACCATTAACCAAACACTTTCCCTATGAAGAAAGGTTACAACGCTTGGGGCTCTTTAGTTTAGAGAAGCATCAACTGAGGGGTGACATGATAGAGGTTTACAAGATTATGCATGGGATAAAGAAGGTAGATAGAAGTACTTTTCTTCCTTTCTCACAATGCAAGAACTCATGGACACTTAATGAAATTGCTGAGCAGTCAGGTTAGAATTGATAAAGGAAGTACTTCTTCACCCAAAGGGTGATTAACACATGAAATTCACTGCCACAGGAGGTGGTGGCAGCTACAAGCATAGACAGCTTCAAGAGGGGATTGAATAAACATATGGAGTAGAGGTCCTTCAGTGACTATTAGCCACAGGGTATTGATGGAACTCTCTGTCTGGGGCAGTGATGCTCTGTATTCATGGTGATTGGTGGGAGGTCAACAGTGGGATGGTTTCTAGTGTCCTGGCCCCACTAATGGACCTTCTGATGGCACCTGGGTTGTGGTTGTTGTTTTTGGCCACTGTGTGACACAGGGTATTGATGGGCCATTGGCCTGATCCAATATGGCTTCTGTTATGTTCATATTTTCCCAGTTTATGCCCATCCCTACATAGGCATTCTCTTTTCATGTTGGGAATATAGGCAATGCCTGGCATAGTAAGTATTATCCAGTGAGAGGTTGACTATGAATTACAGCATCCCTGTGAGCTTTGTGGCCCCAGTCAGCCACTCTCCTCTCCATGGATGCTCTAACAACCTCTCACATATTATAGCAAACCAATCACACAGTGTCCCTCACACAGTTCAGTAGCGATGTTAATAGCAAACAACTATAGAGGCTCAGCCTCTAAGAGAAGAGAGCCAGCACAACAAAGAACCAATTTATGAGGGGAGAAAGGTTGGTGTTACGGAATGCACTGGAGGGGAAGGAAGAAGTAAGTTTGAATCACAAGGCAGAATAAAAAGTTAGGGTAGGGCTGTGGCTCAGTGGTAGAACATCTACTTTGTATGCAGAAGATCCCAGGATGACTCTCCAGTTAAAGGGGTCAGTTAGTAGGTGATGTGAAAGACCTCTGCCTGAGACAATATCTGTTGCCAATCTCAGCAGACAATTCTGATCTTGATAGATCAGTTATCTGAGTCTGTATAAAGTAGTTCCAGGTGTTCATGTGATGGAAAGTTGCTTGGAGAGCTGTGGACTGAAGGCCTAAAATCCAAGGTAGAAGAAGACTGCTCTGTCTTGACTTTAGATAGAAAGGGGAATTTTCTCAGTCATGGTTTCATCTGCCACTGCAGAATATTGTCCTCTGCCTCAAACCTAGTGATGCAATGGCTGTGGGCTGAATTTCTTATACAGTTGAGTTACGTGGAACAAGGCTCTGTTAAATTAAAAAAATTCTTGGCCAGAAATTATTCCTATATGACTGTTTCATCAACTCCAGTAAAACTCAGATTCAGTAATCATACAAATTCTTTAGAATCAACAATTATTAATTGATATCCACCACATGATACGGATAGTGCTGAAAATGCCCACTTCCCTCTTACCCTCTCAGTTACTCTTTGGATTAACATCTCAGTGAAAGGAATCTAACAGCAGCATAGTAAAAGTTATGGATCTTGTTTTCTTAGCTATTGGGGACAGGAATGAGGGTGTGGGTGAGCTGTATGGAGAACGTACAAATCTGTTTCTTTGTGCCCAGCTGCTCTATGGAAATGTTATTACTTCATATGTTCCTTTTGGTCAGAGGCATAGTTTGACATATGACCAACTATTGTTTAGTTTGGAGGGTAAAGGAGGAGAGAGGGAATGCATCATGTATTATGCCAACCCACAGCTGGTTTTGCTGAGTGAGATGGATATAAAAACAATTCAGCATTTTAAGGTCTGGGTTCAATCACCCTATGAAAAGTATAGGGAGACTAAATATTTTTAGTCACAAGAGCCTCTATGTTTAATATTGTCTCTCTGCTTCTTAGACCAGTGATCTTCAGCCTTTCTAGATCTGTGACCCACTGAGCATGGGACCCACTGAGCTGCATACATCACGCACAGTCATGTGACAAGAAGAGGGAGAAACAGAGTTATGACCTTACCAGTGTCAAGACCAGGACCATAGGCAACAAACCAAAAGTGCTGGAGACAGAAGACACACATTACATACCAGTCCTTCCAAACTGCAAAAGAAAAAAAAGTTGCTGTATCAAGGATCACAACCCATGGGTTATCAGTCAGGCAGTCAAGTCAGTCAATCAGTAAGTCAATAACTGCATCTGCTCCAACCCCTCAGACAGAAATACTCACTTGAAGGATCTATTAAGAGAACATCACTAGTAGTCACATACTGCTCACACTCAAGCCAGTCCAATATATTATTAATGACATGCAACCCATGCTGTATAATGAAGCTTCCCTTACATGGGAATTGGAGAGCCAGCCTTTTCTTGCTTGCAGACAGCCTTCTAACCTAAAACAACATCTCACCTGCAATGATAAACTTCTTAACAGTAACATGTACTCTGGTACCAAGGCCTGCAACAAACTAAGAGGCCAACTTTGCTCTCATATAGTGATATCCAGGAAGGCACCCCTGTACTTTTTCCCAAGCCATGCACCCCTGGAATGTGATATTGCAATGTAACCCTAGAATATTAAGTGGATACAGCAATGCCCATTTGAATTGGAATGGTCTTTCTTGCACATAAGGGAGACAAATCCAGTTCCTTCTTGACCCAAAGCAGGTCTGTAATGTGGTTCTGGTCCACAAGCCAGACAAACATGATGCCAGCTGAAAGGTTGAGAAGCGTCTATCTTTCTGCTCCTGGGAATGAAAAAGTTTCGCGCACAGAGAGTGACAAATGTGGGCAGTGCCGTAAAATTCCTTCACTCTTTTGGCAACCTTTAAAAGTCCTGTTATCAAAGCATATGACCCAGGAAGCCTCCAACACAAATAAATGGCTTGTCTGTTATTCCTCAGAGCAAGACAGCAGGAACACGAAGGTTAGAGGCTAAGTACTCATCTTGTTGTGAATGTGTGGTATAACCTGTAAACCTGTAAACAATTTTGACTTTTAACAAAGTTTCTATTTTTCTTTAATTAATTGCTAAGGCCATCAAAGTCAGCCAGTCCCCTGACCACTTGATAGATGCCCATCCATGGTTGACACTAAGGGAGAAATCTATCACTTTTGGGGAGCTTCAAAGGAACCAGTTTTGGGAAAAACAAGGCCATAAAGTCATTTGGCCAGTGTAATTAAAATTCCTATGTTGGGGTATGGATCTATGATACGAATGGTCTCTGATTGGATATTACACATATGACACCCCGATTTTCCATTGGTGTGACACTCTGCCCCCTTATTGGGTAGGTTAATTGAGTGATGTGACATAATTTAGCCTAGAAAAACAGACCACCCCACCTGTCAGGTTAGGAGAACGAGGAGCGGGGGTCCCGAGAGCAAAGAGAGAAAAGGAGGAGGTGGCAACCCCCTTCATCCCTTCCTACCCTCAACCCCCCTTCCTCTCAAGAGAAATCTCCCTCCAGAGGCCTTGCATTTCCTCTGACTAAGCCTACCCTGCAAAGATCTAGGTATTGTATCACCTTCCCCCATCCATACTGATTCAGCTAACCTCTTTGTAATTCCTCTTGTATGCTTGAAATTGTTTGATTGGGATGTAACTATCTGAAAACTTATGTTATAATAAAATCCATTATTAACCAAAGGATTTTCAGTGGTCTATCTCCGTAGACAAAGACATAGATCCTATATACCTCACCTCTCGTAGGCCTACCATTTTGAGCTAAGAATATTCCCCAATAAAAAGTTGTTTGAGGTGTAACAGAAAACGGCCATGAGTTTTAGTTGAACGCAAGGGATTGACACTCGCTGAGGTCCTTGGGAATCAGTGCCCATCATGGGCCTCCCTGTTTGTTAGTTTGCCCAGGGGTATCTGGTTGGATTATCATAGGCTAGGGAAAAGTCTCACCTGTGTGCAAAATCCCCTTTCTCAGGCAGAATGCTGTCCCTTTAAGGAGCAGCTCAAGAGAGAGAGAGAGCGCCAGCAGTTTTACCCTTAATGAGCAGTTCTGATTAAGCCAACAGAAACATAATGTTTGACAGAAAGGACCCCTCAGACAAAAAGGAGCCCTCTTCCGCATTCCAAACAATGTTTAAACCCAAAGAGAAGTTAGGCAAACTTCAGAAGTGGCTTATCAAACAAGGAGAGAACCCATGGAAGGGAGGTGTGTTTAAAGGGCCAGATCCACGCACAACTCTGAAAAATGCCTTTCAAGATTTCTGTGAAGGGTTTAAGCCCTGTTCATCCTCTAAAGACAAGTATGCTGCTTGGGGTCTATGGTCAGCACTGGGAGACTGTGCTGAATATGCAAATGAGATGCAAGCTAGTTATGAGGAAGCTTCAGGAAAATTGGCAAAACTAGAAAAGGAATTAGCTGAGAAAACAGAAACAATGCAGAGAGACTCCAGAGAGAAATTACAACAGCTAGAACAGGAATTGACAGAAAAATTGAACACCCTAAAACAGGAGTCTGAGGAGAAGCTAGAGGCTACTGAAAGATCCTACATAGAACAGATAGACACACTACAATATAAGGCACACAACAGATGGGTCTCCTTTGACACAAATTTACGTGAAAAACTGGAATTAAAAGAAACAGAGATAGAGAACTTGTGTGCTGAGAAATATGACCTATTTGTTGACAAACAGGCTTATGCCTCCTCTTCTCTAGACGCTCAGCAGAAACTTAAGGATGCTTTGACCCGTGCTAGTGCAGCAGAACAAAGGGCTGCAGACTTAGAAAAACAACTCACAGAAACTCAGCATGCAGCCAAATTTTTAGTACAGCACCAGTCTGCACGAAAACTTGAGTCTTCACATGATGCCTGCAGGAAAGAAATACACTCCCTCACACGCAAATTAGGACTACAGAAGGCCTGGATTGCCTCTGTACATCTAGGCACTATTTTAGACATGGATTTCTCTGAGCTAGAGCCTTACAGTCAGCAGGAAGATGCTAAGCCCCCTCCCCCTCCTTACAACCCAGACTGGCCACCACTTAGACCAACTAGGCCTACACCTGCCCCACCCCCAGTCACCAGTAAGCCAGTCAGCACTCAGGCTGACACAGACCCCATTTCAGAGCAAACCCCTGAGCCAGCTCCTGTCCAACCCGTAACTACAAGAAATATAGATCCTAGTAACACCATCATTGCACCAAACAACATTAGCCATACTATCTCAGGGTCCTGCTCCTGCTCATCCTTGAATGTGATTTATGTCATCACATGTCAACAACGCCCTTCCACCCTCTACATTGGACAAACATGCCAGTCCCTACGATAAAGAATACATGGACATAAGTCTGACATTAGAATCCTTAACATTCAAAAACCAGTGTGTGGCAGAGGGGCAGGGGAGACATTCAATCTAGGACATTCATTTGTTGGAATGAGAGTAGGAGTTCTCTTACAAAGAAATTTCAAATGGAGATTAGAAAGAGAGGCTGCTGAACTGCAACTGATAACCAAGCTCAAGCCAATGCATCCACCTGGACCTAGGTTTCCTGTCTCATTACCAAGGCTAATTTCTCCATGCTTACTATAGGTATGATCATATGAGCAGTTAGATCTGCCATAGCCACCCCTCCCCTCTGGATTAAATGGATCACACACATTTAATCAGTCTTATCCCTGTACCCTACTATACCTCATGCTACATTGATGGATTAAATAGCCACCGGGAAATTTGGGTGATTTCCCCAGTGAAGTGGCAGGTTTCCAGCTATCTGATTGCCCTGGTGTGCCAGGGACACACATGTGTGGTGTGATGGCTGTACTCCATTTCCAGCACATCCTCCCCCCACACACACACACTCCAAGGAGCATTTGTGTGCTCATCTGCTCCTGTGCATGCACAGTGTGACTATTAAAGAAAAAAACATTCCCCATGGGTCCATGGTTGTGGTATGTTAGCAATATGAATGGCCAACCATGGGCCATTCCCACTTTGCTGCCAGCTTAGCAGCTGACTGATCAATGGGAGGTAGAGCAAAGTCAAGCAGCCATTCTGATTGCAGTCTGCCTCTCTACATATCACACCTAATCCAATTAAACCAGCTATTGTCATTTGACTGCTATTGTAATTCAGAAACCGAAATCACTCCACTCTCCAAGATATAAGGACAGATAGACTCACATTCAAGCTATATCTGAAGAAGTGAGCAGTGACTCATGAAAGATCATACCGTGCCACAAATTTTGTTAGTCTTTATGGTGCTTTTGGACACTTGCTCTTTTCTACTAATATATATTAAAAAGCAAATACATGTCACTGAATCAACATTGTACCTCGGTAAACTCTGACAGCTCCACAGAATCTGGTACAACTCTATCCAAAGTTTCAGATTCAAGGTCTGCAATTTCCTGGGATCTTTTGGAGGATGGACATGATAAATATGTATCTAAGATCATTATAGAAAGAGCAATGCAGAAGTACATGTTCAGCCATTTCAATTTCCTCCCCAGTGCAAGGCCATAAACATCCTAGGACCTAGAGTAAACTAAACTGGCAGGCACCAGCGTCAGAATATTATTATGCTGCCAGATTAATTTAACTCAAACTGTGAATTTTAATTTTTTTAAATTATTAACGGGTTTTTATAATGTTTAGATGTTTTTACTGTTAACTAAGTCTTATCTATTACCTATTGTTATACATGTATAGATGTTGTTAGCCGCCCTGAGCCGCCTTGGCGGGGAGGGCGGGATACAAATAAAATTTATTATTATTATTATTATTATTATTATTATTATTATTATTATTATTATTATTATTATTATTATTATTATTATTATTATTATTATTATCCTGGAAGTTTGGGTATCTCCTTCTAATAAAGCAGACAGAAGAAAATCAAGATGGGCCAGAGTGAAAGCTATCCTGTGTTTGGGAATCAATCGATTAGCAAAATAGTTTGACAACATGAATTTCTTGCTCCTGAAGTGATGGTATCTTGCAGCAGAACTTTAATGGTGCTAAACTTTGATTGCCCATGAGTTAGAACACCAAGAGGCAGCCTGCTCCTGCTTCCTACCCACAATGTCATATCTGTAGAAGCAAGGAGTACCCCACCCAGCTTAGTGGAGTTCCATCCCAAGAGAATCTTGCCAAAGTGAATTACTCAAGCCTTTGCAAGGCAACTGAAGATATTTAGTTATTGAGTACTTACTTGGAATAGTTGCTTGTAAACTGATGATAAACTGACTGCCTATAAAATTGTTGTGTATGCATGCATGCACATGTGCACATTCATGTGCACGCATGCACACTCACACACCTTTAAATTCTGTAAAGCAGCCTTCGTCTTTATTCTAAAAGAATGGGGCAGAAGTTTAATACATACATTTTGTATTAATGTAAGAATAACTCCTAATTTGTTTCTAAACCCAACTGAAGATGCTGGTTTTAACATTTAAAAAATTTAAAGCCTGATGGGATCACCACAAACATGATGTTGTTATGGACTCGAAACTGGCACACACAGTTGCTTTGTTGCTATGATGACAGCAACATTAATACCCCCTTTAAAATAGAAATTAATGTTGACCCTCAGAGTGTTTCCATTGAATGCCAAATGTTGCATCAAAGGCAGTTACATGCTTAGAAATAAATTATGTCAAGATACAACATCATGTGTTTTTTCATTCTTATGAAATAATCCTATTTCCAGAGTCCAAATATTCTGACCACTTGGGACCAATGAGAGTACAGTATGAAGACAAATCAGAAAAATCAGTTCTTGCTCAGAAATCAGTTGTTCCATTACTTTACAAAACCAGATCGACTCCTTTTCTTCCAGAGTACCATACCGAAAATAATATTTTAAGATTCTGACAGTTAATGAAAATGAACAGACTTGCCTAAATCTTCAGTTCCACTATTTAGGAAGAACAGTCCAAGGCAGTTGCCTGGCAATTTGGAAGTGAAGAAAGTCTGTGTTGGTTTGCCTGCCAGCAACTGGTTGAATCATCTGGGATGCAAGAGGCAGATTTTTCTTCTGTTCCCCCAAGCAGTGGTTCAAGATGGTTGCCAAATGGTTCCAACAATCCATCTTAACTGGTTGTTACTAAGTGAGCTTAGGGTTTACAGTTAAGTAATTCTGAAAATACAAGTCTTCCACATTTCACTTTTTAAAAGTTTTATTGATTTAAACTACAAAAGAAAGAAGCATTGCAAATACATAAAAAGAAAGGGAAAAGGGGCTTTGACAGAATGGGGAAAACAGAAACCGAAACCAGTACAAATATATCAATTATAATTCCACTTCCCAATAAAATGCTCAGATCATTCCACCTACAAGTATAAAAATCTCCTTAAATATTACCTTCCTTTCTTCCTTTACCAGAATAAAAAGGAATACTTTCTTTTAATAAACTAGTAAAGCAATGTAAATCTAAATACTTCTTTTTAAACACAAACTAAATATAACCAGTTAAGAAAAAAAGATTTTTTCTTTCAAAACTGTTCCAACGTCAATTTTATCTAATTTAACTTAAGCCTATTATAAGCACTAATTAGATTGTTGATTTAGCTAAATCCTTATTAAAAGAAGCACATAAAAATCATTTCTTTGTCCTTAGCAAATTACATAAAATACAACTAAATATTTTGTCTATCTCTGTCTAAATCATTTCTCCTGATAACATATCAAAAGCAAGTCTGCCAAATTACCAAGTCTACCATATTCCACAGCAATTATGCTATCTGCCTTTTCAACCTTTGATCTTATTCTTATATCATTATAAACAATCTCACTAAATAGACAAACTGTAAATACATCTACTATATGGAGAAATATGTTAACTGCACTCATTAACATTACTTCGTCAAAATCTCCCTTATGCTTTTAGAATTAAACATCTGTTCATTATTAATGGTGACATGTTTATTTATTCACAAGGGAAAGGAAAAAAAAAAAACCAGATTCCAGAGTCCGTCTTCCCAAAGGTTAAAAACTTTTAAGTTCCTTTGATTTCTGCACCCATATTGCATCTGAGGCAGCCCATTTAATCACAGTTTGTCTTTTGATATCACATTTCACTTCTTAGTCAGAGTTTCTTTCCCAGCCATTCACCAAAAGCAGAAAAAAAAATCCCAAATCTTTTTTTCTGAAAGGCTTTCCAAATCCTGATTTGTTGATTGGAGTGCAGCTTTTCTCTTCTCAACATGGCCTGTCCCTTCAACCACAGGGGGAAGAATTCATCGCCATTTTTCCCTCTCAGCTTGATTTCACTGCATCTTGATTTCCGGTCTAGTTTTGAAAATGCGTCACAAGAGACCATCTTACTTTTCCTTTGTTTATTTCAGAGAGTATCACTTTCCCCTTCCACTTTCACTGCCATCAATACACTCTCTTTAGTACCAGATCCCTGTAGGTTTACAGTTTCATTAGCTGTCAGCATAAAACATTCCATTTGGTCTTCAAGGAGCTGCATAAATGAGATAAGATCTTCCTTCAGAGAAATGAGATTTGAACAAATATCTTGTCCATGTGACATTTCATTAAACGGTGCCATTTCTAATATCAAACTCAGTCTCCTAAATCAGATTGTAAATTCGCTTCAAGCTCCTATTAATCCCCATTCCGCAACAGCTCCAACTGAAGTTTTAGAAACCATTCTTTCAGATACAGTCAGGCGATAAGAGACAGAACTCTCTGCAGTATAACTCCTTTCTGCTCATATCATATTGCAACTTCTTAGTAAACTCTTTGATGTATGTCCAATTGTAGTCTGGGTCAATTTTAGTGATTATATTCAATCCAGTTTAAGTAGTTAAGACTGCTCGTGACATTTCGAGGCCTCTTCTAAATGTTTTGAGCTGGTCTTTTGTAGTTATGCAGAATGACCCATCAGGGAGTAGAATTAGAAAAAACACCTACTTGTTAAGTAGAGTCATCGCTTTAGGAGTAGAAAAATGCTGCTTCAAAGGCGTACTGGAGAAAGTGAAAGCAAAAAAGCGGTCGGGCGTTCTTTTTCTGCTGGTATGCCAGCTTTCATGGCCGCAAAACTTCAGGACGAACAGAGAGCACAGAGGGCAGCTGCCGCTGGCCCCCTCCCCTCCGTAAAGGTCCCATGCCGAAGAAAAAGCCACTCCGGGCTTATTCTATGGGGGCATCACAGAAGTGATGCCCCTCCAACAGCCAGACTCAGAGCTGCCGCAGAGAGACGATCTGCAAGCAACTCTGAAGCCAAGATGACAGATCCCGGAAGTCCAAGTCTTCCACATTTCAAATGCCTTAAGAAAACCCCATCAATGCTTGAAAAGTCCGGAAGACTACTTCCATATGCAATATCTCATGCTAACAAATATGCACATAGTATGTTTGCAGCTTTTGGTTTTAAACAATTTTATTGATAACATATGGTAACAATTTCCGTTAATAACTTCTTTTCATCTATCCCATATGCTTCTTTCTAATCACCCCTCCCCCCGTTACTTGACCCCCGCCAGTGTTATTTACTCAAAATACTAACATTAAAAGGTACCCTTAATTACTAAGAACTAAAATTAATATTCTTTCTTCTAAAGTTTAATCATTATCAAAAATTGTCCAAAGTCCTTTTACTTTCCACTCGTCTTCTACATAACTTCTGAATTTTTCCACTCCCTTTTAAAATCTTCTAAATCATAGTCTCTTAAAGTTCTTGTTAATTTGTCCATCTCACTCCATGTCACAACTTTTACAATCCAATCCCATTTTTCTGGCATTTTTTCTTGCTTCCATAACTGCGCATATAGTGTCCTAGCAGCTGAAAGCAAGTACCAAATTATAGTTCTATCTTCTTTTGGAAATTTTTCCATTTGTAATCCCAACAGAAAAGTCTCTGCAGCTTTCTTGAATTCATATCCCAAGATCCTAGAAATTTCTTGTTGGATCATCTGCCAATACTATATGTTTGCAGCTTTTGACACAACTTAATTTTACAGTGTGGCATTCACGCTGGAGAAATTAAGAAATTTTAATTTCTGATAAACAGTGCTCTTATTTATAATATAGGACTAAACAAAGGACACATGGAGATGTCTTCAAACAACTTACTGACTAGACCATAACATTTAATAATTCTTAGGATTTATAGTTCAGTCTCAAAGAACTTCATGAATATTATCAGTAACAGTATAGTACAAATGCGAACCCACAAGAACTTGAAGTAGGCATCTCATTTCCCCCTCCCTGACTATTTCTTCCTTCCCTTTCCTGAAAGCCCCATAGCCTATCCTCTTTTCCTGCTTCCTTCTCTCCTTCCCACCCAGCAGCCAACCTAAGTTTATCTGCTCCTCTGTCTTAAGTTTTCCCTCAAGGACCTGTGGAGTAGTACCTCAGTTTCCCTTGTATCCTCTTTCCTGCTCTATTTCCTCTTTACCTCCTCCTGGCAACCCCCTTATCCTCTCCTCTTCTCATTCTTTGTGATGACTGTGCAGTGGCAGTCAGTGATCAGTCTGATTACATTTATGACTTTCATTGAGTAGTTGCTGTTGAGCATTAGCAAGCAGCTAGGCATAGGTGAGTCTCACAAGTCAGATGGTATTAAGTTTTCCCTCAAGGACCTGTGGAGTAGCACCTCAGTTTCCCTTGTATCCTCTTTCCTGCTCTATTTCCTCTTTACCTCCTCCTGGCAACCCCCTTATCCTCTCCTCTTCTCATTCTCTCCTTCTCATCCATTCACTAACCTACCTGTTATCTACTTACCATCTTCAGCTATATTTATTATTTTTTTACTTCATTTATATCCTAGCTTTCTCCACAGTGGAGACCAAAACAGCTTACATTATTCTCCTCACCACAATGTTGTGAGGTAGGTTAGGCTGAAATTATGTGACTTGCCGCCAAACATTTAGTTTGCAGTCAGACAAGCACTTTGCTCCATTGTCATTGCTTCTTCCCAATGGATTTAAAGTGCTCATCCAGAAATCCGCATCTGTCCTCCATTCTCCTCTCATCAGCCATCCAGCCTCGCCCCTGACTTTCTCAACACCGGATAAAGTCCAGTGTTCTTTTGCTTGAGCCAGTCTCACTGTGTACTTTGGATGTCTGATCTCTCCGTAGCACACTTGAGCCCTTTAGGAGGTCTGACTTTCACTCCCTGGCTGCCATTTTTTCCCACTGTTAGCAATGTGTGATTAACTGCATATTTGTCCAATGGCAGGGTCGGATCTAAGGGGGGGGTAGAGGGGGGTACTTGCCCCGGGTACCGATGGAGGGGGGGGTGCCAAATTGGGTTTGGAGTCCATTGTATTCTATGGGACCACAAGACAGAATGGCCCATAAGGGGGCATCATTTTATAATTTCGCTCCCCCCCCCCCTCAAAAACATGTAGATCCGGTACTGCCCAACGGCGAGTAAGTGGTTATGCTCATGCACAAAGCAGACTTTAAAAAAAAACAAAGCTGCCCCCCACCTCTTTGTGGTGACTGTGCAGTGGCAGTCAGTAATCAGTCTGATTGCATTTATGACTTTCATTGAGTAGTTGCTGTTGAGCATTAGCAAGCAGCTAGGCATAGGTGAGTCTCGCAAGTCAGATGGTATTAAGTTACTCAGTGACTATCTGACCTGATCCCTGAATCTTTACTCAAAGATCAAAACAGCTATGGAAAGGACTCTGCTCCTCCCCCTGCCTTTTACTCACAGAACCAAACCATAGAATACTGTAGTGGCCTAGCAACAGCCACCCAGGAAACCTTTTGCTAAAGCTATCATTTTGGGGTGTTTTTAAACCACCCAATGTGTGTATGTGTAATTTCAGACATTTCTGCAAACATGGGGCATTCTTTAGATTTGCAGAAAAATCTGTCTTGCCTGTTCACAGGTGGTTTTCATAGGGAGGCTGCTGTCGGACAGTACCAAGCAGCTAGACCTAGCTGAGTCACGTGTATCAGTTGGTATCAAGTAGGCTTCCCAATCCCCAGGTCCCAGTGGGGGATCCCCAGGTTTTACAGGCTTCCCCCCCTCCGCCCCCAGCCAGCTAGCCAGCAGGGGAAGCCCTCCCCCGCAGCCACCATGTACCTCTAGAGCTCCGGCAGGACCTGCAAACAGATCCAGTTTTAAAATGTGTGTGTTCCTTTAAATTGGAGCAGGGAGCAGGAAGTACTTCATGAGGAAGGGTTAACAACAGCAGACCTCGTCAGAGTGCAGCCCCTCTGTTTGTTTTGCTTTCGTTTCAGACAAGTGAGTGTGTTTGTAAAAGAGAGCAGCGTAGCCCCTGTACTTTCCAGACCTCATTATGGAGGCACCAGAGACAGTTAGGTGTGTGTGTGAGTGAGAGAGAGAAAGTGGGGGGAGGGGAGGGAACTCTATTATTCCCTATGGAGACTTATTCTCATAGGAAATAATGGAAAATTGATCCGCGGGTATCTGGGGCTCTGGGGTGTGTGTGTTGTTTTTTGAGGTAGAGGCACCAAATTTGCAGCATAGCATCCAGTACCTCTCCCCAAAATACCCCCCATGTTTCAAAAAGCTTGGACCAGGCGGTTCAATTCTATGAGCCCCAAAAGAAGGTGCCTCTATTCTTCATTATTTCCTATGGAGGGAAGGGATTTAAAAGATGTGCAGTCCCTTTAAATGTGATGGCCAGAACGCCCTTGAAGTTCAATTATGCTTGTCACACCCTGGCTCTGCCCCCAATGTCTCCTGACTCCATCCCCAAAGTCTACTGGCTCCACCCCCAAAGTCCCCAGATATTTCTTGAATCGGACTTGGCAACCCTAGTATCAAGTCACCCAGTAGCTGCTGCCTGGCCTAATGTTGCCAGCCTCGTGGCTGGACCTGGAGAACTTTCATAATTACAACTGATCTCCAGACAACTAAGATGTGTCCCCCCTGAAGAAAATGACTGCTTTGGAAAGTAAAATCGGTGGCATTATATCTGGCTGAGGCTCTAACCTGATCTGCTCTACCTTGCCCTCTTTCAAACCCTATCTTTCTTAGATTCCACCCCAAAATCTTCAGGAATTTTCCAATCTGGAGGTGGCTACTCTAGCCCCAATGAGTCCTCCCTCAAAGGCCCTGGAAATGACCCTGCACCCCTGCCTTTTACTCACTGAAACCCAGCCTGTAATGCTGTGGCTGCCTAGCAACAGCCATTGAAGGAATTAGTTTATTAAAGTTATATGTGCTTTTTTTTTATCATTTTGGGGTTTTTAAAAACCCAAGTGTTTTTGTTTTATGTTCCAGATTTTTCTGCAGTCGTAGGGCTTTTTCAGGTTTGTAGAAAGATCTGTCTTGTGTGTTGACAGCTTGAGTCAGCAGATTTCAATGTCCTCAGATATGGCCAACTTCAATATTAGAATATAAGTTCAGGAACTTTTACAACAACTCTGTATGACAGATTAGAAAAACTACTGTCCTCATAGTAATAGAGGCTTGCCGTCCTTGCCCATTTCCTCATGCCTGGAGAAATGAGGTGCCATCCAGCATTGTTAGATGAACCACAGAACATCATCAATTGGGGTATTATTACTGTGATTGCCCATCTATTTTCTTGAATGGGCCATTAAGTGTTCGGAATGAGATGCCATGGCTTGGTTGTCTTAATAATTCAATTAACAGAGACACATTTGAAATATATTTGATTGATCAGCCCTGGGGAGCTGCATTATTCAATAAATAACAAGGCCCATTGAAGGTGACAGTGAACAGCTTGTCTCTTTGGAAAACAAGGAATTTGAGGCTGTATGACAGCAGACCAGTGCAAGGCAAACTGTATCAAATTATAAAACAACATGTTTCACTTTTAAGAATGTGAGGGGTTAATTTTTTAAAAATGGAAGATAACAATTATCTGTTGGATAAGATAATGTGAAGTGATGCCCAAAGAAAAGAAACAAACACAATATTTATTTTTTGTTAGCTTGGTTCTGCAGGTTCTGGAGCTCCTCTTGGGGCTGCTTCTCATATTTCAAAGTCAAGAGATGACTGCACTGGGTCCCCTCTGTTCCTGGAAAGAAATGCAATTGCCTCAGCTGAACAGGTCATGTATGGCTTTGGCTCCAGACAGCCCACTTACTTTCATACTTGAGGAAGGATCAGACAGTTCCCTGGCTTGGTATGGAGACAGATAAATGTCTGAAAGGACAATGAATAATACAGGCAATGACTTTCAGGAGTCATCACATGTGTTTTAAACGGGGAGAAAACTACTTTTGTTTCAAAAACATGGCAACACTTCTAGTGTGAGCTATTTTCTCATGGAACAGGTGATCTGCAAATAACACATAGTCCTTATTGGTTGGGTAGTTTGTTTCTTCCAGGGCTTTTTTTTGTAGAAAAAGCCTGGCAGGAACTTATTTGCATATTAGCCCACACCTTCTGATGCCAAGCCAGCCAGAACAGCGTTCCTGATTTTAAAAAAGCCCTGGTTTCTTCTAAGTTACCATTAACAAAAGCAATAAAAAACATCTGTTGAGTTTTATCTCATTTTCACTTGTTACCTTAAAATGTATCATAATTTATTGCCCTCCACATGTTTATAAAAAGAATTTTATTAAGCTGAATTCAGGCAAAGATTTTACCTCGCCACGGAGCTCACCAATCAAATTTAGGTTGAAACAAAAGTTGTTTTAATTGTTTAACACTGGACTTTTTTGTAGAAAAAGCCCAGCAGAAACTCATTTGCCCATCTTCTAATGCCAAGCAAGCCGGAACTGCGTTCATGCTTAAAAAAAAAAAGCTCTGGTTTCTTCTAAGTAACAAATGCAATAAAAATATCTGTTGAGTTTTGTCTCATTTTAACTTGTTACCTTAAAATGTATCATAATTCATTGCCCTCCACATGTTTATAAAAAGCACTTTATTAAGCTGAAATCAGGCAAGGACTTTACCTCCCCATGGAGCGCAACAATCAAATTTACCTTATTTACACTGTCTGTTTTATGTTCAGGTGAAACCTCCTTTGATTGCGCTAAATGCTTGCTATTAATTATAAGTTATACTCTGGTTTTTCTTCAGATCGCAATTAGAAATTAGCCATATTTTAATTAATTTTGCATCTGCCCAATAATGGCATTCAGATTGGCAGCTGACCACATAGCAACAGTTGGTGTGTGTTCACTATTTACTTAAATCACCTGTGGGCCCTGGGTCATTATGGACAGTTCATGAATTATTTAAAATAAAATGTATTAAATATATGTGCTGCTATTTTAACTGTACAGTCCAATATTTAATTTCACTTGGTTTATCCCCCGCCTTTGTATCCAATGGGAACCCAAAGTGATTTGCATCCTCCTCCTCTCATCCATTTTCCCTCACAACAGCACTGTGCGGTAAATTAGGCTGAAAGTATGTGACTGGCCCAAGGTGACAGAGCTAGCTTTCATGGCGAAACAGGAAATTGAACATGAATCACCCAGATCCTAGTCCATCACTCTAGCCACTATACTACACTGATACCACACACAACAGGCACCATGTAGGGGCATGCTACTCACATGATTGAACTACAGTTCTCCAATAGCAGTGTGAAAATGGCAAATATTATTAGATCCATGTGCATACTGGAACAAGCAGGCAAAAAACCCCAAGTCTGCAATATTAGACAATCCACACAGTTTGCTCTCTCAGTCAGAATAAAGAGGCAGTCACAAGAGTTGGGATTAACTAAAGGCCACTTTATTGATTAATTACAACTTCTACTAGAGCAAGGGCCAATCCTGAGTGTGGATTTAGGCAAGGCAGGTGTCAGCCCTCTGATTACCTCCTTGCCTTATGCTGGGCAAGCCACTCTTGGCTCAGAAGCAAGCTATGCCATTTGGCTCGCCCCTGGCTGGCATGGCCAACTAGGAGCAACCTCATAGTTCCCCAACCCCCCTGAGCCACTGTTGCCAAGAGGCCGTGCCTAACTCATGGGAGCACCCCAAAAGGCAGGGGTCCCCATTATGGACCTGAACCAGAAATCCCAAAAACCAGGCCAAAACATACTCTGCCTAAACCAAAGAGCCAGTCAAGACTCCAAACAAGGGATTTCTGTCTAAGGTTGCAATAGGCATCCTCAAGGGCTATTACCAGTTGCTTTCTCCCCCCCACCTCCCTGCAAATGGAATGACAGTGACAATGAATTCCACCAGGTAAGGTATTCGCATTTTCAAAGTTGGCTGGCAACACCTAGCTATTCTCCTATCTCTGGAACTCCACCCAGTCTCCTTTTGTGTGATACCTAGGCTAATGTACAAACCTATTGTACAGACACCCTTCCTCCCTGTGTCCTCTTCAGAGTACTGAGATAAAATTAATCTCACACATTAAACCATTATGATCCTTCCTGACACCCATTAGGAACCCATTCCTACCTTTTGTCTCAAAGTAGGAATATAGTCAACTTGCCCAGAAAACCCATCAATAGTTGCTAGAACCAGAACATTCCAGGAGGGGAGACCACCCTTCAAAATACTATAAAACTTGAGAGCGAACCTCACCCCAGTGTACAGTCTGAGGCACTGAGACAGAATGTAACACCATAACACTAGTTTTGGGCCTTTTGAGTTCCGGGATTGGAAAATGGTGAGCTGAACTGCCTTCATTAACGGGGGGCAGGCTGGCACTTCTGTTCGGGGTAGTAAAAGGCAAATTAATGCCTTCTGCCTACTTTTCTCAGCTAGAGAATTGTCCAAGATATGCACAGGTACTTTGAGGAGACTTACCTTGGCTGAAAAGAAGACCCAGAGGGGGCTCTTTTGAGGGATCTCCGGAGAGAAGTTGCATATTCATCATCCACAGAAGTTTCCAGAGTCATTTATTTGACTTAAGCTCGACAGGCTCCGAGTCTTCTTTTACAACTTTAAACATCTAATCTACAAAAGACTGGTGTCGATTTGGATAAACTACAATAAAAAGCTATTGATCGCTATCTTTTCACTCCGGGACTAATTAAAGCTAAACAGAACAAAATTAAAAGGTGGGAGTTAGATATAATGGAAGCCTGAAAGGAGGAGAAGAAAAGGGGCTAAATTTGAACTTTGTAAATTTAAAAGACAGTGCTAAAAGGAGAAAGGAATTTATTGTTTTGTCTATCTGCGGTTGAGGAAGTAGCCCCATCGTCATAGATCTGCAGCACTCACAGTCAACACAGGAAGTACGTCAGACATCGCAAGATTTCTCTACCAGTGAAACGAGACTTGGTGGCAGGAAAAGCAGGAAGTACCAGAGGAAGAAGAAGGAAGCAAGAGAAGTAAACAGCCTACTCTAGGATTATAATATCAGAGAGAAACATCGGCGGCCATTGTTAGGAGGGCAAAGTTTTAACGTTTTTAAAGTGACTGGGACATTAAAAATTGGTGGAGTTAATCGAGTTGGTAATTTTAAAATAAGGACTATTGGACAGTGGTGAAGATCTGAATTGGATAAAGGGAAAAGAAGAAATTTTTTTAAAGTGAAGCAAAAGTTGCGTCCGCCATTTTGGGGAAAATAAAAACTTTAAATATTAATATCTGAGCCTGGGAGGCTCAGAGGACAGCAAAACTGGGTTCATTGGAAAGGGCAAGCTTCACTTTATTAAATCTGATGGTCCAAATTTAATTTGGTGAGATAAAAATTTTCGATCTTTTTTTACATGTCAGACCCAAAGCAAATTTGTACCAGGTCTGCTTCGATGGAGAAAATGCAAGCCCAATTAGATGCAATGGAAGCCAGGATAATGAAGGGGGTGGAAGAAATGATAACTGCCTCTAAAAAAGAAATGAGAAAAGACATTGAGGACTCAAAAAAAGAATTAAAAATAGAGATAGAGAATCTCAGAAATGAGACTGTAGTAATAACAAAAAAAGTACAGGAGGTGGAAGAGAGAGTGAAAACACATGATTCCACCTTATTAAAATTACAAGAAAAGGTGATAATACATGACTGCAAGTTGATGGAGACACAGATTCATCTGAGAGGTGTACCAGAAGATGAAGAATCCGATTTGAAAGAATACATAATAAAAATAATTGCAGAATTTTTGGAGGAAGATCCTGAAGGGAATAGAAATATGTATGACTATATGTTCAGAGTGAATTTACTCTATGCAAAAAAGAACAATCTGCCAAGAGACGTGGTTATAAGATTTATGTCAAAAGAAATGGTGGGAAAAATCATGAACAAAATTTTTGAAAAGACATTGGTAGTGGGAGGTAGTAGGATAAGAATTATGAAAGAGCTGCCAAGACAAGTGTTAACTGACAAGAATGCATATAAAAAACTGACAGAAAAATTACATGACAACGGAATGAGATACAGATGGATAATATCTGAAGGTATGAGCTTTGAACTTCAAGGAAAAAGGATTACAATTACAAACACACAGGAACTGCGTAGATTTTATGGAGAAAATAAAGAATTTGCACCATGATGGATTACAAATTAATATCTTGGAATGTAAATAGACTAAATTCACCACAAAAAAGAAGAGCAACATTTCATTGGATAAAAAAACAAAATTGTAATATAGTTTGTTTACAAGAAGTGCATATTAGACAAAAGGATTATAATTTTTTTATGGAATAAGCAATTGGGACAAAAATTTTACACATTGGCTGAACAGAAGAAGAGAGGAGTAATTTTTTATATCAAAAAAGAATTACGGTAGACCCGAAATTGGTTTTAAAGATAAAGATGGAAGGTACATAGCAGTGGAAATTTTACTGAATGCTAAAAAAAACCTTGTTGCTGGGACTTTATGCTCCAAATGGTGCAAAGGACATTTTCTTTAAAAATATTATGCAACATCTTGATGAAGTGACTTATGAGCAAATTTTGTTGATGGGAGACTTTAATAGAACAATTCAGAACACAATAGATAGATCTGGGAAGAAAAAAATTGATAAAGAAGGGAAATTGCCAAAATCTTTTTTTGAGCTGGTTAAACAAGAGAGTTTAGAGGATATATGGAGGAAGTTCAATCCTGAAGTACAGGACTATACCATTTTTTCAGCTAGACATAATTATTTTTCCAGAATTGACATGTTGTGGGGTACCAAAGATTTGAGGCTTATAACAAAGAAGATAGAGATTTTACCCCAAATAGGAGCTGACCATAACCCAATAATTTGGATTACAAAATTGTCTCAAAAGTCGAGAAAATGGGGAATAAACGAAGATTTACTACAAAATAAAGAAATAGTGACATCTTTAGAAAATGAAACTAAAGCTTATTTCCAAGTTAATGATAGAGAAGATATAGAATTTCAGACGGTATGGGATGCCTATAAGGCAGTAATGAGAGGAATATTAATAACACTGAATAATAAAGATAAGAGAGCAAAAGATAAACAGATCTTGGACATTCAAAATGAAATTAAGAAAAAAGAAGGTGAATTAAGAAAAAGGCCAGGGGAAAAAAAAAATTATAAGGGAAATTACAATATTGCAAACACAATTGAGACATTTGTTAAATAAGGAAATGGAGTGGAATTTGAAAAAACAACAACAGAAATCTTTTGAGGGAGCAAACAAACCCGGAAAGTACTTGGCTTGGCAACTGAAGAAAAAGAGAGAAAGTAAAATTATTAACAAAATTGTGGTTGATGGAAAAGAGATGGTGGACCAACAAGGAATAAAGAGAGAATGTTTTAAGTATTATGCTAATTTATTTAAGGGTGTTAAAGTAAAGAAAGAAAGGATTGAAACGTATTTGTAAAAGATCAAAATAGCACCCTTAACTGAATATATGGAAAAAAATTTGAATGATCCAATTGAAAAAATAGAAATTGAAGCAGCGATTAATGTAATGAAATCTGGAAAGGCACCTGGACCAGATGGTTTTACGGCAAATTTTTTTAAAATGCTTAAGAAGAATTAGTACCGAAACTTCAAAAGTTGATGAATGTGATACATGGAAAGAAGCTATAATTTCATTGATTCCAAAGGAAGATAGTGATGTCACGAATGTAAAGAATTATAGACCAATTTCATTATTAAATAATGATTATAAGATATACGAATCCTGGCAGAACGACTTAAACAATATTTAATAAATTTTATAAAGGAAGATCAGGCGGGTTTTCTTCCCAAAAGGCAAATAAGAGACAATATTAGAACTGTTGTAAATATTGTAGAATATTATGAAAGACATCCAGAGAAGGAAGTTGCACTATTTTTTGTGGATGCAGAGAAAGCTTTTGATAATCTGAACTGGGACTTTATGTTTGCAGTAATGGAAAAAATAAAGTTGGGGAAAAATTTTATAAGAATGATAAAGGCAATATATACTGAACAACGTGCAAGGTTATGTATAAATGCAGATTTCATGGATGATATGAAAATTAGCAAAAGTACAAGACAAGGTTGCCCGCTTTTGCCATTGTTGTTTATAATGACTCTTGAAATCTTATTGATGCAGATACAAGATGATGAAGAAATAGAAGGAATGAGAATTAAAGGTTTTACCTATAAATATAGGGCATTTGCATATGATATAATGTTTATAAATGAAAATCCTATACAAGTAACACCTTTGTTGTTAACTAAAATACAAAATTTTGGAGAATTGGCGGGACTTTATGTTAATAAGGAAAAATCAAAACTTTTATGTAAAAATATGCAAGTAAATAAACAAAAGGAACTGCAGAGGTTAACGGGATGTGAAGTTACTTCTAAAGTAAAATATTTGGGTGTGGAAATTACAATGAAGAACATTGATTTGTTTAAAAATAATTATGAAAATTTATGGCGTAAAATGGATGAAGATATGATAAAATGGAACAAGCTTAATTTGTCATTGCTTGGGAGAATTGCTGCAATTAAGATGAATATTTTGCCGAGAATACTGTATTTATTCCAAACTATCCCAATTGTGAAAGACAGCAAACAATTTAATAAATGGCAAAGAAAGATTTCAGAATTTATATGGGCTGGAAAGAAACCAAGGATTAAAATGAAAGTTTTAATAGACGCTAAAGAAAGAGGAGGATTTCAACTACCAGACTTAAGACTATATCATGAAGCAGTTTGTTTGGTGTGGATAAAAGATTGGGTACTGTTATTGAATACAAATCTTTTAACGCTGGAAGGTCATGGAAAAAAATTTGGCTGGCACGCTTATATGTACTATGGGAAGAAAAAGATGAATTGTTTTTTCTCTCACCATTACATAAAAAGTAATTTGCTAAATATCTGGATGAAGTATAAGAAATATGGCGATGAGGGAAAACCATTATGGATAGTGCCTGCAGAAATAATAAAAATAACAGCTGAGATAGGAGAGGGAAAATGGATGTCATACAATCAATTATTAAAAATACAAAGTGGTAAAATAGAGTTGAAAACTTCTGAGGAGCTGAATTATAAATATGACTCAAATGAATTATAAATATGTTTCAAATGCAACAAATAAAGAGTTTGGTGGAAAGTGATCTTAAAACTGAAGGAATAAGACGAGAACAAATGGAAATGGAAAAAGTTCTGCTTGGAGATAATGAAAAATTAATTTCAAAAATCTATAAGTTACTTTTAAAATGGTCTACGGAAGATGAAGTAGTGAAATCTCAAATGATTAAGTGGGCAATTAATGTAAATAAAGAAATACAGATGGACACATGGGAATATTTGTGTAAGAACTCTATGAAACTCTCAACATGTCAGAGTATCAAAGAAAATTGTTTTAAGATGATGTACAGATGGTATATGACTCCTAAAAAGTTGGCAAAGATGAACAATACGATGCCAGATAGATGTTGGAAATGTAAAAAACATGAAGGTTCTTTCTACCATATCTGGTGGACTTGTGAAAGGGTGAAAATGTATTGGCAGATGATTCAACAAGAGATTTCTAAGATCTTGGGGTACGAATTTTAAAAAGTTGCAGAGACTTTTCTGTTGGGATTACAAATGAAAAAATTTCAAAAGAAGATAGGACTTTAATCTGGTACTTGCTCTCAGCTGCTAGGACATTGTATGCGCAGTTGTGGAAGCAAGAAAAAATACCAGAGAAATGGGATTGGATTGTAAAAGTTATGACATGGAGTGAAATGGACAAGTTAACAAGAACTTTAAGAGACTATGATTTAGAAGTATTTAAGATGGAGTGGAAAAAGTTTAGAAGATATGTAGAAAAAGACTGGAAAATAAAAGGACATTGGACAATTTTTGATAATGACTAAGAATAAGAGGGAGGAGGATATGAATTTTGGTTCTTATCAATTAAAAATACCTTTAATATTAATATCTTAAGTATAGTACACCAGCGGGGGTCTAGTAACAGGGGGAGGGGTAGGTAGAAAGTAATGTATGGGATAGAGGGGAAAAGTAGTTATTAATGATGTAAGAAATTGAATATACTACCATATGTTACTAATAAAAATTATTTGAAACACTAGTTTTGGGCCTTTTAAATGATTTTAAAGACTAGATTAAGCACATGCTTACTTCTCAGGCATTGAAATCAGTGAGAAGTATGAGTGCTTTGCTTAAATTATCTTGCCTGTAAAGTTTCAGATGATAGAAATAAGTATGCAATATGTTATATTTAATTTTAAGTCATATAGAAAGCGTGCAATTTCTTCTGAACATAAATCTCCTGCAAATGAGTCACTGTGCTGATTGCCAGTCTCTTTTGCCTTCAGACAAAGCTACAGATGTATTATAACATCTGTGTGTCTGCAAGATGGCATTTTCAATTTCTTCTTTAGAAAGCTAAAGAACACACTTTTGAGATGAAATGGCTGCCTTCCAGTTTTAAGTTCACTTAATGATATCTCTTTGCTATGCTACTGAAATGACATCGATATCATTGCAGGGGTGACATCTTATTAGACAATACAACAGACATTTTCTGTAGCATTACTTTCAAAGATTTATGGGCTATGGGGACAGGGTTTTTTTTTATTAAATACTGAACTGGAAACTCTTACTTGAATATGGCTCAATTCCTAGCTGCTCTTAAAATGTACATTAAAAGGTCTACAAGTGTGGAAAACAAATCACAGCTAACTACAAATGCTTTGAAATCCATATAATAAAACACTGATGGCTTTCACACTCACTAAACCTACTGACCTGATCAACAGCTAATTTTTAGCAGGAACCATATTTTGAACTGAGCAACAGCCAATGGGCCAGCATTACAGAAATTGCCAATTTGACTACCACATAGGCAGCTTTCACACATATTGGATAATACACTTTCAGTGCAGGAAAATCTAGTTGCAAAAAAGTGCTAAACTGCATTAAAAGTGTATAGTCCAAGGGATGTGAAAGCAGCCATAATCTGAGTGATAGGCGCTTGGCCCTTTCCTTCCCACTGCAGCTTTCTCACTTGTGCCTCTGAGCAACTGACTCTTCTGTGTGATCCAAGCAATTCCAGCAAATAGGATTGCACATCATATAGGAGGGGATCCCACCACGTCTGTTTTGCCATCTCCACTAGGAAGGAGCGTAACTGAGAAACCTTTGCTTGGGTTTTAGCTTGCAAGGCAAGAAAGCGGCTGTGATGCATAATGAAGGGAGTCCTTGGGTCTCAGACTGACATCCTAGGATGCCAATTGTCAACCAAGGCCACACCAGATTTCTTATTTTTTTTTTAATTGTGCAGTAATTGGTATCTTAGCTGTGAGCTGCTTTGGGTCCATTCAGGTGATCTAAATAAATAAAAATTCAAAAGCCAAGTTTGAGAATCTATTCTCACTTACTTACAAATGAGTTTCACTGGGTAGCTACAAAACAGGTCTTCAGTTGCTCTGGACAACGGTTGAGGAACTCAGGCCCATAATCACAGGGGGGACCGAGGGGGAGGCCTCTCCATCAACCCCCCCCCCTTTGACCTGAATAGCACCTCCTGGCAGCCCTGCTTTCCGCGGCTCTCACAGCCCCCGCTCTCTGTGCTGCCACTTCTCTGGTAGCCCTGATCTCCCCACTGCTCTGGTGGCCCCTGCCCCCCACCGCGGTGCCTCCCCCTCCCTTCCTCCCTCCCACCTGGTGAAACATCAGCTCCTAGGGCTATTTCAAGGTCCCCCGTCGATCAGCTGATTGGCGGGGAAAGCCATGGAGAAGCTGCCGCTCCTATGCTGGCCTTCCAGTGCTCTCCGGACCTTTAGCACTGGGGCGGCAACGAAAGGAAGGGCCAGCAAGTCCTGGAAAAGTGCCCACCACCTCCACTGCTTCCTCACCACTTCCCTCCCTAAATTGCATGGGAGGGAAGTGGGGAGGAAGCAGCAGAGGTGACAGGTGCTTTTCCAGGGCTTGTGGTTCTTCCTTTCGCCACCACCCCAGCGCCGAAGGTCTGGAGAGTGCTGGAAAGCTGGCAGAAGAACGCCGACCTCCCCATGGCTTTTCCCACCTATCAGCTGATCTGGGGGGCCTTGAAAGAGCCCCAGGAGCTGACGCTTCACCGGGTGGAAGGGAGGAAGGGAGGGGGAGGCACCGTGGAGGTGAACAGGGGCCTCCAGAGCGGTGGGGAGATCGGGGGCTTCCAGAGCAGCAGTGGCGGAGAGAGTGGGGGCTGCCAGAGCAGGGGGCCCCTCCATCTGAAATTTTATTCCATGGGCCCCCCTACCTAAAATTTTCTGCCTACGGGCCTAGAGGAACTGCCAAGGGAATACAGAAGTTGTCTTTTATGTCCTTGAAGAAAAAGTAAGGTGTTCAATAAGCAAACATTTATCATGTGCTGGGCAAATGAATCCCTGTGGATTTGTATGCTCATCTGTCAATCACCAAAACCCAGAACTCAGCTAAAGCATCTGCAGTTCTCAAGGTCCCCACCCAAATCTTAATGAGTTTCCTGACTGATCCTTTTATGAGCCACTTTAATGCTTGAGAATACACAACTGTAAATATTGTTTGGGTCCAAAACTTAAAAGCCAGTACAGTTTCTTTACAAAAGAAGGCGTTATCCAAAAACATATCTTTGTATTTAAGAAATGTGCACACAGAGAGACCCTCTGGCACCTAACTTAATGTTTCAAGAGATCACTAACTCCCACTGACTTGTTTGTTTTTTCTGATTCTGTAGTCAAAGTTACAGTTCAAGCAGCTTTCCTTCTCAGCTTTTCTGAGACTGAATAACCTTAAATGGAGATTTCATATTGCAATGAAATTCTAGCACTTCAACAGATTCAATTTTGAAACAGTCATGAAAAATTACATCTGCCATTGGGGAAACCATGTGCACTGATAGACTACACATAAGTTTTCCCCAATGGGATAAATAGGTCCCCCATTGCACTTTTTGGCTGGGAAAATGTTGTAGGGGATAGGCTTTAGCCTCTTCTCCCCATATGCCGTAGTCTCAGTCCAAAGAAGCTCTCATCTGCAAATTGACTTCCAAGCATGGAATTTGCTTTGGATATCTGTTCTCCAGAATCCAAGCATACAAGGAAATGTAATATACAATTATGCCCTTAGGTATGCACTGTATCTATGATTATGCCTGAGATTACTACCTACATTTTTATCCTGTTCTTTTCCCAAGGAGCATACAGGTTATCCTCTCCCACTGTTTATCCTTCCAACAACATTATTGTTGTTCATTTATTTTTGAATGTTCAGAACTGAAATTATACTGTTCAGCTCATACACTGTTTTCCCCATTCCACATCCATCATCTTTGTTAAGAAAAAAATTAAAATACATGTCTCAATTCCACTTGGACAAGGAGGAAACTGCATGACTTGGCTCTCCAGCATGTTTTTTCTCCTTGCCTGAACTGCAAAGCCAAGAGTGTCTATTTTGTATTAAACAGATTTATGTCTTCTTGCATGTACTGAGACCTGGAAACTGCATTTTAATCCATTCACTTCTTCACATGCTGCAGACTGATGAATGCTGCCTACTGCAAAAGGGCATAGGTAGTGCATACAGTCAAATACAGTTGACTCTAAATGATGCATGTCCTGCCCATGATGATCCTAGGGCATATATAATCCAAGCAAACCAGTAAATTGCCAGCTATCATGCTAAATGTTGCTACTGCATAGAGGCAAAGTGACTAAAAATGCTCTTCATTGTAGAACAAGAAGAAATACAGAAATTCAGGATGTATTGTTACTTTAAAAACAATAAAATACAATTATGCCCTTAGGTATATACTGTATCTATGATTATGCCTGAGATCACTACATACATTTTGTAGATAAAGTTCTGTATTTATGTAATAGAACAGAGTAAAAATTTATATAAAGACAGTTATTAGAAAGTCTGGACAAATATCACTGAAGATCTGCAAAGATGGGGAAAATTGAAAAAAAATGTAGCGAGGTAGAATTTCTGCTATTAAAATGAATAT
This sequence comes from Heteronotia binoei, assembly GCF_032191835.1. NCBI lineage: Eukaryota > Metazoa > Chordata > Lepidosauria > Squamata > Gekkonidae > Heteronotia > Heteronotia binoei. The sequence continues at coordinate 140,245,663 of NC_083223.1, read as the reverse complement.
ATTACCAAAATTGATCTCTTTGTTCCAAATGCTACCAATTGATATAGGTAAAAGACTTTTTAATGGCAGAAAATGATAAAATATTTTATATGGAGTGGAAATAAACTAATAATAAGATATAAAATATTACAAGATGAAAATAAAAGAGGAGGCCTAGTGGTACCAAATATTAAATTATACTACCAAGCATCTGCATTGGTCTGATTCTCAGACTGGATTACAAATCCAAACAGGAGGAATATTAAATTGGAAATAGCTGAATCAAGAACAAAAAAAGTAAGAAATAAACCTAGTAGAGGGTCTTTAGTTAAAATCGCATATATACTTGTTATAAGTAAAAATGCATGTATTTATTTTGAGAACAGTTGTGATCTAACACACTTTGGCCCAATAAGCCCTTCTTCAGAGGCCAACCAATATGAGGTACAAATAGGCACATGTAGCAAAGAATATGTCAATACTGGACCGAAAAAGGAATGTTCCAAAATGAGATTTAATAGACACAAGAATGTTTATGTGGTCTCTTAGGAATCTGTCCTGTGTCCAGTGCATATGCACAGGTGGTAAAAGATGTTACAGTTGTGTATCTTCCAATTCTGGCCCAGAAAGTAATGATGCATTCAATTAATCAGAGCCAAAATGTCCTCAGGAGCAACGTAAATACATTTTATACAATCAAGTAAGGTCTGTTTGACAACTATAATAAGTAGATTAGTATAGTGTGTGTATGTATGTGTGTATATATATATATATATATATATATATATATATATATATAATGTATTATTGCAGTAATGGTACTTAAAGGGGTGTCATATAGAAGATGGTGCAGAGTCATTTTCTGTTGTCTCAGAAGACTGGACCAGAACTAATGGGTTGAAATTAAATCAAAAGAGTTTTCAGCTAAACATTAGGAAAAAAATCCTGACAGTTCAAGCTGTTCCTCAGTGGAACAAGCTTCCTTGAGAGGTGGTGGGCTCTCCTTCTTTGGAGGTTTTCTTTGGATTGCTAGATGGCCATCTGACAGCAATGCTGATTCTGTAAATTTAGGCAGAACTTAGGCAGGAAGGGCTGCATCAGTGCTAAATTGTTGGGTCCCCCCCCTCCATCTTCTGGGCATGGAGTGGGGGTAACTGGGGGTGGGGGGTGGGGAGGAAAGTATTTGTGAATTTTCTGCATTGTGCAGGGGGTTGGACTAGATGACCCTGGAGGTTCCTTCCAACTCTATGATTCTATGACTTTTTTCTGTTTGTAAAAATATTTTTAAATGCTCTTCATTCTGAACTGTGAGCAAACAATTAAGGCACTTACATGAGGTGTTCAGTTCAACACAAAACTATTAACAAAACTTTAACCAAAGCTGAATGTAAGCCAATTTAATAATGCATTTTAGTTTGTTGTCTTGCTATAATCATATTATTAACTGAGAGTTTTATATTCCCAGATAATGAAATCTGCTTTCCCTTGTGACTTGGCCTGGTGGGACATACAAAAAATATTTATATAGTAACAACTTATTTTTGGAAGTTTATATGATCATCTCCCCATGACAGCTTTTAGGGAATGAGTGCTTGTCTAAGAGTCAGTTAAGGTCCTTTGTTAATTCAACAGTGAGATAAGCACTGGAAACAGATATATTTAAAAAATCGCCTCACAAAGCTGTGTGTAAAATGTATAGGGGCTTTTTTGGTATTCAATTATTTTTCTATGTCACACTGCAACTTTGTCATGTTGTCTTGCTTAATTTCATCTTAAAAGTCAATTAGCACACATGCACACAAAAGGAAGGCATTGCATACATTCCTAAAATCTATGCAAGTACTGGTCCTGTGTACAATTACTTCTTGCTTGCAGTGTGAGTTTTGGACACACTGAAATAGTGAGATTGTGGACACAAAACGAGAAACAAGTAAAATGTTAACTGCATTAATTGCATCAGTTGTGAAAGTTCAATAGTTAAGTATATATTGTTTTGTATTATTTTATTGGAAAATGGTATAAATAAAAAGTTATTAAAATGCTAAGTGGGTTGGAAGCAATTATTCATAGCCGTGGAAATATTTGACAAGACTACATTTTATTTGTAAAGCTTGCTTGTTCCCTCCCTCAATCTTTGGGGATTTAGATGCAGTGTAATTGCTGGACTGATTGATATTTTTCTAATGTTAATTTCCTCTTTCATAAGAACATTTCTGGATAACATTTCGTTTCTGGATAAGAAGCTACCTGACTCCAAAACCTCAATTAGGCCCATCATGCTTTTATTTGCTTCCACATGTAACCATAAAATATAATCCATTCATCTTTTCAAAGAAGATTAGAACAAATAATAAAAATTGACACTTCTGATTGAATATGTTTTCATATTCCTTGCCATGTTTTCAGATTCAAATGATTTTTCTCATTTTTGTAGATGTTTTCATTCTGTAGCACATAAAAGGTGTCATCTTTTGGCTATTTTTCTTATTATAACCTCTTAATTGATTTTTTAACATTTATTTTAGTAGGTTATCATTGTTCCACACTATGCTAATAAGAAACAGAGGTGAGAGTGAGTTGCTGAACATTGTAATCTGTTTACAGCATACTTAGGCCTGGCATAAATGTGCTCCTGGGCTGTGCAAACAAACTCAAAGTGGAATTCCATGGTGTTGAAATTAAATTTAATGTAGGTGCCTGGGGTTGGGCCAACCAGCTGACCCAGGTCAGCCCCCTTCCTCTCTGGTTGAATGCCCAGACTCAGTAGCAGTCCAGAGGACTCACCTGACCCAGCAAGGATGGTGCAGAGGTCAGGGGTTGACAGGATGCCTGCAGCAGCAGGCTCTGGTACGGGGTGGGGGGTGGATTCAGCCTATGCCTGGTTGCAGGAGCTTGGGCGTGGCCTTCAGAGATGTCAGGAGCAACAACAGTGGAGGTGGGAGCAGCCAGGCTGTGGCAACAAGCCCCATCAGCAATGGGGCAGGGCCTGGGAGGGTGCTTTATGGCAGCCAAGCCTTCGCTCCAGCAGCAGGGAAGGAGTGGTGGACCAAGCAGCTTGCTGGTAAATGAGGGGGGGGGGGAAGCTGGAGTTTCTCAGCTCTGTCCTCATCTCAGATGAGTCTCTCACTGGAAAGGGCCAGAAAGAGCCAGAGGATAGGAAGCCCAGAGGGAAGGATCCCCGCATGGGCCAATAGAGACTGAGGTAAAACAGGCAGGGAAAGCACCCAATGGCTGGGTATAAAACATCTTTCAATTAGCTAGAAAGCATCTAATGTCAGAGGGAAGGGCTGTAAAGTGAAGGACTGCCTCTTTAATGGACAAAGAAGTGATCAATGGAAGCAAAGCTTAGGATTCACACCAATTACACTCATATGAAACCTCACACGGGTGTTTTTAATTTGCTTGTTTGTTTTTACATGCCTTGATATCATGTTGAATCTTGGTCAATGCTCAAATGCTATTTTTATAATTGTATTATTACTATTTTTTAAAAATCCTATAGGAGATTCTGTTGTTCTGACGCTTTATTGAAGCATGCTAAGAATGCGAACATGAGGGAAAATCAGTCTTGTATAAAATGGCAAAACTTGGACTTTTGCAACAGTAGATGAAGTTTTTATTTATTTCATTCTATTTATATCCCGCCCTTCCTTCAAGCAGGCTCAGGGAGGGTGCCTCAATGAATTGTATTTTTTTCCAAGGCAGGTCATGAACACTTGGGCTCAAATGCTGTGCTGTAAGTCTCACTGTTTTCAGTGGAGCTTGCTCCTAAGTAAGTGTACATAGGATTGCCAGCTTTCACTAGCCATCAGTCACATGGGCTTTGATGATCATGGGTGTGGCCAAAACACAGTTAGACACTTTCAATTCCCACTGATTCTCATGTGATTCACTCTCCTACTGACATAAATGGGATTCAAAAATACTTAATGTTGGCTGAACCTGGTCTCAGAGCTCTCATCTGGCCTATTTGATTTGTCAGCTCTACTCTATACATGCTGTTATGCCAAATAAAGCCCTCATAACAGTGTTTAATGTACTGTTGAAATAGTGACAAAAAGAAATAATCACCATGCTGTAGATTAGGATCCAGAATCCAGGCTAAGTTTTCAGTCAGTGTTTGTTTAACAGACATGACCTCATGCTATTGACTGGCAGTTGCAAGCAAAACACTTCAGAAATTATCAGACATGCTAAAAAAAACAGTTCCAAATTTTAAAAAAAGTTGCCTTAACTGGACAGGGCAAAATTTTGTTCATAATGCCATGAGTCCTACCCATATTCTCTTAAATATTTCTCTCAAAATACTGAAGAAAATGGCTATCCATGTTATACAATGTTTTAAGAGAACTCATCTTTTTTGTATTATTGGCCCTTTTCACACTTACCGGTGGAAACCGGAAGGGAGTCGGTATTGTGCCGCTTGCAGTAATCCGAGACAGGGACGGGAGTTTTCAGACACATGTTTTTTTTCCCGGTAGGGTTCCGTGATTGAAGCGAGCCATTTCACACTGTCCCGCTCTTATCTCAGTTTCACCAGCGCCAGCCGCTTTCGCGCCCTTTTCCGCCCGCCGGCGCGCGCGATCTCGGGCTTTTTTGGGGGGGAACGTCAGTTTAGATCGATATAGCGGTATATCGCTATATCGACCTCTCAGAACAGCGCCACCATAGGGATGGCTAGGCTCCGTTGAGATGCCAGAGATCGCCGCAGCTGAAACTTGGTAACAGGTGTCCCATTGGCGGGCGGAAAAGGGCGCAAAAACTGCTCCCGGGTTAGATACTGGACATTTCACACAGCACCCCATAGCGATTTCAACCCGGAAGGAGGGGTTGAAGAGTGGAAGAAGCTGCTCTTCGTTTTTAACGACCCAGGCACGCCTCAATACCGGGACAGCCGCGGGAGTGTCTGAAAAGGTGAGAGTATTCCGGTAGCAGCCAGTTACTGAATCGGGTCTGTCTGAAATGCCAACAGAAACCCATTACTATTCAGTAACTGACCAGCTGCCAGCTGCCATACCGGAATACTTAGGCTGTGTGAAAAAGCTCATTATTTCTGGATATCTTCTCCTACATAGATCTCAAGAAATATCACCACTGTACGTTCGTTTTATTTGAAGTGTTGTAATATTGACAACGCGTTTATATGCAGCCTTATATGCAGCCTTCATAGATTTTAAATCTGCCTTCAACCTCGTACATCGGGATCTTTTATGGGGAAAGTTGAAGGATATGGGGGTGAACGGGAGATTATTGGCCCTAATAAAAACCTTTTACAGGAACACTAAGATCAGAGTGAGAACAGATCCCCAAGGCCATCTTATAGAAGCCATAAATGTAGAAAAGGGAGTCAAACAAGGCTATATTTTGGCCGCTTCCCCCTGTTTAACCTGTTTATTAACAATCTGGGGTATCATCTAAACTGTCCAGAGGTGCACACTCCTAAAATTGCCAAGAAACATATTCCCCTTCCCTTATATGCTGATGATGCGGTGCTGATTTCTAGGGCCCCTGTCGGTCTTAAACAAGCTATGAAAATCTTAGCTCAGTACTGCCATTCCAATTATATTAAAATCAATTACCAGAAGTCGAAGTTTTAGTCTTTGTTAACAAACCCAGAACATATCATTGGCGAATCAACTCAGTAGAAGTTGAACAAGTTCGCTGTTTCAAATATTTGGGAGTAGTTTTTCAGTCCTCTGGTTCCAGAAAGGCGCATGTAGATCATGTCATAATGAATGCAACTAGAAGTACTGGGGCAACGGAGAGATTTTTCTGGAGCTCAGGGGGATGGAATGTAGCTGCGGCAGTTAAGTTCTTTAAGGCCAAATCTCTTGCCCAGCTTCTATATGGAGCCCCTTTGAGCATATCCCCACATAAGACACACTGGCAAGCATTAGAGTTCAATCTAAGTTTCTAAGGCATGTTCTTCAATCCCCACCCAGTGCTTCAAATGCTTTCATACGAGTGGAAACTGGCATGGTCATCTTACAGGCCCGTTTATGGATTGCTGTCTTTCTATATTGGTACAAACTAATGACTAACCCTACTGGGCTAACGAGCCTGATAATGAAAGACTCCTTGACACTTTATTTGGTTAGAGAAATCGAGCTTAAATTAGCTTATTATGGGTTCTCTAAACCAGTGTTTCCCATTTGCAGGGTCGTGACCCAGTACCGGGCCATGGAAGCCTCACTACTGGGTCACAAGAGAAGCCAAAGCTAGCCCCGCCCCCAGCAAAGCTAGCCCCGCCCCATCTCTGTGTTGTGCAGAGAGGAGCTGGGCTGCCTCTCCTTCCTTCTCCCCCACTCCCAGTGTTTGAGAGAAAAACTAGCATCCAATGGTACTTTATATCCATAAAGTATTCTTCAAGGTATGAGCTTTCATGTGCCTTGCAGTATGTTCTTTTGGGGAGATTTCCCCGGGAGGCCTGGGTGGCAAAGAAGGGTGTGTGTGTTTTTTTCAGCCGGGAGGGGCAGGGAGTGGGCATTCCAGTAGCTATTTTTTTTTTTACCAAACAAACCCTGGGCAGAATTTTTGCTGGCTGGGGTCATCTGATGGTGAGGAAGGCTTTTTTTCCCCTTTGCCCCACCCCTTCTTTCTTTCCCTGCAAGTGATGCTCTGTCTGTATTCTTGGTGCTGGGAGGCGGGAAGCAACAGTGGGAGGGCTTCTAGTGCCCTGGCCCCACTGGTGGATATTCTGGTGCTTTGGGGGCATTGTATGAGGGAATTTTGGACTGGATAGTCCACTGGCCTGATCCAACATGGCTCCTCTTATGTTTATGTTCTTTCTTTCCATGTCTTTCTTTTCCTTTCCTTCCATTTCATTCTTTCCCTTTCTCTTTCTTTCCATCCATTTTTACTGGATGAAACTTTTCTGTTCATCATACTGTTGTTGCATACATAGGAGCTCTGCCAATGAAAAGTTGGCACCCCCAGTTGTAGCCAGGTGGCCTTCTATGAGATTTCTGTGTGAGTGAGTGAGAGTAAGAGGTGTGGGGCAGAAAGAGATTGTTGGAGATTACTGTGGTATATTTCAACAGCACTGGAAGAGATGGTACTATGAACTTGGCACCATTTTACTGGTCCCGCTTTTAACAGCTGTCTGACACCAAAATTAAACAACTCCTGTAGATATTAAAAAGGATGAAAGTAGTTCACTGGCTAAGTATCTGCACAACAGGTTGCTTTTAAAGGCATGGGAAACACCACCAGTAAAAAGCTGCAAGCCCCTCATAAATATTCTTTTAGGATAACTGCAGAAAAGCTTGTATGAACTTCTTATAACTTGAAATTAATTCAAGTAATGCAATACAATTCTCTGCTACCTTTCACAGCAATTTCCCCGTGTTTCAACCAAAGAAAAGTATGAAAAATAGCTGTCGAAAGATTTTCTTGAAACTAAGCAAGCTTGGTTGTAGCTTGGGGCAAGATTCCAGTAGTAGCAGCTGAAGGAAGGGCCTACTAAATGTGTCAGCCTATTTTGAGGTAGAGTGACTACCAGGGCCCAGTGTGGGTGGTACACAGCGCTGACATTCCTGATGGCAATGGCAACAGCACTCCCAACTGCATACACTGGCTAGTGCTGTTGAGGAAGGGATGTGTAGGTGGTGCAGGCAATTGAACATTGGCATTAGGAGTGCTTGCAAGCTGGAGAAGAATACATAAACAGATAGGTGCATGCAGGTGTGGGGGTGAAAACAGGACTGCCCACTTTTCACCCCCATTTTGGCTCAGCATGAGCTTCAGAGAGATTTTTCTGAAAATGAATTTACTTCCGAAGAAGAGGCAGGTTTGGGGGAGTGCCCTGGAAGTGACATCACAGGAAAAGGTGGAGTTTTGCCCGGAAGTGACATCACTTGGTCCTTGACACCACAGGAAATGACATAATTCCTGTCTCCCAGCTCCACCCCCAAAATCTCCTGGCTCCACCCCCAAATTTTAGTGGGCCATGAAGGAGAAGTGTAAAAATAACTGGGCCATGGGAAAGAAAAGTTTGGGAAACCCTGCTCTAAACAGTTTATGATGCGGTTGGAAGGTAGTGCAGTTAAACCCTTCCTTAAACAAAGGATTCTAGATACCGAAAGACAACACGATTTGTCCCAGATTAAATGTTATCCTTCAGGCACAGGAAACCTGAATCAAATAGTTCTGATGCCATACTTGCAGAATTTAGATAAACCTGATTATAGAAGAGCCTTCACACTCATGAGAGCGAATATGCTCCCTTCAGCGGTCACAGAAGGAAAATACAAAAGGCGCCCCTATGAGGAAAGGTTATGTATCTGTGGAGATGGGAGGACAGAGATGAGAGAGCACATTCTCTTTGAATGTAAACTTTACCAAAACATTTGTATGATTTATATTGCTCTTATTCCCAGGGAGAGATTTTAGCTTTTATCTAGATAAGATTTTAGCGGATAGGAACCAGGAAATTACTATGAAGGCTGCAATGTTTGCTGTACAAGCCATAAGACTTTGTAAACAACTAATGGATAAAAACATTTAAATGAATATAAATATGAAATATTTTAATTTATGTTTTATAACTAGAAATGGAAACTGAATTTTTTATGTATAATATTTTGTATTGTGCCCAAGTTCAATTGTATTCCTTGATTTGGGTTTTTTTTTTAATGCCACTTGTTACCTATTTTCTTTCTTTTTGGATGGGTCTCTGACCGTATTAAATTAAACTTGACTTGACTTGACAATGAGCTAATTTGTATTTCAGTGCCCTCTGTCCTGTTCTTTATTACACTTTATTACATACTTTATAAGAGATGCATCCTGTGATGGATAGAATACTTCCCAGGAAAGATTAGGTAAATATCAGGCAGATAGGTAAGTGCTTTAAGGCTCATTGATCCTGATGGGCTTCAGCAGACCTGTCAGGTCTTATCACATGGAGGTATTCCCTTTGTGTGGCATGGTGTAACATTTTTTTTTGTCTGAGTGTCCTCATGACATTTTTTTTTCATTTGTTGTCCTTCTGTTGTTCCTTTGTCATTTCCCCTTGCTTTCTCAAACTGGATGAGAGGTGGCTTGAGAAACCATGGGAAAAAAGCAAATGTATAACTGATGCAGATCATTTAAGTGCTGTTATGGTGTGGTAGGTAGAGCTCTGATTTGGAACTGGGCCAACAAAGCTCCATTTCAATTTTCCTCTCCCCCAGTCAGGAAGATCACTGGGTAACTTTGAATAGTCACTACTCAGCCTTTACAAAGTTGTGGTGAAGGTCAGGAGGAAAAGGAGCTCTGTGTACTGTCCTAAGCTCAGTGGAGGAAGGTTGGAATAAAAATGTGAGAAGTAAAGAAATACATCGACATCATGATACTCATCTGGACTATGTTAAACTAATTGGATGTGCCAACTTTAAGTCCTTGCAAATGTGCATTCTCATCTAAGCCACAAGTTCTTGTTTCATGTAACTAATTGGTCAGCTAATTAGAGCTCAGCTGTGACCTAAGATTTTGACTAACAAAGCTGATTAAAGCCCTAACGCATAGAAGCAAATAACTGAAAGAATCTGGCACTGTCATTTTTTTTAAAAAATCCAAATATTTCTGAAACCATGAATTTACCAACCTTGCCATTCTCAGCTTGTCCTCTGCTTCTCCTTCCCCATTTCCGCCTTCATCATTCATGGAGTTAGCCATCTCAGCAATGTAATAAACCAGGTCCTCACGGGAGCAATGTTGTAGAAAATTATTGTCCATGTATTAAGCAGAAGGAATATACAGTTTCCTGAGCAGACAGAAAACCTCACTTACTTTGTCTATCTAAGGTAACATCTCCTATCCTGTGATAGATCAAACAGAAGCACTCAGCACTCAAGACTTCTGCTAGATGGGATGTGGAAAGTTCCTGACATCTGCTGCAGGTGCCTCCATAGAGCTGAACTACTTTCTTAGCCCTTTCATGCAGTTGGTTTGACCTGCCAACATTAAGCAACCTGGAGAACCAGGAAATTTCCTCTCTTTCTTTTTCCTGGACTGCATGTTACTGTGCCATTACTTTTATAGCGGCTCTGTTCTCGCAAAAGGGAAAAAAACCCCTGTGGGAGTAAATTTCTCTATCTGCATAAAAACTAGTTAAAACCAGAGGGATTAAACACAACTATCAATCCACTGCTTGTTTCATTTCATTCCTATCTGATTACAAACTTTATTTCAGTTGTCTCACTACTGGAGCCTGGTCCAAATATCTGTTCAGTTACTTTTGCATCAGTTTGCATGCAATTGCCCTTTTCTCCTTAATCTTTGGGACAGTGACCATATTGCATTGTTATCTCACATTTCAAAGCAATTACCTCCTTATCTTTTGCCAGTTCCTGTCTAATCTTTGGTGCCTTCTCTGGCTATGATTACTACAATGTGTTTTATATGGGTCTGCACTGGAAGATAGTCCAGAAGCTTCAACAAATCCAGAGCGTAGCAACAAAACTGCAAGCAGGTGTGGACTAGAGGAAGTTTTGGACTGCTAGAGGAAGTTTTGGACTGCCTGCTCCCTTCTGCCTTCTTTTGGCTTCAACAATAAGAATGATATCAGTGAACATACAGTGAAAGGTCAAAGCAAACAAAACAACTGTGCAATCAAACAATAAAGTTCTCTTGCAAAATTAGAAAATATCTTGTATATTCAAAGTCTTAATCCACAATATAAATATAAGGATACAAAATTGTAATAAAGGATACAATAACAATCATAGTGGAATTGTACAAAATATCTTCATAAGTGCTGATAATAATATCAGAGATCAAGATGAAACTCTATACAGGACTTTCCTTTCAATGTAGTCCAAAAATAATGAGTTTTTATCCTGAAAAGCAATGGTCAGACTCCTGCTTGTTTCTCTTTCAGCTGCTTGCTCTCTCTCTTTCACCACTCCGGCTAGCTTAAGGACAGCTGCGTTTCACATAGCTTTATCAAGAACTGATTAATATAGCATTCTGTAATGTCCCAAGACTTGCTTACAGACAAGAAATTCTTTGCAAGAGGTGCATAAGCATATTAAGTTCTGTGAATTTAGGGGGAGGTATTTGGAAATTTTCTGCATTCTGCAGGGGGTTGGACTAGTTGACTCTGGAGGTTCCTTCCAACTCTATCATTCTACTTTTTATTTGCCCCCATCTTCAGCTATATTATTATTATTATATTATTATTTCATTTATACCACACCTTTCACCACAAAGCACCTTGCAACATTCTCCTCTCCTCCATTTTATCCTGACAAAATCCCTGTGAGTTAGGTTAGGCTGAGAATGTGTAACTGGGCCATGGTCACCCAGTGATCTTCCATAGCAGAGTGAGGATTTGAACCTGGGTCTCCCAGATCCTACTCTGCAATTCTAGTCAGTATAAGCAGCCAGTCCTATGTGAGTCATTAAAGTTGCAATGTGTCAGATTATCCAATGGGTTACCAATAAATCCTTCATCCAAGCCCAAAACAACCATGGCTAGGGGCTTGCCCCCTCCTCTTTCTTTTACTGACAGAAACCAAGGCTTGAAGGCTGGCAATACTGATGTGATTACTTAGGAACACCACAATGGTCGCTGAGATGGCATTTGTTTCTCAAAGCTATAGATTATAGATAAAAAATAAAAATAAATAAATCCCTACTTCTGGGTGACATCATCATGCTGCGCGTGCTCCGCATGCGCGAAAGGTCTCCCCCACTGCAGCCAAGCTAAGACTTGGCAACTTTATACTGGGAAAGAGGAGTGAGAGAGAATAAGACCAGCACTAATAGTAACTGCCACTGAAATAATGTTATTTTAATCTAAACAGCCAACTGGATCTCCATTGGCCCATCAGAAGCGCTGCTGGGGCTCCTGGGGCTTGTTCATGGTGCTTTGAACAGGATGTTGAGCTTGGGAGTTCAGCATAGGAAACTGAGGAGAAGCAGGAGAGAACCCCTCTAGTGTGAGTTTCCCCAAAAGGGACATATAAGTTCCACATAAGCAAGGAGGGTGGTGTGCTGCTATATCCATCCTGCTTTGGAAATCCACACTACGGTAGGTCAGGTAAGACCCATATTTCACTCCAAGATACCTTTAAACAACTAACCAATTAAGAAGGTAGAAAGACAGCAAGGGAGCAGGGGCTATTGCCGAGAGTGACATATGGCATTATGAACCCCCTTCATCCTTCAGTGATCTCCGCCACACTCTTTTCTTGGTGGTGGGGCAACAAACTGGTGATTTCATACTAGCTTTGCTCCTTCCCACAATACTATTTCTCAGAACCCAGGTGGGCCAACTTGCTCAGAGCAGTTGAAAGGAGCTTGAAGGCCAGCAGAAAATAAACAAAAATCTTGAGCAGCAAAGAAGGTAAGCCATAGTGGTTCAGCCCCCAGGATAGGCACAGCATTAGGCCATGGTGGGAGCAAGCTTCCCGAACTTGCTGTGGCCCAACCCTATCCCTGATGGTGAAAGCTGCCAGGCCATGATGACCTCTTTGTCCTCCCCCGCTCTCCCTGTGGGACTGCAAACAGGACCCATGGTAAGTTTGGGCCCCAGTTTTTCTTGATTTTGTTGTAAGACCACAGATAAGATTTGTCTTGATTTTTAGTCACTAAGTATAGTATAGTATAATGTGTGTGTGTGTATCTTTAGGTGAGCCCTCAAAAGCTAGGTTGTCTTCCTCCTCAAGGCATATATGGAAGTGGCCTTACTTAGGTCGTGTTCTATGTATGTCTTTGTTATAGTCTTCCAGTGTGTGCCTTAATATTTTCCATCTGTAAATGTTCTTGCTCAGCTGGAAGCTGTAAAAAGTTTTGTTATTGAAACTGCCAGAGTCTCCTGTATGCAGGCTGTTGAGCAGGACTGAAGAGTGATGTGATAGGTAAACTTACCCTATCTACCATACCTCAAAAGTCTGTACACACTGTATGGTGCGTGGATTTTGCAAATGTTAAATTTAACAGCACACACAAAAAAGCAAAAATGTTGCAAAATTTAACCAAAAAAATTAAAAGTGGATAATGTTTCAGACATGGACATTTCCCACTGTGCAAGCTCAGTGTTTCATAACTCATAGATAGGGCTTTTTTTTCCTGCTGGAGCCCACAGGAGCGGAGCTCCGCCTGAACTGGCCAGGGCTCCAGATGGTCCAACCTGCTATGCAGCAGCCACATGCTCCCAGGCTAGGTGGAGTGACCTAATGTGCAAATAAGCTCTTGCTGGGCTTTTTCTACAAAAAAAGCACTGCTCATAGAAAAGTATGAGGAAGACTTCTGGATCACAGCATACATTTTGAGCAGCCCAAGAGTCAGAATGATGCTCTTGTTCAGAATTGTTTGAGTCTACACAGGAAGGAGTTGCTAGAATTGTGGGACAGCCAGTGAACATGTCTGAACTGGAGAAAAAATGGAGGAAATCACTGTGAGATCAAGGGGCTTCCATTGTTTCATAGCCTTTCCCACAGGATCTTAAATTATTTGTCTTCCTTGCCCCATGCTCATATTTTGTTCTGCATACTTAGTGACAATCATTTTAATGTATACTAATAAAATAACAATTCTGTGCAAATAAAATGGAGGGAAGTAATCCTTGATGGAATTATTCCACTTAACTAGTTGGATAGCTAGAGTGAATTCAAAATACTTAACCTGCTTTACTAGTTTAAAAAGAAACACAGTTCAAGCTCTATGGACTATTTAGAGAAGCCTCAACAATGAACTTCATTAGCTCTGCAATGGGGAAAAAATGAAGTTATCTGCCAAACACATGTTATGGATTACCCATCATTCTTTTTTCATCATTCCATCACCATTAACAACTCACAGTCTCAGACTGACAATAAACCTTATGACATCTGGGCTGCAAAACAATGAGATTACTGTACGTCTGAGACATAAAACTGTATTTTGATTGCCCTTTGGTCTTACTTTCTTTACTTAGCTTTATATTTTAAGTAGCTCTGCCACAAGCAAATCACAATGTGGTAGTGACCTTAAGAAATAAATAGGAAGGATGGTTGAAATATGGAAACCCATGTGGTTAAATGACTAACTCTGGCTGCTAGCAGCCGGCACTGGCTCTAAGCGGGCGGGCTCTAACTTTTTGGCTTTAACTTTTTGGCTCTAACTTTTGCGTCCCACCGGGACGAGCTATCTGTTCACAAAAGGTGTTTGTTGTGGGGAAGCAGGGTGGTGGTGCCCCCGGTGCTGTGGCAGCGAGTCCTAACAGCACTGTATGAGACCCATCCAAGGATCGTGCGCATGAAGGCGCTGGTCCGCAGCTATATATGGTAGGCGGGAATAGACGATGCTATTGAGTCCTGGGTGGCCCATTGTCAACCATGCCAGGAGACCTGTCCGGCCCTACCATGAGCCCCAGCCCAACAGTGGGAGTCCACACGTAATCCCTGGTCATGCATACACCTCGATTTCGCAGGGCCCTTCCAGGGGCAAACATTCTTCCTTATGGTGGACTCCTACTCTAAGTGGCTGGAAGTAACACTGGGCTGCATTAGGGGCCCTCCTCAGAGTTTTTGCCACACGCGGCCTCCCCAACATGTTGATATCAGATGGCCTTCACCTTGTCTGAGTTTCAGAACTTCTGCCACCAAAATTTATTAAAACACGTAAGGTTGGCTCCCTTTCACCCAACTACCAACAGCCAAGCAGAAAGGATGGTGCGGGCTACAAAAGAGACACTCCGCCGCATCATCCATGGGGACTGGGAAGCCTGCCTCGCAGAGTATCTCCTGGCACAACATTCAATTCCTAGTATAGCCACCGGCCATAGCCCAGCTGAGCTCCTCATGGGCCAGTGGCTGACTACCCTACTTGACCGCATGCACCCGGACCGTGTGCCAGACCTACAAGAGGTACCAGAGGTGGCCCGAGCTCCACGGGGGTTTGATACAGGGGACTTGGTGTTCGCCAAAAACTACTGGGGGGGGCCTAGCGTGGATCCCAGCACGAGTTTCCTGGGTATTAGGTGCCGTCATGTATGAAGTCACTTCAGAGGGGGGTTTCACAAGACGGCACATAGACCAATTGCGGTCATGTGAGGCACCAGGGGGCGAAGGCAAAAGAGAGAGCACAGAGGATCAGACAGCTGTGCCAGACACAACGGCGCCCGAGCCAACGGAAGCTGAGAGACCGACCGCCACACCCCTGCCAGTACCTGAGACACTGGAGGAACTGGGTCTGCCATTGGCACCCGAGACCTCTGAGGAACCGTACCCACCGGCCGAAATCCCAGCAGCGCCAGCCCCTCATCTCACTGCACCTGAAGCGGCAACCGCTCCACCACCCACTCCAGTGCTCAGGCAGTTGACACGCACCGCAAGCCTGCATACCTAAAAGACTATGTTCACTAGGCTTGCAAACTTAGGGGGGAGCTTATTATCACTTTTCCATCGACTCATCAATGCATAGAACCCACTATACAGTACTTAATTTAGTCAGCTAGAATATAGTGGGAAGCACAATGCAGATGGTGAAGCTTCCACACAACCTACATCACCTATCTATTTAGCTAATAAGCTCACATAGAGTGATAACAGATAGGCGTTTTAAGTCGCCCCGGGGATGGAAGACTGGCAGACCAAAAAACTGTGTCCACATGTGCACACCTGCCTGCCATCCCCATCCTAACCGCAGATACAAATGCACAATTTTTAAAATGTGTGTCAGGAATTTCCAGAATGTATTTGATGGGTCCCTGGGGTGCTACAAGGGGCCTCCCATCACCTTACAGCTCAACCCCCACGTGAGACCAATAAGGCTGAAGGCCAAGCGACTTCCGTTCGCTCTAAAACCAAAAATAGAAGCAGAGCTGGACCGCCTCGTGGCCCAGGGAGTGTTAGAGCCTGTATCCTATGCAGCATGGGAGACCCCCATAGTCACTCCTGTGAAGCCAAATGGGGACGTGTGCATATGCGCAGACTATAAATGCACTATAAATAAAGCACTCCAGGACAACCCATACCCCATCCCAGTGATCAGCCACGTTCTCGCATCCTTGGCCAGCTCTAAGGTTTTTGGGAAGCTGGACCTGGCTCAAGCATACCAGCAGCTCCCAGTGGATGCCAAGACAGCTGAGGCTCAAACAATAGTAACGCACAGGGGAGCTTTCAGGGTGCGCCGATTGCAATTTGGGGTTAGCGTGGCTCCGGGACTCTTTCAGAGCATAATGGACTCTCTCCTTAAAGGGATTCCCAGAGTACAACCCTTTTTCGATGACATTTTGATCACCGCCCTGGACGTCGAGGGATTCAGCTGCCGTCTGCGAGAGGTACTCCACCGCTTTCAGACGGCGGGACTTAAGGTGAAGTGGGAGAAGTGCTCTCTCGGGGTGCCAAGGGTGGATTTCTTGGGGTTCGCAGTGGATGGCACGGGAATACACCCGACAGCAGACAAGACCAGGGCGATAGTCCATGCCCCGGCTCCAACGTGCAAGGCGGAGCTGCAAAGTTTCATGGGACTCTTGAACTTTTATCATTCCCCACAAAGCTGCTCTCACAGAACCCCTACATAGACTCCTCGATAAAAACGCCTCGTGGGTCTGGGGAAGAAAGCAGGCCACCTCTTTTCTGGTGATCAAGGACATCCTGGTTTCCAATGTGGTGCTCCACCATTTTGATGAGTCCCTTCCAGTGATTCTAGCCTGCAATGCTTCCCCGTACAGGGTGGGCGCTGTCCAGGGGGACCAACTTCTGGATGGGAGGGAAGTCCCCGGGGCCTATTACTTGAGAACCCTGACCCCCGCGGAGTGAAACTATGCCCAAATAGACAAGGAGGCATTGGCAATCATGGCGGGCATGTACAAATTCAATGACTACCTTTATGGCAGGCATTTCACGATTGCCACAGACCACAAGCCGCTGCTGGGCCTCCTCACCCTAGACCGCAAATCCTGTCACAGCGCGTCCTGAGGTGGAACCAGTTACTCAACTCGTATACATATAAACTAGTACACCGCCCTGGTAAAGCAATGGGACATGCAGACCCCCTCAGCCGCCTTGCACTGCCCTCGATGGACCCCAACCCAGCTCCTGCCCACCGCGTGATGCTACTGGAGACTCTACCAGAGAGGCCTCTCCACACTGCTGAGGTAGCTCGGGCCATGGGCAGAGACTGCATCCTTGCACGCGTTTTTGACTAGGTGGAAAGGGGGTGGCCCATGGGCAAACTGGAGGCTGATTTCAGGGCATCTGCATCCCACCGGGAAGAACTGTCCATACACAAGGGGTACATTCTCTGGGGTAGCCGGGTGGTGGTTCCCCCCCCCCCACTTCGGAAACAAGTGCTTGAAGCCTTGCACGAGACGCACCCAGGGATAGTGTGTATGAAGGCCCTGGCACATAGTTATGTATGGTGGCCAGGGATGGACAAAGAGATAGAGGGGTGGGTTAGAAGGTGCCTACCCTGCAAAGAGTCCTGGCAAGATCCACCCAGCACCCCCGTCCACCGCTGGGAGTCCAATCGTGTGCGGTGGTCCCAGCTACACCTAGACTTCGCGGGGCCATACCAGGGCCAAATATTCTTTATCCTGGTGGATGCCTACACGAAGTGGTTGGAGGTTATTCCCATAGCTTCAACCTCCGCTGTGGTCAGAGCCCTACGGAGGGACTTTTGCACCCACGGGATCCTCGAGACCTTAGTCACAGACAACGGGACTGCTTTTACCTCCCAGGACTTCCAGGAGTTCCTGAATAGGTACCTCATCCAGCACATACGGTCCGTTTTTTTCCATCCAGTCACCAATGGCCAAGCAGAGTGCATGGTGCACACGACCAAGGAGGCCCTGGGTCTCATAGTTCAGGGAGATTGGGACCACCGCCTGGCAGCCTTCCTATTTGGGAACCGAATCACCCCCAACCCAGTCACCGGGTTAAGCCCAGCAGAGCTGCTCATTTATTTATTTATTTATTTCAATTTATATCCCGCCCTCTCTACAAGCGGACTCATGGGGAGGAAGTTGACCACTAGGCTAGATAGGTTGCATCCAGACAGGGCCCTGGTCCTCCGCAGTTCCCCCGAGACAAGAGAAGCTGCTAGGGGGTTCTTTCCTGGGGATCCGGTCTATGCATAGACCTGGCCAGGCAAGAGGGTTGTTCCAGGAGATGTATATAATCGGGGACCCAGCCCCGCCATTTTCTCTTTGTGATGTACTCGCCAATAAAGCATGTTGCCTTCTACAGTACATTACACCGAGAGGTTCATGAGCGCTCTGGAAGCTCCTCCAGGGTGCATGTAGTCCATCCCTCTTTTGGGGGTGGGCCATGTGCCACCTAGAGGCTTCTGGTCCACTCCTTTTCTAGCCAGTTCTCTTTGGGGCGGCTTGATGCCACCCTAAGCTGGCCATCTGTTATCACCCATAGTTTCATGATAAATATCAAACTGAGGGTGAGGAGGCTGGAAGCGAGCAAAATTCAGATAGAGTAAACTTCTGAGTACCAATTTCAGGAGGTAACATCATGGGAATGTCTTGGTCTCTGTTGTTGGCCCTCAGGGCCAGCCCTGCCACTAGGCAAATTAGGCGATTGTCTAGGGCACCTGACTTCTGGGAGTGCCAAATTGGGTGCCCCCATGTGACTCAGTGACATGGGGGGGGGGCACCAGAAGTTAGCCTTGCTTAGGGTGCCAGACAGTCTAGGGCCAGCCCTGTTGGCCCTGCAGAGTAACTGGTTGGCCACAGTATGAGACAGGATGCTGGAGTAGATGAACCATTGGTCTCATCCAATAGGGCACTTCTTAGGTTCTTAAAATTATTCTTCCCAAGCTGAAAGACATATGTGCTTTTCCAGGCGCCACAAAGACAGACCGTACACACTTTTTCTGCAACAAGTGGCTAATTTACATTTGGGCACTGGAACCAATAAAAAGTTATGGTATCCTGTTATATATTTAAAAACTTCATCAGCAATCGTGCAGTGTTACAGATGATTGTGCTACTATTTGGCTAACACGACATGTGCCAGGCAATAATCTACCTCATTGTCAGCACTGTTATGAACTGCAGATATTTGTGATTGTGGACACTGAATACCTAATAATCACTTTCACAAGGTTAAGAGGATAATGGCAGTCAAAGAATTAATGATAAAATCATATTTTCCATTTTGTTGGTGGAAATATAAAATATAAGAAAGGCTGTGAGAGCCACTTGTTTTTCTGTGAAACCATAACAGCTTGTCAAACAGGGAAAGATGACACAATTTATAATGTGGAAACTGATTATCAGATCCAATTAAGTTCTTTCCCCACTAGAGCATTCCTTCTTACATAGTCTTCCACTTTTTCTTCCAAAACAAGATCTGATTTCTATTAACACTAATTAAACAAAGATACTTTTAAAGCAGGCCTTTATAAACACCATGTAGACAGAGTGTTAATGATTCTTCCTTTTATCATGCCCCCGGTACATACATAACTGGTGAAGAGAAATTCAACTAATGAAAGTGAAAATTCTTCTCACTTAGATATGATTCTATTGCCCCCCAAGTCGGAATAAAGAGACGGACACAATTAGATTGGTGAAACTATGGCCCACTTTTATTAAAATAACCAGCAACGGCAAGGGCAACCAAACTGCGGCCAGGTCAGGGCCAGGGGTCTCCTCAGACCGCTCCCCTGCCTTTTCCAGCTGGCGAGAGACCCGGCCCCCCAGCCGGAGCTGTGAGCCACAGCTCCCGTTAGGCAGGCCCAGCAGGGAGGCTCGCACCGGAGGGCCCAAACACCAGACGCGAGTCTCAGCGAAAGGCACCCATCCAATCGAGTCTCCAGGACAGTCTGCATTCACAAACCTCGAGCCACACCCAAGGTTGATCCTGCCAGAACCCTAACTCCCCAAAAGAGGGAGGCTAACCGGTCCTCCCCAGGCCGCAGGGTGCCATAAACCCCGTAGAACCTGCCACAACTAACGCCAAGTCTCTACTTAGGGCTTAGCACCCACAGAAAGGCCCAAAACCATCAAAAGCCCTTGCCGCAAATCTCTCAGGAAAAGCATATTACCCTTTTCCGAGAGATGCACACCATCCCCTCTGTAGAGGTCGGGACATTCCTTAGAAATATCCGGATGGGACAAATAGTGGCCCAAACCACCCTCCAGAACCTTGCGAATTTCCTTATTTGCTCGGTAACGAGCCGTTTCTAACCCCGCTGGATTCCAGGCACTGCGCCACACCAAGCGCGGAATCATGGCTGACCAAACTATAATGGTACCAGGCCATCTGTTCCTTATGTACCTGAAATCGTCTCGGGCCTGCAAGATCAACGCCTTGCCTTTAACCAGCCCGAGATCATTTCCTCCCAGGTGAATAATCAATACCTGCGGAGGAGGGCCCCCAGACCCATGAAACAAAAGGGGGAGCAAGCCAGGCCACTGAAGACCACGGCGCCCCCTCCACTCTATCGTGACATGTTTGCTGAGCCCCAGCTGAGAGCCAACAGCAGTTCTCCGAGCTTGATGTGCCGCCCAAAACACATAACTGTGCCCGCAGATGAGAACTTTGCTTCTCCGGCCAGGAACAACAGCATCTAAAAGGAAGAAACAGACAAGTTATACAAACCAAACCTCAAAATACCCCAGCTCCTTACTAAAACTCATTAGCGGAGCAAAGGGCGAATATAGCCTTTGTAAGCCTGAGAACGCCAACGGCCAAGGCGTTGGATGGCCTAAGTAGGATAACCCAAGGCAGCAGCCGTAGAGGCTGCCCCGATTCTAAAGGAATGGATACCAAACCTCATTCTAGACAAACCCAACAAGGCTAAAGCCTTTGACGTCACGGCCCAAAATTGATGCTTTGTCAGAGGACTGCCTCCCGCATGACAAAACAGCAATCCCTCGCAGCCTCCCCGCACAGCCAAATAGTCGGCCAATGCAGAAACTGGGCAAAGCTCCACCTCCGAACACGGACCCAACTCCAGCACAGTCCCCGTGCCCTCTTGGTCAGTTTTAGATCGCCGGACAGTAAGGACCACCTTACCCCCCCCCCAGCAATGTAACATCTTTTAATAACAACGCCCTACCTGAAACATCACTCTTGGAGCTTGCCACCAGCTCACTAACCCTCAGAGCCCCAAAAAAGGCCACTAAAGAGGCTGCATGGAACAAAACTGCCTCAAAATGAGACTCACACACTGCGCTCCAAACCCCTTTTAAACCCCGAAGGATCTCAGGAGACAATGGGGCCCTAGTATCAGGCATAGGCCCAGCCTCCCTGGACCACCCCTCCAGCATCTTTCGAATACGAAAATCTGCTGTTTCCTCCTTAAACCCCAAGGCCTTGCTAGCGAAGGCCAGCACAGACATGTGTCCCCGAATTGATCACACGGCCAATCCCTTACCTCTCAATGCAACACAGTAATGGAGCAACTGCTCCACTAGGAGGGGCCAAACCATGCGATACCCTACCTCAGCCCTAAAGTCCTCAAACTGCCGCACGGCATGCTCATAAGACTTCCTGGTGCTGGGTGCAATGGCTAAGCCTATCGCTCTGCAGGCCTCGGCTCTCCAATCAGCCATAGCTCCTGGGGCATTGGCGCCGTATCCAGATCGGCGTCTGGGGCCAGCTGACGAAACCTCTCCATCTGTTTATGAGAGAGAGCGTCAGCCACCCCGTTATTCACCCCAGGAACATGCTTGGCCAAAAACAAAATGTTAAGCCACAGGCAATGCAGAGTGAAGGCCCTCACCAACCTCATAACCCGCTGCGATTTGGACGAGAGGGAATTAATAACATGAACAACCGCCATGTTATCGCACCAAAAATGAACAGTGCAATTAACCATATCATTCCCCCACAGTCAAACCGCAACTAAAATAGGAACGAATTCCAAAAACGTAAGGTCCCTGCTCAAACCAGCCTGCACCCACGACTCCGGCCACTCTTCCATGCACCAATGTCCACGGAAGTAGACCCCAAAACCCAATGAACCAGCAGCATCTGACATGACCTGAAGCTCAGCCTCAAGCCGCATGTCCTCTCTTCAAAAAGAAATCCCATTAAAGGATTCCAAAAACTCCAGCCACATAATGAGATCTTCCCTCATGCTGCTAATAACCCTGGTCCTGTGCTGTGGTGAGTGAAGGCCCGCCATAGCGTCACAGAACCTGCGCAGAAAAGGCCTACCCGGGGCGACCACTTTGCAAGCAAAGTTAAGGTGCCCCACAAGCTGCTGCAGCTCAAGCAACGTAACCTTCTTTCTACACAGGAAGGAATTAATCCTTTCCTTCAAATCCAGCAGCTTCTGATCAGGAATCCTAGATGACTGTTCCAAAGTACCTAGCTCAATCCCCAGAAACACAAGGCATTGGGCTGGGCCCTCAGTTTTTTTATCGGCCAATGGCACACCCAACTCCGCGGCCAATTCAATAAAGCCGGCTAACAACTGAGCGCAACGACCCGAGCCAGCAGGGCCCACAAACAGGTAGTCGTCCAGATAATGAACGACCTCCTGCAAACCCACTTTTTCGTGCACAGCCCATTCCAAAAAGTGCTGAAGCACTCAAAAGCGGCACATGATACAGAGCAACCCATAGGCAATGCTCTGTCCATGTAAAATTGCCCTGCAAACGAAAAGCCCAGCAGCTCAAAATCATCTGGGTGGACAGGGAGAAGGCGAAATGCCGACTTGATATCGCATTTTGCCATCTCAGCTCCCTGACCACAGCGTCGCACGACGCCCACGGCCTGATCAAATGAGGTGTACCTAATGGAGCAGAGCTCCTCAGGTATGCCATCATTGACAGAGGAACCCTTGGGATAAGAAAGGTGGTGAATCAAACGAAATTCACCAGGTGCTTTCTTTGGCACAACCCCCAACAGGGAAACCCTAAAATTACACACAGAAGGACTGGCAAATGGGCCCAAAATCCTACCCTCCGCCAACTCCTTAGCAATTTTTTCCTCAACTATAAGTTCAAAACCCACAACTGAACTAAGGTTTCTGGACCAAGTTGGTACACGAGAACCTTGAAAAGGAATCCTAAAACCCAACGTGAAACCATTCAACAGATAACAACTGTCCTCCCTACGTGGGTACCTGCGAAGCCATTCTCTAAGAGGCCCCACCCTTATCGGGCTGGGACCCTTTTCCAGGTTGGAAAGAACCCCCGCCTGATTTTTTCTGACCCTTGCATGGTCGAACTCTAGGGCAGTTGTTGAAGGAATGTGAGCCAGCACACAAGGGGCATTCGTGCTTAAAGTGGCAGTCTTTTCGACTGCACGCCCCCTGGGACCCAAACTCCCAGCAAAGCAAGCGGGGTTGAACCGCCTACCCCACAACACTGCGGGAGGAGGAGGACGCACGAGAAAGAGAAGCGGAACCCTTAGATACAAAGTGACCGCTGTCGGATCGATCCCCCAAATTGGGCTGCGCCGGTGACATCACCTGCAGCCACAACTGTTGGTGAATCCGATCCCACGGGAGTGAAGGGTACAAAGCGGCCCTCATCCTGAACTCCTGGTCGTACTGGATCCAGGCAGGGCCGCTGAACATTGTATACCCCTTGTATATGATGTCCAAATATTGAATCAAGGCAGCAGCCCACCAGGGCTGCGCCCGCGCAATTACTCCCGCATATATTAAAAACCCAGGAAGCCAATTGGCCCAGGTCCGGTCGACCTTCCTTTTCCTAAGCTTCTCCTTTTCTTTGTTGTCCAGTTCCTCTTCGTCCTTTTTTTCCAGCTCTCTATATAAAAGGGAGAATACGTCCACATATTCTCCCTTTAAGATTTTTTCCTTAGTGGCAGGCAGCAGGTGATCGCCTAAAGGTAAGGCGACCTCACCAAAAGGCATAGCGCTGAACGGAACCGCCCCGTAAGGAGAAGGGAAACCCCAGACGCCAGGCCAAGCCCCTGCTGACCCCTGCTGCCCTGCCCCAGGCCAATGTGCCAATGTACCCCACTGACCCTGGGGCCCCATCCAGTTACCTGGCTGCTCTAAGCCCACAGCTGAAGCAGCCCCTAGCGGAGAGCCAACCCCACCAGGGCCAGCAGACCCCCAGGCCCCCCACGGCCATACAGGCCCGGTGTGAGGCAGAGAGCCATCCCCAGACTTACCGGAAGGTATAGCAGGCACCAAAGCAGACCCAGCACCACCCGCACCGGACGATGGGCCAGCACCAACATCAGGGCCAACAAGCCCCACAGCTCCACCAGCAGCAGCTGTAGATCTGCTCTCTAAAAGAGACAAGCGGGTCAGTATATCAGCCTGTAGCATCCTCTTAGAAACCCGCCCCTTCTTGGGCATCTGGGAAGATGGAAACCCTGATGCCCGCTCCAATGCCTGCAGTCGCTGAAAAATGACTGCATTAACGTCATCATCCCCTTCCTCATCTGAAGATGAGGGAGGCGGTGGACGCTTCGGTGGCGGCTTAGGGGCCCTGGGAGCCGGCTGCTTCCCCTTAGATTTTCCAGAACCCTTATGGCCCGACATGCTCGCTAAAGAGCGCAGCACCAATTAAAACTCAAAGGAGAAATGAACAGCCCGAAGGCAGCTAGCCCTTCAAACAACAGGCCAGTCACAGAACAAGGGGTGGGGGGGTGGAGGGCAAACAGGCCAACCTTCCTCTAAAATGTCCGCCGCCCTACAGCCCTCAAAATGGCCGCCGCCTCACACCTCAGAAAATGGCCGCCAAGAGCCAGGAATAATGAAGAAGGAGAGGATTCAAAATGGCTGCCCAGCACCAGATGGAAGCAGAAGAACAACCTCCCCAGTGCTAAAACAAATGGCCGACAGTAAAATGGCCGACCCGCCCTGCTAGGCACCCAGCCCTGCTCCAACAGCCGCCAAAAACCTTTAAAAAACCCCAATTGCAACAATGAACTACAACCCCCAAGCAAACAGGGGTGGGGGGGGAGGGGGGTAGAAAAGCTCCAGCAGACAGGAGCCCTTCAAGGAAGAAGCCTCCCACCGCCCAGATGGCACCCTATCCACAAAAAGCTGGTAAGGGACCAGAAATATTAATATTTTTATTTAACAATAAAGCAACAGGCAAGCGCCCAGCAAACCACAACGTCCCACAACGATCCTCGACACTCGGATTCATGGCGCACCAGTCTCCCGGCCCACACCAACCCTCTTTGAGCCTAGAGCATGCGAGCACGCTCCTAACAGCCCGAAAACGCCGGGAAGACTGCCACTGCGTCGAACGGGCCTTCAGCAACAGCGCTGAAGCCCCGCCCACTCAGGACGCGCTTAGAAGCGCGCCGAAGATTCCGCTCTCCCTCCAAAGGGGGGCAAAACTTCCTCTTCAGCCACACTGCGATGCAGCGGGCTTCAGGAGGCTTCATTTTAGTGCATAAACTGTTCAAAGACTGAACTTCTCTTGCTTATAATGACTATTTCCTTTTGTGTCAAGCACCTCACACAATTGCACTGGTCATTTGTTCACAGGTTACTTCTAGTAAAAGAGCCAAGTAGCTTACGTTCTGAACAAAATTGTTGGTCTTAAAGGTACGACGACTCCTATTTTGTTCTAGTAACAGAGTTCAGCTTAGTAACCACTTAGATAGCCTGTTATATCAATAATAACATCATAACCTAATTAATAGAAATCATTCAATACAGTACAATAATATTCCAAATGAGCAATTATTTCAAATAAAATCATTTCACTACAGTAAAGTGTTGTGCAAAAATATTCAAAGTCCATAATTCAAAGTGCAGTAGAGGAATCAATATGGGGCATTTTCAGCACCATCTCAACAGATCTTGCCAACTTTAACCCCTCCATCAGGAAGGTCTTGAAACAGACTACAAGGCTGGGAAGATCAATTGAGGTGGTTTACATTCATTGTACATATTTACAATCAAGCAGGAAACATTAGTAAGGTTGGAGGAGTACAAGAAAGACAAGCTACCTAGCCCTTTTGCTGCCACTCCTCCCCTCCCCACCCCCCAGTCATCCCAGCAGGCCTGAAACAAGCAAAGCTAGTAGTTCTTTTGTGAGTTAACTTTTTTCAGTCAAGTGGATGGGCAAATGGCTCATGGGGAATGAAACAGACTGAACCACAAAAGCAATGTGAGAAGACATGTCCACAAACCATTTACAATACAATCTGGAATAATATTGCGTTAGTTAAAAGGCGATTTTTGAGTCTTCAAGAATGCTGCTCACAAACTGCAATTCAAACAGAGGCATGTTCACCTGTCACCCACTGTTACTTGCATGGTTATATAGTGAAATGTTCTGCAAATAAAATTAGGTCACTAATAGCATCATTAAGGAAGAGAAAGGTGAAGAGGTCCATGTCCTGACAAACATTTCCCTGTCATGCTCAGAGACCACATACTCCCAAGAGTGTTAACAAGTGGATCCAGGGCTTTTTTGTATAAAAAGCCCAGCAGGAACTCATTTGCATATTAAGCCACACCCCTGGCATCACCATTGTTTCTCACATGGCTTTTTATAGAAAAAGTCCAGCAGAAATTCATTTGCATATTAGGCCAGAACTGTGTTCCTGTGCGCTCCCACTAAAAAAAAGAAGCCCTGAGTGAATCTAAGGAGAATAGCTAGTACTTATGGCCAACTGCATTGACAGCTTCTTCACTGGATATTAATGGTGCACTGAACTGTTTCTGTATGAAAACATCAAACCTTTGCTTTTATTTTCACATTAGTTGACAAATGCAAATTCCCTTGGAAGGAATAGCAGTTGACATAAATGGGTTATGAAAGGAAGTCTGAGTTCTGTGAAGTGTTCCAAAAAGTGTGATAACAGCCCTTTATTTCACTGCTTTTCATCCCAGCTTCATTCACTGAACAAATAATCTACATAAAGGGAGCTGTTGTAGCATAGCAGATAAATTTGGAAGGGGAGGTCAAAGATTCAAACCTGTCCTCAACAATGAGCCTCAATGGGTGACATTGAACCAGTTACTGGTCTACCTCCCCACCTCTACCTATTTACGATAAAATGAGGAAAAGTCATACCGTCTGCCTAACGCACCAGCCAATGCCTTACCGTCCCTGATTGAGGCTGCAGCAGGCTGAGCATTAGAGTACCCAAGGCTGGTGATCCTGGATGACTTCAGTGTCCATGCTGATGACCTGGCCTCTAGTCAGGCGACGGACCTAGTGTCATCCATGGCAACACTAGGACTCTCTCAGTTTGTTACATCCCCCACCCACCAGGCGGGACACATGTTAGACTTGATCTTTGCGGCCGGGGTTATGGTGGACGATATAACTGCAGAAGCGGTGCCATGGTCGGACCACTTTGCCCTTAAGGCTCATGTGGATGCTCCACTCCAAACCCGTTTAGGCGGCGAGCTTATTATGGCTCACCCACGGAGTCAGATGAACCCGGAACGGTTCCAAACGGCTCTACGGGATCCCTGGCCTCCTGGCGATTCCCTCGATGACTTGGTTGATGCCTGGCATGGCCGATTCTCCAGAGCCATCGACGAGATCGCAGCTCGATGCCCTCTGTGACCTCGCACTAAGCTGGCCCCGTGGTATACCCCAGAATTGCGCCAGCGGAAATGAGGACTCAGATGGTTAGAGAGGCAATGGCGGCGTACTCGGGATGAAGTGACTAGAACATCTTATAGTTTATGAGATCCTATGAGATGGCAGTCAAAACCGCAAAGAAAATATACTTTGCGGCTAAGATTGCATCTGCAAATTCGTGCCCGGCACAATTGTTTAGGAAAATTTGGAATCTCACAACACTGCCACAAGGCAGGCCAAATGTTAAGGAATTAGAGATAGGCTGTGAGGCTTTTGCGAAATTTTTTGCAGACAAGGTCATGTCGCTCCAGCATGACTTCCACCCCACATTAGATACAGTATGTGAACTCGAGCCTTCGTGCCTGTCTTCTGGTTTGATCCTGGATCACTTTGACACACTCAGCTTGGAGGAAGTTGACAGAATCCTCTCTACTGTATGTCTAACAACCTGTGATTTGGACCCATGTCCCTCCTCGCTAATTAAAGCTTGCCAGAGGGAGCTAAGATGTTCTATATGGGACATCATAAATAGATCCCTCTCGGAGGGCCTCTTTCTAACACCTCTTAAAGAGGCTGTGGTCCGCCCCCTCCTGAAAAAGGCTACATCAGACCCGACCGAATTGGCGCATTACCGGCCGGTCTCCAATTTGCCCTTTTTGGGAAAAATTATAGAGAGGGCAGTGGTATTGCAGCTGCAGAGTTTTCTGGATGACGCTTCCACCTTGGATCCATTCCAGTCCAGCTTCTACCCGGGCCATGGGACAGAGACAGTGCTTGTCGCCCTCATGAATGATCTCCAGTGGCATCTGGATCGAGGTGGTTCGGCGGTACTGTTGTTGTCAGACCTATTGGCCGCGTTCAATATGGTCGACCACCAGTTGCTGACCCGCCGCCTTGCCAACGCAGGGATTCAGGGGCTGGCCTTGCAGTGGCTTTCCTCTTTCCTTGATGGTCGGGGACAAAGGGTGGCGATTTGGGGAGAACTCTCCCAGAGACACCTACTTAATTGTGGGGTACCTCAGGGAGCGGTCCTCTCCCCGATGTTTAACATCTACATGTGCCCCCTTGCCCAGATTGCCCGGAGATATGGGCTGGTTTGTCACCAATATGCTGATGACACCCAGGTCTATCTATTGATGGACGGCCAGACTGACGATGTCTCTAAAAATCTGGACCTGGCACTGCAAGCTGTGGCAGGCTGGCTTAGGCTGAGTGGGTTGAAGTTAAATCCAGCGAAGACAGAGGTCCTTTGCCTGGGCCATGGCGGTCTGGGAGGGGAAATTCCCCTACCAGCTTTTGATAGTGCGCCACTGGAAACAGTGCGCAGGGTCAAGAGCTTGGGGGTGCTACTGGAGTCTTCTCTGACAATGGAAGCCCAGATAGCTGCCACTGCTAAATCCGCCTTTTTCATCTTAGGCGGGTAAGGCAGTTGGCTCCCTTCCTGGAGCATGACGACTTGGCAACAGTGATACATGCAACGGTCACTGCAAGGTTAGACTACTGTAATGCCCTCTACATGGGGCTGCCCTTGTGCCGAACCCGGAAACTGCAGCTAGTGCAGAACATGGCAGGCAGGCTTTTAATGGGACTCCCTAGGCGGGAACATGTGCGGCCTGTGCTTCGAGAACTGCATTGGCTGCCTATTGTGTACCGAGTTCATTACAGGGTGCTGATTATTACCTTTAAAGCCCTATATGGCCGAGGACCTGTCTACCTTAGAGACCATCTCTCCCCATATGTTCCCCAGAGAGTACTGAGATCTAGCTCACAAAATCTGCTGAAAATCCCTGGGCCAAAGGAGGCCAAACTAAAAGTGACAAGGAAGCGGGCCTTCTCGGTAACAGCACCCCAATGGTGGAACCAGCTACCAGAGGAGGTATGGGCCCTACAGAGCCTCAATCAGTTCCATCGGGCTTGTAAAACCGGCCTCTTTCAACTGGCCTTTTAAGGTGGAACCATTGCACCATCACTACAAAAACTGTGTCCATGTGCATATTAAGACTGTAGCACCATTTTATGTTATATTGTAATTTAAATTATTAATGCTGTTTTTATGTAATTGTATTTTAATTGTAAATTGCTTTGAATTTTATTGTTGTATGATGGTACAATGTACTATGTCATGTAAGCCGCCCTGAGCCTGCTTTGGCGGGGAGGGCGGGATATAAATTAAAATTTATTATTATTGTTATTAGTCTGTTCTGTCCTTTTTACAGAGAAAGAGAAACATGAATGAAATAATGAGACATGGCACTGGGTAAGAAGGGTGGTTCTGAGCATTTGCTGGCTAGTGCAAAATGAGCCTCAACAGTACAATACAGGGGCAGGAAATTAGTACTAATAAAGCAGTGATAAAGATTGTTGCTAAACTCCTACAAGACAGAGCATCAGAGCAATTATGGAGCAAGAATAGTGCCAAGAGCCAGTCTGCAAGGACACTTGGGTCTGCTGTTTGAGATCATTCTCCTCTAATTTGTACATCATGTAAGACTAAGAACATAACATAAGAGAAGCCATGTTGGATCAGGCCAATGGCCCATCCAATCCAACACTCTGTGTCACACAGTGGCCAAAATTTTTTATACATATATACACACTGTGGCTAATAGCCACTGATGGACCTCTGCTCCATATTTTTATCTAACCACCTCTTGAAGCTGGCTATGCTTGTAGCTGCTACCACCTCCTGTGGCAGTGAATTCCACACGTTAATCACCCTTTGGGTGAAGAAGTACTTCCTTTTATCAGTTCTAACTTGACTTATCAGCAATTTCATTGAACACCCATGAGTTCTTGCATTATGAGAAAGGGAGAAAAGTACTTCTTTCTCTACCTTCTCTATCCCATGCATAATCTTGTAAACCTCTATCATGTCACCCTGCAGTCGACGTTTCTCCAAGCTAAAGAGCCCCAAGCGTTTTAACCTTTCTACATAGGGGAAGTGTTCCAAACCTAATTTATACATCATGTAAAACATGGAAGGCCTGCAATGCCATCTCTCCCCCCATCATAGCTCCAGGCCCCACCACCTACCTTAAGCCTGGTGGCAACAGCAACAGTGTGTAAAGAGCTGCTCTGAACCTGGAGTGGTTCCCAGCAATTCCACTGCCATGGCTGGGCCCAGAAACAGATCAGCTCCTGGCATTCTCTACCATGGTGGCAGGGCCTGGAGTGGTTCGCTGCAGCAGCTGTCCCACCAGATTGAATGGTCACATCTGAAGACTTTAAAAAAATAGAGGCGGGGGATTTAACCCCAAACGTTGGGTTTTTTTTCAGATTTTTCTGCAAACCTGGAGAGTCCTCCAAGTTTACAGAAAAATCTGTTTAGCATCGGTGTGGTCCCAATCTGTAGATTTAGGTATCCACTGTTAAGGGCCATACATCTTGCGGATGCAATTTCTGAGCCTCTGGCTATTATTTTTGAGAATTCTTGGAGAACAGGAGAGGTGCCAGAAGATTGGAGGCAGGCGAATGCAGTCCCATCTTCAAGAACAGGAAAAAGGAGGATCTGGGTAACTACAGACCCGTCAGCTTGACATCTATACCTGGAAAAGTTTTAGAACAAATAATCAAACAGTCCGGGAACATTTAGAAAGGATGGCTGTGATTACTAAGAGCCAGAATGGGTTTCTCAAGAACAATTCATGTCAGACTAACCCGATCTCTTTTTTTGAGAAAGTGACTACCGTACCTTCCTGGATCAGGAGAATGCTATAGACATAGTTTATCTTTTGATAAGGTTTCACATACTATCCTTGTTGACAAGTTGGTAAAATGTGGTTTGGATCCTGTTACCGTTAGGTGGATCTGTAACTGGTTGTCAGATCTCACCCAAAGAGTGCTTGTGAATGGTTCCTCATCCACTTGGAGAGGAGTGACAAGTGCAGAGCCTCAAGGATCTGTCCTGGGGCTTGTTTTGTTCAACATCTTTATAAATTATTTGGATGAAGGAATAGAAAGGAAAAGGAAAGGTCCCCTGTGCAAGCACCAGTTGTTTTCGACTCTGGGGTAACACTGCTTTCACAACATTTTCACGGCAGACCTTTTTGCAGGGTGGTTTGCCATTGCCTTCCCCGGTCATTACACTTCCTCCCCCAGCAAGCTGGGAACTCCTTTTGCCAACCTCGGAAGGATGGAAGACTGAGTCAACCTTGAGCTGGCTACCTGAACCAGCTTCCTCTGGAATCGAACTCAGGTCGTGAGCAGAGGGCTCCGACTGCAGTACTGCAACTTTACCACTCTGCGCCACAGAGCTCCTATTGAAGGAATAGAGGGAATGCTTATTAAATTTGCCAATGATACTAAATTGGGAGGGGTTATAAATACAGTAGAAGACAGAAATAGGATACAGGATGACCTTGACAGGCTGGAAAACTGGGCTAAAACCAATAAAATGAATTTCAACAGGGATAAATGTAAAGCTATGCATTTAGGTAGAAAAAATCCAATGCATGGTTATAGGATGGGGGAGACTTGTCTGGGCAGCAGTATGTATGAAAAGGATCTAGGGGTCTTAGTACACCATGTGCTGAACATGTCAACAGTGTGATATGGTGGCTAAAAAGGCAAATGCAATTTTGGGCTGTATCAACAGAAGTATAGTGTCCAGATCACGTGAAGTGATGGTATCACTTTACTCTGCTCTGGTAAGACCTCACCTGGAGTATTGTGTTCAGTTTTGGGCACTACATTTGGGCCGCCCTGAGCCTGCTTCGGCGGGGAGGGCGGGATACAAATAAAATTTATTATTATTATTATTACATTGTAAGAAGGATATGGACAAGCTGGAACAGGTCCAGAGGAGGGCAACAAAGATGGTGAGGGGTCTGGAGACCAAGTCCTATGAAGAAAGGTTGAAGGAGCTGGGCATGTTTAACCTGGAGAGGAGGAGGCAGAGAGGTGATATGATCACCATCTTCAAGTACTTGAAGGGCTGTCATATAGAGGATGATGAGGAATTGTTTTCTGTGGCCCCAGAAAATAGGACCAGAACCAATGAGTTGAAATTAAATCAAAAGAGTTTCCGGCTCAACATTAGGAAGAACTTCCTGACCGTTAGAGCAGTTCCTCAGTGGAACAGGCTTCCCCAGGAGGTGGTGGGCTCTCCTTCCTTGGAGGTTTTTAAACAGAGGCTATTGCCATCTGACAGCAATATGGATCTTGTGAATTTAGGGAGGGGAGGTATTTGTGGGTTGGACTAGGTGACCCTGGGGGTCTCTTCCAACTTTATGATTCTATGATCACTATTAGATAGATATTCCAGGCAGCACTTCCGTTGTTTATAGGATCCAACCTATTCATTTCATTTGCTAAGTGCAAGATCATTCACCACTACCCCATTGTTGTGTCTTGCATTTCAGTCCCAAAATTACAACACTGCGGACGCTATGGAGGCGACCAGTGGAAATCCACTGATCCCCGGATGTAGCTCCGCAAATACGCTTCACCAATCAAGATCTGTGGCAGAAAATTTAACTGGCCAGGATTGGACCTGGTCAGACTGAGGGTTGTTCTGGGGTATGTATATAATCGGGACCCGGCCCGCGTTGCCTTGCCTTGTGATGTACTCGCTAATAAAGCATGTTGCCTTCAACACATCTTGTCACTCAGTACATTACAGTGGCGACGAAGGTGGGATTCTAGCCAGGTAACTCCCCAAGCGGGACTTCACTGACCTGGCCGGAGACGAGGAAGGCATGCATTCGAGGGAGACGGAAGCGCCCACTGCCGCCGTGGCTAACCCAAGTGGGACGACAGGCCACCTTGCAGAGTTCAACCCTGCCAACCTCGATAGGTGGGAGACCTACACGGAGTGGGTCGACTGCTACCCACGAGCGAACATGATTTCAGACGACAGCCATAAGAGAGACGTGCTCCTGAGTGTCTGCAGGGAGGCCACATTCAAGATCGCAAAGGGTGTCTCAGCCCCTGCGAAGATCATGGAGAAAACGTACGAGGAGATAGACTCCTGACTGGGCACTTCTTGCCCCAGCCCTCCATCATCGCCTGCCGATTCCTCTTCCACAAGAGGGATCAAGGGACGGGAGAGACAGCCGCCGTCTACCTGGCCACCCTCCGCCAAATCGCAGGGAACTGCAGCTTCGACAAGCTGGATGAAGCCATAAGAACATAAGAACATAAGAGAAGCCATGTTGGATCAGGCCAACGGCCCATCAAGTCCAACACTCTGTGTCACACAGTGGCAAAAAATGTTATATACACACATACACTGTGGCTAATAGCCACTGATGGACCTGTGCTCCATATTTTTATCTAAACCCCTCTTGAAGGTGGCTATACTTGTGGCCGCCACCACCTCCTGTGGCAGTGAATTCCACATGTTAATCACCCTTTGGGTGAAGAAGTACTTCCTTTTATCCGTCTTAACCTGTCTGCTCAGCAATTTCATCGAATGCCCACGAGTTCTTGTATTGTGAGAAAGGGAGAAAAGTACTTCTTTCTCTACTTTCTCCATTCCATGCATTATCTTGTAAACCTCTATCATGTCACCCCGCAGTCGACGTTTCTCCAAGCTAAAGAGTCCCAAGCGTTTCAACCTTTCTTCATAGGGAAAGTGCTCCAGCCCTTTAATCATTCTAGTTGCCCTTCTCTGCACCTTCTCTAAAGCTATAATATCCTTTTTGAGGTGCGGCGACCAGAACTGCACACAGTACTCCAAATGAGACTGCACCATCGATTTATACAGGGGCATTATGATACTGGCTGATTTGTTTTCAATTCCCTTCCTAATAATTCCCAGCATGGCATTGGCCTTTTTTATTGCAAACGCACACTGTCTTGACACTTTCAGTGAGTTATCTATCATGACCCCAAGATCTCTCTCTTGATCAGTCTCTGCCAGTTCACACCCCATCAACTTGTATTTGTAGCTGGGATTCTTAGCCCCAATGTGCATTACTTTGCACTTGGCCACATTGAACCGCATCTGCCACGTTGACGCCCACTCACCCAGCCTCAACAGATCCCTTTGGAGTTCCTCACAATCCTCTCTGGTTCTCACCACCCTGAGGGATCGCTTCATCTGGGGCCTCCTAGACAAAAGATTGCAGCAAAAGCTCTTCACAAAGGAAGAGCTCACCCTCCAACTCACCTTCAACGAAGCCACCGCATTCGAGAAAGCAACCAAAGCTTACAACAACCCACGAGCGGAAGCCGTCCACCAGGACCAGGCAACCCAGAGGCTGAGGAGGCAAACCAGCTATGTCGCCAACCAGGAATGGGGCCAAGAGCGCCCACGTGACCACGAGTGACAGAGAGACCAGCCAACAGCAAATGCGCCAGCTGTGGGGATCCACACGAGCACTCGGACTGCCCCATCACAACGTGGACTGCAGGAACTGTGGAAGACTGGGCCACATAGCGCAGGCTTGCCGGGCCAAGGCCATCCACAGACGCCAGTCCACCAACCACGACTTGACCGATGCCTACTCGACCGCATCGACTAGCCTGCAGGTAATGAACTTGCCCCTCACCACCCCAGATAAGGTCAGGGTGTTGGTCCTAATCGAGGGCGCTCCGTGCCTAATGGAGCTGGACTCGGGCTCCTCCATCTCCATAATTTCGGAGGAGTCTCTAAGAAAACTTTGTCCCTGTGGCTGGCCCCGGACTTCATACTGCGGGACTTCCAAAAA
The DNA here is from genome assembly GCF_032191835.1 of Heteronotia binoei. Classification (NCBI taxonomy): domain Eukaryota; kingdom Metazoa; phylum Chordata; class Lepidosauria; order Squamata; family Gekkonidae; genus Heteronotia; species Heteronotia binoei. The sequence continues at coordinate 140,210,614 of NC_083223.1, read as the reverse complement.
AACCCTGTACAGATTTTGGGTTGGGCCACTGTAAGGGTAGAGTTTAAGAACTTTAAGGGCAAGCTGGACATTCTCGTGGTCAAACACCAGCTCACCACATTACTGGGGCTGGCCTGGTTTCGACCGCTGGGTATTCAAATACTGGGGATGCAGCAGATGCGAATGCAAAATTTCGAGCACGTGTGCCGGGAATTCCAGGAAGTGTTTGATGGGTCCCTGGGGTGCTACAAGGGGCCTCCCATTACCTTACCCCTCGATCCTCACATGAGACCGATAAGGCTGAAGGCCAGGCGAGTTCCGTTCGCTCTTAAACCAAAAATAGAAGCAGAGCTGGACCGCTTCACGGCTCAGAGAGTGCTAGAACCGGTATCCTATGCTGCATGGGAAACACCCATAGTCACTCCAGTGAAGCCGAATGGAGATGTGCGCATATGCGCTGATTGCAAGTGCACAATAAATAAGGCACTTCAGGACAACCCATACCCGGTTCCGGTGGTCAGCCACCTACTGGCAACCCTAGCAGGCTCTAAGGTTTTGAGGAAACTGGACTTGGCCCAGGCGTACCAGCAACTCCCGGTGGACGATGAGACAGCAGAAGCCCAGACCATTGTGACTCACAGGGGAGTTTTTCGGGTGCGGCAGTTGCAATTTGGGGTTAGTGTGGCTCCGGGGATTTTTCAGAGCATAATGGATGCTCTTCTCAAAGGGATCCCCGGACTGCAACCATTTTTTGATGACGTTTTGATCGCTGCCCCAGACGCTGAGAAGTTCAGCAGCAGTCTGCGTGAGGAACTCTGCCGTTTCCAGGTGGCGGGACTTAAAGTAAAGCGGGAGAAGTGTTCCCTCAGGGTGTCGAGCGTAGAGTTCTTGGGGTTTGCAGTAGATGCCGTGGGAATCCACCCAACGGCCGACAAGACCAGGGCTATTGTCCACGCCCTGGCCCCCATGTGCAAGATGGAGTTACAAAGTTTCTTGGGATTATTTAATTTTTATCATTCATTTTTGCCCCACAAAGCGGCCATCGCAGAACCCTTTCATAGGCTCTTTGATAAAAACGCCCCGTGGGTCTGGGAAAAGAAGCAGGCCACCACTTTTCAGGCAGTCAAGGACCTCCAAGTTTCCAATGATGTGCTCCACCATTTTGATGAATCTTTACCAGTGATTCTGGCTTGTGATGCTTCCCCGTACGGGGTGGGCGCCGTTCTGGGGCACCAACTCCCAGATGGGAGGGAGGTTCCCGTGGCCTATTATTCGAGGACTCTGACCCCCGCGGAGCGCAACTATGCCCAGATAGACAAGGAGGCCTTGGCAATAGTGGCGGGTGTGCATAAATTCAATGACTACCAGTACGGTAGGCATTTCACGATAGCCACGGAACATAAGCCGCTACTGGGCCTCCTCGCCCCAGACCGCCAGACACCACAAATTCTGTCACAGTGTGTCCTACAGTGGAACTAGTTCCTCAACTCATACACATATGCCCTGGTCCACCATCCCGGCAAAGCTATGGGACATGCGGGCGCCCTCAGCCGCCTTCCGCTGCCCTCTATGGACCCGGATCTTTCCTCAGCCCACCATGTGATGCTTATAGAGACTCTACCAGAGAGGCCCCTCCACACCGCTGAGGTAGCTAGGGCCACAGGTAGAGACCGCATCCTCGCACGCGTTTTAGACTGGGTGGGAAGAGGGTGGCCCACAGGCAAACTAGACGCAGAATTCAGGGCATTCACATCACGCAGAGAAGAACTGTCCGTGCACAAGGGGTGCCTTCTCTTGGGTAGCAGGGTGGTGGTTCCCCCCCCCCCCCCATTATGGAAGCAAGTGCTGGAAGCCCTACACGAAACACACCCGGGGATAGTGCACATGAAGGCACTGGCACGTAGCTATGTATGGTGGCTGGGGATGGATGAGGAGATAGAAGGGTGCCAACCCTGCCAAGAGTCCTGACCTGATCCACCCAGTGCCCCGGTCCACCCTGGGAGTCCAACAGGAGGCCATGGTCCCAGTTATACCTAGACTTTGCAGGGCCATAGCAGGGCCAAATATTCTTTATCTTAGTCGATGCATATATCAAGTGGTTGGAAGTGGTTCCCGTAGCTTCAACCTCCACTGCGGTGGCAGTCAGAGCCTTGCGAAGGGTCTTTTGCACTCATGGGATTCCCGAAACCCTCGTCACAGACAATGGGACTGTTTTCACCTCCCAGAATTCCAGGAGTTCTTGAATTAGTACCTCATTCAGCACATTCGGTCCGCCCCTTTCCATCCAGCCACCAATGGCCAAGCAGAGCGCATGGTGCACACCACTAAAGAGGCCCTGGGTTGCATTGTACAGGGAGATTGGGATCACCGCCTTCCTATTTGATAACAGAATCGCCCCCAACCCCCTCACCGGGTTAAGCCCAGCCGATTTGCTAATGGGGAGGAAGTTGATCATGAGGCTAGATAGGTTGCATCCTGACTGGGCTACGGACCTCCGCAGTTTCCCTGAAACCAGGGAAGCCGCTAGGGGATTCTTTCCAGGGGATCCAGTATATGCAAAGAACTTTGCAAGCGGGCCAGAGTGGTTAGCCGTCCAGGTGCTGCGGGTCACAAGGTCCCACTCCTATGAGGTCTCGTCGTCGGGGGGCCAGATCCTAAGGAGGCATATTGACCAGCTGTGCCATCGCACATTGCCAGAAGAACCGACAGTGATTGGGGGAGCGGGAAGCAGGGGAGTACTAACAGCAACACCCCCGGAAGCTGCCCAGCCTATGCCTGCCGCACCGACTATGCGGGCGGAAGAGCACCACAGCGAGGGAGCACTCCCCACAGAAAGGAGATTCCGGAACAGCAACAGGCGACAGACAGCCCTTTTCTGGCATCACCCCACCACAAGGAACCAGCCACCCCACCAGCCACGGCAGCTGCTCCAACTCCCCAAATAACCCCGAGGAGGTCGACCCGGGAATGCAGGGCACCAGCCTACTTGAAAAACTTCATGTCTTGAACTGGGGGGGGGGGGGGAGGAGTGTTGTGTCTTGCATTTCAGTCCCGAAATTACAACACAGCGGATGCTACGGAGGTGACCATTGGAAGTCCACTGGTCCCCGGATGTAGCTCCACAAATACACTCCACCCATCAAGATCTGTGGTGGGAAGTTTAACTGGCCAGGATTGGACCTGGCCAGACTGAGGGTTGTTCCAGTGTATGTATATAATCGGGACCCGGTCCGCATTGCCTTGCCTTGTGATGTACTCGCTAATAAAGCATGTTGCCTTCAACACATCTCGTCACTCAGTACATTACACCCATCTTCCCTGTTTCATGCTCAGCTTCTGAAACAGAAGCAGCAAGTAAATTGCCCATCCCATAGTAACTCTAGCTTCCACTGATTGGGCTAGGTAGTAAGTTCCCATGTGGTGAGCAAATATGTTATAAAACTTGTAGCAGATTTAAAACTCTGGAGAAGTAGGAGACAGCTAGTGTCAACTTCATCATTTTATAGGACTGGGAGAAATGGCCCACAAGCTGTTCTTATGGTCTCTATGCCTGAGCAGATGTATGCATTAGGGTTGCCAAGTCCAATTCAAGAAATACCTGGGGACTTTGGGGGAGGAGCCAGGAGACATTGGGGGTGGAGCCAGGAGATGTTAGGGGTGGAGCCAAGATCAAGGGTGTGACAAGCATAATTGAACTCCAAGGGAGTTCTGGTCATCACATTTAAAGGGATCACACACCTTTTTAAATGCCTTCCTTCCATAGGAAATAATGAAAGATAGGGGCACCTTCTTTTGGGGCTCATAGAATTGGACCCCCTTGTCCAATCTTTTTGAAACTTGGGGGGGTGTTTTGGGTAGAGGTACTGGATGCTATGCTGAAAATATGGTGCCTCTTCCTCAAAAAACAGCCCCCCCCGAGCTCCAGAAACCCACAGATCGATTCTCCATTACTTTCTATGGGAATCAGTCTCCATAGGGAATAATGGAGTGTCCAGCAGGCATTCCCCCCCCCCTTTCTGATGACCCTAAGTGGGGGGAGGGCCCCCAAACCAGGGGATCCCCTGCCCCAACCTGGGGATTGGCAACCCTAGCATGCATTCTGGAATCCTGTTGTACCTGCTTTCAGGGAGTTATCTATGAACTACTGATTGACCAATGACCACAGCAAAGTAATGACATTGTCTACAAGGGGGGGGGGGATACTAAGCAACATTTTCCTTTACTATTGCAATGAAACAGACTGTTTCCTCTATGACTGAAATACTCCTTTAGTAAGATCACAATGGAAAAACTTAATGAGAAAAGCATGTAAGTCAGATGTTTCTTTGGTCAGTCTACTTGCTTTCCAATCCTACTAACTTCCATGGTAAGGGTGGTAAATGCAAAAAATAACTGGAGCAGGATATAGAAATATGACAAAAAAGGATAAAATATATAAACTTTAGAGTCTGCAAATATTTAATGAAAATTTGATACTTTGCTCAGACTCATGGCAAATCCAAGTCTTTTATTGGGGCACTTTCAGGCATGCTCAGTATCAGTCTAATTTATACAACACAGCAAAAGTGATCCTTCAAGGATTTCTGGCACTTGGGATGTTCCAGCTGAGCAAAATACAACTCACAGCAGGTGTGCAAAATGGAAACCAACCATTCTAGACTACTGAGCAAACCAGTCAGATTGTCCAGAACTGATAGCCCTTTCACACTGTACGAAAGCACTTCTGGTCTGATTTGAAGAAAGCAAGTCAGTGCAAATTAAATACATACAGCTTGCTGCAAGGGTTGTGATTCAACAATCAAAACTATCAGATGCAAATATTTCCAAAACAGCTGTATCACTATGGCAGCAAGGAATGCTATGCTGCATTAAAAAAATGCTGGGCACCTTGGCTATGAGATATGCTGCTATAATTCAAGTGCTGTTCTGAACTGCAAAGGCAATTTCATGAGTGATTTTGTAAACTTGTTTGTTTAGACTGTAGCTAATTATTTAAATAAAGCAACAATGGTTTCTGAAGAAAAAATAATGCTGTTCAAAATTTTCAGAGCCAACATCCTCCAAGTCTGTATTTGGCCTCTGTAGGAGACTCAAGTGATTGCTACTGGAGGCACAACCTTCTTGATCACTGGCCCATTTTTCATTAGCTTTGTTATTTTTGAATGTAATAGGTAATTTTTTAAAGGCAGAGGAACATTACAGTAATGTGTTATAGCATGTGAAGAGATTTCTTGCTGTTTGGGATTGTACATAGTGTTTAATGTGTTTGCTAGTGGATCTAGTTTAGATAAAAGAGATGATAGATAGACCCAAACAACAGGTAATCTGGACAGGGCACTCCTTCCATATCTTCTTCCATCTGCCCCCAGGAAAAGAGTGGAAGGGGAAAGTCAATCCTGACATGTTGCCCCAAAAGGTCCCTCTGTCCCTCCTGCCAGCCTTTCTTGGAGTTGAAGAATTAGAACATTTCTGGCTTTAAGAGAAGCTGGTGGATGTTGTTCCCTCCCCCCAAAGGATAATGCCCCAAACTTCAGCCCCTTGTCCTGGCTAGGATTGCCAGCCTCCAGGTGGGGCCTGGAAATCTCCTGCTTTTACAACTAATCTCCAGCTGGCAGAGATCAGCTCCCCTGGAAAAAATGGCTGCTTGGAAGTGTGGACTTTATGGCATTGTACCCTGCTGAGGCCCCTCCCCAAATCCCGCCCTCTCCCAGATCCACCCCAAAGCCCCCAGCTATTTTCCAACACAGACCTGGCAACCCTAGACTTGGCTGGTACTGCCCATTCAGAATTCCCTCCTGGCTGAGTAGATATTTAAAGCTCACCCTCATGGATGTCATGCTTAAATGGTCCCAGAAAACCATCTCCCTTTCATCGCTGTAATAGTTAGCCTGACAGGGTGCTGAAAGGGAAGTAATTTATTTAAGAAAAGTGTCTGTAATCATAAGTATGTATCTTCTGAACTTAAAATAACTGTTTTATTCAAATTACACATTTCATGCAGATGCTAATAATTTATAGGCAGTAAAATACACCAAGACACTTGAAGTTGGCAGCGGGTTCACATAAGTTTATTTTATGAGGAAATAGCTGATTTTTCAGTTCATTTCTTTGAAGCCCATCTGGAAATGTGACAATCCTGAGGAGGCCTAGCCACAACCCTGGATACAGCCAGCATTCTACCCTCACCACCTCACCCAATCAGCAGCACATTCCACATGCCATTGAGAAAATATTTGTTCTGTATCAGAAGTTCAGAGAAAGCTGTTGGTCAAACTTCAGCCATACTGTCCTGCTCATTAGTCCTGCTTGCCTTTTGCATGGACAGTGGTACAGATGATCAGAGAAGGGCATTGGCCAGGTACAACAACATTAATAGAGCTTTGCTAGCATGTGTGTGTGCTCCTTAGTTATATGACATTGGAAGGAGAAGATACTAGGTGAATACAGAACACTGATACTCATATTCTGTGAAGAAATTACACATGCAATCACTCCAGAGCTTCTTCAGTTTTGAGCAATGAGAAAATTGTGTTTAGTGTATTTTATGTTTTTTTTAAAAAAAAAACCCTTAAAATATATCTTACAATCTTTCATTATTTTAAAAGTGATCTACAAAGAGTTGTCCAAGTATGTATTAGTTTTACAGTATATGATTATGTGTGTATGTGGAAGGTAGGGGAGAGAGACTGAGTGCTAGTGTGAAAGCCAGATAGATAGACAACTTGTCTTTCTGCTCGATAATGGCAGAAGCATGCAGTTCAGTTTTATGAAAGGAATAAGACAAAGGGAAGGGGAAGGCAGGCAAGAAGAAGGAATGAAGGAAGTGCCGTATTTTTCGTACCATAAGGCGCTCCGGAGGATAGGACGCACCTTCAACCTGGGGGGCGATCCGCTGCCTCTGCCTCCGATCCGGCGCTTCCCCCGTGCCTGCCTGCCTGGCTCCATCTTCTTCAGGCAAGCGCTGGGATCGCTCCACGTGGCCCCACCGCAAACCCAGCGCTTCGCAAGCGCCGGCTGCGGCGGGGGCAGCGTGCTTCCTCCTTGCCTGTGTGCCTAGCTTCAGCTGTGATGTTTAAAGCAAGCGCTGGGATCGCTCCCTCCACCCTCCGATCCCAGCGCTTGCTTTAAACATCACAGCTGAAGCCAGGCACACAGGCAAGGAGGAAGCACCCGCCCCCTCCGCAAACCCAGCGCTTTGCGAGTGCCGGCTGTGGAGAGGGCAGCATGCTTCCTCCTTGCCTGTGTGCCTGGCTTCAGCTGTGATGTTTAAAGCAAGTGCTGGGATCAGAGGGTGAAGGGAGCGATCCCAGCGCTTGCTTTAAACATCACAGTTGAAGCTAGGCACACAGGCAAGGAGGAAGCATGCTGCCCCCTCCGCAGCCGGTGCTTGCGAAGCGCTGGGTTTGCGGTGGGGCCACGTGGAGCGATCCCAGCACTTGCCTGAAGAAGATGGAGCCAGGCAGGCAGGTGTGGGGGAAGCGCCGGATCGGAGGAAGAGGCAGCAGATCGCCCCCCCCCCCGGAAGGTACGTACCTTCGGACCATAAGACGCACACACTTTCCCCCCCACACTTTTTTTTGGGGGAGGGGGAGTGCGTCTTATGGTCCGAAAAATACGGTAATTCTCAACAAGGAATGACATAGTTTACAACATGGTTTCAGACTTTTTGTGTTCAAATGGACATGCGTCCTAACCTTGTACCTGGGGCACAGTAAAATGTGCCTGAAGGCAGAAGCTGGGCATCCTCAGAGTATCATCTGTACAAATATGGAAGTGGCTAAACTGACTTACAAAGCAGCATGACAGAAAAGCAAATACCACAGCTGAAGGCTCTGTATATGCTGCGGTAATATCACCCCCACCCCACATATACATATCTCAAACAAATAGATATTTCTGCCAAATAATCAACCCCTCTCAGTCTATCAATGATTTTATTCTATCAGTATTCTAAAGAAGGAACTGAAACTCACACAATTGCAAACCCATAAAATACCCATTTACAATCCTGAGTTTGTAAACTGATAATCATCTAGTTTTATATTGGATTCGGTACTATTTACAGTTTGTATTATGTGAAGCCAAAAATCCCTGAGCAGCCAATTTGTAAGTCTATATAAAAATCCCAAATGTCTGTGAACAAGTTTTTTTTTAAAGGAAGTATAGTTGCTTACAAGGAAACCACAATATTAAAAGGCAGGAACTGAACTTTTATTAAGCTTTTCAACTAAGAGAACTGTAGATTTTGATATCAAGCCTCATAACTCAAGATTATTCCTTTGTCTGATGTTTCTGAACTCCCCCCTCCCCCACACCTAGCAAATGTAGCATTTGATAAATGTACTTCTTAGAGTGTCCAGGGTGAGATTTCTGGCTTGTGTTGATTATGAGGCTTATACAACAACATCCATTTATTCAGCACAGGCATTCTACAGGCTTGCACAATGTGTGGCCCACCAAGTTCACCTCAACCCACAAACTACATATGTCAGCCCGCTAGAGTCTTGATAAATGTCCTGTTTATTTTGCCTGCCAGAAAACAAACCAAGAAGAGTTGACAAATAGACTGTATCTGGTTTAGGGCTGCCAAGTTCCCAGATCTAAGAATCACCCAGAACAATTATTTTACCATAGAGTTTATGGAGATTTTCTCTCCTGTTAAGTGTTGTTCCTTGTCTGTCTCCAGATTGCTACTCTTAGGGCAATTTCCTCTTTCTTCTCAGAAAGTTTACACTCAATCCCCTCTCTCTCAGCTAGAGATGTAGTTAGGAACCTATTTCTGTCTTTCTGCTTTCTTGAAGATAGATCCCAGTAGGCAGCCGTGTTGGTCTGAAGCAATAGAACAAAGCAGTAGACAAGTGCACCTTTAAGACCAACTAAGTTTTATTCAGAATGTAAGCTTTCATGTGCTCTTAAGCAGACTTCATCAGACAAAATGGGAATGGCAAGAAGCAATTCTTAATATAAGTGGGCAGTGAGTTGGTACATAGAATCATGGGAATGTTTTTAGCAGGTTAAAACAATCACAAAAGTAGTAGATAGGGGTACCCTATCATCATCAAGCTGCATACCAAAGTGACAGCTTCCCTCCCACACCCCCCCGCACACACAAAAATGAATACCGTATGTTTTCCTATGGGGGAGTGAGGCAACTATCCCCTATGGGGGGCTAGGAATTCACCCACCCAAGGAATGCCAGATGTTTCCTACGGGGGAAAAAGACGGGTCAGCCTATGCTTCTGGTGTAGCCTGCTTCATAGTGTTTGGGGAAAGCATGTTTTGCAACACAGATGTTATTTAGAGAATTGTGGAGACATACCCAATGGATAAAATGATAGCTTTAAAACTGAACATAGCTAACCTTATACGTGTAACATGTCCCTTTAACATCAGGTTGCGTGTCGATAAAACTCCCTGGGGACTCAGTAACGCCATAGAGTTTTGCATGAATCCTAGATCCTTGGTTTGCAATGCCCCACAGTTATTTGTTGAAAGGACGCAGTTGTGTGTGTAAAATGGTAGCTATTTTTGCACTGGTTTGTGTTTGCAACGGGTGAGCTTTTCAAAAACAGACACTTTGTAATTCTAGGAGATTCTCAACCCCAGAGGTTGGCACCCCTAAAGCTGGGCATCTGTGCAAAAGCTGTGCTTTGGGGAAAAAACTATGTTGAGGGTGTTAAAGGTTTTTCAGTGTCTCTCAGTACTGGGTCCCATGCTCTTTAACTTGTTCGTTAATGATCTGGAGTTGAGAGTAAGCAGCGAAGTGGCCAAGTTTGCAGATGACACTAAATTGTTCAGGGTGGTGAGAACCAGAGAGGATTGTGAGGCACTCAAAAGGGATCTGTTGAGGCTGGGTGAGTGGGTGTCAATGTGGCAGATGAGGTTCAATGTGGCCAAGTGCAAAGTAATGCGCATTGGGACCAAGAATCCCAGCTACAAATACAAGTTGATGGGGTGTGAACTGGCAGAGACTGACCAAGAGAGAGATCTAGGGGTCGTGGTAGATAAGTCACTGAAAATGTCAAGACAGTGTGCGATTGCAATAAAAAAGGCCAAAAGAGACGGCCCCTGCCTTTAGCGGGGCATAAGAACAGGACCACTACAGAAAAAAGACTTGCTCCGGCTTTTAAAGAACTTTTAAAGAGTGGTTCAGGATTATGTGGGGGAAGAGCATGCACGGTGTTGCTTTCTAAAGTAAGGAGCCCATGAAAACATGATGTCGGTATTAGGACTTGTGTTTAAATAGCTCTTGTCCTATCTTAAGTTTTCTTGGTGCAGAGACGTTATTTTCAGTGTTATTGGTAAAACCATATGTCCATCAGTGTACCAGTGTCAATCTCCCTCTTGCAATTTCCCTCTTACTGATCAAAAGCGACCTCCCTAAATGCAATATGATCTTTTTAATATCGAATGTTTTTTAGTATCAAAAATTCAATTTTTCCCAGCAACAATGATGAGACCAATTCTTTTTGCACAAACTCAATGGCTTCGACATACATTTTTATTTTTATACATGTGAATGTATAAAATGTACATTTATTACAGAAAGTCTTTAAAATTTATTTACAAAAAGGGGGAAAGAAAGGTATTCACAAATGTGCCATTCTGAAATGTATTATGCAGAAAATTTTCAACAAGTGTCATATAGGGTAGGTGGCATTTCTGAAACAATGTTCTCAATTGTTCAGAGGGAGTTGGGGGTGTTCGTATGCCTTCCACCAGGTTGGCCAACGCTATGATATGATTTTTGTTAATACCGCAGCAATCCAGAAAACACGCAATAACTGTGATCACAAACAACACAGGGCCCGTATTCAGATTGCAACAAACATATCTTAAATTCTCATCATAAAAAGCAGCATGCCACGTCAAACATACATGCGAATTCTGTCCAGGTCTATCTAAAATGCAATCGTCACACAAAGAATAAGAAAGATTGTTGGAGCAATAATTGAGAACTGAATAAGCAGCGGAAGTTATCAGTTTGTACATTGCAGGACGTGACTTTTGCTTGTCCACAGGTGGAACGTCTTCATCTGACACTCCCACATATTTTTGCAGGACGGTATGAATCGATGTCTGAACACCAAACAAGTCCACGAGACAAAATTTCTAAAAAAAATCGTAAACACAGAAAAGGAGCCTAAACAGCCTTTACACAATCTTTACTAAACACAACTTTACACATCTTTCCCATGTTGTTCTACCCACCTTAAACGTATCCTGTTGTGGTGGATTCATGGTCACAACTCTCACCACCCTGGAAACACCTACTCCGCTTATTATTATTCGGTGTACAGATTTCTGCCCCATCTTTCATTTTCTCCGGTGAAACAAAAAGGCGCTTTGCAAGACCTGGCTCTACATTCTCCTTGTCAGAATCGGTGCTAGGTTTTTGAATCCTCGCTGTAGCTTTCCTCCTTACAGGTGCTCCGGGGGCCGCTGGATTAAAAACAGACATAAGTGTATTCGCCATGGTGCTATGAGGCCATCAGAACGGTGCCCGGCTTTCCCATTTTTAAAGAGAATCCTGTGCTGACCCACCACCACCACCTGCACCCGTTGATGCGTTTGAACAACAGCAACTCTCCTATTGGTGGGGGAGGGGCCTATCTCGGGGGTTGCGGTATTGCTACCAACGAACGTATTACAGCTTGGCACATCAAAAGTCAGAGTAACAAGGTTGTCTTATTTTATATATTGTGACTATGTATTATATTTTATTCGGTTATATACCGTGACCCGCTAAGACACGCGTAATCAAAATACTGAATTGCACGGATGCTTTAGAAACTACCACAAAGGCCCCATTTGCGTGCCTTTGTATTAAAACTGAAACGTATCTTCTAGATCATCTTCTGTGTATTCACGGTATGTGTTATAACGTATAAAAACACTATTATGTTCTAGAATACAGGTACCACCATAAACAAAGGAAATAAAATCTCACAGCCGCCTTAAAAAACTATTTATTTCAACACGATTTAGTTATGATCCGTTATATTTTTGAGGCTGTAAAGCTTGTTCCTGGTGTAATATACGCCGCTCATAATTACTCCCATTTCTCACAAATTGTTAGGCTCGTTCTTTTGTTTCAGACATTTGTGCTCTGTGACGAGTTAAAAAAAAGTTTACAAATCTGTGTTGGAGAGGCCTGAACAGGATGGAGAAGGCAGGATTCATGCACATACGTTGGGAAGGAAGAGGCATCTATTCCATAGGCTTTAGCATTGATCCATTGTACATTAGCGGCTAATTTTTACTCAAGATGAATTGTGATCTTGTGGACAGCCTCGCAGAATTTAGCATCTGTGCAACTTACACACACACACACAAAACGGCTGTGGATGTATGTCCTGTGAAAAGCTGTGGATGTATGTCCTACATCGTGCATAGCTATTGAGTACAGCGTTGTTCATATGGAAATTTATTAGTAAAGATCCGAGCTGAACTATCTCTTTTTCAGAAAGGCCGGGGTAAAGTATTCCCTCACAAATTCTCTTCTAGCCAAGGATACTAAGTCGGCTTAGGAAGACCCAGCTGCACCCTAAGAACGGCAAAACCTGTTCCTGCATAAGGTGCAGTTGTACTTTTGCCACAACACAATGGTGTGCGGGGTGGGGGTGGCTAGCCCCCCTGGAATTAAAGCCTTGTGAACAGATTATACGTTGTTCTACTTCTCCCCATGTTCTGGTAAATATGTCCTACCGGGCTTGCAATTCTTGAACTTATACTAAAACGGTTAAAAGCCTTTTTGAAAACATTTAAAAAAATGTTGAAGGAAAAGTTGCAAACATGGCTTCAGTACTGGGTCCCATGCTCTTTAACTTGTTCATAAATGATTTGGAGTTGGGAGTGAGCAGTGAAGTGGCCAAGTTTGCATATGACACTAAATTGTTCAGGGTGGTGAGAACCAGAGAGGATTGTGAGGCACTCCAAAGGGATCTGTTGAGGCTGGGTAGATGGCAGATGAGGTTTAATGTGGCCAAGTGAACAGTAATGCACATTGGGGCCAAGGCTGACCCCTCTTTTTCCCCCTTAGGAAACATCTGGCATTCCTTGGGTGGGTGGATCCCTAGCCTCCCATCAGGGACAGTTGCCTCACTCCCCCCATAGGAAAACATACGGTATTCATTTTTGTGTGGGCGGGGGCTGGGGGGTGGGAGGGCAGCTGTCACTTTGGTATGTGGCTTGATGATGATAGGGTACCCCTATCTGCTACTCACAAATAGTGTTTAGATCCAAGCGGGCAGCCGTGTTGGTCTGAATCAGTTGAACAAAGCAGGAGTCAAGTTGTACCTTTAAGACCAACCAATTTTTATTTCTAAATAAAAATTAGTTGGTCTTAAAGGTACAACTTGACTCCTGCTTTGTTCAACAAATAGTGTTTGTTAGTGTTAGAACAAAGCAGGGCTGAAACAACACTGGAGAATGATAAAAAGCAGACTGCTGTTGTAGGTGCGAAGTGCCACAAATCTAGGTAACATTCTGGCTTTGTTAGTTTAAATAGAGGGCATGGCTTCTCAAGAGATTATAACATCTATTATAGTTTGCCATTAGAAAAAAGGGAAGACATTAAAATACAGCGGAGGATGGGTTGGTATATGCAATAAGACAAACAACCAATATCCCCCATTTGAGTATGTAAATACAAAAAAACAAAAACAAAAAACTCCAAATATTCTGATACATTGTTATAAAATTAGGGTTGCAAAGTCCAATTCAAGAAATATCTGGGGACTTTGGGGGTGGAGCCAGGAGACTTTGGGGGTGGAGCCAGGAGACACTGGGGGCGGAGCCAGGAACAAGGGTGTGACAAGCATAATTGAACTCCAAGAGAGTTCTGGCCATCACATTTAAAGGGACAGCACACCTTTTTAAATGTCTTCCTTGCATAGGAAATAATGAAGGATAGGGGCACCTTCTTTTGGGGCTCATAGAATTGGACCCCCTGGTCCAATAGTTTTGAAACTTGGGGGGTACTTTGGGAAGAGGCACTAGATACTATATTGAAAATTTGGTGCCTCTACCTCAAAAAACAGCTCCCCCAGAGCCCCCGAAACCTCCAGAACAATTCCCCATTATACCCTATGAGAATCAATCACATAGGAAATAATGAAGACGTTTCCGTCTCCCCCCCCCTCTTTCTGGCCAGTCTGAAGCAGCAGATCAGCCTCTCAACTCACCATTTGCTGCCATCTTCTTCACAGAAACACACACAGACACACCATCCTAAATGGAAGCCTTTCAAGTCAAGCCTCTGGAGGTGCAAAGGCACATGGTCCTTTGCAGGCGGGGCTCCCTCTCTCCCCCCCTCTCCCGCCAGCCAGCTGATTGGGACCGGAAGCAGCCTGGGAAAACTGAAGAAAGGCTGCTGCGATCGAGGCTGGGTGGGAAGGGCAGGGCAAGGAAAAGTTGCTGAGATCGGGGCTGGGTGGGAAGGGCCGCCATTCACCCCCCCCCCCGCTTTCCAGAGTTTTGGCTAGCGGGAGAAGAACGCTTCAAATCGGGGGTCACCAGGCAAAGCGGGGGATTTGGGAAGCCTATATAAAATAGAATTTGTAATAAAAGAGAAATATTATTTCCTGGGGAACAACTGTTGCCAATCTCCAGGTAAGGGCTTAAGATCACTCAGAATTGCAACTGTTCTCCAGATGGAAGAGATCAGCTCACCTTGAGGTGTAGGGGGGGAATGAATGCCTTCACTTGGGTGCGTGGGTGGGAAGACAGCAAGACACTAACCCAGAGGCCTTTAGTGATACCTTTCCAGGTAGGTGAGAAATTCCTGGAGAGTCTGTGGTGGAGTTTGATGAAGGTGTACAATTGGGCTTCAGAGTGGGGTCTGCCAGATACAGGTTCTTGCTGTGGAAGCTGACTGGGTGACTTGGACCAGTCACAGGCTTCCATTCTAGCCTGCCTCACAGGGTTGTTGTTCAGATCAAGGGGAAAAGGACAATGATATAAGCTACTTTGGCCCCACACACACACTGTGAAGAAAGACTGTTCTTTTCGTATGTAGAGGCCATAGGGAGGGGAAAGGTAATGGAAAGCTGAAGTCAGAAGGGCAGGTAAAGGAATGGCTCCACCTGGGGTTCGTTGGTTGCTACTGTTCATCAGCCGCTCCCCTATGACAACCACTGTGGCATGGGAGTTAAGGCTTCAGAGCGGGATCTGCCAGACCCAGCTTCTTGCTATGGAAGCTGGATGGGTGATTTTGGACCAGTCACAGACTCCCAGCCTAACCTGCTTCATACAGTTGTTGTTCAGATCACAAGGAGGGAAAGGAGAATGATGTAAACTGCTTTGGTTCCCTCCCCTCACTGTGAAGAAAGACTGTCATTTTCCTATGTTGAGACTGAAGGGAGGAAGAAGGCAATGGAAACCTGAAGTCAGAGAGGCAGATATAGGGAAGGAGATAGGGTTGCCAATTCCAGGTTAGAAAATTCCTGGTGTTTTAAGGGATGGGGCCTAGAGAGGATGGGGTTTGAGGGGGGTGGGACCTCAGATAAGTACAATGCCATCTCCTCCTGGGGAACTACTGTTGCCAATCTCCAGGTAAGGACTGGAGATCACTCAGTATTACAACTGTTTTCCAGATGGCAGAAATCAGCTCCCCTTGAAGTGGGGAGGGTGTGAATGCCTTCACTTGGGTGGGTGGGAAGACAGCAAGGTTGAGGGACACTCACCCAGAGTCTCTTTCTAGAGCTCATCATATTTTTTTCTCCACAATGGGCCTTATTTCTAGTGATAGTATAAATCTTGTGTTAAAATGTTCTTTTCTCCTCTCTTTTGTTCCCTGCTTATATGCTTTCTTACCTAGCCCTATAGATAAGAAATGATGGAAATATAGTATGTGAAAGTACTGATCATTTTTACCTCATTCTGATTTGTCATGCTATTTTTAAATGTTTCATATTTTCATATTATGTAGTCTTTAAAATATGTTTTACAAATGATACTTTATGCTCCTTATTTACCCTTATACCCCTTTTTATTCTGTATCCCTTTAAATGGTAATTAAAAAAAATAATTCATAGGGTTGCCATAAATCAGAAAAGATTTGACAGCATATAACACACGCATGCACAGTTTAATACCCTGATTCTATATAAATATTTGAAAGAAAATTTTTGTGAAATCGTTATGCCTTTGTCCACATCTGGCTAGAGACCAGATTGTTATATATTCTTGAACTGCTGCTATATGGCATTATGCTTTTGCAGTATAATCAGGATGATTAGAATATTTTAAAAGTGCAAACCTCCAATTAAAACATTTTGCAGGTACCTGAGAATATTGTATTGTAGGCTCATGACAGGAGATATAGCATGGTGGAAACAAAACTGGTCTTTGGAAAGAAAAGGAGCTGCCTCAGAAGACCAAGCGTAGGAGAAAATAAAACATCTAGAAGTTTTAGAACTCCTTTTGTAGATGTTCATTCGATGAACTCTGAATTTTATAGTGACCCTATTGCTGAGTCGGAGAATGAACAGAAGCATCTTCAAGTATTATCTGAGTTTCCCAAAGCTTCCAGATTAATTTCTTAAATGCCAGCAGCTGTTTTACTGTACAGTCATTCTTCTAGTGTTTGCAGGACTTTTTTTGAGCAGGAATGCACAGGAATGCAGTTCCAGCTGGCTTGGCATCAGGGGATGTGGCCTAATATGAGTTCCAGCGGGCTTTTTCTACAAAAAAACCCCTGAGTGTTTGTAATGTTTTTTTCATTTCATTTTTCCAGTACCTAAGCAGAATAGCTATAACTCAAAATGTTCTGATTATCTCACTCCAGAGATACACACTTGTGTTCAAGATGTTTTTGGGAAGTCCCTGCACATCAGATTAGCCACCCTCAAACTATGTGACTGGCATATTATCTGAGCTGTTTCAGACATACACAGTTTGGGTTTTCCACATTTGCATGTAAGGCTGTTCTAAATCAACTGCAGACAGGAAAGCTATTTCTTCTGTAGGAAAAAGGACAGCATATTCTTTCTATAGTAAACTCTGGGGAATCCATCTCTCTTTTAACATAATTCTAATATGAAAAAAAGTGGGAAATATACTTCTAAAGTGTGTGGAGTTCCAAATCAAGGCAGACCTCCCAAAAAATTGCTTCGGAAACATCTAGAAGTTTTTTGTTGTTGATGTGAAATGTTTGCTGGCTGCTGCTGACAGTTCTGGGAGACCAGAATTCTGGTTCTTCCCGACATCCTGGTGAGAGAATTCCCTACATACAGGGCTTTTTTTGAGCAGGAATGCACAGGAACGCAGTTCTGACTGGCTTGGGATCAGGGGGTGTGGCCTAATATGCAAATGAGTTCTTGCTGGGCTTTTTCTACAAAAAAGCCCTGCCTACATATAGCAGAAGCCTGAATTGTCTATAGTTTTTTTGGATTGCTAAATACCAAGAACGTTCACCATTTTTTTCCACATGGTGAAATCACCAACAGTTAGTTTTTGCAGAGGGATTCTGGCAAGTTGGACTTATGGTCACTGCCCAGAAAGTTATGGCTAATTTTTTTACCTAGTTATGCCTTACCTTGGCTACCAGTGATGACTCTATGCTAGTGGTCGTACAGTGCTGAACACTTATTTCCTGGCATCACAGCTAATTAAATTGGATGAATGCAATGAACGTCTCCTCCCTCACACACATAAATCATTAGAATATGCTGCTTTGAAAGATTTTTGGATAAAGGAACATACATCCAGAAAACATTCCTTCGTGAGTTTGTACAGTGATCTCAGATTACACATTAGCACAACTCAAAGGAGAAATTGTTTTTAAGAGGGGTCTAATCAATTTGCCTCTAAGTCAATTATAAATATTTAGAGAGATTAGTTGAATTTCATTAACAGTTTGGATGAGCTCATATTTGAAGGTAATTACACACAGAGAAAGAGTACAGCTCATTAAAAGTCTAGAGCAGGAAGCTAGAAGAGATGGAAGCACAGGAACTGGATAGACAAGGAACACTGTTCAAAATTACAGGCAAAATTATATTTTGAAATAGAAATTCTCACCAAGAAGAGATTGCTTGATAGTGATGCAAATCTCATCCTACAGTTTTACAGTGCCATCCTAAGCAGAGTTATACTCTTCTAAATCCATCTGAGAAGGTAATTGTGTTGGGATGGTACTTTTAACCCTTTAGCAAGGAAAATTCCCACTGTATAAAATAATAGAAATTTGAGTGATTTAAAGGTAATGGGAGGTTGGCATAGTATAGCAGCTAAAAGAAGCTGTGTATTGAGAGTGAAGCAGTTTGAACACTGAAACTGTTGTAGAAGTGCCAAAGGGTGTACAATGAAGCAAACAATGCAGGCAATGTTTGTGCCAGTCATAATGTGTATTTGTACCTCCTGTCAAAACTGCAACCCCAGATTTCCACCCCAAATACTGGCCTTCATAGCATAACTGATAAAAATTTCTTTGAATTTCTCTGTACTTCTTCATCATACAGACAGAAGAAAAGCACTAGAGATTTTCAAGATTATGGAATCTTGGAGCATTGCAGTGTTTCCAGCATCATCTGTATGGAACAGAATATTACAATAGTGCCTGAGGGTTTTGACTAAGGAAGGCATGAGGATCACTGTTCATATTAAATAAACAGAGCAATAATTTGCCCTGTAGAACAGGGAAAGGACAGATAGAAAATGTGTTTACCTACCCCCTTCCCCTGAATGCTGAGAAGATTTCACTGAAATTCTGCATTGATGGGTATCAGCTCTTTTAGAGGCAGCTTAATCTGATGCTAAAGAGCTCTCTCAGACTGCAGCAATGATTTGGGGCCCTTTGGCTCCTAACAGCTGAGGCTACAGATGATGACCTTTGGAGTAGAGCAGGGAATAGCTTAGGCTCACTTTGTACTTCTGAGGATATAGTTCTACCCTCTCCATTTTCTCTGTTTTATTTATTTTTACATCCTGTGTCATGAGTCAGCCACGGCTCAGTGATATTTATTTATTTAGTAGATTTATATTCCACCCTTTTCCATGAGAGGGCTCAGGGCGAATAACAGACATAAATAAATAACAGTTAAAACCCAACAATAAAATAATAAAAAAAAAATCAAAACAAAGCCAATATGATAAAAATACAGCATAGGCTGTATGATAGTGAGGACTCCTCAGGAGAAGAGGAATCCTTAAGAAAAGAGTAGCCCTATTTAGCCAGCCCTTAGTTAACAGAAGCTGACCAGCAGGAAAATGAGCTGCAGACTTGTCAGGATTCACAGCCAAAAGCTGGTGCAGAGCTTCCAGAAAATTTTTGATAAAGTTCTTCATCAAAGGCTCCTTAGTAAACTCCAAGAGTCATGAGGTAAGAGGACAAGTTCTCTTGTGGATCAAAAACTGGCTAATTAATAGGAAACAGAGAGTGAGTATAAATAGGCAATTTTTGCAGTGGAGGGTGACAAGGAGTGGGGTACCACAGGGCTCACACCAATGCTTTTTAACTTGTTCATTAATGATTTGGAGTTGGGAGTAAGCAGTGAAGTGGCTAAGTTTGTAGATGACACTAAAGAGAGCCAGTGTGGTGTAGTGGTTAACTGCACGGACTCTTATCTGGGAGAACCAGGTTTGATTCCCCACTCCTCCACTTGCAGCTGCTGGAATGACCTTGAGTCAACCATAGCTCTCATCGGAGTTGTCTTTGAAAGGGCATCTGCTGTAAGAGCTCTCTCAGCCCCACCTACCTCACAGGGTGTCTGTTGTGTGTGGGTGTGTGTGTGGGGGGGGGAGGTAAAGGAGATTGTGACCAGTCTGAGACTCTGAGATTCAGAGTATAGGGCAGGATATAAATCCAATATCTTCTTCTTCATCTTCTAAATTGTTCAGGATGATGAGAGCCAGAAAGGATTGTGAGGCACTCCAAAGAGATCTGTTGAGGCTGGGTGTGTGGACGTCAACATAGCAAATGAGGTTCAAAGTGACTGAGTACAAAGTAATGCACATTGGGGCCAAAAATCCTAACTATAAATACAAGTTGATGGGGTGTGAACTGGAAGAGACTGACCAAGAGAGCTCTTGGAGTCATAGTAGATAACTCACTGAAAATGTCAACACAATGTGCAACTGCAATAAAAAAGGCCAATGCTGTGCTGGGAATTGTTTGGAAGGGAATTGAAAACAAATCAACCAGTACCATAATGCCCCTGTATAAATGGATGGTGTGGCCTCATTTGGAATACTGTGTACAATTCTGGTCACTGCATCTCAAAAAAAAATTATAGCATTGGAAAAAGTGCAGAAAAAGGCAACTAGAATGATTAAAGGATTGGAACACTTTCCCTATGAAGAAAGGTTAAAATGCTTGAGGCTCTTTAGCTTGGAGAAACGTCGACTGAGGAGTGACCTAATAGAGGTTTACAAGATTATGCATGGAACAGAGAAGGTAGAGAAAGAAGTCCTTTTCTCTCTCACAATACGAGAACTCGTGGACATTCAATAAAATTGCTGAGCAGTCGGATTAGAACTGATAAAAGGAAGGGTGATTAACACATGAAATTCACTGCCACAGAAGGTGGCAGCGGCTGCAAGCATAGCCGGCTTCAAGAGGGGATTTAATTAACATATGGAGTAGAGGCCCATCAGTGGCTATTAGCCACAGCGTATTGTTGGAACTCTCTGTCTGGGGCAGTGATGCTCTGTATTCTTGGTGCTGGGGGGGTGGGTGCACAGTGGTATGGCTTCTAGTGTCCTGGCCCCACTGATGGATCTCCTGATGGCGCCTGGCCACTATGTGACATGGAGTGTTGGACTGGATGGGACATTGGCCTGATTCAGCATGGTGTTTCTTATGTTCTTATGCCAACTCCATCCAGCCCTGATTTAGCAGGTAAACCTCAGTTGGCCAATAAGTATCACTTATTGTAAGATTCTGCCAGTTATTGACTCAACAAATCCGTACTCATGTGAATATGGTTAGATTTTGTTAAAGTCAGATACAAGAGTCAACCTTCTGCTAGAAAGCCATTGCCAGGAATCACCTGATAGGCAAAGTGGTTACCATTATATACAGCGAAAAGCACGAGCTAACATTCTCCCCACCCCCTTGGTCTGTTGGTTCCCATAGATATTGGTACTTCATGGCACAAGGCATCTTCTGAGGCTTCCCACCACCAAGGTCACAGTTGCATTCCCAGGCCAAATGGGCCCATTACTATAACAACTAGATAAGCAAGCTTCTTACAGCAATGATATATGTATAACAAGATCTCTGTCCTCCATCACCCTCCTGCACCCACATAACAATGTATGGGTACATGCAAGCACTAGAGAAATGAAACTTAACATAGTTCAGAAGAAAGAAAGCATGGCAGGCTCAACCTGACACCTAAGAGCCATGGCAGATAAAGGCTGAGAACAGAGCTGAAGACAAGACACCAAAGTGCATGCCTCCTGCCCTTATGCCAGCTGCTTGCTGATAATGCAAATAATGCAAAGAAGAAGAAGAAAAGGAAGAGAAGGAGGAGGAGACTGGATTAATACCTCACCCTTCACTACCTGCAAGAGTCTCAGCGGCTTACAATCTCTTTTCCTTTCCCCTCCCCACAACAGACATCCTGCGAGGTAGTTGGAGCTGAGAGAGCTCTAACAGAAACTGCTCTTGAGAGGAACAGCGCTTTGAGAACTTGTGACTGACTCAAGGTCACATCAGCAGTTGTATGTGAAGGAATGGGGAATCAAATCTGGTTCTTCCAGATGAGAGTCCGTGCACTTAACCACTACACTAAACTGGTTAAGTGGCAGGATTGCTTCTGAGTAACTGGTTGTAAGCATGACCCTTAGGGATGGGGCTGTAAAACCAGCCAAGAAGAGATTCTTAGATCAATCAATCAATCAATCAATCAACATTTTATTTACATCCCGCCCTCCCCGCCGAAGCAGGCTCAGGGCGGCTAACAACATCAAAATCAGTAATTATACAATAAATATTTTAAAACAATAGCTAATTTAAACAGTTTAATTTAAAATTCCTAAAATTAACATTCTGGTGCTATTTCAGCATGATGGTGAAAATCGCTTAGGTGAGTCCCTCTGTCATTTTAATCGGTGAAGGCCATCCCAAAAAGGATGGTCTTGCAGGCCCTGCGAAACTGTTCAAAGTCCCGCAGGGCCCGCACTTCTTCTGGGAGCTGGTTCCATAGGTGTGGAGCTACAATAGAGAAGGCCCGCGTACGAGTGGTCTGCAATTGTGCCTCCTTCGGCCCGGGGATGGTCAGTTGGTTCTTCTCTGTTGACCTCAGTGCTCTCTGGGGTTCATATGGGGAAAGATGGTCCCTCAAGTAGGCAGGTCCTTGGCCATATAGGGCTTTAAAGGTAATAACCAGCACTTTGTAACGAATCCAGTATGTAACTGGCAACCAGTGCAGTCCGCGCAGCCCTGGCTGTATGTGCTCCCATTTTGGGAGCCCCAATAGGCAGCCTAGCCACCGCGTTCTGCACCAACTGCAGCTTCTGGGTTCGGCACAGAGGCAGCCCCATGTAGAGGGCATTACAGTAATCCAGTCTTGAGGTGACTGTTGCATGAATCACTGTTGCTAGGTCCTGAAGCTCTAGGAAGGGGGCCAACTGCCTTGCCCGCCTTAGATGAAAGAAGGCTGACTTAGCAGTGGCTGCTATCTGGGCCTCCATTGATAGTGAAGGCTCCAGTAGAACTCCCAAGCTCCTGACCCGGTGCGCCGCTTTCAGCGGCACCCCGTCAAAAACCGGGAGAGGTATTTCCCTCCCCAAAGCGCCCCGATCCACGCAAAGGACCTCTGTCTTCATCGGATTCAGCTTCAACCCACTCAGCCTTAGCCAAATTGCCATGGCCTGCAGTGCCAGGTCCAAATTCCCTGGGATGCAGTCAGGCCGGCCATCCATTAGCAGATAGAGCTGGATATCATCTGCATATTGATGACACCCAAGCCCGTGCCTCCGAGCAACCTGGGCAAGGGGGCGCATATAGATATTAAATAGCATTGGGGAGAGGACTGCTCCCTGAGGCACTCCACAATCTAGTGTGCGCCTCTGGGACAGCTCACCCCCAATTGCCACTCTTTGTCCCCGACCCTGAGGAAGGAGGAGAGCCATTGTAAAGCCGACCCCCTAACCCCTACGTCAGCGAGGTGGCGGGTCAGTAGCTGATGGTCGACTATGTCGAACACAGCCGACAGATCTAACAGCATCAGCACCGCCACGCCACCTCGGTCCAGATGCCGCTGGAGGTCATCTGCCAAGGCGACCAGTACTGTCTCCGTCCGGTGACCTGGATGAAAGCCGGACTGGCAAGGGTCTAGGATGGAAGCGTCATCCAGAAAACCCTGCAACTGCAACGCCACTGCCCTCTCGATAATTTTACCTAAAAACAGTAAATTAGAGACCGGTCGGTAGTTTGCCAATTCGGCCAGATCTGCTGTACTTTTTTTCAGGAGGGGGCAGACCATAGCCTCTTTCAAGGGTGTTGGAAAACGCCCCTCCAGGAGGGATCTATTTATGATGTCCCGTAAAGGACATCTAAGCTCCCTCAGCCAAGAGGGGCATGGGTCCAGATCACAAGTTGTTGGGCGTGCAGAGGAGAGAATTCCGTCAACTTCCTCCAGGCTGAGTGGGTCGAAGTGATCCAGAACTAAGCCAGAAGACAGGCACGGAGCTTCCAGTTCATGTACTGTATCCAATGTGATGGGCAAGTCCTGGCAGAGCGACGTGATCTTATCTGCAAAAAATTTCGCAAAAGCCTCACAGCCTATTTCTAATTTTCTCACATTTGGTCTGCCTTGAAGCAGTGTAGTTTAGTTTCCAATTATTCTAAACAATTGTGCCAGGCACGAATTTGCAGATGCAAAACTGGCCGCAAAGTAATCTTTCTTTGCGGCCTTGACTGCCATCTCATAAAACCTCATAAATGTTCTATAGGATGTTCTTGTTGCTTCGTCACAAGTACGCCGCCACTGCCTCTCTAGCCGTCTGAGCCCTTATTTCAGCTGATGTAGCTCCAAGGTATACCATGGAGCCAGCCTCACTCGAGGGTGCAGAGGGCGTCGGGGTGCGATCTCATTGATCGCCCTGGATAGCCGATCTTGCCAGGCCTCAACTAGGATGTCAAGGGAGTCACCAAGGGGCCAGGGATCCCATAGAGCCATTTGGAACCGTTCCGGGTCCATCAGGCTCCGCGGGCGAGCCAAAATAGGCTCTCCGCCCATACAGGGTTGAGGCAGCGTCTCCATACGGGCCTTGAGGGCTAGGTGATCTGACCATGGTACCGCTTCCACCGCGATATCATTCACCAAAATCCCAGACGCAAAGATCAAATCTAACATGTGTCCTGCCTTATGCGTAGGAGTTGTAACAAATTGAGAGAGTCCCAGTGTCGCCATGGAAGACCATAAGCCCTGGGTACTCCAACGCCCAGCCTGCCACCGCCTCCATCAGGGATGATAAGGCGCTGGCTGGTGCGTTAGGCGGACGGTACACCAGCCAGATCACCAACCCCTCTCCAACATCCCACGCCAGACCAGCACATTCAATACCATCGTTCGTTGGGGCCGGGAGAGCCCGGAAGGAGTAACCCTCCCGTATGAATAATGCCACCCCTCCCCCCCACCCGCTAGTCCATGACTGGTGAAAGACCGAGTAACCCGGGGGGGGGTCATCTGGGAGAGAGCCACCATCTCCCCCTCTCGCACCCAGGTCTTGGTCATGCAAGCCAGGTCCATGTCCTGCCAAAGCAGGAATTCCCTGAGGATTGAGGTCTTATTATTTACGGACCTGGCGTTGCATAACACCAGTGACGGGGACGGGCAATTCCTCTTGGCCCCACTACCTGTCACTGTTGGGATGGGAAGTAGACTGGAAGGGGGCCGAGCACTGTTTTGTCTCCACCTCCTTTCCTTGCACTTCTGTCTATTCCCACCGTCATACCTTCCCCTCCCCAGGAGCACTGGGATCCCCTGGCCGAGCATCCACACCTATGCCCCAGTATGATCTTATTAATAGTAGGATGGCCTCACCCACCTAGCTAGATTGTCTCAATTTACAGCTTAGATTCCCAGCCCACCCTCCACATTCAGTCCCCTGGTTATCTGACTCACTATAAATTGATCAAATTTAATTAATATCAAAGCCCACCCTAATTCTCCCACTAATTGGTTAGTCAGAATTAGCTACTTTCTTTCTTAGCACATTAATAAAAATCCCCCCTCATTTTTATGTCCCAACTTAATGTGCTAATAAATAAATAAATAAATAGATAAATATGCATTTAAATATATAAATACATAATAATAATCCAATTACTAATCAATTACATAGTCTCTAATTAAATTAAGTAATAATTCCAATTAGTGGTCAGTGATGTGGATGCAATGTGTATGATAGATGCTAAGCCACTGACTCTGCACTGTCTGACTTCTGAACCCCTGACTTTGGGCTGAACGGCCCTGCCTTGCATGATTTCTGACACCTGATACCTGGAGCCTGCAAGTCAGTACATCCTGCTTCTTTACCCTGTACAGGCCCAAAATGGCTTCCATTGTTCTCTTCTCCTCCATTTTGTCTTCGCAACAACTTTGTGAGATAGCTGAAGGTTGAGAGCATGTGACTGGCCCAAGGTCACCCAGCAAGTTTCCATGGCACAAGTGGGGATTTGAATCCAGTTCTCCAAGATACTAGCCCAACACTCTTAACCACTACATGACACTCTCTCTTGTACTTCGACAAGCATCTATCTGCCATTCCGCAATTTGTCCAGATCCTCAGGTATACTCTTCCACTCTTGGAGAAGTAGAAAAAATATACCCCAAATGATCAGAGTAATTTTTAATCCCGAAAAACACTGACTCCTTTTTGTTTCTGGGCCCAATTCAAGGTGCTGGTGTTCACCTTTAAAACCCCATATGGTTTGGGACCAGCATACCCTAAGGACCAGCTAATCCTATACAAACCTACCCAATCACTAGGGTCATCTTCTGAGGACTCACCTCCAGTTTCTGAGGCTAGTTTAATGACAACCTGAGAGAAGACCATCTCTGTCACAGTGACAAAATTATGGAACTCCATCCCCAGTGATATCCATCTGTCCCCTTCAATCACTGTCTTCTGCCAATGGGTGAAGGCTTTTTTCCCTTTTCTCCGGCATTCCCTCAATGATCCTTTATTTGCTGTCTTGTGTTTTATGAGAGCATTTTAGCTCTAGTTGTTAATTTCTGATGTATTTTATTATGCTTATTTTAACTATTAGCTGCTCTGATCCGGGATGGCCCTAGTGATTCTTGAGCCCTGGGCAAAAGTCCTTGATGGGGCTCCAGAAACACTGGTTCCTCACCTGCTTCACTGGGGCCATGCAAGGAGTGACCCTTATTCTTTATAAGATGGGCAGGAGCTACCACTGCCATTGGAAGGCAGCTGGGGCAGATGCTGGCAACGGGAGGAGCTTGCTTTCTCTTTCCCCCCTCCTTTGATAAGGCAGGACTATGGACAGTGGCTCCCCCTCCAGTGTGAGGCCCATGAAGGTGCCCCTGTTGCACAGTGGCAAGACTGCCTCTACCTCTGTGGCCCTGATTATGCAGAAAAGCCAATATGATTGTTGTAAGTTCAAAAGTTTTGTTGATGTATACATAACTCCCTAGCTTTCAGGTATGATGGCTTGGGGTCTTTTTATTCCCTGTGGATGTTAACAGCTTCTGGACTATCTTATTTATTTATTCTATTTATTTATTCGGTTTATATCCTGCCCTCCCCACTGAAGCAGGCTCGGGGCTGCTCTTAGGGTTGCCTGAGTCCCACTTTCATATTCATCTCTGTGATCCAGGATCCCAGTGTGTGTACATGACCAGGGTTAGGTGGTGGCACCCATCCACAGGCATGTCCCCTGTGGAAGACTGATACTTCACACTACCTGAGGGAAGAGAGAACAGGGTGTGGCCAGACACCCATTCAATCAGATAGGGCTGGTTGCAAGCATCAGCTGCCTTAACAGGTGAAGATGTACCATTAGGTCTAAGGGTCCGCAGCTGATTAGGTGAAGAGCCATGGCAGTGCCAGCTACTAGGCTGTATTTTAAAAGGGCCAGGTACAGCCACTCAAAAGTGTTGAAATAAAGGGCTTTGTTGCCATAGTTGCAAGTGAGAGCCTTCTTTGTGCCTGGTCAGATGGAATCTCAGTAAATAAATCAATGTGAAAGCATAAGATTAAATGAACTGGATCATAAAAACTCTTTTTTTCTGTATTCAAATGTCCTGTGACTAAGATTGTGTGGTCTGTAGAGGCAGATGTAGGGAATATATTGCATTTCTGAATGGCAATTGGAAAGCATTAAAGCCAGGATTCTTGTTAACGTGGGAGTAATACTTCATACTCTAATTGTAGGCTAGCTGTTTGCCATGATCTTATTATTCAGTGCCTAATCAGAAATTATTTTGGCTCAAGCTAAATCAAGTGTGGTGCTAGATCACTGCACATAAAAACTTAGGGAACTACCATTCACAGTCATCTGATTTCAGAAACCTTATCCAGAAACAGTTTTAAACAATGAAAACAAGGTAATCAGCCCAAATGGCAGTTCTGCTGTCAAAAACTGCAGCAGTATGCAGTCAAAACACAAATTCCTTGGAAAGGGAAGGGTGAAGCACAGTTCACTGTAGTCCCAGGGAGTCTTGAGAGAGCAGTATCAAAAGGACATCTCAATTAAGAGAGGGACAATTGGCATTACTAACAAATATGTTTGCCATAACCTTCCTCAGCAAGTTATTTATGGCAAATATTGGCATGATGAGAAGTTATGCAAAGGTCTCCCAAATGCAGTCAGTGGTAGATAGCCTGCCCTAGCATATATTTTGTCAGTCATAATCTACAGCATCAATGGAGGAAGGAATCAAGGGAACTGCATGTTCCCAGGCTAGAAAATGTTTAAACAAGTCAGGACACAGATGAAGAACAAAAAAAAAGAGATGAAAATTAGGCAAAATCAGCGGAGGCAGCTTGCTTGTTGTTGCTATTATAGTGAAATGATACTTCCATCATGGCCACACTGTTATCCAAGGCTCCTACTGGAGAGTAGCAGAGGCTGTGAATCATGTTCTATGTATGATAGGAAAATATTATTCAGTGGAAAGAGCTTGCATGGTTTCTTAAATAAGGTGGTTCTCTGGAGTCAGCTTAATGTATCTTGAAAGAGCAGCCGTCTGTGTCAGTAACAGAAAGCACTGTAAGTTCTTAGATTCCAACATGATTTTAGCTTTACAAGTCCCAGGTGGAACTTGTCAAAAAGCACTTAAGCCATGTTGGTGCTCCATTTGGAGGGCATAACTTCTGTACATTTTTAGAAATAAACTAAGACTTTCCTATTTAAGAGGATGAATTGATTGCTGGCATAGTGTCTGAGCTGGTTGCCCTGGTATGTCATACTCTGGTTTTAGGGTTTTTTATGAGTTTCAATTGCTTTTTTAATGCTGTCAGGAACCTTTAAGGGGCTGAGCATTTCTGAGATACATGTGACAACCAATATCTTTGCAGCATCTGTACACCAACACACCAATCAATTCACACACCCACTACAAGGCTGGCATGCAGATGCTTCAAGCACACAGCACATCTGCCACATGAAGACTCCTCAGGGCTAAGTGCAATCTGGCAACCTCTTTGTGGATATATGCAATGTCACCCCAGAGTCGGAAATGACTGGTGCGTGCTAATGTACCAATGACTGGTGCTAATGGAAACTAATGTACCGCAGTGGTTAATAGCACTGGGGTTCAGCCATTAACTCACTAAATGATCTAGGATATAACCTTAGTTCTCTGCACCTTAGCCATTCTGCTATAATATAGGAATAATAATTTGTCTTCGGGTGCAGTCACACATCACAATAAAAGCGGGCGTGCAGCGCTCAAATTTGAACCACTGAATATAGATTCGATGCAGGGTTGATCTGACAAGCATCCATGAATGAGACTCATCCCAACCTTGTCCTGATGTTGAACGATCAGATATTGAATGCTATCATGCTCTTTTCTTGGAGCATGCACACAACCAATCAAGCAGATCCAAAGCCATCTCGCTCTCATTCAGTTGCTGAGCAATCAGAGGGTGATTCCTGCCACGGGGTTTTCATTGAACATGCACCTAACCATTGGGAGGTGGAAAATCAAACATTTTTCAGAGACGGGGTGGGGGGAGGGGAGTTCCAGGAATTAATTTCTGATTCAAACTAGGGGACTACTTTCTGGAACTGGGCAGTGACAATGACATCTGGAAATCTTCCACACTGAAAAAAGATTCCCCCCCCCCCCCTGTTCTCCTGTGGATCCTGCATTGATCGGAGAAGCAGAAACCTCACCTCAGATTCCTGATGATCTGGTCATGTGCATGTCTGCTGGGGCTTTTTTTTTTTAAAAAAAAAAATGGGAGGGACAGATGGCAGGTGCCAAACATCCCAAGGGGCAGTATCATGCATGAGCTGTCCAAACAGGAATAACCCGAATGTGTGCCACTTCTAGGAAAAAAGGTCAGACTTTCTCTGGGATCAAATATTGCCGACATCAAATAATGCCGGAGCAAGTCGGGATGCTTATGAGCTGCGTTCAAGGGACAGATGTGGCTGTCTGGACATGCTCATAAAATCCGAATGGGAACCGTGGGTAAGATGGAACTAAAGGAGCATGTGATGGCACCCTTACTGTTTTAAATAAGAAAAAACAATAAACATTACAAGGATGGTATAAGAATTAGGGGAATACGCACGATATAATATAACCAGCATACATTTCCATTTCTTAATTATTAGTATTTTTTTAAATGTACAGTGTATGTAATAAAAAGCCCCAGAGACATAACCATTTTACATAATAGAAAAACTTTCACTATGCATACACTTACATGTTCCTGTGTCTCACAGAAAAATGAAAATCCTGAATTATAAATGGCTTAGTCAGATGACTCAAAAATTAACCTATTTCTTTGAGGTGAGTTCTTGAAGCTGTCAAATTGATTACATAAATAAGGACCTTCCCTTTTTCATTTATTGTTGACATTAGAAGGAAATAAAGTTGGAAGAGAAAACTGCATTTCTCTTTACAAGGTGGGACACTACTCATTTGGGGCAGAATGCCATCTCATTTCAGAGACAGAAGAAAATGGGAGAGGGTGCCATTTATACTATACCAAGAGCACCGACATATTACACATTTCATTATAGAATGTTCTTAGTGCTATGGAAACTAAATCAATGCAGTGATTTGGGTGAACTCTACCATTCCACATAAAAATGTCAATTATCAATTTTCCTGCATCAGTTAAAATCTTGAATTACCAGCTCAAGTTTGAAGTATTTATTATTTATTTTCGATTTAGTAAGTGGGAGGGGTGGGTTGTCGGGAGTTTGATTAGTAGTCTGCTGCTGATTGGAGCTAGATAATTGGGGTCATTGCTGTTTGAGCCTTATTGGAATAGTGGGGAGGTTGGTTTTATTAAGGCTCTATGCCACCCTCAGCTGGATATTAGGGTTAATAAGATCTACAAGGAGGGTCAGGGGTACCAGTAACAAGGGGGAGGGGAGATATAGCGGTAGGTCTAGTTGGAATTCCACTCAAAAGAATCGAAGGAGCCGGAGATGTGGGAATGTTTGAACTTCTTCCCACTTACATTCTATCCCGAGACATCCTGGTTGTCGGGTAAAGGAAGTATACCCACTTCCGACACTGATGCTCAGTCCTATGAGACTTTCTTGTGGACCCAAATGTAGACCTGGATTGCGTGACTGAGGGAGGGTGAAACAGTCACCCTAGCTCAGCTTACCCCATCTGGGTTTTCAGTCTTTCACCAATCCTGGAGAAATGGGTGGGGTGTGTGTGTGTGGCAATGCTTATTCAAGAAACTTTCCCCTTCAGGGCACTCTCTGCACCAAAAATTGCCAGTGTTGAATGTGTAGGCCTGGCCTGGGATGCCGAGGAGAACTTGTCTGTCTGGTTGGTTTACCGACTACCTAACACAACAGCAGACAGCCTACCTGACCTGGTGGCTGTCATATCTGGGTAGGCACTGCAGTTTCTCAGACTATTGGTCCAGGGGGTCTTCAATGTCCATGCCAATGATGCAGCATTCTCACAGGCCAGAGACCTAGTGTCATCCATGGAGGTGCTGGGGCTCTCCCAATTTATATTGACTCCCACACATCAAGCAGGCCACACACTGGACTTGATTTTTGCAGCAGGGATGTTTGTGGATCTAGAATTTGCTGAGCCTTGTGCCAAACGGGCTTAATTGTGTAAGCTGGAGCTCTGTGGACTGAAGCGAGAGCTGAGACAGCTAGAGCGAAACTGGTGGCATATCTGTGACAAAGCATCAAGAACATCTTATAGGATGCTTATGAAAGCCTATGAAGTGGTAGTGAAGACTGCAAAGAGGGACTTCTACGCAGCCTCCATTGCGTCTGCAAACTCACGCCCGGCCCAATTATTTAGGACAATTCAGTCATTAACTACTTTGCCACAGAGCAAGCAAAACAGTAAAGAATTGGATATTGGCTGTGAGGCTTTTGTGAGATATTTCACAGATAAAATCCTGTCTCTGCCAGGATTTCCTGACATTGGATGCAATAATGGAACTGGAAGCCCCTTGTTCCATTTCTAGTCCTTGTTTGGACCAATTCAGCTGGTTCTTCCAGGAAGATATTGACAGGGTCCTGGCAGCTGTGAAGCCCACCACTTGCCTATTAGAACCGTGCCCGTCTTGTCTGGTCAAGGCCTGTGGAGATGGGGCCTGGGTCTCCCTGGAAGAGATTGTTAACTTGTCCCTCTTGTCAGTTTTTCCAGTTGGACTGAAAGAGGTAGTGATATGGCCGCTCTTGAAGAAACCATCATTGGACCCTATGGTTCTATCCAACTACCACCCAGTTTTGAACTTACCATTCCTGGGTAAGGTGGTTGAGAGTGGTTGCTGAACAACTCCAGGTTTTCCTGGATGAAGCATCTGCCCTGGACCCATTCCAGTCCAGTTTCCAACCTGGCCATGGGGTGGAGACAGCGTTGGTCACCCTTATGGATGATCTCCAGAGACATATGGATTGAGGTGGGTCAGCATTGCTGTTATTGTTAGATCTTGATATGGTCGATTATGATCCTTTGACCTCCCGCTTTGCTGACAGAGGAGTAAAGGGGACTGCCTTGCAATTTTCTTCTTCCTCTGGGGTCAGGGACAGAGGGTGGCAATTGGTGACACGGTCTCTCAGTGGTACCTATTAAAATGTGGAGAGCCACAGGGAGCGATTTGGTCACCAATTTTGTTTAACATCTATATATGCCCCCTGAATTGAATTGTTACCGTTTACTGTTGTGAGCCGCCCTGAGCCTGCTTCGGTGGGGAGGGTGGGATATAAATCCAATAAATCGAAATCTAAATTTCACCCAGTTAGTATGGAGATATGGGTTGGGATGCCATCAATATGCTGATGACACCAATATGTTGATGGACAGCTACCCAGACTGTTCTCTGGAAAATTTCAGCTGTGCATTGGAGGCCATGGTGGGGTGGCTGCAAGAGTCAGCTGAAACTAAATCCATCAAAGATGGAGGTCCTGTGTCTGGCCCAAGGCAGGATAAGTACAGGAATGAGGCTTCTGACCATTGAAGAAAAAGAAGAAGATATTGGATTTATATCCCACCCTCCAATCCGAATCTCAGAGCAGCTCACAATCTCCTTTACCTTCTTCCCCCACAACAGAAACCCTGTGAGGTGGGTGGGGCTGAGAGGACTCTCACAGCAGCTGCCCTTTCAACGACAACTTCTGCCAGAGCTATAGCTGACCCAAGGCCATTCCAGCAGGTGCAAGTGGAGGAGTGGGGAATCAAACCTGGTTCTCCCAGATAAGAGTCCGCACACTTAACCACTACACCAAACTGAGGGGGCACCACTGTTGCCAGTACTGAAGGTTTGGAGCTTTGGGGTGATCCTGGATGACTCACTTTCTATGGAGAACCAGGTCACCACAGTGGCCAGGTCTGCCTTTTATTATCTATGGCAGGCGAGACAGCTGGCTCCCTACCTCTCTGCCCAGGATCTGGCCACAGTGATCCATGCAATCGTCACTTCCAGAGTGGATTACTGCAATTCACTCTGCGTGGGCTTGCCTTTGAATCTGACCCGGAAACTCCAGCTGGTATAGATCACAGGTGTACCTGCTTACTGCAGTGTCTCTATGGGCATGCATGCAGCCGGTTCTCTGTCAGCTGAACTGGCTACCAATTGAGTACCAGATCTAGTTCAAGGTTTTGGTTTTGACCTTTAAAGCCCTGAACAGCCTGGTACCAGCATATCTATGGGACTTCTTCTTCCCATATACCCCCCAGAGAGCCAACCAAGACCAGGGCATTGGAAGCAGTGGCTGGTTGGTTACAGCTGAGCTTAATCCAACCAAGATGGAGGTCCTGTATCTGAGCCATGGGGGGCTAAGACCAGGCATCCGACTCCCCACTCTGGATGGTGCACCTCTTGTGCCAGTTCAGAAGGTGAGGAGTTTGGGTGTGATGCTGCATGCCACCCTTCCTATGGAGGCCCAGGTCACAGCAATTGCATGGCCTGCCTTTTACCAGCTTCAGCAGGTCAAACAACTAGCACCCTATCTGGCTCCTCAGGACTTAGCTACAGTGATCCATGCAATAGTAACTTCCAGGCTGGACTACTGTAACTCGCTCTACGCAGGCTTGCCCTTGTGACCGATCCCTAAACTCCAGCTGGTGCAGAATGAGGCAGCACGATTGCTGACTGAACTGCCTGCACTGGCTACCAATTGAGTACCGGATCCGTTTCAAAGTTCTAGTATTGACATTTAAAGCATTACATGTTCTGGGACCAATATACCCTGTAGAGGGAAAGGTGGGTTATAAATAGAAAATAATAAATAATAAAATATTAATTTCTTTCCAAGCTGTTAGGGTTATGACTTTCAAATCTTGTTGCTCCATGGTGAGCAATCAGGCATAACCAGAAATAGAAATGGGGCAATGTATTGTATGTTTCAGAGGACAAATTATATTTGTGGATAATTTATTCTTTAGAACTATGTTGAAGAAAATATTTGAAAACAATTTTAGCATTAATTGCCAAGATTACTCAGGGTTAAACAAGATCTGAAAAGTCAATTAATTATATACACATGTACCCTGTCTAAATCAAAGGCTATGGCATGGTTAAAACTAGTTAACTATTAACTATGTATAATTTTAATGTTGTTTTAATTATTGTATTTTGTATAATGTTTTATTGAATGCTGTTAGCCGCCCTGAGCCTGCCTAGGCGGGGAGGGCAGGATACAAATAAAAATTTAATAATAATAAAAGAAATAATAAAAACAAAAATGGAGCAAGTGGATGAAAAAGACTAAAGTCTGCCCTTTCCAGTTGCAAGACTCCATGGCTTTTGGCACTCATCTTCTGCCTATCTCTGATATTATTAGTGGGCTGGAAGGAATAGAGCAAATACAGATAAGGTAAAGGATGAGGAAGGGTTTTGCCCCCACTTTCCTTTATGCTTCATTTTTTATTAAGAAACCTCGCCAACACCCTGATAAGGGCTGAGAAAGTGTCTAACTGGCTCATAAAGGGAGCTGTAACTTATTTTTGTGGACAGCTTGAGTATAAGCTGGACAGGTGGAAGCAGCACCTCAGTCTGCCTGAACCTACATGGAGACCTCTGTGGCATGGAGGCCACTAGGGTCTTTCTTCATCTAGCTCCAGAAGGGCTAGACAGCCATTGACTCAGAAGCAGCTTTTCACACGCCACTTACTGGTTAGCCAGAGCCATCCTTGGCTGAAATGAGAAATGATGTTTTTCATGCCATTTTTGAGTCTGTTTAACAGTATTATAAAAGACCTAATACACTCTACCTGGTTGCACCTGCATCCAAAGGCATCTACTTAAAAAAATATTTATATCTTCCCTTATCTCTTCAGACACAACTGGAGTGATATTTCATAATCTTTCTTACTTAAACAGCTACTTAAGAGCCAGTTTGATGTAGTGGTTAAGTGTGCGGACTCTTATCTGGGAGAACTGGGTTTGATTCCTCACTCCTCCACTTGCACCTGCTAGCATGACCTTGGGTCAGCCGTAGCTCTGGCAGAGGTTGTCCTTGAAAGGGCAGCTGCTGTGAGAGCCCTCTCCAGACCCACCCACCTCACAGGGTGTCTGTTGTGGGGGAGGAAGGTAAAGGAGATTGTGAGCCGCTCTGAGACTCTTCGGAGTGAAGGGCGGGATATAAATCCAATATCTTCTTCTTCTTAAATTCATGCATGGAGCTTGCACTGAAGTTTGAACATCCAACCTGTATGTCATAGAACTGCACTCTTCTATTACAAAAGTAGTTTGCTGCATGGCATAAAGGTTACCATTAATGAAAAATATGTCTAAAAAACCCATGGGATAACAGAAATAATTTCATAGTACTTTGTGTTCATTTAGTCCAAGAAACAAAAGGGAAATACAAGAAAGACTAAGATTTTAGATCTTCAACCCTGCTCAGACCAAGTCTTGAATTTAAACAAATATGCAGCCTGATCATGTTTGCAAATTTCACCAAATTCTATGTAACCTACTCCCAAGTAAATGTACAATTAATGTCAGTGAGTGCCAGTCTCACTACATCACAGCTTCAGTGGCTGGTGAACTTTATTAAAAAGAATTAAATTTGAATTTAACCTCTACATTGTTATGTCACTGAATTGGTACTTTGGTTGGGCTCATGTTAATATATGATGCAAATACTTCAACCACATTGAAACATCACTTGATAGAAAGCCTGATGCAGAATTCTTCTACTTTATACAAATATCAGCATCATTACAACTTTACTCATAAGAAGAGAAGCATGGGTCTTTACATGGTTACTGAATTGTGTATATTTTTCACAGAATAAAAATTTAAAAGACATGTTAATTAATAGCACCTTTTACATAAATCATCATCCCATAAACATATTTACCTAAATCAATAAGAAAACCTCAGCTCCTAAAACATCCTTTGCAAGCATACAGTACTACTATATTTTTTTAAGTTGAATTTACATAGTGACCTGGTGTTCTGTCCTACAATGTGCAAATCCACAGGAAAAGTCTTGAGTGACACTGACTGGTTTTCATAGATGTTGAGTAACACGTCATTACTGAACAGCAATATTCTCAAGTGTAAGACTTTGCCCCATGGAAGACAACAGAGAATTCCATTAATAGAGTGGAAAGTGGTTAGCATTCCATAATGCAAGCACAGCATGCTTAAGTCATTCCTTGTGAGATACAATTCCAATTTTTCATAGCTAGCCAAATACATTAGGTTTACTGAGCACCATGTAGCACCTGTTGAAGCCATGTCTCCATGCCTTTAAAGGCAAAGAAAAGGAAGGAAGGACATCAAATTTAAATCCCATTTGTGTTCTGAAGCAGAGTAATCAAGCAACAGTATAGACTTAGGTTGACAAAAGCCTGTATAGTATTCAGTTTCACTGATGTCTATTAAGTCACTGTTTGTGTCCTCCTTTCCATGCTTTCCTCTGCCTTTCTTTTTCCAGACCAGCTGCTCAGAGTCCTCCAATAAGTCATTCAAAAGGCACAGCTTGGTGTACTTTGCTTAAGAATCATAGGAAGTTTGTAGCACAGTTACCATTTCCCTGGAATGGGTACACCACACTCATACCAGCCAACATAGTAATAGGGTGTCATATATCCAATGCGACCAAACGATACGGGCTCTTGTCGATATTGGCGATAATAACCTGCAAAGGAGCCAAAATGTCAAGATCAGCAGCTGCATTGACCGAACTATCTCATAATGACAGAGAAGATAAAGCTGTATGAGAAAGAACAAGGTCTAAACCTGTTGACAATCATTTGAAATGTTATATCCTGCCTTAACCTTAATCCTGCCTAGTGCTGTGTGAGTGATCTGTGGGTAAGCTGACAAGTGGGAGATGCCTCTTTGATAAAGGGTTTGTCACAAACGGCAAAACATGCGCGTTCCCGTCAGAGGCTTTTTTCTGCACCCGCTAGCATTTTGAAATTTTATCTGATATGAGAAGCCTTTATTTCGGCTCATTGGAGAAATGAAAGAACTTTTCTAAGTGCCTTGAGTGTGAATGACTACAGAATTGTTGTGAGCACTAGCATTTAATTCACCTTGTCACAGAAGCCGGATTGCCTTTGAAGCTTCAGAAGCTGGAAACTGACATGTGCACAGATATGGACTATTAATGTTGGAGTTGTGAAGTTTAGAGATTTATGACTTGGATTTATTGTTTGCTATACTGTAGAGTTTGCTTTTTCATTTATTCATTATAATTACACAGAATTTTCTAAGAGCTTTGCTCTAAGTCTGCTGTTTCAGTTTAAAGTTGCATCATAGTTTTTTCAGTATCATTTATTCTTTTTTTGTTATTTTCCACAGTTTTGTGTCTGTTTACTTAGCCTTAATCCTGCCTGTCCACCATGTCAATTTGAGTGCACATGGCACACTATCTGGCCCCTTGGATGTCAGTATTTAATGCCTTTCCTGTACCCAGAGAGACCAGGAAGATGCACAGGTAAAGAATATCTTCTCCTTGAGTACAGTTTAGGCCTCACTTTAATCTTCCAGTAGTTTGGCAGGAGTTAAACATGGTCCTACAGAAAGTAAGCATATATTTCAAGGGAAAATCTAAAAGGACACTGCTGCCGACTATAAATAAATCCTGGCATCGATATCTTAGTGATCTGCCATTGGGATTCCGTACTCAAGGTCTGGCTCAGAAACATGTTAGTTTGAACAACAAATATCCCATTCTGAAATCTTTCACTCTGCTGAAATCTTTCATTTTATCAGTTCAGCACTGGTTCAAAACAAAATATTCTCCATCATGCACACACAAAGCTTCCCCTTCATCAATTGTAGCGAAGTTCATTAAATGAAAGGGCAGAGTGAAGAGACAGACATTACTGGGGCCAAAACGAGATTTTTTAACATTCTTAAATTTTAAGAAGTTTGAAACTAGGCATAGGCATGATGAAACTGCATTACTTATTATCAGTTATCTGAACAGTAGCATTCAGTGCCCAGACCATTCCACAAAGTATTCTATAGGATTAGATAGGAAAAGTATACCCTTTTCACAGTGACAAAGAGATGTGATTTGGCAGCTGTGAAAATGTGATTTCCTTGTAATGGATACAAATGGCAAAATAACTGGTTCATTCAAGCAGCAAACTAGCGAGGAGGGTGAAACCTTAGATCTCGAGATCAAAATTAGGATAAGAAATCAGCTGGCAAGGAGTGAATACTGAAAAAAGATCAATATTTGATAGTGATACCCCTGAAACACTTAGCCTCCTGGTGTACACCACAGTGTGAGCCTGGAATTGAGAGAAGGAGCCTGAATTGAAGTGATATCAAAAGGCAGTGAGTCTTGCCAGAAGAGGAAAGGAATGCAGGGCAGCTCCTCTATCAATCAAGCAAAACCCCACTCTAACAAGAATTCAGTCAAGGGCCATTTCCTTCAAGGGCCTTATAACTGCCTCCCAGATAATTTGATCCAAACTAATGACCCAGATTTCCAAAACAGTAAGTGACAGCCAGCAACTTTCCCCCATCTCAATTATTTCTGCCCTTACCCAATCTTAAGTACCCAGCCATATCTAACTTCCATATCTCCCCAAAAGAACATTTAGACACGCTCCATGCAGAAGCAGAAAATTCTCCTCTACCAAATAGACAAAGGATTTCTTTTCAGGCTGGCTCATTTTTGAAAGATCATTTTTATTATCCTCACATTCCGATTATTCCCTTCCCCTCCTCATCCCCCCCAAAAGGTATAAATAGTTACCTCTCCGCCCCAATTTTTGGTAAGTTTTTTACTTATCCTGATACCCAGCCTTATGGTTGGCACTTCATCCCTCCAATCTCCACTAAATGGATCTGTCCCTGCACTTCCCTCCCCAACCTGACCAGTTTCAGTTTTTGAAGAAGCTTCTTCACTGCTGAGGACAACTCCCCTTTCCCCTACTTCTCTAGAGGAACAGTCTCATATGTCTCCTTCTCCTTCTTAGGCAGGCAGGTTCTCTAGGGAAAAGTTTTTGTGCTTTATTTGTTGTTTCCCATTTTTCCATTCTGCAATTTTTATTTTGCTCTACTGTACTGCATAGATTAATGTGATTTAAAAGTCCCCCCCCCTCATTTTTCCAAGTGTTGATCTGAATCTGGGCCTTGGTAATACACAGGCTAAGATCGCAAGTATACAAGTGCCCAAATTACACATTCATTTCAAGCTAGCAAGGGGATGGCTTTGCCATTACAGCCTTGACACGTGTACACTGATCTAAGTAACAATACTTCTTTATCTGTAGAAAGATTTTTGACTGTTGAAAACATTAGTAGATTGTCAGCATTTTTTCCCACATATGTGGTACATTCTCTAAAATGCTGACTGCAGTGCCAATTCCACATTTTCGTGTTTCATATTTCTGCTTCTTAGAACTCTCCATGCACAGCTGGATTATCCACCCTTGTTTAGAAGCAAAGCATTGTATTATCCTATGACTTTGAAGTAACCATTTGCAGCACAGAACTAACTTAATGATTGGCATGGTGCATTCCTTGACTACAGTTTTGTTTGAGAACCATAGCACAAGCAGCTTAGAATCCAATCTACAAAGTGTATAACGAAGCTCCCCAGCATTAAATACATTTCCTCTCACTTTCTCTTTTACCTTGAATAGTAGGCAGAGCTTCAACATATGATTGTGGCCCTGTCCTTCCATCCAAATGTGAGTCCACAAACTGGCAATGATCTTCACCTCTTCCCCAACTATCCCCAATGCTGTAGAATGTATCTGAAAAGTAATATCAGTAGTTAAGAACTTATAATTGCTCCAACTCAATTGGAGGATGTGCAAAAAGAGACTTCTGCCCATAATTACCCACACTGGATGAGGTTCCTCAAATGCCAAGGGGTGCTTTTTATGAAAAATCTTGCTCTCTGTGATCTTGCACCTTACAAACCATCACAAAGATAGACAACGCCTACTATCTGCTTGAGAGAGGGAAAGGTTCCTGTATGTCCCTCCTCATTGCCCTTCAATATATAGATCAGAACCAGCAGTACCAAACATATTCTTGGTAGAGAAGATCCCTTCTTCAAAGCTTCTAAATTGGGTAAATGAACTGCTGTGGCCTTGTTTTGCTTAACTCATGTAAAGACATTCTGTTAAGGCTAGCAGCAATAGGTTTTCATATAAAGGGTTGAGTTCTGTTAATGTTTAGAAATGCATTAAAAATCTTATACAAATTTCTGTGCATCCTCATATGGCTCTTTAAGAATGTAAGAAGCATCTGATGTAGTTTGTCTCAACAGCCAATCATAACATAGATACCTCTGTAATGGAAGGGCAAGTAGAGGCTCAGACAGAAAATTAATCTCAACATGATGGGTAGTGATCTCTAAAGTGAGATTTGATATTTATATATATTTCTTTAAAAGGATAAATATTAAATAAGAAAATCTACTGAAACAATTTGAAAAATCAAGAAACAAATCTCATGTTGCCTAATATTCCTGTATTCAGTAAAACAGATTTGTATGTCCCCTACTAGCTAAGAACTTGGGTTCAAAGCCTTTTCTAAATGCACTAATATTTCTGCCATTGCTTTCAGGGCTGAAGATTTGACCATTGCATTCAGTGCAATTGCAACAGGACTGCACTTTCTCATCCCCTTATAGATCAAAGAAGACAGGATACACTCCTCAGGATAATGCGGTGTGGGGGGAAGGGAGTAAATTGAACCAAACCTTGATATTGTATCTATTGTTCTCTGGAGGGCTTCTATTTATTTTGAGTTGTTTTCATCTAAGAAATGTGTTTACTCTGCTCTAGTATTTCCTTTAATAATATTAAGTTGCCAAAATGGGAGCAGCCTTTTAGTAAATATAAGCCTAAATAATTTTCAAGCATATTAATGGATTTCTCTTTTAAGAACTCAAACCATTATAGAGATGATATAATTAAACAGTGACTACACATGCATAATGGTTTAGTTCTCATCAAGACAGTAAACCTGTGTTCAGGCTGTATCATATTAGAATGCATGATTGAATGTTTCTCTACACAACAAAATTCCTGCAAATGAGAATATAGCCAGTCCTTAATGAAATGATCCATTTAGTATGATCACTATAAAATACATACCTCTTAGGTCATCACTGAGGTATATCTTGTATCTCAAAGAATTACAAAGGACAACACCTACAAATTTCCGATACCACGTCCGTTTCACATATTGTTTGCCACTGCATTCAGAGTATGTGGGATCATACTTAAAGGTGAATGGGATCCAGATCGGTTCACCACCTGAAATGCAACATTAAAGATTACACTGAACTTGTTGTTCTATTGTAAGAAAACTTAGCATCCGGACCCTGAGCACATTTACCTGGGTCCTAAGTGCATCTCCTAAAGTCTGTTCATTTAATACAGTTTTCTTCCAAGTGAATTTAGGATTACCTCCTAATCCTCATATTTAATATGACCAATTTTGCACTCACCCTACGCTGCTCTGACGTTCCTCTTTTCAGCGTGACGTCCTTCCGATTCCCCACTATCTGCCCCAGGCTTCAATTTGCATCGGTGTTTTTGCAAGGCAAAGAGAAACAACTAAAAACCAGTTTCTCTTTGCCGTGCAAAAATGCCAAGCTTTGCTGAAGCCCTGGGGTAGAGAGTGGGAAATCGGAAGGACGCCACGCTGAAAAGAGGAACGTCAGAGCGGCGTAGGGTGAGTGGAAAATCGGTCTCAGTCTTTCTTGCACCTCCCTACTCATTAGCCTGTTTTAGTTGCTGTGTCCTTCTCCATCCTGCAATGGGTGCTGAGCCGCAAGTGGTATAACCTCCTTTCATTTTGAACACCCACCTGTAGGGAACTTTGTTTCCCAGCCAGAGGATGAAGTAGCAGTCAAAAGTACAGGCAGGGAGGAATCAGTGTAATGAGCAATCAGAACTATTCTCTGATATTTTGTGCTGGCTTTCAATTTACACTCCCTTGCCCTTTTACGGTTATTATTATTTTGTTCAGGGCATGGCCGTACACTCAAAACAGAGTCATTGCCATGTAATTGCTTAATAAGAATTTAGTTCAATATGGGAATTAACTGCATCGAATGCCCTCTGGAAAGAATATATGCAGCACAAATGCAAATTTGAGGGAAGGGGTCTGAAAGAGCAAGGAAAAGCACAGCTGCTCAGAAGAAGGTCTTTTTATTTTTTGCAAATGTACTGCAATTTTAGAAGTTAGATTTTAAACATTTTACTCTTGATAGAGTATACCAGCACAGGGTCCCTCTTCCTGTAGCAGATTTTGTGATCAGACAATAGGCACTAGAGATTTAAAATTTAATAATTTCAGTTTACTCAGGTGTGGATTGGGCTATAAAAACAGCCAGTGCCCACTCAAGCTGTAAACAGATCAAATGATAAAGTCTATCTTGTTTTAATAATTGCTTTGTAATTTTACTCATGCAACAGAAAAGGGAATCTTCTGGATGGAAAATTCAGGTGTGAAAGTTGTTTCTTTATTTGTTTCAAAGTAGTCCCTGTGTGTTCTGTCTCTTATGTGACTAGCAACTGTTTCAAAGCATGGGAACCACATTTTTAAAGTGGGGGGATTTGGTATGTCCTTCCTCTTAAAAGATTCTTTGTCCCTATAAAGAAACATGCAATAATCCTATAAATGCAAAACATCATGAATAACA
This sequence comes from Heteronotia binoei, assembly GCF_032191835.1. Taxonomy (NCBI): domain Eukaryota; kingdom Metazoa; phylum Chordata; class Lepidosauria; order Squamata; family Gekkonidae; genus Heteronotia; species Heteronotia binoei. The sequence continues at coordinate 140,167,896 of NC_083223.1, read as the reverse complement.
TGCAAGAATGGTCCTATTTAATTCTACTGAAAATGAGTTTTCTACAAATGATTTGAGCTTAATAGGATTTCTTTTGTGTGTAAAGTTTCTCACGTGCCATTTTTGCCAACATTTCAGTCAGAATATACTCTATACACATAAAACAATGAAGTGTTCATGGAAAGAAAACTACACAATGCATTTGTATCACAGTGCTCAGCATTCCCTTGCTATTCATCAGCACGGCAGTCCCCTGAAGAAATCTCACTGAAATCTAGCAAAGTTTGCAACAGTTGCTGCTGCAAAACATCCCATATGCTTTTTATTATATATACTCAGCTTGCTTGAGAGAATTATTTGGCACTAGCAAAGTTTTTAATATTAAATGTGAAAACACTGAGCAATTTTTAACATTCCAAATTATAATCTTAAAACATAACAATCTTAAAACATAACATTGGCCATGCTGGCTGGGGCTGATAGGAGTTGTAGGCAAAAAACATCTGGAAAGTTACCATTGATCACCCCTGTAATATAGTATAGCATAATATTTTGGTTCACATTTTCATTTATACCTATTAGATATCAGGTAGATTAACACTTTCAAAAGAGTGATTTTAAAAATCTCCTTCCCTCAGGGAATCCTGGGAATACTGCAAAATATCCCTATCAGGAGCTGACTCCCAGTGTACTCCTGTGCCAAGGATGCTGTGTATTTCAGCCATGTCAGCACCAGCAGACAGCAATATTCTCTTGGCCATGCTGTACATTCATACTGGGTTCACACAGGGCCCTAGCTAGAATTTCTGGGCCTCATGTTGCAAAACTGAGGTGTAAACTCCACAGTACACACAAAATAGGCCCACCAGACTATTTAGATGAGAAAAAGCTACTTTCAATAGAATTATGGGGAAGGGAGAGATGTAATCCTTTCCCTTCTGGACACATCCCCACTCTTAATTAATTTCTAAGGTCACCGCCCTTTTTTGGGGGGGATGATTTCTTTACATTCAAAAACACACAAAGGTCAATAAAAGCTGCATAGAGCAGAGGTGTCAAACATGCAGCCTGGGGGCCGAATCAGCCCTCGGAGGGCTCCTATCAGGCCCCCGAGCAACAGACTGTCATCTGCTTCCTTCTCCCTATCTCTAGCTTCCTTCTGCATAACAACTTGCTTTGCAAGGCTTGCTCAGTAGCACAGGAGCTACACAGCAAAACTTCTATTTTCTCCATTGGCTGAGGTTCCTCCCTTGGAGAGGAAGGGGGGGAAGGAGAGCTTACTTTGCCAGGCACCCTCAATTGCACAGTAGAGCTACTGATACAAGCCTCTCTTCCTTCTATTGGCTAAGGCTCCCTCCCTCCTAGTTTCCTGGGAAAGGAAAGAAAGAGCCGGACCCTTCCTGTCCTTTGTCCCTGGATCCCATGGGAGAGATACAAAGAAAGCACCTTTAAGACCTACGAGTACTAATGTTTTACGCATGTTTTATTTTAAGCTTTTAAAAATATATTTAATTTTCTAAGCAGGCTACTGATGGCATGTGGTTGTGGACCTGACAAACTGGCTTTGAACACCTGCCACAGCAGCAGCGGGCCCTGGAATGGGAGGAATCAGTCACAGGGCCCCTTCTCTGGGCTGCTGACTGCCCTGGCCCATACGTTTTCTGCTCCTTTCCCCACCTCACTTAACCACTGGGTGGATGGGGTTTACCAATGCCACCAACCTAGATTTGTGGAGTTTGCATTACTGATTTGGGGGGGGGGCGGGGCTGAAGTTACCCTTCCCTTCACCCTTTGATTCCCTTAGCAGAGACCCTTTTTATTGTAAGTCCAGTTCTGCCACTGAACCTGAAGAATACAGAAAGCTCCCAGTTAGGGGTCCCAACCCTCCCGCTCTGGCGGGGGACCCCAGTTTTTCCAGCCTCTACCCCGCCCCCCCCAATGGAAGCGGGGGAAGGGTGGGAAACGGCGCCAAGGAGCGGGCGACGCTGCTGCGCTGCTGCCGCCTCTTCTCCGTAGCTGCTCCTCCGAGATGGGCTCAGCCTGAGGAGCAGCTATGGAGAAGCGTGGCGAGCCCCAAATCTGGGTCCTTCTAGGACCCTGAGGAGCAAGGGGGACGTGCTTCGCTTCTCCGCCGGAGAAGGAGGCGGCGGCGCTGAACTGAGCCGTGGCGGGAGGAGGAGGAGGCAGAAGGAAAGGGAGGGGCGGTGTTGAGAAAGGCAAAAGGAGGGGGAAGAAAAAGGAGGAGGCTGCTGTCGTCGTGGTGTGCGTGCGCAGCAGTAGTGGAATCGCCGCCACCTTCGCTAAACCGAGGCTTGAGCCCGCGGGGAGGCCCCACCCGGAAGAAGAAGGGGAGACGTCGCGCCGCCGCCACCCACCACCCCCAGAGCCAAGCTGCCCAGTCACCAGCCCTCAGAGCCAGGGTAAACCCGAGAGAGCAGCAGCGACCCCTCCTCTCCGCCCTGGTACGCCTCAACTCCTCCCCTCTTCACCTGCCCTCCTCAGGGGGTTGCTTGGCAACGCCCCTTGTGAGGGAGGGAATCGAATGTGTTGGGGGCCGCTGTTTGAGGCGAGGAGATTGGGAAAGATTGGCCTGGCTGCCTCCTCGCCTTCCCTGCTGGCCGGTAGGGTTGCCAATCCCCAGGTGGGGGCAGGGGATCCCCTGGTTTGGAGGCCCTCCCCCCCTTCAGGGTCGTCACAGCCTTGATCTTGGCTCCACCCCTAATGTCTCCTGGCTCCACCCCCAAAGTCTCCTGGCTCCACCTCCAAAGTCCCCAGATATTTCTTGAATTGGACTTGGCAACCCTACTCCCAGTAAGGTTTGAATTAAAAAAAAAAAAGATTACATTTAAAATAGAAAAGGTCAAAAAGTACCAAAAAAGCAAGCACTCTAATATAATAGTGTTAATGTCAACAGGCAAAGACAAATAAATACAAGTTTCATAACACCTAGGAATTTAACTATGCTTGGCTAAAACAAGTTGGCCTGGCCCATGCCTCCCCAGCACGGGGCCACAGCTCCCAGCTGCAGCAGCCACCCTGGTTAGCAGTGCTCAAGACAAAATAATATCTAAAAACAGCAGCAACACTTACCTGGTGGTCTGACAATAAGCAGGGGATTGTCTGTAAGAAGGGAAGAAGAAAGCAACTGAATTGTTTATTCTGAGGATTTATATCCCTTAAAGCCAAAATGAACTGGATTTTGCACAGGAATAAGTTGACTGATAGGGTATTTTTTTATTCCAAGTAAAATATACCACAGTCAATCCAAAATGTTCTGTTGTTGTATAGAAAGGTATTTAATATTATTCTTTTTTTAAAAAAAAAAGTATCAAGGGCTTAACTTGACTTTTATATTTGGGAGTAAAGTTTAATGTCCACAGTTATGAAAGGGGTCCTCCTCAGCACAGCCACAAATTTCTTAAATAATTTCTTAAATAACTCAGTGTATCCATAAAAATAAAAAGCTTTCCCCACAATTAAGCTGGCTGCACAGAATTGGAGAGGCACACAAAATTCTGATCTATTAATCAATAGCTTGAGATCATGTAAAACAGCCAGTCAGTCTGCAGTTTGAATGGGAAAAGATGACCTAGCCCCCACACTAAGTATAGCAGGAAGCATGCCATCTCTTTGAACAGATCCAAGTGGGCAGCCATGGTGGTCTGAAGCAGTAGAACAAAGTAGGAGTCAAGTTACACTTTTAAGACCAACAAAGTTTTATTCAGAATTAAGCTTTCTTATGCAGGCATACTTCTTCAGGGGATAGGGTACAGTGGGCTGAACAGAGAATGATAGTAAGCAATAGTTCAGCACAGAAATGACAAGCAAGTTACATGGGAAAATTATAATCAGAAATAGCCCTGTGCATATGAAACAGCAAGATGGGTACCAATTTGAATGAGGAACAGTGATACCAAAATAAAAATTGAAAAAAGGAAAATCCTGTTCTACTTTTATGGACAACTGTCCTGAACATGGTATGAAGCTTTTCAGAGAGGCCAAGATATTTATGGAAATAAAATGAGAAAGTTATATGCCCTTATGACATATTTGAAAAGAAAAATACTCTGTAACACAATTGCACATTACAGTTTATTTGTGTTACTTTTACTTTCAAAAACTTAATTTTGAGGGACAAATGTATGCTTGAATTCTAAGGCGGGAAGTCTAAAATCAAATTAAAACCTGGGGTGGGGCAGGTATTTTAGAAAGGTGTTGTACTACTATGGCAATAGAAGGCAGTAAGCATCCTGAGTTAGTTTAGGAATGAATGTATTTTGTTATTTAAAAATGCCAAATGAAAAAAGCAAAAATGAGATGGAAAAATTAGACTTTAACAAGCCATGCTTAAAAAAACCCACAACTTTTTCAAGTCCTTATCCTCCAAAAGAAGTTCAGTATAATGAAATGAAAACAAGCTTCAATAGAGAAGGGGGAGGGGGAAGAGAATTGAAATGAAAAATTGTTCCCTAAATTTTTCCTAGAGAAAATTATTTCCAACTGTTCAGAATTAATAAACTGATTTTCAAAAGCTTTGCCAATCTAGCAAAAACACATGCAACTTACTCTTTCCTACTGCTGAATGTAATCTTCTATTCTCTTATTATCAGGACAGCAAAGACCACTTTAAAAACAATTTAGCCATTCAGGAACAATTGTTAAAACTTGGCTTGCTGTTTTAGAAGCTGTAGAAGATACATTACCCTCTGATTCCTGTTTTCAGCTGAGGTAAATGGGAGCCCTGGAAGGTCATCCTGTTTTTACTAGGTAAGGGTTTAATCCACTGATTATGCAACAGACCACCAATTGGTACTTCATGTTCTATCACTGACTCTTGAGAGCTCCAGTACATTTCTCCAAACATGTCTTGTTAAAACATTTGTTTGGATTCTACCTGAGAACCTGTGAATAACCGCCACCTGGTTCAGGTACCTGCCTTTTTTGCCATGCCATAAAATTTTGGTGCCTGCCAAATTATAGTGATTCTGGAATTACTTTGTTCCTGGTCTAGCACTTTTGTATCAGATGTGCCTGGCTCTAATCCAGTTCTTGCCCTGATCTTCTAGTCTAGTTCATAACATCTGGCAGCTCTCACATGACAAACTCCAAGAGTACTTAGGGTCATTGCTAGTCTCACACATGGAAGTGCTTAGGCAGATGCACTTCTTGTGCAAAAAACAGCACCTTTACATGTGAGCTGAACAAATGACTGCTACATAATTGGCATGACTGCAAAAAGGGAAATAGGGACTCTATAATTATACAGATCACAGGACTTAGGTACTGTTCCCACATGGAGGCAACAGTTCATATATGGCTGTTTCTTTGAAAGCCCAGCAACAGCCCAGTGTGTTCTCAGAGCTGGCCCCACTGGAATCACCAGATGTATGAGCTTGGTCATAGTCCACACAGAATTTGGCTTTGATTCTTTGGCATGAATCCAAAGCCAGTGTGCAGCTTTTCTCTTCTAATTTTGCTATAAAGCTCAGTTTACTGACCTGAAATGCAATGTTGTCTCTACAAATCCCACCTTGTGCCATATTTTGGTCTAAGACTACATTAATTAAGCTGCAGGCTTCCTCCCTCTTGGATTTGTACTAACTTGCTCTTTCCAACTCTTGAAAACAGCCTTATTCTCTCTTGCCTTGGTTTCCTTAGTTGTTAGATGAACTCTAGGCTTTTTAACATACAGTTTTATAATTATGTACTTTTAAGAATACATTTTTAGATATTAACTGTAGCCAGGGGTCATTTTGTAGAAAAATAGGCAGTGGAGCTCATCCAGGGATTGTTATGCAGTTGCACCTACTATTCAATGGACAAGGTAGGTAGGTGGGGAGGAGGAGGGAGGCATCAGAAAGGTTCAGGAGCGGCGCTCCTGTGAGCTCCTGCTGAATTCAAGGCCTGACTGTAGCAACCTACCCTGTGACTTCAGGTGAATATGAGGTGTCAAATCTCAGTATGCTACAAAAACCACTGAAAAATTACTTGGCCCTAGTTCCAGACAAATCTAATTGTTTATAGCTTTGGACAAGTCCATGGAAGCTTGTAAGAAAGAGCTCAGCTAAGGTTTGGTCAACTGTATAGAATCGAATTATCAAATGTAATGATTCTGAAATCACTGCAGTAGAGAATGTACAACTGTTATTTTGCACTTGCACCAAATCTGACTTCTACCACAAATCCCATTTCAAGTATAAAATACAATTTTATGCCATCATACCAGATTCTGTAACAAAGGAGACCGATGAGCTTATGGGTCCATAGCCATAAAGATTCTTTGCTTGGACTTTAAAGTAATACCTATAGCAAAGAAAAGGAGATGGGAAAATCAAACATCCATGAAAATTGCAATAAATTCTAGGCATCAGAAACAAGTTGCTGGGAGTTCTGCTGAATTCAGGGAACATATGTTGTGATTTCATCACAAAGTTTTGCTTGGCACTGAAGTCCTGAGACAGCTAACAGAGTCTGGAAAATGTCAGCTTATGGAGATGGGACTAGCATGGCAGAAGGAACTGACATATGAATAGAAGAGGTGTTTTGGGGGAATGTAAATATGAGACACACAATTTTAAAAATTGTTTTGTGTTACAGTTTTGAAAGATGCCTTTCTCCCCTCCTTACATCATTGGCAGATGTGATGTTACAGAATTTTCAGAAATACTAACTTCTGCCAGGGAAGACATTCATCAGGACTGAAGACTGTGCAAGTATTCTTAGTTCAATTTACATTTGTATAGGACCCCACATGCCGTTGTTTTCTTTCCTTGTCTTATGAGGGTTTCCTCATCCAACAGGGACTGCTGTCATGTCAAAGATCTCACCTTTGTACAAGGAACTGACTATGCAGCTCCAGGCCATGGGTCATGAGTACAGAGAGAAGAGTCTGAGTAGCAGCTGGAGCAAACACTCTGTAGCACACTCAACAAAGACTCCAGTCACTGTAACAAAGCCTGTGTGTTCTATTGAATAATTTGAATGCTATGAAAACAGCTTTCTGAAGACATGTGCTCAAGCAGCAGGAATCTCAAGTAAAACAAACAGATCATTGCAACAAATAGATATTTGGGGCAATGGCATCCAGCCTGATTCTAGTGTTTGTGAGGTGATGTTTTCAACAGTTGAGTATTTTCCAGTACACAAAGGGGGAATTATGGGATGGCAAGTCTGTATGGAGAAGACAAAAAAGTGAGCATTGAAGTACTGCTTGCTGATGAGAAGGGAATATCCATGGGCCAGCAGTATTTGGATGTAATGTCATCCATCTGCAGTCAGGGAAGAGCCCCTCAATTTCTAGCAGTACAAAAGCATTTCAACCCTGTGAGAAATGTCATATATTAATACTGTCTCTTTAAAAATGCAAGTAGGATCAGCTGAAATCAGTATATTGCCAGATCCCACCAAATCAGAACTTCAATTGAATGTGCAATACCAATGAAGAAACTCCAACACAACTAAAAATGACTCAACCAATTTGCAAGTATTCCTGTGCTAATGGAATTTTTGCTGTTAAAAGAGGAAAAATAGCTTTCCCAGATTTCCCTCTTCACTGGGCTGCATGCCTATTTCTCCACGTAAGTCCCATACCTCCAGCACCAAAATTCTGAGTTCTCAGGGGGCTAGCAGGGAAGGAGTGGGCTGAGAAAAAACACTGCCTTTATGTGCAGGGTGAACAAAGCAGGAGTTGTTGCACCTTTAAGACCAACCAATTTTTATTTAGAACGTAAGCTTTCGTATGCTCTTAAGCACACTTCATCAGACGAGGAATCCAGCACAGTGAGCAAAGCCATATATAGTTGAGCAGAGCCATACATAGCTGATAGGCAGTGGCCCAGAATGCAACATGGTACAGATTTAAGAACCAATGACAGTGAAGTAAAATTATCTGGTAGGCAGTGGTTTAGAATGTAAAATGGTACAATGAAAGAATAGTAAAATTAACAAATTGAGCAAACCTTTGATCTGAGTAGCATGAGCATGTGAAAGCAACAAAACAGCAGTATGCATCATAGGATACAAGCAACGATATACAAGATGAAGGTGTAAATTCTTCCACCAAGCAAAGTCACCCTGACTACTTTTGCATAAATAGAGCAGCCACTATTCAATATGCTGCCACTGATACTGCAAAATACACAAACACTTGTTTCCATCAAATTACTGATAACATGTCAAACAACATTCACCTAAATTGAAAAAAGAATATCTGAATGTCTCATTGACTTGTGTCAGTAATATAAAAGAGGTCAAAAATCAATCCAAGATGACAATGATCATTTTTATGTCGTTACTGCATGCTACAAATCCCTTCCAGCATATCCTACTAAACTAGAACATTATCCTTTGTATGTTCAATACAAAAAAGGAACTGTTTGGTATATTCTAGATTTCCTATAGACACCATTGCAACAGATAACACGGACAGATATATTTATGAAACTCTCCATGCCCTTGAAGCAAACCCCCACCCCCCAAAAAAAACCCTACAAGAGCAACTAAAAAGCATTAAGGCAACCACAGCTCTCCCTCTCAGAAGGGACTCGAAAATGTTTATGAATCCACACTTCCTTGCATTGAGCTACAGATTCTGACATATTTTGTACATATTCTGTTGTGTACAAAAAGCCCCCAATGTCAGTTTGAGAACTCTGGGTGAACAGTTACGATAAACTGAAAATCCAAAATGGAATTTTATTTAAATGATACCAAATCTTTGTATAAAAGCCATGATAACTGAAATATTAGTGTAGTCACTTAGAAGAAGAAGACTGCAGATTTATACCCCGCCCACAGGGCTGGCTCGCCTACTAGGCAAACTAAGCTGTTGCTTACAGCGCTGGGAGGGTGGGGGTGCCAAATTGGGCTCCCCTCATCCCAGTGCTCCAGGCAAGCGTCTAGTTTGTCTGCCTCCACCGCCTGCACACCCGCCATCACCACTGCCACCGCCCACCCTCTCCTTCCCATCCCTTTTTCCTCCCGTCGCTTCCCCTCCGCAATATCACAGCATGCCACATCCTGCCAGCAGTGGAGTGACATGCCTGTCTCCTCCCCTGCCCGCGTGCCCACCTGCTGTTGACACCTGTTTCTCCTTTCCCTTTCCTTCACCTCCCCACCCCCTGCCTGGGCACTGCTGGCTGCGGAGCACCTGCCTCTTCCACTGCCCATGTGCCCGCCCCTGCTGGTGCCCACCCACCAGCACCACTGCCGCCGCCCACCTCTCCTTCCCTTCCCATCCCTTTGCCTCCCACCCACCCAGGCGTGATCACAGCCCACCACGCCTGGGTCCTACAGCCACAGCGTGCTGTGATCACATGGGGGGGGGGAGGGACGGGACAGGAAGGGAAGAGGAGGGGGGTTGCAGTGTTGAGAGGGGTGGCAGAGAGCCTGGGGGGTTGCAGTGTTGTAGGTGGGGGCAGCGGGGGGCACCTGCCTGGGGCACGATGTGCCATTGTGCCGATGCTGCCCGCCCTTCTCTCTGAGTCAGAGACTCAGAGCAGCTTACAATCTCCTATATCTTCTCCCCCCACAACAGATACCCTGTGAGGTGGGTGGGGCTGAGAGGGCTCTCACAGCAGCTGCCCTTTCAAGGACAACTCCTGTGATAGCTATGGCTAACCCAAGGTCATTCCAGTAGCTGCAAGTGGAGCAGTGGGAAACCAAATCCAGTTCTCCCAGATAAGAGTCCACACACTTAACCACTACACCAAACTGGCTCTCTTAGGGACAGAAGAAAAGCTAGAATTTGGCAGATATTATTAATGAAGTCCATAAACATTAAGAAGTCTATGATGAATGCAAAGAATTATCATTTTGTCATCAGAAGATACTACATCAGGTCATGCAAGATATTACAGCAGTAGGCACAATAGGCAAAATCATGAATAACTTTAGCCAGCTCGCCATGTTAGGCTATGTGCTTTGGAATGATGGATCACAGTATATAGTGGGAGGGGGTTATGATGTGTCAATCTCGCTGAAGTTTCTTTGAGAAGGAAATGTTCAAGGTACCAAAAACTAGGAATTTTGTCATGTAAGAGCCTTCCTCATCGGTTAACTCAATGGCAAAGTTAAATCTGTTGTCAAACTTGAAAAAATACAACATATGGCAACCTATCCTGGAATGGAGAAATATTCCCACTGCCGGTATGACTGTCATCTCATTATCCAGAATTACACTTTCCTTGGTAGCTACTACTTGTGCATTGAAACCTGAAACTGAAGGAAAAGGTCATGTATATCAGAGATCAGTTGCAACATAAACACAGTAAAGATGTCTAAAGCTAAAAATGGTAAAGATTCACCAGTGACACATTACAGAGAATCTGCATATTTGGAGGTAATTCCTCAAAACAGCACAGCTTGGGGAACTGAATGTTGTGGTTTCCAATGTCAGCCTTATGTCCAGTTATACTTTGCATCCTCCTGGACTGAATTTTCCTGGAAGTAATTGAGACCTAGATTTCCTGTCTCATTACAACACTGGTATCTCCACACTGACTACCCCCCCTGCATATCACACCTAATCCAATCAAGTCCACTACTGTCATTCCCCTACTATTGGCATTCAACATCTGAAATCACCTTTATAAAATTTATATCTCCGGTTCCTCATGCTACATTTTATGGCACGCATGGTTCGGCCCAACAAGGTGACATTTATGTCAGATTTGGCCCTCATAGCAAATGAGTTCAACATCTCTGCACTACAGCATTTTGAACCAACTGTACATTTTAAGTCACCTTCAAGGGCAGCCACATACAGAACACATTGCATTAATCTAGTCTAGATATCCTAAATGTATTAGATGTCATATAGATCCCTTCTAACACCTGACTTTTGTGATACAATTTTACAAGCCACTTAATGTGCAGAACAGGAGGCCTTGGCAGCACACATAACCACCAAAGAATAGCAGAGGTGAAGATTATGATAAACAAAATACAACTGCATTTAGCAACACTGCTCATAATAACCTGTACCCACAGACATCTCTAATTGCTGTGCAGTATGAAGACCATGTGATGAGATGGAGGGAAGGAGATTGTAAGCCACTCTGAGACTCCAAGTAAAAGGTGGGGTATAAATCCAATCTCTCATTCAAAATTTATATTCTGCCTTTCTGCCCTCACAAGGGCCACCAAAACAGCTAATGAAGTAAAACAAACATTTTTAAAATCACCTTTTAAAACCATTAAATCCAACCAATCCCTCCCCACACATTTTACATCACTTAAAAACAGTACTAAAAATACAAAGACATAAAAAAACAACAACTGAAACATTGTTCCCTAGGCTGCTCATTTTATCATCACATCCTAATCACTTCATCACTAACCTGAATATCAGCAGTTTAAAGTTGAAACTTTTTAAAGAAATTGCACAATTCTCATGGTTACATTGCTTAATTACACATTCTTCAACAAACATGGCATTAGGCTGTTATGCTAGACCATCCTCTCAACTATAGGGGGAACAGCATGCCAAAGATTCTGCCTGACTTGGAATGGGAATGGGATATGCAGCTCCAGAACATGTCAGTGAATTGAGGGTGAAGTGATAGCAACAGCCCAAAGAATTTGCAGTGTAGCATACTTTGTGTTTTCCTGAATAATCAGGGCTGTATTTGACTACCTTGCTAGATTCCATGTTTTCAGTGGTGTACATAGTTCCTCAAGAGAAAAAATAGCATTATTAACAGAAATTATTTGGGGATTTATGTTGCTTCTCATCTAAAGGCAAGTTTAAAAGAACTTTACTCTTGAAAGAACTGTACTCTTGAAAGCCACATAATTAACTGGCTCAAACAGGAAAAATACCACCTAAACTTGGATTATTTCCCTTTCAACCTCAAACTAGGGGTGATTCCACACTCATGTTGGTCCGGGGTGGGCTTCCGTTTTGGGGTGGAGCAAGCTGGTGATTTCGCACCAGTTGCTCCGCACTGGCATTTCACGCGGGGCAAACCCACGATTTGCCCCACCGCTTCCGTTTTGGGGTGGAGCAAGCTGGTGATTTTGCACCAGTTGCTCCGCGCTGGCATTTCGCACGGGGCAAACCCACGATTTCCGCCCCCCCCTGCAGTGTAAACCTGTTTTTTTAGGTAAGGAAATAAGTCGGGTTGTTTGATGTTAGGATTTACCAAAGTTTGAAAATGTTTTAGCAAGTTTTCATGTATTCGAAATAATAAAATATTGAGGATAAAAGGCTTTTAAGCCAATATGTGTAACTTGTAAATGTAAAAATGTCATCTCTCTGTGTGAGAGTGTATAAAGTGCCATCAGGTCTCAGCTGACTTATGACAACCTCAGCAAGGGGCCTTCCAGGCAAGAGAGAAGTGAAGGTGGTTTGCTACTGTTTTCCCATATAGAGTCTTCCTTGCTTAGCTTGTGAGATCTGATGAGATCAAGCTATACCATGCTGCACTCCTTCTGAAAAATGTAATCAGGCAGAAAATATACTGGCCAAGCAAGACCCAGCACAATCAAAAGAAGACTATGTCAAGAGCACAGACGAGTCAATTCAGAAGAATCACAATGTTTCATAACATTCCTAAACAGTCACAGTTCAAATGGCTGCTATTTTTTAATTGAAATACAACTAATCCAATTATTCCATCTCTAACACAGGTCAACATACTCCCTTATCAACATACAGCAACCTCAGCCACTACGTTACTATAGCCACACATATCCACATATGATCTGCTATGGCATCTGCGTGAACGTCAGAAGGAAGCCAGTAGCTGGGTGGCAGTCTGGTAGAAAATACCCACGCTAACTATTGGCCCAATCATCCCACCTAGATTCTTCTCTCACTTCCCATTACTACACAGGGTACTTTTCCTGCCAGCATCTTACACAAAAGAAAAACTCAAGTCTGCCAAAAGAAGTCAAAATCCTGGCTCTTTCCCCAGTAGGAACAAGAACCCTAGAATTTCTCCAACCACAGAACAACCCAAATTCCCCTGATCACAGGCAGAATTCTGAAAATCTGACCCTATAATGGAGATGATCCAAAAGTGCAACCAATGGTATTTAGCCCAATAGTAACCGCTTAAGTAAAAACAGTATACAAGAGGTACTGTGGCACAAACAAATTGGGTTCACTGGCACATACAAATTGAGTTTAGTGCTGTATCCCAGACTAGTCCTCTACAGGTCAAGGCTTAGTGGTATGAAGGATCAGTCCCCAAGATTGGTCTTCCACTGCTGAAATCACTGGGCAGAAATACTCACTTTCTACCTGGACCACTCCCCTTGCTTTTTGGAATTTCTTAAACTGTTGCAACTGCTGGATCAGGCAATGTATGGAACTTTCCACTGGGCTTCCACATAACAGCTCCACCTTCTTATAATGCTCATTGCTCCACCCAGCTCAGTATTGTCTACTTTGACATGCAATAGCTCTTCAGAGTCTCAGGCAGAGAGATCTCTTTTAACAAAACTTGCTACATGAGATCCTTTAACTGGAGATCCCTGGGATTAGACCTGGAACCTTCTGCATGAAAGGCTTGGCCACTAATCCATAGCCTTTCCCCTTGAAGATACTGCCCCTCCCTCCCTTCATTAGAAACAGGTCAACATATTCCCTTATCAACATGCAGCAGCCGCAGACACTAAGTAACTTTCTACATTAAAGGCTCAGCCACTAATCCATGGCCTTTCCGCTTGAAGATACTGGCCCTCCCTCCCTTCAGCAGGAACTGGAGCTGTAAAAGGTACAGTGCTTGCCCACTACCTGCCTCTACCAGGCATTCATGTACATACTACAACTATGTGAGAATACACCATGGGGTAGAAGTTCACACTGTGTCAATATGTTTAAAGGTGGCTTTATTTCCTTCACTGTCAGGAAAAGGAATAATTTCACAAAACTGTACAGAATGACTTTACTTCTAATCATAACATGACTCAAAGCAGTGATCTGTTCTAGAACTCAAAAACATGCCACTGGTGGGCAGGGAATATTCTCCCACACTGTTATTGTAGTGTTTGCCAAGAAAACTTTGTCCTCAGCTTCAATATATTGATATTGGGTGTGGTTGCCCTTACAGTGCTTCATGAATGCCAGCCACTCCCAGCATCCCTACTACCACAGCTTGTGAACTCATCTCTTGCATACAGGAACAGCTATTATCCTCAGCAGGTTCAGATGCATTATATTGAGCTCCTTGTTTAGCATTATTCATACAGCATATGGTCCTGTATATTTTAAAAACATCATAGTACTGAATGCATCGACATTCAGCTCTGGATACAGCTCTGAATTAACCTGTATAAATCAGATGACAATTTGCAATCATGGGAGCAGCAACTGAAATGTGGGTATGTGCTGCAGAAGGAATCATTTAAAAATAATGAATGGGTGGTATGGTGTCATTTTAATTATTATGCAAACACTGTGCAAGGAATTATGTATCTCCATGGCATAAATATTTTTCCTCCCTCCTTAACTTGTGGTCAAAACTTATCTGCAAAATCTTCTGAATGCAGTTAAGGACCACCTGAAGTCTAGGGGGTGAACATTCAAATATTAATGAGAGGCTTAAATACCTCATTCTCTTGAGCTTTTGACAACTACAAGGATGCAAACTAGGATTCAATGCAACCAGTTAAACTCCCAGGAATGGAAACCATTGTATTTGTCTATTACATTAATAAGCTGCCTTTCCTTAAAAAGTTCACTGTGCTCTACAGGATTGTCTCATTTTATTTTCACTTACAATGCTGTGAAATAACTTTTGCTAGAAATGAAAATCTTGTCTGAAATCACAAGCACCTTCTTCCCTGCCCTCCAAGAAATGGAGGAAGTTCTGGGCACTCAAATGCAGCTACATAAAATGACCTAGGGGAGTGACCAGGTAGAACATGGCCTTGCTCTTTCTCTCTCCCTCATGGCTCTAAGTGGAAGTTGACTTCCTTAAAGCAATTTCCCTTAAGTCACATGACTGAAAAATTAGGAAGGTGGAGAAAAACTCCCTAATTTTTCAGGCCATTTCCTACCTCATACATGTTAAAGCAATTGCAGCCATTTCAGAGATTGGCTCTTTGGAGTTCAAGCTCTCCATGAGAAAGGCAGCCTCAGAAATTGGTGAAGAATGCAGAATGGGTCCTCCGTTCTTAACTAATATGTATGACCAAGCAACAAAACTGTTAAGCTAGCACATATATATTTCAATAACCCAGAGAGCAGACAGAAAGAATGTCCAGATAATCAGTTCAGACATGCAGAATCGATCCATCACACATAGGCCATGATTCCTAAAGATGGAGGAAGCTCTTGAGGAATAAAAAAAAAAGAAAAGAAAATGAATTTAATCAAAATTAGTGACTTAGTCATGAGTGGTAGAAATGACTGGCTAGAAACTTCTGATAGGCCACAAATATTTCCTCAGTGTTTTAAATGGATATGCAGGTGGGCAAAATGTCTTGTGGGACCAGACCGTGAACCTATGAGAAAGCTTTTTGGCAGCTCAAAGCTACTCAATTTTCATGCATGACAGAACAAAATTAAGTGGTGCAATTATACAAGACACTTGGGTTTGTGTAATTTTTAAAAAAGAGCTCCAAGTGACTTGCACACATAGAAGTATCCAAGGGTGCCAGAAGCATGACCCAGGGCTCTTAACTTCCAAGTCTCATGACTTACCCACAAAATTACTCTTCAAAACAGGAGCCCAAACTGCCAATAAACATATTTCAAAAATGGCAAACAAACCGCCATCTCATGCTGTTTTATCGGCACCCATTCAGGCACCTATTTACATTGCTGCTTTAGCTTTATTACTTTATAGGTAGAACTTAATGTTACAAGAGTCACAGCACTGCTGATTTATATCTCTTTTCTTCTCTTCTACAATGTGCACTGTAACATCATTGCACTGTATATCAGCTCACCTTGCTTCACAGTATTAGGTACTGACAAGAGAATCAACAAGCATGTGTAAATTCAGTAACATGAAGTCTGTTTTACCATGCCTGCCACAAGTGTATATGCTAAAAAAGCTCAACTTTTGAACAACCATACATTATGGTCTTCAAACATTATAGTGCATACATTCTTTCCCCTTATACCCAGGTAGAAACAATACCACATATAATCCGAATAGGTAGATGGATGTTTCCAAAATGTGGCATCCTTCTTAAACTATTCAGTCCCTTATTCCAGGGGTGGGGAACCTCCATCTCAAGGGCTGTATACGGCCCTCAAGGTCACTAGGTGACCATGTGGCAGCCTCCCTGGGGCCTGGCTGGCCAGCCAGAATTGCTGCAGGGCCTGGAAAAGTTACTGTCACAGTTCAGTTTGCACTTGATTATCCCAGATGGTGTGGCCTAATATGCTAATGAGTGTGTGACCTAATATGCTAATATTAAGGAATGTGGTCAAATATGCTGAGTTCTTGCTGGGCTTTTTCTACAAAAAAGCCCTGGACCCACGCATTTGCCTAGGGCGGCAGGCCATGTGTGTGTGTGTGTCAGATTAGGCTCTCCCCACATGACTTCAAATAGAAAAACAATTATTTGCATTAATTTTGCTGCCCGCAAATGATGTTATAAATATCCATATGGCCCTCGGCAGAAATATATTCCCCACCCCTGCCTTATTTAATTTAAATTTTAGGCATTCATATCTTGCTAATGTGTTTGGTTTCTGATCTGCTACTTTAATTATGACTTGTACAATTACTCAAGATTGCAGTTTTTCCATGCCAGAAAGTCATGAAATGCATAAAGAAACACTAAACTTCATTATTAAGCTGGACAAACTGCTACCTATTAGAAGGAACATTTCTCAGACTGTCTACTCAGACTGCCAGTGGCTCTCTAGGATGTCAGGTAGAGGTCTTTTGCATCATCTACTATTTGATCCTTTTAACTAGAGATGCAGGAGACTGAACCTAGGACCTTCAGCATGCCTTACAGAAACTCTGCAACTGAGCCATAGTCCCTCCTTGTGATTAGTAACTGGCTAGGTGACACCAGTAAATGATAGTAGTTATCTTACTGAACATAAATAAACCAAGCAATAATGTGACATAAAAGTAAAATGCTATGGACCATCCCTTATAGACAATGGCTGGGGTAGAATGAATGGATTTGTGGGGAGTAATATTGCTGTAGCTGACTCTACCCCTATGTAAAGTATGAACAGAACCTATAAGATTCTTTCCATGTGATTGTGATTTCCACCACACCCAACAGTTTGCTTTTTCAGGGTTTCCAAATGCATGAAGAGGGCCCTATGTGCGCACAGTTACTCATAATTCCTTGAACAGACAAAGATTAACGCTTTTGACTCCTTGAGCATACTTATACTATCAAGACCACTATTGTCTACTCTTACTGGCAGCAACTCTCCAAGTTCCCAGACAGAAACCACCTACTACCTTTAAACTGGAGATGCAAGGAATTGAACCTGGGACCTTGTGCACTCAAAGCAGATTACTACTGAGCTACAGGTTCTCTGGAACACAGACTGAAGCTGTGATTTTACACAAAAAACTAAACACATTTATTCTATTCCAAATACTACCTGAAAAGTCTTGGAGATATAATCATTACTACTGAATGCTGCACTAGTAAAACTTTGTGATGTTATGTTCATTTCTAGATACCACATTTTAAGAATCACATTCATGAACTGGAAGAGATTTTAAAAGAAAATCTTCAAGGATAATAAAATGTTTAAAAGAGAAATCATCACAGAAGTATCCATAATACTATGTTTTGCATACGCCACAAAGATTATTGATGGAGTAGGGACTTTTATATAAAGTGTTAAGGGATTTTCATTGAGGAATAAAATATACAATATGAATATGTATGTTTTATAATACACCAGTACAAAAATTACAGTAGCAAGAATTATAATTGTTGGAACTTACTGATAAGCAGGAGTTATAATCAAGTAGGTCTTTTGTACAATTTTTAATAAATCAATGCACAAAGCTCTTGGCAATAACAACCAGAAGGAAAACAAGAATTGAAGGAATGAAAGCGCAGAATAACAAAACTGTATTATATGCAGATGACTGCATTTATTTTGCATAAATTGCTGAAGTAATTATCATTAATAAAAGAGATAAATCTGAAAGCCAATTAAAAGCATTAAATACAGATAGAATTTATGATGAAGAAGTGACATATCCACACTACTAATGGTTTAAAAAGTTATACCTTCTTTTAATAGAACTCAGGGAGCTGTTCTTCAGAGCAACCACTGCTGGTGGTATAAAATTGATATATCTGTAATATAAATTATCTAATACGCCAGAAAAAGTAAAGGAAGATATGTTCAATTTACCAGAAAACAAAACAATAAATTTAAAATGATGTAACAGTTTTGACTTTAGGCAAATTTTTAGAGGGTAGTTCAGAAAGAGAAAATGCTACTTAACAGACTTCTCCAACATTAGAGGTTTACAAGAGAAGGTTGAACAGGCACCCGACCATCATGGATGCTTAAGTCTCAGGGTTAGAAAACTGGACTAATGAAACAAGATTATATAGCCCAAATATCATATCAAATCCTTAGAATTTAGCCAAACAAACACTTTTTCATGAAAACATTATCCAGGCTTCCTGATAATAATTATGAAGAGAGAAGAGAGAAGAATTAGGAGAGAGCTGCCATTCTTCCCTGCTTGTAAGACAGAATGTTAGACACGATGGACCCTAGTCTGAACCAGCAGAGCTCTTTTTAAAAGATTCCTCCTTTAAAATAATATTCAACTAAAAATACTCAGAAAACAATGGCATACATGCTGGAGCTCTTTCAAGTCTTCAGTCAAGATTTTATGAAATCATGATTTTGCAATGATAATCCACTGGCAGAAAGTAATTTGGAAGTGAATACTCAAGTAAGTGCATAATTAAACTTCATAAGGGAAATGTGCTGGCTGGTTCAAATTCCATTTTTTACCCTCTTCATTCTGAGGGCAAGCAGGATGCAAGATATCAGTGGAAGGTACTTGCAAGATGTAATGGCCAGGATTGCGGGCAGCATTTAGGCAGAATCCAGGATAGGGAAACAAGGTTGAAGTCAAGCTGTAGTTTAACAGTCAAAAACCAGAAAGTCAGATGCAGAGGCTATACCAGGATGGACATGGGTCCAGATCATAAGTAGTTGGACGCACAAAACAGAGGACTTTGTCAACTTCCCTCAGACTGCGTGGAGCGAAATGGTCCAGTGTTGGAACAGATGATGGGCTCGGGGCCTCGAGTTCACATACTGTATCTAAATTGGCGGGGAGGTCCCTTATCTGCAAAATACTCAGCAAAAGCCTTGCAGCCTATTTCCAATTCCCTATCATTTGGCTTGCTCTGTGGCAAGTTTGTAAGTGACTAAATAGTACTAAATAATTGGGCCAGGCGAGAATTTGCAGACACAATCTGGGCTGTGAAGTAAGCCTTCTTTGCAGCTTTGATTGCCATCTCATAGGTCTTCATAAACAGCCTATAAGATGTTCTTGTGACTTCATCATGAGTACGCCGCCAATGCCTCTCTAGCCGTCTTAGTTGCTGTTTCATCAGCTGCAATTCCGGGGTGTACCACGGTGCCAGCTGAGCATGGCAATGAAGAGGGCACCAGGGGGTGATCTCATCGATGACTGCAAAGAGTTGTTGGTGCCACACCTCCGCTAAGCCATCTAATGAGTCGCCAGGGGGCCAAGGATCCCGCATAGGGTCCATCTGACTCCACGGGCGAGCCAAAATATGCTCGTGGCCTAAACAGGGTTGTGGTGACACGACCATATTATATCCCACCTTCCACTCCAAAGAGTCTCAGAGTGGCTCACAATCTCCTATATCTTCTCCCCCTACAACAGACACCCTGCGAGGTGGGTGGGGCTGGAGAGGGCTCTCACAGCAGCTGCCCTTTCAAGGACAACCTCTGGCAGAGCTATGGCTAACCCAAGGTCATTCCAGCAGGTGCAAGAGGAGGAGTGGGGAATCAAACCCGGTTCTCCCAGATAAGAGTCCGCACACTTAACCACTACACCAAACTGGCTCTCATGACTATGTACGTGGTGTGAAGGTTGGACAATGAAGAAAGCTGACAAAGTTTTCACTGGAAATGAAGTGTTTGAGGACATGGCCGGTGAGTGGGAATAGGCCAAGTGGGCTGCCACCTAGGGGGCACTGCCCTCTCCTCAAGTGCAGCATGTGTGCTCCTTGGAGCTGCCTTCCTCTATGGAGCACAGACGCTGCCCGGCTGGTTTCAAGAAAGCAGACAGCACCTGTGCAATGTGCTTCTCGGAGCCTGGCAGGGATAAATTAACCAACTGTAAAAGCTGAAGAAGAGCCAATTACAGTTTCTAAAAATCGGCTCCTGTTGAAGTTGCATGCTGCCACTCATCCTTCCTGCTCTATTTTAGCAAAGGGAGCCATAGCTCAGTGGTAGAGCATCTTTCTTGCATGCACAAGGTCTTGTCACTGGCACGTCCAACTAAAAGGATTGAGTAGAAATGGTTATGTGAAGGTCTTGGCCCTGACACCTCCAGCTAAAAAGAATCAAGTAGTATTCTCACAATTTTTATTGCTTAGTCTCACAATCTTTTTAAAATTAAATTTAAAAATAAAAAACTGTAAATTAAAAATGTAAATAGTTTCAAGTTTCTTCACTTCTCCTACAATTCTCTGTTTTTTAAATTGCGGGGGTGGGGTGCTAGTGGGCAGCTTGCCTAGGGCATCAAAACTGTTTGGGGGAAGAGTCTTACAGATACTGAGGACTGCCAAAAAGACAAATAAATGGGTTCTACCTCAGATCAAGCCAGAAGTTTTCCTAGAAGCTAAAATAATGAAACTGCAGCTATATTTGGTTCACATAATGAGAAGACTCGCTGGAAGTTACATAATGAGAAGACTCACTAAAAAAGACAATAATGCTAGGAAAGGTTGAAGGTGGCAGGAAAAGATAAAGACCTAACATGAGATGGATTGACTCAACCAAGGAAGCCACAGCTGCTCATTTGCAAGGCCTGAGAATGGTTGTTAATGATAGGACATTTTGGAGGTCATTAATTCATAGGATCACCTTAATTTGTAAATGACTTGACGGCACTTAACACACACATACAAAATCAATAAATAATTACTCCCTAAGTACACCAGTTAAAACTATTACCAGCCACAAAACGCCAACAAAAGCTTTCCAAAATAAAAAGTCTTTAGCAGCCATCTAATACATTTCAGTAGGCAAGGTGCTCTGTAGGATGGGTGTCACAACTGAAAAAAGACTGTAAGTTCTCCATAACAGAAATTAACATTCTGTGTCCAAAACAGCTGTCTGACAGTAGAGTGTGAAGCGCCCATATGAACTGCTCAAGGCTGTCAAACATACAGCTTGGTTTCTTTGTGGTGTCCATGAGGCAAGGAAGCTGGCAAGCACCACTGAGTTCTTACCTGGCTAAGGCTTTCTTTAGCAGCTACAGAGGCTTAATTGAAGAAGACTAGCTTACACAGAAGTCCATGGCTATTTTTCGGCAATTGTGTCTGGTTACAGGGGTGGTGAAACACCTTCTCCCCTCTTTTCTAAGCTTTGAGGGCTTCTGAGGTCCTTACAAGCTCTAGCGGCCAGGTTTCCCTTATATGTGTCTCCTTTGGTCCTCAGTGGAGACCCTACTCTGGGTGCTGCTGCCATCTGGGGCACAGGAAATGATAATAAGGGACAGAGCATTTTTAGTTGTGGCATCCATTCTATGGAACTTCTTGCCTCAATATACAAAAGTAGTTGCAGGCAGTATGAACTCTGAGATCCCAGATACTGAAGTTATACTGTGGCATTATAATCACTACAATTTGTAGCGTAGACAGATGTAGAGAAGGAAAAGGTTATGGGAGCTAAATACGCTTTTGTCCCTCTTTTTAAAAAATTGCTAAACTGAAGCATCCTAATAGATCTACTCAGTTTATTTATTAGACTGCTAACAGTATGCTTTTTGAAATCACCTACACACTTAAAGCAGAACAAGTACCTTGTGTTTGGCTTCAGATTTTCAATGGGCAAATGGGTACTTCCTGCAGTCTTAGTTGACCATTTATTCCTCAGGAAGTCATCGTAAGATGCACTGTAAACTAAATATCCTGCAAAAAAACAACAACAATACATCAGTCAATCAAAGAAGAATAGTTGGTTTTTATATCCTACTTTTTTCTACCCTAAGGAGTCTCAAAACAGCTTACAATTGCCTTTTGTTCCTCTCTCCACAACAGGCATCTTGTGAGGTAGGTGAGACTGAGAGAGTTCTGAGAGAACTGTGACTGGCCCAAGGTCACCCAGCAGGCTTCAAGTGGAGGAGTAGGAATCAAACCTGGTTCTCCAGTTTAGAGTCCATAGCTCTTAACTACTACACTATATTGGTTCAAACAGGCTTACCAGTTCAAAACAGCATCATAACCCCAAATAGGAAAATAAGTGAAGGAACCAGCATTGTCCATTCC
Source organism: Heteronotia binoei (assembly GCF_032191835.1). Lineage (NCBI taxonomy): Eukaryota > Metazoa > Chordata > Lepidosauria > Squamata > Gekkonidae > Heteronotia > Heteronotia binoei. The sequence continues at coordinate 140,145,471 of NC_083223.1, read as the reverse complement.
CCAGCTTGATGAGACAATAGTGCACCTTATTCCAAAAGTCAGCATCGGAATTCTTATGTCACACGAAGTAAGAACTGCCATTTGTCAAGCAAATTTACATTGGTGGCAATCTGGAAGTCAACATGGGTATTTTGCCCAACTTTAGTCTGAGAGAAGATCTCCTCCAGCCCAGATTCTCTGTAGTCAACTGCACAAACTAAATTTGATGTCTGTGATAGATCAAGGAATTTGCAGACCTGGAGAATGGCAATGCTGGGAAGCTACAAGCTAGAGTCTGGAGCTGAAAAGACAGAAGAAACTGCTGTGTTGACTAGGAAGGCTATAAATCTAAGCTTCTAATACTCTCTAGTCCAATTTCAGTATCCAGATTCTCAGATTTCTAACTGCCTGCCATATCTATCCCTGCAGAAGTCTCTGAGGCCTGGGTATGAACAGTTCCAAGCGTCTCATTTAGCTAGGTCCATATTTCAGGCCACAAGGGATTATAGGATCAGACAATTCCTGGAGGATTGGTATTAGGGGTGTGCATTTGGTATATCTGAGCTGAAAAAATAGCTGGAAAATACCTTAATTAGTATTTTCCAGCTATTTTTTCAGCCAGATACAAATAGTATTTTTCCCCAGCTATCTGAAACAGCTGAGTACAAAATTTTTCGGGACCACCAGATAGCTGAAGTTAAAGGATGCTTAATGGGATTGCAGTCCCTTTAAACACCTTCCAGGTGATCTTGTGGCTTGGAGAAGGTATTTAAAGAGACTGCAAGCCCTTTCAACACCTTCAGAGTTCACTCATGTCAACTTGCAGCTTGCAAAAGGCATTTAAAGGGATCACATTCCCTTTAAATGCCTTCTCCTCCTCCACCTTTGGTTTCAGTGGAAGGCACCCTTTTTGCGGGCCCATAGAATTGGACCCCTGGTTGAATCTTTTTGAAACTTGGGGAGTTTTGTGAGGAGATGCACCAACAGCTATGCTGAAAATTTGGTACCTCTGCCTCAGAAAACAGACCTTCTAGACCCCTGTATACCCCCAGATTGATTCTCCATTATATTCTATGGTCCCCATTGGTCCTTCAATAGTCCCCATAGGGTATAAATGGAGCTAAAAAACTGTTGATTTCCAAAAAATACCAAATCCAAATACCATACCAGTACTGGGATTTGGGAATATCAGAAAATACAGATTTTTTTGGGTTCAATATGCCTGAACCTGAAAAGTGCTCTTTTTTTTTTTTGCACACCCCTAATAGGTACACCAATGACCACTAGCCACAGTGACTAAACTGAACCTTCATATTCAGAATCCACACCTTCTGAAAGCCAGTGCTGAGAGACATATGAGCGCATGAAACTGCCTTATAGTGATTCAGAGCAATGGCCCATCAGGTCAGTATTGTCCACTCTTGACTTTTTTTCACATCGCCTACCACCTGATCCTTGTTTAACTGGAGATACAGGGGGATTGAACCTGGGACCTTCTACAACAGGGAGATAACAGGAAAAGTATTTGACCTTTGTGCCCTACCTGAAGGTCTTTGAGAGGCCACAATTTGAAACAAGATGCTTTCTCCCACCTTTTGGTCATGGAGCAGGGATCACTGGGGATGTTGGAGGTGGGAGTTGTTTGTGAAGTTCCTGCATTGTGCAGAGGATTGGACTATATGACCCTGGAGGTCCGTTCCAAGTCTATGATTCTATGACTAGATTGGCCATTGCTCTAAACCAGCACAGTCAATTTCATGTTCATAAGGATCTCAATTTAAGCCTCCAAGACCCTGACAACTAGGAGAGGCTTAACAGTTAAGCAAATATAAAATGGCACAGAAGAAAAAAAAAGTGGAAGGTTTCTAGAGGAACAGTGTCTGAGAAGCTTGTGACTTAATATTGTTCCAAAGATAAGAACAGTTAAAGTAATGTAAAAATGCTACCAGTAATCAGACAAATCTAGCATATTTTTCTTTTTAAAAGCCTTATCTGCTCCTTTAGGACTGTTTTTCTTTTAAATTCCTATGGGCATTCCTAATAATTCAAGACTCAAATAATTTGTGTGCCTTATCAGCATAATGGTATTTAGGAAGTATGTATCATACCGGATGTTTAATACACTAGCCTCAATAAGAAGTTTCTATAATCTTGGTTAAGTGCCAGATAGTGTTCAAAGGCACGTTCCTTGGTGCATTCGTCTTCATTACCCAACAGCTAGAAGCTGAAAGGCTTGTCAACGCCGCTAATGATGCAAATCTCAGACAGATCAGTTTTTGGAGAGGGAAGAGAGATGCTGTGGTTCAAAAGACATAACTTATTTCATGCTTGCTACACAGAAATGCAGAGCAGGAAAGTTTCAAGTTAGGACATGCCTTAACTCAAGTTATCAACACATACAAGAATGATCTGATAAGAATTCTACCTGTTCATGCCATTCATAACTTACAACAGATATGAAAAGGCTTCTCATCCAGTAAATCTACATTAATCTGCTTGGAACTCTGTATACATTCTTTACTGTGTCTGTATTACATTATTTCCTCATTATTTGGTTTCAATGTGCCTGATATTTTTCCTTAAACTTGTGAGCAAGATGGAAATGATCAACCTCACAGACAAATTCTAAGTTGGATGAACCCATTTCCAGAAGGAACGAAATGCAGAGGAAGTCAGGTCATGTGGTATTGTTAAAATGCTAGCAAGTTCTAAAAGGCCAAGTTATAATACCTAGAGGTATGAAATAGTGGCCTCGAATTTCTCTGTAAATATACATAAAATCAGGTTCTACCACATGTGTTTATCTGTGGAGATGGTGCTTTGCATTTGAAGCATTTAACAAATATTTATCCTGCTTTTCCTCCACAGAGCTCAGGATTCTCCAGTGGTATCAGGCACCAAGCCTATAATGTGGGTTAGATAAGTTTATCCATCATTGCTGTTGGCCAGGGCTGCTTGGCTTGCTCCTGGGACACACTCAAAAACCCATCTGCCTCTACTATCTAAAGGGGAGGCATAAGACCATGAAATTCAGAATCTAAAATTATCTCACTATGCCACTATGAGTTCTGGTTACAGTACTAGAAAAGAAATTGTTCTAAGAAAATACACAATAATAGAAATTTTGCCATTAACCCCAATTTTTTTTTCATACCCTCAGTCAGTATGTACTCTTCTTGCCAGAGAAACAGTGGAGTCATAAGCCACTTCCCTATTGTCTCTGATGATGGGGAGGGAAGCAATTATATAGTAAAGAATCACACCCTACCATTTGAGAACTACTTACGCCACATATATAATTGATACACTACAAAGCATGAAGAAAAAAAACTGGAAGCAAAAGGAAAATAGCAAATCAGTATGTTCTATTGAAAGAATTTACTTTTTCACAACTGGTGAAATGATTTTTTTCAATACAAATGGCATCAAAAAATACAGCATCAACAACTCAATCCACTAGCCATGACGAGAAGCTTGTATGATTTGTACCTGTTACCAAATCACCCCGTGTAGGTTTAGCCCAGTCTACAATCACAAAGGAATGGCAGCCTTCCACAGCTACTATAGTGATGTTGTGAGGGACTTTCTGAGGACGCATGGCAATGTCTTTTAGGTCAGCAGGAATGATTTCATCCAGGCTTTCTACTTGGAAATGGTCTAGAGCCTCTGTCAATGAGCAAGGAGCTGCTGGATCCTTGTTCAGATAAGTCACATAGGGAGCTGGAAGAGATACAGAAAGGGAACATTTACTTCAGAAATCTGTACAAAGGCAATTTAAAAAAAAACTTCCAAAAATCTAGAGTTCTGCAATTACAAAACCAATAAAATATGTATTTGTTTTTATATACAGTAAATTGAACATTCATTTCCTGGACTTAGAACGTGTATGTTTCCCTACCATTTGCTAAAACTTTTAAACCTGTAAACCAGTGCCATCTGGAAAGTGGTTAGAGTGGTATTAGAATTCATATAAGTCTCATGCTGTGGAAACCACCAGTATGACAAATATTCATTGCAACTTAACCACTATCTGAAGATGTCAATAGGATAGAGAACAATAAGCAACTGGTGTGGGTTTTTGTGCGTGGCTTTATAAAGCTCAGGAGCAATACTTGATTAAGCCAGTACCGGTGCCAACTACTGAGGAAAAACAACTCATTCCCCTAGCTGGCCAAATCTGGCTCTTTTAGGGGCATTCTCCCTCCCATATTATCCAGCTTGGAGGCAAGAGGGGTATGCGGTAGAGCAGAGGATGGGACAGAGTAACTCACCAACAGCTCACTGAAGGAGCAAATTAAAGTATCCCACAAGAATTGGTTCTGACAGCTATTTACTTCTGAGATACATAAATATCAAAGGATGGATTTAAAAATATGGAAGCTTAGGTCTGGTATTTGAGCTGTAATGTGCCAGACAGCAGTCACAGAAATGCCCACCTCTTGATTTTTTTTAGTCTGCATAATCTTTGATCAAACAGTCTTATTCTTAGAGGCAGTGGTCATTTTGAAGAAAAAGAGGTGCTGGAGCTTATTAGCACAACTCATTTGCATATGCCACATACCCTGACATCACCAGAAGGTGTACCAAATTATATCATCTCAGTATCTACCTTGAATTGCTTCTTGAATTAAAACTGTAATAATAAAAACCTAACTTTTGCCATAATAAAAACTTACTCTCATTTAAAATTCCTTTCTCCTATGTGGCCACAGTGGCACGTGGAAGATTACCATCTGTCTGCTTTATATGTTTTGGTTATTTTTCCTTTGTTGTGGGGGAAAATATTAAAAAGTTTGCCAAATCTTAGAGTTCAGCAAAATTCTCACAGGGGAGTTAAACAATGAAGCCCAGAAGCAAGTCTGGGGGGGGGGGGGGAGAGAAGGAAAGAGCACAATAAACTTTAGAGATTCCGGAGCTCTGCTCCTGCAAGCTCCTGCTTAGAGGTTATTTTTCCCATCATCTGAAGAAGGAATCCTATCTGATCATGTCCCTTCTCCCCAGCTTGATGCACATTTCCATAACAGCAGAGGAGCTGACAGCACAGGACTGACTGTTCTAGTAGGTCCCTGAGGGTCTCATCCATATACCTCTCTGCCCCTCAGTTTTAAGGTGGAAAATATTAAGAGAATAAATTCCCAACAAAGTATGGTTGGAAATATTAGGTCTTCTGTCTTATATTATGGGTGGAGATATTAAGTTTTATGTGTTACTTAAAAGTGGGGTGTACTATTGCCCATCTGATCAAACACTTGAGATGAAAAAGAGAGGTGACCAAAGCAGATAATGTTTTAATATTGGGTGACTTCAGCTATTTTCACACCGAATCAGTAAACATGTGTTTGAATCATGGTTTAGGAATGAAGTTCTTTATCATAAATTACTGTGGACTGGAATCAGTGGTCACCGAGCCAAGCGGTGGCATAGTGATCTTGAACTTGGTTCTCAGGGCTCAAAACCTAGATGTATACATTGTTGGACCAACTGAGAGCAGTGATTACAATGCTATTAATTTCAGCATTCACATCAATAGGAAATTACCCCTGAAGTCCAAAACAGTAGCATTTTATTTCAAAAGAGGAAGTTTTTACAATAATGAGGATACTAGTTAGAAGGAAACTGAAAGGGAAATTCAGTGCACTCAAATCCCTAGAAGATGCCTGGAAACTATTTCAAACCACACTACTGAACCCTAATTTCTTTTGATGTTTTACAAGAGAGGCAGTATGCTCCTGGTTGGTAAGGATCACTCATATACTCAGTTCAGGAAGCACTGACCTCACCCTAGCTTGACAAATATTTACCCTCAATAATATCATCACACTCTAGGGTGGCCAGACCGTCCCGGTCTCCCGGGACATTCCCGGTTCTGGCCACCCAATCCCGGCTCCCGGGCTGCCTATACCGGGACCATTAAAGGTCCCGGTTTAGCCAGCCCCGGAGGCGGTGGGCCGCGGGCACCGGCGGGGAAGGCGGCGAGTGAGGGAGGGAGCGTCCCTGCGCCTGCGCAGGGACCCTGCGCACGCGCAGGGACGCTCCCTCCCTCACTCGCCGCCTTCCCCGCCCGCGCGCGGGGCCCGGCGGCGGTGGCGGAGGCCTCCCCGCGGCCTCCGCTGGTCCCTGGAGGCCCTCCAGAGTCCCTGGAGGCCCTCCAGAGTCTCTGGAGGGCCTCCAGGGACCAGCGGAGGCCGCGGGGACGCCGCGGAGCACCCGGCGCTGGTCCCGGAAGGCCTTCCAGAGCCTCTGGAAGGCCTTCCGGGACCAGCGCCGACCAGCGAAGGCCTCCCCGCGGCCTCCGCTGGTCCCTGGAGGCCCTCCAGAGTCTCTGGAGGGCCTCCAGGGAGTCACTCATGACACAAAACTGGATTGGCAGGAATTTAACAAGGAAGGACAAATCTACAGGGGGAAAGACCCTTGAGCAGCAGCAGCAGATCAGAGAAACAATGGCTGCAAGCAGCTATGAACAGCATTGAAAAAGAAGGCAAAAAGTAAGGTGTTGAGAGGGACGACTTTGGTACCCTCAAAATAATGGTATGCACCCAGAAAAATTTCACAGGTGAACATTCAGCACAACTCTAGTGAACATATATCCAACAGTATAACAACAAGAGGTTCATTTAAACTTAGCTCATGAATTAATGGGTAAATTTATTATCTCAAAAATCATCTTATTATTGAAAAATGTGTTATTGATAATATCTGGAAATATTTATTTGGTTAGTATTAACCAGAAAGATAATTTCCCCCTTTTCTCTCATAAAGTCTTCAAGTGTTTATAAAACAATATATTTAGTTTATCTTGTAAGATCTGATGCCCTCCAGAGAGCTATTTTCCAGCCTATGTCATCTCGGCAGGGAGGGCGGGATATAAATGGAATGAAATAAATAAATTTAATTGTAGACCCTGACAACACTTTTTAGTCCCAAATGACTGAAAAGCACTGTCAACAAATAAGACCATTAACAGAACATCTAGTTACTGGGGGGGGGGGGGTTTAAATATGAAACTATTAAAATTACCAGACACAATTACAGCTGCCAATGTCTGTGGCTTGCAGCTGCCAATGCTTATACCTGCCAGTGTAGGCACAAACATGGCAATGGCAGAGGACCAATGAGTCTAAGGAATAAAGCTGTGTGGAGATCAAGGGACAGAGCACACATATTCAGAGGAGAAAGTGAAAAACAAAATGATCAAAGGACAGAGCCAAGGGACAAAGTCAACAGAAAAAAATAATCCATGTAATGTTTACATGCCTCTCTCCTCTACTCCCTCCCTGCCTAGGAGATATAAGAAGGGAAGGTATGCAGAAAAGGTAGTGAAAGACAGCTATAGTGTTTAGAAATGCTGTTTTCCCCTCATAGAAAAGCTTGGGATGAAAATTAAAGTAAAAATTGGTTATAAGCCTAGTGCTGCAAAGCTCTTAAAGGCAACAGAAAATGTTAGCCTAAGAGTTTTAGGTGGAAACCACAACTCCATTACTTGCAAGGCAAAAAGCAAACACTCAGTTCGTCTTTCTACCTTGTTCTAACATAGTCCCAAGCAAATGAAAGCAATCTAGTGCTTGACAGCTGCCCCCTCTCTGTTTTGCAATTCTAGGCAGATGGCAAAAACAGTAATTGAGTTTGGCTTCAGCCCCCTCTGATTTGTGTGTCATGAAAGTGTGCTGAATGACATCACAACAGAGTCTTGGTTACTGCCTATTGGGGCTTTTGTTTTCAACTGCTTTCTCTCATGTTACACATTAGTGTCTGGAGCCTACTACCAAATTATCCCTTGATGCATTCTCATTTTCTGTAGGCATGGGCATTTCCTACAGGAAATTATTGCCAAGGTGCGTGTTGCCAGAGTATATCTTTTGTTTGTGACAGCCACAGATAGTTCAGCAAGACTGCCAAAGTCTGAGTAGGGCCTGAAGATCTCCTGAAACTATAAACCGATCTCCAAACTACAAGAATCAGTTCTCCTGGAGACTGGAAACTTTGGAAGGTGAACTCTGTGTCATCACATCCCTGCTGCACTCAATCTTTTCCTCAAACTCTGCCCTTCTTATAATTGGCCCACAAATCTTCAGGAATTTCCCAACCTGGAGATGGCAGCCCTACTGCAGGGCAGCTTTGCAGAGGATATTTTCATGGATATTACGGACATAATAAAAACTCAGAAGCAAATAAGTAAGTCTCAAACTGGCAAAAGAAGGAGAACTTATTGGCTCAAATGCACCACCAAATGCTTTAAAAAAAAGTTTTCCTTGAGGACAAAAATTGCATTTATTTCTAAAGGTAAATAGGAGACTCTGTGCTATCTGTCTGTTCTACTGCTTTGTACAGTGAAATTTTAAATGTAAGGTAAGATTTCTATCACCTTAGGTTGCAAAAATGTTAGGAAATTAGCTTTTTCAATAAATATGACTTTTGTGCTAAGGTTCAATTTAAAGGAGTGCTTCCCATCCATCATTAACTTTTATGAAACAAATACACATTACTTCATATAATGGGAATAAACTTAAAATAGTGTCAGTTGGTCTTTGCGCTCTTGCTCTCTCCCCCTGCCTCCCTCTCTCACACACTCATGTGTAATGTAATTATTCTGTTAAGAAAATCTTTTTAAAAACTCAGTTCATTCCTTTGTGGACTTTCCAAGTGGTGGACTTTGGAGAAGCATCATAGCTATACATGCTATGAAAGCTACTGGTCCATATTGTTTGAGATTTCTGTTTGAAATTCTATTTCTTTATCTCAAACAGTGTGATGGATCACTGGATCAAATAATCATTGAGAGGCATTTAACATGAAAAAGCAAAAACGTATTTATTACTACAGGGGAAGGGTACTGGGAGGTGAAAATAACAAACACTATAGAACTACATGATTTGACTAGAAAACAAAATAGGTTTCCCCGCTTCTAGACCTTGATTGACAGCAGTCAGTATCTTCTTCCCAGGTCATGCAAACAATAGGGAATCAGGCACAGTGTTAACCCTATAATGACTGGAACGTTAGAACATTGCAAAGGACATACAAAACAGATACATATTTCCAACACCCCTTCTCAATGCCTAATGTGCAAGTCATTATACATTCTATAGTCATTACTCATTATTCACTGTAACATTCACATCAACTAGATTCATCATTTCACATAACCATTCAAATCTAGCACAAGGTATACAGCATAATTATTTCTTATAAGCACATGGCTTAAAAGTAAATTCTCAATTGATTCAGGTGCATAAGCTACATTTTCCAGTCTTACTGGCATTAAATCTCCATAAGCGGTAAGCAATTTCATTTTGATCTCACCCACACCACAATCTTGTAAGGGTTTCTGGTTGGCACCTATCATTTCAGGTCTCTGACTTTTGTCCAACTCTGAAAACATGCCCTTATATCGACAAATATGCATAGAAGATCCACTATCAATCAAAAATCTTACTCTTTCACCAATAAAATTCACATTATTAACATGCATAGTACTTGCTCTGTTCTTTTCTTTGTTCCCACCTGGGCCATGTGGCTTGGAAAATTTCTGGTTTAAAAATTTCTGGCTGCTATTATTTCTATGGCCACAAGATGGTGCCCATGTTCCCTCATTTGAAACATGTGCTTTAACATTGCTATTCCTTTGTTCAGTAGCAGCATCACAATTATTACAATATCTTGCGATATGGCCTTTTTGCCCACATCTATGGCATATTATATCTCTTCTTGACTTATTCCTATACTGTGGTTTCAGGCTTAAAGCAGACATAGAATCAGACAGTACAGTCTCCTTGTCCCCAGATCTGGAGGATGCTTCCTCCTTGATAGCATTTAACAGGCCTTCCAGACTCAAATCCTTTTGCAGTCTCAAAATCATCTTAATTGGCTTGTAAGTACTGGGTAGAGCTTTCAATATAGTTGAGGTTAAGTCTCTTTCTGCAATAGCCTCACCATGCTCCTGTAGTCTGGATTGCATGCACATAAATTCCTTCAGACGTTTAGTCACATTCTCCCGTTCTTGCACTTGAAAACCAAATATTTTTCCCTTTAAATCATGAATAGTGCTTATGGGAGTTTTCTCATATTTATCTTTAAGACATTCAAGCATTTCTTTTGCAGTTTTAAGAGTGCAATTCAGGAATTTCATATGCCTCAAGAGATTCTAATATGAGAGTTTTTGCAAAACCATTTAGCCTTTTAAAATTTGATTTTTCTTGCTCATTCTCAGGGGGATTTTCAGACAAAACTCTTTCAACTCCATAAAGCTCAAGTCTTTGCTTAGGAGTGAGAGCCAGAATGAGAAATAATTCTTAGTTAACTTCAGGGTACTAAATCCTATCACTGGTAAGTTACTCATGGTGCCAAAACCAAGATTTGCAGTGGCTGTTCCTGAAGATGTGGAAACAGAAGATCCAGTGGCTTTTCTCTCTGGGTTTGACATTTTTCACAGCAATCAGGCAGGGCAGGGTTAAAGATTCTGCCTTCCTCTCTGGAGAGAAAAGGCAGCTGAATGTGCGCACGTGGTTGCAGCAAGGCTCTTCCAAAGTCTCCGATGAAATCCACAGAAAAAGGGTTTAAAAGCTCCAAAAATTCTCTTTCTAGCACATCTGAGGCTTTAGACAAAAGTAGCAATGTTTCCAGATTGAGACAATCTGAATTCAAAGCTCATTTAAGTCCGAATGCTCTCAGTAATGACAAGAGAAAAAAAAGGCATCATTTTAAAATTGAGGCTAGTCTGCACAGCATAGCAGCTTTTTGCCAATTGCTTTCTAACGCTCTCAAAGGCAATCCAGATTTTAAAAACATCATTTAGAGTTCAAAAACAGTCCATGCTATAAGCTACCAGCTTGATGGCAAAAACCAAGAACCATCTGCTCTGCTATCAATTTTGTTAGGGATTTGTTTGAAATTCTATTTCTTTATCTCAAACAGTGCGATGGATCACTGGATCAAATAATCATTGAGAGGCATTTAACATGAAAAAGCAAAAACATATTTATTACTACAGGGAAAGGGAACTGGGAGGTGAAAATAACAAACACTATAGAACTACATCCTCACACTAGAAGATCATGTGCTTAATGGAGGCTACTTCCTCCTTCTTCTTCACCTCTCTTCCTGAAAAAAAGGAAGTCACCTGACTAACTGACCAAACAGACAAAACAGGTTTTCCCGCTTGATTGACAGCAGTCAGTATCTTCTTCCAGGTCATGCAGACAATAGGGAATCAGGCAGTGTTAACCCTATAACGGCTGGAACTTTAGATCATTGCAAAGGACATACAAAACAGATACATATTTCCAACACATATGAAACTGCAACAACTTTAGAAGAGAGAAAGTGCCTTCCTTTGCAAAGGGCAACAGCAGGGCTGGTAGAATGATTCATGTATCTTTTCCAATCTGGGCCAGCTTCTATTTAAAAAGCTCTGCTGAAAGTCACCACAATTCTATATTTATTAGTGACGAGTGTCTTTTTAAGGAAAATATGTCCCTTGTTTCATATGTCTTTGAAATGTATATCATCTGTGTGTGAGAGAGAGAACCATAAATGAAAATAAGAACAATCACTTCTTTCATGAAAGGCAATCTTGTACAGAAAACTTGCCACACAATGTGCTTCATCATTCTCAGAAGTAACAGATGATGACCTATTTCTTCCCTACCTGCTGATTTTTCATAAACAACATCGGGAATACAAGCTTTTTGAATTATGCAATTTTTAGGGAGTGAATGCTAATACAATATAAGAGAGAAATTTATCGCAATTTCACCCTTGTCACATTTCTGGCCATCTTCATATATTTAAAAGAAATCCCAAATGCATTTCACGCTACAGAGATGGTATTTATGAGAGACTATTAAAAGGACTGACTTGTAAAGTTCAAAATGTTAATCCTAAAAATCTACTGTATATCTTTGTAATTAAGAGTAATCATCACAACTCCTATTAGCACCACTTCAGACATTACACTTATATACTGACCTAGTATTTTTAAAGCATATACATAACTGTGTAAGTCTAACACATTTGAACGAGGCACCTTCTGTTTAGAAACAAGAGTTATCATACATTAATCACAGTAAACTAAGAAACAAAAGCCTCTTATGCTGTTGTGTTCAAAATCCAATTTATTTTAAAATCAACATTCAACATGTTTAAACATGTTTAAACATTCAATAATGGGAAAGTTTTAACCAAAATAGTTGACATGCAACAAAAGCTGAACTTGGACTTCATATCAATAATTTTTCCTTGCTTGAATGTTTCCATGATGAAGATACAGAAATGTGCTAGATACTGACTTTATGTTTAAGAGGCACATTTTTGGCACGTTTTCTGATCCATTAGCATAGTTGAGTTCCAGTACACCTTCAGGATCTAACAAGGAAAGCTAAATCCAAGCCTGTCAATCAGCACCAGCCAAACATTCAGCCTTCCCAACCAGTATCACCTCTGTGTTTAGGTTAAGCCTCAGTATGTCACCCTCAGTCATTTCAGCCTCCAGGCACTGGCTCCAGATCTTCACAGCTGCCTTTGGAGGCTCGGACAATGAGATATAAACCTGGTGTCATCAGCATACTGGTGACAACAACCCACTCCAAAGCCCCTAATGATCTAGGCCGATAGTCTTAGGTAGAGATTAAAGAGCATCAGGTTCCATCTAGTTGGCTCTGCCTCTCCTATGGTAACTCTTTGTTAACTGCCCAAAAGAAATTAGCAAAACAAATGGACAATGATCCCTTTCGCCCCAAACACTGATTGCAAAATATCATGGTCATCTGTATCAAATGCTGCTAACAAGTCCAATAGTATTAGCCACAATTGATAGTCCTTATTCAGCTGTAAGAAAAGATTGTCAACCAAGGCCATAAGTGCTGCTTCAGTCCCAAATACAGTTTGAAAGCCAAAATGAAACAGATCAACAACTGATGTTTCAGCTCTTCCTTCCTTGACTGCATAATAAGTATCTCTGTATCTCTGTGGGGGGGTAGGCCATCACTGGAATTTCCCAATGCTCCTTGATGTGGGGCAGGCTCTTGGGGAGGAAAATAGACTCCCTCCAATCATCTCTTTTTCTTCAATTCCCTCATTTCAATTCTTGCCTTCTCCTCCTTAATACCAGTCAGCTTCCCTGTCCCGCTAGTCCCTCCCTTCCATCCTTGGCTATCCTGGCCTAACCCTTCCCACACTACCTCTCTTCCTCCACCAGTGCTGGGGCTTCCTGCCATGGCCCAGGCTGGGCCCATGCTGTGGCCCCAGGCTCCTTAGCCAGGCTACCAGTGTGAATGTCTGGGGCCCAGCTGGGGGAGGATCCTTCTGCTGTGGCCTGAGCCACTCAGTCTCACCAAATGCAGCCAAAGTTGGGTTTTGCTCTTTGTGGGATGGCGAAGGGCTGCTTAGTACTGGCCTCACCACCTCCATCTTCCCCTTAATGGCTAAGGCCCAGGTGCTCTGTTTGGCATGGGAGAGACAGCATTAGCAGCTTCAGTGCCCAGGAAGGCTTGGGTAAGTGCAGTGGCTGGGCTGCTGCTCCCAGACAGTCATATTAATAATCTCTCCCAAAAGTTATAGCAAATTCTTCCAGCAGAATTTTAATAGCCAGGATGGGCAAGGATCCTGTATGTAAGAAGTGGCCTTCACAACCCAGGCACTCTGTTGACATCAGTCTGGGAAACCAACCTGAAGCTATCCACAGAACTCTATTTACTTTCTTACTGCATTTCTACCCTGGTCCCCCAGTGGGGACCCAAAGAAGCTTACATTATTTTTCTCTCCTCCGATTTTATGCTCACAATCACCCCGTGAGGAAAGTTAAGCTGACAGTGTGTGACTGGTCCAAGTTCACCCTGAAAGTTTCCATGACAGAGTGAAGATTCAAGCCTGGCTCTCCCAGATTCTAGTCAAATATTCTGACCACTATACCACGCTGGCAAACTAACAAGAGGTGACCATCAGTATCCCTAAGCACAAGATATACTCTCACACAGGCTTCTAAATTGGACTGGATAAGAGAGATTTTATTTGCAAAAGAAATCAAGCAAAAGTGTTACAGTCAATTTCCAAATCAGAAGCAAGAATGTTCAGTGCTGAGGATATTAAGCCCTGTACTACCCTGAGTAGCTTTGCCAATACAAGAAGAGGAGTTGTTTTTTTATACCCTGCTTTTCTTTGTCTTAAGGAGTCTCAAAGCACCTACAATCACCTTCCCTCCCTCTCCCCGTAACAGGTACCTTATGAGGGCTGAGTTCTAAGAGAACTGTGATTGGCCCAAGGTCACCCTGCAGGCTACATGAGGAGGAGTGGGGGATCAAACCCAGTTCTCCAGATTACAGTCTGCCATCTTAACCACTAGACCACACTAGCTCTCAATAATAACCACTACACCACTCTGACACAATAATAGCAGAAAATAAAGCCTTCTCTTCTGCAATTTCCTACCACTACTCATTGCCCTTAAATGGCCTGTACAGTATGTTCTGTCTAATTTTGCATAAATTTTCCAACACTGGCAACTCCATTCATCTTCCCAATCTCTTCATAGTCCCCAACTACATGGTAAGCCAAGGGACTGGTACTCTCTTTGAGGGTGGGGTGGGTGGAAATGCAACTCTGTAAATAGCACCCTGCAAACCAGCATTCTGGTCTGAAGCCAGGGCATCTACAGAGTAACTTTGGGCTGTTCCCCACCAGGTGAAGGACTAGCAATGTGCTGAGCTCAGTCTACACAGTCATGCACGCTTGGCCTAGTTGCAAACACAGATCCTCCTGTGTCTCTGTTAACTTTCCCCTGTGACTGTTCATGGAGCAAATTCTCTTTGTTCGCAAACTGAAATCAAACAGCACTTCTTCTCCAAAGAAGACAGCCAGTCCCAGCTTTCCTGCATTTCCTTGGCACAGGAGCTACATCTGAAAAAGGAATCACCTATGTGTCTGCAGATGCCTCCACTGTTTGGCTTGAAGCCTTCCAACATTTTGAGACTGGTCCTACCAGTGTGCAACTGATTTTATGGCAGACATTTCAAGATTGGCTCCACTTTCATGACAGTCATTTTGTGGTATACCCCACTTCCCTTTCCCTATCATCTAAGCTCTTTTGGGCATGGAGCAGTTATCAACTGATGTGGGGGGGGGAGGTGTGAGTTTCCTGCATTGTTCAGGGGGTTGCCCTAGATGACCCTGGAAGTCCCTTCCTACTCCATAATTCTATTATTCTATCTCAGGCTGAACAAGAGTAGGGATGGCTGCTATGAAACCAGAAGAATATCGAGCAACCATTATGTTAGTTTCAAAGAGCTGTTCAATAAGAAGTGTACATTTTTAGTTAGAATTCTGAAGACTCTAGGCAAAAATTGTTTGAGTCACATGGTCAAATTTACTACTAAATTATCATGAATATATCTAATTCTCAACATGTCCACAACTGTGGATACTCAAATCCAGAGACTGGGGCAATGTATAGATAAGACTGATACGTCTATAAACCTGAGAAAAGTCTCAGGTCTGCAGAAAAATCTGAAATCTTAACTATATATATATATTGGGGAGTTAAGACCCCCCAAAATGATAGAAGCAGCACCTGTCACTTTAAGAAATGAATGCCTTCTACAGTAGCCACTGTGGCAGTTGCTAGGCAAAACTAACAATCCTCCCAGTGGGCGGAAAGGAGAGAATGAAGCAGGGGCAGAAGAACTAGTGTGGGGAGAGAGGAGATTAAAAGGAAAATGAAGTGCCTCCCTGAAAGTCCTTGCAAGTTCCCCACTGCATAATGGCCCAGCCTGCCCTGCTGAGTAGACTGTGCATTTTAGCCAGATTTTTTTTTTCAGGGGAGAAGCCACCAGAGGAACAAAGGGAGGGAAAGTTGAAGAGTGATAAAGGTATGCAACATATAAAGGTAGTTTGGCTGGTAGCTGGTAATGACAAAAGGAACCAAGAGAAGGGGAGAGGTTACGGGGGGCTTTCAGGAAAAGATAATAGGAAATAGTGGGGGAAGGAAAATGAGATCCTCCTCCCAAGTGAGTCAGGTCCACCACTTGTTCCTCCTAAAAGGCCCTCAACATCAAGTTTACAACCAAGGTAGATAAATGGAGCAATGCACAGACAGGATAGGCATGCAAAAATATTATGTCATAAAGATGAAACAAAATGTAACAATGAAAGCACATGCTTTTCAGAGGCACAGAATCCAAAGGACAACTGATGATTTGTTTAAAGGAAGTAGGAATGGCAAATAACAAAACCAGGCTGCAAAAGGAGGCAAATTATTCACCTAGATCATGGATGTCAAACATGCGGCTCATGGGACAGATGCGGCCCACTCAGGGCTCAGTTCCAGTCCCTGAGCAACTTCCTTCTCCTGCTTCCTTTTCCAGGTCTGCTGCTGCAACCACACCAAAGCTTGCTCCCTCCCCTCACAGTCCCTCAGTAGCTCTTTGCTGTCTGCCTCTTGCCTCCCTCCCCACCTCTCTCACACACTCACAGGCACACAGAGAGCTCCATGGCTGCTTCCTGCTTCATGCAGAAGAGATACAATGATCTCTCTCTCACACACACACACACAAAGTTTCTATTTTCCTCTCTGGGGCTGCTCCACCTCTTCTGGGGAGGAAAGGAGGGGAAGGAAAGAGAGACAGAGAGAGAAAATAAAGTTGGAGTCCCATGATGGCAGCTTCAAGAGCAGCAATATTTTATTCCAGGTATAAGCTTTTGTGTGCAAGAACATTTCTTCAGAATGAGAGAGGGGAGAAGGGGGTAGATTCTTCTGACAAGCACAATGTACAGTGAGGAAATTATTTTGGCTTATTCTGAAAAACTGTGTGTTTTTTTTTAAAAAGTGATAATGGCACACATTGAAAATGAGACAGGAAAACTAGCTCTCAGTTCAGGCCAAGAGGATGAATTGTCTGGAGCTTCATTATCAATTGCAACTCAGCAGTCTTTCTAATCTCCCTTTGAAATTCCTTTGTAAGAGCACTGCTACTCTAGCTACTCTTAGGCCAGCAACTAAATGTTGAGGCTTCTAATGTCAGACTTATATCCATTTATTCTTTGCATCTTCCTGGACTGAATCCTCCTGGATGGAATTGAAACCTAGGGTTCCTGTCTCATTACCAATGCTAGTATCTCCATGCCTACTACCTCTCTGCATATCTCACCTAATCCAGTCAGGCCTGCTATTCTTATTCACCTGCTATTGCTATTCAACATCTGAAATCTCCTTTATAAAGTTTACATCTCTAGTACCTCATGTTATATTTTATGGTACACATGGTCTGGCCCAACAAAGTGACATTTAAGTCAGATCCAGTCCTTGTAACAAACACCTCTGACCTAAAGCTTCAGGAGTCAGATAGGCAATGAGGGAGCTGCTCCTTTACAATCTGCAAATCCTTCTCATCGTCTCCAACCAGTTTCACTTATCACTTTGTTTTCTTTAGGTATATGTCACATGAAGAAAAAAGGCAATTACAAATGACCATGAGAACTAGCCTTTTCCTTGATCTGGAATGGTATTTCTATAACACGGAATATACTTTACTACTTAGAAGATGCAAGTTTTGAACTTACCACTAAAGCGTTTTTTCCCAGCAGCATCATATTCTGACAGAGGATCAGAGCCAGCATTGCTGAACTCTGGAAAGCCAATTTCAGGCAGAGCTTCCGTAGCGATAGTGGTGGTGGATGGAGGCAAAGTGGTCTCAAATAACTCATAATCTAGGCAAAAAATGATGAGAAGCATCACTTCTTATAAATGTAATGTAAATTGAAGAATAATATTTTAAATGCTCATTCTAGTGCAAGAATACACTCAAGGATTAAGGCAATTGATAGCCAATCATTTACCCAACCATATTAGTATTCTATTCACAAAACTGACCGGAAATTAAACTAGTTGTTATCACAACACATTCTTTGCCAATGTGATAAGTATGTCTATTTTGCTTCTTAAATTGTGTTTCATATAAGAAAAATTTTGACTCCTCTGATGCATGCAAATTATCAAAAGGATATGTGCCTTAGACAGGTATTGGGTAGATATGGAGCACTTTTATAATTTACTACATGGCATTTTAAAGTGGTGTGAGCAAAGGATAGTGGCTAGAATTCAACAAGGTAAATATGAAAGTGTTGTTTATCTGCCCATAATCTGTTCCCTTCATCAACCACAGTATTTTTCTCCTCACAAAAAGACAGCAGGAAGGACAGGAAAAGAAGCTTCTGAATTCAACCATTCATGCCCATTTAGTTGATAAACTGGACTCCCCCCCCCCATCCCTTTTTTCCTGGCCAATGGATCTTCCATTGCCATGTCTAGTTTGTGCTCCTGGGAATACTGAGAACAAGTTTTCTTTTTCCAGTACATTTATGTTAGTTTGCTGAGACTCATTTGTTAGATCCCAGGGCATTCTTGGGAATGCTCTTTTGCAAGGGAGCTAGAAATAAATGGGACCCACCACAATTTATTTTTTTAAAAAGAAACATCCACTATCATTACCTTCATCATATACCACATATGACTCTGTAGTTGCTATCACATCAGCATCATGGCCTGAGAATACATCTATGGAAGGAATAAGATATCCAAACAATGAACAGACACTCTCTAGCCCCATGATTTTATTAACCCTTTTAAAGAAACCATCTAAAACAAATTACATCTACTGTAACAAATTACATCTACTGTAACAAATCAAACAATAACTGTCTTTCTAGATATTACTCCCTTGGAGGTCAGGGAAGTTTTTTAAAAATCTGAAAATGAAAGCATCCCAAAAATTAGATGCAGTGTTCATAAGCTTATGGGGGACAATTTACATCATCTATCCAAAGTAAATGCTTTGTTCACATCCTAGCATATATTGCCACTAAATAACGATAGCTTAGAAGGCACAAATACATATGGTTGCATAAGCATAGTAATATACACATAAACACAATACAAATTTAAATAGGCACACAACTGAATAGGGATGAATGGCTGCCTACCACTTTATCTCAGTATTGATACATGTAGATAGATCTGGGTGGACAGCTGTGTTGGTCTGAAGCAGTAGAACAAAATCTGTCCACTGGCAACTTTAAGATCAACAAAAGCACACTTCTTCAGATACACAGATATGGAAGTTAAAATTCCATATATACGGGCAGATGCCTCTACATAGGCTTATGTAGTTATCTCCATGCTCGAGAGGAGACAAATGGAGCGCAACAGCAAAGTCTTAATTACTTTTTATGATTAAGAAAGATACTTTTTCACATTAGTCTCCAACTTTGACATATTTATTGCCCCACTGTTTATTTCTAAACATATTGCGACCTATAAACTTAGCTTGTTGTTACTATTTAGTCTTTGCATATGTCAAAACATCTTCATTAAGTTGTATGCTAATTTGCTGTTCACCTATGTAGAAGCATCTGCCTATTTGTATGAAACGTTAACTTCCATTTCTAGGTATCTGAAGAAGTGTGCTTGCACAGGAAAGTGCATACCTTGAATAAACTTGTGTTGGTCTTAAAGGGGTCACTGGACTCAAAATTTGTTATGTGTGTTGATTGAGGTGTTCACCTGTGTAACTGGATGGCAGGGAGGAAGCAGGAGTGGCTGACAAAATCATCATCAGAGTTCCATCAAGCGAGTTCCCTGATTGGGTTTGGGAGACCACCTGGTGCCAGATGGCAAAAGACTATAATTAGGCCATAGGCAAGCCATGCTAACTTTATGAGTTCACCATGCTCTTGCTCTTGCTATGCAGTACTACATTGTAATGGACAGCTACATAGAGAATGTTTAAGCCTCTAGCTTGGACTCTCATATTCCACGGAGGTGTGCCATCTAATACCAGGTACTGAATGTATTAGATAGAAAGTTAGCTTTGTTGTTTTCTTTGCTCCTAAGCAGTGGATACTATACTACTGCATAGTAACAGTCTGTCTTTTTAAAAAGTCTATTCAATAAACCTTTATTCCTTTTGTACAAAGGTCTGTTTTATTTGTGTGCATTTAACCTCAAGGGCCCTTAGGGCTGGGTGCTGCTCATTTGCAAAAGGCTTGGGTTCTTAACAAAAGAAATAGTGATGTCGCAACATAATCACATTAGAATTATTTTTGTACTGTGTTCTTATCAATGCATGTATGTGATCGTACACCCTGGTAATCCTTAAGGGGGGAAATATAAACTAAGAGTTGTGGCAACTTGCACATGTTCTGCATTCTCAGTAAAGTTGGGAAATTAAGAATGGGAAAATGGAACATAGGCAGGGCTTTTTTTCTGGGGGAATGTGGTGGAACAGAGTTCCGGAACCTCTCCATGGAAACAACATTTTCAAAAAGTTCACAAAGGACTCCTGTCTGTTTCTCCTTTTCCCTCTTGAGAGTTCTAGTACCTCTTTTTTCAGGAACCCTTCCCCCTGAACATAGGTAATGTTAATGGTATTGCTCTGCAAACAAGAACTGATAATTCAGAACTTCAAAATCTGGAAGAAATTAGGAAGGAAGCAATCCTCCTAATGTTGATATTTCTATCATTACAACTATATCTATTACATAGAGCCAAGGGCATAATGTAGGTTTCCCCCCCATTGCAATGGGGGTTTTTTGCTAGAGGAATGAATGGTGATCATTTTCTTTTACAGGAGAAAATAAAGGTGTGCACTCAGAGTCAGAGTCACATCTGGTAATTCCATGAAGAATCAAGCCTTCACCTATCAGTACAGCCATATTATGGGTCATATATATCCTACAGACATACATAGATACACAGTTAAATACTACACCACTTTTAAACATTACTTATATATACACTGTACTCTAAGTTTTCCAGCTCTACAAGAGATTGTGTTTACATACTGACTATATAACCAGCTAGAAATATAATTTATAATGCAACTCTCTAGTAGTATCACATTTTTTTAAAAAAAGACAATACACTTTATTGACATCTTCATTAAAAAAAACTAGTCAACTGCTTGAAAAATACTAACAGTGATCTCATGCATTTTAAAAATAGGATGGGACAACATATTGACCATCCATCCTAAATCTTCAGTGTCAACTGAATGGATGTAAAAATTATTGAAATAGTACTGCTGATTCTGAACCACTATCATTTCTTCAGTTATACTTCAGAATTATAAAAGCAGCTTGAGAAGAGTAGTTTCTATGTCAAAGCAGATTTTGGAGACACAAATAGAAAAAAGGTTAATTCTGAAGTCTTCTGCAAATGGATTGTCAGGTTCACTTAAGAACATATTAAAATCACATTATTTTATTTCATATAGATTCATCAACTATGTATCCATCCATGTGGCAGCACTGCAAAAGTTCTAATGGGCAGCAGTCCACTTAATTTTGAATATAGTGAATTCACAAAAACCAGTAACTTTACCAGGAAAGCCTTGTTGTTTTTTTTAGGTGTTTTTTTTAAAATAGAAAAGTCAGGAAATCACTGAAGCTCAAATATTCAGGAAATTTGGAAAGATCAGTCCTTTAATACTTTCAATCTTATTACTATTCCTCAGGTTTATAGGGCTGTATTTTCCAGTAACATGATAGCAGCAGTTATAAAAATGGCCTTTAATGGCTTTGTTGACTATAGTTCTTCAAAGAGTTGAGCCATCTGGAGTTTCTGTGACACATGAACTAGGGCTATCCATGTATTCTCTGACTGTATAAAAGAAATGAATCTGGTAAACTCATCTCTATCAATCCTATAGTGAGGAAATTGAACCAAAAGGTTAGTAGGACCCACAGCATCATTTTTCACACTGTATTTTCAGGAGCCTGTTTGGAAACAAAGACCAATGAAGTTAATGTATCATATTCCAGATAAATAACACTGCATTCTTCTGAATGTGCTCCTGCATCCTTCCAATCCAATCCTGCTAGAATTAGCAGGTTTATATTTACTCCGTGAGGATAACAATATGCATAAAGGAAGGCTGTATACTCTCTTCAGAAGTTACTCAGTAGGTATCAGAAGTGTTGTCTTCTCACAGTGCTGTTTGCGTTTCAGCCTGATTTGTCCATCAGCCCAAGTTCAGTGGAACTGAAGTGGGAAAAACCATTGACCCTTCATGAAAATAGTCAGAATATTTAAAACAGGATTTGGTATGTAAGTAGCAGAAATAGTGCAGGTCTTCCATACTGTCCTTCCATATTTCCATCTGAATCACTGGCAGAATAACCCATGAAATCTTGGACTTTTGAAAAGGCCCAGCTGTTTTTATGCAGTACATCAGTCTCTATAGATTTGCTTTATGATATTGTGTGAAGTACAATGCTAGGGCCAGAGCAGCTGGAGAAGTGGCAACTGGGGGAAAAGAAACAGAGAGCCAATTTCAAAATATTATTTAAAGAAAGAACCTAAGCTCACTGACTTGAAAGTTAAAGGGGGAAAAAAAGCCTTCAAAGATGTATTCATTGATTTGAAATGTGGGGATAATTGCATTCACAGGTGTTTTCATCCTCTGCCATAAAGAGACAGACAGAATATACAAGAGAGATGCCCAGACCAAAATCTACACAAAAGTTCACTGGCATTCCATGATAGGTCCCTCATAAAACGGAATCAGAACCACAAATAGGTGAGAGGAGAAATTTGAGAACAAATTTGTGGGACATTCCTCAATGCCAAGTGAGCTACAAAAAGATTTTCTATTAGTTTCAATACTGCTACAATTCTAACACCATATTTAGTATGGTATAAATATATCAAAAGACTGCAGAGAAGATTTTCAGCATTTTTATACCCCTCTCCCCACTGAGTTACTTCCTGTGCTGAATCTGGAAGAAAGTTTAAAAAGCAGTCTACAGTACAGCCTAGAGAGGAAAACAGCAGAAAGCCCTTGCATGTGCATAACATAATTCACTGGATCACTCATCATAACAGAGTTACAAACAATCACTCACCTGGTACAATTTTGTGGGGAGGAAAATATTGGTCTTCTAGTTTTCTTGCCAAAATTCTTGTTCGTTTTTCATGCTAGGTGATTGCTGCCTAGTCCTTTTATATTAGCCTCTTCTTCACTGCCCCAGGGATCTTGGGCCCTGCTCTTGTTATTTGATAATAAATCCAGTTATAGTTGTTTCTGTAGGGAAATTCTTAAAGTATTTCATCACCTAACAACTAAGCATAAGCATACATTACAGCTGATACTACTAAGCATAACTACTAAGCATACATTACAGCTGATACAATACAGGTGGTGACAATATACTACATATTTAGCACTCTGGCAGTCCATTTATATGAACATCACAAATGGCAACTAAGGAACCTCTCAGCTGTTTACCAAGTGACAATTGACTACAGTGTGCATATAATAGCTTGAGAAGCCAGTCATCAATATTGTTCTGCACAGTAATAAGGAAAATATCTTATAAATAGAAGATATTGGATTTATATCCTGCCCTCCACTCCAAATCTCAGAGTCTCAGAGTGGCTCACAGTCTCCTTTATCTTCCTTCCCCACAACAGACACCCTGTGAGGTGGGTGGGGCTGAGAGAACTCTCACAGCAGCTGCCCTTTCAAGGACAACCTCTGCCACAGCAATGGCTGACCCAAGGCCATTCCAGCAGATGCATGTGGGAGAGTGGGGAATCAAACCCGGTTCTCCCAGATAAGAGCCTGCACACTTGACCACTACACCAAACAAGGAAATGACATTGATTTTCCTTCCCACTTGGCCTTAAAAGAAGAAGACAGAAGATATTGAATTTACATCCCGCCCTCCACTCCGAAGAGTCTCAGAGCAGCTGACAATCTCCTTTACCTTCCTCCCCCACAACAGACACCCTGTGAGGTGGGTGGGGCTGGATAGGGCTCTCACAGCAGCTGCCCTTTCAAGGACTGCCAGAGCTATGGCTGACCCAAGGCCATTTCAGCAGGTGCAAGTGGGGGAGTGGGGAATCAAACCCGGTTCTCCCAGATAAGAGTCTGCACACTTAAACACTACACCAAACTGGCTACACCAAATACAGACAACCAAGTTAGCAAATACTTAAAGGCATACTGTGATGATTCCTCACATGGTAAATGAATATAGAGACTGGCATTACACATTATAGCAGTGGCGGAGATGGGGTAGAGGGCTGTTGAATGTGTAGTCTAAGAACATAGGAAGAACCCTACTAGATCAGACCAGCAGCCCATCCAGTCCAGCATTTTGTTTCACACAGTTGCCTAAGAGAGCAAACAAACATGGAATAGAGGACAAGACCCTCCCTAGATGTTGCTTCCTAACACTGTTACTCAGGTTTGCTGCCTCTATATATGGAGGTTCCCTTTGCCATTGCTGGACTTTGCCACTGATGGACCTATCCTCCATGAATCTGTCTAAGACCCTTTTAAGGCCATCTATGCTTGAGCCCATCACCAAGGACCAAATTATACCAGATGAAGAAGAGTTGGATATATACCTTGGCCTTCACTTGGAGTCTCAGAGTGGCTTACAATCTCCTTCCCTTCCTCTCCCCACAACAGACACCCTGTGAGGTAGATGGCCTTTGCTCAACTGTCCATCAAGTCTAAGCATTTGTTCAACTGTCCACCGATAGAACTGAAAGGCTTCACATACCCTGGAAATGAATTAGAAACAAGGCCACAAACTGTGCTAGAATAATAGGTAGTACCTTCAGAGTTGCATTCAGGCAGTCCATTAAGGCCTAATACAAGATTCCCCTCTTCATCATATTCAGCATAACTGCCGGGGGGACAGGTGGGCAATGGTTTCTCTGTTGGTGGCTCAGTAGTTGTTGGATCAGGAGTGGTGGTAGTAGTTGTTGTAGTGGTAGCGGTCGTAATAGTAGTTCTTGTTGTGGATGGAGTGGTTGTTTTTTTAACCATTTCAAGACCAATCAGTGGCTTCCCCCCTAGGCTTATTATTGGTTTATCTTGTGCATTTGCCACAGGCTTGCTAAATCTTCCATGTCCAAATAAAGGCAAACCATCTGGACTCACTATTGGAGCTCCTTTAGAATCTAAAAGAACACAACAAAATGAATTCTTATTTCAAATACAATGAAGAATCAAGGATGAAAAGGTGAAGGGGGAATATTCAGAACAACTGAGTACAACTAAAATAGTGGGACTTCCCTCCACTCCAACATGTCCAGCCTCTTTAAGAATCATTCTCAATTATCACATTTTCCTATTTTGAGAATTACATGTATTAAAAGGCTTACTTCCTCAATAATATTTTATATCCACTAAATATAGCTCTTCTAGATAGGAGAGATACAGTAAATCTTCTGAGTTATAACATGCTAAATCCCCTATAGTGGTCAAAATACATTCAAGATCCCATGCCTACAATGTGCAACATGCAACAAGAGACATACCATTTCTACAACATGCAACAGATGTACAAGATACTACCAGTTTGCATCAAATAATGTTGGCTGTTACCAATCACCCCAGCAGAGTGTTCCAAAATAATTCACAGTGCCAGCAGAAAACAGCTGGTGTGCCAACAGAAAGTCAAGTTGAAGTATCTATTGTCTGGCACAAAGAATGAGAAAGGCTTTTTTATCAAAGTGCTAAACATGGAATCAAGAGGAGAATATACTGACAAGACAAATTTTCTTATTTGATAATTATGTGATATATTTTCTTCAGCTCAGTTCTATATAGCATATCAGATAAACAAGGGTATCAAGCAGGTCTTTTTACCTGAAGAACTCTCATTTTGCCCGTGCATTTCAGACTTAATCAATCAAATTATATAGTTTACTTACCAACAATAGTACGCCCATCTCCTCCTAATTTTACTCTGAGGGGCTTTCCTTGTGAATCTTGGAGATATCTTCCTTCAACATTAAGCAGTAGCCCTCTGTCAAGATCTACAATCTAAAAGTAACGTAGATTGAAAGGTTCCCAAATATGAAATAATATAAAATTAAATCTTGCAAATGTTTTATATGTTCAAACAAGGTCACCCTACCCACTTTACTCCTTGTGGACCATTTATTATTCTCTGCCCATTTCGTTTTCCATTACCACCAGGTGTTATTTTATTATTTAGATCCAGTTTTGTTGTTAGGTTGGGTCTGCCCCCACTACCTGAAATATATAGGACACAAAATATACAGCCTTTGTCATCTGATGCTTGAGCAAAATTATACTTCACAACATTAACAAATCCATACAGGTTGAATCCCATTACTTCCCTCTGCTAACTGAGCAAGTCTTCCTCCAACAAGACCCACCCAAATATTTTTATTTATTTATTTTGGAATGTTCTATGATGCCTCTCTAGGGAACCTGCTCAAGGGGACTTGCAAAGTACAATCAAATGGACAGCATAAAATCAGTAGAAGAAAAGAAAACCCAGCATTACAAATTAAATCTGAACATAAAAACAGCCTGATTTCACATTAGTCTCTGCTCTCTGTCTTATTCTCAGCTCCTGAGTTTGCATGGCAGAGGGAGCAAGCAGGAAACACATAGCCCCACTCCAGAGATGCCAATGCAGAATCCAGGAAAAAGAGCTACCTGGAGGAGCCCTTCACAAAAGGAAGCCAAGTGCTAAGTGTGGAATCGGTAACAGCTTGAAACATTAAGCAGTGTATGTAAATGTGTCTTTAAAAACAATTGTCAGGCTGTAATGTTAAAGTATCAACCTTTTAATTAAAAGCCTAGGTTAGAAAATGTTTTGGCCTGGTGCCTAAAAGATGGGAAGGCCTTTGATGCAATGCAAATTAAAACTAATTTGCATATGAATAATTTCTTGACTTTTAACACTGACATATGAAAATCACATAAATTACATTGGTCTCATTATCTTCCATAGGAATAAGCTGCTTGCATGTTAACCTCATGCAGATGCAAGTGATTTGTCATCAGTGTCTTTGCAACTGATATAGTCCCACTACTATTTTACTACAGGCTTAATTAGACATTACATGTACTTTGCCTGTGGTTTTTGCCATCCCCGTTTTGCCAAGTTACATTTCTACATGCTACAGAACTCAGATGACATCCAATAAACAAAGTTGGTTCAACTGCCCTAACAAAACACATCCTGAATTAAATTATCACCTACATTTATTCTTAAAACAGTGAATTAGCACTCACCAGTGTGGCATGGTAGAATCAGCAGACTGCTAGCATTTAGTTTGGAGAGGATACAACAAAAAAGGAATGTAAGTTCTCTTAGAACTGACAGGACAAACAAATTCCTCATAACACAATGAAGCCTGAGAACTTCTTATGACAAAATATCTGTAAATTAAGCTAACAGAAGAGAAGAAAGCCCAAATAACAAGCATTCATGAAACCATAAAACACAATACCTTGTCTATGAGGAACTCTGGCATGCTGCCATTGGGAAGGATTTAATAATCTTGACACCTGCTTTTGCTGGCTGGTGGACACTGAAGGAGATGATGAGGAATGTGTTGGATAAACAGCATGAGTGGGATGAAGCTGAAAAGGTACAGAGGAAGATCCAGAGGAGCGCGGCAAAGCCAGATTTATTTTAGGCAATGTATTTGATTTGCTGGGAGTCTGGGAAGACCTGGAAGTTAAAGAAGTAGATCTACCCAAAGATGCAGCATTTGATATTTTCAATGCAGGGTGTTCCTCCTCCATTTCCTCCTCCTGTTTATATTCTTCCTCATCAGGAAATCTTACTGTGTGTGGCAAAATAGGGTTTGGTGATTTATGTTTATCACTAGCAACATTATTTTTCACATGTTTACTGTCTCTAGAAATGGAAGATGACCATCTTGACACTGAAGATAATGTGGGATTTTCCTCTGTTTCTGGCTGAGCATAATCTTCATAGTTATCATTATTGTTTGAAAGTGACTGATGCATTTTAGAATATGCTGTTTTGGGATAAAGTTCAACTTTTGTTGGAGTAGGCTGGATGAGTCCATATTTTTTGTCTGTTTGGGATACTTTAGAGCCTGACTGAGAGTGGGGTGCTGAAGAATGAGTCTGCCTCAGTTTAGTTGAGGATGCTTTTGAAGATAAAGAAGTTCCTCTACTGTACTGATGGTCTTTGGCTACGGCAAAGGTAGATCCTGGTTGAATGTACTTGGATTGATGGGAAGTCACAGGTAATGCATCAGATGTATCTTCATTAGAAGTAATAACCTGTGATCCAATAGGCTTTCCTGGTGATGAACTTAATCCTCTGGATGATGTTAAAGATTCCCGCCGATTTGAGGATCTTTCACCTGATTTACTAGTGTGAGAATCAGAATGCTTTAAAAGAAAAGATTCTGTATTTCCCTGAGATAAGGATGTAGATATTCTCCTAGATGAAGAAACATCTTTGATAGGTACTGAAGGAGAAGCTCTCTGTTCCTCTTGATCATGCACCCCCTTATGATAGTTTTCACCTAAACTTTCACCTTCCTCATCCTCCAATTTTTCTTTATTTTGATAGGATGTCATTGTGAGACGGCTTCTAGAATTTAATGAGGGCTGATGTTGTGACTGATCAGTTACTGCCTTTTGGTAGCGGCTAGGTTCTGGACGAAGTGTTTTGCGGGATAAAGCATGAGAACTTCCCATTAACGTTTTTTTAGACAATATTGGAGTTTGAATTGACTTGGGAGCCATATCTTCTTTAGTCGCTAGATCATCAGGTTGGTATATGGAAGTAGGAGTTTGTAAGGGAGTTGACTTTTCCATAGATGTCCTTGAAAAAGAGTCAGTGGAGGAGGTTAAGCCTCTGGATCTCGTACTTTGGCCATTTGTTAACCTTTGAGAAGCACTAGAACTGGAGCGATGATTTATTCTGCTTAATGATGGAGACTGGCCAGATACTGAAGAGAATGAGTCTTTGCTTGTTGAAAATGTTTTTGTATCTTTGTTACCTCTTTCTTCACCAAAGCTTTCTTTTTTTACATTTGTTGGACTAGATTTGTCAGTGCCTGCAATTATATGAGGATTCCTCAGTTCTGTTAAAGAACTCCTCCTTCTAGAATAATCTACTGAAGAAGACTGTCTAGAATAGGAAGATGAATAACCATGGTGAGGAGTTGAGGGTAGAGGATGTTCATCTTCACTCTCCAGTTCTTTATGGCTATTAGTATTGGCATTGAGTTTGTGAATGCTACCTGACGTTAACTGTGAACTAGACTGAGGATGCACCTTTGATGAGGAAGTAGAGGAGGGGGCTTCAGAGGGCTGTGTCATGGCATCTTGAGAGCTACCAGCTTTATTTGCAAATCGGTTAGCAGTGAGAGCTGATCTGTATTTGAACAAATTAAAGCGTTCAGACACAGGTTGGCCTGAAGATAGTCTGCCTCTAGATGAAGATCTTTGTCTGTTCTCTTCCTTTTCTTTTTTACTGTTTTCACTGTTATCATCAGAATCATCTCTTCCATCAGGCTTATTTTTAGCAGAAGATGAGCCATGTGAGTGAAGTAAAGTATGGGTAGCAGCAGCAGAAACAGCAGAGGTAGCTACTCTCGAATCTCTTAATGTGTGGTGGTTGAAATTAGAGAGCGGCTTTCTTTGCATAGCTGTAGAAGACCCACCCTGAGGAAAAGAAAGCCTGGAGTTTGGTTTTTGCTCTCTCTCTTCTGTTTCTCTACTCTTATGAGTGTCAGGAGTATCACTGGTATCAGAGGAAACTAATTTATTAGAGGGATAGTGGGAATGTTTTTGAGAACTTGTAGGTACAGATGCAGAAGACTTCAATGATACTGAGGGGGTAAGCAATTTGATTGGATGAATCACCTTCTGAGATGCAGAAGGCCGTTGATTTGAGCTTAAAATCAAATGAGTATCTCCTGGAGTTTTAGAAGACGTTATAGAAGTTTTCTCCACACTATCAAGTTGATCATTACTTTCATTATCATCAGGCAGATTATCTACAGTGACTTCAGAGAAAGAATGATGGTTAGAGCTATCATGTCTGGTATTCTTTGTTTCACTTTCTGCTTCTTTAGGAGGGGAAGAAGATGCTGATAAAGAGACTAAAGTGCGCGCTGAGGAGGAAGATGGTGACAACCTCTCCTTATCAGTACTTATCTTCCCAGTTCGTACAACTGTGCGTGATCTAAGTGCTGTTCTACCTGAGGAAAGAACAGAATGTGAAGGTTTGACAGGGGATTGTGGTCTAACAACATCCTGAATTTTGGAAGGTATTGATGTCCTACTAGAGGAATCATGGTCACTAGTGCCTTCAGTGGAGTGAGAATCAATTTCCAGTTCCACTCTTCTTCTAGAAGATAGCTGAGTTTTGGGAGGGACTGAGCTACCAGATAAGAATTTATTCTTCAAGTCAGAAAGAGGATTTTCTGAATTTCTTTCATGAGAGACACTGGATGAATGACGTGAAGTATGCTTAGAAATATCTTCAGACAAGACAGAGGAGATTTGGAAAGGAGGGAATGGTTCAGTATTCCCAGATGTTTTAATTTCCAATGCATCTTCAGTGTGTGTTTGTTGACTGGACTTTACTTCAGGTATACTGGCTGGGGGAAAAAGAGCTATATTAACACAGTTATCTATAAAGAAAAGAACAAATAAAGAAAACTTTATTCAAGGAAATCTACTGGGTCAGCAAACCTAACCCATGATTTAAACTGTCAACCCCTCATAAATATAAATAATTCTTATCCAGAATTTACAATCCTTGTTTAAAATGCTAGAAGAGCCATAGAATTAAAACAGAAAGAAATATTCACAATTAGGGGTGGAATTCTAGCTGGAGCTCCTTTGCATAATAGGCTACACATCCCTGATGTAGCCAATCCTCCAAGAGCTCACAAGGCTCTTTTTTGTAAGCTCTTGGGGGATTGGCTACATCAGAGGTGTGTGGCCTAATATGCAAAGGAGCTCCTGCTAGAATCACACCCCTGTTCACAATGATGCAAACCTTTGCATTTGGATTCAAACTTTAAATATAAAATGAAAGCTCAAAATATTAGGACTTAAAATGTCTGGTATCTTTTGACTGTATAGATTTGGCATGCATCAGATATGAAACATCATAAGTAGTCAACTATTAAGTACTGTCAAATACTAAATATTAAATATCAAATGATATCTGACACTAAGTATCACGGCATGCAAACTGTAAAATATATTTCATAGTTGTGTACTGAAATCAAGTATAAAAGTCAAATGCTGAAATAAAACAGCAGCATGTCTTATAAAGGCATCAAACATTTGAATAAGTTTGAGCATTCAAGCATACAGAGAATTTTAAAAGGTAAAGGTAGTCCCCTGTGCAAGCACTAAGTCATTATTGACCCATATAATGGCATTTTCTTGGCAGACCTTCTGTTATAGGGTGGTTTGCAGTTGCCTTGCCCAGTCATCTACACATTACCCTCAGCAAGCTGGGTACTCATTTTACCGACCTCGGAAGGATGGAATGCTGAGTCAACCTTGAGCCAGCTACCTGAACCCAGTTTCTGCCAGGATCAAACTCAGGTCATGAGCAGAGCTTGGATTGCAATACTGCAGCTTACCACTCTGCACCACGGTGCTCCTATACAGAGAATATCTGACATTAAAAGTTACAGAAAGAATTTGGGGAATTTTCCAACTATACATGGAAACTGGGGCTGTGTATTCAGCTAAATCCAAGCTGAAAAAATATTTGAAAAATACCTTAACAGTATTTTCTGGATATTCTTTCAGCCAGATATAGATTTGGCTATTTTTTTGTTATCTGAGATGGCCGAGTCCTGAAAATCCGGAAAACATCAGGGATAGTCAAAGTTAAATGGTGTTTAAAGGGACTGCAGGCACTTTAGATGCCTTCTGTGTGAATTCACTGCTTGGAGAAGGTATTTAAAAGGACTGCAATCCCTTTAAACACATTTTTTCCTCTATCGAAACCAATGAAGGATGGGGGCACCTTTGGGGGACCATAGAATTGGACCCTCCAGTCCAATCTTTTTGAAACGTGGGGGCTTTTTTTAAGACAGGCACCAGCAACTATGCTGCAAATTTGATGCTACATAAGAAAAAAACTATGCTACATAAGAAAAACAGCCCCCCCTCAGAGCCCCAGATACATCTGGATTGATTCCCCATTATACCCTATGGGACCACTGACTATAATGGTCCCAATGTGGTATAATGTTTTATTGTTTTAATTGTGTGGATATGATGTTGTGAGCCGCCCTGAGTCCGCTTGCGGAGAGGGCGGGATATAAGTCGAACGTAATAAATAAATAAATAATGGGGAAAAAACAATAATTGGGATTTTTGAAAAATCCTGAATTCAAAAACCATACTGGTATTGTGATCTGGGAATACAGGAAAATAACAATATTTTGGGGGTTCAATACACACACACACATATATATATTTGCATACTCTTAATGGAAACTTCAATGTAGTTTACCTAAACTCATTTTTTTCTCTCAATTTACTGCATGCTTGCAACAATTTCCATAATTTTCTGCATACAGATTATATTATTGCTATTGTTTAGCATGGTCATGATAATAAAAACAGAGTGAAACAGCA
Source organism: Heteronotia binoei (assembly GCF_032191835.1). Classification (NCBI taxonomy): domain Eukaryota; kingdom Metazoa; phylum Chordata; class Lepidosauria; order Squamata; family Gekkonidae; genus Heteronotia; species Heteronotia binoei. Next base: position 140,113,066 of record NC_083223.1, on the reverse strand, counting down.
TGAAAGAAAACTGATAGACTGAACCATAAAGATAGCACGCTTACTTGCTGGTAGAACAACACTGAAGGCTTTAGACTGAGGACCTTGTCCCCTCCTGTTTCCTGCACGAATTTTGAAAATATATCGTTCCCCAGGTTCCAAATCATCCACTATAGCAGACGTAGTTTCTCCCGGGTAGGTAATGGACTTTGCACCGAAGGGCTTGAGAGCAGGGGCGTATGAGAGAATGTATTCTGAAATGATTTGGCAGACGGTTGGAAGGAGGAAACTGAAAACAATCCTGTTTCCAGCGGACAGACTGTATGGGTAGGATGAATTAGAACGTGCATTACTAAAATTAATACACTGTCAATGCACGTCAAGTTAACAGCTGGGGTATAAAAGACATAAATACACAGTAAGTTGAACAAACATTTAATCAGCCTTTTAAGAAATATGTCCAAATATAAGTAAATGATTGCCCCAATCTCTACAATAGTCATCAAGATATTTTGTATATACATAACAACATAATAGATCAGCTATTTATAAAAACAAGTCAAAAGGCTCCCAAATTATAGCTACACAGTTAATGTAGCCAAGAAATATCACCACACAGTGGTTTATAGTACCTCTGTCATTACAACTCAGCATCACAACCATCAGGGTGGAATTCTAGCAGGAGCTCCTTTGCATATTAGGTCACACACCCCTGATGTAACCAATCCTCCAAGAGCTTACAAAAAAGAGCCTTGTAAACTCTTGGAGGATTGGCTACATCAGGGGTGTGTGGCCTAATATGCAAAGGGGCTCCTGACAGAATTCCACCCCTGACAACCATGATCATCATCTTATGTTGCGCTAATAACATGGACTTTATCCTGCCTTACCAAAGTAGCATGACAACCCAATCTAGAGGGCTTCTCAGCTCTTCCCCACTTTAGTATCACCATTCTAGGAAACCAGAGCAAAGCTGGCATGGGGATAGGGTTCCCAGCTTTGGGTTGGGAAATTCCATGAGACATGGAGATGAAGCCTGGGGAGGGTGGGATTTAGGGAGGAAAGAGACCTGACAAGCTATAATGCCATAGAGTCTACCCTCCTAAGCAACCGTTTTTCTAGAAGAACCAATCCCTGAAGTCTGGAGATCTGTAATCTTTTATGTGTCATCTGGAGATCACTTGCAATTCTTGGAGATCTCCAGGTGCTACATGGGAGTTGGCAACCCTGCATCAGCAAGAGTCAGAACACAGGGTCCTCCTCTGTGGGTCATGGCTCCTCAGCAGTACTTCAGCAGTGTGAAAAGCAAGAACATTACAGCAGTCCCTGCATGGCTAGCCATATATAATGACATGTAAATGTAAGTTAAGATATGCAACATTCAAATGGAGGGCACAGTGTGGTTACTTCTAGGATCTCTTTTATTTGAGTTACAGTATATTGAGGTAAAACCCTGATTAACAATTGCTGTTCTACAGAGCCCCAACACAACCTCTGCCTGATTATTTGAAAACTCCCATCTTAAAAAAAAACAAACTTTCACAGATATAGTTATATAATTCTAGCCTAGGATTCTTTCTGATGTACAAGCAAGTAATCTATGTGGGGGATATTCTTCATGGGAAAGAACTCAGACCTACAGTCTAAAGTGAGTGTTTTCTACACAGGGACAGGCTTGTGTCATTTCCCCTTGCTGCTGTCAATACTGTACAGTCACAATGGGGCTTCCACATGGCAGTTTCCCCACAGTTTGCCTGCTTCAGTCCCCCAGCAGCAGTCATCTCCCACACAGCACCGTAGCTCTCAAGGGGCCGGAGGGGAAAGGGCCTCCTTGCATTTTTTACAGGCCCCCTCACACAGCCTCTTCAGTAATTTTCATTTCAGTGTGTGTTTTCAATTCAAACTAATGTTAGGCGTTGTTTGGACTCTGGCAATTCCCAATTCCAGCAACAGTTCATGTTCACACCTTCAGAGCCATAAATGTAACCATTTGCCAGATCAATTGTTTCTTTTGTTCTCTGTTGAGGGGGAGTAAAATAAAGGAGATTGTGAGCTGCCCTGAAACTCTGAGATTAAGAGTATAGGGCAGGATATGCAATATCTTCTTATTATTCTACTGAATCAAACAGGAATTGTTGGCATTTAACAGCATATGAGATGTTGAAAAATTACAGGTGAGCAAGCATGTCTTGGTATGTCCAGTGATTGATTTGTTTTGGTTTTGGTAATCTGAGGTTTCAACTGTCAAAGCTTATCTGTTCACACAGAATTTGAATGGAAATTTTTGTTATATCCATACAAAAGGAGGACTATTTAAAACAGGGGTATCAAACTCATTTGTTATGAGGGTCAAATCTGACATAAATGAGACCTTGTTGGGCCAAACCCTGGAATTATTGATAGGATTATAGGTGGCACTGACACCATTGAGTTAAAAGAAAGAAGTCAGGATGCAAAGTTGCAATGTGCTTTCAAGTGTGCTTGTGAATGAATTCAAATTCAGGAAGCTCAGTTTGGTATAAGGAACTGAAGCATTTCTGAAATGTGTTAATCCTCATTTAGCAATGAAATGTAATATTTGAGGAAATCTGTTTCAAAGTATGTGAAGTGTGTACATGCTGAGAGTCTGTTATCACATGTATCCTGGGATGACTTTTGTTTGGCTTGGGGGTTCTGCAGGAATGACTCTCACACCCCTGTTGCATTTATGTGCTAATTTGCTGCCATTCATTGATTTTATAGGCCTATTTCAGCTCAATGCATCTTGGCTCTGTATGGCCGTTCTGTAACAGCTGCCTCCAGCCTCTCTTTTCTTTTTTTGAGGATATTTTATTTGATTGTTTGTATCTGAGGAAGTGTGTTTGCATACAAAAGTTTCTACTTTAAATAATACTTTGTTGGTCTTAAAGGTGCCAGAGCATAGTGATGTTCTGTTTCTGTTAGTATCTGCTAAAAACATTCCCATGATTCTACATACCAACTCACTGCCCACTTATATTAAGAACTGCTGCTTGCCATTCCCATTTTGTCTGATGAAGTCTGCTTAAGAGCATACGAAAGCTTACATTCTGAATAAAACTTAGTTGGTCTTAAAGGTGCACTTGCCTATTACTTTGTTCTATGACTCTGTACCAAACCTTTAGAAGGTTGTACAGAATACAATATTAGTGTCCAAAGGCAATAACTATATGGAGCATGCATTCTCCATAATGGGCAATATTTGGACAAAAATAATCTTCCTGTGAAGGCAAAACTTCAGTGCAAATTAAATTCTGGCATTTCCCTCCATGATTTCTAAGCCAAAAACCAAACTTACTTAAGGCAGCTGGAACAAACAAAAATGTGCATTTGATTCCAATGACAATATTATGGAATAACTGAAATTAAATGACTTATTTGAAAAGCTAGTAGATATTAAAATTACAGCTACAATCCAGATCTCGCACCATATAGAAAGAGATGGGAGAATAGCATCAAACCCATTTAAGAAAGAGGAAATGGAGAGCTGGGAGTGGAAGGTGAGAGCATCAAAGGATAGTTATTTCCAGCCCTGGAAATCCCAGCATCCCACTGACACAGATCCCTCCTGCTACTGTTCTACATGGCACAGACAGAGAGAATTTCCAGCACTGGCCAATCCACAGAAGTTCCCCCCACACCTTCACTTCAAATTCTTGCAACTCCACCATTCTGTGTAGAATCTCTGGGGAATATCATGCTCATCAGTCATGCTGAGAGTCCCTTGGATATAGCAAAACTATATCTACAACTTATAAAAACTTAAAGAAAAAAGAAAAAAAATTTCTACCCCATAGATACTTTTGAGCTGCGGTGCTGAGAGTCCCTTGGACTGCAAGAAGATCAAATCAGTCAGTCCTAAGGGAAATCAACCCAGACTGTTCCCTGGAAGGACAGATGCTGAAGCTGAAGCTCAAATACTTTGGCCACCAAATGAGAATGGAGCACTCCCTGGAGAAGATCCTGATGCTGGGAAAGACAGAAGGCAAAAGAAGAAGGGGACGGCAAAAAATGAGATGGCTGGACAGTGTTACTGATGTAACAAACACGAATTTGAGCAGACTTCGGAGGATGGTGGAAGACAGGAGGGCCTGGCGTGACTTTGTCCATGGGATCGCAAAGAGTTGGACTCGACTGTGCGACTGAGCAGCAACAACAGGGTTTTAAGGCCTCAAACAACATCATACACGTTGCAATTCAGCTAGATGTCATGACTGAAAATTTCTTCTACATTTTATCAGCAGTTTTTGGTCTGGAGCTTTAAAAATACTCTAATTTCTTCAGCGACATATTCACTGAGTTTCCACCTACCTTTTACTCTTCCTTCATTCTCTGGAAGAGCATCCCACGTTGCAGCAACAGAAGTTGCTTTGCCTTTTATTGGCAAAACTTCCAGGTTTTCAGGGGCACTTGTGGGAGCTGTAAAATATATAGCAGAATCCGCCCCCCCCAAAGTACAAAATAAGTAATTAGATTGCACAAAATAATTCATTTTCTCCCAGTATTTGCATCACACTATGTTGCAGTATAACCATTTAAATAATATACTGAATGCACGCAAATACAGATGGCTCTGTAAGCAATGGGACCTCTCTACAGTGTGTTAGGTAGGCCTTGAACTAAATTTCAGGAAACTATGGTCTATTTTTCTCCACCCAATTTCACAATGATTCAAACAAGCACAAGTTGATCCAGATGGCAGCAGTGAAAACAATGTGCCTGGAAAATATGGCTTTTCTGCAGAATGACCAAAAAAACTGAACCCATTATTTAAGAAAAAAATTAAAGGTAGGTAAACCCAACATGAAGCAATTAAGGTCTAAGGAAAGAGAGAACAATAGTTCACCAAACCAACAGAGCAGGGGTAGCCAATGGTAGCTTTCCAGATGTTTTTTGCCTACAACTCCCATCAGCCCCAGCCATTGGCCATGCTGGCTGGGGCTGATGGGAGTTGTAGGCAAAAAACATCTGGAGAGCTACCGTTGGCCACCCCTGCAATAGAGCAAAACACACATTAGTTTTTTTTAATTGGTAGAAGGTAAGGGAGCCAGATGTATGGATCCTGTTTGAGGCAGCAGAATTAGCATGTTTACAGTGCAATTCCTAAGCGAAGTTACATCCTTCTAAGCTCACTAACTTCAATGGACTCAGAAAGCTGTTAACTGTGTTTCCACTGTCAGTCTAGTTGTACAGCTTTTATTCTTGGAGGCAAAGTGGAGACACTTTGCAGCCTTAGTTGCAAGTCATCAAGTGCTGAGTCACTGGATGCTGAGATATGTGTACTCATGTATGGAGCAACCCTAAGCCAACAGCTGAAAGTTAAATATCTGTCTTCACACATGCACATCCTTGAATACAATGCATACCAGCTTCTGGCGTTCTTTGGTAAACAGAGGCACTCCATCTGCCTTCCTTTTCCCCCTGTGAGATGCGAACTGCAAATTCATACATAGTATCTGGAATCAGTTTATCCACCAGCACTCGCTTGTTGGGCACTTGCTTGTAATCCCACCTCGCTGATTCACCTTTCTCTCTATAACGGACAGTGTACTGCCTGGGAATACAGAGGAGAAATCACTGTAATTAGAATGAGTGCACAAGAACCAAATTTAAATCAACCTAAGCCAATACACATCCAGCCAACAAACTGACTTGCTTTATACTGAAGTGCTAAGTAAATCTATATGGTTAGTGGAAAGAACAAATTTCCTTAAGTTTAAAAAACATGGCTCATCTATGATATAAACAGCTAATACAGTTCCACAAAATCTTGCGGAAGCACTAGTGGAAGAATTCATGAACTGAAACCCTTCCTCCTGTCTGACGCTCATTCTGATGTTTCATCTAAGATTGCCCGTTTCTGTTATGTTGCTCAGTTGGAAAGGAGAGAAATTGAGAGTGTAAATCTTGGTTATGAATTTTAACAATATGTGCAATAGTTGGCGTCAGGAATTTTGTGTAAGAGGTGATGGGTTTGTTTTTATGATTTTGTTTTTGTTTGTATTAAGCTGGTCGGATGACCGTGAATAAAGTACTACTACTACTACTCATGAACTGAAAGCAGTTCTCTTGCTTTGGTTTGCACAAATGGAAGGACAAATGGAATGGAACTGGTTTAATCTATCATGCCATTCAACAATCCCAAGAAATGTTATAGTTAGAATTAGAACCCTCTGCAACAGGCAGCTACTTCCTTCTTCCCTGACTCTTTCATTGTGCTTTATAATAATAATAATAATAAATTTATTTTTATATCCCGCCCTCCCCCGCCAAAGGCAGGCTCAGGGCGGCTAACACAACATGGTATGCACCATGATTACAGTAAAATACAATCATTACAACAAAACAATTAAACAATTAAAATAGATAAAATTACATTCATAAATTAAGTTAAAATTAGAAAGATAGTTAAACCATTATAAATTATAGATTTCAGTGCTACAGTTCAAACTATATATGGGATGGCTAGGTGTCATTTCCCGGGTTTCATCTTAATGCGAGCTGAAAGAGGACAGTTTTGCAAGCCCTGCGAAACTGATTTAGGTCTCGCAGGGCTTGCACCTCTTCTGGTAGTTGATTCCACCATTGGGGAGCCATTGTTGAGAAGGCTTGCTCTCTCATTGTCTTCAGTCTAACCTCCCTTGGTCCAGGGACTTTTAAAAGATTGTGAGAACTGGATCTCAGTGCTCTCTGAGGAACATATGGGGAGAGGCGGTCCCTAAGGTAGGCAGGTCCTTGGCCATATAGGGCTTTAAAGGTAATAACCAGCACCTTATAGCGAACTCGGTACACAATTGGCAGCCAGTGCAGGTCCCGCAGCCTAGGCTGCACATGTTCCCACCGAGGTAGTCCCACTAACAGCCTGGCCGCCGCATTCTGGTATAATGACTTATAAGCACAGAAAAGCTTTCACTAAGGCACACCTAGATATTCTACCACTTGCAGTTATATAAGGCAATTTCAATGGGATTCCATATAATGAGTCTCTTGTGACTATAGGCCTATTGAGTATTTTGCCCCATGTCACATTCCAATACTCAAGATTTGAGACTGAGTGCAAAAGATTTCTGAAGACCATTGTATCTCATTTCCCAGGAAGGCCAGATCAGGATAAACTAGTATTACTACTGGCAGATAGGGATACAGTCATGCTTTTTCTGAATGGCAAGGTCTGTTGCCACCATCATAAACATAAAGATGACAAAGAACACTGATGTAAGCACAGTTGACCTGAACCCTAATTGCTCCACTCAGGGTCAGATTATAAAATGTATCTTCATGCTTCTATTACATAAGATTTTAAATGACTATTTCTATGAAAATGTGGGAATATTCCTTGTTTTTACTTTGATGGAATCACTGTGTTGCTGCTATGGCTTTTTCACTGATACAATAAAGCAGGGGTGGCCAACGGTAGCTCTCCAGATGTTTTTGCCTACAACTCTCATCAGCCCCAGCCATTGGTCACCTGGAGAGCTACCATTGGCCATCCCTGCAATAAAGAATGTAATAAGTGTATTTTTTGTGAAATTTAACAGAACATTCCATGCACTCTGACAAAACTGTAATTCTTGGAGAAACAGTAAAACAAGTCAGAATCCCTTTCAATCTTGCAATGGGAATGAACAAGATAGAACCCTCAATTCTGCCTGATTCAAGATCCCATATTGGCCAGCCTCAAAGACTAGGAAACTGGTTTAGATACATTTTTTAACATCAGAAGTATACATACCATCTTTCCACACAAAGACTCCAAGGTGACTTACAAAGAAGCAAGCCAGGTAATTCTTCTAAGGTGCTTTTATCCAGGTGTTCCTATTGTGCTATAGTTAATGTGCTGAACTAACAGAGGAACCCTAGTACTTGAAGAATTATTTTCTATTCCTCACAACTAGCATTTGTGATGCACAGCTGAGAGGCAGTGCATATGAGTGACAGCTAAAGGAACTGCTAGTGAGTGACAGCTAATGGAACTCACTCTGATTGGTGAACTGCTTCTAACCATCAAAAGAAGATGGCAGTTAGACAGTTGGAAAAAGCAGTTACTGAGCTGAAACAGCTGAGGAATGACTGGAAAAGAGGGTGGTGGTCTTTGTGATGTTCTCCACTGTGTGACAAGAGACACAAAGCAGAGTCTTATTCAGAGCCCATGTGAGGTGGTTTTGATTAGTGGAAAGTCTGGTGGGAAGCTGTTCCCAGGAGTTAAGAACAATCTCTGTATGTGTAAAACACAGAATCACATATAGAGAAGGAAAACAGTTTCCTCTATTAAGCTTAGAGTCCAAAGGGAGGAAAACACTGGAAGTCTGGTAGATCAGGCTTTGGCAGAAGGTTTGAGGCAGCAATGAAAGACCCTCAGAAAGATGCCAAGGATGCCAAAGGTGCAGGTTATTCTTCAAGTTGAAAGATTTATGCAATCTGAAGAGAAACCAAGTATGCATATATTTCTTGATTTTATAGATACTTTTATTCATTTTACTATTCTATTTCAACCATGGATAATTTTGCCATTCAATGTTTAAATTTGTTTAATTATTAGGCTTTTTGTTGGCTCGGTGCTGTATAAATAAACTGTACTGTATCTTCAAGGGAGCGATAGTACAATAGTAACAATTTCACCAGAGAAAGAGGTCTGGTGGAGAAACCTTAGTCTTATAACCCAAGGGACAAAGCAGGGAACACTCAAGATTGTGTGATTAGAAAGAGGGAGTTACCCAGAAATTTAGAGCAGTTATAAAAAGAAAAACCTTTAACATCAACCATACCTTCAGTGAAAGTTAAACCAACTGAAGGGTAACATTGTATCTTATGAAGTCAGTAACCTCAGACATAGTTCTGTGTTCAGTCTTAAATGTCTGCCAACATCTTCTAAATCCCCAAAACCTATGTAAATATCCCATCACTTCCCTGCCATTCTGTGCCATTTTCTGACAGGTAAATTTTGACACCTGATGCAACAACAGGGTGATCATTCCAGGGGAGTGCTTAGTAGAATGGTCATCTCTGTCACAGCATTATTCTGCATAGTTCCCTTTCATGCAGGGGCATGATCTACAAGCACAGCATCATTCACAAACCAGATGGATGTAGGTCTTGTGCTGATAGGTCATATCTAGACCTCAGTTGAGAAAATGACAAAAACTCATAATCATTGTCTATCAATTGGTCCAATAAAAATCCCTTTATTGGCCAAAGTCTTCCATTGAAAAGATTTCTTCCCAATTGTTAGATCTGGATTGGCTCATAACGTTAAATGGCAATATTTACAATTGCAACATTTGTTGGTATCTAAATATGGCCCTGTGCCATTAAGAGTCCCCTTTGGCTCTGGAAATTCTAACTAAATTGACACAGAAAACAAAGCCTACAATATTTCCTGATAAATATTTACTGATTAATAAATATGATATGTAGAGTCTCAGGAATGAATAGAACAATTTCATTTTTTTAAAAAAAAATTATTTACATTATTTATCGTCCATCTTTCTCACTTCCTCCTTACTGGACTCAATAAGATCACCCTATTTTGCCAAAGCAATGCGATATGGTCTTAAAGTTTATACCTATTCTCTACCGATTTTATGTTATGACTTATTTTGCAAAAAAAAAAATGTTTAGGATACACTAGACATGAAAAGGCCAGGAAAAAAGAAAATTATAAGGGAGATTACAATATTGCAAGCACAAATGAGACATCTGTTAAATAAAGAATTGGAATGGAATTTGAAAAAATTAAAACAGAAATCTTTCGAGGGAGTGAATAAACCTGGAAAATATTTGGCCTGGCAATTGAAGAAATAGAGAGAAAGTAAAATTATTAATAAAATTGTGGCAGATGGAAGAGAGATGGTAGATCAAGAAGGAATAAAGAGAGAATTTTTAAATATTATGCTGAACTATTTAAAGGTGTTAAAGTAAAGAAGGAAAAGATGGAAGCGTATTTGCAGAAGATTAAAATAGCACCCTTAACTGATTATATGGAAAAAGTTTTGAATGATCCAATTGAAAAAATAGAAATTGAAATAGCTATTAATGCAAATGAAAATTAGAAAGGCACCTGGACCAGATGGATTTACAGCATTTTTTTTAAAAAACGTTTAAAGAAGAATTAATGTCGAAACTTCAAAAATTAATGAATGTGATAAGAATAAATGGGAAAATACCAAATACATGGAAGGAAGCAGTAATTTTGTTGATTCCAAAGGAAGATAGAGATGTCACTAATGTAAAGAATTATAAACCAATCTCATTATTAAACAATGATTATAAGATATACACAAGAATCTTAGCAGAACAGCTTAAACAATATCTAATAAACTTTATAAAGGAAGACCAAGCAGGTTTTCTCCCTAAAGGGCAAATAAGAGACAATATTAGAACTGTTGTAAATATTGTAGAATACTATGAAAGACATCCAGAGAAGGAAGTTGCATTATTCTTTGCGGATGCAGAGAAAGCTTTTGATAATTTGAATTGGGACTTTGCAGTAATTGAGAAAATAAAGTTGGGGGAAAACTTTATAAGAACGATAAAAGCAATTTATACTGAACAACGTGCAAGGTTATATATAAATGCAGATCTTACAGAAGAAATGATAATCAGCAAAGGTACAAGGCAAGGTTGTCCGCTTTCACCATTGTTGTTTATAATGACTCTTAAAATCTTATTGAGGCAAATACAAGATGATCAAGAAACTGAAGGAATGAGAATTAAAGGATTTTCCTATAAATATAGAGCATTTGCAGATGATATAATGTTTATAAATGAAAATCCTATGCAAGTAACACCTTTGTTAGCCAAAATACAAGATTTTGGAGAATTGGCGGGACTTTATGTTAATAAAGAAAAGTCAAAAATGTTGTGTAAAAATATGCAAGTAAGTAAACAAAAGGAATTGCAGAGATTAACGGGATCTGAAGTTACCCCTAAAGTAAAATATTTGGGCGTGGAAATAACAATGACGAATATTGATCTGTTTAAAAACAATTATGAAAAGTTATGCCGTAAAATGGACGAAGATATGATAAAATGGAACAAGCTTAATTTGTCATTGCTTGGTAGAATAGCTGCAATTAAGATGAACATTTTGCCGAGAATAATGTATTTGTTTCAAACTATTCCAATTGTGAAAGACAGTAAACAATTTAATAAATGGCAAAGAAAGATTTCAGAATTTGTATGGACCGGGGAAAAACCAAGGATTAAAATGAAAGTTTTAACAGATGCTAAAGAAAGAGGAGGATTTCAACTACCAGATTTAAGATTATATCATGAAGCAGTTTATCTAGTGTGGATAAAAGAATGGGTGATGCTGTTGAATAAAAAACTTTTAACGTTGGAAGGTCATGGAAATAAATTCGTCTGGCACACTTATATGTACTATAGAAAGAAAAAGTTGGATGGGTTTTTTTCTATTATATAAGAAATAATCTACTAAATATTTGGATGAAGTACAAGAAATATGGCGATGAGAGAAAACCACTATGGATAGTGCCAGCAGAAGTAACAAGAATAACAGCTGTCATATAATCAATTACTAAAAATACAAAGCGGTAAATAGAATTGAAAACTGCTGAAGAGTTGAATAATAAATATGATTGGTTTCAAATGCAACAAATAAAAAGTTTGGTGGAAAGTGATGTTAAACTGAAGGAATAAGACGAGAACAAATCAATGTATTGAAAACATCAGAGCTTTATTGATATTTGAATGCATGGCATATAGATGACAACTGTATATGGACTTATTTTTAGATATTTGGAAACTTTTCTTATGTGTAGATCTGCCACCACTGTTATACTTTTGTCTCTCTATGTATCTTTTTTTCTTTTAAAAATTTTTATTTAGTTCCCGGGTTTTGAGGTTTTTTCCTCTTTCTGTTTTTTTCTCTGTTTTTAAAGAGAGAAATAAAATCATAATTTAAAAAGTGCAGGTGATAGAAGTTAGATACACATCCAAAATGACAGAAATAATAGAATTAGCACTAGTGCAGTAATGCTGCGTTATTCATGTGCTAATTGGGTATGAAATCACTTCTTAATTTTATTTTATTTTTGCCATTCTTTACCTATGCCATAATTCAGTATATACAGAGAAAGAAATGGAACCAAGTTGTATGAGGAAAGGTTGAAGGAGCTGGGTCTCCTCCTGGAGAGGAGACAACGGAGAGGTGATATGATCACCATCTTCAAGTACTTAAAAGGCTGCCATATAGAGGATGGTGCAGAATTGTTTTCTGTTGCTCCAGAAGGCAGGACCAGAACCGATGGGTTGAAATTAAATCAAAAGAGTTTCTGGATAAACATTAAAAAGAACTTCCTGCCAGTTACAGCTGCAGCATAGAGGGAACATTGGTCACAGGGAATGCATGTGTGTGTGGGAGGTATCTGTGAAGTTCCTGCATTGTGCAGGGGGTTGGACTAGATAACTCTGAAGGTTCCTTCCAACTCTATGTTTCTATACAGTAAAACCTGCGTTATCTGACACTTTCTTATCTGGACAACTCTAAGAACATAAGAGAATCCATGCTGGATCAGGCCAATGGCCCATCCAGTCCAACACTTTGTGTAAAAAAAACCCAGGTGCCATCAGGGCATCCATCAGTGAGGCCAGGAGACAAGAAGCCCTCCCACTGTTACCCCCCTAAGTACCAAGAATACAGACCAGCACTGCCCCAGACAGAGAGTTCCAACATTACGCTGTGGCTAATAACCACTGATGGACCTCACCATATGTTTATCCAGTCCCCACTTGGCTATGCTTGTAGCCGCCACTAGGGGTGTGCATTCAGTTTGGCCGAACCGTATATACAGCCGAATCAGCACTGATTCGGCTGTATACGGAATTGGCCGTAGCCGATTCCCATTGCCACCTATTATGCGGCAGCCAAATACGGCTCGCTGTATACTGCCGAATAGCTATTCGGAAGTATACGGCTGTCAATGGAAAAGGTGGGAAAGTAGCTTCTGCAGCCTCAGTGGAGCTCCTTGCCTACTTTCCCACCTTTAGTGGCCTCTTCCCACCTCTCCCATAGCCTCCCTGGGATCAGGGGGGGGAGGGGGAAGCGGAGCCCCAGCAGCCAATCCAAAGCATGCATTTGCAAAATGCATTGCAAATGCATGCTTTGCAGGGCTGTTGTGTAGCTGATGGCCCAGCCATCAGCTACATTGTTGTTATTTTGATCTTTTGCTTACTTGGGTATCCAAGTAAGCACTGTTGTCTTGCCAATCAGAGAGCAGTGCTATTTTTTGAAACTGCTCTCTGTAGGGCCAGAGAACCTTTTTAAGGAGTCTTCCTGGCTGGTCTCCTCCATTGCTGCGGTGTTGCTGTGTGTTGGTTGGTGTGAGAGATTGTGCTGCTGCTGGCTGGCCCTTGGCTTCAGTTGCTGCCTGCTGCTCTCTCACTCAGCCTTACCAGACTTCCCTGGAGTAGAGAAGACAAGGTAAGACAGTCTTGGGGTTCTTGTTTTTATTTTAGTTGGTAAAAGGACTTTTTAAGACTCAGAGTCCCTTTAATTATCCAGATTTGGGTGGTGGTGGGGTAGCTTATTTGGGGTTAGGGGGTTAGGGGTTTCTGCTTGGGGAGTGGGCCTGGGGTGGCGAGTTTTTGTCAATTTGCCCATATCTTAATTTAGTGAGAGGACTTTTAAAAGTGCAGTGTCCTTTTACTTCTCCTGATTTGGGTGGCTTGGATTTCTTGGGGTTAGGGTGAAGGGTGGTTTTTTTTGGGGGGGGGGAGTTCCTGTATTGTTAAAAGTTGAGTTTTTTTACTGTTCCAGTGTTTGATTTGTTGCTGCTGTGTTACTTTTCTCTTCAGGTTATTGGGAGGGGGGTGCTGTTTGGCCTAATTTTCATTGTTTAAAAGGCCACTTTTGTCCCCCTTTTCCTGGTTCTGGTTTTAGGGGTGGGGGTGTTGTTGTTGACTGATTTGGCCTAAGGTTTTCTTATTGGTGAAAGGCCACTTTTTAAACACTTGCTTGGCCTTTTTTCCTGTTGTCACTTTTCCTGGTTTGGGGGTGGGGGACTGGGGGTGGGGGTGTTGTTGACTGATTTGGCCTGAGTTTTCTTAGTGGTGAAAGGCCACTTTTTAAACACTTGAGTTGCTTGGCCTTTTGTGATTCTGCTGGTTTTGTTTTGGTTTTTTAAAATTACCTCTGGTTGGTGTGGGGGTTGGCGAGGGTGTGTGTGAGCTGGGTCACTTTCTTGTTGTTATAGAGTGATTTTTGGAATCTGAGTGTGCTCTCGGTTTGGCTAGGGCCACTAAATAGGCTGCCCCACTAATAAGGGTGTTTTTAGGGATTGTGTTTTTTTGAAATTTAAAACAAAATTAATCCAGTTTAGGGCTTTATCTCCTTTCACAATTCAAGTAGGCCAGATAGGGGTGCTTTAAAAAGATTTTAGGTTTCTCATAAAAGGCAGCGTAACTACTAGGCCACATCAGGCTCCCTTTTAAAGAGACTAGGGTTGCAGCAGCGGTGCATCTGGCTTTCAGCCACTGAAAGTCGGTGCATTCTTAGATTTCCATGGGGTAAACCACAGCTTCTCTCACGTTATAGGGGATACCTGATTTCTAGTTTGCAAGGAAATCAGGTTTGTCCCAGGATCTAGTTAGGAGAAGTTTAACTAGGAGGATATAACAAGGATTGCCTTCATCTCAAGGTAGCCTTTTAAAAACTGCAGCCAGGTAGAGGCAGGATCACCTAGTCTCCTAAACTTTACCAGAATACTACCCCAACCCAAAGAAGGACAGGTTAAGAACCAAAAAAACAAATAAACAAGCTTTGGGGGGGGGGTTAAAAAGAAGTCAGGGCACCTGTTGGTTCAGGGTACAGTGCAGTGAGTTAGGTTTGTAAAAAACCCCACTCTCAGTTCAGGTTCTGTGAGACTGGCCAAGGGTGACATGAGTGACAGGCAGCAGAAGAGGGGCCCTGGGGGCAAGGCCAAGGAAAAGACTAGAGGAGTGGAGGGGAGGGGGAGGACCCAGGTCTCCCCCCCCACACCTGTGCGTGGGGCCACTCCGCAGCCGCTTTCCAGCACTCCGACCTCTGGCCGGAGTGTGATGAAGAAGAAGGCCCGCCTTGGGCCCTTCATCGAGGTTGCTGCTGGGGCGCCCCCAGCAAAGGTGCCATTAGGTGCTAGCACTGCGCAGGGGTCTGCTGCTCGGGCAGTCTCTCCTCCAGCTGATGTCGCTCGGCCTCAGCAGCCGGAGGAGGGGCAGCAAGAGCAGCCCTCCTTGGAGATGAGCTTTGGGGACAGTTTTCTGTCCAAAACGATCACCCTAAGGAGGGTGCAGAGTGTCGTGCAGGAGCTGGAGGAGAAGCTGGTTGAGGAGGACCAGCCCCCTTCTTCGGATCCTTCGGGCACCAGCAGTCCTTCAGGGGATGGCCAGGAGGGGAGGCCGCATGGGGTGGAGGGGGAAGAGATGGAGACACACGAAATGCCTCCATCTCTGCCCACTTCCCCCCGGTGGCCAGCCCCTCCTGCCACCCCGAGACACGGTGTGTCTCCCCCGAGCACCTCAAAGGAGGTGGCTCCGGACACCCAACCTGCCAGTCAGTTTGGCATCAGTTCACCTCTGAAGTATGGAAGCATTTCCAACTTATGGAGGATCCACGTTATGCGCAGTGCAAGCTGTGCTGGGCCCCGATCAGTCGTGGGCAGAACCCTGCCCACCTGACTCAGGGGGGGGATGCGGAATCACCTGCGGAAGCACCACCCGGGAGTGCTTCTTAAGGGGGAGAAGCAGGCTGGTGCTGTGTTGTCCAAGCGGACAACAACACCATCCAGCCAGGAGGTCCGTCCCATTGCGACTACCTCTGCTCTCCAGGAGCGTTCCGTGGGAGAACAGGGATGCCAGGCATCTCTGCCTGAGATGTTTGGTAGGGGCACCTCTGTGCCAAGAGGGGGAATCAGGCACGGCAGGAGGGTGATCGCCTGGAACCTTGCCAGGTCGGTCGCCCATGGGCTTCCATTTTCAGTGGTCGAGAATCCTGGGGTGCGGGGGTTGCTGGAGTACCTGGCGCCCTGGTACAAAATTCCTGCTAGAACCACCCTTAGCAGGACCATTGTGCCAGCTGTTTTCAGGGCGACCAGATCTGTGGTGAAGGAGCATTTTTCCCGTGCTGCCGGGGGGACTGTTCATTTCACCTCAGATATCTGGACCTCCAAACATGCATTCGAGGGGTATCTTTCCCTGACTGCGCATTGGTGGCAACCCAGAGAGGTGGTTGGGGGCGGCAGTAGTGACAGGCAGGGTCAGGGCCGCCGGGCCGGCTATCGCTGGGCCTTGCTGCACGCCGAAGCAGTCGACGCGCCGCACACGGCGGACACTCTCGGAGCCATCCTCTCATGGCAGTTAGAGGGCTGGGTAGGCAGCGGGGACGTCACCATGGGCTTCGTGGTGACTGATGGTGACTCCAACATCAAGGTGGCTGTCCAACGCCAGGACCTAAAATGCCTTCCTTGCGTGGCCCACCTTCTCCACCTCGTGGTTAAGGACGCATTGAGACAGACAAAAAGCCAGGATCGTCTGTATCTAGCCGCGACCCATGAGTACCGACTTCTGCTCCAGAAGTGTCGGTACATCACGGGTCACTTCTCACACAGCAATACGGACTCATATCGGCTGCGTGAGAAACAGACACTGACAAGCGTGCCAGGGCACCGCCTGATTGGTGATGTCAGCACACACTGGAACTCCACCTGCGCCATGCTGGAGCGCATGGTGGAGCAGAGAGCAGCCCTGGATGCCTTTGTCTCTGAGACGAGGGTCTTTCGGGATGAGAACCGTCTCACCCAAGAGGATTGGGTGGTCATTTCTCAGACTGTGGAGGTTATTGGGCCCTTCAAGACCTACACAGAAATGCTCTCGTCTGACACGGCGAGCATCGCACTGGTCGTCCCCATGGTCCAGATGGCCTGTGAGGACCTGGCCTCGTTTCTAGTGCCAGCTCAAGGCCGTGCAGACGTTCTTCCAGTGGTGCGCGCCCTGGTTGATAGGCTGCAGGAAGGGCTTGAGGCCCGCTTTCAGACTTTCACCCAGGATAAGGTCTACATGATGGCGACCATGTTAGACCCGCGCCTTAAGGGCACAGTCGCCGAGTGGGCCAACGAGCTCGATCACTGGCGAGACGAGCTCTCCCAGAAGGTCGAGCGTACCAGAGTCAGTGGGGGCCCAGTGCCGGTAGTTGAGGAGGAGGGGGGTGGAAGCAGCTCATCTGCGACTTCTGCTGCTGTTGTTCATCCCCAGCCTCCCCAGCCACGCAGTGTTTCCCACCAGACTCACACCACGAGGAGTGCTGAGGTGACATTCATCAGGTGGGTCGTTGGCCCCTCTAGGAGCGATAGGGCACTGAGAGCGGAGACAGGTGCTGCAATGGTGAGGGACTATCTTTTTGAGCCCCTCGAGCCGCAGGAAGCGTCTCCTTTGGACTACTGGGTCACGAAGGAGGGGGTCTGGCCAGCCCTCTCCTCTGTGGCCAAGGCGTTCCTCTCCTGCCCACTGACGAGCGTGCAGAGCGAGCACGTCTTTTCACATATGGGCGACATTGTCTGCCCACATCGCAATCGCCTGCAACCCTGGACAGTTGAGCAGTTGGTCTTCCTGAAGGTCAACTTGCCAATGTTCGGCTCCCCGGACATGGACTTTGAGAGTGAATGAAGTGAGCACCTACTTGTGCCTGCATCCTCTCTTGGCCCGTGCTTGGAAGGTGGTTGTAAAATGCTCCTCCAATAAAAATTGTCTAGAGTCCAAAGACAGCCCAAAAACTCACTCACAAATTGATTGGCAGTGCATCCCACCCCCCATCCCTCCCCAAACCAAAAGTAAATGCTGGTTTAAAAACTGCAAAGCGATCCAAATTTTTCCAGTCCTCCATCCACACATGCCTAATAATACCGAAAAGGCCATTGCAGCCCCCAACTGTAACCGACAGCACCCACAGGCCCAGCCAGGATAACCCACCCAGTTTTTTTTCAGGGGCAGGAGAAAGAAAGAGGGAGGTGCCAGTGATGATGACAGGCAGCCAGCAGCCATACCAATGCTGAGGTCCCTCTAATGGGATGGTGATGCTGGTGTGTTACTGCTGAGCTGAGAGAGAAGGAATGGTTGCCTTCCTCTCACATAATCTGAGGCCCTCCCAGTGATCTTCCTCATTTGGGGTGCAATTCTGGCTCGCCTCCTCGTGGTGCACCCTGGGTAACACGAAAGAGCCGGGACCAGCCAACCATCCATCACTCAAGGTAAGTCAAAATGCTTCTTGCTTTGAGTTACAGAATGATGTGGAGCTAGGTGTGGTGGTCCACAACTTCTCTTGTTTGAGACTAGAGTTGTGTTGTTTGGGGCAGGGAAGCTGGCACCTGGGTGAGAGACCCAGAGCCAGCAGGCTTGTTGTGGTTGGCCAGCTCTCCCCGTGTTGTTTGGGGCAGGGCTGGAGAGCTGGCATCTGTAGACTGCATGTTCTGTGGCAGGGAAGCTGGCACCTGGGTGAGAGACCCAGAACCAGCAGGCTTGTTGTGGTTGGCCAGCTCTCCCCGTATTGTTTGGGGCAGGGCTGGAAAGCTGGCATCTGTAGATTGTGTGTTCTGTGGCAGGGAAGCTGGCACTTGGGTGAGAGACCCAGAACCAGCAGGCTTGTTGTGGTTGGCCAGCTCTCCCCGTGTTGTTTGGGGCAGGGCTGGAGAGCTGGCATCTGTAGATTGTGTGTTCTGTGGCAGGGAAGCTGGCACCTGGGTGAGAGACCCAGAACCAGCAGGCTTGTTATGGTTGGCCAGCTCTCCCCGTGTTGTTTGGGGCAGGGCTGGAGAGCTGGCATCTGTAGATTGTGTGTTCTGTGGCAGGGAAGCTGGCACCTGGGTGAGAGACCCAGAACCAGCAGGCTTGTTGTGGTTGGCCAGCTCTCCCCGTGTTGTTTGGGGCAGGGCTGGAGAGCTGGCATCTGGGTTTGCTGCAGCCAGGTCTGCCTCAAACCCCCTGTCCCCCTCCCAGTAGCCTCTAATTATGCCCTATGTTGCCATTGATGTCAATGGCCCATAGGGTATAATGATGGAATAGGGGCACCCTCTTTGGGTGCCCCTGGAATGGGATCCCCTGGTCCAATCTTTTTGGGACTTGGGTGGGTTGGAGGGGAGAGTCCCCTGCAAATTTGGGGGCTCTCCCTCAAACCCCCTCCCCTCCAGGCGGCTTCAAATATACCCTATTTGCCATTGATTTCAATGGCCCATAGGGTATAATAGGGCCATATATTCGGAAATAGCCGCGCATCTATGGTATATGCGCTATTCCGAATGCGGTATTCGGCAGTATACGGGGATTCCGAATTTTTCCCCCCGTATACTTCTGAATCCATGTAATGCCGATTTTTTTTTTTGCACACCCCTAGCCGCCACCACCCCCTGTGGCAGTGAATTCCATGTGTTAATCACCCTTTGGGTGAAGAAGTACTTCCTTTTATCCATTCTAACCTGACTGCTCAGCAATTTCATTGAGTGTCCATGAGTTCTTGTATTGTGAGAAATGGAGAAAAGTACTTCTTTCTCTACCTTCTCTTTTCTATGCATAATCTTGTAAACCTCTATCGACATTTCTTCAAGCTAAAGAGCCCCAAGTGTTTTAACCTTTCTTCACTGGGAAAGTGTTCCAACCCTTTAATCATTCTAGTTGCCCTTTTCTGGACTTTTCCCAATGCAATTAACTCTGTTAATTGGCCCTTTCTGCAGCTAGCAATATGACTCAAGAGTGGAAAGCCTATCCCTGGACTTACCGGTTGCTATGGGGAGGAAAAGGAAGATATACTTACTCTCTGAGCAGCAAACCTGGACTGTTTGCTTTATTGCTTGACACCTACCAATGACTCTTTAGGTCTCTAACAGTAGTTTCTAACCACATCAGATCAGGGATCTCTGCATTCTTCAGAGATAACTCCATATTCAACTTTGTATAGAAATTTTCCTCTCACTAGAAGATCTTTCTGCTTTGGCTCAAATGGGAGTCTCCATTTAACTACACACTCGTCCTTGCCAACTTTCCCCAGTTCTCCTGTCTGTTGTTAAACTGCTCTCAGTCAAGGCTGAATTCTAAATGAATTCTCCTCCTCAGCATTCAGCTCTAAGGTCTCTCTCTGCTAAGCTAATCCTGACTAATCAGACTGCTAGGAGCAGACTGTCACTCAAGGCACTCTGGTTCTGTGAAGAATTAACCCTTCACATTCCTTCAGCTGTTTGTACAGTACTTCTACACTTCTAGAAAGTGCAGTCATAGGAAATGTCCCATTCTCTTTAAGTGTTGGATGACCAAGAATGTATACTATATATATACTATATATAAAAGACAATATAATGCCTAATACCTTGACGCAGCAGTCTTCTGTTTCTCAGAGATGGAATCTGACCAAGTAACAAGCACAGACTGAGAGGACATAACTCGAACAGTGATGTCTTTTGCCTCTTCCTGCTCCTCCTCCTCCTCTGAAATAAAACAATAACAATGATTCAGTAAGGAGAATTATGAGCATATCTAATCTTGCATATGATCCAGTATTGACAGATTACTTAAATGGTACTTAGAAAAGGGCACTTAGCTCAACATGTGATGCTACATAGTGAAGAGGTTGCATACCATTGTCTGTGAATGAAATAACCACAAGGCTTGCTGTCTGCAGAACCTGTTGACTAATCCAATCTGTTCTATCAGTAACTGTAATACAGGCATTGAAATTTATAATAATAATATTTTCGTTGCCTTAGGATATTCGACTGCCAATTCCAAAATGTAATTTTTCAAATTATATCAACAGTTTTTCATAATAAAAGGGTGAAACACAAGGAGGTACGTAGACATGAACTAACAAAATTGCCCCTTCTTCACAAATCAAAATTTATGCCATTGCCCAAAAGCATAAAGGTTGCAATAACATTACAGTTTATTTTATTATTTATTCATTGTCTCATATTTATATGCCACCCTTTCCATATGGGCTCAGGGTGCGTAACATCAGTTTACAGACTATCAAATAGGCCAAGCCACCATTCAAGCCACCCTCTATTTTTTGAGGGGGCAGCATTAAGAGTATGAAAGATATCAGTTTAAATCAAATCAACAATCAACCAAGTTTTTTGGACACATTTCATGACTTTTTACAAATAGTATAAAAAAGGGTTCTGAATTTTGTTTGTCCAACCTGTCAAATTCCAAGAGATACAATTTAAATGTTGCTTCTTATTTTTTAATCATCAGTTTGAAGAGTTCATACGTGATTCTTGATTTAAGACGTGGTCTAATACAGTTTCCTATGCTTCCTGCTAATAATGTCCATTGTGTCATGCTGAACCTTGCTTGAGAAGAGTTTAATAAGTTGTTGCAGTCCCAATAAATCTATGATCTCCAACAAATCATATCTTGATGATTCAACTGTATTTGGTTTGGGGTTTTTTATTTGAGTTCTCATGCTAGGTAGTCCTTTGAGCTCTTGGGGACTGTTGTTAATTTTATCCAATAATTATCATTTATTTCAATACCTTCTGTTAGTGAGTCACAGTTCTCAGGTTCAAGATTGAGATTATATTTTCTTTCACCATAAACTCTTGATTGTGACATACTAAGGGTTACTACAGAATTATGTTTTAATGTCCCTTGGAGAAATATACTGAGTGACTCAGTTCTTTCATGTAAATTAGGTAAAGATTCCTTGAGGTAATTTAAAGTAGAATCAATACTCTGTTGTTTCTTTGGATGTGAAGATAAGGATGAAGCTTTAATTGAAATAGAAGGAGGGAACTGCATTGAACTCTGGATTAATCTCTCCTTTTTACTTAATAAATCAGAAGTGAGGCAATGTTGTTGTGCTCTTATCAGCTTTGGAGGTTATCGTTGAAGATTTAGTGAGGTCTCTATTTAGAGGGGTTACTCCAAGATCATGAATAGCAATCGTTTTATCACTGTAGGTTGATAGGTGTGGATGAACAACCTCGTTAACAAAGACTCTTATCCTCTGTACCTTTTAAAGAAGACAAAGAGCTCAAAACCTCCTGAGTATGGGCACCAAAATTGTGACTGAGTTGTTTAAGTTGAAAGGAAATATGATTCAATTCCTGGGAAATCCACACAACTGTCTCACCAGTAAGGAGACAATGATATCCTATTCATCTCAGTAAAATGTCTGTTGAAAGTTTAATTGATATTCCCTACTCTCACATGGGTGGTTTGGCTCAACTTCCTCTGGTAATTTAGAAGAATCAGGAGGAACCCAGAAATGGTAGCTCAGGGTTGACTGAGGAGATATATTCAGCTCTATTTCTAAGTTTAAAAAAGCAGAGCAGAGAAAGCAGGTATTTCACATACAGTGTTCTTGAACAATATCAAGTCATCAATTGTTTAATACTCTTCGCCAGTGAACATGAAGCTGAGTTCATCTTCCTTCAGTTTTTTCCTTCCCATCTTATAACAGTTTGTAAATTAACAAACTTCCAGACAAAATTAAGGTTCAACCATCTAATGAAAGTTTGAAAGAGTATTAGACCATATTAATCAGGGAAGTGACCCAGCTGGTTGGAGGAAGGTGCTGGTAGCTGGAACAGAATTGCTGGTGAGGTGAGGGTTAATTTTGCTTTTCCTAAACTGCTGGGGAGCATTAACTGAGGTTGCTGAGGGAGAAAACTGTGTGAGGGTTCCTGTGTGACAGAACTGTGTGAGTGCTTGGAGCCTGCTGGAGAGGGGTTTCTGATTGCTTCTGGGTACCATTTGTCTAGTTTGTTGTTGAGAGAGAAAGGCCTGTTCGCCTGGGGGTAGTTGCTGGCCGCACCCTCTACTGTTGCTCTGGCTGTTGAGTCAGAGGCTCTGAGCCTTTAAATTGCAAGACTCCTCCTCACCACAGGCGTGAGACAAAAAGCTCTTGCTCTGTGGCTCTTAACCTGAAGGTTCTGTGGGAAAGTGATCAAGTAGTCTCAAGAGGCAGTTTGGCAGCAGAGTTTTCAGGGAAGTCAAGATAAACAGAACTAATTCTGAACTGGACTGTAGCAGCATGGCTGGTGAGGGAGCTGAGACAGTGATGTGTAAAGTCTGCAGGATGTTTGTATTCTTACCTGAGGGTAACAGTGATTACACTTGCAGCAAGTGTAAGTTGGCAGTCCTACTGGAGGAGAAGATATGGGGACTTAAGGCATGCTTGTCCATGCTGCAGTGTATAAGGGAAGGTGAGGATTTCATGGATAGAACACATGAAGTGCTCTTGAGAGGACAACAGGAGGAAGGGGAAAAGGTATCTCAGCAAATGGAGAGAAACTCAACACAGGGGGAGGGTGCGTGGAAAAATGTAACCTGCAGGAGCATGAAAATCAGGAGACATTCTGAGCCTCTGCTGCTAAGCAATCAACTCCAGGATCTTCCTGCAGATACTATTCTGAACCACTAGAACAAGAGCTACTTCCCCAGCCTCCACGAAGCTTGAAAGAAGTTTCTCAAGACCCCATGGATGAGAAGTCTTGAGCTTCTGCTCCCCAGTATAGCAAAAGGCATGTGCTGTTTATTGGAGATTCCCTACTCAGAGGGGTAGAGCCCAAAATGTGCCAACCAGACTTGTTGTCTCAAGAGGTATGCTGTCTACTGGGTGCACACATCTGAGATGTAACAGAAAGGGTAGGAAGACTCATCCTAGGTAACACTAATTTACAGCTATGTAAGGAAATAAAAACCTCAGGGTGCACAAAACATGGATTCCGATGTCTCTACACTAATGCACAGAGTATGAGAAACAAGCAGGAGAAACTGGAAGTCCTAATACAGGAAAAGGACTATGACTTAATAGGCATTACTGAAACTTGGTGGGATGACACTCACAACTGGAATATTAGGATTCAGGGGACAACAAATTTAAAAGGGACAAACAAATAAGGAATGGTGGAGGCATAGCAGTATATGTAAAGTAGGTATATACTTGTGAGGATATACGTGAATCTAAGCAGGGCAGTTCAGTTGAGAGTCTATGCATAAAAATAAAAGGAGTAAGAAATAACAATGATATTACAGTGGGGGTCTGAGCCTCTGTCCATTATTTTTGAGAATTCTTGGAAATGCCAAAAAATTGGTGAGGGCGAACACTGTCCCCATCTTCAAGAAGGGGAAAAAGGAGAATCTGAATAGCTGACCCATCAGCTTGACATCTATACCTGGAAAAGTTTTAGAACAAATGGTCACACAGTCAGTTCTGCAATATTTAGAAAAGATCGCTGTGATTACTAAGAGCCAGCATGGGTTTCTCAAGAACAAATCATGTCAGACTAACCTGATCTCCTGCTAGATCTGGGGAACGCTGTACACATAGGTTTACCTTGATTTCAGTAAGGCTTTTGATGAGGTTCCACATACTAATCTTGTTGACAAGTTGGTAAAATATGGTTTGGATCCTGTTTTTGTTAGGTGGATCTGTAACTGGTTGACAGATTGCATCCAAAGAGTGCTTGTGAATTGTTTCTCATCCTCTTGGCTAAGTGTGACCAGCGGAGTGCCTCAAGGATCTGTCCTGGAACCTATTTTGCTCAACATCTTTATAAATGATTTGGATGAAGGAATAGAGGGAATGCTTATTAAATTTGCAGATATTGCTAAATTGGGAGGGGTCACAAATACAGTAGAAGACACAGACAGGATACAGGATGATCCAGACAGGCTGGAAAACTGGGCTAATTAATTAATTTTAACGGGATTAAAGGTAAACTTCTGCATTTAGGTAGGAAAAACCCAATGCAAAATTATAGGATGGGGGAGACTCATCTTGGCATTAGTATGTGTGAAAAGGATCTAGGGGTCTTAGCAGACCATACACTGAACGTGAGTCAGCAGTTTGATGCAGTAGCTAAAAAGGCCAATGCAATTTGGGGCTCTATCAATAGAAGTATAATGTCCAGATCACATGAAGTGATGGTATCCTTTAGTCTGCTCTGGTTAGACCTCAACTAGAGTACTGTGTTCCAAACTGGAACATATCCAGAGATGGGCAACGAAGATGGTGAAGAGTCTGCAGACCAAGTCCTATGAGGAAAGGTTGGAGGAGCTGAGTATGTTTAGCCTGGAGAGATGACTGAGATGTGATATGATATGATCACCATCTTCAAGTATTTGAAAGGTTGCCATATAGAGGATGGTGAATTGTTTTCTGTTGCCCCAGAAGGTAGGACTATGGGTTGAAATTAAATCAAACGAGTTTCCAGCTCAACATTAAGAAGAACTTCCTGACAGTTAGAGCAGTTCCTCAGTGGAACAGGCTTCATTGGGAGGTGGTAGACTCTCCTTCCTTGGAGGTTTTTAAGCAAAGGCCATCCGACAGCGATGCGGATCCTGTGAATTTAGGGGGAGGTATTTGTAAATTCCCTGCATTTTGCAGGGGGTTGGACTAGATGACTCTGGAGATCCCTTCCAATTATAAGATTCTATGACCAATATCTCCTGGTGATGCCCAGCCTAAAAGATACCTGTTTAGCCTCAACAAGACTCAGGGCTTTTTCAGCCCTTACATCAGCCTGGTAGAATACTTTCCCAACTGAGATCACTTAATAATACAGTTCCATAGGGCTTATTCTGCCAGGCCTATAGTTGAGGCAGTGGAATTCTATCTGCATTGGCCTCCCCTGTCCTATTCTCCCCTGCTCTACTTTATACTATTCTGGACTGTGTTGTTGTTGTTTTGCTACCCACTTAAAAAAAAACCTTTACCATCTTACACTCTTAAAGCTTTCTGGGAGAAACTATCAATCTGTGCTACAGGATTACCATCTAATGGTATAGTTGTTTTAGGGTTATCAGGTCCCCTCGCCGGTTCTGTGGGGAGGATTTGGGGGGCATTCCAAGAATGGGCGGGGATGTCACAAAATGTCCCCAATGTTATGGCATCACCAAAAAGTGACATCACATCTGAGATGTTATGTGGGGGACTCTCTGGTTTGGGGGCAAACTGTATGGTTAAATTGGGCTTAAACCATAGTTTGCTAAAAAAACAACAACAACAGAGCATCCCCCCATGTGATGTCCCTGACATTATGACATCACTTCTGGGTGATGTCACTGTATCCTGGACTTTAGGGGAGGGGCTTCCCCCACCAGCCAGCTGGTCTGCGGTAGGGAGAAGCCCTCAAAACCAGGGGATCCCCTGCTGAGACCTGGGGGCTTGCAACCTTAAGTTGTTTGATATTATATGGTTTTTAAATTATTGATATATATATATTTTAGCTGAATTTATATTATTTATCTTATTGTCTCTTGTAACCCACCCTGAACTTGCTGTGCAGAGGAAGGAGAGCTTCTTCTACTAGAACTCAGGATGGAGGCTACAGCTTCATTTGTCACTGTCTGTTCCATTTCCAGCACTAACCAAGATATCATGACATGCAAATCTTCCTGTTTAAACAACTGAATGCTCCAAACTCTTGGAACCTAGATTCTCACTAGTCCTCCTCCTAATGTAATCCTATCATTTAAAAAAAGCAAAGCAATTCTACATATTTTGAATACAATTAAAAAGTATAACCCAGACACAGCTTAAGTCACTTGTAATGTTAGATTATATATAATAATGTAACTAGTTACAGCTAGGTTTCCTGTGTTATTTATTTGTAAATTAAGCCTTTTTTTCACTCTGAGTCTCAGCTTAGATATGAAGCAATAATGTGCAAGGAATCACAGTAACACACATAACATGCAGTTCTCTCAATGAGGAATAACCCATAGCTTTTCCTGTTCTTTTTTTTCCCTAATAAAAACCTGTCAGACAAATGTCATTAATCCTGTGTCCCTCAGAATTCTTCAAAGAAGAAACCTTCAAAACTGTCTTATTTCTTGCTTCTGGTGAATTCCATGGTAATGTGAGAGTGCTAAATTCCCCACCACTCCAAAATATTGCTAGTTTTACTAAAACTCTATTGACCTCTTGATAATTCCTAGATATTTTGACTGTGGAGGAGCTCCCAAGTTGCTTCAGGCATAATTTTCCTGGCAATGATTTCTTTCTGCTTCCCACCCACATTCCAGGGGTTTAGAGATGATAACAATGCTAATAGAAATAGAATACAACAGACAGGAATTCAGCCAGGATGGTGTGCTGTAGCAATTCCTTCACAGATATGAATAGTTAAGTAAGACTTTAGTTCTGCTTAATGCTTTCCTGTGTCAGTCACTCTGTCATTTAACAGGAAAGAGCAGGGGTTCTTGCCTCTCTTGCAAGGAGCAAGAGAGCCAATGGAAAATCTGCATTGATTTCAAGTAGCCATGCTGTATTTAAAAAGTAAAATGAATTGTATAAAATAGAACACTGGTGTTGATCATGTGTCCTGCAAGCATATTGAGGCAGGTACTAAGATGACAAAGTAACATTTAGGCATAGCTAAATGGCAATGTTTTTCATAATCATATATGTCATTTCAAGTTTCTGACTTCCCCAGTTCAGACTTGGATCCATGCTGGCACCCACCAAAATACAGAAGGCTTTCCCTGGGGCATCTCCCTCACCACCATTTTAGACTACATGACCACAAATATAGCAACATCCTATTCAGATGGGCTCCAAAAAGAAAATGAAGTGTTATCATGTATAGACACTGCTCTAACATTTGCATGTAATATGGGGGGTGGGGGGAGCAGTAGGCTAACATTGTCAGTGCCATGCAGCAAACACAGAACCAAGATATCATGACATGCAAATCTTCCTGTTTAAACAACTGAATGCTCCAAACTCTTGGAACCTAGATTCTCACTAGTCCTCCTCCTAATGTAATCCTATCATTTAAAAAAAGCAAAGCCATTCTGCATATTTTGAATACAATTAAAAAGTACAACCCAGACACAGCTTAAATCACTTGTAATGTTAGATTATATATAATAATGTTAGATTATTTATATATAATGTTATATATAAACAAATTAGATACCCTATTCTAACTTGCACTAATACTGTTTCATAAAACATTATTAGGAATGCTGTTTTTATGCTCTGACTTCTAGAATATACCTGCAACTTTTCTTTTGGTTAAAGCTGCCCGATATGCTGGTTGACTCAGTGCCTGGGAAGTCCTTGATGGCAGTGAAACCACATACACAGATTCAGATGCTGTACACAATAGGAAAAAATACATAATACTATTATCATTATTACAACAACAGTTTGAAAGATGTCTGTTTTCAAGCAGAATCTTTGATTGATGTGGTGGGAACATTCAATTCACTGAAATGTAGTTTGTTGTCAACTAACTAGTCAACTAATTAGTAAGATTAATTTGAAATATCTAAAGCAAACATTCCTAATGTGGATCTGGATTCAGATTCCACTATTCATACCATGATATCTGTATTTGTAATTCACACTTAGAATGTAATCATATGCAATTTTTTTATTATGTATGTGTGCAGCAGTATGTGCAACTCAATTGCATATTTTTCAACAACTGACTTGTAAAACAGAACTTATCCAAAGACAAATTTTAAAAGTTTATTTTTAAAAAAACTAACCACCTTTCCCTCTCCAAACTAGTTGTAAAGGTTATTTCCCCATTCCCCCACCAGAATAATATAGCTGTGAACTTTTCAAATCAGGAAAATTCACAATACATGGGGTTTATTTTTAATATATGAAGCTGTATCGTATTACAGCTGACCAATGGTACCTCTAGTCCAGTAATGTCTGCTCTGAATGGTACCAGCTCTCCAATGCCTCAAGCAGAGGAAAGGGTATTTTCCAGACCTGCTAACTGAAGGCAGATTCACATGATACAAAGTCCTTAAGGCCATAGTGAGAATTTTGTTACACATGTATATCAAGAGTCCTGAGCTCCTGGGCATATAGGAGCTGAACACAACTGCAGCATGCAGAAAAAAGGGCCTCAGACTTATCCAGCACTGTTTTTGCAAACTGAAATGGCTCAATGAAATGCTTTTTGGTCTCTGTTTTCCCAGGGCCATTTCAGACAGGGATGGCACTGGGGCTTTTGCTGCCCCAGGCAAAACCTTGCCCCCCACCCTACCCCTGACTGCCACCGCGCACCGCCCACCTCGGCTTCACTCAGGCTCGGAGGAGTGCTATAACACTTGTGTACCGCACTCCTTGCAAGGAATGTGATATGCAAACACCAGCCCTGGCTCCACTCAGGCTTCCCACTCGGGGTCAGGGGAGCACCACAACACTTGTGTACCATGCTTCTTGCAAAGAGTATGCTATGCAAGCCCCGCATTGCAGGAAGCCTGGTTGGGGGAGAGCTACGACGCTTGTGTACCATGCTCCTTACAAGGAGCGTGCAGCACAAGTGCTGCCCCCGGCCCCAGTCAGGCTTCCTGCATCGCAGGAAACCTGATTAGGGTTGAGGGAGCACTATGAAACTTGCATACTGCGCTCCTTGCAAGGAGCGCACTATGCAAGCGCCGGCCCTGGTTCTGCTCATGCTTCCCTGGCTCTTCTCACGCTTCCCAGGTTGTGGGAAGCCTGAATGGGGTTGGGAGCATCACCCAGGCAGGGTGGCAGCTCAGGTGGTCGCCTACCCCATCTATTCCCATGCGCCAACTCTGATTTCAGTTCATGTAACATCCCTGACAGAGAAGTTGAAACCCCTTCTCAACACACAGACACAATTGATATTTGCCCCCCACCTTCCGAGGAGGCATAGAACTCCCAATGCACATGTGATACAAAGTCTAAATGGCATTCATGAGGAGTTTGTATTGTGTTAGTAGGCCCTATGATCCATATATCAGGAGATGGCAGGGCTTTGCCAATCAGATAATTGGTGGCAGATCAGAGGTAGAGTTACCAGATCCAGATTGGAAACTCCTGGAAATCTGGGGATAGACCCTGGAGAGGACAGAGACCCCAGTAGGGTATAACACTGGTAAATCCAGCCTACAAAGCACCCATTTTCTCCAGGGGAATTTATTTCTGTAGTCCAGGGCTGAGCTGTAATTCTAGGGAATCCTGGAGGCAGTCATCTGTATCAGATATGGCAATTTAAGTTTGTATAAAGACAGGAAGCCTGAATTTGAACAATGGTGTCATGTACAACCGTATCCACTCAATTTTCACTGTGTTATTTATAATCCAGTTGATTCTTTAGCCATTACACACTTTACACAGGAGAAGATGTTTCACAGCACACCACATTTCAAAAAGTGCTGGTTCCACCCCCCAACAATATTAAGAAAATTGTCATACAGTTACAGAAGGCAATTAACAATCACTAATCTACAATGTAATATCAAATAACAATAAAGAGAGAGGGGGAGAGAGATTTGACTTGGTTTGGATTACTCAGGTAGTTGTTAAAGGTGACTGAATTTTCAGACTATGGAAACTTTAGGGAGAGCATTCTGTAACATATTACGGGCTTTTCTACAGGATAAGAAAGATGGGGGAATGCTTTTCAAGGCAAGTCTAGGGTGGGGTGGGGTATTAATCACTACCTATAAATTGCTCATCAGTTCCTATAATTGCTTTCTTGGCAGCATTTAAAAAGTACAGTCAAGCCCTTGGTATAAGCATTTTGGCTGATTTCATTTCATTCAGTAATTTGTTTTAATGGTTGAAACTAACTATGGAACAAAATTACTAAGAAAAAGGAATGTAGACGATTCCTTACTACAAAATAATATAAAAATGTCTCTGTGGATGAAATAAAATGTATGACTTAATTATCACAAAAATGTAACTTACCCAGTTTTTTCATCTCATTATTTCGTTCTTCTTTTGGCAATGGGATATAACTCATCTTTCTTTTGCTTTCTCCGTATGCTGAACGATAACCTGGATATCTACGTGGGCTTCTTAGACTTGAAGAATGGGGCAGCCTCCACCGTATGGATGACCTATGAGGTGATGACTGGGTATGTATTCTCAAAGATCTGCTTGGCACTTTCTTCTCTTAAGAAAATGTAAAACACAGAGATACACAAAATAAAGAGTTACTTTTAAGTTTTCTTCATGTGGTGGTGTTGGTTAAAAATTCAACAATGGAAGCAAATTTCTGAAATTATGCACTCATTAACTGAGCAGCAAAAACTGACAAGAGACCGTGGTTCTGAATTGAAGACAGAGGAATTTATAATAGAGGAAATGAAAGGCACAGTCTCATGCACACAGAAACATCATGTAATCATTAGAATGTGTTAGTGTGCTAGTCCTAGAGACCCCTTAGTCTACACCAGTCACAAAGAAAGTTGCAGGCCTAAGAAAGAGCAGATTGATGCATGTAGGGTTCGTCGGTGAGAGAAATATGCTTCAGAGGTGCTCTCTTCTTGTCATCCTGAAGATTCAAAATAGATTCAAAGTCTGAATGCTGCAAGTCCAAACTCAAATTAATTCCCTTCCCAGAGGATTTTTTCAAATGTAATCATAATTAAAATAAAGAACAACTGAATATAGTTCTAAGGCTTGCATTAGTGGAAGTCACATTACTTCTGGTCGGCAGCGATCTGATCTCTACTGTAGTCTGTTCCAGTTTTTAAAAAATCACTTTGCCACCAGCCTTATATTTAAGCTCAAAGTAAAGCATTTCTTCATGTGGATCTCCTTATTTAAAGAAATCAAGGCAAGTCTAAAAATATATATATAATACACATAATATAATTTATAAAGTAGTTTTGAGAGATCTAATAACACAGTTTTCTTCTCTCCATTTTCAAGTGGGATGGTGTGAAATGTTCAGAGCAACAATATACTTCAAGGCTTCCAACCAGAAATGCTTCCTTCCTATCCTTTCCCATTCACAACTTTATGAACAAAAACAAATTACATTATAACAAGTGCATCACTAGATTATCTATCTATTCTTCCAATTCACTATTATTTCTGTGCAAAATGAAGTCAATGAAAACTTCCACATCTCTGGTAGTTCAAATCATGTAAGCTAAATATGCATTATTTTGTTGTCATATTTATTTATCTACAAAAATTAAATATCGTTCTATCCTTACAATAGCTGTCAAGGCAGCTAACAATTTAAAACTTACTTAATAACAATTTAAAACTTACTTAAAACCCCCAAAATAACCCCCCTTCCAAACATCTCATTAAATCAACTTTTAAAAGAGTTTTTTAAAAAAGAACTAAAATACATGTCAAAGTCAAAATATGTACAAAACAATAAATATTGGTTAGGAAGGAGAGATTATTAAGGGAATGCCAAACAAAACAGAAAACCATTAGGGTTTGTAGAATCTTTCGGGATCAAGTGCCGTGTTCTACTGGAGAAAGTTTTCCTTCCAGACGTTTCGTTCTCAGCTACGGAGAACATCCTCAGTGGCGTTGCAGCCGGAGCAGGCGCCCAAGAAGGTCTGAGCGCCTGCTCCAGCTGCAACGCCACTGAGGATGTTCTCCGCAGCTGAGAACGAAACGTCTGGAAGGAAAACTTTCTCCAGTAGAACACGGCACTTGATCCCGAAAGATTCTACAAACCCTAATGATGTTACCAGCCGTGAAAACCTGAAATCTTTGATAAAACAGAAAACTCTTACCCATCAGTGGAATATGACAACAGAAGAAGATAGATGAATTTTCCTGCAGAGAGAGTTCTAATTTTTTGGTGCCATGATCAAGAAGGCCCTCTCCTGGATTGCTATCTGCCTAATCTCAAAAGGCAGGGACACTCAAAGCAGGGCTTCTGAAGATGAACGTAATGGTTGGGCAGGTTTGTAGGGTTGCCAATCCCCAGTTGGGTAGCAAAGAAATAAGCATAAAGCTTCCGTGATTACCAGCCTCAATCAAATGCCACAAATAACAATATTATCAAAACGACTATATTGTGAACCAGACTATAAGCAAAATCAATGCAAAAAATTATACAAATTGGAACATCACCAAACAACCATAGAATATAAAGTCCAACTTTAGAGCAGTCCAATGCTGTATTCTTAGTCAAAAAGTCCGATAATATATTGATGAAGATTGATGTCACGTTTAGTCCAACTTTAAATTCATAATTCATAAGGCAGCCAGCAGTCCAGTCATTCCAACAAGGATGCACTAATGCCTTGTTTCACTATTGCTTCTTCAAGCTTCAAAAATCCATTTCAGATACAAGGGTGTGAACTCCACAACAATACAAGTCTCTTCAAGCAAATCAATGCATTGATTTGCTTGAATAGAGCAGTGTTCTGTAAGTTTTTTAGTTCTCTTATATAGTCTAACATAGACTCTCCTTTTATCAGTCGTTTATGGAATTTAAAATGTTCCACAATGACACTAGGTTTAGGAGTTTAATGTTCAGTTAAAACCTTCTGTGAATCTGGTAAACATTTGTCTTTAGGTTTCTCAGGATGCAGCAGGCCTTGCAAGAGTGCATAGGTTTTGCCATTTTGAGAAATGTTGCTTTCTGTTTAGCTGCATCTGTGATATCATTGGCCAGGAAACAGTGGTCCAGTCTTTCAATATATTGCTGCCAATCCTCCTCTTCCTGATTAAATTCCCCAATTTTGCCATACGAGGCCATAATTTGTACCTTCGTCACCAATTCTGTGAACTCACAGTGGTTATGAAATAAATTGCTGTACTCACATGGGTAGCTGAATGTAACACAACTGCTTTATTGCAACCAACTTCAGACTAACACAGAAACTGAAACTAAGAAAAAGAGAACAGTCTGGAAAGGAGTAGGTTTACCCCCAAAATCCATAATCAGGTTAACTCTTTACTATCCATTTTACTACACAAATGACCTAAACAACTATTGCCTAGTGGCTAATATCACATAATGTCTTTCTGGAAATGTTGGCTGGACTGGGAAAGCTGGCACTATACTTTAGTGCTTCCATTTTATTTGATCCAGAGGAATTAGCAGTGGTAGTCTGTTGCTGCAAAATAGTAAAGAATCCAGTAGCACTTTTAAGACTAATATATTTTATTGTAGCATAAGCTTTTGAGAAACACAGTTCCTTTGTCAGAAGAGAATTGCGTTTCTTGAAAGCTTATGCTACATTTGTTAGTCCTAATGGTGCTACTGGATTCTACTCTTCTTTGACCAACTGATTCTAGATGGTGGTGCTGGGGGACTGCAGCTTGACCCCATGGCATTTATGCTATAGGATCTGGCAGATTCCATCTTGTCTTTCATGCTATTTTACATCTACATGAAACCTCTGACAGAGGTCATCATGGGATCTGAAGTGGATGTCACTGATATGCAGATGAAGCCCAGCTCTATTTCTTCTTAACACCTAAGTCAGGTGGGTCTGTGGAAGTCCTGAATAGGTGTTTGGAGAAGGTAATGGGATTAATGGGGGCCAACAGAGTGAAGCTCAGTCCGGAGAAGACTGAGGTGTTGCAAGTCAATGGAGAAGCTACTTGGGGATTATGGAGACAGCTTGTCTTAGACAGGGTTGCATTCCCCCTGAAGGAGCAGGTTTATAGGCTGGGGTTGCTCACTACTGGATGGCCTATGGTTGGAAACATGTAGCACTTTTTATTGGCTCCAGCTGGTATGCCAACTGTGGCCGTGTCATTGCTTGCATAAATGCTCATATAGCAGGGTATTGCTTTCAGTGATTTAATGAAGTTTGGCTCAAGTTACATGTGCCCATTCCTTCTAGCCCTTAGTGTCCACAACCAAACCTTTGCTGGCTTCCCGAACATTAGGAGATTCTGACTTGAGGGTTGGCTGTCTCCCTTCCTTGGCCTCAGTGGAAATCGGCCCTCTTCCCAGTCAACTTCTCCAGCCCCTCCAGAGAACTTTTCCTGAAGGTGGTATCCTTTCTCCTCCATTTGTCTTTCTCCCTTTCCCCCATCAACCTCCATGTCCTTTCTCAATTCTTCTCCCCATCATCTCTGCCCTGTCCCTTCTTCAAGCCATCATGTGCCTCTCACCCTCCGTCACCCTCTGTCACAGGCCATTCCTCAAAAAGTGTGGTCTGACCACAGCAATCCCTGCTCTGATCACATCCAAGTTTAAAACAGTTCAGAAACTTCAAGATGTGACAGCCAGGCTACTGTCAGGGGTTGGTTACAGGGACTGGCCAAAAGGTTTGCACTGTTGACCCATCTGTTTTGGGATACAATTCAAAGTGCTGGTTCTTACCTTTAAGGTCCTAAATGGCTTAGGCCCATGGTACCTGAAGAACCATCTCCTCCCATCAAGCCTCACTCTCAGTACCCCCACCTCCAGAGATTAGGTTGGTGGTGCCCAGAGACAGGGCATTTTCTATGGTGGCACCACGCTTTACCTGCTATGGCAGGACAAAAAAAATGAATATAGGGTTTTATCTTACTATTTTTAATAGCCTACTTCTATATTTCGGATAGTTTTTATACTGCTTATGTTCAATGGCTTGTTTTTAATATTGTGATGTGGTTTTAATTGTCAGCTGCCTCAAGCAGGACTCTGAAGGAGTGGCATAGAAATATCCTAAATAAACAGATAAATATTGTTTAACTAGAAATGGTACAGACTTGCTGCCAAGAATTCAGAAGCATAATGTACTTTATCTACCATGTTGTCAGTCCTCTTCATGTATCTGATGAAACAGATCAGATAAACAAACAAATAGGGCAGCTACAGTCTTAGAACCTAGACAGACACATTGCCCCTGCTGCTACTAAGATCTGCTTTGCACTCCCTGTGCAACTCATGGAGCAGTTATAGATTTACCAGCCGGTTAAGATTAGTTTACAGATGCTGAGACATGTAGTGTAATTCACACACATTGAGCCACTAGGTCCAAGTCTTATAGACAATAAAATAAGCGTGCTAGCAGTTCAATATGGTTCATTTGCAGAGCCACATGAATATTCCATTATACAGCATGTTTTATTCTAAAGAATTTAACAGGCTCGTTTTAGAGATCCACAGACTTGGCACTTCCATATCCCTCTATCACTCTCTGCTCTTTATTTTGCAGTTGCTGAGAGTTATTGTTAATCCTTTATGAAGACTGAGTGTGCTCCTACTGGCCACATAACTTAACCAAACTGACTTTGGCAGGAAGAGAGTCTGCATTTGATCACTTTTGCCTCCACCAATAAGCACCTCTGCTTTCCAACTGGAATTAATATAAAGAACTTTAACGGGACAAAGGAATCAAGAGGAACCAAATCATCCAGAAAACCATATGGAAAGTATTCCATTTAAAACATATGTGGCTTTCAGCAAGAAACTATCTGATTTAATTCTCTTGGCTTTTAAAAATAGGTCTGTCTCTGGAGACATTCCTCACCTTAGATTCAAAAGGTGCTACTGATTGTGTTTGGGATTCAGTCCACAGTAGGCACACCCACCTCCAAATGGACAGATAACTGGCTGCCCAAATAAACCACGGAGCAAGCAGTCCAGGAAGAGGGAAAAGGCTCCAGTGTTCACACGAACAGCTGCCAATTCTCAGACTGCGTCCTGTTCAATACTTTGCCTCAGCAGCACAGTAGCTCAGGGGGACTTGAGAGTGAGGACACTGACAACTATGAAAGCCTAACTAGACAATTCCTTACAGACACGTGCAGTTATACTGTAGCTCTTCGTTTTTGTGGCAACTTGTGAGTAAAATAAATAAATAAATGCACAGGAGTGCCAAATTTGGACTGGGACCCTTTATGGGAGAAGATGGATTCTCTGCCTACTTCCTTGTGCAGCTTTTGACAGCTGAAAAAGCTCAGTGGCAGCACAGGGAGGGGGAGAATTATTTGCTCTATTGCAGTAAGCATGCATACTGAGAGCTTGCAATATCTGGATCCCCAATGGTTGCCAATCTCCATGTGGGGCCTGGAGATCGTCTGCTATTACAATTAATCTCCATACAACAGAGATCAGTTCCCCTGGATAAAACGGCTGCTTTGTAGGGTAAACTTTATGGTATTGTACCCTGCTGAGGTTTCTCCCCTTCCTCAAACCCCACTCTCTCCAAGCTCTACCCTCCAAATCACCAAGTATTTCACCATCCAAAGCTGGCAACCCTACCTCACAGTAAAAATAAAGCCCCTCATGCTTCCCAGGCTGTTTCAGCCAATAAAAACAGCATGGGGAGAAGGTGGGAATTCCTCCTTCTCCTGCATAGCAGTCTTGATCTAAATTGGGCTCTGCTGCATGTTTACTCACAAGTTGAACTAGCAGCTACAGAATAGCTGCAAGTCCCCAAGACAAACTTATACAGTTTGTAACATCTAGTTAGGCTCTGAGACAACATGAACCAGGGCTAGAGGCACCAAAGCACCCAACAATAGCTGACAGCACACACAGGTGAAATGCACTAGCTCCACAGGGTCACATTTACACCTTTCAGTTGTATGTATAGCCAGCTGCAGCTGTGGACTATACCATTCCAGCTCCACAGTGTCACAGCTTTACCATTGGTATTTCTTCCTCTCAAAACTGTAACTGAATGTTTGTAGTAATTAGAGGTGTGCACTAG
The DNA here is from genome assembly GCF_032191835.1 of Heteronotia binoei. Lineage (NCBI taxonomy): Eukaryota > Metazoa > Chordata > Lepidosauria > Squamata > Gekkonidae > Heteronotia > Heteronotia binoei. Next base: position 140,075,722 of record NC_083223.1, on the reverse strand, counting down.
AAAAATATGTTTTAAATCTGTATTATAATTTAAGAAAGAGAAGGTGTATTGGTTTTAAGAATACTCCGAACTGTTGTTGTCATATCAGGAAAGTGAGTCATGTTCCATTTCCATTTCAGATCAGATTAGATGTCTGCCAATGGTTTTACATGCACAGAAAACGCCAGATCTTCCCAAGGGGCTTTTTTCCACCAAATGGCATCAGAATATCAGGGAACCTACTTAATGTTTTCTTCTAAGACTGCCCAAGTTTTAAGTGAACTGGACAACGGGGTCCAGTTTTAAATTACAACCTCTTGAAGGAGCTCCCAAACATCCTGTCTGTGTAACAGAAAAAAGTACAAAAATAACTACCTATTTTCTGAAGCTGAATTTTTAAAAAAACCAAACTTAGTAACTGTAAATAAAAGTATTAATCTTAGAGTATCTGTCAAGGAGGAGGAGAATAAGAACTGGGTTTTATACCCCGCTTTTCTGTACCCTAAAAAGTCTCAAAATGGTTTACAATCACATTCCCTTCACCTTCCCATAACAGGCACCTTGTGAGCAATGTTCCTTCTAAGCTGCAGAGTCTTCTGAACAAAAATTCTACTTTGTGAGCTACTGCATAAATTATTGTGCTCTGGAGTCATCCTTCCTGACCTAAGACAAAAATGCGTGAACTGGAGGCTAAAAATCTGTGAGCCAGCTCACGTTAACTCAGCTTAGAGGGAACACTGCTTGTGAAGTAGGTGGGGCAGAGAGAGTTCTGAGATAACTTGCCCAAGGTTACCTAAAAGGGTTCATGTAGAGGAGTGGGAGATCAAACCTGCTTCTTCAGATTAGAGTCTGCCACCCTTAACCACTACACCAAGCTACCCAGTTGTCCTATTAATTGTCAAGTCCCCAACAATTCAGTGATCAACACCAGGCCATTCAGAGAACAGACTTTTAATGACTTACTGACAGATTAGGATCAAGATGGCTCTTGTGAAAACTGGCTTTGGTGGGCAAATGCCCTCTGTTTATACCTTATGTTAAACCCATTATGCATTCAAACCCAAGGCATGAAGCAAGCGATCCCTCCCCCCTAATTCTTTCCCAGTTCCCTCACAGGTGCACACATATCAGGCAGAGATGGTCTTGGCCAACCCTGAGATCAGGCAGAAGGAATGCTTCAGTTGTTACACAGAGACAGGAGCTGGCTAAGCGAGAAGCAAAAGTAACTTCCTGGCTAAATGGCAAGAGGCATTCTTGACATACTGCCCCCCTCACCAAAGGCCCCTCACCCCACCCCCACCCCGGTTTGTCTGAGTAGCACCAATGAAAAGCTTTAATGAGTTTTTGGACTTGCATATCAGAAGCTTTCACTCATTCAGATTTGCTGATGGGAAAGTGAGTTCACTTGACAAGGTAGTATAGTTCTCCCCTCTTCCACTTCAAGTCAAGGATGTCTTGTATTTCATGATGAATCTGACCCCGCACCAAGATGGGGGAGGGAGCTAATGTCGGTGAGTACCAGGGCGAGGATCCAGGGTCGCATTTCAACAGGAACAATGGAAAACAGGGATGCACATGTTATAGAGATTTAGGCAAGTCCAGCTCAACAGTCACCTTATTCATTACTCTCTTGATTGTAAAAAGACCCAGATTCTTGGATGGTTGAGAGTTGGGGAGGTTTCTGGTAGAAATGTACACTTTATTTCCCACCTTAAAGTCCCAAAGTTTCCCGTGGGTTTTGTCACAGTGTCATTTGTAAAAGTCCTTTGCTTTTTCCAATTGTGTCTGGATGGTTTTCCACCCCCGGGCAATGCCCCCCCCCACACCAGTCTGAGAATTCGGGGGAGGATGTCTGGGTGGGGGCAGTTGGCAGTTCTGGGAATGGTTTCCCCTCACAACCATTCACAATCAGGAAAGGGCTGGAGTCAATGGAGCTGTGAATGCTATTGTTGTAAGCATATTCAGCAAAAGTAAGAAGAGACACCCAGTTGTCTTGTTGATAAGAAACATAACAGAGGAGGAATCACTCTAACACCCCATTGGTGCGTTCTGTCTGCCCATCCGTTTGAGGGTGGTAGGCTGAGCTGAGTCCCTGCTCGATGCCTGTCAATGAGCAGAGCTCCCCCCAGAATTTAGCAACAAACTGTGCTCCCCGATTGGAAATCACCTTGGAGGGGAATAAATGGAGTCTAACTATGTGCTGCAGGAATAATTCCACCAATTTCTTAACCGTAGGCAACTGTTTGCAGGGAATGAAGTGAGCTTGTTTGGAGAATGTGTCTACTATGACCCAAATCACCACTTTCCCTTGAGAGGGGGGCAAGTCCGTAATAAAGTCCATGGAAATACATTCCCATGGCTGAGAGGCTGTCTCAATAGGTTAAAGCTCACCTGTGGTTTCCTCCCCTCTCTTCTTAGCCATTATGCAGGTTGGGCACCCCATTATATATTGAGATACATCTTTTCAAAGCCCTGGCCACTAAAATTTTTTGAATGAGATGGAGGGTCTTTACAAATCCAAAGTGCCCCCCCCACTTGGCATTGTGCCATCATTCCAGTACCATCTTGCAAAGCAGTTTGGGCACATAAAATTTAGAGCCTTTGTACCATAGTCCACTGTCTCCCCGCGTTGCTCTTTCTGCCGACCCTTCATCCGGGGGATTGTGGGTTAATTCTTCCCTCAGGGTGGAGTAAAATGAGTCCATTGGGGTGGGCCTTGTGCCAAGTCTCGTGTTTGTCGGCAGAAAGTGACCATCACTCCCAACTGGGCCAGGGTGAAGAAGGAATCTATTACAACTTTCCTTTTGCTTTCATAATAATAATAATAATAATAATAATAATAATAATAATAATAATAATAACTTTATTTTTGTATCCCGCCCTCCCCCGCCAAAGGCAGGCTCAGGGCGGCTCACAGACATGGAATTCCATGATTCAAATAAAACAATATAAACAACAACTTTAAATACAATCAATTACATAAATAAATTAGTTAAAAATAGATTAAATAGGTGCTATAAAATACTATACATCATAATCATACATAAGATGGCTAGATGGCTACAGATCAGTTTAGCCAGGTTCTGTCTTAAAAGCAAGCTGAAAAAGAAATGTTTTGCAAGCCCTGCGGAATTGATTCAGGTCCCGCAGGGCTCGCACCATCTCTGGAAGTTGATTCCACCATCGAGGGGCCATTGCTGAGAGGGCTTACTCCCTGGTTGTCTTCAATCTAGCCTCTCTTGGCCCAGGGATTGTTAAAAGATCTCAGTGCTCTCTGGGGAACATATGGGGAGAGGCAGTCCCTTAGGTAGGCAGGTCCTCGGCCATATAGGGCTTTCATGTTGAGGGAGGTGGGACAACGTATCCACCATGAAGTTTTGTTACCCAGAGATGTGCCCAAGAGTGAAATGGAACTTTGAAAAGAAACTGGCCCACCTGATTTGTTTTGTACTCATTTTTTGTATGGCTACCAAGGACTCAAGATTTTTGTGGTCTGTCCAGAGCTCGAAAGGTACTTTAGCCCCCTCAAGGAAGTGGTGCCACGTTTCTAGTGCCAGTTTAATGGCTGAAGCCTCCTTGTCTCACACTGACTTATTGCGCTCAGTAGAAGTTAATTTCTTTGATAGATATGCACATGGGTGTAACTTCCCATCCTCCCCTTCCTGCAGGAGAACCCTTGCTTGGGCAACATCACTTGCATCACATTGGACCACAAACTTTTTATTTTCATCGGGGTGAACTACGATGAGTTCTGAGGTGATCAGGTGTTTTAACTCTCTGAATGCCTCTTGGCATCTGGGCAACCAATCTATGCATGCTCTGGGCCTGTTGGCTTCAGGCCCCTTCCTTTTAGTTTTCAGCAGGTCTGTGTGTGCACCACTGCAAAGTTACTGATGAAATTTCTGTAGAAATTTGTGAACCTGAGGATGCTTTGTAGTTGTTTTCGGGTCATGAGGGGCAGTCTACTACCACCTGGACTTTGGCTGGATCCATTCCCAACCCCCCACCCCTGTGGATACACAGTATCCCAGAAAGCCTAGTTCGCTTTTATGGAACTCACATTTTGATAGTTTGGCAAACAGTTTGTTGTCATAGAGTGTCTTTAACACCTCTCTCACCAGTTCCACATGGGAGCGGAGGTTCTCTAAATAAATCATCCAGGTAGCAGACCACATACTTAAGCAAGTGTTTCTGTAGTAGCTTATTGATCAAATTCATGAACATCCCTGGGGCGCCCTGGAGCCTGAATGGCATCACTAAGTACTCAAACTGTCTGAGGGGGGGGTGTTGAATGCGGTTGTCTACTCGTTCCCCTCTTTTATGCATACTCTAAAGTAAGCATCTCTCAGATCTAGCTTCGTAAAGATTTTCCCCTGAGACACTTTGCTAAGGAGGTCTTTTATGAGTGGGAGGGGGTACATGTTATTCATTGCATTGAGCCCTCTGTAGTCAGTACACAACCTTACGCTCCTGTCTTTTTGGGTAAGGAACAGCACGAGAACCACATGGGGTGATTGGGCTGGCCATATGAAACCCCTTCGTAGGTTAGTTTCAATGAATTTCTTTAACTCCTCTCGTTCTTGGGGGCTCATGGAGTACAATTTGGTCTTTGGGAGGACCTCCCCCTCAATGGCACAGTCAATTCAATGGCACAGTCTGTAGTCCAGTGAGGGGGGAGCTCATCTGCCTCAAAACCTTTTTTTAAGTCTCTGTACTCGGTGTGGATGGTGGCCACCTCTTCCCTAGTCAGACATAGTCTCTCCATCTGAGGCGGAGGTTCTGGGCTCCACTCCTCCCTCCATTTGTGGTTGTTGCACTTCTCATTGTTAAAATAGATGGCGTGGCCGCTCCATTGAATTATAGGGTCATGATCAGCCAACCCCTGGATCCCTAGGACTGCTTGGAAGCAGGCAGAGGGGGCAATGACGAATGGTCTCTCTTCCAAATGGGCTCCCACGCCCCACTGCACAAAAGACACTCATGTGTGCACGGGTCCCTTTCATGGGTTCCCCATCCATTTGCTCAAATAGTAAGGGGGTGGGTAGCTCCTTCTGGTTTAGCCCCAAGGCATCTGCTAGGCCCGGGGAAAGCAAATCTCGGGAGCACCCAGAGTCCAGCAATGCCCTCACTTGTATTAATCTTTTAGCTAGGGGGTTTACTAGGGTGATTGGTATAAAATACAAAGTTCCAGAGAATCTCACCCTTAGTAGCACAGTGACATTCGCGACCTGCTGGGTTGTGCCCTTCACAGCAGGTCGTTGGAGTTTCCCGCCGGCTGGTCCTCGGTGCCCTTGTCCTCTGAGGTGTCCTCCTGTTGCCCCAGGAAGTACAAGAGTTCCGTTCTCCCCTTCTCTGGTTTCAGTGCGGAGCCTTTCTTCTTCATTTCACCCTTCTTTGGGGCTGAGGGGGTCCCACTCCGAGGGGTACTTGGACACTCGCTTGCAATGTGGTTCTCCCCCCCCACACACACACACTTGAAACACAGGCAGTTCTTGATCTGGCACTCCTTCTCCCCCTGAGAAATTGTCATCTTCTTGGGGCCCCCTTTGCTCTGTGCCCCTTTGGGAGCCCCGCTGTCTTGCTGCTACCAGTGCAAGCTCACCATATGCCATTGGTTTTCAGTCTTACATGCCAGCTGGATCCACCCCACCAGGGTTGGGGGGTTATCAGTTGCTACCGCTTGGGCAAACAAGGATAAGTTGAGCCCTCTCTTATACTGTTTAATCTTCATTCATTTGTCCCAGCCATGCACCTTGCTTACGTGCATTCAGAATTCGGCAGTATACTCCTGCACCGACTTTTGTCCCTATTTGAGTTCCTGGAGTTCCTGGCCTGCTCGCGGTGGCCTCCATGGAGCTTTCGTCCTCCTTGTCTGATTCCCAGGCACAGTACTCTCCATGGAGCACCAATGGGCAGACGCATCTGGTGGTGGAGGCTGCACACCATTCCTCCAATTCTACGTACCCTCTCAAGCTCCTGCCGTCATGCCATGTGGTGATGAAGTGTAGTACCGGGACCTCCTTAAGGGACCCTTCTGGCTCGATCGGGTCATTTTGAGCATCCTTGCTTTTGGCCTTCTCTTCATCAGACATGGTTAGCAGTGATGAGAGAAGGCAAGGTAATGGGGAGTTTTCACAATATGCCAAGTCCCCAACAGTTCAGTGATCAACACCACGCCATTCAGAGAACAGACTTTTATTGACTTATTTTATTGACTTACTGACAGGTTAAGATCAAGATGGCTCTTGCGGAATCTGCCTTTGGCAGGCAAATGACCTCTACTTATACCTTATGTTAAAGGTATACATATTCAAGGTTACGTTATGTTAAAGGTTACATATTCAAACCCAAGGCACAAAGCAAGTGATCCCTCCCCCCTAGTTCTTTCCCAGTTCCCTCACAGGTGCACACATATCATATTAGGGGAGAGACGGTGGCTCAGTGGTAGAGCATCTGCTTGGTAAGCAGAAGGTCCCAGGTTCAAACCCTGGCATCTCCAAAAAAGGGTCCAGGCAAATAGATGTGAAAAACCTCAGCTTGAGACCCTGGAGAGCCGCTGCGAGTCTGAGTAGACAATACTGACTTTGATGGACCAAAGGTCTGATTCAGTATAAGGCAGCTTTATATGTCCATATGTCCATCAGGCAGAGATGGCCTTGGCCAACCCTGAGATCAGGCAGAAGGAATGCTTCAGTTGTTACAAAGAGATAAGAGCTGGCTAAGCGAGAAGTGAAAGTAACATCCCGGCTAAATGGCAAGAGGTACTCTTGACACTAATTGTATTGTGGAAGAATAGAGTTTTTAAAAAACTTGATGCTCAGTTCAGTTCCTTTACTGGCATACATAAATTGATGCAAGTGCATTTTGCACTACAAGTGGCTTGTTGGGAGTAAAGAGGGGTGGACCATGTAGTCTCCCTTTGCAGAGTAACCTAAGAAAAGGAAACAGAGCCTACTTATCCAAACCTAAGAAATGAAGAATGCATTATTACCCAAAAGTACTAATCTACAAAAACATGGAAAATAGGTCACCCACGGAGAGCAACCAGAGAAGACAACAAAGAAAAATGAACCATAGTTATAAAGACACAACAAACATACTCTTCAAGATCACAGAAAAACAATACAAAACAGACATTGATCTGCACAAAACACACACAAAAACATAGTTTCTCTACAGAATAATCCCATTCCAATGACCAAATGTAGCCACTCATTCCATTACAGGACCAACGTAACCCCCTGGGAAAAGGGTCCAACAAAAGATAAGCTAGTAGTAATAAATTAATAATTTAAATAAATCAAACTAGACTGTCAAGAATAAAGATGTAAAATTTCCAGAACGCTTGATGCCATGGGGGGGAAATTTTCCCAGGTCCCCCCCCCCGAAAAGATATAGAAATTTTGGGGAAAATTTAAATATATGAAGTACTTACTGGCCTATCAAACCAAAACTAATATTACTGCTTTAACAACATAATTTATAATTTACCTAGCACAAAAGATGGCAATATTTGGCATATTTATGGAATTTAAAAGTTACAGATGCCTTAGTTTTGTACAAGCAAAATTGCAAACATACCCATTACTTGAGAGAAAACTGCAAGCTAATGAACTCCACCTCCTCCTGATCTTTTTTTTTCCCTCCAGCAAGACAGGGCAGGCAATAAGCTACTTTTTACCCATCTGTGGTTTGTATGTCACAGTGGCTTGAGGGAGATGAAAAGGTCATAAGAACATAAGAGAAGCCACATTGGATCAGGCCAATGGTCCATCAAGTCCAACACTCTGTGTCACACAGTGGCCAAAAAACCCCAAGTGCCATCAAAAGGTCCACCAGTGGGGCCAGAAGCCCTTCCACTGTGCCCCCAACAAGCACAAGAATACAGAGCATCACTTCCCAAGACAGAGAGTTCCAACAATATGCTGTGGCTAATAGTCACTGATGTACCTCTGCTCCATATGCTTATCCATTCCCCTCTTGAAGCTGTCTATGCTTGTAGCCACCACTACCTCCTGTGGCAGTGAATTCCACACGTTAATCACCCTTTGGGTGAAGAAGAACTTCCTTTTATCAGTTCTAACTTGACTTCTCAGCAATTTCATTGAATACCCACGAGTTCTTGCATTATGAGAAAGGGAGAAAAGTACTTTCTCTACCTTCTCTATCCCATGCATAATCTTGTAAACCTCCATCATGTCACCCCGCAGTCGACATTCCTCCAAACTAAAGAGCCCCAAGCAGTAACCTTTCTTCATAGGGAAAGTGTTCCAACCCTTTAATCATTCTAGTTGCCCTTTTCTGCACTTTTTCCAATGCTATATCTTTTTTGAGATGCGGTGACCAGAAGTGTACACAGTACTCCAAATGAGGCCGCACCATCGATTTATACGGGGGCATTAGTATACTGGCTGATTTGTTTTCAGTTCCTTTCCTAATAATTCCCAGCATGGCACTGGCCTTTTTTATTGCAATAGCATACTGTTTTGATGTTTTCAGTGAGTTATCTACTATAACCCCAATATCTCTCTCTTGGTCAGTCTCTGCCAGTTCACACTCCATCAACTTGTATTTATAGTTAAGATTTTTGGCCTCAATGTGCATTACTTTGCACTTGGCCACATTGAACCTCATCTGCCACATTGACACCCACTCACCCAGCCTCTACAGATTCCTTTGGAGTGCCTCACAATCCTCTCTGGTTTTCACCACCCTGAACAATTTAGTGTCATCTGCAAATAGGCTTCCCAAATCCCCCACCTGGGCAGGGGACCCCCGATTTGGAGCCTCCTCCCCCCGCTCGCCAAAAATCCAGAAAGCGGGGGGGGGGGGGGAAATGGCGGCCCTTCCCACGCAGCCTAGATCCCAACAGCTTCTCCTCTCCCCTTCCCACCGATCCCCGATGCTTCTCCTCCTCCCTTCCCTTCCCTTCTCACCTCAGATCGCAGCAGCTTCTCCTTGCCCTTCCCCTTCCCACCCAGCTCCATCGCAGCAGCCGGATCTTTCCCAGGCTGCTTCCTGCCCCGCCCCAAAGAACCATGTGCCTTTGCACCTCCGGAGGTGGTGAAAGGCTTCAACTTTCTGTGTCTGTGTCTTTGTTGCTGTGAAGAAGCTGGCTGGTGAGTAGAGAGGCCAATTCCCTACATCAGATTTGCGAGAAGGCGGGGGGTGTAGAGGAGAGGGAAACGTCTTCATTATTCCCTATGTGGAGATCGTTTCTCATAGGGTATAATGGGGAATTGATCTGGAGGTTTCGGGGGCTCTGGGGGAGCTATTTTTTTAGGTAGAGGCACCAAATTTTCAGTATAGTATCTAGTGCCTCTCCCCAAAATACCCTCCAAGTTTCAAAACAATTGGACCAGGCGGTCCAGTTCTATGAGCCCCAAAAGAAGGTGCCCCTATCCTTCATTATTGCCTATGGAAGAAATACATTTAAAAAGGTGTGCTGTCCCTTTAAATGTGATGACCAGAACTCCCTTGGAGTTCGATTATGCTTGTAACACCCTTGTTTTTGGCTCCGCCCCAATGTCTCCTGGCTCCACCCCCAAAGTCTCCTGGTTCCACCCCCAAAGTCCCCAGATATTTCTTAAATTGGACTTGTCAACCCTATCTGCAAACTTAGCAACTTCACTGCTTACTCCCAACTCCAAATCATTAATGAACACGTTAAAGAACATGGGAACCAGTAGTGAGCCCTGCGGTACCCCACTGCTTACCATCTTCCACTGCGAAAATTGCCCATTTATACTCACTCTCTGCTTCCTATTAATTAGCCAGTTTTTGATCCACAAGAGGACTTGTCCTTTTACCCCATGACTCTTGAGCTTACTAAGGAGCCTTTGATTAGGAACTTTATCAAAAGCTTTCTGGAAGTCAAGGTAAACAACAACTCTTGGGTCCCCTTTATCCATATCTTTGTGCACTCCCTCAAAGAACTCTTAACAGGTTAGTGATACTAGATCTTCCCTTACAGAACCCATGGTGAGTCTTCCTCAATAATTTTTGTTCATCAATGTGCCTGCTAATTCTCTCTTTGATAACGGTTTCCACCAACTTTCCTGGAATTGAAGTCAGACTGACTGGCCTGTAATTTCCCGGATCTCCTCTGGAACCCTTTTTAAAGATGGGGGTGACATTTGCAACCTTCTAGTCCTCAGGAACGGAGGCAGATTTCAATGAAAGATTACATATTTTTGTCAGGAGAGCCACAATTTCACCTCTGAGTTCTTTCAGAACTCTTGGATGTATGCCATCTGGGCCTGGTGACTTATTAGTTTTTAATTTGTCTATCAGTTGTAAGACTTCCTCTCTTGTCACCTCAATCTGACTCAGGTTCTTCAACACCCCTTCCAAAATTAGCAGTTCTAGAGTGGGCAAACACTTCTCATCTTTCACAGTGAAGACCAAGGCAAAAAATGCATTCAGCTTCTCAGCCATTTCCCTATCCTTCTTCAGTAATCCTTTTAGCCCTTGGTCATCCAAGGGCCCCACTGTCTCCCTGGCTGGTTTCCTGCTTTTAATATATTTGAAGAAATTTCGTATTGTTTGTCTTTATGTTTTTTGCAATATGCTCCTCATAGTCCCTTTTTGCCTGCCTGATCACAGTCTTAGATCAACCATAAGTCAGGTCAAGGACACAGAAGATATGTATGCAACAGCTGAAAAGCAAAGAGTCTGTGTGCTCCCTTCATGAAGATCATGTATCGTTGTAGGTGCAGAAATGCATCTTGGACTTAAGAACTGTGTTTTCTTTAAAAGCATTTCATTTATTTGAAAAGGGAAAATCTTTCACAGTTTTTTTCAGTACTCCCCCCAAATAGGATTGCCAAGTCTGACTCAAGAAATATCTGGGGACTTCGGTTGTGGAGTCAGAAGTAAGGGTATGAAAACAAGCATGACTGAACTCCAAAGGGAGTTCTAGCAATCACATTTTAAAAGACCACATGCCTTTTAAATGCCTTCCCTCAATTTGGAAATAATGAAGGATAGGGGCACCTTCTTTGGGGCTCACAGAAATCAACCCTCAGTCCAACCCTTTTGAAACTTGGAGGGTATTTTAGAGAGGCACCAAACGCTATGCTAAAAATGTGGTCCTTCTCCCTCAAAAAACAGCCCCCCCCCCAAAGCCCCAGATACCCACAGATCAATTTTCCTTTATACCTTATGGGAATCAGTCTCCATAGAGTATAATGGAGTGCCTAGCAGACGTCCCACACACACTTTCTGATGAACTGGGGAATGGCCTCCAAACTGGGGGATTCCCTGCCCCTAACTTGGGATTGGCAACCCTACCCACCCCCCCACCCTCCCCCAAAAAAGCAGTCCAGGCAGTATCTGTCCAGGACACAAACAGCCGTGCAACAAACATTCGGGCCAAAATGACTAATATAACTGAGGCCTGCCATTTAAAATTTCCTCTAAAAGCAGCTGTTCCTAATGGTTCCAGGGCTACTGGGGTTACCAGTCTCCAGATGGGACCTGGAGATCTCTTGCTTTTACAATTGATCTCCAGCTGTCAAAGTTCAGCTCCCCTAGAGAAAATGGCTGCTTTGAAGGGTGGACTCTATGGCATTGTGCCATGCCAAGGCCCCTCCCCTAACCCTGCCCTCTTCCATATCCACCCCCAAAGTCTCCAAATATTTTCCAACATAGACCTGGCAACCCTAGCTAAGACTGGCTGGGAGAAATGCTGTTTCCCAGGGAATGGGAAGCAGGCAGGCTCCATTAAGTTCCCAGCAATTACTTCAAAACGTTAGCAGTTCTGGGAGTTGTTCCAGGAAAGCTTTTTTGACAGCCTTGGATGTAGTCTACCCAATCTGATGCCAGCAAGTCAAAGAATTTTTAGCGTCAGCAATACCAACTACACAACCCTAGCGGTAAAGGAATTCAGCAGATGGCTATGCAAACATTGTTTGCTTTGTTACTTAACTGGGAAATCAAGTATCCTATCTCTGAAGAAGTGAGTGTGCACATCATTTCCCCATGCAAGACTGTGCAATGCCCTTTATCAATAAGCCATTCCTTGTAAGCACATGGCAACTCCATTTAGATAAGAGGCCATGTAAGTACATGAGCAAATCTAGAGATTTTAAAAAATTTGAACAGACTTACAGAAATTATTCCAGAGTCTAGAAGAAGAAGAAGAAGAAGAAGAAGAAGAAGAAGAAGAAGAAGAAGAAGAAGAAGAAGAAGAAGAAGAAGAAGAAGAAGAAGAAGAAGAAGAAGAAGAAGAAGAAGAAGAAGAAGAAGAAGAAGAAGAAGAAGAAGAAGAAGATGATGATGATGATGATGATGATGATGATGATGATGATGATGATGATGATGATGATGATGATGATGATGATGATGATGATGATATTGGATTTATATCCCGCCCTCTACTCCGAAGAGTCTCAGAGCGGCTCACAATCTCCTTTACCTTCCTCCCCCACAACAGACCCCCTGTGAGGTGGGTGGGGCTGGAGAGGGCTCTCACAGCAGCTGTCCTTTCAAGGACAACTCAGCAGGAGATATGGCTTACCCAAGGCCATGCTAGCAGGTGCAAGTGGAGGAGTGGGGAATCAAACCCCGTTCTCCCAGATAAGAGTCCGCACACTTAACCACTACACCAAACTGGCTCTAATACTTTCTGAAGTCACAGTTACTTCCTGGAGCTTGCAGCAACCAAGGGGAAAGTATTAGTTCTGCTGAATATAACCATATTTTTCTCATTACTTAATGGCCTAAAATTGGAAGGGGCCATCCAGTCCAATCCCCTGCTCAATGCAGGATCAGCCTAGAGAATCTCTGACAAGTGTTCATCCAGCAGCTCCTTAAAGACTGCCAGTGAGGGGGAGCTCACAACCTCCCTTGGCAGCCGATTCCACTGTTGAACAACTCCTACTGTAAAAAGGTTTTTCCTAAAATCCAGTTAGTGCCTTCCTGCCCTTAATTTCAACCCATTATTACGAGTTCTCTCCTCTGCTGCCAGAGGTCTCATCACCTCTGTTAAGTTTTTACCACATTTTTATTACAGTTCTGCCTTAATAGACTACAGCAACTTACAAGCTGCCACAATATTACCAAAAGATATCTGGAAACTCAGGGAGCTTCACAAACTTAATGGGAGCTTCACAACAGGGAGACCAGGCAATATTCTGCAAGTCTAACCCACACAGCTCTTCCAGAGGATAAAAAATGTACTGGATGTGAGAGCCAGTCATAAACAACTGAACCACATAGAATATGAAAGCTGAATCTCGCTGCTTTCTTATACTTTGCACAAAGGACTTAATCCATCCATTATTTACACTGTCTGCTCAAATGAATTCTTGGATATGAACGATTATATAATTTGAGAGTTCTGTAAAAATACCCCACACACCCAAAACCACCCATCTAAAAGTAAACAAGAAGTCACACCACAGCTATTCAATTCTAGTCATCCAAAGGGTCTGCCAACCCAAGAACTTCAGCCAGGGGAATCTAGAATACAGCTTGTCCCCCAGCATGCAGAAAAACTGTATAGCTAGCAAAGTTAGAAAGCCAACTAAACCATCTTAAATTGACTGCTGAATTGCAAAGGCCATCAGGTTTTCAGTATTAAAAATACATCTGTAAGCTGAAACTTGTCCTAACATCAAACCTCAGCAAAATAGAATCTGGCCTATACAAAATGGAGGAAAGATCCAGGGAGGAACAGATGTCCATAATAAACGGCAGACAGCAATGCAACTATGTAATGCTCAAACAAATATGTTCAATCAGAATGGACACGTTGGCCTACAGCAAGGCAAACCTTATGTAGAGGGAAATGTATTTTTATCAGTTCAGCTTTCACAGTTTCCACAAATACACCTGGAAACTGTACGAAGGTAATACTGATGTTTCTGACAGAAATCCCCATATTTCTTCTTTCCTCCATATTTTAAAAAAAACAGATACACACAAGGGTTCTCTGAGAAGAGGAAAAGACCAGTTTAAGGAACCAGTTTAAGGGTTTAAACCTCACATAATGATGAACAGGTTCTTTGGGGTCATTGCATCCTGAGTCCCTGGTAGGCAATTTATTCTAAATCTACAAAGCCTAATTTAGGGAGATTAGCCTTAACTTAGAATGGAAGGAGAACATTTAAAGAGATTTAAATGTATCAGTTGAACTGCAGTACCACATAGCCATTTGCTTTTATTCCTTTGCTGCTCTTATTGTATGGTTTGCTTGCAATGTATTCAGTCCATCTCTCCACTATGTATTAGGGTTGCCAAGTCCAATTCAAGAAATATCTGGGGACTTTGGGGGTGGAGCCAGGAGCAAGGTTATGACAGGCATAACTGTACTCCAAAAGGAGTTCTGGCCATCACATTTAAAGGGACCACACACCTTTTAAATGTCTTCCCTCCATTAGAAATAATGAAGGATAGGGGCACCTCCTCTTGGGACTCATAGAATTGGACCCCCTGGTCCAACCCTTTTGAAACTTGGAGGGTATTTTGGGGAGAGGCACTGGATGCTATGCTAAAAATGTGGTGCTTCTACCTCAAAAAACAGGCCCCCTGAGCCCCAGATACCCGAGGATCAATTCTCCATTATACCCTACGGGGATCAGTCTCCACAGGGAATAATGGAGTGCCCAGCAGACATTTCCCTCCCCCAGGCCCAGCGCTAGGGGCTCAGGTGCCCCAGGCTGGAACATTTCCCACGCCCCCCCTCCACCAGGCAGGGCAGTTTTCCTCCAAGCTCGGCTTCCCTCACGTGGGAAGCACGGCTCACTGGAGAGCACACAGCCATGCACCGTTCCGCTGCTCTCAGCTTCCCAGGTTTGCAGCCCAGGAAGCCAAGAGCAGCAGGGCAGGGGGAGGGAGGTTGTATTAGTACAACCTTGTCCCTTTCCTCTTTGAAAATTGAATTATTTGGCTGCATCCATTGAGAGACATTCATCATTTGGAATATCACACCAGGATTACATGGAAAAGCTGGACAATTTCACCATATAAAGGAAAAGAACTCTTGGTGTAAATGCTTCCTTTTGTTCTAAGGACTGAGTATTATGGTTGTTTTGATGAAAGTAATACATGTGGGTTAAATACAATTATTTATATATGAATGGTTTTTCTTGTTATATAATTTGATATAGAAGCTGGTTTCATGTGGTGCTTTTTGTTTCCTTGTTTTTTTCTGCCGTGATACTCTTTGTATGCTGTACTTGGGCAGGGGGAGGGGGCACCCAATGGCACCTGTAGGCGAGGTGGTGCCTACCTTGCCTACTCCCACGCACCAGCCATGCCCCCCCCCCACTTTCTGATTATTCTGAAGCAGAGGGAAGGCCTCCAAACTGAGGGATCCCCTGTCCCCACCTGGGGATTGGCAACCCTACTATGAATGGATGGATTGAGTCTTTTGTGCAAAATATAAGAAAGCAGCAAGATTTAGTCTTCGTATTCTATGTGGTTCAGTTCATTTTATTCTTCCTTTATTTATTTTATTCTTTCTTTCAGTCTTATCTCTTCCTTTCATTACTGTAGCTTCAATAAACCACTGAATTCATTTAAGTTACAGATTCTGTGTGCTCCTTATTAGTTCACCATTTTTCCGCTAGGGAAATACAAGCCCATTCTTCAGCAAGCACAATAATTTGCTAAACATCTTTGTTTCTGTGCAGTTGCAATTTAGTTTTTGCACTTATATTCAAAGCAGGAACTAAATCATTTCATTTGTCAGAGAACAGGCAGATTCCCTAGTGTTATGATCATTCAGGTCATTGAACTGGCAGGCTCTTATTGAAGCATGGAATTGCTTCTTGTTTGATGCCTTTTTGCACCTGCAAAGTCGGATGCATCATTGTGAACCATGTGCAGGATGTGAATCATGCTTGCGGGTATCTGAGCATAAACAGGAAATTGTCAGTCATGGGCCCACATGAATTAATGGCTAAGTAACCAAATGTTGTTATATTGCAAAGTCCTCATGTTCATTCTGGAAGAACACAAGGACTCTGCATTTAGGGTTGCCAGGTCTGACTGAAGAAATATTTGGGGACCTTGGGGATAGAGCCAGGAACTTTGGGGGTGGAGCCAAGAGCCAGGGTGTGACAAGCATGATTGAACTCCAAAGGGAATTCTGGGCATCGCATTTAAAGGGATTGCATGCCTTTTAAATACCTTCCCTCCATTTGGAAAGGATGAAGGATAGGGTACCTTCTTTGGGGGCTCACAGAATTGGATTCCCTGGTCCAATCTTTTTGAAACTTGGGGAGGGGGTGTTTTGAAGGGAGGCACCAGATATTATGCTGAAAATTTGGTACCTCTACCTCAAAAAACAGCTCCCTGAGCCCCCAATACCCATGGATTGATTCTCCATTATATTCTATGGAAACCAGTCTCCATAGGGTATAATGGAGTGCCCAGCAAACATTTCCTCCCCCCCTCCCCCCGCTGTCTGATGACCCTGAAGTGGGAGAAGGGTATCCAAACTGGGGGATCCTCTGCCCCCAACTGGGGATTGCAACCCTGTTTGCATCAGATGCATGTAACCTGGGTGTTGGAAATAAAGGCAAGTTCAATGCTTAGGGTTTCCTGTCATAAAGCCACCCTCCCCCCCACTCACACACCTTGGCTTAAGTTAACTATTTATTACAACAGGGATAATATTAAGATTGCCAGGAAAAACATCAACAACCTCAGATATGCAGATGACACCACTCTAATGGCAGAAAGTGAGGAGGACCTAAAGAACCTCCTGTTGAGGGTGAAAGAGGAGAGCAGAAAAGTAGGCTTGAAACTCAACATCAAAAAAACTAAGATCATGGCATCCAGCCCCATCACTCCTTCACAAATAGAAGGGGAAGTCGTGAAAGTAGAGACAGACTTCATATTCCTGGGATCAGTCACTAAAGATGGTAACTGTAGCCATGAAATTAAAAGACGTCTGCTCCTTGGGAGGACAACTATGGTGAACCTAAGCAGTATAATAAAAAGTAGACTTTCCACAAGGAAAGCCATATAAACATAAAAGGATTTAAAGGGAGGATTGTATATTTAAGAAGCTATTATGAAGGCAGAATGCCCGCTGGGGGGTGAAGGCTTTCCAATGTTTTGCACTGAGTGTCACATGTGTGACTATCTGTCCTGGACAGGTCTTGGGTGTATGCTCGGTGTAAGGAGCTCCTGATCCTCAGGAAATGAGTTCGCATCCTTAAGAAGAAGAAGAATTGCAGATGGTGGGAGACAGGAAGGCCTGGCGTGACTTGGTCCATGGGAACAGAAGGAGACTAGGGCCCCCACTTCCTGGTTCTTCTGGCTTCTTTCAGTCAGACTCAATTGTGCAACTGAACAACAAAAAATACAGTTTTGCACACAGGGTATGCCACTCCCCATTCCCTAACTCCTCCAAAGTCTGCTTCTCCAGGTCAGCCACCTCAGTCTCAGAGAGCCAGTTTGGAGTAGTGGTTAAGTGTGCGGACTCTTACCTGAGAGAACCGGGTTTGATTTCCCACTCCTCCACTTGCATCTGCTGGAATGGCCTTGGGTTAGCCACAGCTCTGGCAGAGGTTGTCCTTGAAAGGGCAGCTACTGTGAGTGCCCTCTCAGCCCCACCCACCTCATAGGGTGTCTGTTGATACTAAATTGAGAGGGGTTGCAAATATAGCAGAAGACAGAAACAGGATACAGGATGACCTTGACAGGCAGGAAACTGGACTGAAACCAATAAAATGAATTTTAACAGGGATAAATGTAAAATTCTACATTTAGGTAGGAAAAATCCACTGCATGATTATAGGATGGGAGAGACTTGTCTTAGCAGTAGTATGTGCAAAAAGGATCTAGGGGTCTTAGTGGACTATACGCTGAACATGAGTCAATAAAATTTCTGCCACAAAATGGCTGCCACAGGAGGTGGACCCAGCTACAAAATAATTGCCACGGTTTAACTTAGTAACGCAGTGTAGACCCTTGTGATGTAGTGGCAACTGCTACCAAAGCAACATTTTTTAAAAAATGTACAGCTAATCAAATCTCCAATAGCGAATTAGGAACCTTCCTGGCACAAGCTATACCTGGCCCCACCCACTTCCTAAAAACATTTGGCAGGCACCAGAAAAGGTGCTGACAGGTGCAATGGCAGGGGCCCCTGGGGGTATAGCACCAAAGAGCCATTCTGTGGATGGAAAGCTACAGTCAGTGTCCTTTGAAGTAAGGGCTAAGATGGGGATGGGAGAAAAAGAAGAGTTACTATGCATTGAGTTTAAGGGATCTTCAAGTGCAAAATCAAACGCATGATTATAGAATGGGGAGGCTTGTCTTGGCAGTAGTTTGTGCAAAAACTACTATAAGGGTCTTACTGGGCTACACTGAACATGAGTCAACAGTGTGATGAAGTAGCTAAAAAGGCCAATGCAATCTTGGGCTATATCAGCAGAAGTATAGTGTCCAGATCAAGTGAAGTGATGGTATTGCTTTACTCTGCTCTGGTTGAACTTCACCTAGAGTATTGTGTTAAGTTTTGGGCACCACAATTTAAGAAGGATAAAGATAAGCTGGAACATGTCCAGAGGAGGGCAATGAAGAAGGTGAGGGGTCTGGAGACCAAGTCCTATGAGGAAAGGCTGAAGGAGCTTGGTATGTTTAGTCTGGGGAGGAGATAACTGAGAGATGGTTATGATCACCATCTTCAAGTACTTGAAGAGCTGATATTGAGGATGGTGTGGAATTGTTTTCTGTGGTCCCTGAAGGTCAGACCAGAACCAACAGGTTGAAATTAAATCAAAAGGGTTTTCAGTTAAACATTAGGAAGAACTTCCTGACAAAGTGGATCCTCACTGGAACAGGTTTCCTCAGGAGGTGGTATGCTCTCCTTCCTTGGAGGTTTTTAAACAAAGGCTAGATGGCCATCTGATAGCAATGCAGATTCTGTGAATTTAGGGGGAGGCATTTGTGAATTTCCTGCATTGTGCAGGGGGTTGGACTAGATGACCTTGGAAGTCCCTTCCAACTCTATTATTCTATGATTCTATTTCCCAATGAACATGAAGGCTTTGCAATGGGTACATAAACCCTCAGTAAACATTATACCAGCCAGTAAGGTTGGTTATTATCCCCACATTGCAAATGGGATAGCTGAGGCTTGATGAGTTTGTAGCTGAGATGATACTTCAACAGGCAGCCTCTAGAATGATCACAGCTCCTTCCATAAATCACTATACTACACTAGTGTAGCACTCCTCCTGCACTGTCTCACCCACCCCCACTGCTGTCTTGACACAGGCCCTGTGTCCTCCCTCGGCCTCAGAATTGGAAGCAAAGGGGCTGTTTCATCTTGAGCTGAGCCTGCTTCTTCTCCTCTCTGGCCATCCTTGGGATTTCCTATTTCAACATCCACCCCTCTCCCACTGGTACCTAATCCTGGGACAGGTTCCACCCAGCTGGTAGTTTCACCAATCCCTGGCCTGTACCCTACTGGAGCCTACCCCAATGGCATCATCCCTAATTGGCTTGCCCCACCAGTCCCAGCTTTGATGCTGGCCTGCTAAATATCTATTTCTATAGACAAAATCCATGGAAGAGACAATTTGGGTTGGAGTTTTATTCAGATAAAAATGGAGGAGGCATTATATATCTGGCCAAAGAAAAAAAATTTCATTTCCATTAATTTCTTTGAGAGAGCCACTGAAGTCAAAAAAATGTAGAATTACTTATATTTTCTCCTGAATTTCAAAACTAGATGCATACTTGACAGAGCCAAGTTTTCAGCCTCTTAAATGCTTAATATCTTCCTTTGTAATCTCCTGAATACATCATTACAAACTTGTGACGTGGCAATACTGAAAGCAGCTGCAAAATTCCAGCCATCCTATATCATCCCAGGAGCTAGCTGCAGGCTTTTTTTTTTTTTTAGCAGGAATGCACAGGAATGTAGTTCCAGCTGGCTTGTTGGCAGGGGTGTGGCCTAATATGCAAATGAATTCCTTCTGGGCTTTTTCTACAAAAAAAGCCCTGACTAGCTATAACTTGAAGAAACAGTTCTTCTCTCTAAGCCGAGACTAGCATTCTACATTATTTCTTTCACACTTCCTATATCCCATCTACCTTATCTGATCCAGATCCTTATATGATCTGCTTTGCACACAGTACACAGTCTTCCCTCTCACCCTAGAAGCTAAAATGAGGGGACGAGCATCACTAGAAAAGACAATAATGCTAGGAAAAGTTGAAGGCAGCAGGACAAAGAGGAAGACCTAACATGAGATGGATTGGCTCAATAAAAAAAAATACACTCATCCATGTGCAAGACCCGAGCAAGGCTGTTAATGACAGGATGTTTGGGAGGTCATTAATTCAAAGGGTCACCATAAGTCAAGTCAGAAACAACATGACAACACATAACACACACGGAGGGGGCGGGCAGCTGATCCCAACTCTCTGTCAGGTTGTGGCTGAATGATACACATGATAATCAACATGGATTTATTTTGGTATTGTGAGTACACATGCAACATTTATAGGTAGGATTAAAACAGTGTGTGAAGTACCTTTAGCGACTTGTGAATTATCCCACAATTGCATTTCCAAGTTCCTTCGAATTCTAGCCTTGTTTACTAAATACTCTATCACCCTGATTATCATCTCATTTTCCTAGCAGGCCCATAGGCAGCGTGTGTTTTTTTTAATTGGGGGGGGCATTAATTTTTTAGGGGTCAGTTAATCTAATGAAAGAGAAAGAAGAACAGAGGGATAGAAAAGAGAGACCTGGAGACTGGCACCCCTAGGTGGAGGGAACCTTGGAAGACTGAGGCTGCCATCTCCAGTAGGGAAATAGAGCTGAAGGCCCCTTCTTTTGGGGCTAGCACTCAGTTGACACCAACCTGCAAAGTGAATGGTGGGCACTCTCCTCAGCAGCTTCAGCCTTTCTGGGCAGGGTCACTCCCCCCCCCCCTTCCTGACCCTTTAAAGTGAACGTATATGAACATATGAAGCTGCCTTATACTGAATCAGACCCTTGGTCCATCAAAGTCAGTATTGTCTTCTCAGACTGACAGCGGCTCTTCAGGGTCTCAAGCAGAGGTTTTTCACACCTATTTGCCTGGACCCTTTTTAGTTGGAGATGCCAGGGATTGAACGTTGGACATTCTGCTTACCAAGCAGATGCTCTACCACTGAGCCACAGTCCCTCCCCAAAGTGGATCAAAAGCAGCAGCACCACTGCTGCAGGTTCCCCGCCCCCAGGCCCGTGTCCTGCTTGCAAGCACACTTGGTGAGTCCACTGCCCAGCCTCCTGCCTCAGATGCCAGGAAGGCTCTGGTCCACTTCCCCACGCACACTGGAGCCAGGAGATGCAGCAGAGCTGGGAGGCAACCTGTCTCCTTCCCTCTCTCTCTCCTTTCTCCTTCTTCCAGCTTAGAGAAGGAGACCTGCCGTGGCTGAGCAGCTAGCTACTGGCAGTGCCGGCTACAAAGAGCTGAAATTTATAAGATTGGGATGGGGGCACCAAAAAATTGATAGGGGGAGCTGCCCACATTGCCCCAGCACGGGTTACAGCCCTGCTAAAGGGCTATTTTGAGAGGCATTGGTGAGGGCTGGTGAGCCAGCCTTTCAACACCCATTCATTAAGTACTCAGCAAGCAAGATTCTGTTGCAACAGATGTCACTTTCTGTGCACTTCTTTTGCATGGACAAAAAGGATGCCTTCTGATCCAGGAGAAGGATTGGCCAGGAGCTTCCTGTTGCTGTCTTTTTTTTCCCCTTGGCAGAAGCTAGTTTCAAGTCATCAAATCCTTTAAAACCCAAACTGAGAATTAGAGAATGATCAGACAAGACACGCTCAACTTGTGCCTCATAGTGTTTTTAATGGTTTTCTTGGGGTTCTATATTTCTTAAGAGGCAACCTATTTCAGACATCTGGTTTACACATAGCCATCAATCCGGCTTGCCGTCTTGAATTTTCAAAGAGCCTGAAATAAAATATAGCGTTTTTGAAGGAGAAGACCATTGACATTTACTAGCAGAGCACAGTACATAAAAGTGTGCATTAATTTGTAGAGCACAGGGGTTTTATATTAATCTGTTATTCATCCAGAGAGAAGCCTGCTGGAATCTACTTCCTTTCTAAAGGCTGAGGGGTAGGGATAAACAACAAGTATAAGGATCGACCACATAAGGAAAACCAGGATTACCACAAAATATTTACTTTATCCAAAAGAATTAAAAACTATATATTGAGGAACAGTAGTTTCAGCTATATACACATTTAATCCAATCCTCATGTCTTATCTATAATGGAAGCCAGTAACAGATGTTTCTCTGGGAGTTCAAAGTATATAAAATACATTGTCTTGGACAAATGGTCTTACAGGGCATTGTCTTAGACTGTCATACTATAAGTATGAATACAAGAAAAAAATTATAAACATTCTGAGAATGAGAGGCAAGCCCTGCTTATCTTGGCCACTGATACTCCCCGCTAACTCATTACATGACTTTGGTTTCTTTAAAATCGATTTATTATTGTTCAGCACCATTTGGCCAAAACCAAGTCTAGAATCTAAAGACATATTTGACAAGATATACAGATTTGTCTCTGTTTTCATGATGCACACTGTAAGCCTTCAGCATTTGCTGAGCCAAAACAGAGCATTTTCATCAACTTTTTCTTCATGAAAACTGCTCAGCTTTTGATGATAGACCATTCTGCAGCATCACTGCAATGAGAAGGCACACTTTCAAATTGTTTGTACTCTCTCACACACAATGAAGAAGCCCATGCTTCATCCATATACCTGGGCTTCATTGCAAACCTCAACATAATCCTGCTCTAGCTCAACTGCAAACTGTTCTGAAATTAAACAGAGTGGTGCACTATATCAAACTGGTAGAAAGAGTTTTCCTAATCTTCAAAAGACCATTCTGTCTGGCAAGAGGATGAGCCTGTAGGATAGGGAGAAAAGAACCATGCAGACACACTGGACTGGGGAGAATCAGGTCACAACTTTAGTAACTACAGGTTTCTCAGGTCTTGGAGCAGCATAGGCTGCTGCCAGTGAGCAACCCCACCCCCCCTTAGAGGTTTTGGCCAAATGGTGCTGAACAGTAATAAACTCTTAGGACCAGAAATGGCAGAAGCCTCTATTTCTGCCCACAACCAGCCTCTTGATAGCTCATTCAACAGAATTGTTCCCACTCACACACACACACAAACACCTCAGCTTCCTCCATACACCAGGAATACTTAGCCTATTAGGTACCTTGCGCACCCAGCCATATCTCCTCACTGGGGTTGTGAAGGATGCTGCCTGCCAGAAGCAACAGGTGGAAGGGATGCTGTCAGACTGCTCCTAATGTTCACCTTGCCTCTATCCCCCTTCTTTTAAATGTACAAGGAGGACCAAATTGGAGCAAAAAATCATAGAGCTGGATGGGACCTCCAGGGTAATCTAATCCAACCCCCTGCACAATTCAGGAAATTCACAAATACCTCCCCCACACCCCCAGTTACCCGCTCCATGCCCAAAAGATGGCAAAAAACCCCTTCCCTTTAGCACTGATGCAATCCTTCCTGCCCTCCTTCTCACGCTCTGCCTAACCATCAGCATGACCATCACATCTGCTGCCTTGGCCCACCCAAGATGTATAGCTGACCAACATATAGCTGGCCAAATGGGGGTGGAGTGCAGAAAGCAGTGTGAGAGCCCTTTGGCTGAGCAAAAACTTGCCACAATTGTCTTCTGCTCCCTCTCCCATGAACACATTAAGCTACCTTATACTGAATCCAACCCTTGGTCCATCAAAGTCAGTATTGTCTACTCAAACTGGCAGTGGCTCTCCAGGGTCTCAGGGAGAGGTCTTTTACATAACCTTCTACCTGATTCTTTTAACTGGAGATGCTGGGGATTGAACCTGGGACATTCTGCATGCCAACAGATGGTCTGCCAGTGAGCCACAGCCCCATCCCTAACCATAATACTTGCCCCAGCTTAAGGCTGTTAGCAGTCGTTCTGATATTTTGCAGTCAGTGACAGTAGACCACATTATCCTGGTTTAAAAAACAAAAATAGTTTTTACATAATCTTCCAACAATTCAGGAAACTGACCTCTTTTGGGATGCGGCCCATCAGTTTAAAAGATTAAGCCAAACTCTGTGTCTGTTACAGGGAAGTTGCTTCAAATAATTCATTTTTTCCCCTCCATTTTTGCTTGCACAGATAGAGAGGATGTCTTCAGGCACTTACCACAACACATTAAAAAACAGGCCTATGTAACTAGGCCTATGTAAAGAATTTGGGGCAGTTCACCAGCAGCCAATGAAAATGCCCAATTTCAGATAAGGTTACCCACACTACTGGGTTTTTTTTAACTTCACAAGAGTAACAGTTCTAAACCAGTGTAGAAATCTCTTCAAAGAGGCTTCCAGTTACTACCTCAGATATTCTTACGTATGGACAGTTCCACCTCAATTCAGGGTTTACCTAGATTTATATAGTAGCTGCCATTGGGTCTCATCTACCAGGCAATAAACAGGAACCCCAAATTAGAACAGTTTATTGCAATAGTCTGTAATACTTCTGCTGGTCAAATTTTCATGCATGTTTTGGGGAAATGTTTTGGTTTTGTATAAGAGGTTAGCATCAATCTAAAATGACTGAGGGGGGAAATCTGCATCTGTTCCAACAGATCTCCAGAGTGGACTTCACCAACCCAAATGTTACATCAACTTTTGTTTAGAACTGACCCAGCATAACCACAAGGCCTATGTCTTCATTCCCTGGAAGCATTTCAAGTAGCTCATCCATTTGAGGAAAAGCCAGCAAAAAAAAGAGAGAGAACGCGAGCAACTTTGTATGAACAATAGAAAGAGAGCAAAAATGGAAAGACCCAGATACAAGGAAATGAATGCTTTTTCCAACTCACTTTCCATACTTATAGCCAAAACTCTAAATTGTCTTCTTTCTACCATTGTATGCACAATGCTTGCACAGTTCATGACGCTTCTAAATGTGATACTGCTGCCTACACTGCTAATTTTTCTACCATTAACCATTTTCTACCATTAACTTACACGTGGAAATGATTTCACCAAAAGACATTTTCCCATGTTATCTGACAATAAGACCAGTATTATAGGAGGGCAGGGAATGGTGGGGAGAAACAAAAACCACAAATAGACTGAAAGGGCACCACATTTACTTTCCTCCCCACTTTAACATGTGACATCTTTCCAAGGTAGAGTTTACTTGATCTTATTACAATGGTATTTAACAACAGAAACATTTCCAAACATGTTGCCAAACCAGACATTCACGGGAGGTGGGGGGGTGGGATAGTGTGTCCTTTATAAATCAATCGGGGAAGAAAATTGTAGTACTACAATTCTGTTTGGCGGAATGAATGTTGTGACACCACTTAGCTCAGAATCTCCCACATAAATATTTTATATTCCATTTAAGACCACTATTTCTCAGCTGTTGGACCAGGATCATGTAAGGCTAAAGAGCGTATTCATATCTCCAATTTTGAGGCAGTGGGGCCTTTGGATGCCCAAGGTTTAAAACAATTACTGAAGGGGGATAGGGAAATGGCTGAGAAGCTGAATGCATTCTTTGCATCGGTCTTCACTGTGAAAGATGAGAAGTGTTTGCCCACTCCAAAACTGCTAATTTTGGAAGGGGTATTGAAGAACCTGAGTTAGACTGAGGTGACGAAAGAGGAAGTCCTACAACTGATGGACAAATTAAAAACTAATAAGTCACCAGGCCCAGATGGTATACATCCAAGAGTTCTGAAAGAACTCAAAGGTAAAATTGTGGATCTCCTGACAAAAATATGTAACCTTTCATTAAGATCTGCCTCCGTTCCTGAGGACTGGAAGGTAGCAAATGTCACCCCCATTTTTAAAAAGGGTTCCAGAGGAGATATGGGAAATTATAGGTCAGTCAGTCTGACTTCAATACCAGGAAAGTTGGTGGAAACCGTTATCAAAGAGAGAATTAGCAGGCACATTGATGAACAAAAATTATTGAGGAAGACTCATCATGGGTTCTGTAAGGGAAGAACTAATCTCACTAACGTTTTAGAGTTCTTTGAGGGAGTGCACAAAGATATGGACAAAGGGGACCCAGGAGATATTGTTTACCTTGACTTCCAGAAAGCTTTTGATAAAGTTCCTCATCAAAGGCTCCTTAGTAAGCACAAGAGTCAAGGGGTAAAAGGATAAGTCCTCTTGTGGATCAAAAACTGGCTAATTAATAGGAAGCAGAGAGTGAGTATAAATGGGCAATTTTCGCAGTGGAAGATGGTAAGCAGTGGGGTGCCGCAGGGCTCAGTACTGGTTCCCATGTTCTTTAACGTGTTCATTAATGATTTGGAGTTGGGAGTAAGCAGTGAAGTGGCTAAGTTTGCAGATGACACTAAATTGTTCAGGGTGGTGAAAACCGGAGAGGATTGTGAGGCACTCCAAAGGAATCTGTAGAGGCTGGGTGAGTGGATTTCAATGTGGCAAAGAAGGTTCAATGTGGCCAAGTGCAAAGCAATGCACATTGGGGCCAAAAATCCAAACTATAAATACAAGTTGATGGGGTGTGAACTGGCAGAGACTGTCCAAGAGAAAGATCTTGGGGTCATGGTAGATCTCACTGAAAATGTCGAGACCATGTGCGATTGCAATAAAAAAGGCCAATGCCATGCTGGGATTTATTAAGAAGAGAATTGAAAACAAATCAGTCAGTAGAGTTGGGAGTGAGCAGTGAAGTGGCCAAGTTTGCGGATGACACTAAATTGTTCAGGGTGGTGAGAACCAGAGAGGATTGTGAGAAACTCCAAAGGGATCTGTTGAGGCTGGGTGAGTGGGCGTCAACGTGGCAGATGCGGTTCAATGTGGCCAAGTGCAAAGTAATGCACATTGGGGCCAAGAATCCCAGCTACAAATACAATTTGATGGGGTGTGAACTGGCAGAGACTGACCAAGAGAGAGATCTTGGGGTCGTGGTAGATCACTGAAAATGTCAAGACAGTGTGCGTTTGCAATAAAAAAGGCCAAAGCCATGCTGGGAATTATTAGCAAGGGAATTGAAAACAAATCAGCCAGTATCATAATGCCCCTGTATAAATCGATGGTGCGGTCTCATTTGGAGTACTGTGTGCAGTTCTGATCGCCGCACCTCAAAAAGGATATTATAGCATTGGAGAAAGTCCAGAAAAGGGCAACTAGAATGATTAAAGGGCTGGAACACTTTCCCTATGAAGAAAGGTTGAAACGCTTGGGACTCTTTAGCTTGGAGAAACGTCGACTGCGGGGTGACATGATAGAGGTTTACAAGATAATGCATGGGATGGAGAAAGTACTTTTCTCCCTTTCTCACAATACAAGAACTCATGGGCATTTGATGAAATTGCTGAGCAGACAGGTTAAAACGGATAAAAGGAAGTACTTCTTCACCCAAAGGGTGATTAACATGTGGAATTCACTGCCACAGGAGGTGGTGGCGGCTACAAGCATAGCCACCTTCAAGAGGGGTTTAGATAAAAATATGGAGCAGAGGTCCATCAGTGGCTATTAGCCACAGTGTGTGTGTGTGTGCATATATATATAATTTTTTTGGCCACTGTGTGACACAGAGTGTTGGACTGGATGGGCCATTGGCCTGATCTTACATGGCTTCTCTTATGTTCTAGTATACTAATGCCCCTGTATAAATCGATGGTGTGGTTTCATTTGGAATATTATGTACACTTCTGGTTACCACACCTAAAAAAAAATACTACAGCATTGTGAAACATCCAGAAAAGGACAACTAGAATGATTAAAGGGTTAGAACACTTTCCCTATAAAGAAAGGTTAAAACACTTGGGGTTCTTTAGCTTGGAGAAACATCACCTGAGGGGTGACATGATAGAGGTTTACAAGATTATGCATGGGATAGAGAAGGTAGAGAAAGAAGTACTTTCCTCTCTTTCTCACAATACGAGAACTCATGGACATTCAATGAAATTGCTAAGCAGCTGGGTTAGAACTGATAAAAGAAAATACTTCTTCATCCAAAGAGTGATTAACACATGGAATTCACTGCCACAGGAGGTGGTGGTCTACAAGCATAGACAGCTTCAAGAGGGGATTGGATAAACATATGGAGCAGAGGTCCATCAGTGGCTATTAGCCACAGCGTATTGTTGGAACTCTCTGTCTGGGACAATTGATGTCTGTATTCTTGATGCTTGGGGGGGCACAGTAGGAGGTCTTCTAGTAGAGCTTGGGGCTCTTTAGCTTGGAGAAACGTCAACTGTGGGGTGACATGATAGAGGTTTACAAGATTATGCATGGGATGGAGAAGGTAGAGAAAGAAGTACTTTTCTCCCTTTCTCACAATACAAGAACTCGTGGGCATTCAATGAAATTGCTGAGCAGTCGGGTTAGAACAAATAAAAAGAGGTACTTCTTCACCCAAAGGGTGATTAACATGTGGAATTCACTGCCACAGGAGGAGTGGCGGCTACAGGCATAGCCAGCTTCAAGAGGGGGTTAGATAAAAATATGGAGTAGAGGTCCATCAGTGGCTGTTAGCCACAGTGTGTATATATATGTATATATATACATTATTGGCCACTGTGTGATACAGAGTGTTGGATGGGCCGTTGGCTTGATCCAGCATGGCTTCTCTTATGTTCTTATGTTCTTCTTACCTGGCCCCACTGGTGGACCTCCTCATGGCACTTGGGTTTTTTGGCCACTGTGTGACACAGTGTTGGACTGGATGGGCCATTGAATGATCCAGCATGGCTTCTCTTATGTTCTTATGATTTTAAGAATAATATTTGTTTTAATTTAACCTGGTAACCATGTCAAAGGCCTTCCCAAGTGTCTCCCCAGCTTTACATGAACTACTATTTAAATAGGTTAAATATCATAAATTAAGCTTTTAAAAACTATTTTGTTTTTTTGGTCCTGGTAATCAGAACATGTGCCATTTCAGGTCCTTGGACTTGTTCTCAGAATACTCTGACTTCCTGTTGGGAGATATCGTAAGGATCATACCTGAACTGGGTTCCCCCACCCACAATGTCAAGACTCATATTTGGGAAAGGGAATTAATAATTGATAATTAATAGTATTGAGGTTCTTTAGCAAGCTCTGAAGCTTGAGGTAGGTAAAGATGAAAATGTGACTTTGCTACATTCACAACAATTGCTTCAAGCAATCAAATGTAACTGATTAAATAGGACATTATACATTTGGTAATATATTGATTGTGAAAATTTGTACTTAACCCACTAACTTCCAACTATTACACAAAGTCTTTTTCTTCACAGTTCTGTTGAAATAAAAAAGACTTACCCCTAAGTAAACACATTTTAGGACTGGGTGTCTGCCAATAGCACTGCAAATAAGTGGTTTGTGGACCAAGCTCAAGATGTCTGTTTCCATTCCTAAGTGGACCTTGGTTCAGGACATTCCTACCCATATAATCAACACCACAAACTGTATTATACACATGGTTTTCATTGAAACCAATGCAAGTTTGAAAACGGCAGAAAGTGGCTGTGAGATTTAACTGGAGGCACTGCTCCTTCAGGCCCAATTAGAATAAGAACCATATAGTTATGTTTCAACTTACCAGGTGGGCTCTCAGCTCTGTGAACTGAATAATTCACTAAGCGTTTCTGTTGCGACCAGCAGAAAATACACTATCCTAGGCTCTGAAGCATACCGTTTACATCAAGCTGCTGTTTCAATTCTCAAAGAACTTTCTTGTAGATGGTCTGATTTATTACTGAATAAAACAGGAACTCATATGATACAAAGTATACCATACCAAAGTCTTCCAATATGGTAACTGCTACCAAAACTACCAAAATACCTACTATCCAAAATTACGTAAGCCCTTCAAAAAGTGAAATATTTATTGAAAAATGTTGCATTTGGAGAACTGTATCTAGCTGCCCCAAAATAAATTGTGAAAGTTGGGTGAGGGTAAAGACAAGGCAGCATGTTATCAAAATTCAGTTTTATATTTCAGTCATTGTAAAAATAATATAAGATCTTATTGCTTGCACAAGCTTTTACTAGGCACATATGGATAATTTTTGTTTTTAGTAAATGATACTTAATTCTTCAGTGAACATGTGAATAATAAGTGTAATGGGTTTGTTTTTAACAGGATTGTTTTAGGTCTGCATTTCACTGTTGTATAGTGGGTAAGGGTGAGAACATAGTTCCACTGAATTTGGCTGTTGTATTGTCCTGAGACACAAAGAAGATGGGCGGGCCACGGTTAAAGGGCAGCCCATATCCTAGAAAAATCAGACAAAAGCTTGTTGAAAATCCCAATAGTGATGGACAATAGTGTTCACTGAGTATGAACATGGTATTTTCTTTTTAAAACTGTTTTGGGATAAATACTGGGAGACAGAAGGCACTTGGCTTGGCTATCATGAATGTTCTGAAAGGAAGAAATATGAAAGGAAAGGCTCACATGGGGAATATTTAGACTAGGGTGATTAAACTCCCGGCCTGTGGGCTGCATCCAATGTTGTGATGTTATAACATTACTGCACCTGCACAGAAAAAAGAGGTTTCATTGCTGATGAAGACCATGACAACAGGGTCACACAGCCCCTTTTCAAAGGAAGTGTGAAACACATAGAGAGGGTCAAATCCGAATTCAATAAAAAAAAATTCCCTTAAACAAATGCCCTTTTGTGGAAGGGGTGTCATGAAGTCAGAGCATCAGCTGGAGATTCAACTTGCTGGGAAACAGGAGATGCAAAAAAAAGTCATTCTAGAACAAGGCTGTAACATTTATGAGGTAAATAAAAATCACTTTTTCACAGATATTTGACTAGACAGAAAACACAGATGGAGATGAGCAATGCATGTTTATTTAACATAAAATAAAGTATTCAACAGGGTAAGGATCTTGTATGGAAATGCTTCCACATATAAAATGAAACCGGCTCTCAGTTTCACCCCATAGATTATGACCTTGCACCAGTGAAGCTAACCACTTTATAACTGAATCCCAGCTAATGCAAGTAAATCCTGAGGAGAGTTTAGATTCCCCTTTATCCAGACAGGTTTTGTCAGCT
Organism: Heteronotia binoei; assembly: GCF_032191835.1. NCBI lineage: Eukaryota > Metazoa > Chordata > Lepidosauria > Squamata > Gekkonidae > Heteronotia > Heteronotia binoei. The sequence goes on along the minus strand of NC_083223.1, from coordinate 140,044,699 downwards.
GACCAGGTTTCACTGGAATCTAATTCAACAACTGCCAGAATTCTTCCCAGGTCCAAGGTTGCTCTTTTAACACAGAGAGCCCCTCTCTACAGAACCAATACACACAAGTTAGGAATGTCAAGCTACCTGCTGTGGTCTCCCCAATTGTATTAAGGTCCAGCGATTACTTTCATGTTATAACTCTTTCATAACTTTTAATGTTGCTTGTTTTCTTCAGTCTACAATCCAAATTAGGGAAACAATTAATCTAGTTTTGGCCGATTTTACATTGTTTTGACTGCTATTTTTTTTAAAAAATAATGCACTTCAATGCTTTTTTAACTTTTAATATGTCAATAGATGTCAGTCTGTCTGTCAATAAACCAATGAACAGAATGCTTATTTGTCTCACTGAAACAAGCTTTCTTCCCTAAACTGACCCCAAAACCTATCTAAAAGCCAAATAAAAGCCTGATGCTCTTATCCAGAGCCACCAAAGTCCTGTATGAAGAAAAACAATTTCTTCTCCTTATTAAACTGATGCTGGCTCATGCCCTCCCAACCATGGATTTTGACTGGCTGACAATCACCTGGATTTGCATGAGACTAAAATCTGGAGCCAAAGTGGCCTGGTGGTGAGTTATAAACCCATCTTTGGAGAGGCACATGTAGTATTCTGTGCAGGGCTTTTTTTGTAGGAAAAAGTCCAGCAGGAACTCATTTGCATATTAGGACACACCCACTGACATCATCATTGTTTCACACAGGGGTTTTTTGGTAGGAAAAGCCCTGCATGGGCTCATTTGCATATTAGGCCACACCCCCTGACACAAAGCCAGCAGGAACTGTGTTCCTGTGCGTTCCTGCTTTTAAAAAAAGTCCTGATCCTGTGTATATGCAGCCACATAATGAGGAAAATAACTCCCCTGAGTTTATCCCCCTACACACTGTGGTCCCAAGCCAAATCAGACTCCTACAGAGTTTTGTGGATGTTTTCCACAGCTCTGGCTACAGCAAAAGTTACTCACTAAAAATGCCTTTGGCCATATTCTTGGGTGATGTAAGGATTACTGGTGTAGCACCCATCATGTTGCTCAATAACCTCTCCTCCAGAGCTATCTCGGGTTAGGATCCTTCAAGGCCACTTGTCCTAGGAAATCTCAGTATTGACAATGAGTTGCCTTTGTTGAGTGGGGCTCAAGATTTCATGGCTTTTATAGCTACAACAGGATCATCTCAAATTATGTCTGGCCCATAGATTTAGCAGGCCATACTCTGGATCTAGCTTCTTGAGAAAAGGATAGTGATCTGGGCTGGGTGTGCTTATGATGATGCCCTTGTCAAGGACAGATCACTATGTGGTAGAGTTTAGACCAGGGCTGTCAAACTCCCGGCCCACCTAGGGCTTCAATCAGGCCTGTGGCAATTTTCTTTCCTCCCTCTTCCCCCTCCTGCCCTCACCCTTTGAAGCTCTAAGGTTCCCAGCTCCTTCTGCCTTGTCTTTGCTTGCTTCTGGGCTTGCAAAGCTACAAGTAATACACAAAACAGATTTTCCATTAAGATCTCTGCACCCAGAAACCTTATGGAAAATTCATTCCATGTTTTCCTTGCAACTTTGTGCTGCAATGTATTTCAATGGAATGAAGCTATGGCAGTTTCGCTTTATGCAGAGTTTACAACTAGTTGAAGCACCTTGCAAATAAAGGGTTGATGCTTTGAGCCAGCTTGTCTCTACTGAATGAACTGGTTCCTAGTGAGTGCTCTAACCCGAGAACCCACAGCCAAAGGGGAATATTACACTGGAGAGCCGTTAAAAATCTGAGTAGATGGGGGTGGGGTGGGAATAAAGTGTGGGGTGAAGCTTGCAATGCCCAGTCATTTCATGTTTTCTCAGGTTCAGAGCATTTTATATTCTTAGTTTATATTTTAGTTTCTGCTATGATCTTCGTGCTTTTTCTTCATGTTTTCTTTTTAAAACTGCATTGCCAAATCCCACTTTCCATTTTAAACATAATATCACAAGAGTTTTATGCATGTTTGTATTTTAAGTTAAAAATAATATTTTAATTGTGCTTATTTGTATCTTTTATAAAGCTTATATCTATCAAGTAACATGTGCAAGTTATCCTTGGTTTTTTTCCGTTAAGTAACATGTGCAAGCTATCCTTGTTGCTTTTTTTCTTCCCCACCTATACAGGACATAAATATTTTTGTAAGAGTTATGTATATGCATTCTAATGTATACTTGCAGCATCAATGTGAAGTTTCTGGTAAAACTGAAATTCTTCAAATACAACATAGCCATTTGGCTGACCTTTTGATTTCTGGGGGTGCCCCCACACCCACAGAATATTTTGCAGAATTAGACACACAGTGTTTTAATGGATCCAAGTCTGAATATTCCCTTATAAAGGCCCCCCCCCCAAAAAAAAAACATTAAAGGTATAACTAACATGCAAGGGCTGCCAAGCTCCCACCGGAGTGGGGGATCCCATGGTTTGGGACAGAGCAGGCCACCGGGGGATCCATGCCCCCAAAGGGCCCTGTCATCGCGCAAGGTGCCCTGCATGCTGGGCATGTTGCACCAGGGATGCTCTAGGTATCATAGAGTTTTACCACGAGCCCTAGAACATCCCCAGTGTGCTGTGCCGAGGCTATGATGTTATTTCCAGGTGATGGCATTGCACCATGCGTGTAAAGCGAGAGAGAGAGGAGTCCCCTGCTGCAGCAACAGAGGGACTTGGCAACCCTAGAGACTAATCAGGGGCAACTGATATTCTTATGGTCCAAAATTCCATAGAAAGTATAGAAGTAGAACAGTTAATGCTGCAATACAAGTGACCATTTTGAAGCTATAAGAGAGGCAGCTGCTAACATGGCAGCAGAGGAGGTATTTTAGCTTCTGCACAAGAGCAGCAGCTGTTATCCTTAAAACTAATCCACTGGATTATAAAACCAATTAGTAAACTAGTTGCAAAATTATTTAATAAATATAAAAAGAATTAAACTTTTTCAGAATCAAACTCTGTGTCCAAGGTTTTCAAAATACAATCGGGGTGGCCAAAGGTAGCTCTGCAGATGTTTTTTGCTTACAACTCCCATCAACCCCAGCCAGCATGGCCAGTGGCTGGGGCTGATGGGAATTGTAGGCAAAAAAAATCTGGAGAGTTACCACTGGCCACCCCTGTAATATGTATTTTTATTTTGAGACTTTTATGAAGTATAAAAACCAGGTATTTATACATTCAGTGTATATTTGGGGTTATGATAAGACACAATTAGTGAAATGATTCTTCCACCATGTGTTGTAACAATTTTTAATCCAAAAAGATTCATATGTTTATGTAAAGTCTTTCCATTCCATCTCTAAAGTGCATGTTTAACTTTCCACTGGGTACTGCCAAAATTCTTAGACTTAAAAAAAAAATTAAGGAACACAAATTCAAGCTTTAACATGCTCTTAGTAAAAAATAAAATAAAATGTCTGTCTCAACCCTGCCTTTCACACTGATGACATCTGATACATCAGCAAAAATCATGAGGTTTTTACAGATGCAACTTTGCCAAGGGCAGGAACTTTGGATATGTCAGTTCACTATTAAACTTCCTTCTTTATAAGGAATGTCAAACACAAATAAGGAGACTATTAAAAAGGACCTTTAAAAGGCAAAGGGAAAATCTTTTCTGTTTCCATAAGACACAAACTGTTTATAATACATACCGGTTTGAACTAAATATGCTTTTTTGCGAAACATGTTTCTAGTCCTGCAGGTGCCTACCTCTTCATGGACCTCTTCTTTGTGTCCCAGTTCTCCTTGGAGAAGTGGGTTATTGGCCAGCAACTGTCTACCTCTGTCTCACTCAAGTGTACCTACTAGTGAAATCCTGATGTGATTGGACAATGAAGTCAAGAAAGTATGGCACACTAACAACTTTCCATAGTGTTGAAAGATAAAAGCAACAGTCCTAGGAAACATGATTCACGAATGAGAGCATGCTTTGTCAAGAGTCATCATCCAAACCTAGGCTAAGGACTTTTATTAAGGGAAGGCAACTGTGAATAAAGTTACAAAAATACTAGAGTGAGACTACTCCCACCCTCATCTCGGTAGCCACCACCAGTCCTGTAAGTCTATCTCAACAGCTCAGGAGCAGAAGGACAAGTCTCCCAGTCTTATAGTCAACCCTGCAAGGTGGGCCTGCAGACTAAGTTTCCAAATGTAAATCAATTACAAGGTAGGTGGTCACCAGATCAAGACTCTGGAATTAGATCAGAAGTCAGTGAAGGCAAAAACCACAACAAAGTAAAAACTTAATTATTTTTATTCAGGTGCAAAAAATAGTTAAAAGACAAAACTGTGAGGGAAAGAATTTCAAGCTCTAGCTAATACAGTAAGACAAGGTTCCAAGTTAGCAGGTGTTAATCAACCTCAGGGTGAAGGTTTCAGCAGCAAAGTAGCTCTCTGTCTCCAGAAGTACCCAGAGCTAGCAAGCTGTGTGGCCCACATGAGCAAACCATCAAGATGGCTGCCAGGAGCATAGTAATTGCACGGTGGAGCAGTCACCATCAAGCAGGAATGGCTAAGAAGCTAAGTGATTTTATGGTAAGGGTCTCAAATTGACTCCAGGCCTGTTGATCCAATCAAAACCCTGAGAAGTGATGTAACTCTCTGTGTTGCTGAGCACATGATCTATGGTATGAAATGACCAGAAGGAAGAGAAACAAAACTTACTGCAGATTGCCCACCTTGTTCCCACAGGTGAAGAAGACCCATAGTCTCAATTGCTTGGGATGTGATAATTGGTAGTCAGTGCAAGACACAGCCTCCCTTCCACACAGCTGCATCTTATCTCTCCAGCAAGGTCAGTTGTTCTCCTAGGCTTCTAACAATCTCTGGGAACACTTAGGCTGCTTTTGCAGTCTGAACAATTTTTTTTTACAAAGGCCAAAGTTTTCAAGGAATCATTTTCTTTACAGTCTTACACCTCTGACACCAATTATTCATGTGGCAGCTTAACATTAGAATGTAATAAAATCCTATGGAAAAATAGCCCAGTAAACCTTCCAAATAAAACATGGGAATCAACCATGCTACAGATTTTAATTGAAGTTTAAAAATCCTTAATTTTATAAACATACGAATCAACCTTATAAGAAATTGGTTCTTCTTCCTTTTGCCCAGGATTGTCTTCTCTGACAGGCAGCACTCGCCAGAATCTCTTAAAATTTACTACATCAGATCCATGTTTAATTGGAGATGCCAGGAGGACCTGAACTTGGGCCATTGTGTACACAAACCTGGACCATGCCCACTGCATGTCAATTCTGATCTCTACCAATTTCAGAATGCAGTCCTAATTAATTCCTTTTAAATAGCATACTTTCCTCATGTCAGTTTTCGTATGTTTTCATATAATGGGTTAGAACATGGATTTTTTTTATTTTGTGTCATGTGTGTGTGTGTGCTTGTGAGTGTGTGTGCACCTGGAAGTCATGGTAACCTCTGGTGACTGGAGCCTGGAGGGTATTCAGAGAGATGGCTGAATAAAGCCTGCCCCAGTCCTCTGGCATTCCAAGGAAGTCTCCCATCCAAGAACTTTCCAGAATCGACCCTGTTTAGCTTCCAAGATTTGACGAGATTAGGCTTGCCTGGGCTATCCAGGTCAGGGCTAGAAAATGGATTCTTTTCAGGAAAAGCCCCTCTTAAAAAAGAAAATCAGTGCTCCTTATATGACACATCTATAAATAACGTAATTCTTACAATTACAAATACTGACCATTTAAATGGAAGGGAACATTTTGAGGATGGTCTGTTCTTCATTAGAATGCTTGGAATATTACCCTTTGGCAGACACACCTGCTTAATATTCAGACAAGCTAAGCTTGTGTTAGAAGACAAGGTTAACAGATTGTTCAAACATTTTGATGTAGGATCTGAGACATCTAGTGGCAGCCCAAATGCAATGCGACCTTCTCAAATTCTTTGTGTCTTTGGAACATTTTTCTGTGTATTCTCGTGCATCTTGTCCCTTTATAAAGCACACACTATAAATCAAAATAATGAAACGCAGAGTGAAGCAACAGCTTCATCCTTGTAAGTTCAGCATCTGCTTAACTTTACACAATGTAATTAGTCCCACTAATGACAAGTATGAGCCAGCAACGTTTCAGGCAGAGTTATTTTCCAAAGCTCCAAAAAGACTCCACTCTTTGGCAAACTAAGGGAATAAAGTTGTAGTAAAGCTTGTGCCAGCCCCAGTTCCAGTCATTTACACAAGAGATACTTCTGGGGAAAGCACACTTTCCACCTTGACAACTTGCCCTCTCTCCAGCCACCATACTATATCCCAGGAAATCCTTTCTTTGGCAAAGTCAGGAATATAGCAGGTAAACCTTCCAGCCTCTATTCCATAATTACCCCAAGGGGCATCACAGGCACATTCCACTTCTCAAAAAGGTCTCTCTGTTTACATGAAAATACCATATAACTTTTGAAAGTTAAAAATAAATACCTAATACTAGAAAGTTCAGCATAGGTGTTCACTCTGAAATATTGTGTGATGAATTACAAATTTTCAGCCAAGGTAAAAAGAAAGTTACATAAATTAAATAATTATATCATTGAAATCAATCGTTCTGGGGCATGACCTTAGTGGTTATACAAAAAATGCTATTTGACCATGAATAAAAACATTGTTTGACTTGTGGCTGAGCACACTTATGTAAACTCTCAAATTCAAGCTCTTGTTTTAAAAATCATTACAATCTTAGTGTGATTGGGCTTTAAAATTAATTTGCAGTAGTCATAGTAATAGCAACAATAATATCTTGATATGAACTGTAAATCAAGGAATCAGAATTCTGGGAGAACATTCTTTATCTTTACCCTTATTTAAAAAACAAAAACACAGAGCCAGAACTTCTGTTCCTAAAAGCATAACTATTGAATGTTAAGGGTCCCAGCACCAGACTAGGGTTACCAAATCCAATTCAAGAAATATCTGGAGACTTTGGGGGTGGAGCCAATAGATTTGGGGCGGAGCCAGAAGCAAGGTTATGACAAGCATAACTGAGCTCCAAAGGGAGTTCTGGCCATCACATTTAAAGGGACCACACTACTTTTAAATGCCTTCCCTCCAATGGAAATAATGAAGGATAGGGGCACCTTCTTTTGGGGCTCATGGAATTGGACCTCCTGGTCCAATCGTTTTGAAACTTGGAGTATATTTTGGGGAGAGGCACTGAATGCTATGCTAAAAATTTGGTGTCTCTAACTCAAAAAACAGCTCCTGAGCCCCAGATACCTGCCAATTAATTTTCCATTATACCCTATGGCAGGAATGTCAAACAAATTTGTTATGAAGGCCAGATCAGCCATGTGTGTACCTATTTAAGATTAGGTAGCAGAGATAAAAACTTTATAAAGAACACAATCACAATTAAATATTTTTTAAAAAAAATGCTCAGTGTGCGGGATAGTACTCCATTATCCCCATTTCACAAATGCTTCTTCTCTAGCTGAATGCTTAACAATCAAGACATGGCAAGAATGCTTCAAGGGACTACCAAAATCTGGGTGCAGCAGCTAAAGTCTTCACAAATACACAGGGCTGGATCTAGGGGGGGGCAGAGGGGGCACTTGCCCTGGGTGCCATTGGGGGGCACCAAATTGGGTATGAAGTGCATTCTAATCTATGGGTCCATAAGGGGTCGTCATTTTTTAATTTTGCCCCCCCTAAAAAAAATATAGATCTGGTCCTGCATATACAGGGACTGAATGTCTTGCTCCAGCATGAGCACAGCTGCAATAACTGCCTCCCTACCCCCATCCCAGGCTGTGCTGCAAATAAGCCCTTGTGCCCCAAAGGCTTTTCAGCAACATCCCAAAGATCAATTCCAGGGACTCTAGAACCCTCCACTACATTGCACCTCTGTACTTATACAGTAAGTTTATCAAGCTGCTTTGCATAAAGGGAAGCAAAGTCAAACAGATAGTTAATGTTGCCAGCTAGTTCCTATCTATTGATCTGACCAATCATCACCTGCCAGGTCACCAACGTTGAAATTTAAAAAAAAAACCTCCTGATTATTTCAGATATCTCCCACAATCTGCCGACTTCTCCCCTAACTCTGCCTATGGCTCACCAGATACTGTTGGCTCTACCTCCAAAACAGTTATCTACTGGTCCACCTCCACGTGCATCAATTCTACCCCTTTAACCTAACCCAGAGAGCCACTATTTTTTCACCCAATCAAAACATGGCAAGCCTAGTACCAATGACCCTTCAGCTGCTAATATGCAAACCACTCCTGCAAAAGCAGTACTGGGATGTGACCCTCACTCATCTTATATATATTTAAATCCAACAAAAATATGTGGAACTTGCACATGCGTGGCAGCACAGGATTGAAGCTATTCACATTAAGCCTGATACCACAACTATGTGATCAAGTGGATTACAAACGTATTTTGTGGTGGAAAATAAAGCCATCCAGTTCCATTTTAAATTGCCCCAGCACCAAGGTCTGAAAGAATATCAAGTAAATATATCTTCCAAGAATAGGATGGCCCAATTACCTTAGCAGTTAATGGTCTTCATTCCTTGGGTGCTTCAAAACAAGTTCCAAGTGCTTGCTTGGAACTTAGCGCCTTAGGAAACAGTATTTGTAAACTGGTAGATGTAACCAACCTTGTTTTGATTCTGGACATTTTCTAGTTGTTCTCTCTGAGGCTTTATAAGGACCATGTGAGATATGTGGTAGTACTACAGTGGTACAAGCATTTATTAGTCCAGATTTCTAAATCAACTCCATATACAAGGTCTACTCTGGTCACTTTATACAAAAGCCAGAATGTCCAAAAGCAAGGACTTTTCTCCCCACTCCAAACAAAAAGGTTCAACACTCTACCCTGAGCAAAGGGATGTTTTAAGTTAACTCTAACTTAAGTATTTGAGTCTAGTGCTCTTTGTGACCAGTGCTCTTCAAATTAGCTATTTGGTACTAGCCGCTCATAAAGCCTGGTCCACCTCAAACAGACATTTGTGGTTAACTTAAGTGACCTGTGGGCTAGAAGACTAGGATGAGAGACAGTTCCAGGTCCCAGCAACCCATAACATATGCACAACAAGCCATTGCTGCTTAGGCTCCCAAACAGAAGCACCCCTCTCTTGCCTCAGCTTTGTAGCCCTGAGATCTGCTCTTTCAGCTTTCACACTTTGCACCTCACAATGGACAGCCTTTTCAGCTTTGACCTCCCAGTCAGTACAATTTAACAACTTACTCCTTTAATCATAACTGCCAAGGATTTCAACTCTTGTTCTTTTTTTTGCAGAAGAATTCTGCTTCAGCCACCCCCTCAATTTGGACTCAGCAGAACTGACAAGTAATCTACAACACAGTTCAGCCTGGGTCCAGATAGCCAATCTGAGGCGACACAGGGTCGGCCCCCAGATGGATTAAAAAAGAATGTTCAGACATGCACATCTGACAACTATCCCGCCCCTGTACTCACCCTGTCCTCCGATGTTGTTAAAGCAGCTTAAAAAGCTACCACTTCATAAGTGGTAGCAAATCTCCACAGCGCTTCCCTACTGCCTTTCCCAGCCATCTGAACAGTCAGGGAGAACCTGGGAAGTGCTGCTCAAGCACTTGAGCTGTCTGACCACTCCTCCTGAGCGTGCATAGCCCATCCCTGTCCCGGCAGTGGGCCACACGCCGTCTGGCCACCCCAGGGGCATTTTCTCCTCTGCTGGATTTTTTTGGGGATTGGAGGCTGCCACTCCAAGCCACCGGTCTGTACTCAGCCTCATAGTCCCAAACACTTACCACTTCCTACTGGACTACTTAAAGATGGGTTTGCAGAAAAGTACAACTGCATAAGATCAATGAAAGAAGACTTGTGGATAATTAAGTCCTAGAAAATGAGTCCTTGGCTTCTAACATGGACAGACAGTAATGTCATTCAATGGGATTTTGGAGAAACATTCATCTGTACAACAATCCTTACAGCAACCTATTAATTGACTATAAGGAACTGAACAAGGACTTTTTTGGTTACCACAGTGCTGTCCACCATTATAGAGATAGTACTCCACTGAGAAGAGAATTCCACTGGCTCTGGGTGCTGTCCACTAATGCAAGCATATCTTGAGAAGAGCAGAAAGCACCTAGAAAAGGACACGCATGGTCCACAATGAAGCACTGCTTCTGCAACTGATAGCACTGCAGAAATCCAAGAAAGAATTAAGATCCAAGCCGGAGATTATAGCCTGTTTGGGCATGCCTTTGCTAAAAGGAGGAGGATGACACCTGCTGGCCCTGCTCCCAATCTCCATGCATTCAGCAAAATGTCTCAATAAGAACTATGCATAAAGGCCCTTATGATCACAGCTATCTGAGTGGCATAGTGCTCAGCCTCTAACAAATATCACAAACAGCACAAATGGGAGAGGAAACTGTGCTGTTTATCACTAGGGATATGTGAACACTTCGCAGTATATATGCAGGATGCTCACAACACTACTTTCCACACTACTCAGTATTGGTATTATCTACTGTACCCAGAAAGGCCACATTTTCCTAGCAACACAATATTGCTGTTTGAAAAATGCAATTACTCCTAACAGATCTGCTTATTGGGGGAAAGGTCTTTGACCCCTCACAGGAAATGAAATGTATATCTATTGTACACTATCATGATCATGAAAGAGTTCAAGAGTACATCAATACATGTGTGTGAAATAGAGGCTAATTTTGAGAACTGACTCAAAAGTAACAGAAGTGCTCCAATCTCCGAATGATCTTTTACAGAATTTTATTTGGCCTTTGTATGACCACCTCTTTACCTAGTAGATAAGGATGCTGGGGCACATTCCATCAGGAAAGACTGAAAGATCTGGGACTTTTCAGTTTAGAAAAGAGACACTAAGGAGAGACGTGACAGTGGTTTACAAAATTATGCACAGGCTAGAGAGAGTTGACAAAGAGAACTTCCCACTCCCTCCCAAAATACTAAAATCAAGAGCATCCAATGTAGCTGATAAGCAGTAGATTCAGGATGGACAAAAGGAAATACTTCTTTACACAATGAGAGATTAAAATGTGGAATTTGCTGCCAGAGGATGTAGGATAGACAGCTTTAAAAAGGGGATTAAACAGATTAATGGAGGAGAGGTCGATCAGTGACTACTAGCCATGGAAACCTCCATGTTCAGAGGCAGCAAACCTCTAACTACAAGTACTAAGAGGCAACACCAGGAGAAGGCATTGGCCTTTATGCTCTATTGTTCCTTCAGAGGTTGGCCACTGTGTGAGACAGAATGCTGGAGCACTGATCTGATCCAGCAGGGCTCTTTTTATGGTACCAGAAGAAAGCGAGCTTCAGCCTTGTGAGTATTGCCCCATGCACTCTCAGCATTCTCTGCCCTAAATGGTTGGAGGGCAACACTCTGCTTCAGTGCAACACAGAGTTGATCTGTACATGTTCTTCTTCAAACACACAATCAGCCAGAATGAGAAACGGTGGAATTGAGGAACATTCCAGGTACAAGTGAGCACAAGTTCATATACTACTTAGTACTTTCTGCAGAGGGAAAACACAATGGGGAAAGGTGGGAGGGAGCGAAGTAAGGCCAGAAGCTCATGCCCTTTTGATTCTGGCTGAAAAGATGTTCATAAAAAGTGGACCTACTTTTTTATAATCCGTTAGGGCCAAATTTCTCATTACACAGCACTTGTAAATTTCTCCCATGAGGCAAATAGTAGCTAGAGGGTATTTTGCTTGATAAAAAACAAGCTGCAGGGTTACAGACATATATATAACTACATAATATTTTTCTTTGTCTGCTTTTTATTTTTCAAAAGAAAAAATGGTGGGATGATGCAATCAGGGCTTTTTTTGTTGCAGGAACTCTTTTGCATATTAGACTACACCCCCCCCCATGAAGCCAATTCTCAAGAGCTTGCAGTAGGCCCTGTAAGAACAACCCTGTAAGCCCTTAAAGGACTCTTAAAGAAACCTAATATGCAAAGGAGTTCCTGCTACAAAAAAAGCCCTGGATGCAATCATCCATCCCCGAGTAACATACAGTTCTAAGGCTAAACTAGACATGACATGGAAATAGGGAGACTTCCCAGCCTCCTCCTCCATTGCCCACTTGCACTCAGTGGGGTGGCACAGAGAAAAATGGCCAGAAAAGTGGCATCCCACTAACTATGCAACATAACTTCTGGCAAATACCTGGAAGCTATGCCAACACAACATTCTTGGTTTTTGACAAAACTCTATTGTATTCTAGAGTGTTGTGTCAGCATCACATCATTTCCAGGTATGGTGCAACATCATTCCCCCAGTCCCCATCCGTTCCACCTCCTGCTGGTTGTCAGCCCTTATATGGGAAACACATGCCATCAGAATCAGCTTTATTCAGAGGAGGCATCTAACTTTTAGGCACCCTTGAGGTTCATCTGATGCCTACCCAGATCTCTCTGAGGTCAAAACATTTCTTTTTATACAGTCTTTTCACTAAGGGACTGATCTTTAAAATTGTTTTGATGATCTGCTCTAAAATGAGGATGATCTTCTACATTTATCAGTTTTTATGCTTTGGCTTGTTTTTAAATGCTGTGTCTTATTTGTATGTGTATTAATGACTGTATGGTTTTACATATTGTTTTAGTTGTGAGAAACATTAAACAGATCTCTGGAGAGGTAGCATATTTTTTTCTAAATAAATATACACATGAGAGTGTGTCTTCTGATGTTTCCACTTTTCCCTCCCCAGGCCATCATCCCCAATCAAAAATCACCTCCTTCAGAAAGCTACCTCACTTTGAGGGAAAATATCAGTTATAAATAAGCCCAACTGCGGTGGCAATTCTAAGGATTTTCATTCTTTCGATGTAGCCTGCATAGGATTGGCTCACACTGTCTCTGCCATGCCATTGGCTAATTCTGCTCTCCCGCGCCCACCGCCGGCCCCATCAGGCAAGAACCCCAGCAGAAGGCCACTGACCTTCGATGGAGACAGTTCTCTGCTGACAGGGAGCTTACTGATCAGTACTGCTTCTCCTCAGGGCCTGTTGTAGGAAATCGGGGGTGGGGGCGGTGAATGCCTTCACTTGGGTGGGTGGGATGACAGCAAGGCTGGGAGGCACTCACCCAAAGGCCTTTAGTTATATCTTTCCAGATTGGTCAGAAATTCCTAAGGTATCACTACAGGCCTCTGAGGGAGGCCTTTCCTCCTAGGGAACCACTGTTGCCAGTCTCCAGGTGAAGGCTGTAAAAGCTGACTAGATGATTTTAAATCTGCCTAACCTGCCTCACTGGGTGGTTGTTGTTCAGATCACAGGGGGGAGAGGAGAGGAGAATGCTGTAAGCTGATGTAATGGCTGACAACTCCTTCCTATTAAACAGTCTGTCAGAAATAGACTGTTGGTCTGAAAGGTCTCACTACAGGCCTCTGAGGCAGAACTCATTGGGGCCACTCCTGACGACAGCTGCCAGTTCCAGGTTGGTGAGAAATTCCTGGAGATTCTGTGGTGGAGTTTGAGAAGGACATAGGAGTTAGGCAGGGCTTTTTTGGTAGAAAAAGTCCAGCAGGAACTCATTTGCATATTAAGCCATGCCCTCTGGCATCACCATTGTTTCACATAGGGTTTTAATGTGGAAAAAGTCCAGCAGGAGCTTATTTGCATATTAGGCCACACCCTCTGATTCCAAGCCATCCAGAACTGCATTACTGTGCATTCCTGCTAAAAAAAAAAGCCCTGGAGTTAGGGCTTCAGAGTGGGGTCTGCTGGACCCAGGTCCTTGCTGTGGTACCTGAGTGATTTTTAGGCCAATCACAGACTTCCAGCCTAACCCACCTCACAGGGTTGTGAGAGAAGAATGATGCACGCTGCTTTGCCCCTCTCCCCTCCCCGTGGAGAAAGACAGCCTATGGAGAGGCTGCAGGGAGGGGAAAGGAGATGGAAAGCTGAAGTCAGAGGGGCAGATAAATGAAAGGAGATAGGATTGCCAATTCCAGGTTAGGAAATTCATGGATATTTAAGGGGTGGGGCCTGTGGAGGGGTGGGACCTCAGATAGGTGAAATGCAATTTCCTCCTAGGGAACCACTGGAGATCACTCAGATTTACAACCGCTCTCTAGATAGCAGAGATAAGTTCCCCTTGAGGTGGGGGGGAGTTAATGCTTTCACTTGGGTGGGTGGGAAGGCAGCAAGGGTGGCAGACACTTGCCCAGAGCCTCCTTCTAGAGCCTGTTGTATTCTTTCTTCACAACAGCCCTTACTCCTAGTATTGGCCTTACTCCAAACCCACCTTCTTTGCTGGTACAAACAGACCTTTAAAAAAAGGTGACAAACCCTTCAGTTCCATGTATGCCATTTCCACGTACTCCATTGACTGCGCTCAAGTCCATGACTGAAAGCCCTCTCTCACAAAAGCAGCCTTCCTTTGCAAAAGTTAGTAAAAGTTTCAATTTTTTTTAAAAAGTGACACTAATCTGTATTCCCAGCACCACCACTCACCACAGTACTGACTGCTTTTCAGTCTCACAAAAAGCTTTTGTTTCACAGAGAGGAAGCAGAATAGCTTCAGCAGCCAAACTGTATGGCATTGTCAAACTACGCACTGTTGTTTCAGCACAGAAAACAGTCTCTTGAACTTTGTCAGAGACAGGAAAAGGAGCCCCTGAAGCAAAAGCAGAGAGGGGATGAGTGTGGGATAAAGCTTCCTGATATGAAGATAAATCCAGCAGCAAAAGATGCTTTAATGACTGGCGTGCACCATGTGCTGCTGTTTGCCATGAAACAGAAGTGCAGCAGACCTTCCTTCAATAACACATTCAAAGCACATGTTAAATGATGTCATGACCTGTGTAAAAAAATGGCTTCCCCCACTCCTGATCATGTTCTCGATTAGCCTTTTTTCCCCCTGGCAGTGTTCTTCTGCCAGCTGTTTTCCCCTTAAGTATGAATAAGAGCTGGAGGAGGTTTCTGTTGGTGAAACCACATGAGTGTAAAGTGCCATCAAATCACAGCTGGCTTATGGTAGCCCACTAGGGACTTAAAGGCAAGAAGCCAAAAGAAATGGTTTGCCATTGCCTGCCTCTGTGTAGCTATCCAGGAATTTCTTGATGGTTTCCCATCCAAGTACTAACCAGGGCCAGCCCTGCGTAGCTTCCAAGATCTGATGAGATCAGGCTAGACTGGACCATTCAGGTCAGGGCAAAACTTGTGGTGGGGGTTAGATCTCCCTCCCCCCCCCCCCCCTATTATATCCCCAATCTTAGGTTTGCTTCATGGCACACAGTGCCTTTTAACAACTTTGGCTGGGCACTGGCTGCAACTGTTACTTGAGAAGTGAGATTTGGCCATGCTCTGATCATATCCAGGGCTGCCTCCATACATTGCTGGATATTCCTTGCACTATAGCAAACATTCACAAGGATTGTCCACATGTTCCCCAGAGAGCACTGCGATCAAGCTCTCGAAATCTTTTGGCTGTCCCTGAGATAAAAGAGACTAGGCTTAACTCCACAAGAGCAAGAACCTTCTCGGTTGCAGCCCCAATACTTTGGAACACCCTCCCAGAAGCCATCAGGGCCCTGAGGGACATCGCAGTTCCACAGGGCTTACAAGACTGAACTGTTTTGCATGGCATATAACATCTGATGGGAAAGGGCCGCCACCACATCTGGATCTATCACACTTTAGTACTAACTGCCTATGATCTGTATGCGCTGAGAAAGGAAAATATTATATGATTCGCCTGAAGTAGCACCACTGCAATTTATTTGATTGTTTTAATATTGCTTATCATTTATTGTGTATTTTATGCTGTTAACCGCCTTGAGTCTACATAGAATGGACAGGATATAAATATAATGTAAATAAAATAAATAAATAAATAAATAAATGACCCAGTTGCAAATGGTTGCTATAGCACTGTTTTATTTATTTACTTCATTTATACATCAAACTTTCTCATCAATGAGGATCCAAAGTGGCCCATCCTGTACTCCTATCCCCTACGTTATCCTCACAACAACTCTGTAAGGAAGCCTAAGTTCAGAGAAAGTGACTGGTCCAAGGTCAACCAGTAAGCTTCTGTAGCAGAGTGGGGGATTCAAATCTGGGTATCCCAGATCCTAATCTGATAATTTAACTAGGCTAGCATAATAGTGCAATACCTAAATGTGCCAATACAGCTCAAGTTAGATCACTGCAATGTGCTATATTTCAGTCTGCTTTTCAAGACTGTTCAGAAGCTGTAGTATACAATGTGGTAGCCAGGTTAACATTGGAACTGCTGTTTCCACTTCATAAAACACTGGGAAGGACCAGTTATTTGATCCCTAGCACTGCAGCTAGTTTGGCCCTACCTGCTGTTGCAAGCTGCTGTTGCAAGAAAGGCAGCAATTCACAGGAGCATGATGATGATGATGATGATATTGGATTTATATCCCGCCCTCCACTCCGAAGAGTCTCAGAGCGGCTCACAATCTCCTTTACCTTCCTCCCCCACAACAGACACCCTGTGAGGTAGGTGGGGCTGGAGAGGGCTCTCACAGCAGCTGCCCTTTCAAGGACAACCTCTGCCAGAGCTATGGCTGACCCAAGGCCATTCCAGCAGGTGCAAGTGGAGGAGTGGGGAATCAAACCCGGTTCTCCCAGATAAGAGTCCTCACACTTAACCACTACACCAAACTGGCTCTATCAGCTTTATCACTGCACCTGCATACCAGAAAAGATGACCTTTTGTCTGCTCTGCAGCTGTCAAAAGCACAAAAGCCACACCAGAAAAAAATGGTGAAAATCTTGGCTGAAAACAGTATTTCATTGGGCAAGATGGTGGAGGAGGACAAATGGCACTTCCATCCATCTGCAGATGATACAGATTTCTTTGAACACTAAACACTAAAATACCTACACAATCATATGAATTAATGCATTATCACAATGAAGTCTTGATTGCAGGTGGTGTCAGAAGTACACGGAGACCATTACAACTTCCAAAAGTGTGGTTCTACTAAGGAAACATCTGTGAAAGTTGTTCTAATAGCAACTTGTAATAGTTGCACAGTTAAAATCACAGGAGCAAAGGAAAATTGTTCATGTCTAGAGAATACACAGTGTGGGGAGGGGAAACTGCTCGTGTAATTTTCCCAGTCTCACTGTGGGGACCAAACTGGCCCTGAATACTAGGATTGCACAAACAACAGCATCACCCTAAGCGGGGTTACATTAACTTATGTCCACTGAAGTCAAGCATCCTCTGCTCAGGACAGCAGTGCAAGCCATCTCTGCGTTCATCTGAGCTCCAGATCACAAGTCAATTATTCAGTCACAGTTGCATCCAACTAAAAGGCCATGTAGCACTCCAGTCCTCCCTAACTGCAAAATTGCCAATCTGTTGGCCTCCAGAGACCAATCTCAATCACTTTATTGTGCTTTATAAACTGTGGGGAGAATCAAGCCAGATGAGCAACAATGGAATACTCAGTGAAGAACTAAGTTTACACTCAAAGGAGAATGAAGCACTTACATTATCATCAGTGATAGCGCAGTGATACTTTTAGAGCAACAAAGCAGGTTGACAATAGGCCTAATAACAGAATAAATAAAGGGTTTACATATGTTAAATTAACAAAGCTTTAATACATAATAAATATTGAAAATTTCCATGGAGTTATTTTGATTCCTGGATGTGGAAATATACACCATGGAGCTGCAGTTCACTTTGACCTTGCTTACAGAAATATTTGGACCATGAACAACCTAAATCTGAAAAATGATTTTTAAGGGTCCTAATTGGTTCTAATAATGAAGTGAGACTTACCAGTTAATGTATTGGCCTTACTTCTTGTGAGTGTTTTAAAGCTTACATCAGAAATGTTGTATTTTATATTGTGAACAATTTTACTTTATGGTGTATATTTTAAGAATCTGTACCACTGAGGAAGGCCTTGCAGCCAAAACATGTTCAGTTTTAATGGATTTTTTTTACTATTTGTTATGTATTAAAGCTTGGATAATTTAACATATATAAACCCATTATTATTAATTGTTATTAGTCCTATTACCAACCTTCTTGGTTACCAATTTTTTCTAGATTAAAGGTTCCCCCCACCTTTTTTGTTTTAGAACAGAAAACCACACAGGGGAACCTTAAGAACAACAGAGATGACAAACAGTCAAATCAAGGATGATGAATGTCCTTTCATTGGGAGGGGCCTCCCGTTGCCCATCTTGCCAAACCACCACGTAGAAGTGACTTTACAAGTCTTATGGTGGATTGATACCAGCAAATATTTTAAACAGAGCAGATTAATCAGACTCCTAAATCCCATGACTTCTTCTATCTAAAGCAAAGATGAAACTCATCTGATAGATTTTGCTCAAAATGTTTTATCTTTGATCCTCCCATCTATGCACCATAAATCTTGTGTTAATGTGGCTGGGCTTAGCCCCGGTGCAAAACTCCAGACTAGAGCCTATCCAGCTAAAACATTCCATCTCTGGAGTGATTTATAGGCTACAGGGTGAATAGGAGGGGACAGAGGGGAGGGTGAACAGTGGAAAATGCAACAGGAGTTTGCAAGCCACAACAAACAACCTAATTCCAGAAAAGCATCAGGAGCCTGGAGGGAGGAAGAAATTATCTTTGAAAGAGCTACAGGTGTTTTAGCCATAGTCTCTGAACAAGACATTCCACATTATACTACGGAGCTCCACTCCCTAGAAAACCTATATCCTGCTACACATTTCCAAAAGAAACAAATCTCGAGGAAGGGTTTAAAAAAAAAAAAATCTAGCCCTGGCCCCATGAGCTGACACTTATTCTCTTGGAAATAAGACCCACTGAATGCAGTGGAACTTGCCTGAACTACAGTCTTCAGACCTTCATCTTGACAATTACATCAACTATTGCTGTCAAGGAACTGCCCCTGTGGGCAAGCTTTGCTTTCAGAATTCCTGCACTTGGCTGCAAGTTTAACTTGTAGCGACACATACAGCTGCTCCTTCCATTTCTGCAAGGCAAAAAGGTATATACAAAAGTGCACAGACCTGGGAAAGGGAGCAAGAAGGAATGACATCATAAACAAAATCTAAACCAAACCCCAGGAAAACAGCTCTCTGCAATGGCCACTATGCAAGTTCTCCCTCAATTAGCCATGTCAGTTTATTTCTCTACTGCATCCAGATCTTAATTTCTGATCAGATATCAATGTCTTATCCCCCCTGGAATCACAATTTCTGCCTGAACTTACTTCCAAGTTCACTCCCCATCATGCCAGTGGGCGTGCAGAGCCAAGGAAGTTTCCTGATGGATGGAGGACCAGGGTGCTTCATGATCTGCTACGGCTAGGGCCCAGAGAATCTAAAGCGTCTAATTTCATGGGTTGCAACTGGGACCAAGATTCCAAAGAGGAAAAAAAGCATGGCTCTCAGAAAAAGATTATCATTTGGAGAGGGGGGGCTAATTTCTGGCATATCACACACAAACACTGCCACATGAGCAATTTTTAATGCCAACGATGTGCTGAAAGAGAACACAGGCTAGAAAAGACCCCTGCCCCCAAGAGTTTACAAACAAAATGGGCAGGACAGGTTTAAAGCAGAAAGAAGGGAGAAAGGAACGCGGAATACAATCATTATTGAGGAAAGGGGGTGAAAACGGGGACAGACGTCGTTTATTACATTAGATAGGTTAAAGGAAGCGGCTTGAAATTGCAGGAGGGCGCCCCGTTTCTGAGTTGTCTCTCCCCCCGCCCCCCCCCCCCACGGACGTTATAGGGCGATGTGACCAGTCCTCTCCCACACCCGAAGGAAGCAATCATGAGAAGAGGGACTGTACCTGGTGCCGCTGTGGAGGCGGAATGGAGCAGAACGGCGAGGAGCAAAAGAAGCGCCCAAGAGAGCCAAAGGACCCGCGGGGCTGCAGCGGCAGGAGCCATTGAGCCGGCGCGCCCCGAGCTGAGCAGCGGCTGCAGCAGTGGGAGAGGTGAGAGGGGGTTGTCTCCACGAGGGGGCCCGCAACGAGAAGCCCGCGCAGAAAGCCTCGTCTCACGCCGCAGCTCCTCTCCAGCCCTACTGGCAGGGCTCAGCCGCGCTCCGTCGAAGCTTGCCGCTTCTCTTCGTCGCCTGCTCCAGTTCGCGTCCTCCCGCCCTCCTGAGTTCCCTGTCCTTCTGTCTCCCCCTGCTGGCCACCAGCAGCCCTGCAGCAACTACTGCCAGAGGATACACAGCCGTCCTAAACACTAGGAAGGGGCTGAGAGGCTGAGGTGGGAAGGCTACGGATTTCATTGTGCCACTTCAAAGGACAGCAAGAAGTGGTATTTTGAATGTTTCCCACATGTAAAGAAAAAAGAATCCTGAAGAAGAGCAAGAAGAAGGAATTACGTTTTTCACCCTGTTGTGTTGGTTTTCTGTATTCATGACACTTATTTTTAATACTGTGGAGACCATTAAAATATTCAGTGGGTAATCTTTTTCTATGAGAGCCATGTTTTTTTCCTCTTTGGAATTGTAGTCCCAGTTGCAACCCTGTAGTACAGTGGTCCCCATCCTTTTTGGCACCAGGGACAAGTTTTGTGGAAGACAATTTTTCCAGGGACCAGGAGAGGGGGGATGGTTTTGGGATGATACAATTGCGCACTTTATTTCTATTAGTTTGGTATGGTGGTTAAGTGTGCAAACTCTTATCTGGGAGAATTGGGTTTGATTCCCCACTCCTCCACTTGCACCTGTTGGAATGGCCTTGGGTCAGCCATAGCTCTCATAGGAGTTATCCTTGAAAGGGCAACTTCTGGGAGAGCTCTCTCAGCCCCACCTACCTCACAGGATGTCTGTTGTAAGGGAGGAAGGTAAAGGAGATTGTGAGCCACTCTTAGACTCTGAAATTTGGAGTGGAGGGCAGGATATAAATCCAATGTCTTCTTCTTCCATTGTAATATATAATGAAATAATTATACAACTCATGGCCCAGTTGCTAACAGGCCATGGACCAGTACTGGTCCACAGCCCGGGGGTTGGGGACCCCTGCTGTAGTATAATGTGGTATATTCTAGAAGTCTATTTACTGAGTCGACCACCTCATTTTGTAGAACCACTTCAATGCCGAGGCTTTCTTACTCAGATGAGGAATTTCTGTAGTGACACTGAGATGCATTAGAAGACAGGGCTCAGATATGATCTGTCCATTAAACAATTTTTAAGACCAAAAACTTTAAAACGGCCCTACAATTAGTTACTCAGGGTGAGACCCAGTACTCACTAAATAAATATTCCTACTGACATTAAGAAAGTATTGTACAAAGTTTGTGGCTAGCATATGTTTCCTCCAGCCATTAGGAGGTCTACCAGTGGGGTCAGGACACTAGAAGTCCTCCCACTGTTGCCTCCCCAAGTACTTGCCTCCCCCCCAAGCCTCCAGAGCATCACTTGCCCCAGACAGAGAGTTCCATCTATACCTTGTGGCTAATAGAAAGCTCACACCCTGTGTAAAACTTTGTTGGTCTTAAAGGTGTCATTGGACTCTAATTTTGTTCTATTACAAAGAAAGAATATTCACTTTTCCTCTTAATTCAGTGTATAATACAAGCATTCCCTACTTACTTATTTATTGAATTTCTGTCCTGCCCTCCCCCGCATATGGGCTCAGGGTGGTTCCAACAAGTAAATAAAATAATTAAAACAGTTACTACAACATAATTCCAATTAAAACCTATAGAATCCCTGTAACATGAATCACAAGATGGCAAACAGACTATTTAACAAAAGCTCCAAGATGTGTCCTGTAATTGTGCCCAAGACGGACCAAAGTACTGGGTAGGTGGATGTAAGCCACCACTAATTGCACAAATTGACATAAGAACATAAGAGAAGCCATGTTGAATCAGGCCAATGGCCCATCCAGTCCAACATTCTGTATCACACAGTGGCCAATAATTTATACATATATATACACACTGTGGCTAATAGCCACTGATGGAACTCTGCTCCATATTTTTATCTAACCCCTCTTGAAGCTGGCAATGCCTGTAGCCGCCACCACCTCCTGTGGCAGTGTTAATCCACATGTTAATCACTCTTTGGGTGAAGAAGTACCTCCTTTTATCCGTTCTAACCCGACTGCTCAGCAATTTCATTGAATGCCCACGAGTTCTTGTATTGTGAGAAAGGGAGAAAAGTACTTCTTTCTCTACCTTCTCCATCTCATGCATAATCTTGTAAATCTCTATCATGTCACCCCGCAGTCGACGTTTCTCCAAGCTAAAGAGCCCCAAGCGTTTTAACCTTTCTTCATAGGAAAAGTGTTCCAAGCCTGTAATAATTCTAGTTGCCCTTTTCTGCACTTTTTCCAATGCTATAATATCCTTTTTGCGGTGCAGTGACCAGAATTGCACACAGTATTCCAAATGAGACCGCACCATCGATTTATACAGGGGCATTATGATATGTAGGGTTGCCAAGTCCAATTAAAGAAAAATCTGGGGACTTTGGGGGTGGAGCCAGGAGACTTTGGGGGTGGAGCCAGGAGACATTGGGGGTGGAGCCAAGAACAAGGATGTGACAAGCATAATTGAACTCCAAGGGAGTTCTTGCCATCACATTTAAAGAGACAGCACACCTTTTAAAATGCCTTTCTTCCATAGGAAATAATTAAGGATAGGGGCACCATATTTTGGGGCTCATAGAATTGGACCCTCTGGTCCAATCGTTTTGAAACTTGGGGGGTATTTTGGGGAGAGGCACTAGATGCTATACTAAAAAATTGGTGCCTCTACCTCAAAAAATAGACCCCCCCAGAGCCCCCAATACCCACGGATGAATTCCCTATTATTCCCTATGGGAATCGTTCTCCATAGGGAATAATAGAGTGCCCAGTAGACATTTCCCTCCCCCCACACACACTTTCTAAAGAAGGGAGGGCCTCCAAACCAGGGAATCCCCTGCCCCCTCCCTCTCTCACACACACAAATACTTACCAGATCTTCTTCCGGAGAACTCTTGCTGTGAAAACGAAAGCAAAAGAAAGGGAGGGGCCGTTCTCCCAAGCCCTTCCTGCTTCCTGCCCAGCCTTAAAGGGGCATACATTTTACAAACGGCTCAGGAGCTCTATAATAACATGAAGCCTACAGATATGTTCTCCCCCCCCCCTCCACCCCCCACCCCCCGCTTCCCAATTTTTGAAGAGCGGGAGATGAGGCTGCGAACCCAGGGGTCTCCCGCCAGAGCGGGAGGTTTGGGAAGCCTAGATTCAAGGTCAGCCCTGCATAGAGCGAGCTGCAGTAGTCCAGTCTAGAGTGACCATTGCATGGATCACCATGGTTAAGTCATAGGAAGGAGAAATAGGAAATCAGTTGCCTGACCAGCTGAAGATGGTAAAAAGCTGTTCTGACAACATTTGTGACTTGGTCCTCCATTGAAAGCGAGGCATCCAAGATCATGCCTAAACTCCTCACTGTTGGTGCTGGCATTAATGATGCCCTGCATAGGGGTGGAACTTGGATTCCCAATCCCACCCCACCCATGGCTCAGGCACAAGACCTCTGTCTTTGATGGATTTAATTTCAGTTGACTCTGCTATAACCAGCCAGCCATAGCCTCCAAGACAGAAGATGGTCTGTAGCAGATTATCAAATCACCATCGGTTTTCTAGTCGAATGATTAACCTTTCTTCCCTTCAGAAGCTAATTGAATTTACTTGTTGACGTTTCTGTACACACCCTGAGGAATTTCCCTATTTCCCATCCATGAAAGCACTAGTGATTTTTCTAGGCAACATGATGATGGATGAAACAAAATGAAGTCTAAAGGGCATATTCTTCCATCACCCCAGATTTCATGCATTCCAAACATTAGTTTAAAGTTAATAGTTTTCAGAGGGGGGGGGGGGGGTTGCATAACACTTTGCCATTTAGGATAACACACTCCACAATTGCCTGTAGAATGCAGATTATCATTCAATGTGATATTTTTATCCAGTCACATGATAAAATTAATAAATTGTTAACATTAAAGAACTCTTCAAACTAAACATTGCAAAGTTTAGAAATGCAAGGTTCAGCTAATCCTAACAATAATAACACCTCTTTTATACTGGTTTGTGTCAGGAAGCAGAAAAGGAGTCTGCCAATTTCAGAAAAGCACTAACATTTTTGAAGAGGGTTACATCTCACATGGAGAACTAGAGCACTGAGAGCTCTATCATATATGTTACACTTGTCCTGTATATTATCATGAAGAAAAAATAATAAAATTTTCATGAACACATGCATGACAGCTGGCCTATATTTTGCTATATTTACATTCAGGCCTCATCAGGGCAGGGAGGGAATTCCTTAATCTTGGTACTGCCATCAAAATGCCCAATCATGCATCAAACCCGAGTAGTGGCTGCATACAGAGCTAGACCTCACTAGATGACTTCAATATCTGCTTAGGTTCATAATGGAAAAAGTGGTCTTTTAAGTGCCCTGGTCCCAAACAATTGAGGACTTTCAGGTTCAAAACCAGCAATGGTAACTGTGCCTGGGAATTAATTAGTGATCAATCCAGTTGGATCAGGACTGATATAATATGAGAATGGATTATGGATTATAGAAGTTACCAGACTTGCATAGCCAAGTTAGTCTTCTCAAAGAGGCGCATACCAGCAGCTACTGATGTTAGACACTGAAGTAGTCAGACTCAGAATCA
Organism: Heteronotia binoei; assembly: GCF_032191835.1. NCBI lineage: Eukaryota > Metazoa > Chordata > Lepidosauria > Squamata > Gekkonidae > Heteronotia > Heteronotia binoei. The sequence goes on along the minus strand of NC_083223.1, from coordinate 140,020,007 downwards.
TACAACCAACTAGTAGGTGTAAGGGGTTTTCCCCCCAAGTTAAATTCTTTATTTAAACAATTGACAACAAGGAGGTACATTTCAGAACATACACAAAGGTAACAATGTTTCATCAGATGGGTTGAATTATATACTTAATGGGAGAGCCAGTTTGGTGTAGTGGTTAAGTGTGCGGACTCTTATCTGGGAGAACCGGGTTTGATTCCCCACTCCTCCACTTGCAGCTGCTAGCATGGCCTTGGGTCAGCCATAGCTCTGGAAGAGGTTGTCCTTGAAAGGGCAACTGCTGTGAGAGCCCTCTCCAGCCCCACCCACCTCACAGGGTGTCTGTTGTGGGGGAGGAAGATAAAGGAGATTGTGAGCCGCTCTGAGACTCTTCGGAGTGGAGGGCGGGATATAAATTCAATATCTTCTTCATCTTCTTCTTCTTGAAACTATTCACATAAGATGAAGAGCCCAGCAACTGTTCAGCTCCTAGAATCACAATACAAAATCATAATGCTAGGCAAACCAGTGGGTGCTCAAGCATTACATGATAACTTTAAAGGGGCTTTTTGGTTTTTTTCTTGGTACTATCCCATTTGAGATTGCAGAAATACCCAAGAGAAGGTTTGCCAAGCATAGGAGTAGAATAATCAGTCTATCTGACATTTTTGAGTCTGCTTACTTTTACAAACTTTGTAGTCTCAGAGAACATTTGAAGGGGAGAAATGACAAATGGAATTCCTCACAGACAGTGACTAGCACTGAATCAGCCTGGGTGCCATATCTGAATAAACACAGACTTATATCCATGGTGGAATTTGTTTTGTTCCGATATCTTAGTTTTTTTCAGTGGGGCGACACTGATGAATTATGGAGTATCAAAGCCATGATTTAGAAAGCTTATTTCAAACCATTATAACACCCTAGAAGAAGAAATATATCAGCAATAAAGCCACATTTATTATTTACTTTATTTATAGTCTGCCTTTCTCTTTGAGATTCAAGGCAGATTGCACAAGCTAAATCAATACAGTCAACAGATGTACAAATTATATTGGGGCAATAGAAATAGTTATGCATATTGTCCCTGTATAATGGATAAATTGTGTGTTTATTAACATGACTGAATATATCTCTTTTTTACAAATCAGGCAAAAAAAATCCATGATCTTTTATAAAATCTGGATTAAATATATAAACAGATGATATTCTGATGTGACATGTCTGAGCATCATATTACATCTACGTTTCCTCTAGATTTTATTCCACTATCATAAAGCATTTTGGATATTTATCACTTTTGTTGCATTGGGAATACCTGGACCTTTTAAGGGTGGAGCCTGAGGAGGGCAGAGTTTGGGTGGAGAACTTCAATGGTGTATAATGCCTTAGAGTAGGGGTGTCGAACTCATTTGTTATGAGAGCTGAATCTGACATAAATGAGACCTTGTTGGGCCAGGCCATGTTGGGTTGGGCTGAGTCATGCATGTACCTATTTATGATTAGGTAGCAGAGATATAAACTTTATAAAGGACATAGACAAACACAAATATTTTTTTTAAAAAAAACCCTTAAAACATCCTTAAAATATTAGCACTTGGTCTTAAAGGTACTTTCTTTGTATTTCTCTCATGGGGCCCAGGGAACTGGGCAAAGGAAGCTCTGGCTCTTTCCTTCCTTCCCCAGGGGACCAGGAGGGGAAAGAGCCTCAGCCAATAGAAGGAAGAGAGGCTTGGCTCAGTAGCTCTGCTATGCAATTGAGAGAGCCTGGCAAAGCAAGCTCTCCCTCCCTCCCCTTCCTTTCCAAGGGAAGAGCCTCAGTCAATGGAGAAAATACAGATTTTGCTCTGTAGCTCCTGTGCCATTGAGCAAGCCTGGCAAAGCAAGCTGTGATGCAGAAGGAAGCAAGAGAGAGGGAGAAGGAAGCAGATGACAGCCAGTTGCTTGGGCCACATGTTTGACACCTCTGCCTTAGAATCTGCCTTCCAAAATGGCCATTTTCTTCAGGGAAATTGCTCTCTGTCACCTGGAGATCAGTTGTAATCCCAGGGGATCACTAGCCACCACCAGGAGGTTTGGCAACCAAAATGAGACTCATGGATAGAAGTGGCAAGAAGGAGTAGCTGTGCTTCCATGTTGAATGTCTAAAGAATACTATTAAAAGGCATACACACAAATTAGTAAATTAGGAAATATATATCTTGAACATATCTATATACATATACATCTCATAAGAACAGAACATATCAAATATAAAGGGGAGGGACACATAATCTACATTAATTTGATACCAAAATTCAACAGGTAAATCCCAAGCTTATCTCCTTTGCTTTAGTGATTAAATGTCAATTGCTCCCGCTGCGAAGGAAGTAAGAAGACGGACTTCAGGATGCAAAAAAGACAAACTTCAGTCTGAGAGATTCTTAGATGTGAAGTAGATATTTCAATATAATCTGTAATAGTTTAACAGGTCCTCTTGGGACAGATAAACTTCAGCCAAAGTTGAAACCAATTGGGAAGTATAAGATTTTGAAGTTTTGGATCAGTTGAAGTGCCTTGTCATGCTTTGAAGCTTGGATAAAGACTTTTGGCGAAAACGAGGTTTAAGTGTCCTGGTTCACTTTAAGTGGTAGAGCACAAAGTTAGTTAAAAAATTTCAAGTAGTAGGTAGGGGAAGAGCTTTCTCAACTTGAGACCCAATATAAAGTATAATTGTATATACTCTACTAGGTCATGCCAAGCTCTCTGATTTTAAACAAGCATCTGTTCTGTTGACAAAAAATCAACAAGAGCTTTCCATTTATTTGAACATTATTTTAAAAGTAATTGAAGTCACATATTAAAGGGGAAAATGCACACTAGGCCCACAGAAGCAAATAGGGCTATTTATGTCATTTGTTCCCAAAAGCAGAGGAGTTTTTAAACAATATGACAAATATATATAATATCAAAAAAGGTATCTGTTCTTTAATGGGAACTGGTTGAGGTTTTTGGCCATATAAGACCTGCAGGCATTTTCTCTCATTTTGGTAAAGTTACGAGAGGAGCTGGCAGAGGTTTCTGGCACGTCTGCAGTACATTCGTAATGATGTAGCAGGGATCAAGCTTAACACTTGAAGTGATAAACAGTTGCACTAAGGAATTTGATTTTGGTGGTGTAAATGTTAAAGGTGTGAGACATTAATTTGGAAAATTCAGATCACTTCAAAGCCAATTCATGTCTCTCAGCAGTATTGCACCTGGCTTGCTAGCATCTACTCACTAGTTGTCTTTCACTTCAGTTATGACAGAAACATACAAGGAAGATAATGGAGCCTCCACACGTAGTTCTCAAAGCTTCATCCCACATTCTTCCAGCCTGATATGCAAAAGGGATTTACTTATGTAGCTTGAAACATATCCAATGTCGTTTAAACTAGACATGTACAGTAACTGTATGTAGAACATGAGTGTGCCAGAGCAGCACCCACACAGTCTATGAGCATGCTGTGGTGTGCTAATATTACATGCGTATAGCGGGGGAAGACCCAGTTTCAGTGAGATGCTGGACATGAGCCACATTGAGATCCTCTGACTTGCCATTGTCACTAGGATTGCCAGGTGCATCTCAGAAAATATCTGAGGACTTTGGGGGTAAAGCTGGGAGACTTTCCCATTCCCTAAAATAAATAAAAATACAGCAGTGCGGTTCCCTGATTACAGTCTTCATTTCCTCATCCCCCAACAGCTGCACTTCCACTAAATGAAAGTGAACACACACACTCACAAAGCAGACAAAATAAACACAGCATGCACACTTTTGTGATCTCACTGGGGAAATTTACTCACGGGAGTTGCTGAACATTACCATCTGCTGTATTTCAACCACCTTCTTCAAACTAACAGGAAAATGAAAGCAGAGCAGCCTAGGGGGTGGAGTTTTCCTCCAGACAAACAGAGGGACTCTGGAGCTACATAAGTAAGTTTGTTTGTTTCCTCCAAACAAACAGAGGGACTCTGGAGTTTTCCTCCAAACAAACAGAGGGGCTCTGCTTGCTTCTCTTCATTTCTCACATGGTTCACACTCTCACCAGGAAGACCCATGTGACTCTGCCTACTTGCCCCACCCATTCAGCTTTCCTATTGCTCAGATTTAAAGGCACACACACAGTCCAAAACACAGACAGTTTGCAGGCTTCATTTAAACCTGCACAGATTTAATGGCACATGGTGGCTGTTCGGTGGGGCTTCCCCCACCAGCCAGCTGGCTGCTGGTAGGGAGGAGCCTGCAAAACTGGGGGATCCCTCGCTGGGACCTGGGGGCTGGCAAGCCTAATTGTCACATTGCTGGACCTATTACAGTTCCACAGGGCCTATAAAACAGAGCTGTCCCACCAGGCCTTTGGTTGAGGCAGCAGGTGCCCTATTATTCTTCCTCTCACCCACACCAGAAGCCTGAGTGCACTGAGTGTCACATGTATGACTATCTGCCCACAGGACAGAAGACTTGGGTGTGTGCTTGATGCAAGGAGCTCCTGGTCCTTAGGGAACGAGTTCATACCCTTGAGGCCAAGGTGACTGACCTAGAAAAGGCAGTCAGTTAGGCACTTGGAGAAGACTCTCAGGGACGTATTAGATGAGCCCCACTCTGAACATGGCAGCCCCATTGCTGCCAGGGAGCATGAGGGTCAAGAGGGAACAGGGCACCATGCTGAGGATAAGGGGGATGAGCCCTCAGAAGGAACCTCTTCTTCAGTTGCTGAGCGGGAATCCTTTCGCACCAAGGAACCATCCCTGGGCAGGGAGAGAGGGGGGGGGGGTCTTGGTAGTTGGTGATTCGATCCTCAGGCAAGTAGACAGCTGGGTGGCAAAACCACATACTGATCATATGGTGACTTGCCTGCCTGGTGCGAAGGTAGCGGACATTACACATGTAGTAGATAGGCTGATAGACAGTGCTGGGGAGGAGCCAGTGGTCGTGGTGCATGTTGGCACCAATGATGTGGGGAAATGCAGTCGTGAAGTCCTCAAGGAAAAATTTAGGCTGCTAGGTGGGAGACTTAAGGCCAGGACCTCCAAGTTAGCCTTCTCAGAAGTGCCACCTGTTCCACATGCAGAGCAGAAGAGACAGGCACAAATTATAAGTCTCAATGTGTGGATGAGACAATGGTGTAGGGAGGAAGGATTTAAGTTTGTTAGGCACTGGGATGATTTCTGGAACAAGCGGGAGCTGTACAATAGAGATGGTCTTCACTTGTCCCCAGATGGAACCAGGCTGCTGGTGCTTAAAATCAAAAAGGTGCTAGAGCAGTTTTTAAACTAAATCTTGGGGGAAAGCCGACAGGAGATTAAATGTCTCTGGTTTGGGAAGACTCATCTCATAGAGATGAATGGTTAGCTGTTACTTTTCTACCGGGTAATGGATCAGAGTTGTCCCTGAGATGGTGACAAACAGTATGGACTGTCTGCCAAAGTCTCGAGGTGGCAGGAGAAAGGTTGCGGGCCTAGCTTGCCTGGGAAATTATAGATTTTGTATACAAATGCTAGAAGTGTTTGAAGTAAAATTGGTGAGTTAGAATGTTTAGTGTTCGGAGAAAACATAGATATTGTGGGAATTTCAGAAACTTGGTGGAATGAGGAGAATCAGTGGGACACGGTGAGTCCTGGATATAAGTTATATCAGAAGGATAGGGAGGGAAGGGTTGGAGGTGGGGTGGCTCTGTATGTCAGAGAGGGTATACGGTCCAGTAAGACTGAGGTCAGAGAATTAGATTCCCTTCTAGAAATGCTTTGGGTTGAAACAGAGGGCCCAAAAAGAAATTTAACTATGGGAGTTTGTTATCGCCCACCAAATCAAAATACAGAGGACGATTATAATATGATGGAAGGATTAAAGATAGTGGCTAAAGGTAAAAACTGTGTCGTAATAGCTGATTATAACTACCTGCAGATTGATTGGGTCAATGTGTTCTGGTCGAGAGAAAGAGATGGAGTTTCTTGATGCTCTCAATGACTGTGCTATGGAGCAGATGGTATCAGAACCTACCAGGGGTGGGACGATCCTGGATTTGGTCCTAAGTAATGGCCAAGACTTGGTGAGAGATGTAAAAGTGATCGCACCGCTTGGGAGCAGTGACCATAATGTTATTGATTTCACCATTTGTATAAATAGAGAGTTGCCCCAAAAGACCAGCACAACCACGTTTAACTTTAAAAGGAGTAAATTCTCTGAAATGAGGAGGCATGTGAAGAGGAAACTGAAAGGAAAGGTAACTACAGTCAAAACCCTTGGGGAAGCTTGGGGGCTATTTAAAACTACAATCCTAGAAGCTCTGATAAAAGATATACCACAAGTTAGGAAAGGCACAAACAGGTATAAGAGAAGGCCTGCATGGTTAACAAACAATGTAATGGAAGCTGCAAAAGGTAAGAAGGACTCCTTTAAGCGGTGGAAAGCTAGTCCAAGTGAGATTAATAAAAGGGAACACAGGCTGTGGCAAATCAAATGCAAGATTGTGATCAGGCTGGCAAAAAGGGACTATGAGGAGCATATTGCAAAAAACAGAAAGACCAACAATAAAAATTTCTTCAAATATATTAGAAGCAGGAAACCAGCCAGAGACGCAGTGGGGTCCTTGGATGACCAAGAGGTCAAAGGATTACTGAAGGAGGATAGGGAAATGGCTGAGAAGCTGAACGCATTTTTTGCCTCTGTCTTCACTGTGGAAGACGAGAAGTGTTTGCCCACTCCAGAACCACTAATTTTAGAAGGGGTGTTGAAAGAACTGAGTCAGATTGAGGTGACAAGAGAGGAGGTCCTACAACTGATAGAGGAATTAAAAACTAATAAGTCACTAGGTCCGGATGGCATACATCCAAGTGTTCTGAAAGAACTCAAAGTTGAACTTGTGGATGTTCTGACAAAAATATGTAATCTTTCATTGAAATCTGCCTCCGTTCCTGAAGACTAGAAGGTAGCAAATGTCACACCCATCTTTAAAAAGGGTTCCAGAGGAGATCCGGGAAATTACAGGCCAGTCTGCCTTCAATACCGGGAAAGTTGGTAGAAACCATTATCAAGGGCAGAATGAGTAGGCACATTGATGAACACGGGTTATTGAGGAAGACTCAGCATGATGTCTGTAAGGGAAGATCTTGCCTCACTAACCTGTTACATTTCTTTGAGGGGGTGAACAAACATGTGGACAAAGGAGACCCAATAGATGTTGTTTACCTTAACCTCCAGAAATCTTTTGATAAAGTTCCTCATCAAAGGCTCCTTAGAAAGCTCGAGAGTCATGGAGTAAAAGGACAGGTCCTCTTGTGGATCAAAAACTGGATAATTAATGGGAAGCAGAGAGTGAGTATAAATGGGCAGTCTTTGCTGTGGAGGACGGTAAACAGTGGGGTGCCGCAGGGCTCAGTACTGGGTCCCATGCTCTTTAACTTGTTCATAAATGATTTGGAGTTGGGAGTGAGCAGTGAAGTGGCCAAGTTTGCAGATGACACTAAATTGTTCAGGGTGGTGAGAACCAGAAAGGATTGTGTGACACTCCAAAGGGATCTGTTGAGGCTGGGTGAGTGGGAGTCAATGTGGCAGATGCGGTTCAGTGTGGCCAAGTGCAAAGTAATGCACATTGGGGCCAAGAATCCAAGCTACAAATACAAGTTGATGGGGTGTGAACTGGCAGAGACTGACCAAGAGAGAGATCTTGGGGTCATGGTAGATAACTCACTGAAAATGTCAAGACATTGTGCGATTGCAATAAAAAAGGCCAATGCCATGCTGACAATTATTAGGAAAGGAATTGAAAACAAATCAGCCAGTATCATAATGCCCCTGTATAAATTGATGGTGCGGTCTCATTTGGAATACTGTGTGCAATTCTGGTCACCGCACCTCAAAAAGGATATTATAGTATTGGAAAAAGTGCAGAAAAGGGCAACTAGAATTATTACAGGCTTGGAACACTTTCCCTATGAAGAAAGGTTAAAATGCTTGGGGCTCTTCAGCTTGGAGAAACATCGACTGTGGGGTGACATGATAGAGGTTTACAAGATAATGCATGAGATGGAGAAAGTAGAGAAAGAAGTACTTTTCTCCCTTTCTCACAATATAAGAACTTGTGGGCATTCAATGAAATTGTTGAGCAGTCAGGTTAAAACGAATAAAAGGAAGTACTTCTTCACCCAAAGGGTGATTAACATGTAGAATTCACTGCCACAGGAGGTGGTGGCGGCTACAAGCATAGCCAGCTTCAAGAGGGGTTAGATAAAAATATGGAGCAGAGTTCCATCAGTGGCTATTAGCCACAGTGTGTATACGTGTGTGTGTGTATATAATTTTTTTGGCCACTGTGTGACACAGAGTGTTGGACTGGATGGGCCATTGGCCTGATCCAACATGGCTTCTCTTATGTTCTTATGTTCTTAACTGTATATGGCTCATATTAATAAGATCTTCACTGTCCTCTGGCTTATAGCCTAGTAGCTTCCAGCCATTTGGGGTTGCTACTTGGTTTTAATTGTTTATTGTTATAACTGTCTTAATGGTTTTATAGTATTATTGTTGTGATCTGCTCTGAGCCTGCTTGCAGAGAGGGTAGGATATAAAATGAAAAATAAATAAAATAGAATTTAAAAATCAGGTTGAAATTCTTCTTCAAGTTCCTCCTACCATCTGTTAAGCATTCTTCTCTAGCTGTAATTGCCAGATGGTGGCTCTGTAAGGAGGGTTCTTTAATGTTCTGTGGCAGGCCTAGGGCTGCCAAGCCCCCAGGCTGGAGGGGGTGGGGTTCTCCTGCCCTGGAGGTTCCCAACCCACCAGCCCACATTGGGCCAGCAGGGGGAACCTCCCCCAATGTTGCCGGCATGATGACATCACCCTGCTGTGATCCATTGCTGATATTTAAAAGAATGACTGCTTGATTGAAAGTAAACTATCCAAGAACATAGTGCACAAGAGGGCAATGTGTAATTACAAAAGTTAGGTAGAGATTGTAATGTACACAATTCATGTTGTCTATAGCGTTTAGCATTCCATGCCATTTCTGTTCCAAATAGAATCTGCCACCACCCCTCTCACCCACAACAGAAGCCTAGTCTCAGGAAATGACAGAGAGAAAAAAGGCTAGTCGTCATATATCTTTATTGCCATGTGCTGCAAACACAGAAGTGATCCAAACATAGGGGTGATCCGGTATTCCTGATTTTTAATTTTAAAACTTAGGAAGGTAAATAATGTAAAAAAAAAAAGAAACACTGTTATACATCAGAGGCACACATAAGGAACCAAGTAGACCATCAGGAGGGCAATTTCCCCTTTGTCACTCACTTTTGTTACATCCTGTAATGCCTCAGGTGGTACACTAGGAAACATTTGCTATATTTTTCATATAACTGCCTTCTTTATACAGTAGGCACTGTTACCACTGATTTTTCTAGCTTATATTTTAAAGATACTAAATAGCAAGACAGAATTTTAGTCACAAGGGGGCATTAAAGTCAAAAAGAATTCATTGTTTAACTGCATGAAAAGGAACCAGAGAATGATAGTCATTACCTATCTATCCATCTGATATATCCGTCCTTAGTCCCATGGCGCAGAAAGATTACAGTTGTTTTTCTAATAGAAATGTTCCTGTTTCCAAAGAAGTAGATAATTTAACCATCTATGGAACGAATGAAATTTCAAAATGACACTTTAGAGATATATCATCTGTTTACATTTTTCAGAACACGTACCATTTTTCAGAACACATTGCTATTATAAATAAATAAAATTTGATGAAGTGGTGATGTAGAAATGGGTTATGTGACGGCAGACAGATCTTCACTTCCTAGTGCTGAAATGCCAACAGCTGGCCATCAGAAAGATGCTGCAGAGTGAAGGAAATAAATTCTGACCAAATTTAGTCTGAAGTATAATACTGAGGGTGGCCTGCAGCAGTGTTTTCCAGCCTGTTGGTCAGGACTCAAAAGTAGGTTGCAAAGCCTCTGAAAGTGAGTCACCAGTCAGCCCTCCCTAATGGCTGCCCCTACCCTTTCCATTCCTCTCTTTTGTATTTTAGAAACCAAGATCTAACACTGGAAACAGTATCTTTCATGTCATACATTAGCTGATTTTTTTTCCTTCACTGAATATTCATGTTGATCAAGTAAAGTATGGCTCCAAAAGCCAGAAGTGCTGCCCCCAAAGCAGCCAGAGTGCTCCCTTTTTCTTCTCCCTAGTGAAAGGGACCACTCAAATGGTTGCATCCCACTTCCTATTTTTGAAGGCCACTTCTGTTTTTTTCCAGTTTTACCAGAAGTTGTCCAAAACATTATTTGGAGTGGGGTCCCCACCCACCCAACCCCCGGAATGCCCCAAAGACCACTCCAGCAAGGTAAGTGGACCTGGAAAGCCTAGTCAAGAGAGAAGCCATTTTAGAAGTATTCCAGCTAAATGCAAGCTTTTGTTTTTATTGTTCTGACTCTCTGCAAGTGTCAGTCACCGCCATCCCATACTGGCAGTTATGCATCAAGGTCATCTATTCGGGGCTGTTAATTAGCTCACTCAGTTTAGCTGTGAATCTGGTATGGGTGGGAGAGTTTTCTCTCACCGTAGAAAGTTCCATGGATATCATCCAGCCAGAACTGCCCAACTGTACCTCACTCAGCCTAGCAAGAGCCATGCAACTAGGCCTGGCCTCAGGGACAGTCATAGACTGTTTGGCACCTTAGGCAAGGCTAACTTCTGGTGCCCCCCCCCCACGCTTTTAACATCACCAAGTCACATGGGGGCACCCAATTCAGTGCCCCAGAAGGTAGGGTTGCCAAGTCCAATTTAAGAAATATCTGGGGACTTTGGGGGTGGAGCCGAGAGACTTTGGGGGTGGAGCCAGGAGACATTAGGGGCGGAGCCAAGATCAAGGCTGTGACACGCTTAATTGAACTCCAAAGGGAGTTCTGGCCATCACATTTAAAGGGACCACACACCTTTTCAATGCCTTCCTTCCATAGGAAATAATGAAGGATAGGGGCACCTTCTTTTGGGGCTCATAGAATTGGACCCCCTGGTCCAATCATTTTGAAACTTGGGGGGTATTTTGGGGAGAGGCACTAGATGCTATACTGAAAATTTGGTGCCTCTACCCCAAAAAACAGTCCCCCAGAGCCCCAGATACCCACAGTTCAATTCTCCATTATTTTCTATGGGAATAAATCTCCATAGGGAATAATAGATTTCCCAGCAGACATTTCCCTCCCCTCCCCCCGCTTTCTGACGACCCTGAAGCAGGGGGAGGGCCTCCAAACTAGGGGATCCCCTGCCCCCACCTGGGGATTGACAACCCTAGTTGGCCAGCTTGGAAAAAGCATTTGTCTCTTTAAAACACTTCTCCAAGCCAAGCCAGCCAGTGGCTTGGAGAATGCATTCAAAGTTGAAGTTGCTTTCTTTCTACCTCTCTCTCCCCATATATTTGCTTTCTTTTCTCCTTCCTTCCTTTAGCTCCCAAACATCTGACGTTCATGTCTTGCAGCTCTCAAACATCTAACATTTATTCTATGTGGCTTACATTAAGCAAGTTTGGCTACCCCTGGGTTACACTAATTCACATCTATTTTAAGAGGCTCACACAAACGATGCTAAAAGCTTGCCAGGTGCTTAAGCCCAGGGCCACCCCCAAGCTTGGCCACTATTCCAGTTATAGGAAGGTCAGTTGTAGCAACGCTCTGTGCTTGTGCAAGGCAGTGTCTCTTAGGAATCATGAAAATGTTCTGGGGTTGAACCAACACATCAAGTTTATGTTATTTGCCCTTCAACAGAAGCCAGATCTCCCAAGACCCTCAGTTTTCCCATGAAAACTATTTATTCTGATCCTAGGAGGCGTTCCAACAGCAATACCCTTATTCCACCAGCATGCAAAATTCTGATGGAATTAGTTTTTGGAATCTCATTTTTAATTCTCTTTTCCCCCGCTTGGCATCCTTCTATGCACAAAAAGCAGAGAGATGGAGAGAGAGCGGCAACATTGGAACTGGCAGTTATTATTGTTTTAAGGGAAATGCTTTGCCTAGAACCACTTCGCTGCTGTCTCCATTATTCCCGAAACCAGACTGGCATGCATGCATGCACCCCACACACAAGCGCCTTTCAGAAAAGAAAAGAGAGACTCGTTTCTCAAACTTTTGGAGCAATGCAAGATTCTCCTCTGGGAAGCCGCCGCCAACCAAGTTTGCAATCCTCGGCACAGGCTTCCGTGGAAGCAAAGTTCTGCAGGACTGGTGTCCCAACGAGGGCTGCGATCAGACCCATTAAATAATGCACTTTCTTTCAATCCACTTCCAGTACACCTTCCAACTGGATTTCCCTGTGTCAACTGGCAAAATCCAGTTGGAAAGTAGATGGAAAGTGCATTATATCTTGTGTGTGATCACAGCTCAGCACGCCCGGAGCGAGGAGGGAAACTCGCCCCCGCCGGTCCTCGCCTCTCCCACCATTTTTCCAGACCCAGCCGGGGAGGAAGAGGAGGAGGAGGAGAGGGGGTTTCGCTTTAACCCCCTCCCCCCTGGACTGCTGCTGCTGCACCCTCCGTGCAAAGAGGGCGGGAATACCCACCCGAGAGTCCCAGCGGCTGCCCAGCGCCCTCCACACGGTGCAACGAAGCACTCCGCTGGAGCAAGAGTGGCCCCAGCTTGGCTTCCACGCCGGATCGGCACCGCTGGGCAAGCCAAAGCGAGGTGGGCTTGCCAAGGGCTCCTGCTGCTGTTGCCGCCCGCCGCCTTCCCGGGCGCTGCTGCCAGTCGCCTCCTCCTGTCCTGCACCTGGGCCCATCTTGGAGCAGCTGTGGTGGGCGGGGAGGGGGCAGCGGCACGGCGCGGCAGCCTCACCCGCTCCGGGATGGGGCTGCTCGCTGCACTCCCCGGCGCCGCTTCCCCCCTCCCCCCGCTTCCTTTTTTTGGAGAGCGGGGGAAGAGGGTGGAAATCCTGGGGTCCCCCGCCAGGGCGGGAGGGTTGGGAAGCCTACCAGAAGGCCAGCACCCTAAGCAATCATCTAGTTGGCCTAGTGGCAGAGCCAGCCCTGCCTGGCCTGATTGGTGCCTGTGATGAACAGCAGCAATATGCATGCTAAGGACCATTGAGTGACAGCTGGTAGAACTCACTCTCATTGGTGGATTGCTTCAAACTGTTAGAGAGTGGCAGTTAGGCAGTTGAAAAAGTTAGTTACGGAGCTGAAGGGAGTTGAAGATTGGAGAAAAGAGCAGAGGTCTTTTGGAGGTACTCTCGTGAGTGTGACAAAGTCACAAAGTCTAATGCAGAGCCTATGAAGTGGGGTTTTAGAGACTCTAATGACAGACTGCTCTCAGAAATGAAGAACAATATCTGTATTTGTAAATCAAATAAGCACATCTTGAGGGGAAAAACAGTCCCTTTATGAAACTTAGTGTCAAAAGTGGGGGAAAGACTGAAAGGCTGGCAGATCAGGCTTGGGAAAAGGGATTTTGAGGCAACAGTTCAAGAACCTCAAAAGGAGCCAAATGCCCAGGTTACTAGTCTGAACAGGCAGATAGTAATGATTGTGTCACCAGGAGGTCAAGTGCAGAGACCTTGGTCTTACACCCATAGGGACAAAGCATAGCACACTCAAGTTTGCATGAAATTGTGAAGTGAAAATGTTAACTAGAAATATAGTCCAATCGTCAAAAGTTAAGCCAGAAAGCCAGTTTGGTGTAGTGGTTAAGTGTGTGGACTCTTACCTGGGAGAACCGGGTTTGATTCCCCACTCCTCCACTTGCAGCTGCTGGAATGGCCTTGCATCAGCCATAGCTCTCATAGGAGTTGTCCTTAAAAGGGCAGCTGCTGTAAGAGCTCTCTCAGCCCCACCTACCTCACAGGGTGTCTGTTGCGGGGGGGGGAAGGTAAAGGATATTGTGACTGCTCTGAGACTGAGATGCACAGTATAAGGCAGTATATAAATCCAATATCATCATCTTCTTCTTCTTCTTAAAGATACTTGAAACCTTTAGGGAGAGTGAAGCAACATTCAGGGAAACACTGTAGCATGTGTAGCCAGTCACCTCAGAAGTGTTCTGTGTGTAGTTTTAAACATCTGTTTCCATCTGCTAAAGTCCAAACACCTATGTACATATTAATCCCCTTCCCTGCCAGTTTATTTTAATAAAAACAACTTCTGTTTAATCCTTTCATTTACCTACTGTGCCATTTCTGAAGGGTAAATTTTTAAAACAGAAATAGTGACAGGGTGATCGATTTTAGTGGAGTGCTGGTTAAATCAGTCACACCAGTCACATAATTGGCAGCAGCAGTTGGGATTCAAAATCCGTCCTTGTCATAGCACCACAAAACTTGTTCAGACTTTTCCCAAGGAGAGCCTACCAGGAGGGAGGGAGGGAGGGAGGGAGGGAGGGAGGGAGGGAGGGAGGGAGGAAGGAAGGAAGGAAGGAAGGAAGGAAGGAAGGAAGGAAGGAAGGAAGGAAGGAAGGAAGGAAGGAAGGAAGGAAGGAAGGAAGGAAGGAAGGAAGGAAGGAAGGAAGTTGTCTGGTGGGTGAGAAGGAAGCATGGAAGGGGAAGAGGCCATAGGGGCTTTTAGACAATGGGAAGTGGAAATGGGGGGTGGGCAGTAGATGACTCCCACTGCAAAATTTTGCCAACCCCCAGGTGTGGCCTGGATAGCTTCTAGAATTACAATTGATCTCCAGACTCTAAAGATCAGTTCCTCTAAATAGCTGCTTTGGAATGTGTACTCTATGGCATTATGCCCTGCTGAAGCCCCTCCCCTTTCCAAATCTCACCCTCCCCAGGCTCCCTCCCCAAATCTCCAGGAATTTCCTAACCCAGAGATGACACCATACACCTGCAAGTAATTGCAAGTCTTAGACATATAAGGTCTAATAGCCTTACACATCCTTCTCCCAGTCCACTTTCTTGTTTTTGACATGACCAGAGTGGATGCCGTTGTTATTTTGATATCTATCTGGTATTGTGAAATTGGATTTTTGTTTCATTTGTGTTGGGTAAAGTTTTGCTGCTAGATTTGTTTTATTAAATACTTGGAGAGGATTCTTCCCAGTTGATCATGTGGCCAATTTGCTCAGCCAGGCCTCAATTAAAATACCGTAACCATTCAGGGAAAATGGCCTTGGTGCTATTCCATTGTTACATCAAGGGGATAGGCTTTCTGCCAAGGCTCAGTTCTGTTGTATAATCAGCAGAATTAATCCAGACATAAGGGAAGCAATGGAAGGCTCAAATGATGCTTGGCACAGACTTCAAAATATCTTTGCCGTGAATTTGACAGTGCTTGCAACGAACACCTCATATGACTATAAGTTTTTGGCTGAAACTGATTCAGATATTGTCCTAAGAAACAATTTCTATTCCAAGCAGGTCTTTACATTGGTCCTCTGTGACTGAAAACAATCACAGAAAGCTGTGGAAGTTTGGGAGGAGCAGGAAAGAAAAGAAAAGAGAGAACACATTGGTTAAATCAACAATATATTTGCAGCTGGGATGTACATTCAGAACATCAAAATGCACCTTTTTCATTAACATCATAATGTTAGTTGAATGAAATTACCTCTAACTTTCAATAATAATCTAATCACTACACCGCAATGCTATTATTGTAACTCCATAATGTCTGCATTGTGCTTTCAGTTTCGATTTCCACATACTATCTTTAATTTCTATGGTGCATTATGTTTCTATTGTGTTTAAGTTTGTAAGTCATCTTAGGCAGGTTTAAAGTACCACTGGACTTCTGTTTGGTTTTGTTGCAATAGACTAATATGACTACCCATCTGGAATTATGCCTAGAGAGTTGCCATAGCATTTAAATGAATATATAAATAAATATAAAAATTCCCATTCCCCTAGGGCAATATGGGATATGGCCAGCTCAGTGACTCAAGAGATACATGCTTGACACAGACTTTCTCCAACCAGGACACTTAGCCCAAGGTTGCACCAAAGGTGATTATCCCAGTTGCTACTAGGGTTGTCAGGTCTATGTTGGAAAATACCTGGAGACTTTGGGGTTAGATCCAGGAGAAGGTGGAGTTTAGGGAGGGGAGGGGCCTCAGCTTGGAACAATGCCATAGACTCCATCCTTCAAAGCAGCCATTTTCTCCAGGGGTACTTGTAGGGTCTTCAAACCTCTCCGACACCATTGTCCACCTCAGAAAAGCTAATTAAGTTATTATTTTTCTGGCATTCCCTCTCGTTGCCCTATATCAGGAGCACTCTGCATTCCAGCAGAGTGCGGGTGTGCCTCGGATCCACAACATACACTCCTACTTTATTGGGCTCTCTTCTCTCTCAAAATGCTGGTGATTTTGCTGCTTCAAGATTGGTAATTATCACTCTCCCCTAAAATTGCTTTCCCCCTTTCCTTTCCTCCCTGTGTCTTAGTTAGCTCTTGTATTTGTGTTTATTGTGTGCATTTTGTTTTATTCTTTCTCTTTTTAATAAAAAAACCTTTCCTGTTGAACATCTGCCTGGTTTATTTGAGCGTTTTCTTAAGGGAAAATCCCCATATACATAGGTGGATAATCTCAGTTACCACCTCTCACTCTGTCTCCTTAAAACTAATTCCCCCCCTCAACTAATTAGGAAACCGCCTATTTGGGTAACAGATTAATGGTGGATCACATGGGCATCACCCTGCACCTCTAAACATTGTGCACATATCTTGGAGTGCAGACATAGGGAGACATCCCAAGAGAAACTCTCACTAAAGTGTGTATGAGCATAACTGTGTAGATCTGTGTGTGTGGTGCTATAAGAGACTTTCAGGGTTGGGGTCTTTCCCCCTTTTTCACCTCTTGGGCCCATGACATTTAGTTCACCTATTGGTCCATGAGTCCATGCAAACCACCATGCATTCTTTAGAATGCAAGGGGGTAGCACATGTTTTTTTCCCAAAACTTCCCCATCTTGGGTCCATCAGGGTTGGTTTAGAAATCGGGTAGGAATCCCTCAGAGTTGACTTTGAGCTAAGTAGTGGAAGTTCCTAGCACCATAGCTTTTGTTTCCCCAAGGGTCACACCCTCTGGGAAGAGCCGTCTTGTGCATCCACCATGGTGACAGGCTTGCTAGGGTTTGCAGTTTTTCTGGACTATGGAGGAAAGTACCTCTCCCTTCTGAAAAAAATGGCATTTAAATTTTGAACAGTTTAGCTCAGTCTGCTTCCTGACCCTCTTGCCCCTGCCACTCAGCAAAACCCCAGCAGAGCAACAGTTTTATGTTCCAGAGTGTTCATTTCCCCCCTTGCCACTCTACCAGATAATAGAACAAAGGTCTTTTTAAGGATTAGGGCAATATCCTTCCTTAGCTCATCCCTCAGCTCATCCAAAATTCTTAGCTCATTCCTGAGCTAAGTCCCTTGTTTTACATCCACAGTTAGAGGTTAACTAACCATGGTATACAGACCTGTTAAGGATTCTTTGGAATTGAATGACTGTGTAGTGAGACTAGGAACCCCTTGACGAGGAGCAATGTTCCCTGTAGGCAGAGGAGTCTTATGAGCAGAAATTCAGCCTCATGAGTCAAAGGAACTACTAGCATCAAAACCATGAGTGAGCCCACACCCAACCATTGCATAAATGAGTTTTTAAAGATTATTACCATAACATTATAAAAAAAATCTCAGAATGAATTCTTTTAAACTATATTTTAAGGATAAACTATATTTCAAGGCATGTGACTCCCCGCCTGCTTGTTCCAGATTCTAGTCCAACTCTCTAAGGACTCCTTAGTAATTTTTTTTAACTGACAATTCCACTTTTATTTCTATGTCATATAGCAAAACATTCTGATGCAAATTCATAAATAAACTCTGGATTGAATCCAGCCAGCTATTTCACTTAATGTAGGCCAATTCCACTCACTATTATTATTTTTATCATTATAAATTAATATTTTATTAAGTTTTATCAACAGATTTATACATTTATACATCTCATATAAATACTTTTCGGTTTTTGCTTGTTGTCTTCTACAAATTAAACTGAATACTAATAACAAATAAATAAACTTCTGCCTCTTTATCTTATTTCCTTTCTTTACCCGATTTCACTTGATCCCCATACCACTTTTTCTAATTCTTATTCTAATCATAATTATATTCTTTCTTTTGTTTCCAACACTTTTTTACTTCTTCACGAACTTTCATCTTATCACACTTAATTTTCAAAACTTTAGCTATCTTCTCTCATACCTACAAAAGAAAGCTGGACAAGGTTACCTCCAGAACTGGGTACTGCAGAAAATCTCTACAGTTGGAGGTCTGGGGGGGGGGGGCACACCCACCACCTCCTTGCTAATCCATTGGCTTTAACAATTCTATTCTATTTTCCATTCCCATTTATCATATCTACTAACCATTAATTACTCTTCTCCTCAAGAAAACATAATTTCTTGGTTCAAACTTTTGTTTCATTACACTGTCAATTAGTTCCTTGCCAGATGCCTCATTATGCAGTAAAAGTTTGATTTTCCATATTGACCACTAGGTGGCCTAGCGGAAACCATCTATACTGAATTCCTTTATCGCATAGAATCTTTGTTGGGTCTCTCAGTGTCTTCCTTGTGTTAATGTCTTCAGCTGGGATATCTGGAAATAAAAAAAACTATTGTGTCTTCAAGGCACAGTCCCTGTTTTTCCCTGGCAATTTTAAAAAGTTTATTCGTCATCTGCAGTTGTTTAAATTCAACAACAATGTCCAGGGAAACGTTGTCAGCAGCCTTTTTGGAAATGTTTAATTAGAAGGCAGAGGTAACAATCTCTTGGGGAGACTCTGCTTCTCCTTCTGTGAGAAGAATCTGACTCAGCCATCTATTTAAAGTATGATCTTGTTTTTGGCCCAAGTCTCAAAATCTTTAGTCTTTCAAATCTTCTGCTATCTTTTTTGCCGTCTGATATGCAGCTTCAGCTTTCTTATCAGTTGTTTTCAATGCTGCAGTGAGTTCCTCCAATTTCTTATTAATTGGTTCGACTGACTGTTTGAGAAGTCCAAGATCCCTTGTTAATTCTCCAACCTCTCCCCTAAGAGACATTATATCATTCTTAATTTCATTCTTTATCTCCGTTAGGGCATGCAGTATCTCAGTCTGTTCGCTTTGGGGAGGGTTACTCCCTCTCGCTGCCATTTCCTCTAACAGAGAAGTCTCCAAGTCAGAATGATCAGATTCTCCTAAGTCAGTTTTACCTTTTCTAGGAGGTCTATAGGGAGGGTTTTAAGTCCCTTTTTTTGCTCTGGTCCTTGATGTTCTTTCCATACTTGGCTGTGTGATCTGGGAATAGTAGTTAATCTTCTGCAGGGATAGCAGGAGCGTAGGAGGGATGCAACCGACCAGAAGCTCAGTCGCCACGCCCCCAGGACTCCTAAGTAATAAAAAAACTCTGCTACAGGGAAAGAAATCAGCCCATTGCCTACCTCACTGGAGGCCAAAAAAGTTGGGAGAAAGAATGGGTAAAAACTGTAAAAGACCAGTTGTTTTGGATAGCAAAGCTTCAGAGGAGTATGTGCAAAAAGGATCTAGGTGTCTTAGTGGACCACACACTGAACATGAGTCTTCAGTGTGATGTGGTAGGTAAAAAGGCAAATGCAATTTTGTGCTATATCAATAGAAGTACAGTGTCCAGATCATACAAAGTGATGGTACGGATTTACTCTGCTATGGTAAGACCTCACCTGGAATATTGTATTCAGTTTCAGAAGCCACAATTTAAGAAGGATATAGGCAAGTTGGAACTTGTCCAGAGGAGGGCAATGAAGATGGTGCGGGGTCTGAAAACCAGGTCCTATATGGAAAGACTGAAAGAGCTGGGTATGCTTAGCCTGAGGAGAAGTTGACTGAGACATATGTTCATCACCTTAAAGTACTTGAAGAGCTGTGAGGATGGTGTGGAATTGTTTTCTGTTGCCCCAGAAGGTCAGACCAGAATCAATGGGTTGAAATTAAATCTAAAGAGTTTTCAACTAAACATTAGGAAGAACTTCCTGACCGCAGTAGGGGTGTGCACATAAAAAAAAAATCAGTATTTTTCAGGTATTCAACCCCTTGGTTTTGCTTTCCCTGGCTCCAGAGCTGGGAAAACCCAAACCAGGGGATTTGAAGCCCCCCCTCCCTTTGCAATTGAAAAAGATCAATAGGAGGTAGGCATTCAGCCCCTCAGTTTTGTTTTCCCCAATTCTAGAGCCAGGGAAAGCAAAACCAAGGGGCTTGAGGTCTGCCCCCCTCCCCATTTAAAAGGATCAGTGCATACTGTGCTTATCCTTTTCAATGGGAGAGAGGCATTTGCCCCTCAGGTTTGCTTTCCTCAGCTGCAGAGTTCAAAGAAATATGGCTGACATGTCTCCAGTTTGATTAAATAATATTGCAAGGATCCATATTCTCAAATGTGACTTTTGACTGAATCTCATAGCCCAATGCTAATCAAAGCTTCTAAGTTTATAATTCTGAAAACTTACTTTTTATATTATATTATTTTATATGATTAGATTTTAATTTACTTAAAAAAATTCAAGTACAAACACAAATATTTATGCATGAAGATCTAGCATAGTTGAGTTCTTATAGTGTGAAATGATTTTAAAGAGAAAAGGAGCAGACAATTTCATGGGAAAATGAAGAATTTTCATTTTTCAGTGTTCAGTGTTCAGAAGCACAAAATGGCTGCCACAGGAGATGGGGCCAGCCACAAAATGCCTGCCACAGCTTAACACCAGTAACACAGTAAAAATCCTTGTGATATAGTGGCAGCTGCTGCTAAAGCAACATTTTAAAAAATCTTCAATAGTCAGTCAGAAGCTTTGCGGGGCAAAAGTCCTTTCTATTCACACACACTTCCAAAAGCACTTGGGGAGGATGCCAGAAAAGGCATTGGCAGATACCATAGCACCCACAGGCACCACATTAGGGGACCCTGGTTTGATGTAACATCTGATAATATAGCACACCATTTTGAGTGCAGCTTTTACCGCCACTAGAGTTCTGGACATTTTTGCCACACTATAGTAAAATGTAAGGGGGAGGCAAGTGTAGGGTTGCCAAATCCAACCCCAGAAATATCTGGGGACTTTGGGGGTGGAGCCAGGAGACTTTGGGGGTGGAGCCAGGAGACACTGGGGTGGAGCTAGGGGGAGGGGGGAAGCAGCGCCGGGGAGTGTGGCGAGCCGCCCCGCAGCTGCTGCCTCTGCTCCGCTCGCCGTGGCTGCTCCTCTGAGATGGGCTCAGCCTGAGCCCATCTTGGAGGAGCAGCCACGGCGAGCAGAGTAGAGGCGGCAGCGGCGCGGCGGCCTCGCCCACTCCGCCTCTGGGATGGAAGCGGAGGGGGGGTGGAGGCGAGCCAGGAGCATGGCGAGCCGCAAGTCCGGGTCCTAGAAGGGCCCGGATTCGCGGCTCGCCATGCTCCTGGCCTGCCTCGCCCTCCCCTGCGCTGCTGCCGCCTCTTGGCTGCTCCTCCGAGATGGGCTCATCCTGGGCCCATCTCGGAGGAGAAACTGCGGTGGGTGGGGAGGGGGCGGCAGCGGCACGGCGGCCTCGCTGGCTCCAGGATCCGGCAGCTTGGTGCCGTTTCCCCCCTCTCCCCCCACTTCCATTTTTGGGGGGAGCGGGGGAAGAGGGTGGAAATCCTGGGGTCCCCCGCCAGGGCGGGAGGGTTGGGAAACCTAGGCAAGTGTAACAGGGAGAAGGAGTTGGTAAATCACTGTGCTGCTTGCATCTGTATGGCAAAGAATTAGATTCCTAGACCCAGATTTACTGCCAGGCATATGCTTCCATTCTGATAGAAACCAACCCCCATGTTTTGCTATCTTGGCCGACAAAACTGGCCATTATCTTGATCACGTGCATTGTGCAATTAATTTTTGTACGCGAAGATGATAGGTTACAAAGGGAAGGCATGAAAACTCACTTTGAAACAGGAAAGGTGTTGCTTGTTACGTATTTTCCGATATTCTTCCAATTGTATTTCAGTTCCTCCTGCTTTTGCCTTCATCACTCTTTCATGTGGTATTTGGGAGTTTTGTATGGAGAACTGGATTAGAGCTGTGACTCATAAAGGTATCTGTGTGTGAGGCACCTTGAGAAAATCAGCAGCAAGTATGGGTTTTGTTCACTCACCTAAGCTTCCAGCAAAAACTTTTCACAGCTAATCAAACTTGGGTTAACTGACCCTCATTATAGACCATTTAATGCCTTGCAGTGGGTTGATGAGAACAGCGAGCCAAACAGACTAAATCTGCAGCTGGATGAGGCAAAACTCCCAGAGGATGGTAGGAGTTGACTGAAGAAACCCAAGCCCATTTAAAGTCTGTATATCTTCAAGAAGAAGCTGGACATTTTCAGGGCTCCATTCTATCCACAAATAAAGATTCAACAAGGTGATGCTCCAACTAAGAGCTGTGCAAATGCCACCTCCTCTCTTCTCTGCCACAGAACTTACAATAGGGATCCCATGGCTATTTTATATACTGAATATCCTTCTAACTTTAAAGGGTTTTTATAATATAGTGGGTTCTATGCACTGAAGAGACGAGGTGCTAGTGATAAACAGCTCTTTATTAGATACATCATGGTAGGTGGCTGCACTATGAAGACTGAGGAACAGGGCCCAAGAGGTCAACTATATACAGCACACGGTTCCCACACAATTACGTTATTGGATCATTAAAACCAGCTAGGAGTCTCTGCTGGTGCAGGGCAGCAGGGATTTGGATTCTGCTGCCCATTGTACTTGAATCCCCAAGCTCCATTCGTAAAGCTCCAATGAGCAAAGCAGAAACACCTACTTCAGTCATTACTCAAGTCTAATACACAACAGTTTTCAAGTCTTGGAGGCTTGGTTGGATGATTCAACCCAAAGATCTGCATTGACATTGCCAGGATGAGAGTCTTGTAACTCCTACTCTTGTCTCAGAGAGCTATACAAGAAGTTCACCCTTTTTTCCAGTATTTGGGAGGAAACTGTGAGATCCCATGGGCAGATTATCATGATTGAAAGGCACTCTAATATCATGATCAGAGGATCCTGAGGTTACAGTCCCAGGAGTCATCCATTGGTGGATGTATTATGGACCTGCACAGGTCAATAAAACCTCCTTTTATCAAATCCAATCATTTAATCCAAAATAAGCCAGTCTATCCTTGTCTCTAGGATATTTTCTTCATCTGTAAAAGAGACCCAGAGCTGGAGAAATAAGTGAGGCACGCAAATCAGCCAGCAGTCAGTGCATCTTCATCAGGTTATTCATGAGCACCAAAGCACTGTTAATTAAGAAAGATCAGCACCTTGTGGGAAATGAGGAGATTAGGTTCATTGGACAGGTTTTTTCAGTGCCAGGATAAGGAATGAATGGATATGTTGTTATCCTGTATGGCATTGTGACAAAGTACACTTTTAAAGACATGAATAAACTACATGTTCAGTCAAGCATACCAGCCAGACGTTTAACTATTTGCTTGCTAGTCAAAGGTGCAACTGCTGCATAGACAACTCATTAAAATAACACCCTTAAAATATATATTTTTTCAAACACAACAACGTCTAGCTTTAATAAAAAAGTCTGCCTAATCTTCCTTGCTGGTTCTTATGTCTAGAATGCCTACCAGAGATCAACATGATTCATGTTAGACCCTTTGTCTTTTTCAATCCCTTCCTCCAAAACCACTTTTCCATGAAGTCCCTGCTTCATTCATGTGTTCTTTAAGAAGCCGTGTTATGCTGAATCAGACCACTGGTCTTATCAAGGTCAGCACTACCTACTCTGATTGGCAACAGTTCCCCAGTTCCTCAAGCAGAGGTCTTTCATATCACCTCCTATCTGATCCTTTAAGGTAAAGATGCCAGGGATTGAATCTGAGGCCTTCTAAATGCAAAGCAGATGGTCATGTAGCAGGAAAATAACAAGGTTCGCACATTGCTGTGTTGAAACGATTTTGCTCTGGCACCAAAGCAGAACTTAGCCAGCATAAGCCTTCAAAATGACTAAGTTAAAGTTATTTTCATACAAGCCGTTTTTATTCAACCCCAAAACAAGCAGCCAAGCCTCCAGCCTTATCTACTCAACATGCCCAACCACCTTGATTTCCTTCCAGTATTTTTCCCTTCCTTGTCCCTCTGCGTTATCAGCTTAGCAGAAGCTTCTCAGAGGGGCCTCTTTTATCTACTTTTTACAACCTTTAATCCACACGCATTTGGGCTGTGTGGCCTCTAGCAATTACTTTAAACGTTGCATCAGACATTCTCTTCTGAAGGCAAAAAACATATTTTCATTTATTTTCATTTTCATTTATTCACATGGGGGTATTCATTTATTATTCAGGGGTCCCTCTTCATTCAACCACAAAGTCATGGCCTTCCCCATATTAATTTGAAGTGAAATTCAACTCTTGTTATCCTGGGTCTTGCCTCTCCCATCCCTCTCCTTAAATTCTGCTTTCTCTTCAATGACAGACTTTAATATGTAAACTCCTTAGAGTATGTGGCAGAACAGACCAGCTCTGGCCTGCAGGCCCTATTCCACCCTGTCCTCCAAGGTTTTGCAACACCTGGAGAGGTCTTTCTCCCCCTCTGGTAACCTACTGCCACAACCTAACCTTTGCAGGGGGTGGGGAGCGGGGTTCTGCCTGAAGCAGCAGAACCCCCAGCGGCAGGCCTGCAGAAATTATCCAAAGAGAAGGTCAGGGCTCCCAGCTTTCTTCCAAGTTCTGAGACTTTTCTCTGTGTCTTCTACTGCCCATGCCTGGTCACCACAGGGATAGTTTACTGCCTTGTATAATCCTGGAAGAACAGCCACTTACCTGCCTTCCCCCTGGCACTCCTTTTAAAATACCGTGCCCAAGATGGTGGAGGTCTATGTGGTAAAGAACCAGTACCAACATCAAAAATTATAAAGTAGTTAAATGTTCACAAGCCTATTTTTAGTACAGCAGCAGATTGAGCAAAGGATTCAAAAGAAATGGGTAGAACACAAATCCTCTACCCTTCTCTCTATACATGCCCTAGCAGCTGTTAAAACATAGAACATGTCTGTTAGGACAGCACATGGTTAAATGGCTGCCTCCTCCAGACCTGTCTGCTCTGATGGACCCAGCACAAAAGAGAGCTTCCTCCTTGCTGCTCTGAGTTTTTATCACCTCTCTTCCCACCACCCACTGGCCAGGACAGAGAAGCATTTCCTGGAGCTTCTTCCTGGAGCCTTTCTAGTCTAGTCCTCCAAATCTCTGTTTCTGCTGGAAGGGGGGGGGGGGGTGGTGACCATCCCATTGTCTCTTGCCAAACCCAGGCCTTAAATTCAGCAGGAACTCACTGGAGTGCAGCTCCTGAACCTGAGGGTTCCGCCTCCTCCTTCTCACCTATCTATCTTGTCCTTTGAATAGTAGGTACAGCTGCATAACAATCCCTGGAAGAGCTCCACCACTTATTTTTCTACAAAACGACCCCTGGCTAAACCTATTAGCATTTCTTATGAGGTAGCTGAGGTGAGCCTGGAGAGCTATTGACTGACTTCCTCCTCCCTGCTTGTTCTCTGACCAGACAGAAAAGAATCAGTGAAGGTTTTGCTCATTTCAAACCTCCAAAGGAAAAATGCATTTCTTCACAGAGTATAAAAGTAATTTCAGCAGCTCTGTTTCCCATTGGTAATATTGTTCAACATAATGCAGTTGGGGAAGAAAATTCACCCAGTCCTCTGATCTATGGAGTATGCTTCCCTTTTACAGAAGTTCATTATGTATTGTGTAGAGATACAAAAACTTTATTAGAACATGTCATGATGAGTGAAACTCTATGTAGCTAGCAGCAAATGTCTGAAATGCAACTACAATAGGGTTGCCAATCCCAGGTGAGGGCAGGGAATCCCCCATTTTGGAGGCCCTCCCCCCGCTTCAGGGTCACCAGAAAGCAGGGGTGGGGTGTCTGCTGTGCACTCCATTATTCCCTATGGAGATCGATTCCCATAGGGCAGGCATGGCCAACGGTAGCTCTCCAGATGTTTTTTTTGCCTACAACTCCCATCAGCCATAGCCAGCATGGCCAATGGTTGGGGCTGATGGGAGTTGTAGGCAAAAAAACATCTGGAGAGCTATCATTGGCCACCCCTGCCATAGGGTATAATGGAGAATTGATCAGTGGGTATCTGGGACTCTGGGAGGGGGGCTGTTTTTTGAGGAAAAGGCACCAAATTTGCAGCATAGTGTCCAGTGCCTCTCATCAAAACAACCCTCCAAGTTTCAAAAAGATTGGTGCCCCCTATCCATTATTTCCAATGGAGGGGAGGGAAGGCATTTAAAAGGTATGTGGTCCCTTTAAATGTGATGGCCAGAATGCCCTTTGGAGTTCAGTGATGTTTATCACAACCTTGCTTCTGGCTCCTCCTCCAAAGTCTCCTGGCTCCACCCCCAATGTCCCCAGATATTTCTTGAATTGGACTTGGCGACCCTAAACTACAACAGTCTAACTCCCCCCTCAAACTGCCTTCAAAACAATACGGTTCACAGCATGCCTGAGAGCAGAAACACATCCTCACAAGACTGTGTCAGTCTTTAACTGGCCTGCAGTTTCATTGGTGTGTGAAGTCCTGGATGGTTGATGAAGGTGGCCGCTCAGGATCAAAGTTGAATAAAGAAATAGAAGGATTTCTTTTTGAATTCATTTTGGATTGGATCCTTGTGATCAACCCAAACTAACAGACAATGTGGAAGCTGCATATCACATAACTAGGCAAAGGCCAAAAAGGTAACTAATATTTTTGAAACTAACTTTTTTCTTCAATAAAAGAAAAGGCATGCCAGAAGTTTTTCAGAAGCTGTTTAATTGTTCTCTGAGTACAGCTATTCTGGCAGAGGGTGGTCACAGATGGCCAAATCTGCCTTTTATTAGACTTGTGTCTGAATCTTCCATATGGTACCCATTTTCTTGAAGTAAAACAAACAAAAGCATGGGTTGGCTCAATTTGCATATGAAGAACATCTTAATTATCTTACTTTGTGCGATTATGCAGGCAAGTCTATATTGAAGATCAGTTCAAAGTACAAAACAATTACAGAGTCTTGATGTGTTTTTAATAAATGGCCAAAAGATCAATGACTGGGGGGCAGGGAGGATAAATGGCAAGCAAAAGGGAAACAGAACAAAAAATGGCTCCAGATGTATGTATAATTCCATGGTATAGTTTCCCAAATCTGCTTTGGTACAGTCATTCCTGAAAAATCATACACCAAGTGGATATGGTTTTAGTGTGGATGGAAGGTTAAGGATTTCTGTCTGGAAGCAGCCACAGTTCATGTTTATTCAATTCATTTCTTCCCAATGGGGATCCTGAGTGGCTTATATAATTCTCTTCTCCTCCATTTATTATTATTATTAGTTTATTTATATTCCACCCTTTCCCCCGTAGGGGCTCTGTAATGTATTGTTCATAAGAGGCCAGGCCGCATGGCAATGGTCACCTAAGGGAGACCCTCGGGTTCCCGGATGTGGCTCACCAGTGGCCCCGCCCCTCAACATCTGTGGCAGGAAGTTTAACCAACCAGGATTGGCCTGGTCGGACCAGGGGGGCCGTCCGGGGAAATGTATATATGCGGGACCCCGGCTGCGTGTACTCACTTTTGTAATGTGCTCACAATAAAGAATGTTGCCTTCCAACCGTCTCGGTTCCCAGTACATTACAGTGGCGATGAGGATGGGATGCTAGCCCGCCAAATTCAAACGGATCCAACAGAGACGACCAAGGCAACCCATTGAGCGAACACGGCCGCTGCCACAGCCACCATGGCTACCCAGAGCGGGACCACGGGCCGTCTTGAAGAATTCAACCCCGCTACTCCGGAGGGATGGGAGACTTACACAGAGTGGGTCGAGTGTTACCTGCGGGCAAACCGCATAACTGAAGACTGCATGAAGCGGGACGTCCTCCTGAGCGTCTGCGGAGCGGCAACGTTCGAGATCGCCAAGGGTCTCTCAGCCCCCGCAAGGATCACGGAGAAGTCCTACGAAGAGATAGTCCGGCTCCTTACCGGGCACTTCCTGCCACAGCCCTCACGAGTGGCCCGCCGGTTCCTCTTCCACAAGCGGGACAAAAAGGCGGGAGAGTCGGCCACCGACTACCTGGCGGCCCTCCGCCAAATCGCTGGCAAATGCAGCTTCACACAGCTGGAAGAGTCCCTGGCAGACCGTTTCGTCTGGGGCCTGAGGGACGAGAGGCTGCAGCAGAAGCTGTTCGCGAGAGAAGAGCTCACCCTCCAGAGCGCTTTCAACGAGGCAGTGGCGTTCGAGCGGTCCACGAGGACCTTTCCCAAAACAAGAACCGACACCATCCACCAGGGAGAGATAGGAGGGAAGTTCAACAGCTGTCCCTTTGGTGTAAAGTAAATAATCTTATTTTTAATATAAATAAAACGAAGGAAATTATAGTGGATTACAGGAAGAATAGTTTGGACATCCAGCCGTTGTTTATTGATGGTGTTATGGTAGAACAGGTGACAGAATGGAAGTTTCTGGGAATTACCATGAAACAGGATCTAACATGGGGGGCAAATACTTTAGCTCTAGAGAAAAAGGCCCAGCAACGACTATACTACTTAAGACTCTTAAGATCACTACAACTGTCAGGGAGTCTGCTGGTTGCCTTTTATCATAGTTCCATTGAGAGCATTTTATCTTATTGCCTCTGCGTGTGGTTTGGGAGCTGCACGGAAGCAGAGAGAAGGGTGCTCCAAAGAGTGACGAGAAGAGCACAAAAGATTTGTGGATGTTCTCTCCCCTCATTGGTGGATCTGTATAATATGGGATGTAAAAGGAAGATACAAATGATCCCAAGGGACCCTTCACATCTGGGCCATTTGCTATTTGAGATCTTACCGTCAGGTAGACGATATAGAGTGTTGAAGGCTAGGACAAACAGATTTAAGGACAGTTTCTATCCAAGTGCTGTGGTTAGGCTAAATGCAGGGTTATGAAGGATTATCTGTTTTAGATATATTTAAATGGTTTAAATGGTTTTAATGGTTTTATGAATGTTTATCTGTTTTAGATGTATTTAAATGGTTTTAATGGTTTGAATGGTTTAAATGGTTTTAGATGTATTTAAATGGTATGAATATGAATATGTGTGTTTGATGTGTTGGTATGTTTTGTGGAAGAGCACCTCATTTCGTTGCTCTCTTTTTGTTGAGAACAATGACAATAAATTTATCTATCTATCTATCTATCTATCTATCTATCTATCTATCTATCTATCTATCTATGGACCCCTAAGGACCGGAGGAGGCACTCCAGCTGCGCCGCCAACCAGGGACGGGCCCACGAGCAACCCAGCGACCCCAAGCGACGGAGAGACCAGCCTCGACCAGGTGCGCCAGCTGTGGGGACCAACACAAGCGAAGGGATTGCCCTTACCGCCACGTGGTCTGCAGGAGCTGCGGCAAGATGGGCTACATAGCAAGGGCCTGCCGGTCCATGGGCACCCGCCACCGCCAGGCGACCAACCAGGAATCGACAGGAGACTACGCGACAGCATCGACCAGCATACAGGTAATGAACTTGCCCGACGAGACCCCCCGCAAGGTCAAGGTCTCAGTCAGGATAGAGGGCAAGCCTTGCCTGATGGAACTGGACTCAGGTTCCTCCATCCCCATAATATCGGAGGAATCCTTGAGGAGGCTGTGCTCGCAGGGCCAGCCCAGACTGCGTCCTGCCGATTTCGTGCTCCGGGACTTCCAAAGGAACCCTGTACAAGTCCTGGGTTGGGCAACGATGGGGGTGGAGTACAAGGGGTTCAGGGGCAACCTTGAAATACTGGTGGTCAAACGGCAGCTCACCACACTTTTGGGGCTAGCCTGGTTCCAGCCGCTGGGAATAAAAATAGTGGGGGTGCAGCAGCTGGAGACGCGGGGATTCAACGATGTGTGTAAAGAGTTCCCGGAAGTGTTTGATGGGGCCCTGGGGTGTTATAAGGGGGCCCCCATATCCTTACCTCTTGACCCCCAAGTGCGGCCAGTAAGGCTTAAGGCTAGGCGGGTCCCGTTTGCACTAAAGCCTAAGATTGAGGCTGAGCTAGATCGCCTCACGGCTCAGGGGGTGCTGGAACCTGTTTCCCACGCTGAATGGGAAACTCCGATCGTGACCCCGGTGAAGCCTAACGGGGACGTGCGCATATGTGCAGACTATAAGTGCACTATTAACAAGGACCCCTACCCGGTCCCAGTCATCAGCCACGTTTTGGCTGCGCTGGCGGGGTCCAAGATTTTGGGGAAACTAGACCTGGCCCAGGCGTACCAGCAGCTACCCGTAGACGCCGCCACGGCAGAGGCACAGACAATAGTCACCCACAGGGGGGCGTTTAAGGTGCGGAGGTTACAGTTTGGGGTGAGCGTGGCCCCGGGGGTTTTCCAGAGTCTGATGGATTCTCTCCTCAAAGGGATCCCCAGGGTACAGCCGTTTTTCAACAACGTTTTGATCGCTGCCCCAGACCCGGTGGAATTCTGCAACCGGCTGCGTGAGGTGCTCCGCCGTTTCCAAGAGGCCAGCCTGAAAGTAAAGCGGGAAAAGTGCTCCCTGGGGGTGCCAAGGGTAGAGTTCTTGGGGTTTGTGGTGGACGCAGCAGGAATCCACCTGATGCCCAACAAAACCACAGCTATCGTGGAAGCCCCAACCCCAAAGAGCAAGGCGGACCTCCAGAGTTTCTTGGGGTTATTAAATTTTTACCATTCATTCTTGCCCCACAAGACCGCCATTGCAGAACCCCTCCACAGACTCTTGGATAAGAATGCCCCCTGGGCTTGGGGACCGAAACAGGCAGCAGCATTCCAAGCAGTAAAGGACCTACTCACATCGAACGATGTGCTCCACCATTTTGATGAGGGCCTACCAGTGATCCTTGCATGTGACGCATCGCCGTACGGGGTGGGCGCCATCCTGGGTCACCAACTCCCAGACGGGAGGGAGGTCCCAGTAGCTTATTACTCCAGGACCCTAACTTCAGCGGAGCGGAACTACGCGCAAATAGACAAGGAGGCCCTAGCTATTGTCGCCAGGGTGCGCAAGTTCCATGACTATTTGTACGGGAGGCGGTTCACAATAGCCACGGACCACAAGCCACTCCTGGGGCTCCTGGCCCCGGATCGCCAAACGCCACAGATTCTATCGCAACGCGTTTTGCGATGGAACCAATTCCTTAATTCATACACCTATGCCCTGGACCACCGGCCGGGCAAGGCCATGGGGCACGCAGACGCCCTCAGTCGCCTACCACTCCCCTCCATAGACCCCGACCCTGCCTCAGCCAACCATGTGATGCTTATGGAAACGCTGCCAGAGCGACCCCTACACGCAGCAGCGGTAGCAAAAGCCACGGGGCGGGACAAAACTCTCGCCCGGGTCCTCGACTGGGTGGTGAGGGGGTGGCCAGAGGGAAAACCGGGGGAGGAGTTCAAGGCATATTCCACGAGAAAGGAAGAACTAGCTGCCCACAAGGGGTGCCTGTTATGGGGAAGCAGGGTGGTGGTCCCCCCCCCCGCTGCGAAGACTAGTGCTGGAGGCCCTGCATGAAACGCATCCGGGGATTGTCCAGATGAAGGCCCTAGCCCGCAGCTACGTATGGTGGCCAGGGATGGACGAAGAAATCGAGGGATGGGTCCGGAGGTGCACCGCATGTCAGGAGTCCTGGCCTGAGCCGCCCAGCACCCCCGCTCAGCGTTGGGAAGCACACAGAAAGCCGTGGGCCAGGCTACACATAGATTTCGCGGGCCCCTTCCAGGGCCAGATCTTCTTTATATTGGTTGATGCCTACACTAAATGGCTGGAAGTCATCCCGGTGGCTTTGACATCCACGGCGGCGGCAATTCGGGCATTACGCAGGGTCCTGAGCACACACGGGATCCCAGACCCCATTGTCTCTGATAATGGAACCGCCTTCACCTCCCGAAAATTCCGGGAGTTTTTGCAAAGGTACCTGATCCATCCCATATGGTCAGCCCCATTCCATCCAGCTACCAATGGCCAGGCAGAACGGATGGTCCGCACCACCAAAGAGGCCCTGGGCCGCATAGTACAGGGGGACTGGGATCACCACCTAGCCGCATTCCTATTTGACAATAGGATAACTCCCAACCCCGTCATGGGGGTCAGCCCTGCCGAGCTGCTAATGGGACGGAAACTCATAACGAGGCTAGATCGGTTGCACCCTGACTGGGCCACCAACATCCGAAACTCCCCTGAGTGCAGAGAGGTGGCTAGGGGGGGTTTCCCGGGGGACCCCGTGTACGCTAGGAACTACGCGAGCGGCCCCGAGTGGGTGGCGGGATGAGTACTTCGAGTAACCGGGTCCCGTCACTACGATGTGTCCACGGAGGGTGGCCTCCTCTTGCGGAGGCATATCGACCAGATACGGCGCCGCACCGTGCAAGAAGAGCCAACAGAAGGGCAGAGCACGGAGGTGCCCGCTGCCGCGGGTCCGCCACGAGTCAGCCCCGATCCTCTGTCCGCTCCGGCCGAGCAGAGAGCGGTGCCAACCCAGGGCGAGAGCAGCGCAGCGGCTGGAGCACCAGCGGAACAACCAGTCAGAGACACCCGCAGGACGGCGGCTCCTCCCAGTGGGGAGACCGCCACTCCACCCGGCTCGGCAGCAACAATCCCGACGGCGGTGGCGGCCACCGCTCCCACTCCGCCAGCCAGCCTACGGAGGTCCAACCGAGAGCGCACGGCCCCCGCATACTTAAGGGATTATGTGTCCTGAACTAAGGGGGGGGAGTGTTATGTATTGTTCATAAGAGGCCAGGCCGCATGGCAATGGTCACCTAAGGGAGACCCTCGGGTTCCCGGATGTGGCTCGCCAGTGGCCCCGCCCCTCAACATCTGTGGCAGGAAGTTTAACCGACCAGGATTGGCCTGGTCGGACCAGGGGGGCCGTCCGGGGAAATGTATATATGCAGGACCCCGGCTGCGTGTACTCACTTTTGTAATGTGCTCACAATAAAGAATGTTGCCTTCCAACCATCTCGGTTCCCAGTACATTACAGGCTCACAACAACACTGTGAGGTAGGTTAGGCTGTGAGAGAGTAACTAACCCAAGGTCACCCTTAACTGACTCAGACCATAGGTCTATCAAAGTCAGTATTGTTTATTCTGACAGGCAGCAATGTTCTACAGCCTCTCACTTTGTATCCATGCATGCTTGTATACCATATCCATGGATGGGATACCATATCCCATCCATGTATCCGATCCATGCATCGGGAGGGATGGTGGCTCAGTGGTAGAGCATCTGCTTGGGAAGCAGAA
The DNA here is from genome assembly GCF_032191835.1 of Heteronotia binoei. Taxonomy (NCBI): domain Eukaryota; kingdom Metazoa; phylum Chordata; class Lepidosauria; order Squamata; family Gekkonidae; genus Heteronotia; species Heteronotia binoei. The sequence continues at coordinate 139,986,755 of NC_083223.1, read as the reverse complement.
GGTCCCAGGTTCAATCCCCAGCATCTCCAACTAAAAAAGGGTCCAGGCAAGTAGGTGTGAAAAACCTCAGCTTGAGAATCTGGAGAGCCGCTGCCAGTCTGAGTAGACAATACTGACTTTGATGGACCAAGGGTCTGATTCAGTATAAGGCAGCTTCATATGTTCATATGCTTCATGATCCAGCCAGCTAAGGAAGAAATATACCTGGGTTTAATAACCTATAAACCTACATCTCTTTTGCTTGAGAATCCCCAATTCAGAAACTGGTTTAACCTACTCTCACTTGTGGTTTTGGCTGTTAAAGGTCACTCCAGTGTAATAGAGACTGTTACAAGTGTGTAGGCAGTTATTCCCACACTTGAACTTCTACTTTTGGGGTTTTTTATTGTGTGCAACTCCTTAAATCTGTCCTTATTGAGAATTAGGCTACAGTAATGACCATAGCTCTCCATATTGTGGAATCAGCTTCAGGTGTTTTAAAAGATTGGTGTGCACTGAGACAAGGTTTGCCAAGCTCCAGCTGATACAACAAATAAACACTGTGATACAAATCCATGTAATATTTATTTATTTCCATTTATATCTCACCCTCCCCGCCGAGGCAGGCTCAGGGCAGCTTACATGGACAGGCATGTGCATGAGTAGACATAATGATAGGACATAAAAACCATAAAACTGTATAAAACATATAATAATTAACATTTTGGTGCTATGATCTTAAGTTTCAGATTAATGATTCTCTGTAGAGCAGATCTTAGATTGTCCTCTCTGCTGCTACTGTAAAGCAGATTGCAAGGGGTGGTCCATATGTTGCCTAAAAACTGTAGTCTAATTTACAAATGCCTGGTGGAAGAGTGCTGTCTTACAGGCCCTGCAGAACTGTATGAGCTCTCACAGGGCCTTAACTTCTTCCAGCAGCTCATTCTACCAGTGTGGGGCCACTACAGAGAAGGCTCTGGCTCTAGTTGTCATGAGCCTGGCCTCCTTAAGGCCGGGGATTGAAAGCAGATTTTGTGATATGAGAGTCATATAAATCTGTGATGCTGATGACATCCAGCAGATGGACTTTTCTTTGTAAAATTGTGAAGCTGCACTTCTTTATAATATGTACAAAAGATTTATATGACTCTTTAAAAAGTTTTACTAAAAGTATTAGCCAGCATATCAGAGTGTTTGTTTGTATTTCCTGTAATATGAACCTTAACCTCCAGGTGATGGCTGGAGATCTTCTGCTATTACAACTGTTCTCCAGGTAATAGGGATCAGTTCACCTGAATAAAATGGCCACTTTGGAAGCTGGACTTTATGGCATTATACCCAAACCCCATCCAGTCTTGGGAACTTCTGTTCATACAGACATAAATCTGAGATTTCCCTGCATTGTTTCTTGAAGTAAGTATTGCTTGGTGACCTGGTTAGAAATAATGCAGTGAATCAACTGACAATATTAATCAGCAGCAGACAGTCTTAAGAAGATGGAAATACAGAAAATCATATTAGGATTTGTAATTTAAACAATTCTGTTAGGTTTTGTTTGGTACACTCTGACATTTCCTAACCAAAGCAAACCATTATAGCATACACTATTTGTACTAATGATAAGTGTAGGAAAGCATTAGTCTACCAAAGGTTCAGCAAAACTGGTGAGCAAATTGTCCCAGCTGTATCCTGCTTGGAGTGAGGTCTAGCTTTACTCCTGGGGTTTCATGCCAATAAGTCTCCATCAGATTTTCCGGAACACTGAGGAGCAGAACACAAGGCATAAAGAGGGAACAATCTTGCCCATGTTCCAGGTGTCTGCATAAGCTGCATGATTTTTTGCACAGCCTCATAGGTTCACACTTCTAAAATTGCAGCCCTGTGTTTCAACTTTTTAAAAAATCACAAAAAACTCCGTTCAAATTAGCCTTCTGTGTGCCCAAAAGCTTGGTTTTCTAGAAGGGTTTTTTTAATTGTTGCACACATAGAAAGCTAAGTTCCCAACAATACACACAGACCAAGGACAAACTTTTTTTCGACTTCTCATCAGGTTTGGTGCAAGGCTCAGTAAAAAAAAAAAAGAACAAATCACCATCACATGATTTTACAGTCATCATTTCAGGTTATGTTGTACTTATGTTGAAATTTTTGAATCAAGTTCAGTCTCTAAAACCACAGAGCACACAAACTCTGCTGTCTGCCCACTCTGCAGTGAAACTAAACAGTGTAGGCGAGCTTGGCTTTGGCACATTCTTTATTGAAGAATAGTCGGTGGGCTTCTAACAAATGATGGTAATAATGAGTCAATAGCCCATCACTGCAAGGGGAAAGTCTCCCTCTGCTCTCATTTACCAAAAAATTAGACACAACCACTTTTCTTGTATCTATATCTGCTCAGGACTCTGTGTTGAACCCCAGAAACCTTTGAGACTTGGCCTACTACTTGCAGGAACTGTGCCTGTCAAGCTAAAAGCCCTCTTAAGGAGTATATTGGATATCAGATGCTGAGGTGCAAAGCCATTCAAAGTAAAGAAGTTCAAGTCAGGCCCAAGGTCAGAAGCCCCCTCCCCTCCCCGCACACCTTTCTGACCCTGGGGTCATGGGACATGTGTGGTCTAACAGCCACATGGTAAAGAAACTGCATTGGAGAAGAGGAAGAAGACAAAATGGCACTTTCTGTGTCTTTTGTCTATGCAGCTCAACTAATAGAAGAGAGAAAAGAGGATGTGGATTTGCTTGAGACACTGGAAGAACTGTGTGGTTTCTCTTCTACTTACGACATTATGTGTAGAATAACTGCTATTAATATTCATGGAAGAAAAAATGGAGAGTTATGAAATTTGTTTCAGCTGCACTGCATTTCAACATACCACCAGCAGGGGGAAGCTAATAGTAAAACGCAAATTCTTGAAAAGAGAAGTAAAATGGGAGTCTCTCCCTCCATCAGCAGCATTTATTACATGGACTGTGATTTTAGGAGTGTATGACAGCAACAATTTCTAATCATTGGACATTTTTCTCCTGCCCCCTTTCCTCCATGCTTGTGGTCCATTTTGTTGTTGTATTATTTGATATTTAATAATTGATATTTAAGATCAGGGCTTTTTTGTAGAAAAAGTCTAGCAGGAACTCATTTACATATTAGACCACAGCCCCTGACGCCAAGCCAGTCAGAACTGCGTTCCTGTGCATTCCTGCTCAAAAAAAAGCCATGTTTAAGATTCACTTGCAATCACATTATTAATTTTGACTGCTCCCTGACATGCAGAACTCCTGCCCCGCCTGGTTTTGGTACAAAAGGACTGATGTGACTGCTTTGTTTTCCAGGGACAGCCCAGGCTGCTCTGTACCTCTTAACAATATTTTACCAATAGCCATCCAGAACTGCTCTTCAATGGAAGTGTGCACATGACAGAAGCCATGAAGACTGAAGAGGGGCACATTTTCCTCATGATTCACTTGTGTTGCCTAACTAAAGTAACACTTTAAAAAACAATCTCCTTGTTTGACCTCTCTGAACTAATTTCTAACAGGGTTTGTGTAGATGGAGTGGGGTTTACCCTACAAATTGGCTTGTCCAGGGTTAGTATAAACAAGCTAAGTAACCATGTAATCCCTTTCATAGATACTTCTGATATGGACTTGACATCTGTTTGTCACTGTCAACCTGGACTGAAATATTCCCTTTTCAAATTACATCCCTACAGCAGGGGGAAGCTCATAGTGGAAGCTCCTCAAGTCTGTCAACTTTTGACTACCCCCTTGCAAAATTCCAGAAGCACCCACAGGTTTCTCAAAGTTGAATGCCCCTGTTTTAGTAGCTGCTATGGATGTTAATTCCAGCTTGAAAAACTTGGGAGATTTGAGGGTGGTGCAAGGAGAGGATAGATTTTGGGGAGAGAAGGAAGCTCAGTGGGGGTTTGTTCTGTGATATCATATTCTGTTAGGTCAAAGGTACTGTCCTTCAATTCCTCTTCTTCCTGTTAGGTTGCTACTGTTACAGGCTGTGCTTTTAAGTCTCTTATTTTAATGGGGAAATTAGCTAAGAGACTTGGTAGAGTGAATTAGGAGTGAAGATCTTTGCTTTCAATAATACGGAGTTCGGGTTTTCAGCCAAGACTAGACCAAGCAATAGTGATTTGATAGTGTTTACTTAAACTACATATCAAGAGGATTTATACACACACACACATGTTGTACAAGCAAACAAGAGTCTAAGAAAAATAGAGGTTATCGATAGAGGAATTTAAGGGTCTTTGAAGCGGGTAATATTCACCTGATCCAGAAGAGGAGACATTTGTCCAAAGGAAAAATACACGGAGAGGAACGTGAACGACCAGCATAACGCGCCCTATAGACCCAATTACAGGAGTAACGGGTGCTACAGACTGTAAATGGTGCCCTACAGAATGAACTCCAAGGTGGGTTTTGTTGGAACTTGAATCTTTTTTACTGGCACAATTATATATACAAAGTCAAATAATTTTTTCACTGTCTGAGTTTCTTTTCTGACCATTGAATGAAAAGTTTGGGTTCAATGGCACTTTTAAGACCAGACTTTGTTTTGCTGCTTCCCTCCAACCTACCTGTCTATTTTCAGGCCATTATTATTATTACATTTATTTCATGATATTTTAATTCATGATTATTTGTCATATATAGGAAGGGCTCTGATCTGGATAGCCCCAGCCAAGTCTGATCTTGTCAGATCTCAGGAGATAAGCAGGGCCGATGCTGAGGTTGGCAATAGCAAACCATCTCTGAAGTTTCTTGCCTTGGAAACTCTATGGAAGCCCTGAATTAGCTATGGAAGGATATTACCCAAATGCTCGCACCAGCTGACCCCACCCATCCATAAATTCCAAAAGAAAAGTCTCTAGATATAAATTATAAATTTCATCAACTTTTCCACTTTCTTGTTGCTTCAGTTTCTTTTTAGATAGAATCCATACTTTCTTCCAAGTTTACATGATCTTCTTCAGTACAAGCATGGGTTGTCCTTAAAGAGATGAGAGGAGAGCATTCCTTTTTCTTGTTTACTCTTGATGCAGGGGAGGAGGGAGTTAACTTGGAGAGTAATAATTCACCCGAGGCTGCGTCATATGCTGTATATGAAGTGGAGCCTTTTTGGACGTATAATTTGCCTGATTGTAGCCATTTATATTTAATTTTTAAGTCCTGCAGTTTGGCAGTTGTATCCTTGAGGTCTCTTCTGATTCTTAAAAATTCAGGAGGGAGATCTGGAAAGACCTGAATCTTTAACCCCTAATAGTCCAAGCCTTCCCTCTCCCTGGCCTCTGCAAAGACTCTTTGCCTCATTCAATAGTCCTTAAACTGCACCAAAATATCTCTAGTATAAGACAAATTGTCTTCACATACCTTGCCAACACAATATACTTTTTGAATGAGTGGGAGAACTTCGGCCTCCAGGTGAGTTGCTTCAGCAAGCCAATTTGCCATAAATACATATAAGTCCATTTCAGCTTCCGCATCAGATTTAAAACCTCTAAACTTTAAACAGCTCCCGGTTACAAAAGTCCATTGTTAAAACCCATTCCCTCATCCATGCATCTGATGTTATTTCAGATATTCTCCCTTTACACTCTTGAGCTCTTTTTAAAGCTTCTTGTGCTGTCTGGGTAACTTGTTTATGAGAATCCTCTAGTTATCCAGATGCTGACACAACGGTTGTAACATAGAGGTTATGTCCTCTTGTATTTCTTGTCTTAACTTAGACATTGCCTGCGTCAATAAATTCAATGTGAGAGGACATTCTCCTGCTGGTTCCTCGTACCTCTCCAACCTTGGGAGGTGGATGGCAATTCCAAGAAGTCAGTTAAAAGCTGAACGCTTTTTTCCTTCTGTTTATTTCCCTTCTTCACCCCTTTAGGAGACATCATTCAAAGATTCAGAAAATATAGTTTAAAGGGGTAAAAAGAATATAACTTTGGAGCCAGCTGGGCGAGTGTTAGGCAAAGGCTCTTGACCAGATGTTGGTCAAAGTCACTCCCCCCTTCATTTGGTTTTAACTGTTGATTGTCTTTTATAATGTAACCTGCCCTGAGCCTGTTCTACGAGAAGGGTGGGCTATAAATCGAATAAAATAAAAATAAAAAGCATTACCAAGTAGTGATCCCAAGTTTAATCAAACTGGATGTTAAGAAACATGCTGAACCCCAAAGAAGATGCCCTCATCCTCCATTGTTTCCAAAGAATTAAAGTCAAACCAGAGAATCTCTGAAGTAAACACTGTAGGTGGGAAGCATTTTGCAAGCCCAGCAGCACCACTGCAATGTACAGAGTACCCAGCAGTACCACTGCATTCACATTGTGGCAATGTCAGCTCAACAGCACTGATGTCAAGCACAGAATCACAGTCTGCGGGGGAGGGGGGGGAGTTGGAAACCCAGCAGAACCAGTGCAATGTACAGTGTACAGAAAGCCCAGTGCCTTCTGTTCATAATATTAACAAAGGTTTGCTACTGTACTACTCTTAAATACATTATATCACCAAGCAGGGTAGGGATGAGAAGGTCTTGAAACCAAGAAGAATGAAGGTGGGGAGACTTTGAAAAATTAGGTGGAGGGAGACAGAAATGAATGAGAAATGTGTGGATAAGAGGGAGAAAAATTAAGAGAGGGAAAGGTTGTTTTTCTTGCTGCAACACCTTAACTACTGCTCTGCAAAATCTGGCTAAGCTGGGTGCAAGGAAAGGAAGAGGGAAAGGATAGTTGTTGGAGAAAATGACCTGCAGGTTTGCAATTACAGTAGCAGCTATGACCCTGCAGGCTTGGTTATATTATCTCTTAAGCAAGTGTATGTCTGTCTTGGATATATGGCAGTCTAGCCAATCCTCAGATGCTTTTTGCTATGCTGTTCCCTCTAACAAGTGGCTGCAGCCAGAACTGCATTTTAAAAATAAAAGGAAAGACAAAGGCTGGATGAAGCATGATGTTGGCTTCAAGGACTCCCTTCAAGGGCCCTCCTCAAGGTGCATCCAGAATGCAGCACACTCCCCACCCTGAGCTTGGTATGCCATTGCTCAGCTGTACCTTTGGAATGACTTCCCCTCATGCGGCTATGCAGCCATCTTCTTTAGATTTTAAATTTGTCCTCTTTCCCCAAATGGAAAGGCTTGACCTAAAATGGGATTTTTATACTGAAATTTTGTGCCATTTCATGCAAACAAAGCACAACTCCATTCACTGGGTAGATAAATTATTCAATAAACTCATGTCAGATAAGTTAAAATCCTTCCTGTTGTCATTTATCTGAGACAAATCCAACCACTGTATGCTTTTTCCTGAGCTGTGGTATTCAGGGGCAAGCTTGAGAACAGCAATCAAAACTGAGTTTGTTATAAAAATGTTACTGTTATCAAATGAAATCATTACCCACAAAACAAATATGAATTCTTAGAAGTCAATCTGCAGCTTAATTTCAGTGCAAGCATTATATCAGAAGGATAATAATCTATTTCAGGAAAAAGGTACACAAGCTAGAAAGTCTAAGAGAGGTAGTGGCTACAGTATAAGACTAGCACACAGAATCTGAATGAAAATGCCCTCACTGTCATGGAGCTCACCTTGGGCTGGGGCTGGTCACTGTCTCTCAGTCCTACATCACAGGGTATTTATGAAGATAAAATGGAGGAATGTTGCTTTGAGCTTGCTAGGAAAGGGATATTTTTAAAAAAGGAGTATGGTACTGCTTGACATTTCCAGATGCTAGATATATACAACTGTCAAAATAGGAATTTTGCTACCAGGCATTTTCACACATCATATGACATGGGAGCAATTCCTGAAGATATTCTCGTACAAGTTACAATATCCTTTGTTATCATCCTTTGTTCAGACCCTGACTGGGGTTCTCAAAATTAGACAAAAGCATGTAGGGCAAAGTAGGAATTATCTTCACTTGATTTAAGGTAAGTAGATTTGATGAGCAAATTCTGCTCCTAATCTTTGTATATGCATTAGTATGCAGTTGTTTTATGGTCATAATTTGATGTCTATACCCCAATGGCTTTACAATTTCATAATTGTACTAGGGATAAGACCCATTGTGAAGAAAAATACATCTAGAAAGAGGCTCTGGGTGAGTGCCCCCCACCCTTGCTGTCTTCCCACCCACCCAAGTGAAGGCATTCACTCCCCCCCCCCCGCACCTCAAGGGGAGCCGATCTCTGCCATCTGAAGAGCAGTTGTAATTCTGAGTGGTCTCCAGCCCTCACCTGGAGATTGGCAATAATGGTTTTCCAGGAGGAAATGACTGGTATGGAGAGTGGAGTCTTATGGCATTGTACCTGTCTGAGGCATTGTACCTTGTCCTAAAAACTCACCTTTTCTAGGTTTCACCCCTTAAATATCCAGGAATTTCCTAACCTAGACTTGGTAAACCTATCTTAACCTGGATTTGGCAACCCTACCCTAACCTGGACTTGGCAACCCCATCTCCTTCCCTTTATCTGCCTCCCTGACTTCATCTTTCCATCACCTTCCCCCCCCCCCCGCAGCCTCTAAATAGGAAAAGGACAGTCTTTCTCCACAGTGGTAGGGGGACAAAGAAGCTTACATCAATCTCCTCTCCCCCCATTTGATCTGCACACAACCCTGCAAGGTAAGTGAGGCTGGAAGTGTGTGACTGTCTGAAATCACCCAATCAGCTTCTACAGCAAGAACATGGGTCTGGCAGACCCCACTCTAAATCCCTAGCTCCTTTGCCCTCCTGAAACTCCACCAAAGAATCTCCAGGGATTTCCCACCAACCTGGAACTGGCAGCCCTAGTCAGGATTGGCCCCAGTGAGTTCTCCTTCAGAGGCCTTTAGTGATACCTTTCAAAACAACACTCTTTCTCTGATAATGTTGACTTCAATCTCTCACTGTCTCTTGCTTTCCCTCCCTATCTGTCTCTCTCTGTATCTGACCTACTGTAACAGGACACCATTCCTCCCCCACCCCCGTCACTGGATATTTTCTTCCCAGAGAGGATAGAGAGGAGTCATCAGCCAATCGAGGGAGTCCTCAGCCAATTGAGAGAAAACCTTCCCTCATCCTCCCTCCCTAAGCCAATTGTGGGAAGGCTTTCTCTATGGCTCTTTCCCTCCTCCTCCATCCCTCAGCCAGTTGAGGGAAGACTTTCTTTCTCTCCCTTGCAAGGCAGTGTGACAAACAGCTTAGCCAGTGGGAGAGTAGGGAGAGGTATCAACTGCCAGAATGAAGACTGATTGCCTTTTATTGACAGAATCAGCTTGGCTGGCTAGCAACAGCCACTCAGATGGGAGAGAGGAGTGAAGTCAATCAATGAGTTCTCCCTTAAAGACCAAGATAGGACTTCAAAGCCCTCTGGCTACTACTGAGAGAACCAAGTTTGATTGCTTTTTACTGAAAGAAAAAAAATGAGTTGCCAAGCAGCAGCCACTGCCTAGCAACTTCCTCAGAGGGCCAATCCTCGGCTGTCCTTGAGCCACCAGTGGGTGGGGGACAGCAGAGTCAGCCAATGCAATGCAAGAGCAGTTGATTGATGGTTTGACAGGCCAAAAGTTGATGCAGCACAGTCCCCCCCAGTCCCAACCAATGAGGGAGCTTGGATTTGTCAAGACAAATGGGAAATTATATATAAAAGATGATGCTTAATGAATTGTATGCTACCTTGAATATTTGGAGGATGAAATAGAAATAATAAAATCAATTGCAACAAATAAAAGAAGTAGAGCCAGTCTGAGAAACAAGAAATACTCATACCGATTTCACACTACATCTTGTCCCGGGTGGAGAGCCCTTTTGCCCCCAGTGCTTCTCTTTGTTTTCACACAAGCTGCCACAAAGCTAGGAGTTGGCACGCCACTCTCCCATGGCAAGCAAAAACGCTCATAAAAGGATCTTGCTTGCAGCGGGAAAGCGGAGCTCCAACTTGCAGCTCTGTGGCGGCTTGTGCAAAAACTGAGAGAAGACCCGGGAGCAAAAGGGCTCTCCACCTGGAAGAAGCCTAGTACGAAATCAGTCACAGTTTCTAGAGATGTTTTCACAAGTAACATGTGACCTCAGATGGGCTTTTATTATGCTGATCTAGGGCTGTTTGCTTAATTTTTAAGAGGAAGGACTACGGCTCAAATGGTGGAGTATCTGCTTTGCATATAGAAAGCCCCAGGTGGAATCCCAGGCATCTTCAGGTAGTAGGTGGAGGCCCAAGACCTCCACTTAGAACCTTGGAGAGCCACATTCTGTCAAAGTAGACAACACTGACCTTTAAACATCAATGGTCTGATTCAGTATAAGACAGTTTCATGTGTTGTGTTTTCTTTAGGGATGGACACAAACTGCATTTTTGCAATTTGGTTCAGTTTGTGGTTCATGGCTGACCACAAACTGATATGCCAGTTTGAAAACCAAACCGATTTGTATTGGTTTCAGGAGCCATTTAAAGTTTAAACCCTTGCAGAGAGCAGAAAGTGGTGTTTAAATGACTCAGAGTCATTTGAACCAAACAGCTGAGCAGCAGTCTCCACCACTCAGCTGTTTGGAAACTTTTCACAGGGAGCAGAAAGCAGTGGTTTAAATGGCTCCAAGCCATTTAAACTAAAGCTGTTTTTCATGAAGAACTGCCACAAACTGCATAAAAATTAATGGAAGGTCATGGTGGTTCTTCAATTAGTGAACATTGCTTTGCAAATCATCAACTGGCTAAAATTCATGATAAATTTTATTATTAAAAAAACAAATAAAAAACAAATAAAATAATAATAATAATAATAATTATTATTATTATTATTATTAACTTTAGTTCATCAGCTGGCATGTGCCCAATCCTAGTTTTCTTTCCTTTGTAACATGTGCCTTGGCTCACTTTTTCAAATCAGGTAGAACTCTTTGCCTTCCTGGTATCATTATACTCAGAGCTACTAGGGAGGGGGGAAAGGGAATAAGCCATCATCCCATTTGATGCCTCTGTTGTGTAGATATACATTCTACATCCCTTACAGTGAGAAGGGTTTGGGAAATGTATAGTGCACATATTAGCATGTACATGATAATTATTGGCATGATAATTATTAGCATGTATATGATAATAGCATGATAATATGCATGTATATGATAATAGCATGATAATATGCATGATAATTATTAGCATGTATATGATAATAGCAAGTCATGTGATTTGTTTTTTTATTATGTTTGGATTTGGTCTGGATGGCATGAGGTGAGTCTCAGGGGAATCTCTCTCTGGGAGACCTTGATGGCTCTCAACAGCCCTGGGTACATTTGGCCTTTTAATTAGCACCTCTTGTGTGCATGTCTTGGAGAACAGTCCTTAACAGAAAATCAATTAAAAGAAAACCTTTACAAAATTTCCCCTGTTTGTTATAAACAGAAGATGGGGAAATCCTGCCCTTAATCAAGCGTGCTGGAGTTAGTGGTCTGGGGCTTTCACAAAGTTTAATGCTTAAAGTATGCAAAGGATTAAATTGAAAATGAAACTTTCTTCTGCTTTATTTAGAATTTTCATGTGTGAATGTTTTTATACATTGGCTGTGTCTACAGAAACAAGGGACAAAAGCCTTATAGTATTACTAGAGTGGCAGTGAATAATCAACAGTTTCAATTTCAGATTAAAATTAGACATTTTTCCTGAAGAACACTTTACATTTGCAAATATTTGTTTGTATAGATCATTTCTATAGTCTTTCCTTGCAATAAGACTCTCAACACCATGTGCAGGAGCCAAATAGGTAGACAAATAATAGATCAAATTATCACCAAGTGCAAGCCATACACAGATTAATGTTGGTGCAATCACAAAGGGTGATTCTGTGTGTATATACTATTTCATATGAAACTTCATGTGAGCTGCTTCCTAAAAAAGAAAGCATAAAAATCAGTGTTTGGGACAGATATTTTATGGATTATTAATCAATATATGGATTACCAGTAATGTTAAATTGTGTATTTTCAGCTATGTCAAAGGAAGTCTTATACCAATTTTTTAATGACTACCTGATTTGAATGTTGATGTAATTTGGCTAGTAATAAAGGGTTGCTGACCTCTGGCATATAGGGAAACATCACATGTGAGTATCAGGTGCTTTTGTTCATCATAATGGACCAATATACTCTCAGATGAGAATAGGTGCTTCCAAGGACATGGGGGACTGGGATGAAGTACATCCCCAGAAGAGGAGCCGGGACACAAAATTAATCACTGGGGTAAAACATTCAAATTATACTTCCGACATCCCTTTATTTATTTTAAAAATCTGCCAATATTTTAAGAACTAGTATCAGTTCTGGAGAAAAGAGTAAAGTCCAAACCGGAGACACCTGGCTGAATGGAGAAGGGGATAGTTGGGAAGCTGAGTAGTTATTCCAGTTTCCCTTTCAGAGTCAAGACCTAGGAGGAGGAGGCTGAGCTATCGTTGGATAGCTCCTCGTAGGCTTGCCAGCTTCTCACTGCTCACTACTTCTGCTGTTATTTTGGAGTCAGCAGATAGTTCTGGGGATGGAAAGAAAAATACAGGATGAGGCACAAGCAGCAAATTATAATGTGTTGAATCTTCTGAAGCATTAACACCACAAGCAAGCTATTGCTGCTGGATAGAACTCAGGGAATAGCTCTGGGGATAGAAGCAAAAGCAACGCTTGAGGGCCCCAACCAAAATATGATAGCCTAGCAATGAAATCCAGCCAAAACTCTAACTTTACAGCACCATCAGCTCCTTTTCTGCCTCATAGGTTGACTCAGACAAGAAGACTGCATATTCTACCAGTGGGCAAAAAGCCCTCCAGTTTGATTCTGACCTTTAACATCCCCCCCCACACACACACACACATATTCTTCTGACAAAAGAGGCTGTCTTCAGAAAGGCACTATTTCATGAATTACTCATGTTGAAATTTTATTTATTCCTTCTGAGTACTTTCAGAATAACAGATCGAATGCACTCTGAATCAGCTTTGATTTCAGTATTTGCATTAGTAATTTGATAACTTCCCGTCTGCACTAGTAATCCCACAGTGACCAACTTGCTAGAATATCATGCTTGATATGGAAAGTAAGGATTCATTTATCTCTGTTTTCCCACAGGAAATAATCATTTACATAGCAATTTAGAGTATTCAGTATATTTCACATAGTTTACCTCACATTCTAATCCATGCAACAGTCTTATAAGGTAGGCCAAAGTTATCCCCATATTGTTGACAGCTGCAGAAGTGAGGAACTGTGACTTATCTCAGTGGTTCTCAAGCTTTTAGAAGTAGGACTCATTTCTAAACATTCTATACTTTGGGAATTCCACTTTCAAAGTAATGTCATGATATTTCCCCTACCCAGGGCTTTTATTGTTTTTTAAAAGCCCAACAGGAACTCATTTGCATATTAGGCCACACCCCTTAATGTCACTATTGTTCCACACAGGGCTTTTTGTGGGGAAAGCCCAGCAGGAACTCATTTGCATATTCAGCCACCCCCCCTGACACAAAGCCAGCCGGAGCTGTGTTCCTGCTAAAAAAAAAAAGCCCTGCTCCTACCTAACATAAAACAAAAGAATCACATGTCAGCACAAAACCAGCATATATTTCACTTTCCAGATTTATTGTTTATATTGTATAACTGAGCAACAGGCTGTATTTTTTTGGTAATTTTGAAGATAAAAACTCAAGACTTCCAGAACTCCCTCCCCCATCTCACTCATTTTCTCCTCTTCCCTCCTGGCCTTGCAACCCACTGACTTTTGGATCTCAATTCAGAACTCAAGAACCAACAATTTATCTAAAATAGAAGTTAGAGGTACCTGAAAGACTAGCAAGATATTATTCCAGCATAAAAGTTCATGGATAAAAGCCAATTTTATCAAATGGGTCCTCATGAAGCAGACATTTCTAGATGAGGTTCTGGGAGGAGAATACACAGCAAGATCAAAGGGTCAAAATAAAGGAAAATGGGTAAATATATAATTATGCAAAATTCAAATGTGATAAGAGTATAGTGACTATTCACAATAGCAATTAACACCAAATGCTCAGTTAGCACCAGAATGTCAGCAGACTCCTCAGTTTTACCAAAGTAGCTGACCTGGAACTCCACAGCTATTTCTGGTATTAACTAGATTACAATAGCTAGATAAATGGCCAGTCCTCTTGTTAGTGGTCTCTCTATTTTATTTGTATTTATTTTAAAAAAATCAACACACCTTTCTTCATCAAAAGGAGGATCGAGGCAGGTTTCATATGCAGACATGAGCCATACCATACCACACAAATATAGTAAAACATCTCCAAAATATAGAACAAACCAGGGCTTTTTTAAAAAAGAAAAAGCCCAGCAGGAACTCATTTGCATATTAGGCCACACCCCTGGCACCAAGCTAGCCAGAACTGCATTCCTGCTCAAAAAAAGCCCTAAACAAACCCTAACAAGGGTAACAAATGATCCTAACATACCTTACCCACATGCGCTCAGCTGCCCAAGCTTTGTTCAGATGTCCTCAAATAAACTCACATCTGCATTTTGTACCCTATTTACAATATTTATAGTTCACCTTTTCCACTAAGATACAAAGCAAATTACGCATGCAAATAGATAACTTTCCAAACAAAACAGGAGTCAAGTTGCACCTTGAAGACCAACAAAGTTTTATTCAAAGTTTTATTTTATAAAAGCACACATCTTCAGTTTGCTGATTAAGAGGGCAAACTGGCTGGGATTACATGGTGGAACAGTATGACAGTTTAGAAGGCCATTTGGTCTGGATAACCTTAAAAGGTAATAAAAGTTGCCAGCCAATTGGTGTTTCTGCAAGTAAATTACAAAAGGACATGTATTTCCTTGTCCACCTAATTTACAAAAACAAAAAGATGTAAAATAACTACAGCAAACACTGATACAAATGATATAAGGAGATATCTATTGAATAATGTACTAAGGACTAGGGTTACTGAAATCTGAATGAGCGTAGCATATTTGGCATGATATTGAGAGTGGATGTAATGACAAAAAATGGTGGCACATCAGCAGAAAACAATTATGCAACAATATGGTGATATGTGCAGCAAAGTTGTGTAATCAACAGTTCATTTTCCCTTTTTAAAGTGCCTTTCTGAACTATTCCACTATAGTGTAGTTCTATCACATTTATAGAAATACTTCCCTGTACAACTCTGTTTTATATAATTTATGGAATGACAGAAGCATGGAGGCTCTCCTGACCTCCTCAGGCAGGCTATTCCACAAGACACAACAGAGAATACACTTGTATGGACAGCTGTCAATCTTGCCCATTTGCAAGCTGGCACATACAGAAAGCCCTGTACAGGTGGGTAGAGCTGTCAAGGTGGAACATAGGAGGAGAAGTAGACCTGCAGATGTGAGAGTAAAAGGCCACACAGGACTTTGTATGTGATAGTATTTCATACTGAATCCAGTAGTTGTTGGGCAGCCAATGGACTGACTGCAGAACGAATGTAATATGCATACACTACAGCATTTTATACCAACTGGAGTCTTCAGTTTGACTTGAAGAGAAGACCCATAGCCACCTTTCTGAACCCAGGCACAGGACATACAAACGTTGCTCCAGCACTGCATGCATTGGTGTGAAGGCTGCAAAAGGAAATCAAGTCCCACCTACAACTACTCACTCAGTATGTCTACTCCCCTTTTTTGAGGTTTTCCTTGAGGAAGTGATATTACTCTGTGTGTGTGTAAACATAAGAACATAAGAGAAGCCATATTGGATCAGACCAATGGCCCATCCAGTCCAAGTGATACAAGGGTGAGGTTTGGCTAAGCAGCTGGGGAAGTTGCTGAGAATTTCTGAGTTTGTGTGACTGCTGAAAATTCTGAGTTTGTGGTTGCTGGGGAACTGCTGTCTGTTTGGTTTGAGTGGGCTGGAGGTGAAGGTGATTGTTGCTGATAGATTAGGAGTGGCTGTGTTCCCCACCCTCTTTGCATTATTAAGCTGAGCCTTGCCAGAGAGCTAAAGGGCTCTTGGCCTATGGCTCTTAGCCTGGGGGCTGTGTAAGGACCAGGAACCCAGATCCCTATTTTCCTTTTGTTCCCAATAAGGTAAGTTGACCCTCCAGAAGGGAAGCCACATAAACAAACAGGATTTAAAGGGGACTGTATATTTTTTTAAAAAGCTATCATGAAGGTAGAATGCCAGCAGGGGGATGGGGGCTTTCCAGTATTTTGCACTGAGTGTCACATGTATGACTATCTGCCCACAGGACAGAAGACTTGGGTGTGTGCTTGATGCAAGGAGCTCCTGGTCATCAGGGAACAAGTTTGTACCCTTGAGGCCGAGGTGACGGACCTGGAGAAGCAGAGATAGTCAGTTAGGCGCTCGGGGAAGACTCTCGGGGACGTATTAGATGAGCCCTGCTCAGAACGTGGCAGCCCCATTGCTGTCAGGGAGCATGAGGGTCGAGAGGGAACATGGCACCGTGCTGAGAATAAGGGGGATGCGCCCTCAGATGGGACCTCTTCATCAGTTGGTGAGCGGGAATCCTTTCGCACCAAGGAACCATCCCTGGGCAGGGAGAGAGGGGGGGTCTTGGTAGTTGGTGATTCGATCCTTAGGCAAGTAGACAGCTGGGTGGCAAAACCGCATACTGATCATATGGTGACTTGCCTGCCTGGTGCGAAGGTAGTGGACATTACACGTGTAGTAGATAGGCCGATAGATGGGGAGGAGCCAGTGGTCGTGGTGCATGTTGGCACCAATGATGTGGGGAAATGCAGTCGTGAGGTCCTGGAGAAAAAAAAATTAGGTTGCTAGGCAGGAGACTTAAGGCCAGGACCTCCAAGGCAGCCTTCTCAGAAGTGCTACCTGTTCCACGTGCAGGGCTGAAGAGACAGGCACAAATTAGAAGTCTCAATGTGTGGATGAGACGATGGTGTAAGGAGGAAGGGTTTAAGTTTGTTAGGCACTAGGATGCTTTCTGGAACAAGCGGGAGCTGTACAAAAGAGACGGTCTGCACTTGTCCCCAGATGAAACCAGGCTGCTAGTGCTTAAAATCAAAAAGGTGGCAGAGCAGTTTTTAAACTAAATCTTGGGGGAAAGTCGACAGGAGATGAAATGTCTCTGATTCGGGAGGACTCATCTCAAAGAGATGAAGGGTTAGCTGTTAGTTTTCTACCGGGTAATGGATCAGAGTTGTCCACTGAGATGGGGACAAACAGTATAGAGTGTCTGCCAAAGTCTCAAGGCAGCAGGAGGAAGGCTGCAGGCCTAACTTGCCTGGGAAATTATAGATTTTGTATACAAATGCTAGAAGTGGTCGAAGTAAAATTGGTGAGTTGGAATGTTTAGTGTTGGGAGAAAACAAAGACATTGTGGGAATTTCAGAAACTTGGTGGAATGAGGAGAATCAGTGGGACATGGTGATACCTGGATATGAGTTATATCGGAAGGATAGGGAGGGAAGGGTTGGAAGTGGGGTGGCTCTGTATGTCAGAGAGGGTATACAGTCCAGTAAGACGGAGGTCAAAGAATTCGATTCCCTTCTAGAAATGTTTTGGGTCGAAATAGAGTGCCCAAAAGGAAATTTAACTATGGGAGTTTGTTTTCGCCCACCAAATCAAAAGATAGACGATTATAATATGATGGAAGGATTTAAGATAGCAGCTAAGTGTAAAAACTGTGTTGTAATAGGTGATTTTAACTACCCGCAGATTGATTGGGTCAATATGTGTTCAGGTCGAGAGAAAGAGATTGAGTTTCTAGATGCTCTCAATGACTGTGCTATGGGCAGATGGTAACAGAACCTACCAGGGGTGGGACGATCGTGGATTTGGTCCTAAGTAATGCCCAAGACTTGGTGAAAGATGTAAAAGTGATCGCACCGCTTGGGAGCAGTGACCATAATGTTATTGATTTCACCATTTGTATAAATAGAGAGTTGCCCCAAAAGACCAGCACAACCACGTTTAACTTTAAAAGGGGTAAATTCTCTGAGCTGAGAAGGCATGTGAAGAGGAAACTGAAAGGAAAGGTAAATACAGTCAAAACCCTTGGGGAAGCTTGGAGGCTATTTAAAACTACAGTCCTAGAAGCTCAGATAAAATATATACCACAAGTTAGGAAAGGCACAAACAGGTATAAGAAAAGGCCTGCATGGTTAACAAACAAAGTAATTAGATTAGATTAGATTAGATAATTTTATTTATATCCCGCCCTCCCCGCCGGGGCAGGCTCAGGGCGGCTAACAGTAACAGTAACATTCCATTGTATAAAAACAAGGTTACATTCAACATTAAAATTCTAATAGATTTAAAATTAATTACAGTTATAAAAGTGCTAATGCTATTGCTATTTGTTCTTTATTATGATGGCGGTATCATTAGTACTTAATTTTCTACATCATCGAAAGCCAGTCGGAAGAGGAAAGTCTTGCAGGCCCTGCGGAATTGTTCAAGATCCCGCAGGGCCCGCATTTCCTCTGGAAGTTGGTTCCATAAGCTCGGGGCCACAGAGGAGAAGGCCCGATTGCGGGTGCATTGCAACTTCACCTCTCTTGGTCCGGGGATAGTCAGCAAGTTTTTTCCAGCTGACCTCAGTGCTCTCTGGGGTTCATATAGGGAGAGACGGTCCCTGAGGTAGACAGGTCCTCGACCATATAGGGCTTTAAAGGTAATGACCAGCACTTTGTAACGAACCCGGTATATAACTGGCAGCCAGTGCAGCTCGCGCAGCCCAGGCTGTATGTGCTCCCATTTAGGGAGCCCCAACAGTAGCCTGGCCGCTGCGTTCTGCACCAGCTGCAGCTTCCAGGTTCGGTACAGAGGCAGCCCCATGTAGAGGGCATTACAGTAATCCAGTCTCGAGGTGACCGTTGCGTGAAGTACCGTTGCCAGATCTTGGCGCTCTAGGAAGGGAGCCAACTGCCTTGCCCGCCTCAGGTGGAAGAAGGCTGACTTGGCAGTGGCTGCAATCTGGGCCTCCATTGATAATGAAGGCTCCAGTAAAACTCCCAGACTCCTAACCCGGTGCGCCGCTTTCAGCGGCGCCCCGTCGAAGACCGGAAGAGGTGTTTCCCCTTCCCGGGCGCCCCGACCCAGACAAAGGACTTCTGTCTTCGCTGGGTTCAATTTCAGCCCGCTCCTCCTCAACCACATTGCCATATCCTGCAGGGCCCGGTCTAGATTCTCAGGGACGCAGTCAGGCCGGCCGTCCATTAGCAGATAGAGTTGGGTGTCATCTGCATATTGATGGCACCCAAGTCCGTATCTCCTGGCAATCTGGGCAAGAGGGCGCATGTAGATATTGAATAATATTGGTGAGAGAACTGCCCCCTGAGGCACTCCACAGTCCAGTGTGCGCCTCCGGGACCGCTCGCCACCAATTGCCACCCTTTGTCCCCGATCCTCGAGGAAGGAGGAGAGCCATTGTAAGGCAGACCCCCTCACCCCTATATCGGCGAGGCGGCGGGTCAGTAGCCGATGGTCGACCGTGTCGAACGCGGCCGACAGGTCTAACAACATCAGCACCGCCACACCGCCCCGATCCAGATGCCGTTGGAGATCGTCTACCAGGGCGACCAGTACTGTCTCCGTCCCATAGCCCGGGCGAAAGCCGGACTGGCAAGGGTCTAGGATGGAAGCGTCATCCAGAAAGCTCTGCAACTGCGACGCCACTGCCCTCTCAATTATTTTACCTAAAAACGGTAAATTAGAGACCGGTCGGTAGTTTGCCAATTCGGCCGGATCTGCTGTAGTTTTTTTCAGGAGGGGTCGGACCAAAGCCTCTTTCAGGGATGATGGAAAACGCCCCTCTGAGAGGGATCTATTTATGATGTCCCGTAAAGGACATTCAAGCTCCCTCAGGCAAGATTTAATTAGCCAGGAGGGGCATGGGTCCAGATCGCAAGTTGTAGGGCGCGCAGAGGAGAGGATTCCGTCAACTTCCTCCAGGCTGAGCGGGTCGAAATGATCCAGAGTTAAATCAGAAGACAGGCAAGGGGCCTCGGGCTCATGTACTGTATCTAAGGTGATGGGCAGGTCCTGGCGGAGCGACGTGATTTTGTCTGCAAAAAATTTCGCAAAAGCCTCACAGCCTATTTCTAATTCTCTTACGTTTGGTCTGCCTTGGGGCAGAGTAGTTAAGTGTCCAATTATTTTGAATAATTGTGCCGGGCGCGAATTTGCAGACGCAATCTTGGCCGCAAAGTACTTCTTCTTTGCGGCCTTGACTGCCATCTCATACGACCTCATAAGCGTTCTGTAGGATGTTCTCGCCGCTTCGCCACGAGTGCGCCGCCACTGCCTCTCTAGTCGTCGGAGTCCTTGTTTCAACCGGCGTAGCTCCAGGGTATACCAAGGAGCCAGCCTTGAACGAGGGCGCAGAGGACGTCGGGGTGCGATCTCGTTGATTGCCCCAGATAGCCGGTCTTCCCAGGCATCAACCAGGGCGTCAAGGGAATCACAAGGGGGCCAAGGATCCCGAAGAGCCGTTTGGAACCGTTCCGGGTCCATCAGGCTCCGCGGGCGAGCCAAAATAGGCTCTCCGCCCTTACAGGGTTGTGGTAGCGTCTCCATACGAGCCTTGAGGGCTAAGTGATCCGACCATGGTATCGCCTCCGTTGCGATTTCGTTCACTTTAATCCCGGCCGCAAAGATCAGATCTAATGTGTGCCCCGCCTGATGCGTGGGAGTCGTAACAAATTGGGAGAGTCCTAGTGTCGCCATGGAAGACACTAGGTCCATCGCCTGAGTGGAAGCCGCGTCATCGGCGTGGACATTGAAGTCGCCCAGGACCAGAAGCCCCGGGCACTCCAACGCCCAGCCGGACACCGCCTCCATCAGGGATGGTAAGGCGCTGGCCGGTGCGTTAGGCGGACGGTACACCAGCCAGATCGCCAACCTCTCCCCGACATCCAACGCAAGGCCGACACATTCAACACCATCGATCTTTGGGGCCGGGAGGGCCCTGAAGGAGTAAGCCTCCCGTATGAATATCGCCACCCCGCCCCCCCGCCTGCTAATCCGCGACTGGTGGAAGACCGAGTAACCTGGGGGGGTCATCTGGGAGAGTGCCATTGTCTCTCCCTCTTGAACCCAGGTCTCGGTCACGCAAGCCAGGTCTGCATCCTGCCGAAGCAGGAAGTCCTTAATGGTCTCGATCTTATTGTTTATAGACCTGGCGTTGCATAACACCAGTGTCGGCCGCGGGCAATTTCTCTTGGTCCCCCTACTTGTCACCGTTGGGATGGGAAGTAGACTAGAAGGGGGCCGAGCACTGTTTTGTCTCTGTCTCCTTCTCTCATATATCCGTCCATTCCCACCGTCGTATCTTCCCCTCCCCAGGAGCACTGGAATCCCCTGACCAGTCATCCCGAGCCTATTCTTTGATGGTTATGTTAGATTCAGCTGGCTAATTTACAAGCACAGCACAGATCCCCAGCACAGATCCCCAGCCCACCCCCGTCCTCAGTTCCTAACTGTCCAGATCACCAAAACTTTCCTAATTGATCAGTAGATAGATAATTCTTACTTAGCACAGTACTGAAAACCTAATTCTTAAATTTAAAGTGCTAACATGCGTAAGTAATCAATGAATTAGTTAATCCTATATGCATTTAAGATACACAATAATTCTTACTTAGCACAGTACTAAAAACCTAATTCCTGAATTTAAAGTGCTAACATGCATGAATAATCAATAAATTATTAATCCTATATGCATTTAAATACATAAAAGTTCAAAATAATAATCCAATTTCAAATCAATTCAAATTCCTAATCCAATTTCTAATCAAATTAAATTAGTTCATCGTTGGTAAAATCTAATAGGTGATCAATAGTTAATTAGGCAGTATAAATGAAGTTAAGGGGGTGGGGTAGGGTATAGTTCTTAAAGTGCTGTTAGTTGGTGTAAAAGATTTTTTGAAAAACGAATGTCCAGGTTTTAGGCGTCTTCGGGGCTTCGTGGCCGCTTTAAAGTGCAGGTGCTGTTCCCTGATAGAGAGACAGTTTTTGGGTGCTGTTCTTAATGCAATGTTTTGAGGCATGGGTGGGAGAGCTTCTTGGCTAATGGCCGTGCCTCGGGTGAGGGGCAGGGGGTGGAAGAACACGGGAGCGGGGGGGGGCAAGAGGGGAGCAAGGAGGAAAAACAAGAAGAGGAAAGGGGGCGGGAACAGAGACCGGGGTGCCTGTCGAGACCTACGTCCCGGAGACAACCCACTCCTCCGCTCGCTCACACCCTCTCAGCTCCGTCGCCCTCCACAGCCACCCCACTCGCTCGACTCACCCCTCTCCCTCCTCGTTGTAACAGTTCCGTGCCCCAGTCCTCTTGCAAAGGGCTGCTCCAGCTGCTCGCCTGTGGCCGCACCCACTCCTTCTCAGTCTCGGCGTCGCCCGACAGTAACGATGTTACAGCAGCTCGGAGCAGCCACGCTCCTTTCCTGCGCTCAGTAGAACCAAGTAAACAAAAGCCCCGCCACGACCTCCGTCGGCTTTGCACTTCGTTCTCCTCGCGCCTCCGTGTCCTCCTCCCCCGGCTCAGTCTTTCCTGGCCTCCACTGGACGCCGGCCCGCGGCTGCGTCCCGGCCCTGTCTCGATAAATCCTGCAACTCGCCACACACACCTCCAACTTCGTCGACAGCCTACAGCTGCCGCCCAGACCTCGGTTCTGTGATGTTTTGTTGTTGTTTTGGTTCGCTCGCAGTTGTTATTGTTGTTGTCGATAGTTGCTATAGTTGCTATAGTTATAACAGCTATTGTTGCAGCTGTTATAGTTGCGTTGTTATCAATCTGCGGGAGCCCTAGCACAAGGCTTCTACCGCCGCCGCCATCTTTTTGGAAGCTGTAAAAGGTAAGAAGGACTCCTTTAAGTGGTGGAAAGCTACTCCAAGTGAGATTAATAAAAGGGAACACAGGCTATGGCAAATCAAATGCAAGACTGTGATCAGGCAGGCAAAAAGGGACTATGAGGAGCATATTGCGAAAAAACATAAAGACCAACAATAAAAATTTCTTCAAATATATTAGAAGCAGGAAACCAGGCAGGGAGGCAGTGGGGCCCTGGGAAGACCAAGGATTACTGAAGGAGGATAGGGAAATGGCTGAAAAGCTGAATGCATTTCTTGCCTCAATCTTCACTGTGGAAGATGAGAAGTGTTTGCCTGCTCCAGAACCACTAATTTTGGAAGGGGTGTTGAAAGACCTGAGCCAGATTGAGGTGACAAGAGAGAAGGTCCTACAACTGATGGCCGAATTAAAAACCAATAAGTTACCAGGTCCGGATGGGATACATCCAAGAGTTCTGAAAAAACTCAAAGTTGAACTTGTGGATCTTCTGACAAAAATATGTAATCTGCCTCCGTTCCTGAGGACTGGAAGGTAGCAAATGTCACCCCCATCTTTAAAAAGGGTTCCAGAGGAGATTCAGGAAATCTGAATCAGTCTGACTTCAATACCAGGAAAGTTGGTAGAAACCATTATCAAGAACAGAATGAGTAGACACATTGATGAACACGAGTTATTGAGGAAGACTCAGCATGGGTTCTGTAAGAGAAGATCTTGCTTCACTAACCTGTTACATTTCTTTGAGGGGGTGAACAAACATGTGGACAAAGGAGACCCAATAGATGTTGTTTACCTTGACTTTCAGAAAGCTTTTGATAAAGTTCCTCATCAAAGGCTCCTTAGTAAGCTTGAGAGTCATGGAGTAAAAGGACAGGTCCTCTTGTGGATCAAAAACTGGCTAATTAATAGGAAGCAGAGAGTGAGTATAAATGGGCAGTCTTTGCTGTGGAGGATGGTAAACAGTGGGGTGCCGCAGGGCTCAGTACTGGGTCCCATGCTCTTTAACTTGTTCATAAATGATTTGGAGTTGGGAGTAAGCAGTGAAGTGGCCAAGTTTGCGGATGACACTAAATTGTTCAGGGTGGTGAGAACCAGAGAGAATTGTGAGGCACTTCAAAGGGATCTGTTGAGAAGAAGAAGAAGATATTGGATTTATATCCCACCCTCCACTCCGAAGAGTCTCAGAGCGGCTAACAATCTCCTTTACCTTCCTTCCCCACAACAGACACCCTGTGACATGGGTGGGGCTGGAGAGTACTCTCACAGTAGCTGCTCTTTCAAAGACAACCTCTGCCAGAGCTATGACTGACCCAAGACCATGCTAGCAGGTGCAAGTGGAGGAGTGGGGAATCAAACCCGGTTCTCCCAGATAAGAGTCCGCACACTTAACCACTACACCAAACTGGCTCTCCACAGTTGAGGCTGGTTGAGTGGGCGTCAATATGGCAGATGAGGTTCAATGTGGCCAAGTGCAAAGTAATGCACATTGGGGCCAAGAATCCCAGCTACAAATACAAGTTGATGGGGTGTGAACTGGCAGAGACTGACCAAGAGAGAGATCTTGGGGTTGTGGTAGATAACTCACTGAAAATGTCAAGACAGTGTGCAATTGCAATAAAAAAGGCCAACGCCATGCTGGGAATTATTAGGAAGGGAATTGAAAACAAATCAGCCAGTATCATAATGCCCCTGTATAAATCGATGGTGCGGTCTCATTTCGAATACTGTGTACAATTCTGGTCACCGCACCTCAAAAAGGATATTATAGCATTGGAAAAAGTGCAGAAAAGGGCAACTAGAATGATTAAAGGTTTGGAACACTTTCCCTATGAAGAAAGGTTAAAACGCTTGGGGCTCTTCAGCTTGGAGAAACGTCGACTGCAGGGTGACATGATAGAAGTTTACAAGATTATGCATGGGATGGAGAAAGAAGTACTTTTCTTCCTTTCTCACAATACAAGAACTCATGGGCATTTGATGAAATTGCTGAGCAGTTGGGTTAAAACAGATAAAAGGAAGTACTTCTTCACCCAAAGGGTGATTAACATGTGGAATTCACTGCCACAGGAGGGGGTGGCGGCTACAAGCATAGCCAGCTTCAAGAGGGGGTTAGATAAAAACCATCAGTGGCTATTAGCCACAGTGTGTATATATATATATATATACAAAAGGAGATTGAGGAAGAATCGCACTGCTACAGGACCAACCCTAAATCAAACTTTTCCCTGCAGCCGCTGTGGCCGGACCTGCCTGTCCCACATTGGTCTTGTCAGCCACCAGCGAGCCTGCAGCAAACGTGGACTATTGCACCCTTCTTAAATCTTCGTTCGCGAAGCCAAGCCGAGAGAGAGAGAGAGAGTATATATATGCGTATACATATATATATAATTTTTTTGGCCACTGTGTGACACAGAGTGTTGGACTGGATGGGCTTCTCTTATATTCTTATGTCCAACACTCTGTGTCACACAGTGGCCAAAAAATCCAGGTGCCATCAGGAGGTCCATCACTGGAGCTAGGACACAAAAAGTCCTCACACTGTTGCCCCTCCCAAGCACCAAGAATACAGAGCATCACTTGCCCCAGACGCTGTGGCTAATAGCCACTGATGGACCTCTGCTCCATATGTTTATCCCCTCTTGAAGTTGGCTATGCTTGTAGCTTCCTGTGGCAGTGAATACCATGTGTAAATCACCCTTTGGGTGAAGAAGTACTTCCTTTTATCTGTTCTAACCTGACTGCTCAGCAATTTAATTGAGTGCCCAAGAGTTCTTGTACTGCAAGAAAGAGAGAAAAGTAGTTCTTTCTTTACCTTCTCTATCCCATGCATAATCTTGTAAACCTCTATCATGTCACCCCTCAGTTGATGTTTCTCCAAGCTTAGAGCCCTTTCGTGTTCCAACCCTTTAATCATTCTAGTTGCCCTTTTCTGCACTTTTTCCAATGCTATATCTTTTTTGAGGTGTGGTGACCAGAATTGTACACAGTACTCCAAATGAGGCCGCACCATCGATTTATACAGGGGCATTAGTATACTGGCTGATTCAGTCGCACACTGCCTCAACATTTTCAGTGAGTTATCTAGCTGAAGGAGGTAAGAGAAAGCAGTTGTCTGAGACCAGGGCTGAGAAGGAAAGTATCCAGCTGAACTCCAGGTCTCTACAGTGTGGAGAGACCCAAGCTTCTCCCAGACCAAGAAAGCAACATTCCTGACCAAGGATGCAGCAAGTAATACCTGTCCCAGACCTGGACAGTCTAGCTACCTCGTGGCTTAACCCTTTACAAATGACATAGCAGTCTGAGGCAACTACTATAAAACCTGATGAAGGACCCAGGCTAAGAAAGCTGGCCTAGAGCACAGGTGGAAGCTGGCAGAGGTGATGATGAGTGAACCTGCCATGCTACAGGGTAACTGCTGACCACTAGAACTGGCTATTGAAACAGAGCAAACCAACTAAAGGACAACTTCTGCATTTCTTGGGTATTGACTTGTTTTTGGTAACACCAATAGAAGATGGGACATCCCCAAGAGGAAGTAGCCTCTGGTCCCAGGAGCAGCCTCACTGTCCAGTCCTGAAATTATAAAGGCACAAATCAGCATGGCCAGCTGGGCAGAATCCTAGATAAGAAGCCACTTTCTACATTCAGTGCAATTAAAAGAATGCGCATCTATAATTTTCTTTTTATCTATCTGTCAACTATGTGTGATTTTGTGCTGATCAAAAAATTCTGTGCACTTGGGCAAGCATCCTGATTAGCTGAAAAATACCTTTTTTGCTTAACTGAAGGATGTAGAAAATCCAAAAAGGAAACAGCAGCACACATACAGGCATTACAAAGAAAAAACAGACTTTGGGTGGCATTTTTGGTTGCTGTAGCAATCAAATTTAGTTAAAGTCTTAAGAGTTTGCTGTAACAATTAAAAATGGTGCTCCATTTTATGGCACTGACCACAGACACCTCAAACAAAAAATGTGCGGAGAAGCATGAAAGGATAAAGAAGAAGAGATGGTGTTACCCCAGACAGTTTTACTTCAATATGTTGCCTTTGATGTTATATTGGGGAAATTAGCAAAAAGGTAGACTTAGCAAGAGGTGGGGTAAAAATGGGATCTGGCTACCAGTGTTTACAGAGATTGTTCCCTAGAAAACTCTCAAAATTAACCAGACAATTTCTTTACCAAGAAAAGTTATTTATTAAGGGGAAATAATAAAATAATGCACACATACTTAGGATAAATGCACACAGAAAAACATACACACCAGTTGCAGAAATAAGAGGGATTTTTAGGAAGGGTTTCAGAGGGGTAATAGCCAGTGTGTCCCTCTAAGCTGAGTTAGCATGAGCTAGCTCACACATTTTTAGCCTCCAGCTCACAAATATTTGTCTTAGGAAGAATGCTCAGGAAGAATGACCCCAGAGCACAATAATTTATGCAGTAGCTCACAACTTTAATGGTAGTAGTTCACAAAGTAGAATTTTTGCTCACAAGACTCTGCAGCTTAGAAAGAACATCCAGAAGAGGCCTCAGGTCCAATGAGAAGAGCAAGACATCCAGCATCTTGCATGTGCAGTTTGGATCCAGGAAAACACAGAGAGAGACTAAGCTCTGGATGTTATTCTTATAAGAGAAAATGTGTCCTGAGACAGGATGGCATGATTACCCCTTGGAACAATATTCTGAAGGGATTAGCTGGGAGTAAAACAATGTGCTGGGAGATGCTAAATGGGATTCCTAGGAAAAGACAAAGATGCTGTCGTAATGGCATTTGTGTGAGTGAATGGGTTTCCTTGTGCAAACTGGAACTGCTAATGCCTCTTGATGCAAGCTAGCCAAGAAGGTAAGTTTTGTTAGTTCTCTGATGATCCTTAATGTCTGGAAAGAAAATAATGCCCTGTTTGGTGAATATAACATTGAGTAGGGTGATCTGTTCAGGGAGAAAGGAACCAGATTGAAAAGTAGTGGGTCAGATGCTATAGTGATTCCAGCATAGCTCATTTATTAGCAAAAACCCAACTGAACACATAGGTGGCTAGCTGCAATTATATGCACAGAAACTCCACCCAAAACACACCTATAGCAACCCAATAGAAAAACAGGTGCTCAGAACCCTCATTTGCATGGGCTTCATTCAACTGGCTCAGCAAGGGTGGCCAATCTGAATACAGCTGCAAGGAGCCTCTCCTACAAAGGGTCTTTGTTTGAAGCCCCCAGTACACTACACAGGTGTTAGGTTTTGTGATAAAGAATGATTTCTCCTTTCCTGAGAAGAATGCTTCTTTTGTTTTAGGGGGTGAGGGCGGGAGCAGGGGGATCATTCGCCTAACAGACTCCTTAAAGTCACCTCCCAAAATTGCAAGTTATACTTGCTTTAGCTTCCAGAAAAATTTTGGTTGGTCCACTTCCATCTTGGTTTACACTGTACAATTCCAGGCCACACTCCAGCTTACTTTTAACCCAGCATGGCTGACACTTGTATTGAGAGAGACTTGGGAGTGAAGGGTGATGAGGGACATCTTGTACCCAAGGTGCCCTTTGCAGGGGCACGTAGGGGCTTACAATGGAGCTAGCATGATGGAAGGAAGGGAAAGGAGAGATAAAAGCATGTGGGAAGTGAGGGTTGACAAGTGGGGGTGGGGGAGGAATTGGAAACAAAAGAAAATGGAGTAAACAGAGATGGGAGATGGTTGTCAACCCCCAAGCAGACCTGGTAATCTCCCAGTATTACATTTGATCTCTAGACTATACAGATAAATTCTCCTGGAGAAAATAGCTACTTTGGACTGTATGGCTTATGCCCTACTGAGGTCTCTCCCGTCCCCAAACTCCACCCTCAAATTTCCAAGAATTTTCCAAGCTGGAGTTAACAGCCCTAGGAAGAAACTGTTGGGGGGGAGGGGAGTTACCTTTCCCCTGCAAATCCTTGGTGGATTTACATTACAATAACCAGATTGTTTCTTAACCATGAAGAGTTATTTATTAAGAAAAAACAGTAAAATAATGCACACATACAAAAGATACACAGTACTTCCAGCATTTCCTGGTTCTTTTTACTCTTTTTTTCATAACCTTGTAGATAAAGGTCTGCTGTACCTTTTTTGCAGAAAAAGCTCAGCAGGAACTCATTTGCATATTAGGCCACACCCTGGCATCACCATTGTTTTGTGAGAAGTTATTTGCATATTAGGCCACACACCCCTGATCCCAAGCCATCTGGAACTGTGTTTCTGTGCATTCCTGCTCAAAAAAAAGCGCCCTGATTTAGGTCTGCCCAGTGAAGACCCACATTGCACCTGACAAAGAGAGCTACAGAAATGTATGCTGGAATTAAATCTTGTCAGTCTTTAAGGTTTCACCAGACTCTTGTTTATTTTTGCCACAACAGAATAACACAGCTACCCCTCTAGTTTATTGAAGACTCCCTACTGAATTTGTGGTAGAGGTGAGATTCAGACTAAAGATATTCTGATTCACAGCTCAATGGGTTTTTTTAACTGTACCAGATACATATGAGAACATTCTTTTTATCTGTATGATGACTCAGTGAAGTTCAAATCTTTAATTAGACTTTTTAAAAAATCTGAAATGATGCACACAAATATTTTCACAGTAACTCTGTAGAGGGTTGTGTTTTTTTAAGGTTGAGAAGATATTCCATTTGTGATGGTGATCCTTTTTAACTTTTTGAAAAGTAATAATTTTAGGAGAGGTATTTTATGTGTGCTACTTTTAGGTACTTTGTGAATCCCCAAAGGTCTTCTTAGATTGCTTACCAAAATAAGTTTGGGTATTTCCTGCATCTGCTTCATCACATCACATCACCTGGCATGACATATTTTCAAATTACATGTGTAAGTGCTTCTTAAATTGCTTCTAATTTAACAGCCATCCAATGAATTAATGACCACCAAAATGTCCTATCGTTAACAGCCTTGCTCAGTTTTTGCAGACTGAGAGCTGTGGCTTCCTTGATTGATTCAATCCATGTAATTTAGGGCCTTCCTCTTTTCCTGCCGTCTTTTCCCTAACATCTTTGTCTTTTCCAATGACTTTTGTCTTTTCATAATGTGACCAAGTACGATAGTCTCAGTTTAGTCATTTCAGCTTCTAGGAAGAGTTCAGGCTTGCTTTGATCTAGAATCCACTTATTCGTCTTTTTGACAGTCTGCAATATCCATGAAACTCTTCTCAAACACCACAGTTCAAATGAATTGACTTTCTTCCTGTTAGGTTGTCCAACTTTCCCACCAAGTGAATACTATGGTATGAATTATCTCAGTCTTGGTCATCAGCAACACATCCTTACACTTAACTACCTCCTCTAGTTCCTTCGTGGCTGCCCTTCCAAGTGTCAATCTTCTGATTTTTGGGGGACAGACCAATATGGAAATCTGTGTTTGTAGCAGTAGAAAAGAGTAAGAGTCCAGATGCACCTTAAAGGCTAATAAAATTTGTGAGCTTTTATGAGTCACTACTGGTATCTGAAGAAATGAGCAGTGGCTCATGAAAGCATATACACTACCACAAATTTTGTTACTCTTTGAGTTGCTACTTGGGCTCTTATTCTTTTCCAGTCTCCTTTTTGGTTGATGACTGAGCAAAGGAAAATAAAATCTTCAGTTTCTTCATCATCAGCCTTAAAGTTCTGTAATTCCTTAGTAGTAATTATTTTTGCCTTCTTGATGTTCAGCCCCAGTTATTCCTTCCTAAGGGAGGAGGTCAACGCTTTCTAGGTTTCTAATAAAACCTTCTGTCCTGCAGTCCTAGATATTAGTGGATTGCTATGATTTCTCAGTGATGAGAGAATATGACTTTGCACTTGCTTTGTAGATATTTCCTCCCCCACCCCATTTTTCCCCATGTTCTGGAATTGAGGCCTTGCTTTGGTGAGAGCTC
Source organism: Heteronotia binoei (assembly GCF_032191835.1). Classification (NCBI taxonomy): domain Eukaryota; kingdom Metazoa; phylum Chordata; class Lepidosauria; order Squamata; family Gekkonidae; genus Heteronotia; species Heteronotia binoei. The sequence goes on along the minus strand of NC_083223.1, from coordinate 139,956,071 downwards.
ATTAAAGAAGAAGAAGAAAAAGAAGAAGATATTGGATTTATATCCCGCACTCCACTCCGAAGAGTCTCACAGTGGCTCACAATCTCCTTTACCTTCCTCCCCCACAACAGACACCCTGTGAGGTGGGTGGGGCTGGAGAGGGTTCTCACAACATTTGTGAGAAAAATACTCCTAATTCCAGAACATCGTAGTCACCCGTTTGGTTGCCAGGGTGCCTGGAGACTCAACTCACACACATCTGCCAGGAGAACATGGGTTTTGTCTACCAGACTGGAAGGGACTTATGAGTACTAACAGCAACGTTGCAGCAGCACTCCGGGTCTCTCGAGGAGGGCTAACCAGGAGAACAGATGGTTTCCAGTTGCTCCGTGTGATCCCCATCTCGGCCATTGTAGCGGAAGAAGTTGCGCCGCCAGGAACTGTCCAGGCAAACAGTTTCCAGCCTTGACCAGAGACTCTTGGAAGGCTAACACCACCAGCAGCTATCTTCCTGCAGTGCCAGACTCCATAACAGCAAAGTGGGAGGCTCACGTACTCAACAGATGTCACCTATGCATAAAGCCATCAAGCTTATCTTAGGTGTGGATCCTGCCAGATCGCCTAAGCCTTTGTCCAACGGAACCCAAGACAAAGACTGGTGCCAGTAGAGGGATGAAGAAGAGGAAGAACATCTTCACCTAGAGACAAGTGTCTTTGTGTAGACCGGGTGTTATCTTAGGTAGCAATTTGGCCATCTATTGTCACCTTTTTAGATAAGCTTGATAGTTTTAATCACCGCCCACCCCAATAATTTCTCCCATTCTTTCCCTTAATGGTCATCCTGGAGCCTCCCCCTTGGCCCATTGTTATCTGGAAGTCCAATCAGGTAACCAGGGCCAAGCCTGCTCATTGGCCAGATAAGGGCAGCCAATCCGGTGCCCCCAATAAACTGGCTATTGGCTAACGCATAAGTCCAGCCCTTATTGTCATTGCGGTGCCTCCCCTTTTTCTGAAGTCATGTACCAGCTGACCACTGTCATCCACCCCTGTACCTCCCATCCCCTAAGGGCTAAAGGTAGTCCTTATAACCTGTGGTCCAGCACCCCACAGGTGTGCATCTAGCAGTATCCCTACCCTGCTGTTTAGATACATCCCCAATTCTTGGCCAGTTGAGGGTCCTTTCCCCCTAGTCCTCGTTCGTCGCCATTGGAGCCTTCCTTGAAGACTACAATCAGTAATTATCACCCTGTTTTTCCATCCTTGTGTTATCTCTGCATTTCTTTCTATTTTTATTAGGACTGTATGTGTGCTGTATGTATTCATTACCTTGTATGTGTGTTCTATATTGTTCTAGGATAAATTTTTAATTGTTTTACTTAATTAGTGTCCTTGGCAAATTTAAGCAATAATTTCTGGACGTGTATCCTGTATACATAGATTCTAGATCCTTTTTAAGCCAGGTGCCCACCTGTCAATTCCCGAACCTTGTTTTGAGGACATTTTGGCTTACACTTTCAAGGACAACCTCTGCCAGAGCTATGGCTGACCCAAGGCCATGCTAGCAGGTGCAAGTGGAGGATTGGGGAATCAAACCCGGTTCTCCCAGATAAGAGTCCGCACACTTAACCACTACACCAAACTGGCTCTCTGAGCTTAAAGTCTGCTTTTTCTCTTTTAAGCCTAATTCTTTATTAAGACCTCACTCCTCGCTACATACACTTTGAAAACATGCCATTGCTCAATTTCAAATGTGCAGGATTAACTTTACACAGAAGGAATGGTCAATGGGATATTGTTATTGGTTGTCTTATTTTATCAGCATTCTGTGGTACAGACAGACATGTGCATTAATGTCCTGTATCCAAAGCAGTGATCCCTTCCAACCATTCCTTTGCCATATGCCTTCCAAAGATGACCTACTAACATAAAACTGAACAGTACTATTTGTGCTTCCATTGGAAATTATTGTCATACTGTAGAATCCTCAGGGGTCCAACACGTAGAAGTAAGCTTACCTCTCCAGGTAGTCATTACATAGGATACTCTAGCAGCTTCAGTAACAGATGTCTTTATTTCTTTCAACATGAAAAACACTTACACACTAGCAACTAATACCAACACACCCAAACACACACGCACTGAACTAGACCTAAGTGAGGTCCCTTCCACAAGGCTGTCATGATCCTAGGCCTAGTGTGGCTTACAAGATTCAGGGTGGAACAAGACTGGAGTGATATTAGGGATGCCAATCCCCAGGTGGGGGCAGGGGATCCCCTGGTTTGGAGACCCTCCCCCCACTTCAGGGTCATCAGAAAGCAGATGGGGGGAGGGAAATGTCTGCTGGGCACTGCATCATGCCCTATGGAGACTGATTCCCATAGGGCAGATGTTTTTGCCTACAACTCCCATCAGCCCCAGCCATTGGCCATAATGGCTGAGGCTGATGGGAGTTGTAGGCAAAAACACATCTGGAGAGCTACCATTGGCCACCCCTGCTATAAGGGCATGCTCCACAGTGGTAAGATCTTTTCTGCCAAGCAATGGCCACAGCTGGCTCACCAGGCAAAGGTGACGAAAAGCACCCCTGGACATCACTGCCACCTGTTTGTCCAAGAGAAGGCCTGGGTCCAGGAGCACCCTTGTACTATGAACCTGCTCCTTTTGTTGCAGCCCCATCCAGGTGCAACCCAATACAGAACAATGGATTCCCATTTTTTGGATCTGATCTTCCCCCACTAGCATCTCAGTTTGGGGGGAGATTAAGTTTCAGCTTGTTAGCCCTCATCCATTCCAAAACTGCCTTCAGGTACTGTCATGATCCTAGTGAGGCCTACAGGCTCAAGGGAAGCCTGAGTAGGAGTAGCAACTAGATGGAGTGTCTACCTAAGCAGCTGGTAGGGTCAGCCAAAGAAGCATCAGGATATCAGGGTTGCTCGGGCAGGTGATGAAGGAAATGGGACAGAGATCAAAGTGTCAGTCACTGCCAGCCTCTCCTGAACCAGGTGAGCACAAGAGACATCAGGAGCATTTGACAGTCTGGGTGAGCTGGAGAAGCAACAATTTAATTGCACAATGGTGATCAGCACTAGTTGCTGAAGCAGAATTGTTTCAGGAGCAAGAATGACAATCTGAGGAAAAGCAACACCTGTGTTTTAGGGGTGAGTCAGGCTGATAAAAGGAGCGTGTTGAATCGAGTTAATCATGAAAGCAACTTTGCTTGCCCCTCTCTGTGAGCTGGTTCTCTTAGTGAACAGAATATTGCCTTGCTGCCTTGCACCCTGACTTGCAAACCTGTGTTTGCTTTTCAGCTAGAAACCCAGAGCCTTTCTCCTGTCCTGGTTTTCAAGCTTTGAATCTTGTTTCCTTGATGTTTGGACAGCTCCCTGGTTCTGTGCTGGTTTGCTGACTTTGCTCTTGTCTTTGACTTAATTGATTGTGATTCCATCTGTGCATTCTGGGCTCCTGGGCAGAATAAAAAGTGCCAGACTCTGCTTTGAACACATTTGTTTGGCTTGCTAGCAACTGTGTTTGTGCATTCCAGAAGCTCATGTTTGGAAAACAGTGGGCTTGGCCTTGAATGCAACAAATGGCCTATGATCTATAGACACAATAACTTTGTTTATTTATTTTATTAACCACCTTCCCCGGCTGGGCCGGGCTCAGGGTGGTGTACACGCAGGCCTCTCATATAGCTAGACAGAATGGTAGTTGATGGATGGGATGAATTGCCTGGCACTAATGTGAATCAGAGACAAAACCTGAAGAAGATAGACTTTCCCAAAGTCTAAATTCAGTTCAGACCTTAAACATTTCCTAATATGTTTTCTTCCTTTCTTTTTCCATTTTTTCTTTTACTCAATCACTCCTCGGTTTCAGTTGAAACTGAAAACAGAAGTTCCAAAATAACGCAAGAGACTATGTTCATGGTTTGCATGAACTTGTCAGAAGTGGGAAGTCCCAAAAAGTTAGCAGACTTTTCCCTCACAAGACTCACTGATGAAGTTTTAGACATCGACAGATAGATGTGTATATCCGGGAGATTCCTCAGAACTGTTTCAACTATTTCTGCAGAAAGGAAAAATGGAGAACTAGTAACTCTGCAGGGAAACCTTAAGTCTGCAGACTTAAACAGCTTTAGTGACTTTGATCTACATCCATTGCCACTTAGATTCCATGGAGCAACAGACAGCACAAGTGAGATGACACTTTGATTGAACTAAGCAATGTTTGGAATTTTGAGTTTGGAATTTTTTGCTGTCCAAGCAAAATAAACACAAAAAACAAAACTGTGATGTACAGGCTAACAGTGTTTAATAAAACTTTTAAGAGTCATGTCAATCTACTATATGCATTGTAAAGAAGTACCACTCTACAGCATGGTCCATACACTTTGAGCACCCAGGTATAAATTCATTTTGTCATGTCCAAAGACTTCCTCAGGAGTACCTGGAGTATTCCTATTTCCTCCAAGGTTAACAGCCTTTTTTCAATTTCATTATTAATGCTTCCTGCAGTGTATTTACTCTTCAAAACTTCTTATCCTCCAATTAAGCCATGGTAATTATAATAAGATTCAACACAAAGCTGAATGGAAGTGGAAAATTCTTAAATTTATAATGTTATCAAGAACTTACCTATAAGCACCACTTAAGTGTTAATACTTATAATGAGGGCAAGACAGTCACTAAACTTTTTTTTAACAGATGCAAAAGCCTTCTGGAATTTTGCTGGCAAAATGCTCTCTGCACTGTTTATAATAAGAGCAAGCTGTTCTTTTTGATGGCAAAAGCCATTCCTGGTTGACAGTTTTAATGCTCTCGATATCACTTAAGTGTGTGATTCTGGAGCTAGCTAGTCCCAAACTCTTTTCTGGCCAAATGTAAAAGCCTTCTGACTTTTGCTAGCAAAGCTCTCTACAAAAAATTCTGAAAACTAGCTCTACTTAAAGTATGCTATTCTAAATAACTCCATGCAGTTGTGTGTTGGATCGCTCCTTCTTAAAGGTATAAACCACTGATCAAAATTCTTTGAAACTGATCAAAATTCTTATTGGCTGACACCCCATTAGTGATACTATTCAATTAGGTTTTAGACATAAAAATTTAGAGATAAACGGGTTCTGTTCTTCTTATTTACTGAAACACTGCACCACAATCCCCAACAAATATTTCAAAGTCATATGAAACCTTTAATTCCAATTATGACAGTTTCCAACCTTGAAAAACTATTTTTTTAACTCTTAAAAGAGGTACAAGTTATTTATGCATGTGTCCTCTAAAGTTATTGCAGGTAGGCCCAGTTCAAATATAAATCTATAAAACAAACATATACTGCTACTATTGTGCCATTTCCGTTAGCATGAGATGACTGAGCTGGGGATCCCAGTGCTCCTGGGGGGGGGAGTACAGTGGTGGGAAGAGGCGTTTATATAAAGGATGCCAGAAAGCTCGACCTCCTTCCAGCCTGCGTCCCATCCCAACCGTTGCAAGCAGTGGGGCCAAGTTGAAACATCCACCTCTGACATTGGTGTTGTGCAATGCCAGGTCCATTACTAATAAGACCTCTGTCTTGCAGGATTTCCTGCTGGAGCAGAATATGGACCTGGCTTGCATGACTGAGACCTGGGTGCAAGACGGGGAGACAGTTGCTTTCTCCCAAGTAGCTCCTCCTGGGTTCTCGGTCCTTCACCAATCACAGACTAGCGGAGAGGGGGGGAGGAGTAGCGATGTTCATCTGGGAGGCTTACTCCTTCTGGGCACTCCCAGCTCCGAGGATCACCGGTGTTGAATGTGCCGGTCTGGTGGTTGAGGTGCAAGCGAGTTTGGCTATTTGGCTGGTGTACTGACTGCCCTCTGCACCGATCAGTGCCCTGCCGGCCCTTGTGGAGGCTATAGCAGGCTGGGCGTTGGAGCACCCTAGACTTTTGGTTCTAGGTGACTTCAGTGTCCATGCTGATGACATGGGCTCCACATTGGCGTTGGACCTGGTGTCATCCGTGGTGACGCTGGGACTCTCTCAATATGTAACAACTCCCACCCATCAGGCTGGACACATTCTGGATTTGATCTTTGCAGCGCTAATGACAGTGGACTGTATTACTGCTGATGCAGTGCCGTAGTTGGACCACTATGCCCTGAAGGCCCGTTTGAATATCCCACTCTAACCCTGTTTGGATGGTGAGTGTATTTTAACTGCCCATGCAGCCAAATGGACCCCATGCGGTTCCAGATGGCTCTTGGGAATCCTTGACCCACTGGCAATTCTCTAGATGAGCTAGAGGAGACCTGGTATAACAGGCTCACCACAGCCATTGATGAGATTGTTCCCAGGAGCCCTGGTATACGCCGGAACTATGGAAGATGAAACAGAGGCTCACACAACTAGAGAGGCAGTGGCGGTGAGCCCACAACAAAGTGACAACAACAGCTTATAGGTCATATATGAGAACCTATGAGGTGGCAGTCAAGGCCGTTAAGAAAATATATCTTACGACCATGATTGCGTCTGCGAACTCACACCCAGCACAATTATTTAGGACAATTTGGTCTTTAACTACCCTACAGCAGGGTATTCCAAATGCTAGGTAATTGGACATTGGCTGTGAGGTCTTTGCAAGCTTTTTCGCAGATAAAGTCCTGCCACTCCGCCATGACCTCCCGGCCACCATGGAAACGGGGGGGGGGGTTTGGGGGGGCTGGCTTGGTTGTGTTATGGTATACCATAGAGTATACACCTCAAGGTGGCCATCTTCAGCTTTCCATCTCCCCCACAGCCTCAACCTAGGAAAAGTACTGTCTTTCTCCACAGTGGGGATCAAGGCAGGAGGTAAAGGACCTCAGCAGGGTATAATGACACGTCCACCCTACAAAGCAGCTGTTTTCTCCAGGGGAATTGATCACTGCCACCTTGGTTGACTAGCAACAGCCTCTAGTTAGCAGCTTCCCCAGTGGCCCAATCCTTGTCTGTCCTCGGGTGAGGCTGAGGGGAGGAGGGAGAAAGGGATTGATAGGAAAGAGGTGGTGGCCATGGCCTCTGAGGATATGCTCCTGGCAGGGTCAGGCCTTGCCGCCTAGTCACATTACAATGATGACAATGGCTCCCTGGCTATTTTGGCAGCCTTTGGAGGATGCATGTTCTGGGAGACTGTCCAGGTGGGCTGTTGATGGCTAGGCAGAAGTCTGTTGCTGGCAGTGGCCGCAATGCCTTTTATGAGGCCACAGTAGAGCAGCAGCCCTTTCTGAAGCCAGTTGAGGACAGAGAGGACAGAGAGAAGCAAAAGTGAGGTAATCCTCCTTTCCCACCATTCCTTTAGGGAGCTCAAGGCAACTCATGGTCCATGGTTATCCTCCCCTCAATTTTATTCTCACAACCTTGTCAAGTAGATTAGGCCAAGAGATAGATACAGACCCAGGTTTCCTTCACAGTAGAGTAGGAATTTGAGCCTTGGTCTTCCCTTGTATAATATCATAACCACTATATTATACTGATTTTCTCTGTCAGCAACAGAATCTCTATCTTGTACATATAAAGTGTATGTCTAGTACTGAGTTACAGGGATAGGGTTGCCAGGTCCAATTCAAGAAATATCTGGGGACTTTCAGGGTGGAGCCAAGAGAGTTTCGGGGTGGAGCCAGGAGAAATTGGGGGCGGAGCCAGGAGCAAGGTTGTGACAAGCATGGTTGAACTTCAAAGGGAGTTCTGGCCATCACATTTAAAGGGACTGTATACCTTTTAAATGCCTTCCCTCCATTGGAAATAATGGAGGATAGGGGAACCTTCTTTGGGGGCTCATAAAATTGGAACCCCTGGTCCAATCTTTTTGAAACTTGGATGGTGTTTTGAGGTGAGGCACCAGATGCTATACTGAAAACATGGTGGCTCAACCTAAAAAACAACCTCCCCCAGAGCCCCAGATACTCGCAGATCAATTCTCCATATTCTTCATTGGGAATAATGGAGTGCCCCCATCTCCATAGGGAATAATGGAGTGCCCAGAAGACATTTCCCTCTCCCCCCCATTTTCTGATGACCCTGAAGCAGGGGGAGGGCCCCCAAACCAGGGGATCCTCTGCCCCCTGGGGATTTAGCAACACAACAGAGAAACGCGGCTATGTGGAACAAGGTAGAGGTACAAAAACCTCCGCGAAAACCAGCTTCAACAGTAAAGAAATTTAAGTGTAATTTACAAAATACTTATAACACAACTAAACATATCAAAAGTGAAGTAAATCACAATTTAAAGTGACAGAACACTGACCACACCCATATCCGTAGTACTTAAGTCTTTAAGCAAAATTTCTTGAACTGAAGATCTGGGCTGTAGTGAAAAAAAATGTCGATATTCAAATGGAGTGCAGCGCTCCAGTCTTCTCCCTCTGAAGTGATTATGAACAAAATAAAGTTTATACCTTGTGGGCTCATCGGGGACCTAAGAAAAAAGTTTCATGGGCGGATGGTTGGTCTGAACAAGAAACTTCAGAGGGAGAATAATCGGCAGTTTCATCTGGGGATGAAGGAAGTTCAGGGCGAGGTTATTACCTTAGGAATTCGAGACCTAAGGGTCTTTTTTTTTCAGAGATGCCCACAACAAGAAAGAAGAGTTTTGAATTTAGGTCTGGGCTATGTGCCCACCCCCCTCTATGACGCTTTTCAAATGAGACTTGACCGATTTAAACTTACTAGACAACTTAAAGATTTCTTTAAAACAAATACTGACACAAATATTTTGGAACAATTATAAGTGATGTAAGATCAGTTTCTAATCTAAGAGGAGAAGATTGGATTTATATCCCACCCTTCACTACCTGAAGGAGTCTCAGGACAGCTTACAGTCTCCTTTCTCTTCCCCACATCAGGCACTCTGTGAGGTAGGGGTGGGGCTGAGAGAGTTCTCTCAGAACTGCTCTTGAGCAGAACAGCTCAGGGAACTTGTGGCTAACCCAAGGTCACATCAGCAGGTGCATGTGGAGGAGTGAGGAATCTAATAGAGTCTGTGCACTTAAGTCCGTGCACTTAAGCTCTTAAGGTAAGAGTCCATGCACTTAACCACTACACCAACTGGTGTGCACCTAGGCAACTTAAGAATTATTCCCCACACACACTATTTCCTTTTCTCCCTTTCTGAAAGCCCCCATAACCTCTCCCTTTCCTGCTTATTTCTCTCTTTCTTGGGTTGCCAACCTCCATGTAGAACCAGAGGATTTCCTGGAATCACAACAGATCTCTCAACCACAGAGATCAGTTCCTTCTTAGGGTGTGTGGTCAAATATGCAAAGGAGTTCCTGCTACAAAAAAAGCTTTGCATTTTTGCTTTCAATTTATCTTTTATCATAGCATAGAATATTCCTGAGGGGTTTCTGTGGGTCTATCATCTTGACAGATTATAGCCAACTGTTTTCTTAGGCCGTTTTCGCACTTAGCGTTTGCTCCCCTTATTCCGCGGCGCAATTATGTCCGGATCATTTTTCTCGTTTTCCCACTAGTGACTCTTTGCGGAGTCGCCTTCCCTGAAGCCCCGGCTCAAATCGTTTTCCCACTGGCATCGACTTGAGTTCGATGCCCTGTCAATCTTTTTTTTTTTAAGCGCAAGTCTGGTTGCGTAATGATGTACTAACGTACTAACGTAACATCGAGCTGTTCCCTCCCCTTCTTTTCGTGACAAACCGCATCATGTGTGCTGCTGCTGCTTATGGATTGGCTGCAGCTGTAGAATCCTCCACAGCCCTTTATGTATTAACAGAAGCATTCACAGTGGAGAATCCTAGCACTAGATTCCCCCCCAAAAAATTCTGAAGCACTAGATTCCCCCCCCCAAATTTCCTCCGCTCTCTTTCCCCTCCCCGGCTGGCGCTTGCAACGGGGACCTGACTGATTCCTGCTGCCAGAGCTCCCCCCCCCCCGCCCCATTCTCTCCTTCCCCTTCTGTGGCGCGTGTGAAGAGCGAGCTCGCGTCTATTTTCTAACCGAGCGGAATGTAGCCAGGGAGAAGAATGCAGGACTCCAACTTCCCATTTTATACATGGCGATTTTGTGCAGGTCCAGAAATCCTGGTGGCACAGCTGAGGGAGGCATTCCCTTTTTAAAACACACACACATGAACGCTTTGGCCCGCACCGGCACTAGATTCCCCCCCCCCACAATGTTCGTTTTCGCATTATCGAGATAACGCAACAGCGAAATAACGCAACTAAAGTCAATTAAAAAAAATTCTAACGAAACCAATTGAAGTGGCAATTGAGGCTATTCCAGGAGGGGTTTTTTTTTTCTATTTGTTAATTTCGAAATATCGCTATTACGCAAAACTGTGAAGTTTAAAAAAAAAATGGCCGTGCCGGCACTTTGGGGAAGCGCCGCAAAAGGCTGATGATTGGCCAAGGGGGTGGATGGGGTGGGAGGACGGAAAGGGAGAGGGTGCCGCCCACACAGCAGTCGATCCGGCGTGGATGGATTTCCCACTGCAAAGTCCGCGGAGTGGATCCGGTGTGGATCCGGAGGTTTTCAAAAACTCCGGCAGCATGCTGAAAAAATACTCCGGTGTAAAACCCCTGAAGCGCCGGAGCAAAGCGCGGCGCCGGAGCAACAGGTGCGAAATCCAGGAAAAGATCCGGAGGTAAATGGGGCGCTACGCCGGAGCAAAGGCTAGTGCGAAAACGGCCTTAGATCTTTACTATTATAACAGAGCCTGTTGGGGATGAGTGTTTTTGTTTTTTGATGTTGACTCTTTTTTACCAGTACCTGACAGGATAAATCTTTTTTGCAAAGCCATAGTTAGCATCTCACAATATTATACACTTTCTTTAGGATTTTCTGTCTCCAATATTTTATTCTTAAAACTAATTTTAAAAAAAACCTTTGAAACATTAAGAATATTGTTTATTTTTTAGATCCTCAGTCCATCTAACTGCTCTAACATGCCCAGAATCATGCATTGGAAAAACGTTGACTGAGGGGTGACATGATAGAGGTTTACAAGATTATGCTTGGGATAGAGAAGGTAGAGAAAGAAATACTTTTCTCACTTTCTCACAATACGAGAACTTGTGCGCACTCAATGAAATTGCTGAGCAGTCAGGTTAGAACAGATAAAAGGAAGTACTTCTTCACCCAAAGGGTGATGAATACATGGAATTCACTGCCACAGGAGGTGGTGGCAGATACAAGTATAGCCAGCTTCAAGAGGGGATTGGATAAACATATGGAGCAGAGGACCATCAGTGGCTATTAGCCACAGCGTATTGTTGGAACTCTCTGTCAGGGCAAGTGATGCTCTGTATTCTTGGTGCTTGGGAGGGGCAACAGTGTGAGGACTTCTAGTGCCCTGACCCCACTGATGGACCTCCTGATGGTACCTGGGTTTTTTTGCCACTGTGTGACACAGAGTGTTGGACTGGATGGGCCATTGGCCTGATCCAACATGGCTTCTCTTATGTTCTTATGTTGTGTAAATCCTTCAATATTTGTTGAGCCTGGTAACCATCCATTCTTATAATTTAAAAAGAGGAATATGGCCTGACAACAACAAATCTCCCAATGAAAACTGCACTCCCAACCTAATAAGTTGATGAGACAAAATAAAATAATAAACTACACTACTTCCTGATGTAGAAATATAAGTATACTCTACAATCTCATCTAAATTGGTGTAACCATTAAATATGAAAAGCATAGAACATATAGGAAATTTGTAAGACATATTCCTGCATAATTTATCCTTGAATCACAGGATTTGCATCCAGACAGGAAAGAGGTAGTATTAAGTGTGTGAACATTCCAAAGTCTAGATTTCTGAAGGACATCATTTGAGGGGCTCAGCCTAGTATTAAGATCCCCTCCCATTAATTTTTATATATATATATATACACACATACATATATATATGTGTGTGTGTATATATATATATATATATATATATACACACACACATACATATATATATGTATGTATATATATATATATTGCGCTTCTGGATAGTTTACAATAACCTCAGACACATAAAGAGGTCTAACAAATTTAACTTTTTTTCTTTCTTGCCTCAGCTGGAGGAGTGAAGTCGATAATGTAAAAATAGTCAGCATTTCCAAACTGCAAATCAAGGTGCATGAGATAAAATAGTGGGCTGTGGTAATTCCAAAGCTGGGGTGATTGGGAAGCAGGGTGTCCACCCTATAAAATGTGTAGGGCAAAAGTAGTGGTGATTGGTTTATAGAAAAATGGAACCCTTTTCTTGAATATATAAATAACAATGAGATGATTATTGGGAAAATTCCATCCAAATTTCTAAGTATTATGATTTATTAACTCTGCAAAGGAATACCTTTAATAATTAGGCTATGACCTGAGAAAAAGGCAATTTTATGTTTTCTGAAGTCTCAGCCTATTTGTTACATGGTATGAGATAATAGGTTAACAGTGACATATATTTTATAGGTCACTGATTTTTGTTAAGTTTAAGGTTTATTCAGGGTGATTTTTGTTTATGTAAAGAGAAAATGATTTTATATATAGGCAAATATATATATATATACATATTGTAAAAGTACTTGTTGTATACTGTTTAAAGATAAAAATATTCAATAAAAATTTAAATTGTAAAAAAAGTAGTGGGATGTGACCAGGGCAGACACACAAGTTTAAACCATCTAGTCATTATGACCATTTTGACCCTTTGGCACAAATACCAGTAGATGGGGAGCTCTCAGTGTCCAGGCTGACTTTCTGCTCATTAAGGTAAATAATGAAGACGGTTATTCAAGATTTAAAAAAAAAAATACTAGTTTTCACTTTGCTAGAACGTTGCTGCAACTAGAGAAAAGTGACACAACACCAATGGTTTTATGCTACAATGGAGACAAAGAGGAAGAAGCTGACATGCGTAAGTCTAACCCTGTGACTTTGGGAATTGACTCTTGACCTTCTCACATGAGTAGCTAAACTGAACAGAAATTGTGATTTCTTAAGAATTGTTATGACTTCACAGAGCCATTGCTGTAGTGACTATTGTGATTCATGATTACATCAGTACTTTTAAAGAATTAGGATTTGACAAATTAATGTAAGGACCCATCTTGTAAAATAGGAATTTTGGCCTAAGTCAGAAAGATGGCAACTCATTAGAACTTCAGTGATAGGGGGTGGACAATTTGGGGGCAATCAGTTTTTTTTAAAAGCCCCATAGGAACTCATTTGCATATTAGGCCACACCCCCTGATAACATCACTGTTTCACATAGGCTTTTTTTAAAGGCCCAGCAGGAACTCATTTGTGTATTAGGCCACACCCCTGATGCCAAGCCAGCTGGAACTGCATTCCTGTGCATTCCTGCTTAAAAAAAAACCCCATGGGGACAATGATCTCCCAAATTATGTCATGCTTCAGCTCTGAATTCAGTTTTCATTGTTAAAGATGCCCTTTTCATGCCAGAGTTATTGTTAATGTCCACACTGACAAGTGAGAATGTTATCCATAAACCAGAATAAAATTTATACTATTTTTTAGTGGCCTCCTCTGTTTGCAGTAGGATATTTGCCTCCAGAGTACATGCAACCAGAAGGGCAAGATCAGAAAGTTAAACATTGCAAATGACTTTGCTGTATCTTGCTTAATTAAATGGAATGCATGCCTCTGATCATGTGTAGAACGCCCAACAAATAACTTCTGTTAAATTCCTGTCCTCATCTGTACTCCCCAAAGGATTAATCTGGTATCTGACACAGTGTATCAAGGCCAAAAATGCATGTGTTGCTCCTTTCAGAAGAAATGGCAGTCACACATATTGGGAGGGTCACAGGTGATGCATTCATTCAATACAGATGGTCACATCTCCACCATGAAATAATATCCACATGTGTCATTGTACACCTGACTGCACAAAGGAACAACAAGGAAGTGACACAATATTTATTCAGGAACATTTCCCTCCTGAAGTCCCTATACAGTACCACCATGCAAGCACTGGGATCAACTGTTAGACAGCCCTGGTAGAGACATGTCTTCCTTAGCTGCAAAGTTGGAATTGCTGTGCTGGTCAAATTCCAAATTGCTAAACTGAGAGATATAAATTGAAACTGACAGGTCCGCTTTGAAATTATTCTCTGTCTTATTTAGAAGAAAGAAGGCTTTCTTGAGGGTTTGGATAACCAACCTTTGTGATGAGAAGCTTTAAGAAGACACCAAAAAAGGCACAGTATGTCATGGCAAGACCATATGTTTGCATTGTTTTCAGAAGGAAAAGTCTCAATTTAATGTATTCATCTTGTAAATGAAAGGAAAGCTAAAGACAAAATTACCCTGTAAAAGGAAGCTGACAACTGGAACATGTTTTTGAACTGCCAGCTATTTGTGTTGTGGTTACCAAGTTAAGTCAAGATTAAATGTGCAGAGGAAGCGTGTCAGCAAAAAGAGCTCCAAAGTCTGCTGATTGTCAGTAGTGTCATTATCCTTTGTCAGTTTATGACACTTCTGAAAGCACATGAGTGTGTCATAAACCTTGGTTGGCATGTGGTCATGTTTGTAAGTCACTTTGGCTTAAATAGAAAAGACCAGATAGAAATATTTAGATAAACAAATAAGCATATGCTTATTTGGACTTGAGTTTCCTTCAGTGTTAGTTTTAAACATATCACTTTGCTTTTTTACACTTGTTTTTTTAAACTTGCCCACCTCCATCTCCTTTTTCTAAAGAAGCTCTGCTGCTTACAAAATGCTGCAATATCCAAGCATACAATACTTCTAGAGTACATTACAAAATGCCTGTCAGGACTGGGCTTGATAATTCCTTAACAGAGGATGAGGACACCATGGTGAAAAAACCCGTAGAGAAAAAACCCAAGGTGCCTTGGCCCTCTATCCTCCAGGAGCCATCAGGAAACTTGTGACCAGCTGTGGCTATCAGACCAGAACAGGGGAATCAGGATCACAAGCAGGGCTGGCGTATTCCAGTAGGCCAGGTAGGTGGCTGCCTAGGGAGCCATCTGGCCACAGGGGTGGGCTGCATGTCCCACCGGCCCTGCCACCCCTTCCCCACCATGCTTGCCCTTGCTGCCACTGCCAGGAGTGCTGCAGCCTGTGGGCAGGCAGTGGCGGAGAGGGAGCACCAGGGGCAGTGTGTGCACTTCTTGGAGCCCAGCTTCCCTTGCCTCAGTAAGGGAAGGCAGGCTCTGAGGACCACACACCCCATCCCACAGCTCTCACCCATTACTCACTGGGTTACAGACAATACATTTCTAATGAAACACACTACAAACCAATATAGATGTAGGTGCATTTATGGCTACCAAAATCAGCATGCTTAACCTTGTCTCAAATTGTGGCTATATTCATGAATTCATGAACTAAAGGTAAACTGCATTTCAGTTGATGGAGTCAACTGGAAAACAACTTTTCCTCAGTAACACACCTTTAGTCCATAGAGCTGAGAGAAATGTGTTGCTTAGGGCCATGATTCTTTTAATAAAAAATGTATAACAGACAAAGATTCCCTTAGTCATGAATGAATTTGTATATTTTGCACTAAAAACCTACTGTTTCTGCAAGAGAAATAAATCATGCAGCACTGATCACTTTACATTCTTCTTAACATTTTTGGCACAAGATGAACAATTTGAATTCCCCCCCCCAAAAAAAAAAATATGGGGAAAAATGTCTTATACTAGAGACAGGACACTGAAAGGCAGCAAACTGAAGAACTCCCCCACCCCACTGAGATACAGATCCAGCACTTTCTGATATTTCCTATCACTACCTATAGCCCAGTTATGACAATCTTGATTTGTAGCAATGGTTAGTAGCAATGCATGTAAAATATAGAATATATGTTATAGAAAGCTTAGGCAAATAGTTCCTTTTAAAAGAATCTTTCTTTAGAAGCTGGCCCTGGTTGGGGAGAAAAGGGGGGTGGGTGGAATTCTACCTTTGGCACCAAGGCTCTGGGTTTCCTAGCAACACCATAAAGGAAGGCATATGTCCTGGGAAACAGGGCAATTTAGAGACACAGAACATCTTTGCTATACATTGATGTGGGCATCAATCTGCATTCCTATAGGGAAGAGCCTGGACTGTCACCAAATGGTCCAGAGATCAAAAATCAGGAAAAAAAGGGTATCAGACCATACCTCCTGGATGGGTAAACAAGATCTAGTTTCACCAAAAAAACCTCTCCCCCAAGTAAGTCCTGCCAATGAAGAGGTGCCTCAGGACTATGAGGGTTTATTTTGAGTCCAATAGTGGTTGTTTGAATGTTTAATGTATTCATGCATCATTGGTAGTACAAGAGGGTCTGCAAGAGGAGTTTGGGACGTCCTGGGGCTTTGCAGCCTGTGGGCTCAGACTTCTCCTATCAGTACTGGTATATTCTTATTAATAAAGCTTTTAGATATTTTTCTCTCTTTCAGGATCTGTCCGTGTGTTCCTTGATTGGGCTGGGGAAACACAACGAAACACAGACTTTCTGTGTATCACCACCCTCAGCCATTGGATATGAAAATGGGGGGAGACAATGGAGATTCTTTCAGCTTCTTTTGTGGTTTCAGTATGTTCTCAAAATCTGTCCAAGCATGAGAGGAAGAATCTTTCCATAATAAAAGATACAATGAGTAGGAATCCTAACTAAAATCTATAGACACATTCTAATTCACCTCTGCCCTATCTAAACTACTCAGAACACTGCATTTCAGCACGCTTCACTGTTAGTTAGGACCTCCTGAATATGCATTCCAGAGAACAAGTGTATGAGCACTTTTGCTGGCATAAAATCTTGAGTACCACAAGGCTCTTATTATTGCTTTTTGCAACAGACATGATACAGTCGGTTGACCTTTGGGGTCAAAACGGGAGTGAGAGAGAAAACACAGTAAGCATTGTTAATACCAATAAAAGATGATACTATAAACCTTAGCAGTGTTGCCCATGGACTTACGTAATGGCACTCTTTAGTTTGGTCAGTGTTTTTGTTGTATCCCAGGAGATGTTTATTCTGCCAGGGCTGACAAAGCTGCAGTACTGTCTATATATGAAGATTCAAAGACACCAAAGCAGAATCCAGCCTCTTTTACTAGATTGTAAACAAGAGTTGGAAGGGCTGAGGAGCATCCTTTTGTCTGCTGGGCTTTGCTAAAGCTTCACAGTGTTCTCATTAGCATGGCTCTGAAAGAAATACCAATTTGTCACCCTCTGCTCACATGCAACCCCACTTTGCAACTGAAACCAGAGTGCCTACAGTCAGTTAAAGCTCTATTGAAACAGACAAACGTTTGCCACGGTTGGGATTTTCCTCTTTGGGGTTTTACAAAAGAAATAAAACAGATGCCTTTGGAGGAGGGGGAGGGGTGTCACATTTTCAGTTTCACTGTCTTTCCTTCCCTTTTTGATTGCCAGGAGTCCCTTAAATGTGTCTGCACAGAAACAAGATTCTGTCTTGAGCAACAAAATTCATGTCAGTAAGATCTCTTTATTTGTAATATTCACCGAGTGCCCAAAGTATGCCAGGAGTTGCAATCTTGTATTTTTGTTGTGTTAATGTTTTGTATTTTTAAAGCTTGTTCATCATCATCTGATGAAAGGAGCTTTGACTCTCCACCTCAAAAATCTTGTTGGTCTCTGTTGTGCTGTTGGACTTGAATCTAGCTGTTCTACTGCAGACCAACATAGCTACCCTCTGGAACACAATCTTCTTTGGCATCTTTGCGTGAAGAATACAATCTATAAATGATACAAATAAATAATGAACACAGACCAGGATTTGCCCTAAAATGCTGTTGGTTGAATGGGAAAGAGGCCAAGGGAGGCATGGTGGGATTTCTGCAAGTATGTAAATATGGAAGAAGGGATATGGTATGCAAGTCAGGACCCACTAATAATGAAGTTATCTGAGAGTAAATGTTAAAATCATAGAATATTTAAAAAGTGAATACAAAAAGGTATTGATAATTATAAGACTGAAGTGATTTAGGAGATAAATGGGTTGTGCTTCTTCTTCATCGTCTTTCTCTTCTTCTTCCATCCTTATAGTTATATCATGTTAAAAAGAAATGCTTTCTTGTAAGGTTTGAAATTAAAATTTAAAAATGAATCTAATCCCAACCAAATTTAGGGGCATGGTATGTGGATGCAAGTCAGATTTGGTAGAGCTGAATTCAAATCCCTACTCAGTCATGAAGCTGAATTTTTGTGAGACTTGAATTAGATACTTCCCACATATACTGTCAGAAGTTTCTTGGAGAAATGGCAAGATACATATATGATAGACTAATAAGTCCTCGTGAATAAATGGCACTTAAAACAGTAGTACTTTAATGCAGGACCTGGACCAGGGTCTTGTTAAATGTTAATGCTAACTTACTTTGTCTAAGAGAACAATGTTTGAATCCAGTGGCCCATTTAAGACCAAACAAAGGTCTATTATGCACAGGTGTTTTCCCTTGCTTTCACCATGCATGTCCATAGGGGTTTCTTTGTCATTCTGCATTGATTTTTCTCCCCTCAGCACTCAGCTCACTTCCTGGTAGTTGTTTTCTCAGGTTTTCTGAGAGTGCTTTTGTCCATTGCTTCACTTCCAAGCCAAAGGTAATTAAAAAGTGTACAGATTCCCCTGGCTTTCTCCCTGCCCTTTTGCTGCTCTCAAAAGTCACTCTCCCACCCACATCGAAATATTTCCACTCATTCTACAACTTCTGCCATCCTTCCCCTTCATTGGTACAAGCTCAATTTCATTGTTTTAAATTTTAAATTTTTTTACAAGCGGCACGAGTCTAGTGATATGAAACTATTGCTAGTCTTGGATCGCTGAATAAAAATATTAAAATGAGGTGAGGAAAGTTTAAAAGGAGCTACATAAAGTTTAGTTCCCTAGTGGCATTGACTTGAAAGGGGGATCAGAGAGGAGGCAAAGGGCAGCATCTCTAGTGGGGAGGGGGGAAGGATTTCATGCAAACAAAATGAAGGGGGGGATTGTCAGCATGGAATGAAATTGACATGAGATGGGGAGAGAGAGGGAGGAAGACTAAAGATTTGAAAATATTTTCCCCTTTAATGATTTAGTGAACAAAGTTTTGTTGGGAACCATTTTAGCAGTCTCTGGAAGCCTAACATTACAATGGTGGCTGAGCCACATGGACCTTCTGCAAACCGCCAAATGTATGAATTGCTTGGGATCAATCCATTTGAAGAGTGCAATCAGCACAGAACAGGCTTTTAAAAACTGTCAAGAGCACAACCAGTGTGCAGAATCAAATTAGAGAATCACAAAGAGAAAACCACACAGATCTGCAGAGGAAAGCAAGAAATTAGCATTATTATGTGGCTGCTCTAGGACATCAGCAAAAATAACTCCCTCTGGTGGTTTTTTTTTTTAATTTAGTGGCACAAGACTAAAAAAGCTCCCCAGAGGACTCCTTCCCTGTACAAACTGCAGCCCTATACAAAATGTGGTGGAGCTGCAGCCCACTTTAAACAGGCATATGCACGCACACACACATATCGCCAACTATCACAGCCTGCAATGCCAGTGGGCTCTACTGTGCATTCTGTACATTTAACATCCCCCCCACCATACTATGAGATCATGTGACTCCCATTTTTCACAGTGGCTGATAACACAGCAGAGAATCCCCTAGTGCTCTGCAATATGGAAAATGGGGCTTTGCAGCTGCTTGTCAACTTCAAAAAAAGTCTTGTCAATTTCAATATTAAGTTTCCCCCCCCCACCTTTGCCTTTCTGTTCCCTAGTGTTGACCCCCCTCAGTAACGTCAGCCATAATGGGGCCAAGCAACATCATGGAGTGGAGTCAGGGGATGTCACAGGGCAACTTAGTTAGCTCCAGTCAAGATCTTTTATGGCCCATAGTATGAATTCTGCACCCCTGCCTGGTTTAGAACATGGTTTAGAATGACTGACAGCTGGGTGAAACAATCTGAGAACGAAGCACATAAGTATGATTATTTATAGAGCAAGCTGAAGCATTTTTTTTATTTTAAAGTAGGTCCCAATCCAATGGCACCTACTCTCCTGAGTGTGCATAAAACTTCAACCTTGACTACTTTTTACCAGACAGCATCTACTCCTGTGAGTTATGACAACTATCTGGGCAGTTCCCACAGCTTTGCAGACACCACACTTACCCAGTCAGCTGCAAAAAGCCCACTAATTCTGCTGCTTCCCAAGGCAGCTTAGTCACCCCTTCCCCCCCCCCCCCCCATCCACCTGGGGCTGCCTGCCTGCCACTGTCTCATGTGGCAGATGCTATCTAGCCTTATGGGCTTTTTGGGCTGAATAGGGGCCAAGGCTTTGTTTAATGCTGCCTTTTCATGAATGACTGTAGTATTTGTCTCCAAAGCCACATGGCACTGTGAATGAAACACTTCTATTGGGGATGTCTGCTGTTCAGAAGGAAGTTTCAAATATATGAAACTCATCTAAGTTTACAATTTGACAATGCAGCCTTGTAGGGAAAGGAACTCTCTGGAAACTGCACGTCACAACTACCTTTTAACATTTGATGAGATTTTTAGTCTTATATATTGCACATGGAAGTGTCAACAAACATAATGATGTTTCTCAGACAAATGAATAAATATGCATTGAATTTTTTTCTACAAACTCCTTGGTACTGTTTGTCTCCCCAACTATTCCCCCATCCTTCCCAGAGATCCAGTCAACTGTTTTTAAATACACTGTCTTATGTGCACTGATCTTGATTTTAAAAAAAGATGTGATTATGCAGGGATCAGATATGACATCTTTAGATCAGTCAAGCACATTAAGAAAAACTCTCATAGTAGGTCTTTGATATTTAAAACTGGATTGCCCTTTTGAACAAGGCATTTAGCCTACCTACACAACAACATCTTTTTAACACATCCCACCTGATTACTGTCATAACGTGGAATCATTGTCTGTGGGACGTCTCAACTGTTCCGTCACCTTTCCATCTATGACAGCACTGGACTTTTCCTTTAAGAAGAAGAAAAGAAAAACATTCTCTGTAGCTGCCCTAAAAGGAAAGAGGAAGCCAAAGTACTACAGCATCAGTCACAGTACCTCTGCATTCAAACCCTGACGCTCCTTCCTGTCTCTACTATGCTGTGAATTTCCACCTCCCGCCACCACTCATTTAGAATGCAGCACATGTGATGCTAAACTGTTCCGTCTCCCCATCTCTGCCTCTGGCACATTAGTCACAGCAGAGCATCATGCTGGTTCTCCTTTTCTCTACAGTTTGCTCGATGTGAAAGAACTCTGGGTGGATACCATTCTCCGGTAAGCCTGAACTTTGAAAATCTGTACCAGAAAGATGTTCAGGACAAGTTGCCAGACAAAACTGCCCTGTACAGCTGAACAAGTTACCACCAGTAGAAGGTTACAGTCTCATAAACTGCTATAAATTCCTTGTACGTCCTGCTTACTTTTCTTTGTTGTTTTCAAGTACATGAAATAGTTGTCTGTTAATATTACGGCATTCCCATGCTTTAAAGTTTACTATGCATTATACTTAGTGGTTGAACTACATTATTTAATTTGCCGAATGATGTTTGTACAGTATGCTGCAGAGAGAACACTTGTATGAGGGATAGTTTCCTCATCATTCAGAGTTTGACTTCTGGAGACAGATTATTGTTTTCTAGAGAGCTGAAGGTGGTTTGAAAGGAAGATTGCTCTTCTTGGTGTATATCTTCATCTCACTTTTGCCTCTGTTAGATCTTTGTAGTTTTCCAAGAGGCTTGTTTGACAGGAGGTGAAGTGTGATCAATGAAATAATTGTGTACACAATAGGAAGTGAAGCCTAGACTAAATCAAACTTAACTTTTTTCAGAATAACACTCTGATTTTGCAGCAAGAAGTAGAAATGCTTGAGTGGATATTGCTAATATTTGCCTCTCAATTCTACACAGGCAAACAAGAGAAACCAACGAGGGAGAAAAAAATCAGCAAGTTCCATCAGCTAAGTTCCTGATGAAGGTGCTAGGTAGCTCCAACACAGTGAGTGTCCTTTTCCAAATATTATTCTATCTAAACCCTACAGTATTTTAACATAAATAGTTGAACTGGTTTTCAGCATAACCTCCCTTTGTTTTGTTTTTGTAGCCCAAAACCTTAAATGCAAGTGATATGGAGACATGGATTGCATGCCAGTCAGAGGTAAATAAACTTCAAACTGTTTACTGATCCTCTGCCCCTGAATTTATGCCAAGCTAGTTCTGCCTCTGTAAAATTATAGTCAGGAGTGTTTCTATTGATCTCAACTGATGGAGAAGTGGGAACATGATCGTGATGGTTGTTCCTTGTTGTCATCGTTAATGTTGAAATATGTGGTCCTTGATTAGTTATTGTGCTGAAATATTATTTCAAAGTATGGTCATAAGTGTCAAAAATTTTCAAAGAGCAATTCTAATCTCATTAACCCATTCTAGTCCAACTTCCACCCTGGCCATTGGATGGAGACTGCATTGGTAGCCCTCATAGATTATCTCTGCAGTCAGTTGGATCAAGGTCAGCTATGACCTCTTGACCCACCACCTTGCCAACATAGGAGTTTATGGGGTGGTCTTACAATGACTTACTTCATTTCTCCAAAGCTGGGGACAGAGGGTGGCACTAGGGGGGAGGATGTCAACTAGGTTTCCCTTAATATCCAGGGTCCCTCAGGGGGCAATCCTCTTCCTAATGTTTAACATCTATATGTACCCCCTTGCTCAGCTGGCATGGAGTTTTGAGCTGGGGTGTCATCAATATGCTAATGAAATCCAGCTGTATCTGTTGATGGATGGCCACCCAGACTCCCCACCCCCCTACAAAATTTGACCAAGGGATTGGAGGCCATGGTGGGATGGTTGGGGAACGGTTGAAATTGAATTCAACTAAGATGGAACTTCTGTAGCTGGGTGGAGGAGACTCAGGATTAGGGTTCCAGCTTCCCACTCTTGACAGTGCACCTTTAATACCAGTGCAAACCACCACAAGTTTGGGCATGGTCTTGAATACCTCCTTATCCATGGAGGTCCAGATCAAGGACTGGCATTCTATCAGCTGCACCAGACTAGGCAGCTGCCCCTTTCCTGTCTTGCCCTGATTTAGCCACAGTAATTCATGCAACAGTCACCTCCAGATTGGATTACTGTAACTTGCTCTATGCTGGCCTGCCCTTGAGACTAATCCAGAAACTCCAACTGGTCCAGAATGCAGCAGCATGAGCCCTGACTGGGACACCACAGACCGCACACATTCAACCTGTGCTGTGCCAGCTGCACTGGCTCCCAGTGGAGTACCAGGTCAGGTTCAAGGTTTTCGTATTGACCTTTAAGGCCTTGAGCTGCATAAGATCTATGTATCTTCAGGACTGCCTCCTCTGGTATGTCCCCTGAAGAGCTTTATGCTCTGCTGGAAACCGCCTACTGATGATCCCTAGCCCTAAAGACACCCTTGACCAGAGCCAGCTCCTACCTTGTAGAACTCTCTGCCAGATAACATCCATGCCCTGTGAGACCTTATGCAGTTCTGCAGGGCAAGTAAGGCAGAGATGTTCCACTAAGCTTTTGGTTGAGGACAGCAACAAGTACCATCTTATCTGGCACTCCCCTCCCCCTTTGCTCTCTCTCGCTTACAAGACAATAATACACATTGTATGTATTTTGGCACCATCTAAAGTTTTTTAATTTTAACCAACTGTTTTAATTTTAAGTTTTTTAATTTTAACCAACTGTTTTAATTTTAACCAACTTTTTAAATTTTAATCAACTGTTTTCATTTTTGTTTTATATTGTATTTCTGTCATTGTTAACCACCCTGAGTCCTGTGAAGTCAGGGAAGGGCTGTATATAAATTATAAATAAATAAATAACCAGGCTTTCTCAGAATCTTAGTCAAGTCTGTACACTGGGGTTTACTCCAAGAAAACTGTTCTTATGATGGCATTGTCAGTACTGTAAATAGTGTCCTGTTGAAAGCAATCCACACTCATATGAACATATGAAGCTGCCTTATACTGAATCAGACCCCCCTGGGTCCATCAAAGTCAGTATTGTCTACTCAGACTGGCAGCGGCTCTCCAGGGTCTCAAGCTGAGGTTTTTCACACCTATTTCCCTGGACCCTTTTTGGAGATGCCGAGAATTGAACCTGGGACCTTCTGCTTACCAAGCAAATTCTCTACCACTGAGCCACTGTCCCTCCCTACTCCACTCCAGCTACTTGGAAACAATTCTGTAAGAAGATTCTTTAGGAGTGAGCTGCAGAGTACCCTTACTACCACAGAAGTTCCAGTGAAGTGAAAGTGATGTGCTTGGGTGAATCATTATTTATTTAATGAGTTGTAAGGCTTCAGTTTGTATCCTACTAATGCTTAATGCCTAAACAGCTTTTCTTCAAAGCCTCATTAGTCAATGAGATCCATTTCATAATGTTGTTCGTTTAGAAAGCTGATGATAGCCTTACATAGACTTGTGACTAGGATTCAAAGAGCTGCTGATGCTCATGTGAAAAGTTTGCTTTAGTCCTATAGGATCTTTGACTTTCTTTCTTTCTTTCTTTCTTTCTTTCTTTCTTTCTTTCTTTCTTTCTTTCTTTCTTTCTTTCTTTCTTTCTTTCTTTCTTTCTTTCTTTCTTTTTCCTTCCTTCCTTCTTTTAATGCCACCTTTCCACCCAATTAGGGTTCACAAGGTGGCAAACATAAAATATTAACATATTTAGATAATTAAAATGCAGTTACTGTTATAAAATTAAATTAGACATGTAAACAAACAACACTAGAAGGGAATTAATAACAGTTATTTGTGGTACACCAGATGAAACAAAAAAATCTCTCTTTTTGATGTAGCAAAGAGTAGGAGAAGTTTGCCATATAGAATAGGGAGCTGCTGTTCAAGGAGACATCAAGAAAGGTGGTAAGATAGGACCTGCTTGCAAATTACGTTGCCTATTGTTGATATGTGGAAGTTAAAAGGTTCCCATCAAAAAATATTCAGTTTCTTCGAGAAATCTGTCTTTCCTCATTTTTAAGAAGGCAGACATAACTGAGGTTTCTTAATAGCCATATGTTGCATAGATACATGCCAACCTGATTAATCTTTAAGTGGCTCCATTGTGAAGTATTATTGTTTCTTCCAGGCTGACATCAAGAAATGTCAGTTGCTGGAGCCATGTGATGGTGAAGATGGGCTATGTCATCTGATTGGTGAGTTTTTAACTGTATCATTTAATAAACCTTAGACTTAGGAATTCTGCCTAACAAAATCTGTGTTCCTTAACTCCATTATAAAAGGTTGCTAGCTTAGTGTGTGCCTGTAAATTTACTAAATTCTATTGTGCAGTAGAACTCTAATGTTGACATTGCCCACTGTTAACAAGTTCTTGCTTCCTTTTTTTGACAACAGATAGTAACAAGAAAAGAAAGAAAGTGATATCTTGGCCATTTGTACTAAGACAAACCTTCACTGGGTCAGAGACCCTGGGACACCTGGAAGGTGACCTGAAGCCTTCTCTGTTTGATCAGCCATTGTCAGTGGTCTGCACTGAAGAGGACATACTCCCCAAACCAATATTGGTGAGCAAACTGTGGGATGTTGTCACTTTCTACAGGTGCTGTTCTCCCCTGCAAATAATCACAAAGCTAAACAACACTGGGATTTTCTTTCTGATGAGCCTCATTTTTTCCTCATGGTCCACAAGAAGTTCAGTTGGGGAATGTTCATATTCTCTGACAAAATCAATCAGGTTTTGTGCCAAAGAAATTCAAGCTCCCAAATAAAAATCAATTATACATGAAAATGATTTCCATATATTTATGCTGCATAAAACTGGTTCACATTTTCTGATTTACAAAGAGAATGATTATACTTGGGGGGGAATCTGAGAGAGCATTAAGGGAAAGGGAACAGAGGCTGAAGAAAGAGCATGCTGGGCTAAAAAGCAGCAAGCAGAGAAGGCAGGGTCCCAGCAGTGGGCTGGGGAAGCAATCTGTGCCTGGCTGAAAGGGGAGGATGCAAGGATGACTTGGGCCAATTTGACCCAGCACTGGCTGTTAGTCAGTCAGCTCTCAAGCACCTCCCTGTGGTCCGCCTAGACCATGGAATATTCTCTGGAATATTATCATGGAATAGGGCACATAGACCTGCTTGTCTCTGGCATGCAGCTCAGATTGAAAGGAACAGGCTGAAGAGTAGATCTAATTAAATAGGAAGATGAAACTTTCTCTAGTTCTTATTGGAAACAAAATCTAGTAAAGTGGTTCCCAACCTTTTTTGGCATGGTGACCCACAAGTCCAAATTTACTAGATTTGGTGATCCACTTCAACAAGCATCACAAGCCCAAATCTATAAAACTGCCAAAGACTGGGACTGACTTTCATAGATTTCACTATCCCCTTTTGTGACAGAACCTAAAGGGTGGGAAATGCTGATCTAGTAGATAGTATCCTATTTTACAAACACAGTTGAAAGTCAGATAAGTAAATTATATTACACTTTGTTAAGTTTTGTGTTTCTTTCTAAAATGACAGTTTCACAAGGTAATGATGGTCTGCTGTAGAAGATCTAGATTTGAATCCTGTAGCACCTTAGACAGCTAAGCTTTCAAGAGTCAAGGCTCCATTCATCAGTGAGCTTTTTCTCTCAAAACCTTATGCCTTGAAAATCATATTGGTCTTTAAAGTGCAACTGGACTCAGACCTAGACTTTCTAAAATGTAACCTTTCTTTTGTTCTTGTGATATTACTTGCAGGACATCCTTACAATTCTCTACCTGAAAGGGCCTTCCACTGAAGGAATATTCCGAAAAGCTGCCAATGAGAAAGCACGCAAGGAGCTGAAAGAAGAATTAAATGCTGGAGGGAAAGTGGTCTTAGACAGTGAACCTGTCCATCTGCTGGCAGTGATTTTTAAGGTATGTTCACTGGGTTTCTTGCTATAGCTGTCAGTTTCCCAAATATTTTATTTATTTTATTTTATTTTATTCGATTTATATCCCGCCCTACCCCACCGAGGGGGTGGGGTGGAATGGGAAGAAATGTTTGCTTACAATCAGGGCCAGCTCACCCCCTAGGTAAACTAGGCGGTTGCCTAGGGTGCTGGGAGGGGGGTCGAATTGGGCTCCCCGCCTCCCGGTGCCCAAGACAAACACCTAAATTTGCCTCTCCCCCCCCACCGCCACCGCTGCTCCTGCCACTGTCATCGCCAGCCCCCTCCCTTCCCTTCCCTTCTGCCGCACCATACTCCGCCGCCCCCCCCCCCCACGCAATCAGAGGAGCACACCGCAATGAAGATCAGCCCTACCGGCTTTGAGGCAGCCAACATCTGAACATTCTTTGAAGAGAGAGCTGGAAGAGGCTTTGCTCCCCCTTCACTTCTGGTTCTGCCGGCAGCAGCGGGGGGGGGGGGGTGGCGGCAGGCAGAGAGCCTTCCTGGAGCACCATGCACCCTAGGGCTGGTACTGCTTACAATATGCCTACATGCTAAAGTTAAGTTCATCCCAATGCAGGATTTCCTCAGAAACATCCCCCAGAAATTGTTATTATCTGAACTTTATGATGAGTGGATGACAGCATTGGAGAAAATAAACCATCATGAAAGAGTAGATGCAATTAAAAAGTAAGCACTCCATCTTCATATTTGTTTCTTGTTGTTTGTCTCCAGATTATAACACTATGGGACACTAATGCTAAACACACTCACTTGTTTTAAAGACCCATTGATTCCAGTGGAAATCATTTTTAAATGCATGTATTTAGAAATTAAAATGTGTTTGCTGCTTTGGAGGACAGCTATGGCGAACCTAGGCAGTATAATAAAAAGTTGAGACAACAAAAGTCTGTATAGTCAAAGTGATGGTATTCCCAGTAATAATGTATGGCTGTGAGAGGTGGACCACAAGGAAGGCCAAGTGCAGAAGAATAAATGCTTTTGAGCTGTAGTGCTGGAGAAGACTCTTGAGAGTCCCTTGGACTGCAAGAAGATCAAATCAGTCAGTCCTAAGGGAAATCAACCCTGACTGTTCCCTGAAAGGTCAGATGCTGAAGCTGAAACTCAAAGACTTTGGCCACCAAATGAGGAGCACTCACTGGAGAAGACCCTGATGCTGGGAAAGACAGAAGGCAAAAGAAGAAGGGGACGACAAAAGATGAGATGGCTGGACAGCATTACTGATGTAACTAACACAAATTTGAGCAGACTTCAGAGGATAGTAGAAGACAGGAGGGCCTGGCGTGACTTTGTCCATGGAGTCGCAAAGAGTGAGACTCGACTGTGCAACTGAACAACAACAAATTTAGAATTATAGCCTTCCCATATTTCCTTTACTAGCATTTGTAAATTCTACTTGTCTCAGCTGAATTTACTGCTAATTAAGTCTGTTTATAATTGCAACTTAACAATGTCATCCTTCATTTTTACTAAGAGAAATCTCATGACTCCAGAGGGGTGTACTCTCTGTTTTCTTTTGCTCCTTTGTGGAAGAGTGTGAAATTGTTTGTGGGTGGAAAGTGCTACTAATGAGGGAGGAAATATGTCCCCATTAGTCATTTGATAAGACAGGACATGGGCAGTGAGGATAGACATTCTTCTTTTCCCTCATGCAGAGTATGGGCAAATCTAATTGGCATTGTAGATGGATAGTTAAAATCATACAGCAAAGACACTCTTTCAAGTAAAAGAAATAGCTGGCGCTTAAGAGATGATTTGCAAAGAAGTGCACCAAAATGTATGAGAAAGTGCAAGAAAGAGGGGTTTTTTAAAAACATTTTCACATACTACCCCAATGAAAATTTTCAAAACAAAAATGCAAGCCTAATGAAAACTTAACATTGCATTAGCCACTTTCCTAAATATACAGACCAACTGAATTCAATGGGACTTAGTACTGAGTAACCATGATAAGGATAAAGCTGTAAAACAATGTAAAGCCTCTTATTGGGCAGTGGTGCATTTGTCCACATTTCATTGAAATGGACAGATTTGTATTGTTTTGGGCATGGAATGCATATGAATTCAAAATCTCAGCACATGAATTCAAAAGCTGAGTATTCTTAAACCCCACTGAGGTCAGAGAGTCTTTACAATGCTGCACTGGCTATATTGGCTATCCAAAATTTGAATTACATTTTGAATTGGACGGGGAGAGAAATAGCCAACCATTTAGAATTTATGATTTATATGGAATTTATTGGATTTATATAGAATAAACATAAAGACTGCATAATGGAAAAGAACCAAATGCAGGCCAGGAATTGCCTGCCTTAACTTATCTCCAGTTATATGTTGATGCATTTTGTTTTATGACATTGATTTAAAAATCAACATATGACACTTGGCATATGACACTGCTGAGTATCTGTCGATAGTTTGTGGTTAACCAGTTTCAAACACATTCATCCATTACACAGGGACTTTTGAATGGGAATTTTGTGCAACTGCTTGAAATAAATATTTCTCCATTTTAGAGGAAGTATCATCTATACAAATGTGTTTGAAATGCACTAAAAGAAAAAAGGAGAAGTTTCTGAGGTTGACTGTTCCTTTTTCATTTGTTCACTTTGATAGGGTTGCAGGCAAACTACCTCAGCCTAACATTGTTTTGCTCAAGCATCTCCTCAGTGTGCTACATCACATTAGCCAAAACTCAGCAGTCAACAAAATGAATTCCAACAATCTTGCAATCTGTATTGGGCCCAGCATCCTGAGTCCAGATCACAACCAACATCTGCCACTGGAAGCACAGAAAAAACTAACTGAGAAGGTTTGTTTGGTTTTATTCCCCGCTACTCTCACAGAATTGTAAAGCCATTATGTTCATACCCACAGGCGTATAAGCACAAGCTTTGCAAAAATGTAAGACCTAAACCAGTAAATTGCACCATTCTAGGAAAATTTTAGCTATTGTACCATGGCAATTTCTTAAAAAGCAACAGTTGTGATGCCAGAATCTAATCAATTCTGCTACGGTCAGCACATGAAGCTGGAACTGATAAAACCAGCTCAGCCTGTGCAACTGTGCACATTTAACCACTACACAGTTTGATGTAGTTAGGTATATGGACTCTTATCTTAGAGAACCGGGTTTGATTCCCCACTCCTCCACTTGCAGCTGCTGGAATGGCCTTGGGTCAGCCATAGTTCTCACAGGGTTGTCCTTGAAAGGGCAGCTTCTGTGAGAGCTCTCTCAGCTCCACCTACCTCACAGGGTGTCTGTTGTGGGGGAGGAAGATGAGATTGTGAGCCGCTCTAAGATTCAGAGTGGAGGGTGGAATATAAATCCAATATCATCATCATCAAATGCAGCACAAAAGCAAGATCATAAACTATAGTTACTACATTCTATCTAGTGTTATTATGATACAACCTAAGACCAAGGCCTGAATAACACAAATATACTTGCTTGATTTGCATAGGTGAAGACACTGGTGGAATTCCTTATTGATAACTGCTCTGATATATTTGGAGAAGACAACTCTTTGCTATTCAGTATCTCTGATGTTGATTCCCTGGACAAGTCAGGTACTCTAGCCTACAGATGTACTATATTCATTAAGGGTCTTTTAAAGAGTTTGGATCAGCATTTGATTAACCATATTTTTGGAAGAATAAATATCTTGCAATGTGCTAGGATTTCATTGGTAGCCCCTGGTAACTATACCAAAACCTTGATTCAGTCATACAAGGCTAGTGTAATTAAATATTTTATTAACTGCTTGGGAAGCCACAAAGCTGGAACCAAATGCTATGCAGATACCTCACAAGCTCACATGAGGAACTTAAATGTTAATCATTGAGGCTGCTCTCATATGGGAGTGAAGAGACAGGGAAGTAACTTAGGTTCTTGGAATCTGCTAATGGGGCTACAGCTTGTGTTTAGTGCTTTCTTTGGTATCAAAGTGAATGAAGAAAAGGGATCCTAAGTAAGAGTTGAATGCCAGCTGAGGGATAGTTGATATTGATGTAATACTGTCTGATAATTAAATTTTATATAATGGAAGCTGATCAGGGAGTAATTGAGTTGCAAATCATGGGATTACAGGGGGAAAGAAATAAAAAAAATATTTTTGCAGACTTGTCTCTGTGGTATTGAAATCCCAATGTGAGCTTTGGTTAAAAGTAACATTTTCAGATTTCAGAAGCTAATCAGGGTTGGCTAGGGTTGCCAGCCTCCAGGTGGGGTCTGGAGATCTTTCACTTTTACAACTGATCTCCAGCTGGCAGACATCAGCTTCCCTGGAGAAAATGACTGCTTTGAAGGGTGGACTCTATGGCACTGTACCATGCTGAGGTCTTTCCTCTCCCAAAGGTCCTCCTTCTCCTGGATCCACTCCCAAAGTCTCCAGGTATTTTCCAACACAGACCTGGCAGCCCTAGGGCTGGCCCTGGTTAGTATTTGAATGGGAGGCCACCAGTGCAGTCCAGGGTCACTAAGCAGAAGCAAGCAATGGCAAACCACTTCTGAATCCCTCTTGCTTTGGAAATCCTACAGGGCTGTCATGAATCAGTTGTGACTTGACAACACTTTCTAAATTTGTATTTGTTAGTAGTTCTAACCCTACAACATGGCATTTGATTTAAAAAAAAATCTGTTGAATATTGTCTTGCATAGAGTTGCCAAGTCCAATTCAAGAAATATCTGGGGACTTTGGGGGTGGAGCCAGGAGACATTGGGGGCAGAGCCAGGAACAAGGGTGTGACAAGCATAATTGAACTCCAAGGGAGTTCTGGCCATCACATTTAAAGGGATAGCATACCTTTTAAAATGTCATTTCCAAGCTCCGGGGTGGTGCGCAGCCCCTTGCTCCGCGGGCAGCAGCACTGCTTTTTCTCCTTGGCACAGCTGCTCTGACTGCAAGGGATGGAGCTGGTGATGTCACAAGGATCGCAAAGCCTGCCCAGGGCCGCTGCTCTTCACCTGCCACCCCAGCCGGGCCAGGGAACTTTAGGGGGTTTGGGCAGCAGCTGCAGGCAGGGAAGGCAGCGGCGGCTGGCCTCTCTCCCCCCGCAGAACGACTGCGCGCTCAGAAGGGCCAGGGGGGTGCCAAGTAGGCGCCCGGGTGCAGGGGCTGGCGAGGCCCAGGTGGCTTCCAAGCGAGAGGGCAGCTCGGCTCCTGGAGAGGCCCATAGGAAGACAGCCTTCCTTCGCCCCGCCACCCTGGCCAGACGCCCACCTGGCTGGGCCTGCCACTGGCCCCGGGGGGGCGGGGAGAACACGGCCGGGCAAGCGGCTGCAGGCAAAGACCCGCCCACTGCTCTCTGTCTGTGCAGCGCCTGCAAAAGCAAAGGGCCGCTGCAGAAGAGGCCCACATGCGCACTTCCCTCCCTCCGGGGACAGCCGGCGCTCCACCACCAGGGCGCGGAAGAGCCCCCAGCCAGCCGGGCTGAGGCAGGAAGGGAAGCTGTGCGGCCGCCACCAGAGAGAAAAGGGCTCTGAGAAGGAGCGCCCAGCTCCAGCCCACCCCACCCGCGCGGTGCAAGACCTCGGTCGGCAGCCAACCCAGCCAGAGGCCCGCTCGGCTCGTCTTGTCTCGGGCAGGTGGGTAGGGCCGCCATTCCCCCACACACTTTCCAGATTTTTGGCAAGCGGGGGGAGGAGGCTCCAAATCGGGGGTCCCCCACCCAGGCGGGGGATTTGGGAAGCCTAGTCTTGCAGTTTACAGGAAAACCATAAGAACTTCAGGTTTTGTCTCTCTGGGCTATCTAGAAGTCAGATAGAATTTAGCTGTATCACTCTTCTTCTCTATTAGTATTTATACATAACACACGGGCATTTTTGGTGTTGTTTTTAATGAAGCTTGGCTTATTTATAAAGACTGAATTTAAATGATCCAAACCAAAGCCTACAATTTTATTTTCATCCCACAGAAATGCTATCTCCTGGCAAGCAAAATGATTCAGCCTATGACAGCACAGACTTTGAAGGAGACTGTGATTCCAGTGATTTCCAGGACAAACATGTACAAGAAGCTAAGGGGCTAGCCAGTAGGCTGAGCAGTACAGAGCTACAGTCCCATCACCAAACCCAGACTGCCTCTGCCTCTTCTCTGACACCTTTTACAAGATTTATAAGTCAACTGAATAGGAGATATTCTGAGCCAGACATGTCTTCTTCTCAGGCCTATAAAGAAGGCAATATGAGAACCCAGAAGCTAACCAAAAGTGAGGAGAACTTTGTTCAACAGAAGGAATTAGGACTTAAGTGTCAAGGGCTTGGAAAGCAAATCACCAAACCAAACATTTGTAGGAATCAAAAGCCACCAAACCTAACTATAAGAAGTCATTTGTGTTCAGAATTGTCAACCAATTCCTTTCATAGAACATCCTCCAACAGTTCACTAGATAGTTCTTCACCAGCTTCTGACTCTTCTGTCTTCACCAGCTCACCATTGACGTCACCTTCCATTTCCAACAAAAATGCTTTTACTCAGCCCCTGTCTTTCTCTACTAAGACTTCTGTTGGAAGTAACACATCCTACCAAGAGCTCAGAAAACATTCAATGTCATTTTCTATGGTGACCCGCAAGAAGGAACTAACTAAAACCCAAAGTTGCAGCATCATTGGTTTCCAAAGAGGCAGTTTCAAAAAAGACTCCAAGAGACAGAGAGAGCTTTCCTGTCGAATAAGTCAAGGAACCTGCGCAAACAGCTACAATCCAGTGCCTGTGGGATGTCAACTGAGACCCCGTTTCTTTTCAGCAGATGAGGTATTTCGATTTGTTGATCAGAAAAATCCAGGAAAGCCACCATCCTACAAAGAGGCTATCAAAAACTGCTCAGCTGCTAGACTTCCTTCATACACTAGCCTAACTATTCAAAATATGAGATCAACAAGAGTTCACTCAGACTCTCAGACTCAATGTCCAAGGCCAAACAGAGAGATTCCAAACAAAGTGCATAAGGACATATTTAATGACAAGCTCTCTGTGATCAGTAATCCTAAGGACAAAACACAAGCCATGGATGTTGTTATTGGAATACATTCCCGAGCTAATTTGCCACTCACCCCTCAAGTCTACCGCCTGAGGACAATGTCTGGGTCTTATCAGAAGAATAAACAAGAATATTTAACACGGCGGTGTAGTCAACCAACCTTTGACCACATACAATGTGCAAAGGAATCCTATGTGTAATATATGTTGTGACTTAAACAAACGGTTCTTGCCAAATATTACTATAACCAAAATAAGCTCATTTGTGTAAACCTTTCCCCAAAGGTAGTTTTTTTTGTGTCACAGGAAATATGAATTTTAATATTAATGTATAGTCTTTGTATATAATGGATTCATATGTAGTTATCAATGTTTATGAAGTTTAAAACTTTCTAAAGCTAAGCAACTGACAGTGGTATCCATCTTTTTTCATATATATCCCACATCATGTGATATTTCCCCTTACAAGTTCTTCTTAAAAATGTAGATATTATCCCAAAAATTAAAGTATCTGAATACATGGGAGCAGCATGCTATGAAGATACTTGTAGCCCATCCAGCCTTAAACCAAAGCAGAATTTTTTTCAATGCACTGCTTCATCTGTTTTTGCATTATTCAGTTACACAGTTTCACCCACTTCCTTTTAAATTTTGTTTCCTGCTGAAATAGACCTCAATAGTTTGATACAGTTCCACTCAGAAAGCACAGGGTCCACTTTCTGTTTCTCCAGGTTATCCCTAATTACAGGGTTGCCAATCCCCAGTTGGGGGCACAGGATCCCCTAGTTTGGAGGGTTATCAGAAAGCAGAGTTGGGAAGGACAATGTCTGCTGGGCGCTTCACTATTCCCTATGGGGGCCAGTCTCCATAGTGTATAATAGGGAATTGGTCTGTGGTTATCTGGGGCTCTGGAGGGGCTGTTTTTTGTGGTAGTGATACCAAATTTTCAACACAGCATCTGGTGCCTCTCCTCTAACAAACCTCCAAGTTTCAAAGAGACTGGACCATGGGGTCCAAGTCTATGAGCCCCAAAAGAAGGTGCCCCTATCCTCCATTATTTCCAATGGAAGGAAGGCATTTAAAAGGAGCGCAATTCCTTCAAATGTAATGGCCAGAACTCCCTTTGGAGTTCAGTCATGCTTGTCACAATCTTGCTCCTGGCTCCAACCCCAAAGTCCCCAGATATTTCCTGAGTCAGACCTGGCAACCCTATCCATAAGCATTCTAGTAATTTATTATTCCTGCTTGGAACATCTTTTCTGGCTCGATGGGGCATGGGGGTTAAGCATTTGTGTACTAAGCAATAATTGGTGTTATTATTATAAAGATTGGGGTTACATTGTAAAGCTATGTAAGAATTGTCTTTCAGAAATAGACCAAAGTCCATATAGTCCAGTATTCTATCTTCATATGCTGACTTTCAGATCTATATCTGCTAAAGCTCACAAAGTCAGCATGATGAAAATAGCCATATTCTGTTCTTTCTCCTGTGCACTTGGTAATCAGAGGTATATTGCTGCTGAATACAAATATTTGCTAAATTTATCCAACAATTAGACCCTGTGGGAAAACTACTACAAACACGATGCTCTGCCCAAAAATTTCCACTTCTAAAAATTCTCCTTCCATCCTCCCCTTCCATGTATTAACAAGATTCCATTTATCTAAACTGACATCCAGTTTCCCTTTACTGATTCCTGAACTCCCTTAGGCAACTTGCAGTGCTATCCTAAGCAGAGTTACACACATGAACACACAAAATTCCCTTATACTGGATCATTCCCTCAGTCTGTAAGTATTATGCACTCAGACTTGCAGTGGCTCTCTGGTGTCTCTGGTTGAGTCTTTCGCATCATCTAATGCTAGTTCCTTTAACTGAAGATGCCAGGGGTTGAGACTAAGGCCTTCTTCATACCAAGCAGAGGCTCTGCTGCAGAACCACAGTCCTTCCTTGAGCCCATCTCAATGTACTTAGAACGGTGTACGGTGTCATTGCACATACATTAACCTGCCAGATAGAGGCTCCAACTATACTCTTAATACTGCTAAATCAATAAGGTAGCTGGACAGGTCTCAATCCAATTCTTGTGTTGTGCAACAAATGACTAGTGCCCCTTCACACACTCACTCTCACACACATACATCTGAAGGCATGCTAACTTACGGTAATTCATTGGGGTCCAACAAAACATGGAAGCTTGCATCAGGGATGGCGCTCTCTTGCTAGATTATTATGGCAAACATGTGTTTGCACAACCTGAGAAGGCTGCTGCTCAAAACAATATACAAGCAAGCACAGCAAATGGTTGTGGGCAGAAAAAGGCAGAGACCGTCAGTGATTCCTGCCTTTGTTGAAGGCTTTTCATGGCTGCAACAGGCTTCAGGAGTTATTTACATTTAGGAGCTATACTAAATGGAACATGTTATGAGTGGTTTTCTGAACGTGTAAGAGATATAATGCATTTTACTGCTATATAAGCCTCTTCCAGTAGCCTTTGATTAAGAATCAAAGTGGTTTATAGACTGGAGATAATTATGTGTGAGGAGAATATTTTCAGTAATTTTATTTCAAATCTAATTTTACCAGAATAAAGCACTTTTTTGCCTGAGAATGTAAGGTTTCTTTACAAATATTCAGCCAGTGTCTGCAAAAGCAACTATAGAAGAATAATTTCTCTTAAAGTCTTGTTGATATTGTTTACACACAAGTCTGTACGCTTGTGAGACATGAAAATGATATGATCACAAAAAGAAAACCCAACAGCTTTACAGTTTGGCTGCTGAATATGCTGAATAACACCAAAGGCTACCACACTGAAATTTGGCTTATACATTCAGTCTACGTTGCTTTGTCATCAACCTGTACTTTCAAAAGTCCTTTGGACAATCTATAAAACCTATGTTACACAGTTGTCACATGCTCTCCTAAGGCCATTTCACTCCTGGGGTTGCCAGCTGTGTAATAGATACACTCAATAGGGAGTCATAGCAAATTGCATCTCCCTGAGAAGTTCACATAATTGCATGTGTTTTTCATAATCAAACTTTATTGTGTTTGGGAAATGTAAACTTACAGCACCTGACAGGCACACTGAAAAACAAACAATTCAATGTGTTAATCACGGAACTTCAGGAATGAAAGATACTATAAATAGAACACCACCTAGTTTATTTTCTTCCTACCTAGGCATAATTAGTCATGCTAGAGGAACTTCACTGCTCTATTTCCCTTGGTTTTTTTCAGATATTACAAAACTCCTTGCACCTCAGAGTTCAATTATATCTTGTCTATATTGACCAAGGGATGTTTATAAGTCTGGAAATACTAAATGTGTGTGTGAGCACACATATATCAGAGTTGTGACTGATTGATGTTGTTCTTGTTTTCCACAAAGAGTGAAAACCTATTAAAGAAGCAAAAGCTCAGTCCTTTAACCAGTATTTCATGCCAAACTCATATCAAGATATTGCATGTCTGTCTTATTTTAGTCAAAAGGTGACAGGAGCCTGTTGATTTATTATTTCCCTACAACAAAGGTAATCACGTACCCAAATACATGAACTGGTCTCAAACCAGCAAGCTGAGCTATATAATTAACAGAGTTTTTGAGTCCTTAGGAACTATTGTTGCTTGAGGCAACTAATCCTCTCAGATAATCATGACACCCAAGGGGTAATAAAGTAGTCTGTGTGACTGTCTCTGCAGGTACATAAAAAAGCATTTCCCCTCTGCTCTAATCAAGCTGGCTGTAGATAGATCCAAGTGGGCAGCCGTGTTGGTCTGAAGTAGTTGAACAAAGTTGCGCCTTTAAGACCAACCAGGTTTTATTCAAATGTAAGCTTTTGTGTGCTCTCTAAACACACTTCATCAGATGAGGGGATCAGGTACCTCCATTCCTACTTGTGTCTCACAAACTTATACCCTGAAACTTGTTTGTCTATACAAATCTTCCTGAGGGGGACGGGAGAGCTTCAGTCTCTTAGTCTAGCATGAGCAAAAATTGTTGCAGGAAGAAAACTAACAGCACAATCTTTTGGGAGCAGATGAGCCGCTACGTAGGTGCAGGAAGGGTTTGCACCAACATACGACCGGTGCCGCCACAGCAGGGGGGAGTTACGAGGGCGAGGGGATGCCCGAGCGCCGCTCCACCCTAGGGCAGCGGCACCTGAGGGCTGCGCCCAAGCGTGGGCAGAACACGGCATTCAGGCGGAGGAGGGGGTGGAGTTGGGGGCGCGACCAGGCTTAGGCAGCTTCCTGAGCAGTTTGGCCCATGACACACCCCGCCCGAGAAGTGCAACTTAACGCCTGCAAAAACAGCAGCATGTCCCATAGGTACTCATTGAAACCAAAAACAAAGGTCACCTCCGCCACTGTGGAAGCTCGTAAACCCCTCAGGGAGCGGCATGATTGCCTCACCAATCCCCTCGCGCCTCGGGATGATGAGCCCCCTCCCCAGCACCCAATCGTGGTCTTCCCCCCTCCTAGAAATACTTCTGCTCTGGCCTCGCACAACTCAGTTGTTAAGGAGAGGAGTGTAGGGTGGGAAGCTCTGCCAGCAAGCTCCCAGCCATACAGACTTAGAGTGAGGGACAAGCAGGCACGCTGGTGACAGTTTTGCACCGCATGGTTGCTTTGACAGTGTCTTTGACTTGAGAGGGAGAGAGAGAGGTCTCTCCCCTGAGACTAACTGCTCTTGTTTCCAGGTCTCCACAGGTTCCTTGCTCCCAGAGGCTCTGCTTGCAAGGATTGTCGCCCATGGCTGGGTAAGTTCCACTGTCTCCCCGCCCCAGCCTCCCCCTCTCCTCACTCTCGACTGCTCAGTGTGCGAGCATCTCTGGCCTTGAACCAGGTAGTGGGCTCCGGCAGGGGGCATTTGCTGACCCCTCCCCCCTGTGCTGCCGCCTGCTCCCTTCCCTTGGTCTGCTCCTGGCACGGTGTGTGTGTGTGTGGCAGCTGCCCTGTTGCGAGGAGGTGGGTCAGAGACTGTCCCTTTAAGACAGCGCAAGGCTGAAATGCAGCCTGCTTTTCCAGCTGCCGCCCCTGTAGGCGCTCTTGATCTCTATCTCTGTTTTGCAGGTGGGACTCCAACACAGAGGCTTCCACGTGTGTCGCTCCACCGCCCCCCCCCACTCCCTCAGCTGTTTCTGCCCACCGCTCGGAATGGAGCCCCGCCCACAGCAAGACTGCCCAACGCACACCAGGGAGACTGTTGCACTCTGTTCTGGAAAAATGAAGTCTGAGCTGTGCCCTCTGTTGTCTCTCCTGCTTGGCATCTATTGCACATTCCCTGGGCAACCTCCCCTCCTGTCAGTGGCCTCTCTGAGGGAATG
Organism: Heteronotia binoei; assembly: GCF_032191835.1. Taxonomy (NCBI): domain Eukaryota; kingdom Metazoa; phylum Chordata; class Lepidosauria; order Squamata; family Gekkonidae; genus Heteronotia; species Heteronotia binoei. The sequence continues at coordinate 139,916,880 of NC_083223.1, read as the reverse complement.
CCTGGGAGGGTAGACAGACTTGGTTTGGGGGGGGGAAACAGTTTATGAGCCGCCACGCTGCCCCCAGCATGGCTGGACAGGGGAGGGGACTGCTGCCCCTCAGCCTGCTCAGGCTGACAACCTACCCGACCCCACAGGGCTGTTGTGCGCAGGGCGCTAAGTGAGGACTGATGAAGTGGACTCAGAGTTCTGCGGCTGAGGCACTCACTCTGAGTTCCGCGGCCCTCGGGGGAGGTGTTCCGTGCACATGGCAGGGGACGTCAGGGCAACACAGGGGGTCTCTGGGTGGGGGGGGGTGTCTGCTGCTGGGCTGCTCACTCCCAGACACATATTCCAGCTGCTGTCTATGACAGTAAACTCCTGCACTTGGTACTTCCTGTTTGTCTGCCTGCCATTGGCAGAGTCGCTGACAGTGGGAGGGTGTGAGGGGATTGATGGCTTCTACGTGGTCCCATGCGGCCTTATCTCACCCCCACCCCCTCCTTGCCACCAAGTCAGGCTTCTCGTGCACTCATGCCTCACTCCTGTTCCCTCCCCGTGTTGGTGGGATGTCTCACCTTTGTCTGTGATGATCTGCCCATCATTGGCTCCATTCTCTGTTTGTGGGTGGGTTGGGGATGGCTATCAGCCTCTCCCCATCCCTGACTGTCATGAACCATGGCGCATGCGCCAGGACTGGCCAATGGGGGAGGTGGGCTGGCCCTCCCCTCTGGCTGCCTCCACCTCCCTTGTGCCTACGCCAGCAGCGTTGCCATGGCGACCATCTCCCTCACGGCAAGCTACGCCTCTCCCATCCCCATGCTCCAGCGTGCCGAAATCCTCAGGAAGTCTTCTAGCAGCATGGCAGTTATGCCACGGCTGGCCTCCACTTATGTCTGGATTGGGCTGCCCCTCTAGTCTTGGTCTGGGGGTTCTGTTTTCTCTAAATTCTGTTGATACCATCAGCACTTGTCCATTGCTACAAGGCAGCAGGGAGATAGTTCTTTATCTGTGTTTTTTGAAGCAGAAATGTCACGATGCAAGGATTGTTTGCTTATTCTTAAACATTACCATATCTCATATAAGTTCCAATGTCATAGTTCCATGGATTTGGTCTTTGCATGAGTGATTGGGAATGTTATTTACTGCCTTTTAAGATGGTGACTCATACATTCCAGATCTTGAAACTTTCCTTTCTGCTTCACTGTGGTTAAAAGACAAAACAGTTATGGTTGCTATGGTGTGTTTACTGATTCATATCTCCTGTTCAGCTCAAGTACAATTGTTTCTAGACCATTCTTGTTTTCAGGCAGAGAGAAAGAATGCTACTCCTTGCTGTGATTATTATATCTGTTTTCAGACTAACAAGACGGCAACTGAAAGGACTTGAATGCATGAAAGAGGCAAAACTATCAAGCATATGTGCACAGAATCAGACCTTCATTTCATACATAGAACTGCATGCATGGAGGAGAGACAAAGCTTGTTTCACACATGTTTGGTGTGCTCTTGAGCCTATTTCAACCTCCATGTGATCACCTGCAGAAGCTGATGGGGCTGCCAGCAGACTCATGGCCTAGTAGGAACCGTTAGAGGCACCAGTTGTATGAACCAGTGATTCTACATTGGGGTTGCATTACATGTGACTTCTTAAGAAATTTGTCAAAAAGAAAATTTAAAGACCAAAGAAGTTTGTGTAAATGTTTACAAAAAGTTTTTCCTTTAAGATGCTTAGGGGTTGTAAAATAGAAATATCCCCTCATCTACATATTTTGTTTAGAAAATGTCTGATTACAGGGTTTTGTACAATTTTTTTTAAAAGACAGCTTCTTCCGCATGAACTAGAGAGATAACTCTAACCCAGGGGTGTTAAACATGCAGCTCAGGGGATGAGTCAGGCCCCTGGAGGGCTCCTATCAGACCCCCAAGCAACTGGCTGTCATCTGCTTCCTTCTCTCTCTCTCTCTTGCTTCCTTCTGCATAACAGCCTACTTTGCAAGGCTTGCTCAATTGCACAGGAGCTACAGAGCAAAACCTCTATTTTCTCCATTGACTGAGGCTCCTCCCTTGGGGAAGGAAAGCTTGCTTTGCCAGGCTCTCTCAATCACACAGCAGAGCTACTAAGCCAAACCTCTCTTCCTTCTATTGCTGAGACACCCTCCCTCCTGGTCCCCTGGGGAAGGAAGAAAAGAGCCAGAGCTTCCTTTGCCAAGTTCCCTGGATCCCATGGGAAAGAAACAAAGAAAGCACCTATAAGATCAATGAGTGCTAACGTTATATATTTGTGTTTGTCTGTGTTCTTTATAAAATTTATATCTCTACTACCTAATCTTAAATAGATACACACAGGGGTTTCTTTGAGCAGGAATACACAGGAACACAACAGGACCGGGGGGGGGCAAAATTAAAAAATGATGCCCCCTTATGGGCCATTCTATCTTATGGCCCCATTGAATACAATGGACTCCATAACGAATTTGGCGCCCCCCCCCATCGGCGTCTGGAGCAAGCATCCCCCTCTGCCCCCCCTAGATCTGGCCCTGGAACACAGTTCCAGCTGGCTTGGTGTCAGGGGGTGTGGCCAAATATGCAAATGAGTTCCTGCTGAACTTTTTCTACCAAAAAAGCCCTGGATATACACATGGCCCAGCCTGACATGGCTCGGCCCAACTGAACATGGTCAGGCCCAACATGGCCCCATTTATGTCAGATCCTGCCCTCATAACAAATCAGTCCGACACCCCTGCTCTAGCCTATACTCTAGGAAAAATAAGGTAAGAAGGGGAAGTGGGAAAGATGAACAACCTGCAATAGTCATGGGAGTTGCCATCTTAGGTCTAAATTGAAGATATTTTTACATAGACATACAAATAGGCATATTCTTAGGAAAGGTTGAGCTTGAGGAATGTTTCCCATGAGATGGATGCTTGGCTGCTTTGCTATGTAGCCTCACAATATTACAGTCTTGTCCACCATAGATTAGGATTGTTAGGTCTCCTGCTATAGTTCAAAACCTTCTGCCCTCTGTTCTGCAGGGGTGGGTGGGGAATGTGTGGGAAAATAGGAGTCACACCAATGGCATAGGATCATAGAATCATAGAGTTGGAAGGGACCTCCGGGGTCATCCAGTCCAACCCCCTGCACAATGCAGGAAACTCACAAATACCTTCCCCTAAATTTACAGGATCTTCATTGCTGTCAGATGGCCATCTAGCCTCTGTTTAAAACCCTCCATGGAAGGAGAGCCCACCACCTCCCGAGGAAGCCTGTTCCAGTGAGGAACCGATCTAACAATCAGGAAGTTCTTCCTAATGTTGAGCCAGAAACTCTTTTGATTTAATTTCAACCCATTGGTTCTGGTCCTACCTTCTGGTGCCACAGAAAACAATTCCACACCATCCTCTATATGACAGCCCTTCAAGTACTTGAAGATGGTGATCATATCACCTCTCAGCCGCCTCCTCTCCAGGCTAAACATCCCCAGCTCCTTCAACTTTTCTTCATAGGACTTGGTCTCCAGACCCCTCACCATCTTTGTCACCCTTCTCTGGACCAGCTTGTCTATATCCTTCTTAAAATGTGGTGCCCAAAACTGAACACAATATTCCAGGTGAGGTCTTACCAGAGCAGAGTAAAGCAATACCATCACTTCACATGATCTGGACACTGTACTTCTGTTGATACAGTCCAAAATTGCATTTGCCTTTTTAGCCACCGCATCACACTATTGATCCACTCCCTATATCCTTTTTGCACATACTACTACTAAGACAAGTCTCCCCCATCCTATAACCATGCATTGTATTTTTCCTACCTGAATACAGAACTTTACATTTATCCCTGTTAAAATTCATTTTATTGGTTTTAGCCCAGTTTTTCAGCCTGTCAAGGTCATCTTGTATCCCGTTTCTGTCTTCTACTGTATTTGCAACCCCTCCCAATTTAGTATCATCTGCAAATTTAACGTCAGGGTTTCCCAGTTCTCCTATTATAACCTCCCTGAGACAGGCCTCCTAACCCCTCCCACTATTTGGTAGGTCAGTAGGGAATGAGGAAGGGAAAAAACTCAATTGTAGTGACAGAATGATGTTATTTCTAGGCTGAATTTAGCATTAGGATTGTCACACTGCTCTAGATTCAGTAGAAAATCTCAGTTAAAACCATAGTTTCAGCTGAATCCTAGAGGTACGATATAACTTCTGAGTTTGGTCCAAAATTGACATCATGCCATCAGTGCAACTGTACTCCCCATGACCAGCCTCCCCAATCACATCAGGTGCAAGCCATCAGCTGGCAATCTTACTTCTGATGAATAACCAGCAGTGATGACACTGCCATAGCATTTTGGTGGAATCCTAAACCATCCAGTCAAAGCAGTGACATCACTTCTGGTTAACTGTTGCAAGTGACATCCCTACCCACTCCCTCTCCTGCTGGTTGGTAGCCAGTGGCTGGCAACCCTAATAACAATGCAGCAAGAATAGAGTTTCAAACTGAAGCAAAGCGTCTTTCATTTTTTTTTCCTGTACCAAGTCTTTTTAGGAGCAAAACTAGCTACAATATTTCTCGGCTTGGCTTCACGAACGAAGATTTAAGAAGGGTGCAATAGTCCACGTTTGCTGCAGGCTCGCTGGTGGCTGACAAGACCAATGTGGGAAAGGCAGGTCCGGCCACAGCGGCTGCAGGGAAAAGTCTGATTTAGGGTTGGTCCTGTAGCAGTGCGATTCTTCCTCAATCTCCTTTTGTCCTCAAGACCAGCTATGCGTGCGTTCTCAAAGGAAGAGACAGCCTGGTGGATGGTGTGCCTCCATGCTTTGCGATCTGAGGCTAGGTCAGACCACTGGTGATGGTTGATGTGACAGGTGCTAAGGGATTTCTTCAAGGAGTCCTTGTACCTCTTCTTTGGTGCCCCTCTATTTCAATGGCCGGTGGAGAGTTCGCCATACAGGGCAATCTTGGGAAGGCGGTGGTTTTCCATCCTAGAAATATGCCCTGCCCAGCGCAGCTGCGTCTTCAACAGCAGTGCCTCGATGCTGGTAACCTCCGCCCGCTTGAGGACTTCAGTGTTGGTCACAAAGTCACTCCAGTGGATGTTGAGGATGGTGCGAAGGCAGCGCTGATGAAAGCGCTCAAGGAGTCGCAGGTGATGACGGTATAAAACCCACGATTCGGAGCCATAGATGAGGGTTGTCATCACAACCGCTTTGTAAACATTGATCTTTGTGCCTTTTTTCAGATGCTTGTTGCTCCACACTCTTTTGTGCAGTCGGCCAAATGCACGGTTTGCCTTTGCCAGCCTGTTGTCAATCTCCTTGTCGATCTTGGCATCTGAGGAGATGATGCACCCCAGGTAGCTGAACTGCTGGACTGTCTTCAGAACTGATTCACCCACAGTGATGCAGGGAGGGTGATAATCTTCCTGGGGTGCAGGCTGGTGGAGAACTTCTGTCTTCTTCAGACTAACTTCTAGGCCGAATAGCTTGGCAGCCTCTGCAAAGCAGGACGTCATATGCTGCAGAGCTGATACCGAGTGGGAGACGAGTGCAGCATCATCAGCAAACAGTAGCTCTCGGATGAGTTTTTCCATTGTCTTGGAGTGTGCCTTTAGTCGCCTCAGGTTGAACAGGCTGCCATCGGTGCGATAGCGGATGTAGACACCATCGTCCTCATCTAGATCTACTGCGGCTCTTTGAAGCATCATGCTAAAGAAGATCGTAAAGAGAGTTGGCGCGAGAACGCAGCCTTGCTTTACACCTGTGCCTATTGGGAAGGGCTCCGAGAGGTCGTTGCAGTGTCTGACTTGGCCTCGCTGGTCTTCGTGTAGCTGGATGATCATGCTGAGGAACCTTGGGGGACATCCTAAACGTTCCAAGATTTGCCACAGGCCTTTCCTGCTAACGGTATCGAAAGCTTTGGTAAGGTCGACAAAAGTCACATACAGAGCCTTCTTCTGTTCCCTGCATTTCTCTTGGAGCTGCCTGAGAACAAATACCATGTCGGTGGTGCTCCTGTTAGCTCTGAAGCCGCACTGGCTCTCTGGGAGGAGTTCTTCTGCAATGGTGGGCACCAGTCTGTTCAGGAGTATTCTGGCAAGGATTTTGCCTGCGATGGAGAGCAGGGTTATCCCCCGGTAGTTGGAGCAGTCTGACTTTTCCCCTTTGTTCTTGTATAGGGTGATGATGATTGCATCGCGAAAGTCCTGTGGTAATTTGCCTTGTTCCCAGCAGGTGACAAGTACTTTGTGAAGTGAGCTATGTAGTACTGTGCCCCCATGCTTCCAGATCTCTGGTGGAATTCCATCAACTCCTGCTGCCTTGCCACTTTTCAGTTGCTTGATGGCTTTAACAGTCTCTTCTAGGGTGGGGATCTCATCCAACTCTGTTTTCACCGGTTGAAGTGGGGTGAGGTGGATTGCTGAATCTTGAACTACGCGGTTGGCACTGAAGAGAACCTAAAAATACTCCGACCACCGGTTCAATATGGATGCCTTGTCTGTGAGGAGCACTTGGCCGTCTGCACTATGCAAGGGACTCTGAGCCTGATATGATGGACCATATACTGCCTTCAGGGCTTCGTAGAACCCTCTTAAATCACCAGTGTCTGCACACAGCTGGGTTCTCTCTGCAAGCTTGGTCCACCACTCGTTCTGAATGTCTCGAAGCTTGCGCTGGAGGTTGCTACATGCAGCACGAAAGGTTGCTTTTTTCCCAGGACAGGAGGGCTGAGCAAGATGTGCTTGGTAGGCAGATCTCTTTTTTGCCAGTAATTCTTGGATCTCTTGATTGTTCTCATCAAACCAGTCCTTGTTCTTCCTTGTGGAGAACCCGAGGACTTCTTCAGAGATCTGCAGGACGGTAGTTTTTAGGTGTTCCCAGCTACAATATAATAACTTTTAAAATAGCCATTGAGAAATATCAGAGCCTTCTAAGTCTGGACCAACTGTTAGGCAGAGTGAAGCAGCACTCTTCACCAAACAACAATTTAGGACCATTAAAGAGCAAAATTTTCTCATCTCTGGTTTAGTTTAATGTGATATTTGTTTCTACTACCATGAGAAGGGGGAAAGAGACACCGTTTGTATTTTCTGCCTTTAACATCAAATGTCTCTCACCGCTAGCCATTAAACTAAAGTAAGGCCTTAGGAAAAGATAACTCTGCTGGTTGAAATTCAGTAGGAAAGATAGGGACTTAAGCATGCTTTCCTGGAATAACCAGTAGCCAGCAGAACTGGCTGGTCCATGACCAGTCTACCTTGGCAACTGTTGTTGATGCTAGAACTCCATCTCACATAGCAACAGCTACCAGGAATTCCAAAACAATGCCATTAAGAATTCACTAAACCTTTTGGAACACAAAGTGTCTCACACACAGCATGGCCTCAACCTCAGTGGTTCACAGCCAAGATGACTCTTCTGGACCTAGCAGAACCTACACCTACAGCAGCCGCCCCCGAGCTGTACCAATCAGACAGCGATACAGAGGCTCCCAAGACACCAGTGATCAGTGAGTACTGAAGCCTGACTGTTAGTCTCAACCCAAATCACACTCTCAGAGACACAATTTGATACAGAGGCCCACGCCTCTACTTCTCCTACTTTCAGGGGATTTTTTTGTAGAAAAGGCCCAGAGGAACTTATTTGCATATTGGGCCACACCCCCTGACACCAAGCCAGCTGAAACTGTGTTCCTGTGTGTTCCTGCTCAAAAAAGTCCTGCCTACTTCTATCCCATATTATATTATTATGTGTTTATCACTTCCCCAAACTATTAAAAGTTCTAGGGATAGTGCTATTGGTTGCCTTTGGGTGGATGACTACTGGTAACATAAAGACTTTGTTACATTTGCTTTATTTACAGAGTATTTCTAAAAGAGAAGTGTGAAGTGTGCCTTGAAGGTTGTAATGTTAAAGATCACAAGTGCTGTGAACACATGTGAAGCACTGTGAAGGGTTAGTGCCTCACAAAGCCAGAAAGCCTTGAGTGACAGACTGCTCAAAGGACTTTGATTGGTTAGTATTAGTTGAGCAGAAATACTTGGGAACTGAGAAAACTCAGTTTTAGTTTAGCCCTAACTGACTAAGAAGAGTTTAGCTCTGACTGAAAGCAATGTCATACTGATTGAGGACTGGGAAGGTTGGTAAGGAGGAATGAGTGGATCAGTGAAGATTCCCAATTGGGCAAAAAATGGGGATAGATCTTCTAGTTAGAGAAGTGGTTCCCTACCCAGCTGGAAATGGAAATAGCTCAAAGAGTAGAGTGATCCTTGGTGTGTTTACAAAAAGAATTTGAGTTCTTGTTAGTGCACCTTGCCTTTGGAAACCTGAAAAGTCAGTTAAACTCAAAAAAGTATACTGGAGTGTTTAGGAAACGCTGAGATCAACGTTTCTCAACTCAAAGATTCTAAGGCTGTGTGAAGAGCTTTAAAATTCTCACATGCAAGAAACACAGGGACTGGAATTTGTGATTATGATAAATTACCTCAGAGTTATGATTGATTCACCTCAGACATATTACCCCTGATTTCACCTGACCTTTCCTCCTCTATATTGAATAAAATATTTTGTTTTTGAATTTTAAAAGCCTCTCTTGGGCTGGGTTCAGACTGGCAGCTTGGGGCGCTTGGGAGGTGTCCCAAATCGGGCTGGCTCAAAATAGAGCAGTGGAAGCCCATCCACACACTCCCCTGCAATGTGCCTGTATCCCGTACAGGAGGCACTTTGGGGTGGTCAGATGGCTGTAATGCATTATTCCCTCAGCTTGGTTCGGGTTCCTTTCCCCCCATTCATTTCAGTAATGGTCATGTGCATATGTGCCTGTGCACTTGGAAGCAATGTACCGTATTTTTTTTTTAAAAAGCCGGAAGCAGCTTGGGGTGGCCTGGTGGGTTCACACTGCCAATCCGCCTTGCTTGCATGCGCCAGCATCTAGATGCCAGAAAGGCAGATAACTTGTGGTGCAAAAATTTGCTACCGCTTCAGAAGTGGTAATTTTTTGAGCCATCTCAGACACACCTAAAAATAGGGTGAGTACAGGAGGGGGAGGGGAGGCAGATGTGCTTGTTTGGACTTGATTTTTTTATCTGTCTGGGAGCTCTTCCTGTGTTGTCTTAAAGTGCCAGTCTGGATCCGGTCTTGATCTTGCCTCTTCCCTCATTTTCTTGAGCTGAGCCAGCATCAAAATACAATAAAGTGACAGCCTGGGACAGTGATATATATTCGGATAAGAAGAAAATAGTTAAAGAGGCTGCTCAGGCAGAAAGGAAGAAAAAACAGAGGGAAAATCCTTCATCTGAGTGCGGGAATGGACAAGGTCAGGGGTGGTCAACAGTAGCTCTCCATATGTTTTTTGCCTACAACTCCCATCAGCCCCAGCCATTGCCCATGCTGGCTGGGGCTGATGGGAGTTGTAGGCAAAAACATCTGGAAAGCTACCATTGGCCACCCCTGGACTAGGTCATCATAAGGGTCTGCGTTGGAAAGGGGGAATTGACAAAAATCACCCTAACCCCTCTTTTGATGGCAGAAGTGTCCTTCCATTCATAGAAGAGGTTTTTGAACTGGGTGCATAGTGACACACTCATCCAGAGTACTTAGACATTTCACAAGCAGTGTGCTCAGATCTTGCATTTATATATGCATTCTGTTACAGTTGAGTCTACTTCAGGTTGGTTTGATTTCCTCCTTACAGTATCCTTCTAGTGTTAAGAGGGTCCAGTGAGAGCTATTTTCTACAAGTCAAAACAAAATTATATAATCTTTTAATCTTTATTTTACTGTTGTATCCTGTGAAAAACAGCATAGTTTTATAGTACTAGGAAAACAGTTTCATTTACTATCTCACTAATCTGCTGTGTATTATTTTCTTCTTATCCTGCAAAGGCATATTGCTGAAAGGCAGAACATCAAGCTAATAAATAAAAGGAAAGGATAAATAAAAGGAAAAAGAATACTGACAATTAATTATAGCTGCTTCCACACAGGGATTTTTCCTGTCATGAAACACAGGAAGCTCTCCGTTTAATCTATACAACAGAATGCTCAATTCATGGAATTCCCGGGCCTTCCCTCCTTTAAATCTGACACTTTTTATTTTCAGTTGCTAAAAGTCAAACTAGTGGTACATGAGTGTTTAATCCATCACTGGATCTCAAGACATTTTCTTAACCATTAGAAAGCAATGTGGGGGGGGGGGTGTCTTGATTTAGAACAGGGCTCTGATGCTGGAGAAAGTTTTAATTTCACAAATATATAATTTGCCCAATAGTATCGTGTGCCTGCCTATGGGTAGAGTAGCCTAGGAGACATTGACTAGCCCACAATCATTCAGTGCATTTAATGGCTGAGGTAGAATTTGAGCCCAAGTTTCCTCATTCCCAGTCAGACACTATATTATTCCACCATGCAGAGTCTCAGGAAGTAGAATGTAGCCTGAATGAAACAGAGTATCCTTCCTTGTACACATCCCAGATAGTGGCTTGGATCTCATAGAGGCAGGGCCGGGATAAGATGCTGGCCATGTCAAAGCCGGCAGGGCCAAGCCTTGGCGATGGGGGGGGGGCGAGCAGAAAGGGAGGGAAGGGAAGGAAAGGTGCCATCGCCATGGCAGAGGGGAGAGAGGCAGGCAGGCCTGCAAACTAGGCGTTTGTCATGGGTGGGGGAGCCCAATTCGGCAAGCACCTAGTTTGCCTAGTGGGCAAGCCAGCCCTTAACAGAGGATTTCTAGGAAAGGAAGAGATTTCAGTCAACAGTATGGGGCTGCCCCCACTCCCTTTTCTTGCTATAGCCCTAGATGACACCCCTCCCCCCAATACTCATGCTTCTGGAGGAAATACCTTGGAGGAAGTCAGAATTCTGCAGCCAGGAAGGGGGAACAGAATCCATAGAAATCTCTCCCCCTTCCATCTGCAGAAATCCTTTGTGGGATCCAACAAATAAATACTTTAAAAAAAAAAAATCACAAAGCCTCATAATATTCAGAGCACTTGGTACATTTGGTTCTTCTCTGGATTCATTACTGATATTAAGCCTCTCTTTCTACTACATACTTGATGATAAATGTCATTCTGATATAAGTTTATTTCTCCTCTCAATTTTATGAATTGCAGAGATGGTGGCCCAACTCGCTATGGGAATCTTATGTATGACAGGAGAGTGGTTCGGGGCAACACATATGCTCTTAATGAATTACCTTGGGTATGTTTTTTTAACATTAATAATTCACTTTCATGTATTAGAAGGTGATCAAATTATTATTGGAAATGTACACCAATCCTGAAGAAGCACCTTTTTATGGGCTGTTTTGTACATTCATGTTAATCCCTTTATAATTAAAAAAAAGTTACTACACACAGTCAGCTGACTATCATGAAATTTGCAGTACTGGTCAACCCAGTGGCTAATATCTTCCTCACAAGCCCCGCTCTTTATGCCTCCATCTTCAGAGATGAGAGCTGGCCAGGAGACAAGGGGGGTGGCACCTGACCTGGAATGCCCTTCCCCTTGAAGCTCACCTGGTGCCTACAGTTCTCTCTTTCAGGTGCCAGGCCAAAATGTTTCTTTCTATCCAGCCTTTTAATGAATTGTTCATTTTCATTTTATAGTCTGCTTTTAGCCTGAGAACTGTGTAGGTTTGCCACAGAGTTGGTCTTGCATGTACATGGGTCTCAGGTCACAAAAAGGTTTAGAAGTAACAAACATGTTGAAGAGAAAGCAGCATCCTCCTACTTCTCATCTTCTGTAAACACAGCAAGAGCTTGTGCAATATTACGAGGTGTCTGAAGATCTCCCAGAATTACAACTGATCCAATACATAGATCAGTTCCCCTGGAGAAAATGGCTGCTTTAGAGAGTGGATTCTGTAGCACTATACTCCACTGAGGTCCCTTACATCCCCAAACCCCACCCTTCCCAGGTTCCACCCCCTCACCCAATTTTCAGGAATTTCCCAACTCAGAGTCGGCAAATGTAGAATTGTGTGAGGCTCATAATGAAGTGAAGAAATGTGTGATATGCTTTCATATATGCCCAAAGGACAAACCTTTAGCTTAGTGTATATATTCTCACCATTCTGTGTCAATTTTCCCCCTAGGAACTAGATTTCACCTTCTGTGAATAATTGGAATCAGTGTTCCCTCTAAGCTAAGTTAGTGTGAGCTAGCTTAGATTTTTAACCTCCAGCTCACACATTTTTATCTTAGCTCAGGAAGGATGACCCGAGAGCACACTAATTTATGCAGTAGCTCACAACTTTAATGCCACTAGCTCAAAAGTCGAATTTTTGCTCACAAGACTCTGCAGTTTAGAGGGAACATTGGGGTGAATATTTGTGGGATTATATGAATGTTCACATATTCCCTTGAAACATCCCAGTTGTTCAGGCTCACATTCTGAAGTATACAAAGATCACTACAACAGCTTTACATAATTGCTTTCACACATCTGTAAAGCCAGGTACTGAAGCCACAGAATAACACTGAAATGTTCAGTGGATTTTACTCATATGGTGATGATTACTGTGTAGCCAGACTTCTCAAATTCTCATGGAGAAATCCTTTGTGAGATTCCACCCAGCCCCAGAGATGTCTGACTTGCCTTGACCAAGGCCAGGGCCTTTTCAGTCCTGGCCCATCTGGTGGAATGAGCTTCCTTTGGAGATCAGGGAACAGAATGGGATGTAGGGTTTGAGGGATGCAACAAGGATGTGTCTGTAGAAACTCCTCATAATATTGCACAAGCTCTTGCTCTGTTCACAGAAGATGAGAAGTAGGAGGATGCTGATTTCTCTTCAACATGTTTGTTACTTCTAAACCTTTTTGTGACCTGAGACCCATGTACATGCAAGACCAACTCTCTCCCCCAGTATCATCCCATGTAGCAGCTCCACTCTGCCGACCCACACTAATTGGTCATTCCCTTCTGTACAGCTGTTAGGTCAAGCACTGCAAGAGTTAGAGCTCTTTCAGTGACTATTCCTATTTTATAAAATAGTTTTATTGAAGTTGTTAAGAAGTCCTCCATGTTGGTGAGACTGTGTAAGGAGGAGCTAGTCAGAAGCACTCCTAACTCTGACATCCATTGCGGGAAATAGCTTGATTTCACTATTTGTTCTGATGGTATTTAATTGCATTTTTAAAAATATCATTGTACCCTGACTTGAGTCCAGTTTCAGAGAATGGTAGGTTAAAAATCCCTAAATAAATTCATACTATTAAGATGTTGTAGTGATTAGAATGTCAGACTTGATCAGGAAGACCCAAGTCTGAATCCCCACACTACCGTGGAAGCTTGTTGGGTGAACTTGGGCCTAACTTACCTCACAGAGATGGTGTGAGGATGAAACAGAGAAGACACTGATGGAGCTGCTTTGGATCTCCATTGCGTTATAAATGAAGTAAATCAATGAGGTTTTTATTTTAAATATCTTAAATATACACCTAAAACATATTGTGAGGAAAAACCCTTTTTTCCATGGTTTATCCACACTGTTTTTTTCCATGGTTTATCCATGGTTTAGTAAATCATTACACTGAAGACAGATAACCAATTTTGAAAAGCTGGATTACCTGCTAGACTTAATCTTTAATGATGCTTGAATTAGGTGTGTCTGAATAAAATTTCCAAAAACCATGAACCACCTTAACTGTGTTCTATTTTTGTGGACTGGTCAGGTTGTACTATTCTGCAACTAGGGAATACAATGCAGAGGATGTTTTAGTCAAATTGTTTTAACAAAGGCTGCAATCCCTAAATGCATGTGAGTAAGCCTTATTTAATTCCAGAGGGCTTACTTCTAGGTAGGATTCACTGGCTTCCATCCACAATCTTTCACTCCAAGAGTCAAGTTTACAGAACAATCTCTGGCTTTTTCCACACTAACCTTGCTCTGCAGCAGGCTTCCGTTTCTGTCCAGAGCAAGCTAGTAATTCCACACCAGCTGCTCCATGCTGCCATTTTGCTCCGGGGCAACCTGCGATTTGGCGCGCAGCAATGGAAACCTGTTTTTTCAGGTTTACATTGCTGAATGGCAAATCGCAGATTGCCCCGGAGCAAAATGGCGTCACAGAGCAGCTGGTGTGGAATCGCTAGCTTGCTCCAGACAGAAACGGGAGCTTGCCACGGAGCAAGGTTAGTGCAGAAAAAGCCTCTGAAAAAGCCTCACATTTTGTTTTGTTTAACATTATCCCTGTCCGAATAGAACTACTTTGAAACCGTTATTATCCCACGCACATGATTTCCAGAGTAATGAACCTGATCCTGCTGAGATCAAGAAACAAAGGGACGCCCACAGGAAAATGCTTGCCAGAAAGCGAGAAAAGGAAGAGTTTGAGGCAAAGGTCCCTGAGATTATAGATACTGGAAGCCGTATCAACGTGCAGACAGGTAGGCCTTTCATTGTTATGTCAACAGCTCTTCCTTAATATCACTAGTTTAAACAGGCAGGCTTCTGAAGTCAAACCAAGCCTGTCTAGTATGTTATGATTCTAGAAGCAATAAATCAAACATTGGCTCGAGTGTTATTTTCAACTAAAACAAATGTGTTCGTTTTAAAAAAATCTTGCCCTTTTGCTATTTCTCTATAAACAAAGATGTTATATAGCAAGGTTCTCTTGTCCAATTTCCTTTTGCTGTAAATTTGCATCAACTTCAGGATAAAGTTGAAACTGTTTTATATCAATTTTGGTCTCATGACCTAACTACACTTTGTTTTCCTTGTATGCTCCCCAGATCATGGCAATCAGATGTATGCTACAAAGTCTGTCCTTGGAATTTAATTCCCAGGTGTGTGAAGGCCAATTCAGATTGGGACAATGGTGTGTGGGGAAAGGGAGCATAAGGGTGTTTTTACACTAGCAGTTTGTGACTCTCTATCACCGCATTGGAAGCTCACCTTTTACATTACCTAACGTTCTCACAACTGTTTTGCATCGTTGCTGCCCGAAGCATGTACATTTGTTTCAGTGAGATAAGTTTCCAAGCTGCTGCTGCAACATTTTTCTCCACACTAATTTTGATCTGGTCTTTTCTCTACAGGCATTTCAAACTTGTATTGTAAAAGTTTTCATGCATTTTAAAAGACTCCTCCAAAAGCCACCACAAGGTGCAGCAATTTGCATGAGAACTGAGAGCACTTGAAATTTTTACATATCATTGCTTGCCTCATCTAGTAATTTAAATTTGTATTGTTTTTGCAGTGTTGACATGATTTCCAAGCAATTGTATACATTTAACTAAGCACTGGTATCCCAGCTGTCCTAACTGATCAGAGACACACACACACCCCAAACTTAAACTCTTAAATGTAAAAAGGAAATAATTAAAGCGGAACAGTGGCAGGCGATTTGAAGACTCTAAAACTCTGGATCAAACTGAATGTAAAAACACCCCAGATCTTCCTCCAACCATGTTCCTAACCTGAAATGTCCCTATGGGGATGCTATTTGCCCCATTTGGGAGACCACATGTACTTTCCTGACTGGTAAGAAGTTCCAGGGACAGGACAGCAGTACACAGGCTTGGTTTATAATATTGGCTTTATTTACAGATGCATAAGTAGAGCACAGGTGGAGACAAAGAGGTGGTTTTTACAAGACAAAATTTAGCAGTAGTATGTGCAAAAAGGATCTAGGGGTCTTAGTGGATAATACGCTGAACATGAGTCAACATGAGTCAACAGTGTGATGTGGTGGCTAAAAAGGCAAATGCAATTCTGGGCTGTATCAACAGAAGTATAGTGTCCAGATCACGTGATGTGACGGTATCGCTTTACTCTGCTCTGGTAAGACCTCACCAGGAGTATTGTGTTCAGTTTTGGGCACCACATTTTAAGAAGAATATAGACAAGCTGGAACAGGTCCAAAGGAGGGCGACGAAGAAAGGTTGAAGAAAGGAAAGGTTGAAGGAGCTGGGCATGTTTAGCCTGGAGAGGAGGCAACTGAGAAGTGATATGATCACCATCTTAAGAACATAAGAGAAGCCATGTTGGATCAGGGCAATGGCCCATCCAGTCCAACACTCTGTGTCACACAGTGGCCAATAAATGTGTGCACACACACACACACACACACACATATATATATACACACACACACACACACACACACACATATATATACACATACTGTGGCTAATAGCCACTGATGGACCTCTGCTCCATATTTTTATCCAATCCCCTCTTGAAGCTGGCTATGCTTGTAGCCGCCACCACCTCCTGTGGCAGTGAATTCCACATGTTAATCACCCTTTGGGTGAAGAAGTACTTCCTTTTATCCATTCTAACCTGACTGCTCAGCAATTTCATTGAATGTCCACGAGTTCTTGTATTGTGAGAAAGGGAGAAAAGTACTTCTTTATCTACTTTCTCCATCTCATGCATAATCTTGTAAACCTCTATCATGTCACCCCACAGTCGACGTTTCTCCAAGCTAAAGAGCCCCAAGCGTTTTAATAATAAGAATAATTTTTAATTCCTATCCCAGCCTCTCCGTCGAAGCAGGCTCAGGGCAGCTTACATGGCATAAAATGCAGACATTACAATAATACAATAATAAAATACACTAATTACATAACAATTATATTTCTCAATTAAAATATACTATTACATTAAAACTATCAATTAAAACTATCAAATTTAAAATCAACAAATTTATTCGGTGCTGCAATCTTGATGTTACTCATCATGACACAGTTTTACATAACGACGGTAAAATAATTCCACATTAAGGAAAAGTCAGCTGGAAGAGGGTGGTCTTGCAGGCCCGGCAGAACTGGTTAAGGCTCTGCAAGGCCCAAATCTCTTCTGGTAATTGGTTCCACCAGTGGGGAGCTGTAATCAACTCTCTATAAGATGTTCTAGTCACTTCATCTCGAGTACGCCGCCATTGCCTCTCTAACCATCTGAGTCCTCGTTTCAGCTGTCGCAGCTCTGGGGTATACCATGGGGCCAGCTTAACACGGGGGCAAAGAGGGCGTTGAGGTGCAATCTCATCAATGACTCTGGAGAGCCGGCCATGTCAGGAGTCAACCAGATCATCAAGAGAATCGCCAGGGGGCCAGGGATCCTGTAGAGCCATTTGGAACCGCTCAGGGTCCATCAGACTCTGCAGGCGAGCCAAAATCAGCTCACCACCCAAATGGGCTTGGAGTGGAGCATCCATACAAGCCTTAAGGGCAAAGTGGTCTGACCATGGCACTGCTTCTGCAGTTACATCGTCCGCCATAACCCCGGCTGCAAAGTTCAAATCTAACATGTGCCCTGCGTGGGCGATGTAACAGATTGGGAGAGTCCCAGTGTCGCCATGGATGACAGTAGGTCCATCGCCTGACTAGAGGCCTCGTCATCAGCATGGATTTAACCTTTCTTCATTCTAGTTGCCCTTTTCTGGACTTTTTCCAATGCTATAATATCCTTTTTGAGGTGCGGTTACCAGAATTGTACACAGTATTCCAAATGAGACCGCACCATCGATTTATACAGGGGCATTATGATACTGGCTGATTTGTTTTCAGTTCCCTTCCTAATAATTCCCAGCATGGCGTTGGCCTTTTTTATTGCAATCGCACACTGTCTTGACATTTTCAGTGAGTTATCTACCACGACCCCAAGTTCTCTCTCTTGGTCAGTCTCTGAAGGGCTGACAGTACTTGAAGGGCTGTCATATAGAGGAGGGTGTGGAATTGTTTTCTGTGGCCCCAGAAGGTAGGACCAGAACCAATGGGTTGAAATTAAATCAAAAGACTTTCCAGCTCAACATTAGGAAGAACTTCCTGACTGTTAGAGCAGTTCCTCAGTGGAACAGGCTTCCTCAGGAGGTGGTGGGCTCTCTTTCCTTGGAAGTTTTTAAACAGAGGCTAGATGGCCATCCGAGAGCAATGAAGATACTGTAAATTTAGGGGAGGTATTTGTGAGTTTCCTGCATTGTGCAGGGGGTTGGACTAGATGACCCTGGAGGTCCCTTCCAACTCTATGATTCTATGATTCTAAGACAGCTGATCTACTACCCCAGATTCCCAAAGAGAAACCTCAACACCATATATTCCATCTTCACCCAATGTACAGCTCTATTTATTTTCTTCTTTTCATCTCTGTGTTTCAAATCCAAAACTCTGCTTTCTTTCCCCCAAAACATATGCCTCCTCTGTTCAAATGGAGGGGTGACACCTTCTGCATTATCTGATGAAGCCTTAAACGCGAGGGTGTCCACAATGGTTGTGACAAAAGACCACTGATCTCTATCCCTGTGTAAAAGATAAATTGCACACATGTACAGTCAGAGCCACATGGGGGAAAGGGGTTTAACCCTTCAAATCCCACTCAATTTCACTAATCAGAGCTGAGTTCCCTATGCTGTTATTAACATCTTAAAAGAACCCAAGTTTTGATTAGCAAAACCAAGATGGCTGAGGGGTTAGATTGCCTTTCCCTTTACCACACAGCCCATATATGACTTGGACATGGATGCTCCCACAACTTACTTTTTAAAAATTGATGGACAACAGTGTTCTTTGTCGCAGTTGGAGTGACTGAGGATAACAGCCCCCTAAAATTAGTCATCATTATGTCATTGTTTTAGAACTGTACCTGGAAGAGATTGCTGACCGCATTATTGAGGTTGATATGGAGTGCCAAACGGATGATTTTCTGAACAGACCAGAGACTCCACTCTACATTCCAACTAAGACTGGGTGTGATGCATCCACCCAGATAGAAGAAGGAGAGGTACTGAGATTGTGGTGTCACACTGCATCATCCCAGGATAACCAGTTGTGCTTCACCATTTATTTTTGGGGGTTCCATTGATAAGTAAACACTGAAGATTTTGTAAATTATTTGAATTCAGTACATAATACAATTGCATACATAGGGCTCCTGGAAAGGAGTACTTGGCATAATGGAAGACAGCAGATGGTGACAGAGTTGTTTAAAGCAACAGGAGAAGTCTGGGCTCCTGGCATGGTCAAGTAAGTGGAGTGCTTCAGAGATATCATCTCAAAGAGTGTCATAGTAGCCATAGAAAAATTGGAAAGTCACAGTAAAGTAATACTTTTGATTCAACCCAGTCAAATATCATAAAACATTAACAGTAAACAATTATTATATAACTGCTGTTTTTTAAGGTTCTAGTCCCATTGCAGGTGTGAAGGTCTTCTTCATACTCTGAAGCATTGTTTGTTCCCCCTTTTCTTAATTTTTTAATATCCAACCTGTTCTAAGGAACTTAAAAGCTTGCACATGGCTTTGTGATTTTTGATTGGATCTAATTAAAAGGAATTACATAACTGTAGTTTTTGAAGTATGCTATCTCAGTATTCTGTGCAGTAGCCCTGTAAGATGGGCCAATGTTATCACTCCATTGTTACTGAACAGAGAATCACCTGTTATCTCATCAACTATTTCATAAATAAACTTTTCTGCTGCATTTCATAAAACATGGTATTGAGGAAAAGAGACAAAATGAATGTATGTTTTTTCCAGCTCTTTGACTTTAACCTTGAAGTCAAACCAATACTTCAAGTTTTGGTTGGTAAAACTATAGAGCAAGCTTTGCTGGAAGTCATAGAAGAAGAAGAGATAGCCAATCTGCGGGCATATCAGGCTGCATATCATGAATTGCTTAATGCAGAAAAAGCTGAAGTGCAACGCCTTGAAGAACAAGAGAGACGACATAGAGAAGAAAAGGTATAACAAATGCAAACATTCATTCTGAAAATACTCCTTTATTTATGAATATGTGCGATAGCTATGATTTCCAGATAATGATATAAACGCATTCATTATAGAACATGCACTCCTTTTCAGTAGCAAACATAGCAGTTGAGTGACTATTAGGAAGGCAGCAAAACAGAGCCACTCACAGAAGGGAGGGGATTTCTGTACTCCAGAGACTTCTGAGGTGTGCAGAGAAACATTCATTTGCAAGTCTGAAAGAAACCCAGGATGTCTCCTTGAGTACAGAGCATGTCCATACCCTCCTAGAGCCAACTAAAGGTCAGAGGTGAAGAAAACTGAAGAAACTGACCTGTTTCAGGATCTCACTGACAGTGTTCTGGGAATAGGGGGTAAGCATGCAGCCACACACACACATTCTAATACTACTACCTCCTCCAGGATAGTATAAACTTTTAAGCTGTTGGAAAGTTAATTGGGGTTGCAGGAAAAATGTTTTCTCCAATCCTACTTTCTTACCCCTACCTAGGACAGTTTAAACCAAGGGCGTCGAATGTGCAGCCTGAGGCTGAATCAGGCCCCTGGAGCACTCCTATCAGGCCCCCGAGCAACTGGCTGTCGTCTGCTTTCTTCTCCCTCTCTTTTGCATAACAGCTTGCTTTGCAAGGCTTGCTCAATTGCACAGGAGTTAGAAAGCAAAACCTCTATTTTTTCCCATTGACTGAGGCTTCTCCCTTGGGAGGAAGGGGGGGAGGGAGAGCTTGCTTTGCCAGGCTCTCTCAATTGCACCCCAGAGCTACTGAGCCAAGCCTCTCTTCCTTCTATTGGCTGAGGCTCCTCCCCCTCCCAGTCCCCTGTGGAAGGAAGGAAAAAGCCAGAGCTTTCTTTGCCCAGTTTCCTGGATCCCAATGGAGAAACACAAAGAAGGCACCTTTAAGACCAACAAGTGCTACTGTTTTAAACATGTTTTATTTAAAAAAAAAAATTAAATGCTGTATTTGCCTTTGTCCTTTGTAAAGTTTATACCTCTGCTACCTGGCATTACATTTTATGACACACATGGCCCGGCCTGACAAGGTCTCATTTATGTCAGATCTGGCCCTCATAACAAATGAGTTTGACACCCCTGAAACTTTAAAGGTGCCAATTAGGTCACATTCCCCAACCCCAGTGCACAGGAAGGTAGAGGCAAAATATTCCACCTCTTATACTGAAGTGCTCAAGTTAAGTACTAGGTACTACATGGGCTTCATTATTGCCCCCCCCCAACACACACACACATTTTCAAATAAAGCAAACATCCCCAATCTGTCCCCAGGGCAGACAGGGACTGTGTTTGGCTTGGGTGGGGCATATCCTGGACATCTGCTTCTATTTCCCATCCCATGTCTGCAACCTTAATGGCCTCCCATTAATTGCCTCCCATTAATCTACAGTCGTCTCCTCCTCCTCCTCCTCATACAAGTGAATAACTTCCCTCCATCTCTCTGCATTGCCATCATTTAGGATGGTTGGCATTGCCTATTTATAATGGCAGGGGAGTATAGCCTCTGTCTTTCTGTCCCACAGTTTGTCATATCTTATAGCAGGTGCAAGCAGAGTATTTTCCCCTTCTGACTTGCTCAAGGCCAAACTAGAGGATAGGTTTTGCCATGAGTCAGGCTGGGGTACCCCTGACCCAACACACATTCCCTACAGTCACATGGCAGCTGCAAGGAATTTACTAACCCAGGTGCTGTAAGGTCCAATGTGGATTGGGATGATGATGCCAGTGGAGGAGGTACTGCTGCAGACATGCCCTTTCATGAACCTTTTTTCCAAACTGAATGAGCCCCAGGGGTGATATTTGCCCCATTGCAGGGCTGCATGTTCAGTATCCACTGCAATGGGCAGCCCCATTTATAAACAAAACATAGCTCAAGTTAAATCTCATTATTACATTTCTGCCTGCTAATCCCTATAGGTAGTTGCCTTCTGCTTGCCAATTTATCCCTGCAAGTGCTCCCCCCACCCCTACATTAGAATTATAAGAGAAGTTTGGCACTGGATTTCCTAGGCTAGATATGTAAATTCCCATATTCAAATCAAGCTGTTTTCCTTGAGATGAAGTCAAATGCTAGTTTTGTGAATCATGTCAGCACACAGCGGCTCTTGTCACAAATAAGATATGGTAATGGTATCAATCCATTTGGCAGCCATTTACAAATGTTTTAGTTAAGTTGTAAAATCCACACACTGTTTCCATAACATTTGAAGCCAGCTAAATTGTGAAAATATAGACCTGTGCTGTAATAGAGCAAAGGGGGTAAAGCAATGTGTGAGGGAAGCAGCAGCATAGCCCATGGAAAACTGCATTATGTCCAATCCCTTGGAAACAATTGTTACCACAGGTAACCAGGCAACCACTTAATCACAAAGCTTGCCTTTCCCCACCAAAAGATAGGCATCATCAGTAGGAACAGTGTCATGATAGAAAGGCATGATGAAACATCGTGAATTATGGTCCAGGATCAGAAAACAAAAGATAGCTCCTTTATAGATTTGTCAAGTAAAAGAAAAGAAAGACTTAAGAGAATTTGGTTTGAAGAAGTGTGTATGACTGACTATGCCTTATTATTTTAAGCTATTTTCATTTCCAGCACCAGTTTTCCTTTTCAAACTATTTAGTCATAAGATTTCTTTACAGCAGTTGGCCACACTAACAGTGTAATCTACATTAATAACTAAATGATCATATTTAATAATGATATGATTATTACTGTTGTTTTCCTATGATTTAATAGACAACGTAGCATTTAAAGAAGGCTTAACCTATTCTGAGAGTCCCAACATGCTGCGTGGACTATAGGGAAATGTCTATGTTACTCATATTTACAGGTACTCTTTTTTTAAAAAAAAAAAAACAGGAACGTCGTATGCAGCAGCAGACAGAAGTGCTGCTACAACAAAATAAAGTCAAGGAGAAAATTGCAGCACAGGCATTTGCTTTGCAGTGCTTGACAGATCTCATTCCTTCAGTCTTCAGTGGCCTTCGGGATCATGGGTACTTCTATGATACAGTAGAAAGAGGTATGTAGTATTATTTATTAGTTTTTAAAACAATTTAATTGGTTCATACAAATAATCTAATTCAGTATCATCTGGTATCTGAGTGAAGTCACCATGTAGTAGGAAAGCCACTGAGGTGACCTGCAAGTGTAAGGAAAGTCCCCTACTTCTCATACATATGGACATCGTGATCACCAGTATGGTTGCCAGGGTGCCTGGAGTTTTGACTCTCACACATCTGCTCTAAGAAGTGGACTTTGCTTACAGTTTCTAAGGCTTATGTGGATACTATAAGCCTCAGCTTTGCAGCAGCATTCTACAAATGAGCTGCCAGCTACTCCTTGTGTGCCCAGTCTTGGCCACTGCAGTGGCAGAAGCCACACCACCATGAACTGTACAGGCAAGCAGTTTCTAGCCTGTTTTCCATGAACCAAGGGCTAACACCACCAGAGTCCATCTTCCTGCCAGGCTGGACTTCATTCCCTCATAGTGGAAGGCTCACGTACACACCCTGTGTCACCCTTGGCTCGCAAGCAACCCATCTGCCCCATGAATGGATTAACAGCTCAACTAATGTTCCTGATTGTCTGGCAAAGCCCTAGACAAAGGCCCCTGCCCAGAAGATGATGAGAAAAGAGGAAGAACATCTCCTGTCATAACCAGGTCTTTTGTCTACACCGGGGATACCTAGGTCAATATTTGATTCCCTATTGTCACCTTCCCAGATAAGCCCACTTAATCCCAAGTACCTAGCCATTTCCATACTGACACCCTTGGAGCCGCCTCAGGCCTTGTTGCAACCTGGAAGTTTCCAGGTTGCCCAGGACGAAGGTGAAGTTCATTGGTCAAAGCAAACACCCAATTGGATGTCACCAAAGGACTCACCATTGGCTCTGCTAATGTCCAGCCTTCATGGTCATCACAGAGCCTCCCATCTCTCCTCCCCGTCACCTCCCATCCCCTAAGGGGTCTAAGGGAGCCTAGTTAACCTCTGACCCAACTCCACTCATGTGTGCATCTAACAGTATCCCAGTTCCACTGTCTAGATCCATCCCCAACTCTGGCCACAGTTTTGGGTCCATTTCCCCTGTCCTCTTATGTCGCCATTGGAACCTTCCTCGAAGACTACAATGGTAAATATTACCCTGTGTGTCTACCCTTATATGTTCCCCTATCAATCTATCTGTGTTTCTTAGGCCTGTGTGAATGTGTGATTGTATTGTATTTTTATCTTGTGTGAAAGAACTATATTATTCTAAATAAATTACAATTGGTTTTATTAAATTAGACTCCTTTTATTGAGCATTACCCTCTGGATGGTTGAGCCTGGTATATATTGGTAAAAAGATTCCTAGTGAGCCAGGTGCCCACCTAACTAATTCCCCAACCTCGTTTTGAGGGCATTTTGGCTAACATAAGGTAGGCATTTGTGAGGACCCGGTCAGAGTCTATTTGGGAGGGCGACCACTTTAAATTTCTCCCAGTCACCTTCCCTCAGTCCCTCAGTCACACTCACAGAAATCCTGCCAGACTTCTCAAAATTAGGCACCAGACCATTTCAAAAACCACAAAAATATTTATTAGATAACAAAAGGCCAGGGAGTGGGCTAAAATAATATTGATTATAACTGTTCAATATTCAAAAGGCAAAGTTGGCAGATGGATGGCAGAATAAATTAATTACTGAGAGTAGAGATTTTATCAGGCTGAGGTAAAATATAACAAATAACACTGGCAGAAGATCTTTTCAAAAACAATAAACAGGCAGGCTTCAGAATTCAACTGATTTCTACTTCAGGCAGGCTGTGCCTTCTGGGTGCTTAGAATGTTCCTCACTCTGGTTCAAATAGCTCTGTTCTCTGGCTACTTAAAACCATAAAATTAACAAACTTCCAGTCACTCTTTCCACACACACATAGAGAACTCCTGACTGGTCAGCCAGTATATTCTCCCTCACAGACCCTCTCCCACTAGCTTCCAGGACTCGCACCTTGTGCATCTCAACCCCTAACTAGTTTCCTGGTCTGAGTCTTGGTAACCCTGCTGATCACCAGAATCCAGTTCCCCTTTAGTGTGTGTTGGTGTGATCTTGGTTTGTACACGGAGATTGCCTGATGTGCTGGCAAATCTCCTTCAGAGAATTTCCTCTACACAGAAAGTGCCTGGTGTTTGGCCCCCTTCTGCCTTCAAACTCTCTCCTTGAGACAGAGACTACCCACAGCTCTGTCTCCCACAAGAAGCTCAGCCTCACTGGTTGTTCTCAGCCCCTTGTCCAGTTGTTTTTACAACTGACTAGCCTAAGCCCACAGTCTTCCCTTCAGACTCCTTCTGAAGACTTCTCTTGAAGACTCTTTGGCTCTGACTCCCCTCCTGAGGTGTTCCACTGCTAAGCAAACCTCATATTGTTACTTTTTCATTGCTAGGGCAACATTCCAGCGAATAGCTGCAAGCCTGTTCCCCAGCTCTCAGGCTAAGTTCCTGAGTCCATCACAGTATTATATTAATCAATGCTCCTCAATTTTGGGGTCTGAATGGTACATCAGCATGGATGGATCCCATCCAAAGATGGTAACATTACTTTGCCTCTGGTTAAATTAGGATAGGATAGACAGAAGGCAAAAGAAGAAGGGGAAAGCAAAAGATGAGATGGCTGGACAGCGTTACGGATGTAACTAATATGAATTTGAGTGGACTTCAGAGGATGGTGGAATACAGGAAGGCCTGGCATGACTTAGTCCATGGGGTCGCAACTGTGCAACTAAACAAGTCAACTGTGCAACTAAACAACAACAAAAAGTTAGGGTTGCCAGGTCCAACTCAAGAAATATCTTTGGAAATGGAGCCAGGAGATTTTGGGGGTAGAGCCAGAAGCAAAGTTGTGAAAGTCCTGATTGAACTCCAAAGGGAATTCTGGCCATCATATTTAAAGTGACCACACTTCTTTTAAATGCATTCCCTTCATAGGAAGTCATGCAGGATGGGGGCACCTTCTTTTGAGTGAATTGTTCATCCAATCTTTTTGAAATGGACTGCCTTGTCCAAACTTTTTGAAACTTGGGGAGGTTTTTTTTAGGAGAGGCACCAGATGCTATGCTGAAAATCTGGCACCTCTTCTTCAAAAAACAGGGAGTCCTCAGAGCCCCAGATACCCATGGATCAATTCTTCATTATACCCTATGGGGACCAGTCTCCATGGGGTATAATGGAGTGCCCAGTGGACATTCACCCCCCCCCCAGTTTCTGATAACCCTGAAAAGGAGGAGGGCCTCCAAACCAGGGGATTCCCTGCCCCCAGCTGGGGATTGGCAACCCTAGGTTAAATAATTAAAACCTGTGGTCAACGTTCAAACCTAACACATTATGATACACACTCATCAGCTCTAGGGTTGCCAAGTCCCTCTGCCACTGAAGAATGACATCATCACACTGGGAACATCACGCCAGGGACACTCTAGAACTCGTGATAAAACTCTATGGCGCAGAGTGTTAAAGCTGCAGTACTGCAGTCCTAAGCTCTGCTCATGACCTGAGTTCGATTCCTGGCAGAAGCTGGGTTTTCAGGTAGCCGACTCGAGGTTGACTCAGCCTTCCATCCTTCCAAGGTCGGTAAAATGAGTACCCAGCTTCCTGGGGGGGAAGTGTAGATGATTGGGGAAGGCAATGGCAAACCACCCCGTAAAAAGTCTGCCATGAAAATGTTGTGAAAGCAACGTCACCCCAGAGTCAGAAACGACTGGTGCTTGCACAGGGGACCTTTCCTTTTTTACCATAGTATTTTACTGTGAGTCCCAGAGCATCACACTGGAAACACTCTAAGATTTGTGGTAAAACTTTATGGTACCGTAGAGTTTTGAGTGCAAGTCCTAGAGCATCCTAGGCATGATATCCCTGGCACAATGGTGTCACTTCCAAGTGATGTCATCATGCCAAGGACAGCGCACACTTACCCTCCAGGGCCACAGATCACCCAGCCCCGGTGGGAGCTTGGCAGCCCTAATCAGCTCCTAGCTTGTTTCCAGGCCCAATTCAAGTGCTGGTTGTAGTTTTTAAAGGCCTATGGACTGCCCTCTCTAAGATGAGTCAGTCTACTATCTACTAAGATAACTTGGATATGTCCTTGTTCACATCCTAGCCTCCAGAAGTTCAGTGGGCACCAGCTACATAGTACACAGCCTTCTTGGTGGCAGCGTTAATGTTTTGCAATTCCCTTCTCTGTGAGGCCCAGCAAGTACCATCTCTGTTCATCTTTTAGAAATTGAAGCCATGTTGTTGTTGTTGGGCTTTTAATGTGACATGAATGTAGATTTGACCTTTTAATCCTTCTAAGTTAAGTGGCTGTCAAAAAGTTTTATTTGGCTATTTTTTCAAGTTTCAATGGTTTTCTGGATTGCTATATTTATCATTTTGGGTTTATTTTAGTAAACTGCTGTGAGAGTCCTTGTAAACTACAAAAACCCCGAAAAATGTTTTGATTTATAATCTTATCAGATATGTAATCTTATCAGATATAAGATAATCTTATCATTATCTATTATTGTATATCATATTTATAATCTTAAAAATGCTAATCATATATGTCACTGCAAATGGGAACCCAAATTTCCCATATTTGATTATTAATTTTTAAAAATTGTTTTGATCTCTCATATATAGATATTGAAAAAGGATTCCTTCCATATTTGCTGAAAAAGGTGGAAAGAAGGATGGAGAAGAGAATGCTAGGAAGAATAATGACTGACAGTAAGTTAGAAAAAATAATGAAGACTCCATTTCTATATACTCTATAGTAACATCACATGGCTGTGATCAAATGTGGTGTCAGGAAATTACCAACAAAATTTATGCAGTAAAATACTTTTCTTTTGCCACAAATATTTTAAAACATAAAAGGTAAAGGTAGTCCCCCTGTGCAAACACCAGTTGTTTCCGATTCTGGGTTGACGTCACATCATGACGTTTTCATAGCAGACTTTTTGCAGGGTGGTTTGCCATTGCCTTCCCCAGTCATCTACACTTTCCCCCCAGCAAGCTGGGTACTCATTTTACCAACCTCAAAAGGATGGAAGCCAGCTTCCTGGAGCTTCCTTCCTGGAGCCAGCTACCTGAACCCATCTTCCACCGGGATCAAAATCAGGTCGGGAGCAGAGAGCTTGGACTGCAGTACTGCAGCTTTACCACTCTATGCCACAGGGCTCCTAATTTTAAACATAGTTACTCTTAAAATCAACTTGTAATTTACCCGCAATGTGATTATTGTAATTCAATTTTAGAGAATTGGCCAGCCAAAAGATTCACCTCCTTTAAGGATATATATCTTTGTTGTCAAAAAATATCAGAAGACTGTTCTAAAAGCATGGAAAGATTGACACTGATACGCAGGAAGCTTTCGTCACAGCTCAATAATTTGACAGAAATTGACAGCTCAATAATGGGACAGAAACAGTCCTGGTCGCCCTCATGGATGACCTCCGACGGCAACTGGATCGAGGCGGCTCGGCAGTATTGCTGTTGTTAGACCTATCGGCGGCGTTCGATATGGTTGACCATCGGCTGCTGACCCGCCGCCTCGCCGACGCAGGAATTCGGGGGCTAGCCTTACAGTGGCTCTCCTCCTTTCTTGAGGGTCGGGGACAAAGGGTGGCGATCGGGGGGGAACTGTCTCAGAGGTATCCACTCCATTGCGGAGTGCCTCAGGGGGCAGTCCTCTCCCCGATGCTGTTTAACATCTTTATGCGCCCCCTTGCCCAGATTGCACGGAGGTATGGGCTGGGTTGCCATCAATATGCAGATGACACCCAGCTCTATCTATTGATGGACGGCCGGGCTGGTGATGTCCCAGCAAATTTGGACTGGGCACTACAAGCCGTGGCTGACTGGCTCGGGCTGAGCGGGCTGAAGTTGAATCCGGCGAAGACTGAGGTCCTTTGCGTGGGCCGTGGCGGACCGGGAGGGGAGACTACTTTACCGGCCTTTGACGGTGTGCCACTGGTACCGGTGCGCAAAGTCAAGAGCCTGGGGGTGCTACTGGAGTCCTCCCTATCAATGGAGGCCCAAGTAGCTGCCACTGCTAGATCCGCCTTCTTTTATCTCAAGAGGGCGAGGCAGTTGGCCCCCTTCCTGGAACGCACCGACCTGGCAACTGTGATCCACGCAACGGTCACTTCGAGGTTAGACTACTGCAATGCCCTCTACATGGGGCTGCCCTTGTACCGAACACGGAGACTCCAGGTAGTCCAGAACGCGGCGGCCAGGCTGCTGGAGGGACTACCACGGTGGGAGCCTGCACGGCCTGGGCTGCGCAATCTGCACTGGCTGCCGGTTGTCTACCGTGTTCGCTATAAGGTGCTGGTTATTACCTTTAAAGCCCTATATGGCCGAGGACCTGCCTACCTAAAGGACCGCCTCTCCCCATATGTACCCCGGAGAGCACTGAGGTCTGGTTCTCAGAACTTATTAACAATCCCTGGGCCAAGAGAAGTTAGGCTGAAGGCCACTAGGGAGCAGGCCTTCTCGGTGATAGCCCCTCGCTGGTGGAACGACCTCCCAGAGATGGTGCGAGCCCTGCGGGACCTGAACCAATTCCGCAGGGCTTGCAAAACATTTCTTTTTCAGTTAGCATTTGAGTCACCATGTGGCAACTAAGACAGAACCTGATTAATGAATGAATAGACATTTAGCCATCTTAAATACATCATTTTAGCACCTATTTTTATATCTTATATGTTTATATGTTTTTATGTATTTTAAATAATTTATTGTAATTAATGTTTAAGTTGTTATGTTTTATGAATCACGGGACTCCCATGTCTATTATTGTTTAATGTGAATCATGAGACTCCCGTGTCTGTTAGCCGCCCTGAGCCCGCCTAGCGGGGAGGGCGGGATATAAAAATAAAATATTATTATTATTATTATTATTAAATTGCATAAGTCCAATGTATATACATAGGCAGGGGTCATTTTGTAGAAAAATAGGTGGTGGAGCTCATTAGCATATCTCATTAGCATATGCCCTCCCCCCCAACCAAAAGCAACCCAACACAAGAAAGGAGAGTCCTGGGTGAACGAGGCCTGCTTGGGCTAGAGATCCTGCCAGCCAAGCGGGCCTTGCTCTCCTGGGCTGCCCCCCCTCAATCAAAAGGCCAGCAAGCCACCCACAGCCCAAAATCACATAAGAAGTGAAGAAAGGGTGGCGTGGGCTTCTCCTGGGGTTAATGAGAACTGCTGGGAGTGTGGCAAAGCCCTTGGTGGCTGGCTGGCTGCCCACTCTCCTAATCTAGGGATTGTTGTGCAGCTGCACCTACCATTCAATGGACAAGGCTGGTGGGGAGGAAGAGGGGGGGCATCAGAAAAGTTCAGGAGCTGTGCTCCTGTGAGCTCCTGCTGAATCTGAGGCCTGTAGGAATCTGAGGAATCTGTAGGTGACATGGAAGATGTGCTTCCATTTTTGACAGTAAATTTTAAGTATGAAGAACCAATCAAAGTAAAGCACTTTTCAGCTACACTGGTTTAAGCATTCTTTCCCACTAACATCAATGGGATCAGAAAGAGATTAATAAGTTAGATCCTGCCTTTTTTATTTGCCAACAGGTACAGTGATAAGGGTAGAGACTGGCTCTTTAGAAATCTTTAATTTTCTTTAAAAACAGACCTGGTGCATTTAGTTCAGGGCCCTGTTCTGATGTGGGGATTAATCCTTTGCTTGTGTGCCATATCCCTGTAGAAACTATATATGTGAGTCTGATTGCCAGCCTTTTTTTTCCTTATAAGGGTATATTTATTTAGAGCCTGAACAGAGATTTCTATCAGGCAAACATTATGGAGAAGGGCCCCCTCCCCCACAATACTGCAGTATCGCAGCCCAAATGGGAGGACAGCTGTTTTTAAATGAAAAGTGTCTGGAAGTCCAGTTATAGATTTCCAATGCTTTGTCTGGTTGAAGCCTTAGAATTTCAAGAATGTAAAGATCACCACATAATGGCCACAAAGCATACTCTAGAGCTGGCACATGCCCAATGGGACTTCTGGTGCTTTTTTTCTCTCTCTTGAGTCAGCAACTTCTGATGCTGTGCTGCAATTTGAAAAAAAAAGGGGGGGGTTGTGCTCTATGTATCATAGGAGTGTGTGTATGGCTGTTCAAGAAACACAAATTCAAAGCCCTGCTGGGCATATAAAAGTCAATTATGGAAGTCTCTGTACAGTCATCAGTATTACTAGTGAGCCTTAAAAAAGGACATTAGTGGGCTAATTGAGTTGTTTGAAATTGCTCTCTCTGCTTCTATCTCTGCTGGCAATCTCAATTTCTGTAATCTGCCATGTTTGGTGCATTTGTTTTATGATCTACTAGGAATAAGGCCTGTTGTGGAGAAAAATACAACAGACCCTAGAAAGAGGCTCTGGGTGAGTGCCCCTCCACCCTTGCTGTCTACCCATCCACTCACCGAAGTGAAGGCATTCACTCCTCTCCACCTCAATCTCTGTAATCTGGACAGAAATTGTAATTGAGTGATTTCCAGCCCTCACCTGGAGACTGGCAACAGTGGTTCCTCAGGAGGAAATGGCATTGTACCTATCTGAGGTCCCAACCCTCCTCAAACCCCACCCTCTCCAGGCCCCACCCCTTAAATCTTCAGGAATTTCCTAACTGAAATTGTCAACCCTATCTCCCTCCCTTTATCTGCCCCTCTGACTTCAGACCTTCCCCCTGCATCCTCTACATAGGAAAAGGACAACAACACTGTAAGGTAGGTTAGGCTGGAAGTCTGTAAATGGTCCAAAATCACCCAGGCAGCTTCCACAGCAAGAACCTGCTCTGAAGCCCTAATTCCTATGCCTTCCTCAAACTTCCACCAAAGAATCTCCAGGAATTTCCCACCAACCTGGAACTGGCAGCTATAGACAGGACTGTCCCGATGAGTTCTGCCTCAGAGGCCTTTAGTAATACCTTTCAGACCAACAGTCTGTCTCTGACAACATCATTGGTCTTAAGCACAGGACTTCAATCTCTCTGTGTGTCTTGCTTTCCCTCCATATCTCTCTCTGTGTATCTGGTCTATTGCCTCCTTTTCAAAGGAGGATAGGGAGGTGTCCTCAACCAACCAAGGGAAGCCTTTCTCTGGATATTTCCCTCCTCCTCTCTCCCTCAGCCAATTGAGGGAAGGGTTTCTTTCTCTCCACTGTGAATCAGTGTGATAGGTGGCTCAGCTAGTGGGAGTAGGGAGAGCAAGTAACTGCCAGAACAAAGGTTGGTTGCCTTTTACTGACAGAATCAGCTTTGCTGGTTAGCAACAGCCACTTGGGTGGGAGAGAGGAGCAGACTCAACCAATGGCATGCAAGTACTCTTGATTGATAGTTTGACAGGCCAAAGGTTAATGCACCACAGTCTCACCCAGTCCCAACCAATCAGATTGGGTTTTGCCAAGGATCAAATGGCTTTTATGATATTATAGATGTACAGTTTTACATTTTTTTTAACAGATGTTGTTTCCAACCATGAACTTTTTTGGATGAAGTAGAGTCTGTATCAAAGGCACACTATAGATGAATCTAAGCAGTCTGGGTCTTCAGTGCCTGGGTGAAATTTTATTGGGAACTCTAACTATGCCACCGTGAGTTTCATGATGGATTAAAATGTAATAAAACAAATCAATAAATCTATGTTCCTGACTATAGCATAGGAGAAATTACATAAAGTTCTCACAGGATAAACTTTAACTCCAAGTAAATAACTTTCTAGGTTTAATTGATGAGGTCGTTGAAAAGAGGTTGCAAGACTTTGCTGAAAATCAAAATCCTGGTTTGAAAAAAAGGCATCTAAAGGAAGACATAAACCACTTGCATGCTTCTCAGATTCTCGTATGATCCTCATGACCAAAAGAACCAGGTAATGAGAAATGGCACCATCTAAAAATATTCACTCTTGGTGACCTACTAATACATTATAGTTATCATACAGAAAAGTGTTGTAGTTTAAAACAATTTATTATAATGTAATATATTGTAGTAGCATATTATCATTTGTTATTAAAAATTAATACACATATATAACATTTTCTCCACCCCACCCCCCTTTTGGTGACCCTCGGCAGTGCCAACCCCCTTAACAAACAACTCCCTATTACTATTTTATTTAATTTGTTATAAGGTAATAAACTCTATATATTAAAGAATCTTTCTTCATAAAAAAAGCAAAAAACCCCACCAAAGGCTATAATTGTAGTCCATCTTCGTGATAGTCCTTCTTATTCATTCACAAAGAAATGAAAAAGTTATAATCCAATAATCCCATTTTTTTAAACGGTAATCCATATATAGTTTCTTTAAAAATTAACCATTGTCAAAGATCACCAGATGTCCTTTAATGTTCCATTGTTTTTCAATATACTTTTGAAACATTCCCCACTCATTTTTAAACTTCTCTAGATTTTGTTCTTTTAAGATTCTTGTAAATTTGTCCATTTCACTCCAATGCATAACTTTCAAAATCCATTCCCATATTTCTGGTATTTTGTCTTGTTTCCACATTTGTGCATATAATGTCCATGCAGCTGAAAGCATGTACCAGATTATCGTTCTGTCTTGCTTTAAAATGTTTCCATTTGTAATCCCAACAAAAAGATGTCTGGTGCCTTTTTAATAGTATATCCCAAAATTTTCGAAATCCCTTGCTGAATCATTTGCCAAAATTGTTTCGCCTTTTCGCAAGGCCACCACATATGGTAGAAAGATCCTTCATGGCGTTTACATTTCCAACATCTATCCGATACCTGATTGTTCATTTTTGCCAATTTCTTAGGTGTCATGTACCACCTATACAACATTTTGAATCAATTCTCTTTAATATTGTAACATGTAGATATTTTCATAGAGTTCTTCCATAAGTATTCCCATGACTCCATCTGTATTTCCTTATTTATATTTATCGCCCATTTTATCATTTGTGATTTAACTACTTCATCTTCCATAGACCATTTCAATAATAATTTATATGTCATTTTCACCAAACAGCATTCTCTCCAGTTCTCTTTGTTCTTGTCTTATTCCATAATTCTTGATGTCCTGTTCAAGCAAACTCTTTATTTGTTGCAATTGAAACCAATTATATTTATGTTGTATTTCTTCAGCCGATTTTAATTCCACCTTTCCTCTTTGAATTTTTAAAAGTTGTTTATATGATAACCACTTCTCTTCTTTGATATCTGAATACAGTTTTATTACTTCTGTTGGTACAATCCAAAGTGGTTTCCTCTCATCACCATATCTTTTATATTTTGACCAGGTATTTAACAGATTACTTGATAAAGTGATGTGAGAAGAAACCGTCCATCTTATTTTCTCCATAGTACATGTAAGCATGCCATCCAAAAACATTTCCATGTCCTTCTAATGCTAGTAACTTTCTGTTTAATAATGTCATCCATTCCTTAATCCACACCAGGCATACTGCATCATGATACAGCTTTAATTAGGCAGCTGAAATCCGCCCCTTTCTTTTGTATCTTTCAGAATTTTCATTTTAATTCTTTAATTCCGAAAGTTTCCTTTGCTATTTATTAAATTGTTTGTTGTCTTTCACTATTGGAATTGTTTGAAACAGGAACATAATTCTCGGTAAGACGTTCATCTTAATTGCAGAAATTCTGCCCAACATAGACAGATTCAATTTGTTCCATTTTATCATATCTCCATCAATCTTACGCCAGAGTTCCTCATAATTGTTTTTGTACACATCAATATTTTTCGTTGTTATTTCCACACCTAAATATTTTACTTTGGAGGTAACTTCACACTGTTAACCTCTGTAGTTCTTCCTGTTTACTCTTTAACATATTTTTGCACAAAATTTTCTATTTTTCTTTGTTTATGTAAAAACCTGCCAACTCTCCATATTCTTGTATCTTACGAAGCAACAATGGTGTTACATGAGTGGGATTTTCATTTATAAACATCACATCAGCTGCAAATGCTCTGTACTTATAAGAAAAGCCTTTCACTTTCAGTCCCTCTATCTCTTTATCTTCTTGAATTTGAATTAACAAAACCTCTAAAGTCATTATAAATATCAGTGGAGATAGAGGGCAACCTTGTCTTGTTCCTTTATTTATTATCATTTTTTCCGTTAAATCTGCATTAATACAGAGCCTTGCTGATTGTTCTACTGGTCGGGTAAGTCAAAGGCTGAGAGCCGCCTTTCTGGCGTTGGCTTCATGGTCAGGAACTCCATTGCCTCCAAACTCGAAAACCTTCCAACAGGTCACTCAGATCGCATCATGTCCATGCGCCTCCCACTTCAAAACAAGCAGCATGCAACACTCTTCAGTGTGTATGCCCCAACCCTTCAAGCAGATCCTGCAGAAAAGAACAAGTTCTATGCTGATCTACGCAACCTCGTACGGAAGACCCCTACAGAGGACAAGGTGATCATCCTTGGCGACTTCAATGCCAGAGTAGGTAAAGACTCGGAAGCCTGGAAAGGAGTACTTGGCAAACACGGCATTGGCAACTGCAATGACAACGGGTGCCTCCTGCTAGAATTCTGCATGGAGCACCAGCTCACCATCACCAACACTATCTTCCAGCAGAAGAACAGTCTGAAGACAACCTGGATGCACCCACGGTCCAAGCATTGGCACCTTATCGACTACATTCTGGTGCGCCAGAGAGACCTTCGAGATGTCTTACACACCCGAGTAATGCCCAGCGCAGAATGTCATACGGATCATCGTCTTGTACGCTGCAATCTCCGTCTTCACTTTAAACCCACACCCAGGAGAGGAGGTATCCCTCGGAGGAAGTTTCAGGTTGGCAGTCTCCAGTCAGCCGAAGTTAAAGCTGCCTTCCAGGCAAAACTCCAGTCAAGAATTGAGGACCTCAGTTGCCCCACAGACCCTTCTCTAGAAGCACTCTGGGAACACCTAAAAACTACCGTCCTGCAGATCTCTGAAGAAGTCCTCGGGTTCTCCACAAGGAAGAACAAGGACTGGTTTGATGAGAACAATCAAGAGATCCAAGAATTACTGGCAAAAAAGAGATCTGCCTACCAAGCACATCTTGCTCAGCCCTCCTGTCCTGGGAAAAAAGCAACCTTTCGCGCTGCATGTAGCAACCTCCAGCGCAAGCTTCGAGACATTCAGAACGAGTGGTGGACCAAGCTTGCAGAGAGAACCCAGCTGTGTGCAGACACTGGTGATTTAAGAGGGTTCTACAAAGCCCTGAAGGCAGTATATGGTCCATCATATCAGGCTCAGAGTCCCTTGCATAGTGCAGACGGCCAAGTGCTCCTCACAGACAAGGCATCCATACTGAACCGGTGGTCGGAGTATTTTCAGGTTCTCTTCAGTGCCAACCGCGTAGTTCAAGATTCAGCAATCCACCTCACCCCACTTCAACCGGTGAAAACAGAGTTGGATGAGATCCCCACCCTAGAAGAGACTGTTAAAGCCATCAAGCAACTGAAAAGTGGCAAGGCAGCAGGAGTTGATGGAATTCCACCAGAGATCTGGAAGCATGGGGGCACAGTACTACATAGCTCACTTCACAAAGTACTTGTCACCTGCTGGAAACAAGGCAAATTACCACAGGACTTTCGCGATGCAATCATCATCACCCTATACAAGAACAAAGGGGAAAAGTCAGACTGCTCCAACTACCGGGGGATAACCCTGCTCTCCATCGCAGGCAAAATCCTTGCCAGAATACTCCTGAACAGACTGGTGCCCACCATTGCAGAAGAACTCCTCCCAGAGAGCCAGTGCGGCTTCAGAGCTAACAGGAGCACCACCGACATGGTATTTGTTCTCAGGCAGCTCCAAGAGAAATGCAGGGAACAGAAGAAGGCTCTGTATGTGACTTTTGTCGACCTTACCAAAGCTTTCGATACCGTTAGCAGGAAAGGCCTGTGGCAAATCTTGGAACGTTTAGGATGTCCCCCAAGGTTCCTCAGCATGATCATCCAGCTACACGAAGACCAGCGAGGCCAAGTCAGACACTGCAACGACCTCTCGGAGCCCTTCCCAATAGGCACAGGTGTAAAGCAAGGCTGCGTTCTCGCGCCAACTCTCTTTACGATCTTCTTTGGCATGATGCTTCAAAGAGCCACAGTAGATCTAGATGAGGACGATGGTGTCTACATCCGCTATCGCACCGATGGCAGCCTGTTCAACCTGAGGCGACTAAAGGCACACTCCAAGACAATGGAAAAACTCATCCGAGAGCTACTGTTTGCTGACGATGCTGCACTCGTCTCCCACTCGGTATCAGCTCTGCAGCATATGACGTCCTGCTTTGCAGAGGCTGCCAAGCTATTCGGCCTAGAAGTTAGTCTGAAGAAGACAGAAGTTCTCCACCAGCCTGCACCCCAGGAAGATTATCACCCTCCCTGCATCACTGTGGGTGAATCAGTTCTGAAGACAGTCCAGCAGTTCAGCTACCTGGGGTGCATCATCTCCTCAGATGCCAAGATCGACAAGGAGATTGACAACAGGCTGGCAAAGGCAAACCGTGCATTTGGCCGACTGCACAAAAGAGTGTGGAGCAACAAGCATCTGAAAAAAGGCACAAAGATCAATGTTTACAAAGCGGTTGTGATGACAACCCTCATCTATGGCTCCGAATCGTGGGTTTTATACCATCATCACCTGCGACTCCTTGAGCGCTTTCATCAGCGCTGCCTTCGCACCATCCTCAACATCCACTGGAGTGACTTTGTGACCAACACTGAAGTCCTCAAGCGGGCAGAGGTTACCAGCATCGAGGCACTGCTGTTGAAGACGCAGCTGCGCTGGGCAGGGCATATTTCTAGGATGGAAAACCACCGCCTTCCCAAGATTGCCCTGTATGGCGAACTCTCCACCGGCCATCGAAATAGAGGGGCACCAAAGAAGAGGTACAAGGACTCCTTGAAGAAATCCCTTAGCACCTGTCACATCAACCATCACCAGTGGTCTGACCTAGCCTCAGATCGCAAAGCATGGAGGCACACCATCCACCAGGCTGTCTCTTCCTTTGAGAACACACGCATAGCTGGTCTTGAGGACAAAAGGAGATTGAGGAAGAATCGCACTGCTACAGGACCAACCCTAAATCAGACTTTTCCCTGCAGCCGCTGTGGCCGGACCTGCCTGTCCCACATTGGTCTTGTCAGCCACCAGCGAGCCTGCAGCAAACGTGGACTATTGCACCCTTCTTAAATCTTCATTCGCGAAGTCAAGCCGAGAGAGAGAAAGTCTTCTCCCAATCTCAGTTTCTCCATCACTGCAAACATAAATCCCAATGCACATTATCAAATGCTTTCTCTGCATCTGCAAAAAATAATGCTACTTCTTTTTTAGGATGTTTCTCATAGTATTAGATGATGTCTATAACTGTTTCTCTAATTTGTCTCTTGGGAAGAAATACTGCTTGTTCTTCTTTAATAAAACTGTTCAAATGCTGTTTAAGGCGTTCTGCTAAAATTTTGCTGTAAAGCCTCCTCTATTTCTCCTCTCTCAATTGGTTCATTCAACACATTCTCCATATTTTCTGTTAAGGAGTTTACCTTAATTTTCTGTAGATACGCATCAATTCTTTTTCTATCTACACTTTGGCTTCTGAACAGCTTGGCATAGTATTTGTAAAATTCCCTTTTAATTCCTTCATGATCAACAATGTTTTTTCCTCCTGACACAATTTTGTTAATTACTTTATTCTCCCTTCTTTTTTTCATTTGCCAAGCAAGGTATTTTCCAGGTTTGTTCACGCCTTCAAAGATTTCTGTTGGAGTCTTTTTAAATTCCATTCCACTTTATTCAGCAAATGGCGCAGTTGGCTTTGTAATATTGTAATCTCTCTTATGATTTTCTTTTTCCCAGGTCGCTTTTTAAGCTCCTTTCCTTTTTTCCCAATTTCTTTCTGAATATCCATCATTTGCTTATTTTTGGCTCTTTTATCTTTATTACCCAATGTAATTAAAATGCCCTTCATTACTGCTTTATAAGCATCCCACACGAGTTGAAATTGAGTATCCTCATTTTCATTTATTTGGAAGATGCATTTAGTTTCCTTTTCCAGAGACACCACTTGTCGTGCTCTGGGTACCTCCCCCGGTCTCCCGGCGCCGCCGGCGCCCCTCCCGGGCACTCTGGGGCGTTCCCCGGAGGTCTCAGAAACAGGGGTGGGAGCCAGGTTACTTCACCGCAGGCCCCCGTTCCCCTTCTGGCTGTGCTGCGGCTCCTGTCGCTCTCTCTCGGGAGGCAGCCTCCATAAGCACTGGCCAGCTTCCTCCCCGACCTCCTCCTTCCCTCCCTTTATCCCCCCGTCTCAGTCCTCCCCCCTCCTGGGTTCTGCCCCTCTCTGGCTCCTCCCCCCCTTCAAAGCCCCAGACGCCCGGGAGAGGCGGGCCGGGGCTGGGCTGCCTGGGCGTGCCTCGGGCGTCTCAGACTTCTGCAGCGTGCTGGGGTGTGGCGTCTCTCGCGACCACGGGTCAGGCGGCTCTCCTCCTCTTTGCCCAGCGCTGGGCTCAGCTTCTCCCTCCTGCTCCCCGACGTCTCGCTCTGGCCAGGCTCCTCAGACCCGGAGATGGGTGCGGTGGCTGAGAGGCGCCATTCGGGCGGCTGTTGGCACTCTGTCAGCCCAGGTGAGGGGTGGGGTCGCCGCGGGGGCTTGGGAAGGCGTGGGAGGCTCTCGGGGCAGCGGCTGGGGCCGGGAGTGGCTGGCAGGCGCCGGGGGGTCTCCCTTGCGTAGTCCTCGCCTGGGCTGGGCGGGACACCACTATTTCCTGTTTCTGTAGCAAGTCCTCATTTATCCGCCACCTTAGAGTCTTTTCCCCTGATTTTGCAGTCCACAGTATTGGATTGTGGTCTGCTCTTGTTTTAGGAAGTATCTCTATTTTTTTTCGTTAAAAGTCCAAGATCTTTTGTGCTCCAAATCATATCAATTCTTGCCGAGAAGTAAGTATAATCACGTTCTTTGGGGTTTAATTCCCTTCAAATGTCTTCTAAACTCTCTTATTTTACCGATTCGAAGAATGATTTTGGTAATTTCCCTTCATTATTTTTTTTTCCAGTTCTGTCCAGAGTATTTTTAACTGTTTCGTTAAAGTCTCCCATTATCATAATTTGTTCATGCACCACCTGGTCTAATTGTTGCATTATATCTTTAAAAAAAGAGTCTTTTGCTCAGTTTTTTGTAGTTCGATGTCACTTCTACCGCAATATATCTGCCATCGTCATCTTTAAAAATTAATTTTGGGTCTAATTCTTGTTTGATATAAAAAACTACACCCCTTTTTTCATACAGAAAAGTGTTAACAGGGTTTAGGCTGCAGTCCTAAGCATGCACAAGGTTTCTACAGCAGTGTAACTGTCTGGAAGCATCCATACCATGTTCAGTCCAATCTATATTTCCCTCTCCAGGATGATGCTCTGAAAGAAACAATGCAAGAGAGTTGCATCAAACATCGGCTATAGGTGGCACTGCACTGATTGATTCAAACTTGCTATCACACTTCAAGATTTCCTTTTTGCCCCTCTTCTATAACTCAGCTATGCAATGAGGATTTCTTAATCTCTTATACTATATGCCTCCAGGATTTCTACCATCCATATTTCTAGAGGCTGCTCTTATAAAGAGCTTGAGAGTCGCCATAGGGAGCATGTGTCCTTATGGTCAAGCTGTTCCAAATAGATACTCAGGCATAAATATAAACCATATAAACAGAAAAATAAAAAGGTGCCTCAACCTTTTTTGTTGTTCTGTTTTTAGGGTTGGTTATCTTCTGAACTGTATGTTTTCAAGCATCATTACCAGTTAAACAAAGATAGGCCATTGATTTAACTTTCCTGTTTGGCATTCTGTTTGTTTGTGGTATTGGGGAGGGACGGTGGCTCAGTGGTAGAGCATCTGCTTGGTAAGCAGAAGGTCCCAGGTTCAATCCCTGGCATCTCCAAAAAAGGGTCCAGGCAAATAGGTGTGAAAATCCTCAGCTTGAGCCCCTGGAGAGCCACTGCCAGTCTGAGAAGACAATACTGACTTTGATGGACCAAGGGTCTGATTCAGTATCAGGCAGCTTCATATGTTCATATGTTCCCTCAAGCAATACACTATCAGAATGTAATTTAATAATCTATGTGTCAAATTCAAATACCACCTCAACCCCATACTTACTTGATATGAGGGAGGGGTGGAATGAAAATGTATTGTACTGTGATATTTGCCTTGAAAATTTAAATAAAATTTTGTCAGTGCAAAACATCAGAAAAAACAATATAATGGCCAGGATCTCATATTGTCTATTTGTGCTCCATTTAATTTTGTTGGAGAAAACTGGATAGTTCAATTGCTTTATCTGAGAACAAAGAACATTATGCAGGCTAAATTAAGCACATTTAACTTGCAGTTATTATAAATTAAGAATGCATGTGTTTCACTTTCCTTAGGTTAGAAAATGCATAACATAAAGTGAATTTGTCATTTCTGAGATTTGGAATGTTTGTGTTTTAA
Source organism: Heteronotia binoei (assembly GCF_032191835.1). NCBI lineage: Eukaryota > Metazoa > Chordata > Lepidosauria > Squamata > Gekkonidae > Heteronotia > Heteronotia binoei. The sequence continues at coordinate 139,875,713 of NC_083223.1, read as the reverse complement.
AGCTTCAACACTTTTAAGTATCTTCACTATTTTACCAGTAGGTGTCAGTAATGCCATTAGAAGAACCAAAATTACTGTGCTCCAGATAAACGTCACACAGACTCCAGCTGTAGCTATTGCTGCAGAGTTGTGAGATTCCCATTGACATAAAGTGTGCCATCCTAAACAGAATGACATACTTCTAGTCCATTGAAAGGTGACACTCAGTACTATGAGCATCCTTTATTTGTAATCAGTTTCAGGATGCTTGTCACTCTAGAGACAATTCTGGGTGCACCAACATATTTGTTTTGTTTGCTTCAAAATCACTTTGGATGGCTGCTTAAAATCAAAATCGAGACCAGATTTCATGCTGGGATGTAACTGACATTACAGCTACCACCACAAATTCTACAACCAAGAGGGATGCCTATGATTTTTTTTTAAGGAAAGAGGAGAGCTGACATAGTTCTGTGCATAATCTCCTTATTTTATTCAAGAGGTGTCTTGGACTACTGTTCATCTTTCAACCTTATATAATTTAATATGCATGTTCTGAGGACATAAAACAATCAGGAAAAAGCATGGTGTGAAAGTTGCAACAACTAGAACAGCATCACTATAAAGTTTAAAGCCAATTCTATTATGCATTATGATATTTCAAATTAATAAAAATGATATATTTAAATATCAATGCACATAATGATTATTCTAAACACTAAACAAGAAATTCAATACACTTTCTATCCAATTACAAAATTTCAAAGGTATACAACAGACACCCAGAAATAAGTGATTAGCCAAATGTCACTGAAATATACACAGTCCAAAAACATTACCTTGATAAGTTGAAAACAGGTGCCCTGCATCCTTCCTGTTTCAAAATTAATCTTCTGTTCTCATGACAGGTTAGTGTATGATCAGTGACTGTGTCACTACAGACTACAATCAGCCATAACATTAAGAGGATACTTGCAAAATTTCAAAACCTATCGATCCAAAATTTCAGAATAGAGAATCACCACTCTACAGTATAAGAGAGGAACAAAGCCTTCAGCATTTACAGAGTTGGAAGCTAGATGGCCATCTGACAGCGATGAGGATCCTGTGAATTTAGGGGGAGGTATTTGTGAATTTCCTGCATTGTGCAAGGGGTTGGGCTAGATGACCCTGGAGGTCCCTTCCAGCTCTATGATCTATGGAGCACATGGCATAAGAACATAAGAGAAGTCATGTTGGATCAAGCCAATGGCCCATCCAGGCCAACACTCTGTATCAAACAGTGGCCAAAACTCAGGAGCCATCAGGAGGTCCACCCAGAGCCAGCTCGCCCACTAGGCAAACTAGGCATTTGCCTAGGGCACCAGGAGGAGAGTGCTGAATTGGGCTCCCCCCATGCCCAAGACAAATACCTGTTTGTCTCAAACCCCACTGCCGCCGCCACCCGCCCCCTCCCTTCCCTTCCACAGCACAGTGCAGCGCTGCGCTCCATCCCCCCCAGCATGATCAGAGGAGTGCTGCAATGAGGCTCCGGTCTACCCACTTCGACAGGGGCTGTGCTTCTTCTAAGTTCCTTGAAGAGCGTGCTGGAGGAGGTTTGCTCCCCCCTCACTTCCGGTTCCAGAAGTGAGGGAGGAGAAGCCTCCTCCAGCACACTCTTCAAAGAACTTAGAAGAAGCTCAGGCCCTGTCGAAGAGGGTAGGGCTGAGCCTCATCATGGCGCTCCTCCGATCGCACTGGGGGGGGGTGGCGACGGAGTGCAGTGCTGAGTTGCAGCACTGCAGAGGGAGAGAGGGTGGCGGTGGTGGGGCAGCAGGCAGGGAGCCTGCCTGGGGTGGCATGCACTCAAGGGCCAGTACTGGGTCCACCAGCAGAGCCAGAACTTCAGAAGCCATTCTAGTCTTGTCCCCCAAGCACTAAGAATACAGAGCATCACTGCCCTAGACACAGTGTTCAGTCTATACCTCATGGTTAACTGCTACTGATGAAGCCCTGCTCCATATATTTATCCAATCCCCTCTTGAAGCTGTCTATGCTTGTAGCAGCCACCACTTCCTACAGCAGTGAATTACCTGTGTTAATTACTCTTTGGGTGAAGAAGTACTTTTATCTATTTTAAGTCTACTGCTCATTAATGTCATTGATTCCCCATGAATTCTTGTATTGTGAGAAAGGGAGAAAAGTACTTCTTTCTCTACCTCCTCTACCCCATGCATAATTTTGTAAACCTCTATCATGTCACCCCTCAATAGTCATTTCATTTTAGTATGATTAAGGGGGATGGAAAAATCTTTTTTGAGATGTGGTGACCAGAACTGTACACAGTATTCCAAATGAGGCCACACCATAGATTTATACAGGGGCATTACAGTACTGGCTGATTTGTTTTCAATCCCCTTCCTAGGATGTGGCATATTCAAGACAGCCCTAGGAGACTGCCTAGGTTGCTGAAAGATCAAGAGGTGCCAGGAGCAGCAAGCAGTACCCTGAGCAGTACCCTGGCTCCAGAGCTGCCACCAAGGGCCTGCTCACTTGGGCTCCCCATCCACCAAACTCACAGGACAGCAGTGTCTCGTCCCTTTCCACCCAACTTCCTCCCGCCAAAGATTTTTGCCAGTTCCTCCCACTCCTGCTGCAGACTTCCAGTTTGCTCCCCACATCATTCCTCAGTCCACAGAAGGCTGCAGTGGGAATGGGGTGGAGAAGCTGATTTCATCTTAATGCAACTCCAGTTATAATGTCCAAGCCAAAGAATCCATAGACACCAAATGATGCCTAGAAAGCAAAATCTGTTTTCATCTCTCAGTTTGTAAAGACAGGCATATTAATATTCCTGTTAATTTGTGTTAACGTTCTTGCTTAAGATGTATTCATACAGGTTTAGAAAGTGCCAGAATCAAGATTAACTGATGAGTCAGCTTTGTCAACAAATGCACAGTCATGGAGGAATGTCAAATTGCATTCACAGATTATTTCACAAGAGTTTATGAGATATCTACGAATGCCTACAATCCTATATAGCATCTAAAAACATCCCTCACCTCTTTTATAGTCCCTAGATGTTTCTGATATACAGAAGAGCAAGTTAGTGTAAATTCCACTGAAACATATTAATGGTACAACTTGATACAGCCAACTAATAGTTCTGTGTCTCTTTTGTGGATCTCTTTTGGCATAGACACCCTCTATCTAATTGCAAAAGGCTGATAGAGGCTTTACTTGAGAAGAGGTTTTTGATTTTTCAATTCACCATTTTTGGTCTGTGTGTGCCAGGCCAATATAACACTGCAGAATGCATTCACCTCTTCTACCTCATGTATCTAGTGCAGTGCTATTGCTGTGCCAACTGTTCAAGAGGAACATTGCCACTTAAAAGAAAACTGCTGCATTCCACTATAGCAGATCTGTTTAATGGTTAACTCTACACATGAAAATGGCCCCACCTTATCAAAACTATTCACAGGACTCTCAACAGAACAATATGTAATTGTTAGTTAAACCCACAGTATAAAACAAACTTTGAAAATGGAGCACTAAGACTATTCTTTATCACATAGTCTAACTATTCTAAAGGTTCATTTCTCAGGTGTCTTAACATGTGTATAGCAAGTTTGTACATATACTGTAGATATCTAGGTCTCAAGAACAACGTCCTTTCTTTTTCCTGATCATTATTCTAATATGTTCTTGGGTAATTTGTTCTTGGATAGAAAAATCAGGGCCAGTCTTATCAATTCAGTGAGGTAAAACAAGCACTAGTCAACTGATTCCAATGGTAGACACCTCAACAAAGGAAGCCTGAGCAAATTTAGCAGTCATGGGATAAAAGGATAGACCCTTGTGTGGATTAGTAACTAGTTAAACAGGAAGCAGAGGATATAGGGTTGCCAAGTCCAACCCCAGAAATATCTGGGGACTTTGGGGGTGGAGCCAGGAAACAAGATGGCCTGAGCCCATCTTGGAGGAGCAGCCACGGCGAGCGGAGAAGAGGCGGCAGCGGCGCGGCGGCCTCGCCCGCTCCGCCTCTGGGGTGGAAGCAGAGGGGGGGGTGGAGGCGGGCCGGGGCCATGGCGAGCCGCAAGTCCGGGTCCTAGAAGGGCCCTCCCCTGCGCTGCTGCCACCTCTTGGCTGCTCCTCCGAGATGGGCTCAGCCTGGGCCCATCTCGGAGGAGCAGCTGCGGTGTGCGGGGAGGGGGCGGCAGCGGCGCGGCGGCCTCGCCGGCTTCAGGATCAGGCGGCTCGGCGCCGTTTCCCCCCTCCCCCCGCTTCCATTTTTTGGGGGAAGAGGGTGGAAATCCTGGGGTCCCCCGCCAGTGCGGGAGGGTTGGGAAGCCTAAGAGGATATGAATAAATGGGTTGTTCTTGCAGTGAAGGTAAGCAGGTTTCTAAGTCCCAGGGATCTATATTAGGGCCTGTGCAATGTAACTTGTTCACAAACAGTTAGGCGATAACTCTGGACAGTGAAGTGACCACACCCACTGATGAAACCAGTGCTGTAGAAACTAAAGCTGGCCTTGAAGAATTTCAGAAAGGTCTGGGTGTAAGGGAAACAAGGTAAATTAGGTTCAATATAAGTAAAGATAAACTGCTATGCATTATGGTAAACCCTCTCCCAATTTCACATATACACATTAATCATGCTACTCAGATCAAAGGTTTGCTCAATTTGTTAATTTTACTATTCTGTCATTAAACCTTAAATTTGTACCATTTTGCATTCTAAACCACTCCCTTACCAGATAATTTTACTCTGTCATTGAATCTTAAATTTGTACCAGTTTGCATTCTGAGCCACTGACTACCAGCTATGTGTGACTTTGCTCACTGTACCGGATTCCTCGTCTGATGAAATGTGCTTTTAGAACACACGAAAGCTTATGTTCTGAATAAAATTAAGTTGGTCTTAAAGGTGTAACTTGTCCCCTATTTTGTTCTACTACAGACCAACACGGCTGACTACTTTGATTAAACTGATTTGTTATTGTTGAATGCAGCAATATTCCTTAAATAGGCATATCACTGTTATGGGAGGTGAAGTGGTGGTGGTGATTAGCCAGGAACAATATTAAGGTTGCCAGTGTGTTGGAAAATGTCTGAAGACTTTGGGGGTAGATCTGGGAAAGGAGGGAAGGGAGGGGAGGGACCTCAGTATGGTACAATGCCATAAAGTCCATCCTCCAAAGCAGCCATCTTCTCCAGGGGAGCTGATCTCTGCCACCTAGAGATCAGTTGTAAAAAGGGAAGATCTCCAGGCCTTACCTGGAAGCTGGCAACCTAATTTTACAATATATTGGGGTCTTGGTAGACAGCTCAGTGAAAATATCTCCACAGTATCAGATAAGAGTACAAAAAAGACAAACTTCCATGTTAGGGATTGTCAGGAAAAGGACTGAAAACAAAGCATCTGATACACTAATGGCCTTATAATGTGGCCAGCTATATGTCTATTCACAGTCACCCTGCTTGAAAAAGAAATCATAGAGCCACGGCTTTTTTTCTGGAAAAAGAGGTGCTGGAACTCTCAAGAGGGAAATAAAGCAGAAGTATATGCGTTCCCCCTCATGAACTTTTAAACATTTGTTGAGAACTTTGTTTCCAGGGCTTTTTTTTTGTAGAAAAAGTCCAGCAGAAACTCATTTGCATATTAGGCCACACATCCCAACATCACCATTGTTTCACACTGGGCTTTTTTTGTGGAAAAAGCCAAATGGGAACTCATTTGCATATTAGGCCACACACCCTGATGCCAAGCCAGTCAGAACTGTGTTCCTGCACAAAAAAAAAGGCCTGTTTGTTTCCATGAAGAGGTTCTGGAACTCTGTTCCATCATATTCCCCCAGGGGTAAAAAACCCTGCATAGGACTGGGCTAGACATGCTTTTAAAAGAAAGTCTTTCCATTCACAGCTTTCTTGCCTTTGCTCATTAGCTGTGTTAGTACTCTCTTGGATTTGATGGTACCTTTCCTACTCTGTGGTATTTTATCTGAGCATCCATTGTTGTGATTTTAAATAATTTCCAGGAATCCTGAAGAGAGATAATCTTTATTATTACCTCTTTATTATTACCTCTTTCAACCTCCTTTAGACCAATCCATCTACCTTTTAAAACTTCTTAATTATTTAATTTGAATTTGCAAACTACTCAAAGTTATGGGTTGCAATAAAAATTTACATCACACTTACTTTACATTTCAAAGAATATATTTTTCAGTAAAGGACCCTAATCAATTTATATTGATGTTCATTTTTTACAATAAAATATTACTATCAATTAAAAAAAAACCCAACAATAAAAAAAACCTGGGCCCCTGCTTTCTTCCCTTTCCCCTTTCTCAGTCTACATCTATTCCATAACTTTAGATATTTTTGCTATTTTAAGATATGCTAAAATGTTTTTTTTTTCAAATATTTTCTCTTCTGAAATCAAATAGGGCCATATTAAACTTTGAATAAAACTTTTATTTTTCATATATTTTTAATTTAATAGAAATGTGAACAGAATTAGTGCTCCAAATTAGATCTAGGGTGCTTTACGTCCGTGATTAGCTGTTAAAAGGCATATATGGTGTGGCAGAGGTGATGTGCTCTGGCCTGAAGGCTCTGTTCTGCCCTGTCCTCCTGGGAATTCCTGGAGGGGCTTTTCTTCTACTCACAGGGTAGCCCACCACCACCAGTTGATCATTGCTGGGCAGGCCTGTAGCTACAGTGGTGCCCAGGGGGAACAGGCCATCAACCCCCCTCCCATCTGTATGGCCTCTCCATTTGAGGGCCTCCCATCTGCCCCCTTTGCTCGCCGCCACTCACCGCTGCTCTGAATAAGTGCAGATTGCTACTGTAGGGGCTTTAGATTGGCACGGTGGGGGAAGCCTACTTGCATCTGGATCCCCTGGAAGGTTTACTGAGGCCAAACCAGGTGGCTCCCTCCCAAACAAAAAATGCTGCTGTGGGAACCTCTAAACATGACATTCTGGCTACAGCCCTGTTGTTGGGACTTCCCACTGGAAAGATCATGACTCCCAACTTCCCTTTTAAGTTCAGAGGTCTTGGTTCATTGTCTCCCATTGCCCAGCACCTGGTCACCTGGGACAGAATAGTACCTTGGCTGCTCTTGGAGGAATAGCTGCTTGCCAACTGCCTGCCTCCCCCCTGGGCCTCCTCTTCAGATAGCATGTTTGGTGTGGTGGAGGTCTACGTGGTACAGAGAACTGCTCCCAGGATCAAAAGTTATAATGTATTTATTAAAAAATAAAAGTATTTACCAGCATGCTTTTAGCACAGCACTAGACTGAGCAAGGATTACAAAAGAAACATATAACGATGCAAATCCTCTGTCCTTTACTCTATACATGCCCTATCTGCTCTTAAAATATAGGGCAGGCTCTGTAGCTTAGATCAGGGGCCACCAACCCCCGGGCCGGGGACCAGTAGTAGGCCGCGGCCTGTTTTCCATGGGCCACGCAGCCTTGCCGCCCCCCAGTGGCACCTCCTCCTTGCCCCATTTCCTCCTCCCTCCTTCACCCTCTGCACAGCTTCCCCGCCTCCTCCTCCCTCCCACCGATCAGCTGATTGGCCGGGAAAGCTGCTGCAGCAGCTTCGAGTGTCACTGCCCTTGCCTCCTCCTCAAGTGGAAAGGAGGCAAGGGCAGTGTTGCTCGCCACTGCTGCCAGTCACCCTTCCTTTCCCTTCCCATCCCTTTGTCTCCTGCCCTCCTCCTCCAAGCCCACCACTGCCACCTGCCCCCTCCTTCCCTTTCCTTCCTGTCCCATCAACTCCCCCCCCCACCCTGGCGGCAGTGGCACACTGTGATTGCGGGCGGGGAGGAAGGCTATGGAATGGGACAGAAAGGGAAGGAGGAGGTGAGTGCTGCGGGCCGGGGGGGGGGGGTTGAAGCACTTTGGGGGTGCCTGCCTGGGGTGTGATGTGCTCTTGGCTGCCACTGGCTACAGTGGTTTTTCCCCCGCAGCTGTTTGGTGGGGGGCGGCCTGGGAGGACTTCACCACCCCTTCCCCAGCCTTAAAATGGAGAAAACGGGGGGGGGGGTGACGAGGCTCCACGGGGGGGAGGGAAAAAATGGGGGGGATAGATCCAGATGGGCAGCTGTGTTGGTCTGAAGCAGTAGAACAAAGTAGGAGTCAAGTTGCACCTTTAAAAGATGGCGAGGCTGCATGAGGGGGGAAGGAGAGAGGAGGAAAATGGGGGGAGGAGGATTCAGTGAGGCTGCGCAGGGGGATGAGGGAGGGAGGAGGAAAATGGGGGTGGAAAACAGGAGGGAGGAGGCGCCACGGGGGGAGGCCAAATTGGGTCCCCCCACCCTGCCTGCTCTGGGCCGTGGTAGGCGGGCTGGCCCTGGAGCCAGTCCCTGGGGCCAAAAAGGTTGGGGGCCACTGGCTTAGATGTTCTAGTTCCCTACAGAGTTAGCATTACCTTGAAATTTGCTCCAGCTCTCCAGGCGAGCACATGGTCAAAATGGCTGCCTACTCCAGAAGAGAGATCTGTGTGCATTCCTGGTCAGAGCACCCAAGGAAAAGAGAGTGCCTTCCTCTTGAAAGGAGATTTTATCATCTCTGGTACTCCACCCACTTGACCCTAGTCAGCCCAGTTCAAGGAAATTTTCCCTGTGTTCACCGCTCAGCTGTTTGGTTTTGCTCCAAATTGGCAAGCCAATCCAAAGGATTAAACAGCTGCCAGCCAGGCAATCTCCACCCCCTTTCTCCTGACCACCACAAGCTATGGCGAGGGGAGAGGGGGAAAGGAAGTCCTTTCCTAAGCACTCTCCCTCTTCTCCTGGCCCCAGAGAATGGTGGCCAGAAGAAAGGTGAATGGGAAGTCATTTCCATGGCAGTCCACGCACCCTTTCTCCCAGCCACAGAGAACAGGGGAACCAAACTTGCTGGACCAGTTCAGTTTGGGATCCATTTGGTTCAGGGTTCAGTTTGTGGTAGGCTTCCCAATCCCCAGGTCCCAGCGGGGGATCCCCTGGTTTTACAGGCTTTCCCCCTCCCCCAGCCAGCTGGCCAGCGGGGGAAGCTCCACCCCCACAGCCATTATGAACCTCCAGGAATGATTCCCATAGGGAATGATGGGGAATTGATCCGCAGGCGTCAGGGGCTCTGGGAAGGCTGTTTTTTGAGGTAGAGGTGCCAAATTTTCCATATAGCATATAGTGCCTCTCCCCAAAATACCTCCCAAGTTTCAAAAGGATTGGACCAGGGGGTCCAATTCTATGAGCCCTAAAAGAAGGTGCCCCTATCCTTCATTATTTTCTATGGAAGGAAGGCATTCTAAAAGGTGTGCTGTCCCTTTAAATGTGATGGCCAGAACTCCCTTGGAGTTCAATTATGCTTGTCACACCCTTGCTCCTGGCTCCGCCCCCAATGTCTCCTGGCTCCACCCCCAAAGTCCCCAGATATTTCTTGAATTGGACTTGGCAACCCTAGTTTGTGGGTTGCCGAACCACTCTTTTTAGGTTTGTGCTCATCCCTACTCAAGCTCTATCTCATGCTAGCAGCAGATCACATGTGGGAATATGTGAAAACTGTGAAAGTGCCTGAAGGCAGATTTGGAATGGATGAGGACTAACAAACTGAAACTTAATCCCCCCCCAAAACTGAGATGCTAGTGGGGAAAGATCTGACCCTAGAAATAGGAATCCCTTGTTCTAGATGGGGTTGCATCTGGTTGGGGCTGCAACTAAAGGAGCAGGTTTGTAATTCAAAGGTGCTCCTGGACCCAGGCCTCCTCTTGGGCAAACAGGTGGCAGTGGTGTCCAGGGGTGCTTTTCTTCACCTTGTAGAATCTGAATTAGATTTATGCAATGCACTCTACAAAGGGCACCCTTGAAGACTGTCTGTACAGCTGATACTGAATACTGCAGTCAGGGTGTTGACTGAAGTGGTTTGTAAGGACCATACCACTCTAGTCTTGTTCCACTTACACTGGGATTTGCTTCCAGGCTCAATTCAAGGTGCTGATATTGACCTTTAAAGCTCTGTATGGCCTGGGACCAACATACCTTAAGGACTGCCTTCTTCCACACAAATCTACCCACTTGCTCCAGTTGTCCTCAGAGGTCCATCTTCAGTTGCTCCCAGCATCTGAGGCTAGACAGGTGGCAACCTGGAAAAGGGCTTTCTCTACCATGGCACTAAAACTTTGGAATTCCCTCACCAGGGAGATTTGTCTGTGTCCCTGTATGAGTGTCTTTCACTAGCGAGTGAAGATCTTTTTTGTTTTGTCTGACATATCCTCAATAATGGCATTGGCTCCCCACTGTGTGCTGTGTGTTTATGTGGCGTTAACTGAAATTTTATCATTTTACCCGTATTTTAATTATTTAAATGTCTTCATATCTTTATGTGGTCCCTGACTGGGTGGAAAGATTATATAAAATGTTTTAAATAAATATATGAATGAATGTGCTTGCATAAATGAGATTCTAGGTACTTGAGGTTATAAGATATTGGACACAATACTTCTTTACTCAATGTGTAGTTAACTACAGGATTCACTGCCAGTGGAGGTACTGATAGCTATTAGCATAGATAGCTTTAAAAGTGTGTTAGATGGATTCATGGAGGATAGATTCATCAGTGGCTACTAGCCATGATTATTGAAGGAAGTCTCCTAGGCTTGACAATCCCCAGGTCCCAGCAAGGAACCTCCAGGTTTTGCAGGCTCTTTCCTGCCCCCAGCCAGCTGGCTAGCAGGGGAAAGCCCTGCTCCAATGGCCACCATATGCCTTTCCACCTTGAAAGGCTTAAGAAGATGCTTGGGAACAGCTTGCTTTTAGAAAGGTGTGTGTGCCTTTCCATGAAGTTTTATAATGCATTTGCTTTCATATTTTTAAACTGCCCCTTGGGACAGATAAATTAAATTAATAAACTTGTACAACACTGAGCCCCAAGTCTATACTCTCCAATTCTGCTTTCACTGTCATTCTTTCTACCTCTCTTTGGTTGCTTTTAGATAGAGATTTCCCCCCACATGGGCAGCAAGAAGACCATGCAATAGTAGAAAGGAGCATCCAGATAAAATTATGCCAAATCCAGGCACAACTTATCTGACTCCCATTTTTCCTCTTTGAGTCAGAAGAAAATAAAAATCTCATGTGGAAAGGGGGCAGAGCTAAGATCCACTTTCAAAATGGCACAGAGCCGCATCATTCCACAGTCCCACTCTTTTGCCATTCAAAGGTTTGTCTTTTTCTTCCCCTGCTGACTCATGCTGTAGCTTTACAGCACAGCTCAGTAAGGAAAGTGGGCATTGGAGGCTGTAGAGGCCCCACAAAACCACCATACACCTTTGCTCAGGTTTGGTGGAAAACCACTGAATGCAATAGGAATGGTTGGGTGCAGACAGTTTCCATCCCGCTTGCTGCTTACTTTCACGTCCCCATGCAGATGCACCCTCTGTCTCTCTGAACTACTGTTTCTTGCTGCCTCTCTTTTTCCTTCCTCTGCTGGAGAGATATCAGCTCCTCCTGGCCCTGAAGGATATCTCTACAAATAGTTTCCCAACTACCAGAAGAGTATCTCATCATGATTTACACGTTAGCAACTACTCTGCATTAGATCCATTCCAGTCTGGCTTCTGCCCCATCCATGACATGGAGATGGTGTTGGTCGCCTTGACAGACAATCTCTGTAAGCTGAATCAAGATGGGTCAGAGCTGCTATTGTTATTAGATCTTACAGGCAGCATTCAACATGGTCAACCATGATCTGTTGGCCCACTGCCTCACTGACAGGAGCTTGTGGGGTAGCCCTTCAATGGCTTACCTCATTTCTTCATGGTTGGGGACAGAGGGTGGTGCTGGGAGAGAATGTTTATTTTAGACACCCCCTACTCTCCCCAATGCTATTTAACATCTATATGCGTCCCATCACCCAGCTGGCTCAGAGTTTTGGGCTTGGGTGTCAACAATATGCTGATGTCACCCAGCAGTATCCATTACTTGATGGCCACCCGGACACTGCCCCACAAAATCTGACTGTGGGGCTGGAGGTCATGGTGATGTGGCTAAATAAGAGCAGGCTGAGATTGAATCCAAGAAAGCAGAGGTTCTGTAGCTGGGGAGACCCTCAGGACCGGGGCACAGACTTCCCACTCTTGGCAGGGTGCCATTGGTACCAGTGCAGTCTGTCAAGAATTTCAGTGTGATCCTGGATACCTCCATAAAGGTGGAGGCCCAGGTCATGCATATTGCCAAGCTGGAATTTTCCCATCTGCATCAGGCTTGGCAACTGGCCCCTTTCTTGCTGCACCCTAATCTAATCATGGTTATCCAGTGCAATGGTTACCTCCAGGCTGGACTACTGTAACTTGCTCTATGCTGGCTTGCCCTTGAAACTGATCTGGAAGCTCCAACTAGTCCAGAATGTGGTAGCGCAATTCCTGAGTCACGGACAGCAGTCACTTACGGCCCATATACAGCATGTGCTGTGGCAGCTAACTGGCTTCCAGTAAAGTATCAGATCAAATTCAAGGTTTTGGTATTAACTTTTAAGGCCTTGAGTGGTCATGGACTGCATCCTCTGGTATGTCCCTGCAAGAGCATTACACTCCCTGGATAAAAATCTGCTGGTGATTCTCAGTCCCAAATATGTCTGGCTGTCCTCAACCAGGTTCAGGACTTTTTCAGTCCTGGATCCAACCTGGTGGAACTCCCTGCCAAACACCATCAGCGCCCTGTGGGACCTCATGCAATTCTTCAGGACCTGCAAGGCAGAGATGTTCCATCAGGCCTTTGGTTGATGGCAGTGATGGTTTCCACTCTGGCTGGCACCCTCCTGTGTTCTCCTTCCCTCAGACTGTTTCACCCTCCCCTGCAGCCATGAGGGAGTCACAGTCCAGAATTAAAGAGTCATGCTAGGATTAATATCTTTGTCACTTGCTGTGAGACTGCTGCAGAAACTTTTATGTACTTGGTTTTAGCTTTTTAATGTTTTTATCATGTTGTACATCACCCAGAGCCCTTCAAAACCAGGGATTGGGCGATTCATAAATTTAATGTAATAAATAAAGGATGCACGAGCTAACATCCATCACAATGTGTATAAAGTGCCATCAAGTCACTGCCAACTTATGGCAATCTCACAGGTTTTCAAGGCAAAAGATGTTCAAAGATTTGCCACTGCCTGCCTCTCTGCAGCACCTAAAAGACTAACAAACTTTATTGCTCCATTCCTCTATGCATTCTCAGTGACTTCTCTAATAAGCTTCTCTAAATTTCTCTTCTTATAAGCTTCTCTAAAATTTTGATGGAAGTTTTGATGCTTAGTCATTAAAACAAGTTTGCTGTCTTTTGCAGGTAACTTAGCATATACAAGAAGATTTCACATTGCCATTTGAGAAAATATTCTGAAACTTGAATTTACCGTTATGATAAAGTTGTTGCCAAGGCAAGCAATAAATGAACCACTGGTGTTTTTGAAATGTATGCAAGCTCTGGGCTTTTTATTTAAGCACCATACAATAAATAAGTGACTGTTGTATGTATATGTTATCTTCTTGTAGCATTTGTTTTATTGTATAAGTTATTTAAAATATATTAAAAATAAATATTTTGATTTTAGAAATTTCTGTTAATTATTTTGTGTCACGGTTTCCCATCACCCCAAGCCAGGGATGAGAAGAAACATTGGGTCAAGGAGCGAGGCAAAACAAATTACAAAACTACTAGAGGGAGAATAGGTCTCACTCCAGCTTAAAATGGTATCTGCTACCAGCCTCTTCTTAACTACCCTCCCCCCCCCTCAAAGTGAAGAGACAAGCCTCGGAGCTTCTTCAGGAATTCAGTAAGGTCAGCCCTGCAAGATTGGCTTGCATTCTCAGTTTTTAAACTAAAATGTTACCAGTAGATGGTTAAGTCCAAGACTTCTGGATTTAGCTTTTGAGGCTACAGGAAACAAGAAGCTATACTAGGTTAAAATATAATTGTTTTATTAAAGTGCAAAGGTATTTCTTAAAAGTGCAGAGTAAAAGAATAAACACTTGTGAAGAGTAAAAACAAGAAATCTAAGTATAAACAGCACAAATATTACAACATTAGTTACCAGTGTAGTTCTCAAAGTTTGCTAGGTTCAGCATCAACCTCTGGTTCTTAGAGACAGGGCCAATGCGTGGGAGTAGGCAAAGTAGGCAGTCACCTACGGCGCCACCTGGCCTAGGGACAGACACTTTACTCTGGCTCCTGACCACTGTCACCTTGTCTTCTCCCAAGCTGCCCTCAACAAAGCCAAGCCACCCCCCTCTCCCCGATGTGCGACTTGGTCTCTCACCTCATCCTATCCTGCCACCCTCCTTCCTGGCTTGGCTGGCAAGCACTTATTCTCACAATTTTTTAATAACATATCACATTTTTAAAAAAAATTAAAATTACAAATCAATAAATTAAAAATGTAAAAAGCTTCTTCAAGTTTTGTGCTCTTAATTTTCCCTATATTTTTAATAAGTGGGGGGGCACACTAGTGGGTGATTTGCCTAGGGTGCCAGAAAGTCTAGCACCAGCCCTGCTTAGAGACAAGTCAGGGCTTCAGCCCACTTCAGGAACAGCAATCAAAATGGATTCCAAGCAAGGCTGAGCTGGGCTACCACTGACATATTGTTTGCCAAGTGATCTCCAAGCTAATAGACAAGACAAAAGCTGACTAACTTATCTTATATCAAAGGATTCTGATGGGCATCAGGCCCAGAGGGACCAATCAGAGAGATGATGAGACCACCTTACTGCAGATTAGCAGTCCAGTTAATCAGGTAGCAAGGTCACTCCTTCAGATGTTAGGAATTGGTCAATTAAGAGGCCTAGACAAGGATGGTACCCTTCCCAGACAGATGTAAGCAGCTGGCCTGATGGTCACAGCTCTTGCTGTTTTAACCAGAGCTTTTTTTTGAGCAAGAACACACAGGAATGCAGTTCCGGTTGGTTTGGTGTCAAGGGGGTGGCCTAATATGCAAATAAATTCCTGCTGGACCTTTTCTACAAAAAGCCCTGTGTTAAACAATGGTGATGTCATGGTGTGTATGGCCTAATATGCAAATTAATTCCTGCTGGGCTTTTTCTACCAAAAAAGCCTTGGTTTTAACTATCTCTGTGAGAAACTATTTTGTAGGCCTTAAGCCTGAACCAACATTTTTACATTGAGCAAAACTTGCAGTGAACCATAATTCTTTACAGTTTATAACATGTTTTAATAGCCATTTTTGCATATAGTATATATTCCCCCTTTATAAACATTTAAAGGTAAAGGTAGTCCCCTGAGCAAGCACCAGTCATTTCCAACTTTGGGATGACATCGCATCACAATGTTTTCACAGCAGACTTTTTACAGGGTGGTTTGCCATTGCCTTCCCCAGTCACCTACAGTGCCGGATTAAACCCTGTGGAGGCCCCTAGGCAGTCAAAATCTTGGGGGCCTGCTCACAAATTATCTCAGAGTCAGAACATCCACCCCGCAACCCGTTGTCCCTCCTGCAGCCTGCAAGCACCTTCCCAAAAGCCCCTTTGACAAAGCTGTGGAGAGAGGCAGAGAAAGACAAACTTGGTGATGATGCCAGCAGCAGCTGCACCAGGCAAGTCAGGCAAAGAGCTGCTCAGTTGCTGGCTGCACATGCAGGCTGGGAGGGCTCCAAACGGGGGAAACTGGGGGGAAAGACAGCCCGGGGCCCCTAAAGGCATGGGGGTCCATAGGCGAGTGTCTCCTTGGCCTAATTGTTAATCTGGCCCTGGTCATCTACACTTTCCCCCCAGCAAGCTGGATACTCATTTTACCAACCTCGAAAGGATGGAAGGCTGAGTCAACCTTGAGCCAGCTACCAGAACCCAGCTTTGGCCGGGATCGAACTCAGGTCATGAGCAGAGGGCTCGGACTGCTGTGTATATATTTATTGGTTTGTTGAAAATATAAGATTATTCTAATTGCACTCTTTTCTAACTGGGAAGTCAAAATTTAACTAGCTGCTACAGGGGACACATGAACCTCAAAAAGGATATTATAGCATTGGAGAAAGTCCAGAAAAGGGCAACTAGAATGATTAAAGGGCTGGAACACTTTTCCTATGAAGAAAGGTTGAAGCGCTTGGGGCTTTTTAGCTTGGAAAAACGTCGACTGTGGAGTGACATGATAGAGGTTTACAAGATAATGCATGGGATGGAGAAAGTAGAGAAAGAAGTACTTTTCTCCCTTTCTCACAATACAAGAACTCGTGGGCATTCGATGAAATTGCTGAGCAGACAGGTTAAAACGGATAAAAGGAAGTACTTCTTCACCCAAAGGGTGATTAACATATGGAATTCACTGCCACAGAAGGTGGTGGCGGCCACAAGCATAGCCACCTTCAAGAGGGGTTAGATAAAAATATGGACCAGAGGTCCATCAGTGGCTATTAGCCACAGTGTGTATATGCGTATGTGTGTGTGTGTGTGTATATATATATATATATATATATATATATATATATATATATATATATATATATATATATATATAAATATAAATTTTTTTGGCCACTGTGTGACACACAGTGTTGGACTGGATCGGCCATTGGCCTGATCTAACATGGCTTCTCTTATGTTCTTATGCCAACTCACATCTCCACAGTAATTAATAAAATAAATGTGTCATATCACACCATTTTCCTACCCCCTGAAAACAGTATCCAATGAACTGGAATGAGTAGTAGAGAAATGCTGAGCATGCTGATGGTATATTACATATTTTCTTTTATTAAAGCATTACCTAAAAAACATGGGTTTGTGGCAGCTATGCATTTCCCTGTAATGACTAGTTAGGCCCTAAAATTATCTTTTCACTGGAATAAAACTATTGACCTAACAATGAGAAAGGAAACAAACTGCTGATGTAATTTCCTCATATTTAATATTGCATATTTTTCTTTGGAAACTTTATCCTATTCTTGGTTACTAGAAGGTCATTTGTTTGATACTTAGACATTTCTGTTGCACTTTTCTTTGCAAATACAATAAGCTTACAATCATATCTATACTTTTCAGATTACTTTGGTGAAAGTAAATATGATGTGACGATAGTTCTATGTTATAAACTTTCTCTGATAAAACTCCCATGAGGGGTTCCCAGATTGGTTCACTTCAGAGCATGTTGTTTTATGATCTGCTAATTGTTCTACACTGTAAGAAATCCAATATTATTTTCCCTTTTTCCATTCTTCTTAATACACCCTTGATACTCATACCTCAAGGGGATAGCAAAAAAATACATATAATTTTTGTCTATCTTAGAATTACTTATTAGTGTGTTTACTCTACTTTCTAGACAAAATTACCACCCAAAATGGCTTACAATTTAAATCCATCACACAAATATCAATTAAAATAAAGATAATTATAAAAGATAAATATAATTTATGGATTTAGGGGGAGGTATTTGTGAGTTTCCTGCATTGTGCAGGGGGTTGGACTAGATGACCCTGGAGGTCCCTTCCAACTCTATGATTCTATAATGAAAATAAAAGATAATGAGAAAGATAATGAAAATATAAGTGTAAAAGATGACAGATTAAAAGCTAAGAGAATGAACACATGCAATGAATTCCAGAAAAATGTCAATATCAGCATCAGTGCCAGGCTCAAGAACTCTGATACACTGTTCCCTCTAAGTTGAGTCAGTGTGAGCTAGCTCACAGTTTTTTAGCCTCTGGCTCACACATTTTGTCATAGCTCAGGAAAAATAGCTCCAGAGCAAACTAATTTATGCAGTAGCTCATAACTTTAATGATAGTAGCTCACAAAGTAGAATTTTCGCTCACAAGATTCCACAGCTTAGAGGGAGCATTTGCTCTGATCCCCTAAAAATCTTTACATGAGCTGGTCAGAAGGAATTTTGATTGGGAAAATGCTGCTTTGGACAAGGCCATCTGGTAGCCATCTACTAACTTCAGGTGGTGTGGAACCCACAACAGGGCACCCAACAAGCAATGTTTCATAAGGAGAAGAATCTGGATGTCACCAAATGCTGCTGAATTTCTGATTGTGAGGGACTGCACGTTAAAAGATGGACAGAGAGGATTTTTCCAAAGCAAATCGGCAATTTCTTCTATATTCCCCTGCTTGTTTAAGATTAATTCATAGCAAGTTCAGTAATAAAGTACACCAGACACAAGCTTGGCACACATCTAAAGTAAACCTATCACATAAGAAAAGACAGATTTTGTGTTTATGTCCTTAAAAATGGCACAAGAATATCACATCACAGTGAAAATAATTGCCAATATAATAGTTCACCTGGAGTCAGTAATAGAATAAGCAGTTGCAAAAGACAAATTTATCTGGGTAGAGGGACTGGCTGATGTGCAGAACTTACGTTGGAAAATGATTTCATAGTTATTTCCAGCTTAGTTTCCAGGTCTGGAATATAGCAACTCTGTATCATTTAATATTTACATGCCTGGGTTTGGAAACCATTGGGGGGGGGGGAGTAATAAAGTTCTTTTAAAAGTTATCCTTGACATGTGGAAACACAGAAAGCAGAAGTTTTGAAGGTCAAATAAAGAGGTCTGTCAACTGCATTAAATATTTCTGAAACTGTACAGCAGCATCTCGAATGTATAGTTTTTCCATTTTGCTTCTACACAGAGGCATTACTGTTTTGGCTTTGTAAGTCCGAATTTTATAGCCTCTAAAATTCTTGCAGCCCCTTACAGAGTTTGCAAGAAGTCCAGAGGAACTGTATGAAACATTTGCTGCACAATCAACATGGGGCCAAATCCTGATAAAATGAGTCATGACTACAGCTACAATCCTATGCACACAGCAGTAAGTCCTGTTGACCTCACTGGAACTTAATTCTGAGAAAACAAAAATGGTATTGGGGTGAACATCCCATGGAGAGAAATGGAACTTAAAGTAGTTGCAAAAAAAACTTGTTTCACTGGTTACAATTGTACATAAACTGTAATTAAGTTTCATTCCACTGGAGCCTTAAAGGAAGCTGCTACAATAAACTAATTACCTGACTTAAAATTACTCTGAAATTGTGCCCTCATTCAAGACTTCTGTGAAACATTCTGATCCTAGATTGGAATTTAAACTCCACTGTAGACAACAGAAAATGTTCAGCTTTCACATGCAATGCAATGAAAAATACTCAAGAAATTGGCTACACCACCTCAACATACTGTGTACATAAAATGGGACATCGCATCTTTAGGGAGGAGACTAGGTCAAAAGCCTGGTTAGTCATAGTTGATACTAAATCTACTCTAGAAAAATAGTTCCAAATTCCTCTAGCCACTGCCCCCACCCTGTACCTTGAAAACTGTCTCTATAGATTATCACTGTTGCCTTTTTGTTACCTCTATATTGAACAGACCCTCTAACTCTTAGCATGCTGAAAAGGTGATAAGAGTTTGCAATTTTAAATTGGATGATAATGAGCTAGAAGCACATAGGGCAGGCTTACGTTCACACATTTGTTTATCACAGTAAATCTGGTAGCATTAAGAAGCGACAGGCAATGTTTCCACTAATTTTTTTAATGACTGAGCAGTTCACATTTTGAGCAGAGTAGGACTGCTGCAATCTTAAAGTGGGCAGTGGAGCGTAAGACCCTG
This sequence comes from Heteronotia binoei, assembly GCF_032191835.1. NCBI lineage: Eukaryota > Metazoa > Chordata > Lepidosauria > Squamata > Gekkonidae > Heteronotia > Heteronotia binoei. Next base: position 139,856,147 of record NC_083223.1, on the reverse strand, counting down.
TGCAGCTCCAGACTGCTGCTAAGTGTGGCTTCCTGTGTTAATGTATCACCGCTTGTATGCACAGCTTAGAGCAGGGGTGTCAAACTCATTTATTGTGAGGGGCAGATCTGACATAAATGAGACCCTGTCAGACTGGGCCATGCATGTAATAAAATGTAATGCCAGGTAGCGGCGATCAAAACTTTATAAAAACACAGAAAAACACAAAGATTTTTTTTTTTAAGAATTAAAAACTTAAAATAAAACATGCTTAAAAGACTAGTACTCTTGCAATATTTTATTCATTTAACAAAATGACACCTCTTTGCTCTGAATTATTGCATCAAAATCTGGAGACAATGTGCTGCAGTAATCTTGAGTATGCTGTTCAGGTGTTGTTCAGGTGTGTATCTGTAAATTGCAAACCTACTTTTGAGTTATTGACATTCATTACAGAAATCTCATGGTAAATGCTTTGACCCTAAGACCCAGAGGAAAACATGAAATGGCTGGGCTTTGCGAGCTTTTGTACATAAATTGCTTCATGTTCTAGTCAGCTAATGGGGAAAACAGCAGCTTTGCTCTGTAGCTCCTGGATGATTGAACAAGCCTGGCAAAGCGAGCTGTGAAATAGAAGGAAGCAAGAGGATAAAGAAGCAAATGGCAGTAAATTGCTTGCAGGCCTGAGAGGAACCTTCCAAGGGCCAGATCTGGCCAATGGGCCATAGATTTGACACCCCTGGCTTAGAGGGACCACTGGTGATATGCATGTGTGGATAAGCCTGCATGCCAGATCAAACAGCAAAAGAACTTGCAAGTCACCTTACACTCTCTCATACACAATGCTTTTCGAAAGAATTAGTTCACATTTAATTAAAGGTCACCAAGTGATGTACCTACATTGCAACACCAATACTTAGTTTAACAAAGAAAATAAAAACAAAGTTTTATTTATTTGAACTTTTGTTTAAGGCAGCGATGTATGATTACAATTTTTCTACTTGCCATTGCTTTTACTGTTTCCTACAACTGGGCTGTTTTGTGGCTTTAATGTCTCTGTTGCTTGCTTGGTAGACTTTTGTAAAACAACTTAAGCCACCATACATGGTGGAAAAAGCAGGACACAGATATTTTAATAAATAAAATACTTAAGAGTCAAAATGATTTGATAGCACTACAAGCGGCTGACTTTTAATATCACAACCAAATTATGGCAACCCCATAAGCTTCTCAAGACAGAAGACATTCAGGCATGGTAATAACACTAGACTATTTCGGTAGTCTCCCATCCATATACTGACCACAGCTGACCCTGCTTAGTTTCCAAGAGCAGATGAGACTGAGTCAGCCTGGGCCATCCACATGATTGCCCCCTCTGGGCTGGGAAACACCTGGAGATTTGGGAGGTGAAGCCTGAGGAGGGTGGGATTTGGGGAGGGGGCCTCATCAGGGTATAATGCCATAGAGTCCACCCTGCAAAGCAGCCATTTTCTCCAGAGGAACTAATTTCAGTTGTAATAGCAGGAAGTCTTCAGGCCTAGCTATCCAATACTTGTGAAGTCAGTTCAACAGACTAAATGGGCTGGCCTGGCAAAATGATTCCTTCAAATACTTGGATAAATTCTAGCTAATTTTTTCTAAAACAGACCATTGGGATAGACTCACAAAATAATTTGACGGTCCAGCAGGGGATTGTCATAACATGGGTCAGTGACAGAACACATGATTGCACACATAAATTCTAGGTCCAATCCCTGGCATCTCCTGTTGCAAGATGTTGAAAAGACCTTTCTCTGTCTGAGACTCTGGCAAGGTGTTGCCAGTGAAAGCAGGTAGCCAAACAACATCTGGCCCATTTCAGATTTTCATCCAAACCTCAAGCAGCCTAAGAATTTTGCTCCATGGTATTGCCATGAAGCCGTGATTTCTTTGATGCAAGCTCTGCCCATGGTGGACATAATCTGTGATTTGATGGTAAGCATGGGGTGACCCAATGCAAAACTATGATGATCCAGGAGGATCTGTGCTTCAAACAGCACCACCCCAAGGGTGTGTGGTGCCACAGACAGGTGGCCCACCACCGCCCCCCACCCTACGCCCCCCCTGCAGTGCTGCAACACAGCACCACACTCCATTGCACCCACCCCCATGCTGCGAGGCAGCACCCCTTCCCTTTGCTCCCCCCCCCACGCGCATTCACAGCCCGCCACACCTGGACTCTTTCGGGCCATGAATCTTATCTTTAGAATGACGAGGCTGAGCAGGAGCCAAGCCTTCACTTCAGCTCCGTCGTTCTAAAGATAAGATTCACACCGCATCGGGCCCGGCAGAGCCCAGGTGTGGCGGGCTTTGAACATGCTGGTGGGGGAGGGAAGGGGTTGCCGCCAGTCTCGCTGCATGGCGCACTGTGATCGTGGCAGCGGGACGGCAAAGGGAAGGGAAAGGAAGGGTGGGTGGGTGGCAGTGAGGGGGATGCGAAGGGAAGGGAAAGGGGGCAGGCAGCGGTGATGGCAGGTGGCAGTAGCAGGGAGGCAAACTAGGCACTTGCCTGGGACATCTGGAGGGGGGAGCCCAATTTGGCACCCCCACCCTCCCAGTGCCCTAGGTAACCACCTAGTTTGCCTAGTGGGCGAGCTGGTCCTGGCTTCAAAACCATGTTTTGACTCCATGGTGTTGCCATGGATCCATGATTTCTGAGGTGTATGGTTTGCCCATGGACATAATATGTGATTTGAAAGTGAGGTTGGGGTGACCCAATGCAAAAATCATGAGGATCCATGCTTTGGAACCTTATTTTTGCTCCATGGTGTTGCCTGAAGCTGTGGATCCATGATTTTTTGAGTGCAAGCTCTGCCCATGGACATGATATAAGATCTGATGTTGAGCTTGAGGGGATCCAAAGCAAAAATCATAAGGATCCATGAGGTGCTGCCTAAGACATGGTCTACACCATGATGGTGTTTTAAATTCATTTCAGTGTAAAGATCATATGACTTCATGAGGATCCATGCTTTGGAATAATGTTTTTGTTGCATGTCACCAGAATCCATGGAGGCATGATTTCTGTGGTGTCAGCTGTAGCTGTATACATAATGTGTGATTTGATGCTGAATTTGGGATGATCTGATGCAACATGAGAATCTATGAGGATCTGCGGTTTGGAACCATGTTTTTGCAGCATGGCATTGCCACAAAGCCATGGCTGTGTGATTTTTGTGGTGCAAGCTGTGGCCCTGGACATAATATGTGATTTGATGGTGATATTGGGGGGACCCAATGCAAAAACTGTGAGAATCCATATGGATCTGTGCTTTGGATTCATATTTTTGCTCTGTTATGGTGCCATGAATCTGTGGATGCATGATTTTTGTGGTGCTGCTGATAGTCTAGCTCTAGCACATGCCCTACAGTGTGCTGGTTTTATTTCACTTCAGCAAAAAAATTATATGAATTCATGAGGATCCGTGGTTTGGAACTGTGTTTTTGCTGCAAGGCATTGCCACGAATCCATGGAGGTGTGATTTCTGTGGTGCTGCTTATAGTCTCAGACAAGATCTACAGTATGATGGTGGTTTTATTTCATTTCAATGTAAAAATCATATGAATTAATGAGGATCTGTGTAGATCCAAATATTACTCCCCTCCCATGGGACAACTACCATACCCAGATGTGATCCTCAAGCAAAAAAATAATCTGCCCATCCCTGGAGAAGGCAATGTGAGTTTGAAGAAACAACAGGCCTCATATTGGCAGCTTCGTATATTCATCTGCAAGACTTATTTACAACACCCATTAAGAACAGCACTTGATAAAAGTCAACTGCTATTAAACCGTTGCAGCTGCAAGCAAAGAAATAAGACAATTTTCACATAACCCACCACTGAAAGGATTAGAACTAATTTATATATTTGTCTCTTATTTTCTCCAGCAAAGCAGAACTCAGAACAGCTTACAAAACCAAAAAAACAACAGCAGTTTAAAATTACAATACATCCAACCCTAATGAAAAGCAGCAAGGAGGTGCTGAGCACGTGTAAGCCCATGGTGGAATGTTCTTTTCCCTGCCCTTCGCCAAGCAGCTAGTCAAAAAGCACAGAAGTAAAACTACCACCCAAACCCGACACAGCCGATTCATTTTAGCACAGCTGTACAGAAGCGTCCTTTTGCATCGCAAAAACAGCAAAAGCAGGACAAAAATTCCTACTTGCGAAGAATGATCTATGTAACACAACAGCTGGTTCTGAAAAGTTAAGAGCCCTCAGGATTCTGAATTCAATATGTGTTCCTGTATACACTTCGAGGGAAACGACCAAGCGAAAGAAAATAGCAGCAGGTCATCCTAACCCATGGGCTTCCGAGAGGCACACCTGGGTCAACTTCTGGCACAGCCGGTTTGCGGCAAACCTGCTCTTTATACCACGCTATTTTAATCGCTCTCCCGCATTGGCCGTTCGGGCTACATGACGGCACAATCGCGCCCAGGGCAAAGTTCCAGGCCTTCCCCTGCTACTGAAACTAGGCGGGGGAGAGGCGGTCATCGAGCACAGGCGGAACTGGAACTGGGAGGCGCTGCTGCCAACGCACCACTTCCCGGGACCCTGCCCTTATGGCTGAGAGTGGGGTGCGGCAGGCCCCCACAGCAGAGTTTCCGATGTTACACAAGGATCCGGGGTTCCCTCCTCCCTCCCCCCGCAAAATTGTCGCAGCTGTCACCGCCTTGTTGATCAAAGAGTTTACCGGAAGAGATAGAAGGAACGTCTGTCTTTGGCTTTAGTTAGAGAATAGTTATTCTTGCTCTATATAGCACAGCAAGGGGTTTTTTTTCCTTGCAAACAGCCGCACGAAGCCTTTACTGGACAGGAGAGCGGGGAAACAGATTTTGATTACCAGAGGTAACGAGCCTGGGGGCTTGAAATCACCAAATCTAGACTCAAGCAGATATTTGATCACCATTTCCTATCTAAAACAATATTTTATCTGCGCAACTAGGCTAACTTCATTGGTGAGCATCAATAACGGCTCCCTCTTGCCGTGTTGCTTCGTATACCTGCACTCTAATAGCCCCCTTTAGTTGTACTTCTCGTTTTCCTGAAACTGCCACTGCCTTCTCCCTCCTCCACGGTTGTCGTACTTATACGTTGTTGACTCTGAAGAGGAGTCCTGCTGCTCCTTTTGTGTTCTGCAAAGCAATACATAGCACGCTGTTGGCTAAATATTAAATGCATAGCCATTACAACCTTCACACGTCGGTATAAGTTTTTCCCCTTACGCCCCTAAAATGGCAGCATGTGCAGGGGCGTCAAACATGCGGCCCGGGGGCCGTATCAGACCCCCGAACTACTATCATTTGCTTCCCTCTCCCATGCATCCTTCTACATAACAGCTTGCTTTGTAAGGCTTGCTCAATTGCATGGGAGCTACAGATCAAAACCTCTATTTTCTCCATTAGCTAAGGCTCCTTCCTTGAGGAGGAATGGGGCAGGCAGAGCTTTCTCAATCCCACAGCAGAGCCAAGGCTCTCTTCCTTCTATTGACTGAGGCTCCTCCCCCTCCTGGTCCCCTGGGGAAGGAAGGAAAGAGTCAGAGTTTCCTTTGCCCAGTTCAGTTCCCTGGATCCCATTGGAGAAATACAAAGAAAGCACCTTTAAGAGCAACAAGTTCTCAAGGTTTAAGCATGTTTTATTTTAAGGGTTTTTTTAAAAAAAAAAACTTTAATTGTGTTTGTGTCCTTTATAAAGTTTATGCTACCTAATCTTAAATAGGTACACACATGGCATGGCCGGGGCTGACAAGGTCTGGCCCTCATAACAAAGGAGTTCAACTCCCCTGGTCTATAGATTATAATGTCATTATGAGGTAGGCTGAGACAGGCCCCACATATTTTACATCTGAGGAAATTGTCCGTTGTCTAGCTTTTCTTCATAGAATTTACACCAGGTTTTTCTTTCAGACAAACTGAAAGGATTGGATTTATGAGGAGGAAAAACAGGCTGTGAAGTGGATGTAATTTAAACCTCTGAGGAGCCAAGCCAATCCCTTTCAGCTACTGTGCCTTTAACTGCTGCAAGATGGGAGGGGGTCTGCAGTAGCAATGGAAGAAGCCAGAAATCTTTGTATGCCCTAAAAGACAGAAGAACTTGTTTCAAATCCAAACGTAATACAATTCCCTCCCTTGATCACTCTTGTCCTCAAAGAGAGCCAGCATATTGCAGTGGTTAAAGTGTCAGACTAGGATGTCAGAAACCCAGGTTCAAATACTTTGCCATGGAAGATTGCTGGGTGACCTTGGGCTAGTCACAAGCTCTCAGTGAGCTACCTCACAGATTTGTTGTTTGGGTAAAATGGAGGACAGGAGAATGATGGAAGCTGCTTTAGGTCCTGCTAGGGAGAAAAGTGGGATATAATGATATTTTTTTGCCTTTTAAAATTTACTGCAGCACATCCACAAAATTTATAAATTAACATACAACACAGATTATATACACATTTTAACTATATACACATTTTAAAATATATATCTGTTGGAATTTACAGATTATACCAACTGCAGCCTCAATACAGTACAAAATAGGAGGCCAACATCTGGCCATGTTTGGGGCCAGGTTTTTTCTAACCAGAAATAAAACAGCCTAGCCACCCCTAGAATTTTAATAAGTGGTAATCAGCTGGCAAGGTTTTTAATGGCATTATCACCTTGTAACCGCTGTAAATCAGGGATGGCTTCAGAAATGGTATATTCAGTGTTGCTTTTAAGACATGTTACAGAAATGTCTTAAAATACAAAACAGGGAGAGGGGATTGATCAAGCTAATTTATAAAATATGCTTTAACTCAATGTTTTGATAGCTGTTGCTAACCAACCTTGTATAGAACTTTTTTGTTTACCTTTTGTACCATGAGTCATAGCTAACTCCTCCACAGTTGTGTACCTCAGACTAGGTGTGTCATAAGGAGGCCATGAATAACCCATTTGTTTTAGATTACCACAGCCTCTTGTGCTATCAGGTGAGGAGGAATCTTTATCATTTTCTCTGTCCTTCCCTATGTGGTGGTAAAAGCCATCAAATCACAGCTGACTTATGGTGACCCCATAGAATTTTCAAGGCAAGAGACATTCAGAGGTGGTTTGTCATTGCCTGCCTCTATGTCATGATCCTGATGTTCCTTGGAGGTCTCCCATCCAAACTCTAGCCAGGGCTAACCCTGCTTTGTTTCTGAGATCAGGCGAGAATGAGTTATCCTGGGCTATCCAGGTCAGGGCACATCCTTCTCCACAGCTACACACGTTTTCCTGGTGGCTCTATTTGCTGTTTTAAAAAGCACCTCCCCTAGGAAGAAAACTAGATTAAAAAACAAAATACCTTTATAAATGCTGGAAATTGCTTGGGCACTGAATGTGAGATGTGTTCCTCCTTATTCTCACTGTGATGTCATGAACGCTGTCTGGTGAGAATCCCTGCAGTGTGACTGAAATGCAATGAAGATAGTTTTAGAGAGTAGCCATGTTTGCCTACTGTAGAACAGCTAGCAAATCTTGTTGGTCTCTAAGTTACTTCTGCACTTGAATCTAGCTGAAATAAGAATGGAAAGGGGTTATATTTAACCTTCAAATTGCATTAGATAAACTGCAGAGAGAACTCTTCATGAATCTCAGGAAAATAAACAGGAACCTACTAAGAGGTTTACTAATCTTATAAAAATCATTTGGGCTTTGTTTGAAATCACTCAGATGCTTTGCCATGGTGAAGTTCAGTGGGAGCTCTATAAGGAATAATCTTCACCCAGGGCTGGCCCTAGACTGTCTGGCACCCTAGGTAAAGCTAATTTCTGGTGCCCCCCTTTGCAGTGATAATGCCACCGAGTCACATGAGGGCACCCAATTTGGCACCCCCAGAAGGCCAGTGCCCTAGGCAATCCCCTAGTTTGCCTAGTGGCAGGGCCAGCCCCGTTTTTACCATACATTAAATCAGAGTTGTCTTAAAAGAAAGGATCATACAAACATACTTTGATATTCCTTTGTGAATTTGAAACCATTGCAGAGGAGGTATATATTGTGCAGTCTTTTTAGGTCTGTTAGAAAGGAAGAACTTGTGGCTCAGTCCCCTCACCCCTTGTGCTAGCAATATTTCTATATTAGCTTATTTACCGAGTACATGGGAAAAACTGGATTCTTTAAGTGTAGAATGGAGCTGCCTGCAGAAGAACAAATAATTGCTAAAGGAGAAGCAAGAAGTATTAGCTCTTACAGGCAGAAGCAAAGGGATGGCTTAAAATAAAAGGTAAATAAAAGTAGTATTAATGATGATGCCCATGTTGGCTTGTGAAAGGATGTACTCATATGCTTTAACAGAAGTTCCTGACTTTTTAATTAGTGGAGACCATATGTTTCTGTCCACTGCATAACAAGCAGAAATTAGAAACCATTCCCAGCATGAAGTAGACAAAGTTTCATCTGCTGCTTTCTGCTTGCTCCATGGCTGCTAAAGGCTAGGGAGTGGTACTCCACAAAGGAGATGGCAGCACTTAGGAACATTAGTAAAAAATATGGGAGTGCATAATATTGACCAAAGAAAGGGAAGATTTCAGTTTAACTCAGCCATTTGGCATTCCACTTGTAATGTGATCTTAATATTAAGATGTTGGAATGAAATTTGGTAGATGCATTTGGGGCACAATCCCATGTTTTGGGTTTGACTGAATATCAACTTAGTCCTGACAAAGGGTGTTTGACAAATGTGTGGAAGACAGTTGTATCACTGACTATTAGCCATGATTATTGAATTGAGGCTCTGAGTTCAAAGGCATTCTGCTTCTGTTAGGAAGTAGCCAGGAGGTAAAGGCTGTTGCCAACAGGCCCTGCTTGTAGTTTTACCTGTTGCTACTGAATGGTTGCTTTTGGAAATGAGGAGATTGACTATGGCATGATCCTATACTTATATAATCTTCTTATGATGTATGCATGCACCAAAATGAGGTAGCAGAATCCATAGACGATAGGATGAAATGAACTACAGTATGAAGTACAGTGTTAATTAAGCAGGGAAACTGACTGCCTAGAGTGGTGGCGAGTTCCCCCTTGAGATACTTCAAGCAACGGCTGGACAAACACTTGACAGGGATGCTCTAGGCTGATCCTGCAGTGAACAGGGAGTTGAACTAAATGGCCTGAATGGTCCTTTCCAACTCTACTATTCTAAGACTCTATGTAATAGAAAGATTACCAAATGCTGTCCTATGCTTCAAAAAACCTTCTCGGCACATAAAAACCTAACACAGCTTCACATTTTAAATTGCTCCCCTATGGCCAGAAATAAAAACTCTTACAGAGCAATCCTAAATAAAACTACACCCTTCTAAATCTATTGAAGCTGATGGGCTTAGAGGGGCATAACCCTTTTGAGGATCGTCCTGCTCAAATACTAGCAGGCAGTAGGCCTGAACTATAATTTTTCTCCTGGATGTATTAATTTTTTGATTTCCACTTCTTAATGTATGGCAGTATTCAATAATGGCACCTGTAGAGTTGCCAGCTCAGGGTTAGGCAATACCTGGAGGTATTGAGGATGGAGCCAGAGGAGGGGATGGTTTGGAGTATAATGCCATAAAGTCCACCTTCCAAAGCTGCCATTTTCTCCAAGTGAAGTTGTCTCTATTACCTGGAGACCAGTTGTAATTCTGGGAGATCTCTAGCCACCACTTAGAGCAGGGATGTCAAACATACAGTTCGAATCAGACCCCTGGAGGGCTCCTATCAGGCCCCCGAGCAACTGGCTGTCATCTGCTTCCATCTCCCTATCTTCCTTCTGCATAACAGCTTGCTTTGCAAGGCTTGCACAATTTTACAGGAGCTACAGAGCAAACCCTCTATTTTCTCCATTGGCTGAGGCTCCTCCCTTGGGGAGAAAAGGGGGAGGAATAGCTTGCTTTGCCGGGCTCTCTTAATTGCACAGAGCTACTGAGCCAAGTCTCTTTTCCTTCTGTTGACTGAGCCCCCCCCCCCCAGACCCCTGGGGAAGGAAGGAAAGAGCCAGAGCTTCCTTTGCGCAGTTCCCTGGATTCCATGGGAGAAATATAAAGAAAACATCTTTAAGACCAATGAGTGCTAACATTTTAAGCATGTTTTAAGTTTTTAAACATATATGTGTGTGTGTTCTTTGTAAAATTTGTATCTCTGCTACCTAATTTTAAATAAGTATATACATGGTCCAGCCCAACCTGGCTCAGCCCAACCTGACATGGCTCGGCCTAACAAGGTTTCATTTATGTCAGTTCCATCCCTCATAACAAATGAGTTTGACACCCCTGACCTAGAGGTTGGCAACCCTAGGTGTCTCCCACCTGAAGTCTGAAGAGAGACAGTTTTTAATGTCTGTATTCTAACACATAATTCAGTTGTGTGCATGTAGTGCAGCCTATCCTGACCAGACTTTGGACACTGGGATGGAGTTGATACACAAGTTTAGGGCAACAGTCTTTGTTTCCACAATGAATCCTAGTTTAATCCCCACACTTGCTTCGAGGAATCAAGAAAGATACAAAAGACAACACAGTGTGACATCTGCCTTGAAGACATAGCTATCAGAAAGGAGGTTGACAAACCCACAGCCATACTAGATTTAAAGATGGACAAGAAATATGCCAAGTACAATACAACTTTTATTTATTTATTATTGCCATCTTATAGATGGCAACAGTGTAGAATTTTGAATGACAAATGCTTGCATATTTTATAACATGGCTTCACTTTTTGGCTTCAGAAAAAATATTGTTTTAAATTTTCTGTTGTTACCTCCTTGTGTCTAAAATTAAAGACAGGCTTTCAAAAATGGTCCTCATGAGAGCAGAAAGGTGAGATATAAATTTTGTAAAAAATAAATCAATGGATATATTTTAAAGAAATCTATCCCAGTAGAGCTCATGGAGGCTTGGGAGACACCATGCAACATTTCAGGGACATACAACAGCTTGACCTCCACACCCATTTTTAAGAGGATGGGGAGCAAATGAGGCCTCTCAAACGACATTGATTTATTGTTAAGCCTTTTTTATCTTGGGATCTCATTTTTCCATCCTCAGAAGCCCTCTGGCTTCAGGGAAATTGGATCACTAAGTCTTTACAGCATTCAAGGAAAAGAACCAGAAAGCTAGATGTTGCAACTTCTCTGTTTCGGTAGCACTGCCCCTGCTTACACCAGGCCTAAATTTAGCAAGCTTCCAGTATCAGGCAACAAACAGTATCTCTTTTGGGTAGGTGTATTCTTGAACCTACCTCTCATTTAGTACTTTACTCATAGTGCACAAAGGTTAATTATCTAGAACTGGAAACACCTATTGAGAAATGAATGTGCAACTCCCAATGTGATCTAATGCAATGTACATTTCAGGATAGTATTTTGCACTATCAATCCTTTCCTTTTCTCCGCTAGATTTGATTCTAGTAGCATCTTAAAGACCATCAAAATTTGGGTGTGTAAGCTTTCGAAAGTCAAAGCTCCTTTTGTCAGATATGAGACATAGCTAATGAAAGGAGCTTTGTACTATATAATGCTTATGCTTCCCAAAATCTTTTTGGTCTCTGAGGTGCTACTGGACTCCAATCTACCTGTTCTGCAGACCAACATGGCTGCCTTCTGAAATGTCCTTTTCTCTGCTTTGCTGAAAGGTGATTACATGCTGAATGTGATAGAGTAACAATATAGAATGTACTTATTTCATTCTTTGTACTTAAAGTGCCATCAAGTCACAGCTGACTTGCAGCAACCCCAATGAGGAGCTTGCAAGGCAAGTGAGAAGTAGAGGTGGTTTGCTATTGCTTTCCTCTGCACAGCCTTTCTTGGTGGTCTTCTTTCCATGTACCAACAATGCTTAGCTTCCAAGATCTGATGAGATCAGGATATACCATGCTGCCTTCCCTACCCATCATTTCACTACTTCTTGGTTTAATCTTTCTGACTCATTTGTTAATTTAAATGATTAGGGGGCGGGGGTGGATAGGCACCAAAATTAATTAGCCATCTTAGTTTCAAATTTTAAAATATTTTCTCTTAATCATTACTCATGTTCAGAATCTTTTACACTTAGCTTTTTTAATTATTATTTTTATGAGTAAAAAAAAATTCCTCCCAACTATTTGGATGAATCTTTTTTTGCCCCTTGGCGAAAGAATCCTCCCTATGAAATTGAAAGCTAATAAAATACCGAAATTATACTTTATTGTTCTTAAAGGTGCCATTGGTTCAAACCTTGTTCTTGTGTCCTTGGGCGGTGAAAGAGAGCAAATACTTTGCACTTTTCTGTTGGCTGTTCCCTTTGTCCACTTTTCTCCACCCTCTGGCCCCTCAACCTGGCAATGGGTTCCCCCCCCACCTCACTGGTCTTACACCTGGATGATTTGATCCTGCTCTAGTTTTTCTCCCTTGCCAAATTTGTGCCTTCCTAGAGCTGGTAACTTAGTGATGGATGGGGACATTAGGGTTCCCAGCTTTGGGTTAGAAAATACCTGGAGATTTTTGGAATGTTGCCTGGGAAGGGTGGTCTTTGGTGAGGGACCTCAGCAGGGTATAATGCCATACAGTCCACCCTCCAAAGCAGTCATTTTCTCCAGGAGAACTGGTCTTGGTCATCTAGATACCAATTGTAATAGCTGTGGTTGGCAACCATAGGGGACATAGACATTCCCCATAGTAATTGTATGTTTCCCTTATGGTGGAAATAGCATCAGTGGGCAAATAAGATTACAAAAATGGCATGAAGGGAAGGAGCTAACCTGTCTCCCTCTACCTCCCTCCACCGCATTGTGGCCCCAATCTGAATCACAATTTATACCAAGTAGAAAAATAGAAGATGATTTAAGTTCAGTTTTTGAGGTTATAAATGAGTCTTCCCTTTCACACACCAGATTACAGTACACAAATCAAACACAGAGTTTCAAAAAAGTATAAATATGCTACGTAAAACATTTTAGTTCCACTGACTTCAGACAAAGGATTTATGCTTACTTTTACAAGGCTATACCTCCATACAAACCCACGAGTACTCATATACGCAAGGTCAGGTTGCAGGGGCAAAACATTAAATTATTATGTACTTTATAAACATAAAATAAGTGGCACTTCCTTTTCCCAAAGGCAGTCTATAAAAAATAATTATGCCACAAGGGAACTCCTGTGTCTTTATATTATCAGATGAGTGAAGTAAGGCTCCAGTTTAACTTGTAGAATATTGTAAGTTTGTAATTTTATATTTTATTGCAAATTGTATCCCACCCTTCCTTCAAGGAAATCAAGCAGCACACATAATATATTTCCAATTCTGCTTTCACAACAACCATGTGAAGTAGGTTGGGTTCAGTACAATGACCTGCCCAAAGTTACCTAAAGAATTAGTGGGAATTGAAACTGTGCCTCCCAAGTCTTACTACACTTAATGAAGACAAACCAATAAACCTTGGAATGAATGCAATTACTTTATTAATAAGATATAAAAGCAACTATTTCATAACTAACGACTTCATCGTATTGCTATAAATTAGATCTCTATAGATCTAAAGTCCTGTCCTTTCCTCAATTCCCAGATTTTTCAACAGAGATGTCACCAGAAAATAATACTAAAATTCTTTGTCACTTCTGTGCTGTTTTCTGGCAATCACCAGTTCGTATTTGTTTCCTTCTTATTTTCTGTTCCTTTGTGCCTATTTCACAAATTAGTTGCCTGCAGGCAGTACCTGTCTATGTTTTTATTTCTATGCATAGTAAATTCTGGGTCCTCTGGAAACAAACATATTATTATTAATAATAGTAATCTCTCCCCTTTCCCAAGATATACTGGAATATTTTAATGTCAGCATCATGTTTCCATGAAGTGTTCTGAGGATACCATACAAAGATTCTACTGTGAAAAATGTGCATGTGCATGTACACACACACACACTCTATACAGGGGAGGAGGAGGGGTCACAGCTCAGTGGTAGAGGACACGTTATGTGTGGTAGTTCCCAGGTCCACATGGTGTGAAGCCACCATGGTATAATGGTCAGTGTCTGACAAAGATCTAGGAGACCTAGTTTCAAATTTCCATGCTGTTATGGGTGACTGGGTGACCTTAGGACAGTCATACTCCCTCAGCCTAATCTAACTCACAGAGTCCAACTCCAGCATCTTTGGCCAAACAATTTCAGGAAACAGGTTCTGGGGAAAGACCCTGCCCTGTTTAAGACTTCAGAGAGTTAGTAACAGCCAGAATAAAGCAACACTAAGCTACATGAACCAATGGCCTAAATTAGTGAAAGGCAGGTTAATACATGCTCAGGGATTTGAAATGGTTTAGCATAGCCTGATTTTGTCAGATCCCATAAGCTAAACTGGGTCAGTACTTGGATGGGAGACCACCAATGAAGCCTTTGCAGAGGAAGGCAATAGCAAACCACATGGATGACTCCTTGGACTCACTGGTATGATGGTTTTGAATGGCAGACCAGCTCTGCTTAATCACTTGCCTTTAAAACTTTATGAAGTAGCCCTAAGTTGGCTGCAACTTGATGCCATTTCACACATACACACATGTATAGGCAGACAGGCTTGACAAACAGGCATCTTGACAGACAGACATCTCTGGGCTCAATCCTTGACCTCTGATTTCTGCCTAAGGGGGAATAAACTTCAAAGACATCTTGTTTATTGCATCTTCTGCATTTATATGGAACTTGCATTTTTATTTAACCAGTATGTCACCAACATGTGAAGGCATTAATTGATTCAAATTATGTTCTGCAATGCCTTGTTTGGAATAATACATGGCAGCAGATGGAAAGAGAAAATCAGGACATAGCTGAGAAGCATTCAGATGTGCATTCCCTTGATCAGCTAATCCATGTGATCAGGACTTAATCAGCTGTTTCACAGGATCTCTAGTAAGCAGAGAGAATGCAATTGTCAAGGGCTTATGTTCTCTGCAAAGATCTTCAGGTGACAGTAGGCAGCTGCTATATTTCAGCCCAACAAGGAGCTATATGCTTGCAGTTACCCACACTGATAGATGCCCTTTAAAAGTTATTCATTAATATAAACAAAAATGTTAGAAAACGAATGGAAGCACTTCACACCTCTACTACCAACTGATAAGATAAATGCTTCAGTGACATAGATGACTCCTTGGACTCACTGGTCTGATACTTTTGAATGAAATGGTACAAACTCCCAATGTCTACTCAGAGCTTGGAAAATCTGAATTTTATTACAGAAAGTTTAAGATGTCAGTCACTGGACTGACTGGTCAACAGGAATGCAAACTTGAGACAATTTTTCTTACTCTCTCAGCTTAAAAGCTAGCTTTGTTTTTTTCTAGCAACAAGCACAATCAGTGAAAGATATCTATACCTGCTCTGAAGTTTCATTGCTAGCTTAATAAGAGTGCACACCAAAGAAACCAGCCCTATTGTGGGTGTTATTCTCAATATTTTCCTTCCATGAATCTGCCAATCACCCTTCCTCCTTTTTCCTATGTAACAGAACATGCCCTTATACTTATTTACAGCCAGTCCTTTCATTTCAACTGTGATAGTACCTATCATTCTCACATGGCTAGGGCCAAGCTAGACAAGATGGAAGCAGCCACATTTATTCATTCATTATCATCTCTGTTAATATATAAAGGTAGGAGTGTAGGTCTATTTAACATGAACATAACAGCCCTTCTGAATTAGTCCTAGTAATCCATCTAGCCCAGCATCCTGTCTCACACAGTGGTCAAACCAGTTGCCCTGCAAGGCCAGCAAGGTACAGAGACCAAGGCCTTCCTCTGATGTTGCCTCCTATCACTGGTATTCAGAGGATTCCTGCCTCTGCCACTTTAGTTATTGAGAAGAGGCACTGAAAAATGGAAAGAAGAATGTGAGGGAGGGGCTGAATTGTTCCCCAACTCACTTTCCAGGCACCCATCCCTACAACATCCCTCATAGCATGGGTCAATTCTACTATTGGCCAGACCAATAGAAAAAGGGAATTCTGAGGAGAGTTCATCTTGCCTTACCAGCACTCTGTTTTTGATGTTAAAATCAGGCCCCTTCTCTCCTCCTGAATGGGGTTGATATGTGAGTGAAAAAATATAGCTGTCAGCAGCACATCTACTTTGGCAGTTAGGTGCCTCACTGTCTGCAGAGGCCAAATGGCAGAGATACTTGTCAACATTTCCTATGATACCTTGGCAAAAAAACAAATGCTCATCTGAAGCAACAACCTCTCGGGATAAGGAGCCTCTTTGTTTATTCATTATGGTCTCATTCATGAAGACTTTTCCATCATGGATGGCTGCTGCTGAGAATTCAGCTATCTAGTCTTGAAATAGTGTAAAATACTGGAGAGAGAAAAGCTGAGCTTAGATGTTGGTATGTAGGTAGGCATCTCAGATTTCATTCTGAACAACATGAGCAAGAAAATGAATTGCCAGAAACGGGCTGCTGTAGGATTGCCTAATCTGGGTTGGAAATCCTGGAGATTCTAGGGGTGAAGGCTGGGGAGGACCATAAAATGCACCTTCCCTTCCAAAGTAGCCATTTTCTTCAGGGAAACTGATATCTGTAACCTAGAGTCCAGTTGTTGTAAGTCCAGCAGTTCTCTAGCCCCCACCAGGAAACTAGCAATCCTAGCTGGGATGGGCATCCTCAGGTCTCCTTTGTAGGAGGTCTTTATGGCCTCAGTACTGGGAGAGAAGAGGTTAAACTCACACTGTATCCTTTCTCTCCCACAGTGGGCCTCTCCACAGTCTAGCAGGGAGAGTCCTGGCATATCCTCCTTGGCCTTTAGCTGACTCTCTTTTCAAAAGACTTACTGGAGCCCCACTCAACCAGGAAGTCCTGTGGGAGTGAATATTCCTGCAAGATTGGGGGGGGGGATTTATCCCTTGCAGGGAATTCCCCTGGGTCATCTAGATTCACATGGCTTTACTGGTGGGACATGACTGCTCTCTTTTTGAAGAGCTGTCACTTAGAGGAGGGCAGGGAGCTGTTCCTGTTGGCAGCAGAGGACTTGCAAGAATAGGTTTAAATTAAGGATGGGAAGGTATTGGCTAGATATTAGGAAAATCTTTCAGTAATTCTTGCTCAACAGTGGAATCAGCTACCTATGAACATATGAAGCTGCCTTATACTGAATCAGACCCTTGGTCCATCAAAGTCAGTATTGTCTACTCAGACTGGCAGCGGCTCTCCAGGGTCTCAAGCTGAGGTTTTTCACACCTATTTGCCTGGACCCTTTTTTGGAGATGCCAGGGATTGAACCTGGGACCTTCTGCTTCCCAAGCAGATGCTCTACCACTGAGCCACCGTCCTTCCCCCCTAGGGAGGTGAAGAGCTCCCCCTCACTGGCAGTCTTTAAGAAGTGGCTGACCAAACACTTGTCAGGGATGATTTAGGCCAGTGTTTCCCGTTTGCAGGGTCATGACCTGGTACTGGGCCACAGAAGCCTCACTACCGGGTCACAAGAAAAGCCAAAGCTAGCCCGCCACCAGCAAAGCTAGCTCCGCCACATCTCTGTGTTGTACAGAGAGGAGCTGGGCTGCCTCTCCTTCCTTCTCCCCCGCTCCCAGTGTTTGAGAGAAAAGCTAGCATCCACTGGCACTTTAGACCCATGAAGTGTTCTTCAAGGTATGAGCTTTCATGTGCCTTGCAGTATGTTCTTTTGGAGAGATTTCCCCGGGAGGCCTGGGCGGCAAAGAAGGCTGTGTGCGTTTTTTTCAGCTGGAAGAGGCGGGGAGTGGGCATTCCAGTAGCTTTTTTTTTTTACCAAACGAACCCTGGGCACAATTTTTGCTGACTGGGGTTAACTGGGGTTAGCTTTTTTTTCCTTTGCCCCCCCCCCCTTTTTCTTTCTTTCCCTGAAGTGATGCTCTGTCTGTATTCTTGGTGCTGGGGGGTGGGGAAAGCAACAGTGGGAGGGCTTCTAGTGCCCTGGCCCTACTGGTGGACATTCTGGTGCTTTTGGGACATTGTATGAGGGAATTTTGGACTGGATAGTCCACTGACCTGATCCAACATGGCTCCTCTTATGTTTATGTTCTTTCTTTCCATGTCTTTCTTTTACTTTACTTTCTTTCCCTTTCTTTCTTTCCTTCCATTTTTGCTGGATGAAACCTCTGTTCATCATACTGTTGTTGCAGACATAGGAGCTCTGCCAATGAAAAGTTGGCACCCCCTGTTGTAGCCAGGTGGCCTTCTATGAGATTTCTGTGTGAGTGAGTGAGAATAAGAGGTGTGGGGCAGAAAGAGAATATTGGAGATTACTGCGGTATATCCCAACAACACTGGAAGAGATGGTACTATGAACTTGGCACCATTTTACTGGTCCTGCTTTTAACAGTTGTCTGACACCAAAATTAAACTCCTCCTGTAGATATTAAAAAGGATGAAAGTAGTTCACTTGGCTAAGTATCTGCACAACAGGTTGCTTTTAAAGGCATAGGAAACACGGCCAGTAAAAAGCTGCAAGCCCCTCATAAATATCCTTTTTGGAATAACTGCAGAAAAGCTTGTATGAACTTCATATAACTTGAAATTAATTCATTAATTGCAGTACAATTCTCTGCTACCTTTCACAGCAATTTCACAATGTTTCAACCAAAGAAAAGTATGAAAAATAGCTGTCAAAAGATTTTCTTGAAACCAAGCAACCTTGGTTGTAGCTTGAGGCAGGGTTCCAGTAGTAGCAGCTGAAGGAAGGGCCTACTAAATGTGTCAGCATATTTTGAGGTAGAGCAACTGCCAGGGCCCAGTGTGGGTGGTACAATGCTGGCATTCCTGATGGCAATGGCAACAGCACTCCCAATTGCATACACTGGCCAGTGCTGTTGAGGAAGGGATGTGTAGGTGATGCAGGCAACTGAACATGGGCATTAGGAGTGCTTGCAAGCTTGGGAAAAATACACAAACAGATAGGTGCATGCAGATGTGGGGGTGAAAAGAGAGGACCGCCCACTTTCCACCCCCATTTTGGCTCAGCATGAGTTTCAGAGAGATTTTTCTTAAAATGAATTTACTTCCAAAGAAGAGGCAGGTTTGGGGGAGTGCCCTGGAAGTGACATCACAGGAAAAGGTGGAGTTTTGGTTCAGTGTGCCCCAGAAGTGACATCACTTGGTCCTTGACACCACAGGAAATGACATAATTTCTGTCTCCCGGCTCCACCCCCAAAGTCTCCTGGCTCCACCCCTCAAATTTTAGTGGGCCACGAAGGAGAAGTGTAAAAATAACCAGGCCATGGGAAAGAAAAGTTTGGGAAACCCTGCTCTAGGCTGATCCTGCACTGAGCGAGGGGTTGGACTAGATGGCCTGTATGGTCCCTTCCAACTCTATGATTCTACTGGTACTGCTGGCCTTTAGAGCACTGTTGCTGTTCCAAGGCTGCCAGCTTCTCTTTGGAGACCAGCAGGGCAGAACCATGTCACTGAACCTGCTGTTGGTCTTGGTAAGTTCCGAGGTGGGCTCCCCAGCCCTAGATACACATATACATTATTACCAGTGGAATATCCTTTATGTTCAAAATTTAAATATTCCCTGCCTAGCTAGTATCTCCATCTGTTTCACATGTTACAGGCTTCTTGGCAAATGGCCTAGTATGGCCCAAGGTATCCTTCCAAGGGTACAATACAACTTTTCTTGTCAGTGCTGCGTGTTCAGTATATTGGAGGATTCAAAGCATATGGAAGGAGGCTTGTTATGGCCCAGGGGACATCCTTTGACCTGTGATTACTGGTGTGTTGATGTCACCTCAGAATGCTGGAGGCCTAGAAACATATACATTGAAGCTTATGTGTGCTAAGTGAACCATGGGATCCATTCTGGAATTTTGATTAAATACAATAGATACATTTCGCTTTCTACCACAGTTTTATTAGAAAAGTTGTTCTAAGACCAGAAAATTGTTGTTACACAGTTCATATTAGTTACTGCCTTTGTCAACCTCAACAGTTAAGCAGATTGGTTTGGGAGGAGGTAGCCCTTCAAATAATGTGAACTGAAGCCATCTGGGGTTTTAAAGGTCAAAAACAGCCCTGAGAATTTAGCCTAGAAGCAAACTGAGAATCCTGTGCAGCAGAAAGAGAACAGGCTGTACGTGTTCATTATGACAAGTTCCAGTAAGGCCCTCAGATGCAGTAGTTTATACCAGCTGATTCTTCAGAACGTGTTAAAGTGCAGCCTTTATGTACAGCATATTGCAATATATTGCTCTTTTCCCTTTTTGCTCAGTAGCTGGCAGTCATTGTCTTGCTCAACATCAGGGATGCCCTTTTTGTAATCAGTGGCTTTAATTACAAGTCACATTAATTTTTACTTTTTACAGAATTGGTGTTTTGTGGAAACCAAGCTGATCCACATTAAAGACTAAACTGGGCATACACTTGGTGGTAGTAGAAAGTGCCATCAATTTGCAGCCAATTTATGGGAACCCTCTAGGGCAGGGGTGTCGAACTTATTTGTTATGAGGGCTGAATCTGACATAAATGAGACCTTGTCAGGCTGGACCTTATCAGGCCAGGCCATGTGTATGCGCATTTAAGATTAGGTAGCAGAGATATAAACTTTATAAAGGACATAGACACGCACAATTAAATAAAGCATGCTTAAAACATTAGCACTCGTTGATCATAAAGTTTCTTTCTTTGTATTTCTCCCATGGGATCCAGGAAATTGGGCAAAGGAAGCTTTGGCTCTTTCTTTCCTTCTCTAGGGGACCAGGAGAGGGAGGAGCCTCAGCCAACAGAAGGAAGAGAGGCTTGACTCAGTAGCTCTGGTGTGCAATTGAGAGAGTCTGGCAAAGCAAGCTATCCCTCCTCCCTCCCCAAGGGAGGAGCCTCAGCTAATGGAGAAAATAGAGGTTTTGCTCTGAAGCTCCTGTGCGATTGAGCAAGTCTTGCAAAGCAAGCTGTTATGCAGAAGGAAGCTAGTGAGAGAGAGAAGGAAGCAGATGACAGCCAGTTGCTGGGGGAGGGGTGATAGGAGCCCTCTGGGGGCCTGATTCGCCCCCCAGGCTGCATGTTTGACACCTGTGCTCTAGGCAAGAGATGAACAGAGGTGGTTTGCTGTTGGAGCATGCACTTAGCAAGGTATAAAGAAAGAAGTGAAAAAACTCCTGTCATTATCTGAATTAGTTGCCCCTATGCTTGGGGTGAATTAGAGTAGGAGGCAGGACACATGAAGCACATGAACACATAAAGCGGCCTTATACTGAATCAGACTATTGGTCCATCAAGCTGATGGACTATTGGTCCATCAAGCTGATGGACTATTGGTCCATCAAGGTCAGTATTGTTCTACTCAAACTGGCAGCAGCTCTCCAGGCTCTCCAGGAGAGGTCTTTCACATTATTTTCTACATCATCCTTTAAACAAGAGAAGCTGGGGATCGAACTTGAGACCTTCTGCATGCCAAGTGGATGCTCTACCACTGAACCATGGTTCATTCCCAATAAGGAATAAGTCTGTTAATGTTTTTAAACTGAAGATACGATGGATATCATTTAGTTTCTAGAAGGGCCAACGTGACATTATCTATACAAGCTTCTGGTGATGACAGCAGTTAAAATTTCTGTTTGGAGTTCATGCATAGAACAAAGTTAGTGAAGTGAACTCTTCATCAAGGGCTGTTTAACTGGCAACTACATTTGATCTGATTGCTGAATGCCGTAATGAATGCATTCATTCTATGGGTCAGCAATCATATGCATGCTAAGTAAGGAGCAAGTGGGGCTTTCAGTGTGCATTCAGTGGGGCTAAGTACAAGCATAGAATTGAGCTAAGAGTCTCCTAAAAATTTCACTCTGGTAATTGCAATATTATGCCTGCTTACCCAGGAACTATCCATGGACGACTAGTAGATACTATGCAATGAATCTCGTTCTACATTAATTTTACTGAATGTTGCCAGAAAGACCTGATGTGAAGGAGAGAGATGTGATGTGCATACATCATTTGGAATTAGGGCCTCAGTGCTCAGTTTGTAAAATGGATAGCAATAAGTGACCTATCAGATGAGCCACTCTGAGAACAAACCACGTATTGCCTCCCATTGAGAAGAGTGCAACTGGGAAATCTGTGGACAGCACTGGGGAACTTTTGTTTTGTCTCCCTGAATAGCAGCATATTGTGGTTAAAACAATTTTATTTGGTAACATATGGTAACAAATTATATTTCTTGTATCATTAATAACTTCTTTTATCTATCCCATATATTACTTTCTACCCACCCCTCCCCCCATTACTTGACCCCCGCCAGTGTTACTTACTTAAAGTACTAATGTTTATAGGTACCCTTAACTAATAAAAACAAAAAATAATATTCTTTTTTTTAAGACTTAATCATTATCAAAAATTGTCCAATGTCCTTTTATTTTTCACTCTTTTTCTACATATCTTCTGAACTTTTTCCACTCCATCTTAAAAACTTCTAAATCATAGTCTCTTAAAATTCTTGCTAATTTGTCCATTTCACTCCATGTCATAACTTTTACAATCCAATCCCATTTCTCTGGTATTTTTTCTTGCTTCCACAACTGTGCATATGATGTCCTAGTAGCTGAAAGCAAGTACCAGATTATAGTTCTATCTTCTTTTGAAATTTTTTCCATTTGTAATCCCAACAGAAAAGTCTCTGCAACTTTCTTAAATTTATATCCCAAGATCCTAGAAATTTCTTGAATCATCTGCCAATACTTTTTTGCTCTTTCACAAGTCCACCACATATGGTAGAAAGAACCTTCATGTTTTTTACATTTCCAACATCTGTCTGGCATCTTATTATTCATCTTTGCCAATTTCTTAGGAGTCATATACCATCTATACATCATTTAAAAACAGTTCTCTTTAATACTATGACACGTCGAAAGCTTCATAGAGTTCTTCCACAAATATTCCCAAGTTTCCATCTGTATTTCTTTATTTACATTAATTGCCCACTTAATCATTTGAGATTTCACTACTTCATCTTCCGTAGACCATTTTAAAAGTAATTTATATAATTAATTTTTCGTTGTCTCCAAGCAGAACTTTTTTCATTTCTGTTTGCTCTTTTCTTATTCCTTCAGTTTTAATGTCATTCTCCACCAAGCTCTTTATTTGTTGCATTTGAAACCAATCATATTTATTATTCAGCTCTTCAGCAGTTTTCAATTCTATTTTGCCACTTTGCATTTTTAATAGTTGATTATATGACAAACACTTTTCTTCACCCGTTTCAGCTGTTATTTTTATCACTTCGGCTGGCACTATCCATAACAATTTTCTCTCATCTCCAGATTTCTTATATTTCATCCATGTATTTAGCAAGCTGTTTCTTATATAATGGTGAGAGAAAAAGCCGTCTATCTTTTTTCCCCCATAATACATATAAGCGTGCCAGCCAAATTTATTTCCATGACCTTCCAACGCTAAGAGTTTTTTGTTTAACAACATTATCCATTCTTTTATCCATACTAAGCAAACTGCTTCATGATATAATTTTAAGTCTGGTAATTGAAATCTGCCTCTCTCTTTTGCATCTGTTAAAATTTTCATTTTAATTCTTGGTTTCTTCCCCGCCCACACAAACGCTGAAATTTTTCTTTGCCATCTATTAAATTGTTTACTGTCTTTCACAATCGGAATAGTTTGAAACAAATACATTATTCTTGGTAGAATATTCATTTTAATTATGGCTATTCTACCCAACAGTGACAAATTAAGTTTACTTCACTTTAACATATTTTCATCCATTTTACGCCATAGCTTCTCATAATTATTTTTGAACAAATCAATATTCTTCATTGTTATCTCCACACCCAGATATTTTACCTTGGAGGTAACTTAACAGCCAATTAGTCTCTGCAATTCTTGTTGCTTATTTATTTGTTAGAATGTTGTTTGTGGATTTTAGCTCTGCTTTTAATACAATATCACCCCATAGATTGTTGTTTAAGCTTAAGGATTTGAAGCTGTCGGACTCTATATGTGAGTGGATTTTGAACTTTTTATCAGGTCGTTCACAAAGGGTTAAAATGGACGGATATACTTCTTCCGTGAAGATCTTAAACACTGGCACTCCCCAGGGATGTGTCTTGAGTCCACTTCTTTTCACTATTTACACGCCTGATTGTGTTTCTAGTAGTCTGAGCAATAAAATCATTAAGTATGCAGATGATACAACGTTAGTGGGACTCATCTCTGAGAATGATGAGTCTGCGTATAGGAGGGAAGTTCATCAGCTGTCCCTCTGGAGTAAAGCAAATAATCTTATTTTTAATGTAAATAAGACGAAGGAAATTATAGTGGATTATAGGAAGAGTAGTCTGGACATTCAGCCGTTGTTTATTGATGGGGTTATGGTAGAACAGGTGACAGAATGGAAGTTTTTGGGAATTACTATGAAACAGGATCTAACATGGGGAGCAAATACTTTAGCTCTAGAGAAAAAGGCCCAGCAATGACTATACTATTTAAGACTCTTAAGATCACAACAACTGTCAGGGAGTCTGCTGGTTGCCCTTTATCGTAGTTCCATTGAGAGCATTTTATCTTATTGCCTCTGTGTGTGGTTTGGGAGCTGCACGGAAGCAGAGAGAAGGGTGCTCCAAAGAGTGATGGTGAGAGCACAGAAGATTTGCGGATGTTCTCTCCCCTCATTGGTGGATCTGTATGATATGGGATGTAGAAGGAAGATACAAATGATCTTAAGGGACCCTTCACATCCGGGCCACTTGCTATTTGAGATTTTACTGTCAGGTAGGCGATATAGAGTGTTGAAGGCAAAGACAAATAGATTCAAGGGCAGCTTCTATCCAAGTGCCGTGGTTAAGCTAAATGCAGGGTTATGAATGGTTATGTGTTTTTAGATGCATTTAAATGGTCTATGTATATGTCCTTTTGTGGGTGTTGATATGTTGGTATGTTTGTGGAAGAGCACCTCATTTCATTGCTCTCATTTTCTTTTTTGAGAACAATGACAATAAATTATCTATCTATTTATTTACATATTTTTACATAGAAGTTTTGATTTTTCTTTATTAATACAAAGTTCTGCCAACTCCCCATATTCTTGTATTTTGGCTAACAACAAAGGTGTGTCTTGTATGGAGTTTTCATTTATAAACATTATATCATCTGCAAATCCTTTTACTTTTAATCCTTCTATTTCTTTATCTTCTTGAATTTGCATCAGTAATATTTCAAGATTCATTATAAACAACAGTGGGGAAAGTGGACAACCTTGTCTTATACCTTTACTAATTATCATGTCTTCTGTAAGATCAGCATTTATACATAGCCTTGCACGTTGTTCAGTATATATTGCTTTTATCATTCTTATAAAGCTTTCTCCCAGCTCCATTTTCTCCATTACTGCAAACATAAGATCCCAATTTAAATTGTCAAATGCTTTCCTTGCGTCCGCAAAGAATAATGCTACTTCCTTTTCTGGATGTCTTTCATAATATTCTACAATATTTACAACAGTTCTGATATTGTCTCTTATTTGCCTTTTGGGAAGAAACCCCACTTGATCTTCCTTTATAAAATTTATCAAATATTGTTTAAACCGTTATGCCAAAATTCTTGTATATATTTTATAGTCATTATTTAATAATGGAATTGGTCTATATTTTTTTACGTTCGTAACATCTCTATCTTCCTTTGGAATCAACAAAATAACAGCTTCCTTCCACATATTTGCTATTTTCCCTTTTGTTCTTATCATATTCATCAATTTCTGAAGTTTCGGGATTAACTCCTCTTTGAGGGTTTTAAAAAATTTAGCTGTATATCCATCTGGCCCAGGTGCTTTTCCATTTTTCATTGCATTAATTGCTGCTTCAATTTCTATTTTTTCAATTGGATTGTTCAAAACTTTTCGCATATTTTCTGCTAAGGATGCTATTTTTATCTTTTGTATCCATCTTTTCTTTCCTTATTTTAACACCTTTAAATAACTTGGCATAATACTTAAAGAATTCTCTTTTTATTCCTTCTTGATCTACCACCTCTCTTCCATCCACCACAATTTTATTAATAATTTTACTTTCTCTCTTTTTCTTCAGTTGCCAGGCCAAATATTTTCCGGGTTTGTTTGCTCCCTCAAAAGATTTCTGCTGCAATCTTTTCAGATTCCATTCCAGTTCTTTATTTAACAAATGTCTCATTTATGTTTGTAATATTGTAATCTCCCTTATAATTTTCTTTTTCCCTGGCCTTTTTCTCAGTTCTTCTTTTTTCTTTATTTCATTTTGAATGTCCAGCATCTGTTTTCCTTTTGCCCTCTTATCTTTGTTATTCCTCTCATTAGTGCTTTATAAGCATCCTAGACCATCTGAAATTCTATAGCCTCTTTATCGTTTATTTGGAAGAAAGCTTTAGTTTCATTTTCTAGAGATGTCACTATTTCTTTATTTTGTAGCAAATCTTCATTCAATCTCCATCTTCTCAACTTCTTAGACAATTTTGTAATCTACATTATTGGGTTATGGTCAGCTCCAATTTTAGGTAAAATCTCTATTTTCTTTGTTATAAGGCCTAAGTCTTTAGTGCCCTACAACATGTCAATTCTGGAAAAAGTTTTATGTCTTGCTGAAAAAAAGGTATAGTCCCACACTTCATGATTACATTTCCTCCATATATCCTCCAAATTTTCTTGTTTGACCAATTCAAAAAAAGACTTTGGCAATTTTCCTTCCTTATTTTTTTTTTTTTACCCCCAGACCTATCCAGTGTGTTCTTAATTGTTCCATTAAAGTCCCCCATTATCAAAACTTGGTCATAAGTCAGTTCATCAAATTGTTGTGTAATGTCTTTTAAAAAAGCATCCTCTGCACCATTTGGTGCATACAGTCCCAATAACGGGTTTTTTGCATTTAATATTATTTCTACCGCTACAAATCTTCCATCTTTATCTTTAAACACTAATTTCGGCTCCAATTCTTGTTTAATATAAAAATCACTCCCCTTTTCTTCTGTTCAACCAATAAATAAAATTCTAGTCCCAGTTGTTTATTCCATAAAATTTGTAATCCTTTTGTTTGATATGCACTTCTTGTAAACAAACTATATTACAATTTTGCTTTTTAATCCAATGAAACGTTGCCTTTCTTTTTGTGGTGAATTTAGTCCATTTACATTCCAAGATAATAATTTGTAATCCATCATGGTGCAAATTCTTTATGTTCTTCATAAAACCTACGCAGTTCCCGTGTGCTTGTAATTGTAATCCTTTTTCTTTGCACCTCAAAGCTCAGCCCTTCAGGTATTATCCATCTATACCTCATTTCATTTCCTGTAGTTTTTCTGTCAACTTTTTGTATGCTTTTCTGTCATTTATCACTTGTCTTGGCAATTCTTTCATGATTCTTACTCTGCTGCTCCCACTATCAATGTCTTTTCAAAATTTTTATTCAAGATTTTTCCCACCATATCTTTTGTCATATATCTTATAACCACATCTCTTGGTAGATTATTTTTCTTGGCATATAGTGAGTTCACTCTATACATATAGTCATACATGCTTCTAGTTCCTTCAGGATCTTCCTCCAAAAATTCTACAATTATTATTATATATCCTTTCAAATCAGTCTCTTCATCCTCAGGTACTCCTCTCAGACGTATCTGGGTTTCCATCAATTTGCAGTCATGAATTGCCACCTTTTCTTGCATTTTTAGCAAGGTTGAATCATGTACTTTCACTCTCCCTTCCACCTCTTGCACTTTCTTTGATGTTACCACAGTCTCATTTCTGAGATCTATATCTTTCCTTACCTCTTCAATGTCTTTTCTGATTTTTTTTTTTTTAGAAGCAGTTATCATGTCTCTTACCCCTTTCATCATCCTGGTTTCCATTGCTTCTAATTGCTCTTGCATTTTCTCCATTGAGGCAGTCCTTGCACAGGTTAACTTATGCTCTGACATTTAAAAAAACACCAAAAAGTTTGACTCCAAATTAAATTTAAACTATCAGGTTTGATAGAGTAAGGCTTGCCCTTTTCAATAAGTCTAATTTCGCCATCCTCAGAGTCTCCTGGGCTCAGATATTAATTTTTAAAGTTTTTATTTCTTCCAAAATGTTGGTCGCGACTTTCTGCTTCCCTTTAAAAAAAATTTCCTTCAAAAGGCTTCTAAAATAATTATCAGCAATAATGTCCAATAGTATTTACCTTATAATTGTCACCTCTGTCAGCTTCACCAATTTTTAATGTCCCGAACACTTTAAAAACTTTGTTTAAATTTTGACCTCCTAGCAATGGCCGCCAATGTTTTTCTATGATATTATAGTCCTAGAGTAGGCTAGCTGCTTCAATGATTTCCCTTTTCCATTCGACACTTCCTGCTTTTCTTGCCACCAAATCCTGTTTTCACTGGTAAAAAGATCTCACGGTGTTTGACGTATTTCCTGTGTTGACTGTGAGAGCTGCAAATCTGTGACGATGGGGCTTTTTCACCAAAACCGCAAGTAGACAAAACAATAAATTCCTTTCCACTTTTTAGCACTGTCCTTTAAATTTACAAAGTTCAAATTTCACCCCTTCTCCCCTTCTTCTTCCAAGCTTTCTGAATCTCTATTTCCCATCTTCTGATTTTATTTTGTTTAACTTTAAATAGTCCCGGAATGAAGATAAGTCATCAGTACCTTTTTCTGCAGTTATCCAGATCCAACACCGGTCTTATATAGCTTTAGATGTTTAGCAGTCTCAAAAAAGGTTAGGATCCTGTCGAGCTTATGTCAAATAAATGACTCTGGAAACTTCTGCAGATGATGAATATGCAACTCATCTCCGGAGACCCCTCAAAGCCTCAAAGGAGCCCCCCCCCCCCAGGACTCCCTTTTAGCCAAGATAAATCTCCTCAGTTTCCTGTGCATATCTTGGACTGATCTCTGACTGAGAAAAGTAGGCAGTAGGCATTAAATTGCCCTCCACTACCCCAAACAGAAGCCCCAGCCTGCTCCCCTTCTGAGAAGCAATTCAGCTTGGCATATTCCAACCCCGGAAGTCCCCTGAATAGCAGCATATTGAAGTGTGACACAAATTAAGAAACTTGTTTCCTTTTTTAAAAGAGAAAAAGAAAACAGCTTGAGGTTTGTGTTGGGGTAACAGCTGTTTAGAAAAGCAAACCACCATGACTCCTGCATACACAATCCCTTCTATGTGTGACTAAGAGTGCACTGGATCAGGGCCAAAGACTATCAAGCATGTTAGACATTTTAAAAGTACAATATGAATAATTCATAATTATTGAAGGCTTCAGCTAAATGTTTCCTTTTCTTTGTGGTGGTAGTTGAACTGATTGCCAACTTGGCACCGTTTACAAAAGCTGCTTTTCACTGGGATTGTATTTAAATACATCCTAAGTTTTGAAAGCTAATAGATAAAAGAGAGGCCTTTTCTCCTTTCATTCTCCATCTGGTTGCTTATATTCAACCCCGACACACTTCCAGTCACTATCATTTATGGCATTTATTGCTTTGATATTAGGACTTTCAAACATTCCCAAAGAAAGCTTTCCCATCCTGATCACACAGCAGCCATCAGCCAGCCTCTCACAGATGAGACTCCTTTGACTGGGCAGCAGACAAATGACTGCTGTCTTTTCACACACCTGAAAGTGAGCCAGTCACTAATAGCAACTCTGAGAAGGACCAAGCAAGGCCCCTGGTGAGAGTTAAGGGATCCTGTTTCCAAAGTCAGAAGAGGCAAGGCAGTTTTCAGCCTACTCAGCTCATCTGAATCTATGCCAAAGGGAATGTGTGCACGGGATGTCTTTGAAGGGGTGTTTTTTTAAAAACATTGCTTTAAATATTTTAATTATTTTCCATGCATATTTTACATTTTATTTTACCATTATCCACTTTAGGTCAGGAAAAAGATGTGCATATAAATATTTTATCAAATTTCACAAGGAAAATAAAGGAAGGAACAGCAAGATCATTGCTTATAGTAATCTGAATGCAAGCTTCAGAATATTTTTTACACAGAAGTGATTCCAGCATAGGAAATGTGTAATGTTGAAGTGGCCCTCAACCCTATCATAGATTAGAGACACAGCTCTTCTACCCACATCTTCCTCCAGCTGCTGCTTTCAGAGTTTCCTTTTGAGGTCTTAGAGGCCTAGGCTACCCAAACAAAAGAAAATAAGGCAGCAAAAAGTGAGGCAATAGAATGGACAGCACTGTGACTGGTTCCAATTTGGAATGTTCTTCCATGTGAATGGAAACAGAAAACTGAAATAGCAGTTAGGATTATTCCATCCTAGCCATTTGCCTTGTTCCTCATTTGCTCTAAAGTGGTACAATCCATTCTGCTATCTCAGCTCTTGACCATCACATTTTGCCACATGTATGGATTAAGCCAGAACAAAAACCTCAGCAGCAGTTCTCTTCCACTAGCAATGAATCATTTCAAGGGTCATGGGCATCCATTGTAGGAATGCTGTAAAATTCAGAGAGAATGCATTCAACAATGTCAGTTAATGTTACTCAGTTTGATGGCTGCAATCAAGGTGAGTTGATCACTAGACTTCCTGGGTTTGGTGGCGAACTGCTCAAACAACTTGTGAACAAGTTTGTGGCTGCATACTAGTTGCTTGCTAGTGCCTAATTGCTTGCACACATAAAAGCAGCCAATCAGAGCAGCCCTTGCTCATGACACAACTGTGTTACTGCTCCATTTGTAAATCTATGCTACCACATATTCAAGTGACTAGAACCCTGTAGCCAGCCTTGACTTCCTGACTTGTGTACCTATATAATACACATATTGCAAACATACATTTGTTGTGTATATACCTTACAATTTTGTAGAACAGTTTGCTCTCCATTACAGGGATTGCACAGCAGGTTCTTGCTCAGAACAATGAGGTAAGATGTGCTGGCTTTAAAACATCCTTTTCTCTTTTTGGGGTGCTTCTCACTGCTGAATTTTGCCAGTGGTTTATATGTTGACTGATGTTTTTGATTGTGGAACAAAGCAGTGTGCAACAATGACTTGGATAGGAACAGAGCCCCATCACGCCATATGACCACATGCATGCTTGAACTTCAATCATGCTATATTGTCCTGTCCTGGGATGGAGCATAGAAACCCTCTGAACAGCTGAGAATGAGTTGTCAAACAAATCACAGAAAAAAACTGGCTACCTGATCAGGACATGATTCAAACTGGCTGGTGTTAAAGCATCCCTAATCCGTAGTCTGATAACCTAGGTGTAATCATAAGCAGCTGTATAAACATAAGCTACTATTTGGCTTGAATGTCAGATGACAGGGTGCCAAAAATGACAGATAGTTTTCATCAAGTTGGTTGCAAATTTTCTACTCTGATTAAGTAAATCTGGTTCATATGAAAGTACCAAGGAAATGAATACAGTGATAACAAGTCTTCTCAATTCTTTTTATTCATCCATGGCCTCAAAGGACCAGCCTGGCAGAGAGAAGGAAAAGGAGGATTACATTAATGAATAGCTATCTGGCAATGAAGTATCAAACAAACAAAAGTAATAATTTTTCTGCGAAGTCTTTGTAATTTTGCTTCATTCATGCAACTTTACAATGTAGCAATATTTTCAAAGAGCATCAGTGGTGAAATAAATATGCATGGAATAAAATAGTTTCTGACTGTTTATTTATCTGGCATGTCTTTAATAATTAAATGTGACAAAATCTTAATATGGAGACTGGAACTCAATCCGCTACTATGACATTCGAATTAATATGACAGTAAACGTGATGTATTGCAGTGGTCATCAACCTGTTGGCGGATCACAGAGACCCACCTTATGGGTCAGAATCCCCTGTAGAAGAGCCATTTTAGGCTGCTTTTTGGAAAAATCAGCTTCTAGTATACATGAGTACATTGCAAAGGCACCATATCCCTTGCTTCCTTTTGCATGCATACCAGAACAGTGAGGCAAGCTCACCCAGGAATTCCTTTTTGTAAATGCAAGTTTAGAGATTCTGACTCTTGCTCTTTTTTGGTCATGTCTTTAACTGCTTTGAGTGCATGACAGCAACATGGTACAAAAATACTTTAAATAAATAAATGTGACTGTGATGCCATGCAACTCCCTGTCACAAACTCAGTGGGTCACATGCTACTGTTTTGGCAGTTAAAAGCTGGGTCCCATACTTGCAAATGTTGAAGAACACTAGTGCAGTGGTCAGAATTATGTTAAAGTTGGAGCAACCAACTGATAGCCTACCAAGCTAAACACTTCCACGAGCCATGTGCGGAATAACGCAGGCTGATTATCTCAGTTTGCATTCACAGGCTGAGCAGGCTTGAACTAGACCTATATGATTTGAATTCCCTGCTCACCAGGGAAAGTCACTAGGTGATGTAAAGGTAAAATGGGATATAAATATGATATGTAATAGTACAAGTATACATACCTCAGAAGATATCTATACGGCGGGCCTTTTCTCCTTTCAGTTCAAGCACTTTAGCACAAAGCCAATAATTTGAGAAAAAGATGCCCAAAGAGAAACAAGGGAACATATTGTGCCAGCAGCACAAAACAGGCTGTGGGGGAGCACTCTTTGTGCTCATTATGAGTTAGATCCAGTCTAAAGTGGCAATTTCCACCAATTCCCTCTTCCCACTGCAGGCCTCCCTTCATGACATTCTTCAGGGTCCCCTCTCCCATAGGAGCAGCATTTTGTGGGGATCCGTGGGCTGTAGTGGGAGAGGGGAGGCAGGAAAGTTCCATTGTGCTATTGGAAAATTTAGTCTGGATCCAACCCTATTAATTCTTTCTGCTCTGCAGATGAATTTAATAGGACAGCTTCAGTTGAGGAGGAGTATTTCTTTGGCAGATTATGCTACAATTATACACATGTGTATATCCAGTCCCAGAAAAGAAAAAGCAATGGCACTCCTCACACTGAGAGCCACCACACATCCTGGCAAATGAAAGTTGTTCTTAGTAACGCTTGAAGAACATTTGCACATCCAAAAAATACATGGCAAGCATGCAACTGGGCTGAGGCCCAGTATGGGTAGTCTTTCATAATTTCATACATGCAAATACCCTTCAAACAATACAGAAAAAAGATGCAGCTGGATGGTAATGCAAATAGAAGAAACTTATGCTACTGTACATTAAGGTAAAGATAAAAGTAAGCGGCCCCGTGGCGCAGAGTGGTAAAGCAGAAGTACTGCAGTGCTGTGGGTCTGAACTCTTTGCTCATGACCAGAGTTCGATTTCGGCGGAAGCTGGATTCAGGTAGCTGGCTCTAGGTTGACTCAGCCTTCCATCCTTCCGAGGTCGGTAGAATGAGTACCCAGCTTGCTGGGGGAAAGTGTAGATGACTGGGGAAGGCAATGGCAAACCACCCCGTAAAACGTCTGCCATGAAAATGTTGTGAAAGCAATGTCACCGCAAGGTCAAAAATGACTGGTGCTTGCACAGGGGACTACCTTTTGGAAATGAAAGGTCCCCTGTGCAAGTACCAGTCGTTTTCGACTCTGCGGTGACGTTGCTTTCACAACGTTTCCATGGCAGACTTTTTATGGGGTGGTTTGCCATTGTCTTCCCCAGTCATCTACACTTTCCCCCAGCAAGCTGGGTACTCATTCTACCAACCTCGGAAGGATAGAAGGCTGAGTCAACCTGGAGCCAGCTACCTGAACCAGCTTCTGCTGGGATCAAACTCAGGCCATGAGCAGAGTACTCCGACTGCAGGTTTCCCCTGATATTTCTCCTATGAAATGGACTATCTAGAGCCTTAGAGAAAAGTAGGATTTATACATCACTCTTCAGAGTGGCTTACAATCACCTTCCCTTCTCTTCCCACACCCTGTGAGGTAGATGGAGCTGAGAAAACTGAGAGAACAGTTCTGAGAGAACTGTAACTGACCCAAGGTCACACCAGCAGCTGCATGTGGAGGAGTAGGGAATCAAAACTGGTTCTCCAGATTAGAGTCCGTCGCTCTTAACCACTACATCAATCTGTGGGTGCATTCACAATATACTAAATAATAATGCATTTTGCAACTGGATTTTTACTGTGTAAGAGTTGCAAAAATCCAGTTGCAAAACACATTACTTCATGTAATGTGAATGCACCCTGTGTCTAGCCCCTTTCAGTCTGGAGGGATAAGGAAAAAGGCATACTTTTAAAAAAGAGAGAGAGAGAGCTGGGAAGTCAGAGACCTGATAGATACATTGTTGTAATGTTATAACAATTCTCAGTTACTGATTTAAACAAAAGTCCACCAGTTTGTGGTAGGTGGCCACAGGGACTGGAACAGGGAAAATGGTTGTCATGTGGGCAGGACTGAGAAGATCTGAAATTTCTCTCAGTCACAAAGCAGCTAACAAGGCTTTGCTGAGGTCTTTCCCAATACTATAGAGCAAAGCAGCCACAGGAAAGATTGGAGAACAGCCAGGGGAAACTCTGGGAAATCCACAAATTGACTTCAGTGTTGTGGGGACACAGTGGGGCAGTGGCGGACTGGCCAGGGAGTCAACTTGTCCAATGGCAAGTGGGCCCCTAATGAAGTGGGCCTCTTTAAACATTAGACAACATGTTTAAAATGTTTATTTCCTTTTAGTAGCTTGGAAATAACAGAAGTTCCAATATTATTACTGTAATGCAACTAAAATTTACATTGTATTTAGGGTTACTTACCAGCCTCCAGGTGGGCCCTGGGGATCTCCTGCTTTTACAAGTGATCTCCAGCTGGCAGAGATCAGCTCCCCTGGAGAAAATGCAATCTGTATTTACATTTAATATCTACTGCATACTGCCAGTAAAATGTACAATATATGTACACTGTAATTACATATACACACACACATTTATTTCGCAAAAGTTTTAATTGTACCCTTTTCCCACATGTATTTTTTGAAAATTTTATTTATTTCTTATAAAAATTAAATGATAGCCTTATAGGTGGCCCCCTTTGTCTCTTGGCAACTAATATTTTTAGACCCAGTCCACCACTGCAGTGGGGAAGGGCCCACTTCCCAACAGTGCTGAACCCAGAGCATATAATCTGTATAGAAATTGTCATGACTTCTTCCCTCTCCTGGAACTGCATAACTGTTTGTTCCTGTCCAACTTCATCACTGGCAGTAGTAGCAAGGATTGTAATCTGGTTTAGGAGGCAAAGAATGTAATCTTAAACAGATTTACATCCTAATAAAGCTATTGACTTCAATGGATTTTGAATTGTGTAACTCTGTTCAGGATGGCACTGTGAGAGTGCCTTTAAATTTAACAACTGCATTGCACACATAAGTCAGTGTAGTTTTATGCTAGGGAAAAATCTTCATTTGCAGATTTTCACCTGCTACTGTGTTGTGAAAGGAACAAGTGTATTTTTGTCCATTTTTTTTTAAGTCACAACCGTGGCCACAACATTTCAAGTAATTTGGGTGGCATGGGAAACAATGTGGGCATAACAGTAAGAATACCTTTATAAGGACCAACCAAAAATCACAACAGTGTGCATGCAGACTTTTAAATTCACCAGAAACAGTGGCTATGAAAACAACAACAGAACTTTAGGTGATATCTTCTTAATCAATTATCGCTTCTTGAGATTTGGGACCAGAGCTGAAGGCAGTGTTGTTATATAATTTATTTTACTACCCCCATATGATCCCCCTCCCGCCCAGTGGACAGGATTACCCACATTTTTTTCTTTCTCAATCCAAACCAAATTTGTTTAGTCTTTGGCCAGGTATCTGTACTGATTGTAACTTCAGATTTATTTGGTTGTTTTGTTCTCCCGGAGACTCCAGTTGCTAACGCAACGTGATCGTTGCACCCTCAGACGCCCTGCGAAGTAATTTCCAGGCGGGAAATTTTCCTGTGGAAATCACACAGGGTGGGAACCTAGAAAACAATCCAGACGAGGCTAGTCCTGCCCCAGTCGAGGGAGAGAGAGAAAGGCTAAAATTGTTCTTTCCCCCCAAGCAGTTAAGCCACTCTTAGCCCAGAGACCTATCCCTTTTCAATCACAGAGCTTCGCTACCTGGAACTCTCACCTTCTGTAAGCCTTTGGGGTCCGCCTCCTTCCCAGGTAAGCAGCCAAGCTGAGCCCTCGCCAGCAGGAAGGCACGGCCTCCGCGCCTCACTGGCTTGCTTTACGCGGGGGAGGCGGGGTGGAGGACAAGGCTAGAGTCCCGTGGCGCTTGCCCATTCCACAGTCAGCCATATTGCGGCCATCGGGGAAGGGCAGGCAGCGACGCCCACAGGACCAGAGAGCGGCTGGGGTCGACGCGCGGAGCTGCTACCGTTGCTTTGCTCTGCCGGACCCGAGGAACGCGCCAGCTAGGTAAGGGCTGTAGTCAAATCCCCGCAACCCTCGCCTCCGAAAGCTGGCGGGGACATCCAGAAAGCTCGGGCGGGACCCAGTGGCGCGAAGTTGCTCCGTGCTGCAGCGGTAGACGTGGCTTTGGCAACAGGTGTAGTGGAGGGTGTGAATGGTGCCCAGCTCTTTTCTTTGAAGAAGGGACTTGACTTGAGCACGTTCCTATAGAAGCAAGCTTTTTTATGTTCTCCCAGTGCAGCCAGAGAGGTGCGTTGCTTAGCACTGTAGTTTTAAGCAAGCTTTAGGCTTTCACAGGCTAACTTAAAGCGAAGTTCCCTGCCCTTTAATAGGCCCGATCCTTACCCAAAAAAGCGAGTTCCACTCCGCTCAGTTTGTTCCAAGTAAGTGTGTGGAGGATTTCAGTTTGGTAGCTTAATGCAGATTTGCTTACAAGGTAATCCTCCTAAATTTAGTGTGGTCGTCTTTTTATTATTCATTTTGGAAAACACCTGCTGAAGATTACTGAAGGTGGCTATACCCCTCTAGCAGTCCGAGTGGCGAAAGGGCGATTTCCCTTTTCGTGCGCTTGGCTACGAGTGGAGGGAGCCCGAAGCCACACAAAAGGTTGCAAAAGGGGAGCTGGGTGGTGGGAATGGACTAGGGGCTAATTAAGGCAGAGTAGCCATCTTGCGTGTGTGGCTTCGCGAGAGGGGTCTTCCCTCGGCAGTTTATTCGAAGGGCACAGGAAGCTTGCGATAGTTCCTGTCTGAGAATGAAAGATTGTATCAGACCTATCGGGAGAAACTATTTTGCACTTCTTAAGCTTCAAGGCGAGCCGAAACAATCGTTGCCTTCTTTGAAACAGTGAAGTTATCCCTCTGCCGTCTTCTGTGCTTTGTAGAATTTGCCAGTTTGCGGCTCGCTTCTTATCTAGAGTAATCTCATCAAAGTCTCATGGTTCTCTATCCGGGTAATAACGATTCTGTAGTAGTCACCGATATTCCGGGGGGTTCTCACTAGTGATTCTTAGAACACCCTCCCTCGCAGCCTCGTCCGTGATGTTACTTGGTTTGTGTATAGCTGTGAGATGACTCCCCCCTTCCTTCCCTTAAAAATTGAAATTATAGTTGTTCCTGTGGGCGTGGCAAGCCAAATAACCTTCTATACTTGGACTTAAAAAAAAAACCTGGGCGAGGCTGCCGGTTTTATGTTTTCTGTAAAGCTGTGGCGTTACTAAGTAATGATTGGTCATGAATGAATCATTCCTGCTTACTTAACCTTCTTTTTAATCTTTAAAACTCCTCTACCGTGCCCCTGTCTTAGTTAGTTATTACACAAATGTTAAACTAGTTGGGTTTTTTTTTCTGTTCAGGCTTCTCGAAGGAAAGAAAGAACACCAAAGGTTACTGCATGAATATTTGCTTTTGGACCAACAGAAACTCTTTGAGAATCAAAAATGCCAAAGCCAGTAAGTGATTTTCACCCCAACCCCATGACCTAGTTAAGAAAAAAATATATAGAATCATTGTAGAAACTGGGGGAACTCTAATTTGCAAATCTCAATCTTAACATTACCCAATTATTCTTCTGTAACAATGTCTGGATAGCAAAGATTTAATTGGGATTTTAACCTGCCATTTCCATCTTTCTGTTTATAAAACTCTAATATAGTTGCACATCTCTCCTCTACCAAAGACTTCAGCTTTTTCATGTGTTATGGTATGTGTAAGACTAAACAAGCTGAGTTTAAATGTGGCAACTGTTCTTTCCAATGTTTTTATAAGTTTCCATGTTTGTGTACTCTGACTTTTCTCTGGTTTGAATGCCCGCTGAATTTAGTTCTAAGTTGTCATTTTTCTGCTGTATTCAATGTCATGTTCAATCTAAAGCATGCTTAGTAGGTTTTCTGTCCCATTTAAGGGCTCCTATTTCCTAGAAAGCTTATTAGGACCCAGTCTTATTATCTTCATGTTTTGTAATTAACAGCTGTGGCTTTTCAGATATGCCTTGGGTAAGGCATGGCATCTCATCCTGTTAAAGCGTTTTGATTAGAATCATTGCTGGGGTCCCCTTTGAGTTCAGACCTTGGACTGTGTGTTCACACTGAACAGTGCTGTTTTGAATTACTTTTCACAGGTCACATGGAGATGAAAAGAATTTGCTTCTCTTGCAGAACTGGTATCTAAGAAGTGGTTTAATAATGAGCTTGAGTTGCAGATGGATGGCAGAGTTCAGTAGTATGATAAAAGGGAGTTCCTTCTAGAATGATACTAAACTGTTAATCAACAGCATTTGTGCTCAGTAAATGGGATATACCTGATGAATAAGTTATATCTAACTGCACAGAGAGGTCAATTGAGCATGTGGAATGTTCACAAATTCAGCTATATCTCTGTGAATGCTATACAAGTTCTTCATTGTAGTATGAAAAGCTCCACAAAGCACTGTATCAGTTATTGGGTGCCATATATGGTGAATTTTAAGGATCTCTGGCCCTCTTTAAGCTTTTCATCTTGTTCTCCTTGACCACCTCCTTAGCTATTTTAAAGCATTGTGTGTGAGAGAACTGAGAACTTAGAAAAATTGCTGTAATAAGGTACTGGTATTGCTCAAAATGGTGGACAGGGATTTTTTGAGCTAATGAACTTTTCTGTACTTGGAGTTTTTTCCGTGTTCTTGGAGAGCAAGTCCTCCTGAGCTTGGTGGCATGTACTTGTGAGTAAAAAGCATAGTGATTGGCACTACCAGTGCAATCCTAAACAGAGTTTCACCCTTCTAAGGGTTAGGCTAGACATGATAGTGTCCTTTGGCAACCAGGAGGATGCCACCACTATTTTAAATGATTTAAAATACTATGAGGACCAGATCCTGATCTGGCTTGTAGTGTGTCTCTCTTGTGCCCCCCTCACCACATGTCTTTTCAAGTGTCAAAACAGCTAGAGAGAGCAGCTGTTTTGGTACTTGATAAGGCATTGGGGGGGGGACAAGAGTGCCTCAGCCCACCATTCTATAGGCATGATTAGAATCAGGCCCTCACAGCATTTTTAAAGCACTTTAAAATGGTGACCATGAGGACACCATCATGTCTAGTTTTACTCTATGCCTGTTGAAGGTAGTGGATTTTGAAGGCTATAACTCTGCTTAGGTTTGCATTGTGAAAGTACTGGAGCCTTGTGCAGCTGGGATGTGGAAGCCCAGGGTGCTTAGAGGATTTAAAAGAGGGTCACATTTCTGTGAGAAAATTGAAGAAGAGAAAGTTGCAGTTCAAGATGCCATGTAAATTAAGTGCAGAAGTTTGTTTTTCTAAATAATTATGTAAAAAGATTATTTTCCCTAAAAACCGGTGGATGCTAATATTTTCTGTATATTTGATAGTATGCAGAAGACTGTAATGATATGCTTAGACTGATCTTTCCTCTCCCCCACAAAAAAGCTAAGTACATTTTGTGCTAAGTATTTACTGCCTCCAGTCTAGTTCTAGAAACATTGTTTCTGTTTTATTTGCTCACAGACAGTCCCCTTACTAAACTGGGCCTGTTCCATATTTTCTTGAATCTGAATGGGTTTAGTGAAAAATGTGTAAGTGTTCAGAGGGAAGTTCCAAATGTGAGCTCTCCTCTTTCCAAGGGGAGTGACTTCCACAAAATGCTGGAGAGATCCATCTTCTGCAGTTAGTTGTTTAACCAAGAACCAGTTATGTAATTTTGAACATCCTTTACAGGGCTAGCAGGTGTAGGTTAGAATGGTGTGCAGAATGTGTAGTAGCTGTTAGTTGTGGACCTTTTAGGGCTGTATAGCTGCACAGGTATGACTGGTTGGACCATGTGCCTCTGTGAATAACTAAAGCTGTAACTTGGGGAAAGGGAAGTTAATAAATATGTTCCTCAGTTGCTGATGACTTGAGTTGCCACCCTTGAAGAACCAGAGGTTGTTTAATTATATGTGCATGTGTGTGGTGAATACATTTCTGCTTAAGGCTAACTTGTGCTGCATTTTGATTAAATATGGTGGCCTGGAAACTGAATTTGCCAGTCTCTGAATCTTGTTTTGTTATGATACTGACATGTTAAACAATGGTTCCAAGGCATAAACTGTGTCATAGTCTTCAATTTTCTTGTCCTTGGAGCAGACCTCTGACAGAAGTTATGATTCCAATTTGATAGTTGGTGGACTGAAGTTGAGACAGTGAGCTTGCCCAGGGACATTCATTCAGTCTGCAGACGAGCAGGGCTTTTAATTGGTGTGCGCTCTTCATGACTCACCTTCAGATTGTAGAGAAGGCATTTTTACTTTCATCCTGTACATATTTATCCCACCCTTCCTTCAAGGATCTCAGAGTGGTGTATATGGTTCTCCATTCCTACTTTTATCCTCACATTACCCCTTTTAGGTAGATTGGTTAGGTTAAGAGGCAATGACTGGCCCAAGGTCACTCAGTTAGCTTAATGGTAGATGTGGGAGTTGAAACCAGATTCTAATCTGACATTTTGAGCACAGCTCCACATTGGGTCTTCCTTCCTGGTTTGTTGCACCAAGAGCAAAACAGGAATACTTGTTTTCAAGATCTGCCTCCAACACAAAGTATGCTTTCCCAGTGCTCCCCCAGTTTACTAGTGGATTTAATATCCATATCAGTCTTTTCAGCCTCCACTGCCGTAACTTGGCTTTAATCAGTCTCAAGTACGCCTATCGTGACTTTGGCTTCTTCCCTCGTGCTGTTGTTTTTTGCACCTTTGATATTACTGCAGTAATGCAAAAGGCCCTCTTTTTCTAATGCTTTCTACACCTTTCAATAAAAGCTTCGTGGATCAGTGAGGTGGATTTGGCAATCAAGCTCTGTAATATCGCCCATTCTCAATATGACCTCCTACATTCCAGTTAGTTACACAGAAATGTTCTGTTGGTTGAGGAAAAGTTCTTTCATCTCATCAACAAAAGCTGCTTACAATGATGTTCATAAATGTATCTGAACTGGGCTTGTCAGCTGGCACCAGAGCAATACCTAGCAGAGGTGAATGTGTTCCTCTTTCTTGTGCTGCTGACAAATGTCAGAGGGCCAAAATGCTGACTTACAGTGACTTGAGCCATGTGATTAGGCCAGGGATTTATAGATTCTGTTTCTACTAGTACAGGGCATGTTCTGCTTTCTACATAATCAGCATTTAAGTAGCTCTTTGGCTGGTAATAGTTACTAGGAAAGGAGATGAAGAATCCTATGGGGATTACCTGGCTTAAACATATATTCCTCACATACTGATTTCAGAAGAAAAGAGACTAGTTTTGCAATCCTCTAGCCTTGCCTTCCAGTCCTGCCTTCTCCCATTCCATTCCTGGTGTGGTTGAAAGAGAGGCGTATGATCATTGGCAGTGTATTGTGGTACATAAAATGCTATAGTTGCAGCACTAGAATCACATTGTACTCTTTAAAGTATTTTATGGTTATCCCAGCTTTGGTCCTGTGATATTGGTTGCTGTCTTTGGTTTATGGCTGGCGGAACAGAGGCTGCAAGCGACTTGCCTAATAGATTCAGTGAACCTGCGCTGTCAACAAGACCAAGCTTGCACCAACTAATTTAAATAAAATGTGAGTGGCAGATACTGAGGTTCTTATAATCTACTTTAATGTAAACACATGTGATGTAATCTGATCCTGTGCATACTTACTCAGAAGGAAGTCCCACTGTATGCAGGAGGGTTTATTATAAAGTAACTATATACACAGCTTTTCAAACAGCAAAAGACAACTTGGCCTTCAAGGCCTGAAAAAAGAGAGAGAGGTGAAAGACGACAAGAAACTAAATCCATGCAGTCTGGAAGACGGGCCTTCATTCCATTTGAACACTACTTCAAGAGTTGTGGCCATTGACAGAAATTGCTCTCTAGCATGTTCCCACCAATATGGCCACTCTCTTTTCTTGCCCTTCCCTGTGCAGAGGGAATCAGAGTCATGTATAGACCTGGCCATTCCTGCTTGACTCCATGTCCTTCTCTAATCTTATCCAGGACAAGCAGCTTGCCTCTGCTACTTATAGCAACAGAGTGAAGAGATTCCTATACTGGGTCACTTGCTTGCTGTAGCTTGGGCAACATGTGAATTTGGTGGTGAGTGGTCCATATGTCTAATAGAGGCACTGGAGTGACTGAATATTGACCCTTGATGTTTGGCAGATGGGAGCATTACTAGGCATGGGCTTAAAATTAGGGTAGAAAATAAATGGTTTTTCTCTAGTATCAGCAGAGTTGTAGCAGTCTTTAGCAGCCATTTTTTAAAATATACCCCACCTTTCCTGATTCAGCTTCATGCAGCCTTTGCAAACCCAAACCCAGCTGCTGGGGCAGAACATGAGTTGTAAGATATGCAGCCACCACCAGGCTTATATCTACCAAGAACATGTGAGGGCGGTATGTCCTACCCTTCTATGAATTACTAGCTTTAGTGTTTTTTTTAAGTTTCTAGCTCTTTTCTTACAGCGATATATGAAGAAATGTGCAGGCAGTTGCCCCAGTACTTTTAAAGAGGTGATGGAAGGAAAGCTGCAAGAATGTTGTGAAACTGGTTCTTGTCATGAGATAATTAAGCTTGTTGAATTAATTCATAATTGCATGTCCTGTTCCATAATGTTCTCCTCTACTGCTTTCCTCCTTTCATTTGCTTTCTCTCCCTCTTAATGTTACCAATGATGATTGAGAGGACAAGGCAGAAAATCTCAGTGAAATCTGTGCTACTGTGAATTGTTCTGTTTGCCAGGAAGAATTTATCATGGGAGTAGTTTGAACCATGGAAAAGGCAGGAGGAAAGAAGTGAGCTACCTGCCTTAGTTTGGTTATGTAATGTAAAAGAATGTTTATATCTGAATATATTCAGAATTCTTTGACTCATCAGCAAAAAACTATTGTCAAGTTCCTGTTCTACCTCCCCTAAAACCTTTGAGTATGGCAAAAGGACTGAAGAGCCATAATGCTCAAGTGGGTTTAAGTTCCAGAACCTCTCACTATAGCAAAAGAAATACTTAGCTGTTGAGTACTGTGGGCTGAGGGAGAAATTTTAAGATCTACCACTTATCTACGGAAACACACAATGTTTGGGATAATATTTCCTCTGAATGCTACACTATCATGTCATTATGTTTCCCTGGATAGCTGGTGGTATGCAATACTATGGATATTTTAGCTTCATAAACCACAAAATCTTTAGGATTTAAATGTGTTTATGTTTTTACATCATCAAATCACCACACCTTCTGTGTAAAAGTCAGACATGTTTTTTTAAAATAAAAACTCGCTAACAAAACATCAGATATTTCCCAAACAAAGCATGTAGCATTTTACAGACTGAATAATGTACAGCTGAATTATATTCCTAAATGCCAGATTGCTTTCTGTTCCTGTCACCCTCCTCTTCCTACCTGGTGC
This sequence comes from Heteronotia binoei, assembly GCF_032191835.1. NCBI lineage: Eukaryota > Metazoa > Chordata > Lepidosauria > Squamata > Gekkonidae > Heteronotia > Heteronotia binoei. Next base: position 139,812,502 of record NC_083223.1, on the reverse strand, counting down.
CACTGAAAACCTGAGTTCAAAGATGTCTTGTACGTCAAGGAATTTAAAACTGTGTGTTTCTACATTATTGCCCTTCCTGCCAAAGGCATCATGCAGCTTAACCCTATTAACATATAAATCCATCTAGTTCAGTGGGATTTACTCTCAAGTAAAAATAGATGGACTCTATTCCACAACAGCATATGTTATAGTAAGATTTTGTTAGTCTTTAACGTGGTACTAGAGTCTGTTTTGGTTTACTGCAACAGACTAACAAGGGTTTCCCCTCTGAATTGACACCCAAGTAAGTGTGCCTTGAATTGCAGGCTTAATCTGCTTTTCAGCCCTTGCACACTATTTATCACAACACAGTTTTTTGCATGGACACTACAGAGGAGGAGGGAGCCCACTTTCTTTCTTGCTTAAATTCCATTTGTCCATAGAAAGTCCTATGCAATATAAGCGTGTTTGTGTTTAACAGGTGCCACTAGAGCCTTTTTCGAGCAGGAACACACAGGAATGCAGTTCCAGCTGCCTTGGTGTTGGGGTGTGTGTCCTAATATGCAAATGAGTTCCCGCTGGGCTTTTTCTACAAAAAAAGCCCTGGGTGCTATGCACTTCAAAAAGAAATGGGGATCTCTCATGGCATTTAAAAGACTTGTGTAATCAATAAAGTTGGTATTTTGTGTTTTAGATTTGTATATTGTGAATCAGGTATTGATCCGGGTTGCACAATTTTGGAGAGGGCACCTAAATCCAGAACATTTGTCCAGGCCTGCCCTCATGTACCATTAAGTCAATATGGATGCCCATCTGTTTGTCTGGCTTTGGTTGCACCAATGACTTGGTTCCTGCTCCCTTGCTATCTATATCATGCACATCAGCACTGAAGAACTGAAAGTCTGGGGAGAGTTGTACAAAAAGCAGTATTCCAGAAAGAAGGTATCCCCTCCCCCATTGTTTTGTATTCAGTAGCCTTCAACCTTAGGTTCTGCATGCTCTGTGTCATTTGTAACAACTGCATCAAACACCTGCAGATAGCAGTCCAAAATATACTAGCTTCATATGTGCAAAGAGGCATCATACAATATTGGTGTGCTAACTGATGGGAATTAAGTCCTGGTCTTTTGAACATAGGTAGATCTAAGTACTTGGCTGCTTTTCTGTTCTGATAGAAAATTGTTTCTTCGTCATTAGAATAGTGCTTAAGCTGCTCAAAGGCTTGGAAAATGCATACATTGTTCACCACACTTAGATACATGTTTAACCCAAGATTTAAGGGTCAACCATGTTACATTTGACATGTGTCATGGGTGCCCAACATAACTCATAGTCAAACATTGCAGCAGGGACTAGCCTTTACAAAAGTCTTTTTCAAATGCTGCAGGGTAGAAGGAGGAGCTTAATTTTTTCCCCTCCAGTTTGGTTCTTGCCAGTGGAAGCAGCCATAGATGAGCCTGTTTGCCCCTTCCTATGGTTCTGTGTGTCCATTTCCAGGGCACGTGAAGCCAGAGGAAGGGGCAAACAGTCCCCTCATGGTCATTCCACTGAGCGAAATGGTACAGGAAGAAGCATGAAGCCCCTCTTTCCCCCTCACAGCATTTGGAGCCACACTGGGTGACACAAGTTTAAAAGTTAGTACCTGCTGTAATATTTGCCTACAAGTTAGGTCAGACACTCATGTCAAATGCATCAAATGTGACACGTATTTTGCCCCTCCTGTTGAGACCTCTCACTGAGTTGTATTTTGACCTGCCTTATTGCTTCCAGCTGTAGATACCAAGTTCCTGTGGCCCAGACTTGTTCTGCGTATAACAGTTTGAACAAGCAACAGAAGGCTAGAATATATGAGCTGTATTTGTCCCCTTCACCTTAATCTGCATGATAACATTTTGTGTCAATATTGTCACATTCTTGGGCGTGGAAGGTACTGCTGAGCTAGAGATGTAAATTATCAGGAACCTTCGAAGGCATGGGGGATGTCTTTTTTTTTCTTGGGAAAATTAACATTTGGGGGAACATTGAAGTATGCACAATACTTTCTTACCAAAATGAATTGTAATGCTGTAAGGGTATAAACTGTATCACAGCTTCATTAGTATGTAAAATTATACTTTTTGGCATCTAGATGAAGTCTAAGGTGTAAATGTTGTGTGTGTTAAGTGCTAACAAGTTGCTTTCGACTTACGGCAACTCTATCGATTCATGTATTTCAAAACATTCTATCATTAACAGCCTTGCTCAGATCTTGCAGACTTGAGGGCTGTAACTTCCTTGATTGAGCAAATTTGATTGAGCAGTTTGGTATTTTTGATATTTTGTTTGAATGTAAAGAACTATAGATTGGAGAAAGTAGATGGAGGGAGCTTTTGCTCCCTTTCCCATAATATTAGAGCTTAGGGGCACTCAGTTTAGTTGATGGACAGTAGACAGACAAAATAAAACAACAATCAATTAAATTGTGGAATTTACTGCTAGTAGAGGTAGTGATAGCCACAAGCATTAATGGCTTTAAAAGAGCAGTTTAAAAGTTTAATCGAGAATAGGCACCTCAATGGCAAATAGCCACGATGAGTAAAGGAAACTTCTGTATTCAGAAGCAGTATACTTTTGAACCCCAGTGCTAAGAGACAACATCAGGTGAAAGGCAAACTGGAGTGAAACAAGATGCTGGTCTAGATGGACCACTCGTCTGATCCACTTGAGCTCTTCTTGTGTTCTTATGAACTGCAAACTGCTACATTCTGTGCTACTTAAACACAAACACACACACGCACATCTTAGTTCTGTCCTTGTGATACGTAGGAGAAAATAAAAACCACAAAGGTGTATTATTTGGAGTTAGTTGTGACAGTATGAAGGCTGTTTGTATCTGTAACTTTAGATACTGAAATTAACATTGAGAACTACCTCTTGAATAATGTTTTCATTGTAATATGTAATATTGTGGAGAAAATCAGTCATTTAAGCAACAAATGTATCCTTGCAAAAGGGTCTATAATATAAAGTTTTTAGCATTTGAGTGGGTAAAACCCTGTCTTATAGTGTCTTATCCATTGTGAAAAAGAATATTTCATAAATATTTCATTTTTACAATAGAAAAGCCAAAGATAATGTTCTTGTGGGGGAACTATATTTTGGCTTTAATCCCCCCCAACCCCACACCCACTTTCACGTCTTTATGAAGTTTTTCCTTTTTTTATCTGTTGGTTACTCAGAGAAGGTAGAGGCTAACATGTTTACAGTGTTTATGGTATCTAGTCTAGACTATATGTTGCTTCTTCCCCTCAATACCATAAGCTGCCTTCCATATTATAACGTTTCCTAAATGAAGCTGAACATCTGTTATTATGGCATTATCATCTTGTTTGTTAATGAACTTTCTATTTGCATATAGCTGTTTTGTCAAAGCAGTCCACTTAGGGAGGAGTTTAGTACAAATGCCTTCTCATTCTCTTTGTATTTTTTAACCTTCTGTACAAAGATCCTGTTGTTCTCTTAACAGAATCTATGATACAAAGGCACATGAGTCACTTGTCACCCAAAATTATACAGTGCTAACTGAACTGTATAGATAAAAACATGAGCCTGCCTTATAATTTTCAGATGTCTTCATTAAGATTTTCATCCTCCATGACAATAAAAATTTAATATTTGAACAAGCTCTACAGATTTGTGGAGGGTTTTTTGTAAGTGCAAAAGTTTCGATGACTAGATCCCAATCTTGACTTCTCAAACAGAAAATGATCTTTTAGGCATCCTGTGACATTCCCAGACTTTGATCGTGCACCAAATCTTAAATGTGACAATGTTATGGCATCAGGAACTTTTTACAGGAGATCAAACACAAAGAGAATGAACAGACTCCTTTGGAGAAGCATCGGGTATGCACACAATTCTTAGCTTCAGATGGAGGACCATGAAGCAAGTGTTTCACTAAAAAGAAATCTTTATTTTTAAAAGTTGTTGGAATTGTTTACTGTTTGAAAGTGCCAGAAACAATAGTAAGATCAGTCATAGATTTAATTAAGATTTTTCAAGCTGCTATTCTGTTTTCTACCATTCTCAGGCTTTGCCTAAAATGGTAATTATCTGTCTACCCTCCACATAAGAGGATCAATGTTGAGACTAAATTGATTATAGGCACCTATTCTGTATTTGGGATTGGAACTGGTACAATTCCATAATCATGGTATGCTAACCTGTGATTAACATTATCACAGACTGGGTTCATTATTGTTGCAGGTACAAACAGACTAAGAGCACCGAAGCAGGAAGAAAGTTATAGGGAAATGAAGTGATGTTATGATGTAAAGTGCTTTTCTGTAGAGATTTAGAAGACAACAAAATTTAACATGCTGCCCTACTCTGGGCCTGCAATTTTTAGAATCCACAAACAACCCATTTAACCTTAACCACTCTTTACATTCTCCCACTGAAATAGCTGGAATGTGATTGTTCAGCTGCGTTGCACCCATCGATTGACCTGGGATGCTGCTCAGCATACAGATTTTTCATGTTAATATTTTGAAGTTGTTCTAAGCAGGAAAAAATATTGTAGTCCAGTGCTGTGTGCTTCATGGTCATGTTGTCATGGCCTTATCTGCATTTAGGCAAAGATTCTCTTTCTCTGTGTGTGTCTCTCTGTCTCTCATCAGTTTGCCATCTGCAAAGGAGCAAAATGCTGTCATCTTCTCGCTTCCTGTGTCCCCTCTGCCTTGCCTTAAATATTAAAAACAGTATCTGTTAAATTTATTGCATGATTTAGGGAACCAAAATAGTGGGAGAATGGCCTAAGGGCCTTCAGCTGTTCTATTGCTACCTTCTGAAATGAGTCCTAATTTCATTGAGACCATAAAAACAGTCACAAAAGAAGATATAAAAATCATATGAATTGATGAATGTAGGATAAGCTGGGACCAGAGAAGGACTTCCTGGGGTAGACTATGGTATGACTTGCTGGAATATTGGAGCCTAGCAAGAAACATGTCATCTGAAAGTTGTCAGAAACTATCCACCCACCACCCCCACACATACACACCATTTTAACCTTGTATAACATCTTAAATATTTGACTGGGTCCTGGATTACACTTTCTTTAATTGAGGACTCTTTTTATTTGAACCCTTGAAGGCATTCTGATACAGTTTAAAACCAAGGCAATAGTCGTCAAACAATGCCCTTTGAATATATATGTATGTATATGAGTATCCATGTGCCATAAGGTAGTTCCCAGTACAGTGAAAATGTAGAAGTCTATTCCATTTCTGAATGCATACAGCACAGAATGCTGACCTTTTTATTATTTTGATTTTTCTGGTTTTCAGCTCCTCCTAAAACTAAAGTAAATAAGATTCTGAAGTCAGATAGTGGAGCTTTCCTTCCTTGATGCCTGTTCATATATTTTTATATGACATTATAGAAGATGTTTACAACAATATCCACAGTTATAGTTGCATAGGGCTGAATGATGTTTGATTACAGAAGCCATAGAGATGAAGTGATAAGGCAAAGAGGAAATTGTCATGCCTTTAAATCTGTGGTCTGTCAGGGTCAGCTTTGTCTACTCTGACAGCTAGTCTGTCCTGTGTAGGTCTTTTCACATCCAGTTTAGCTGATTATTTTGATCAGAGATGCCAGCGATTTAACATGGAACTTTCTGTATACAGCTAGTCTGTAGCCCCATCTTTTCTTTTGTAATTTGCTTAAACAACTTGGTGTCCCTGAAATACTGAGATGTACATCTTTGTATTTTTAATGTGCATTCCTTACTTTTTATAAAGGAAATTAATATTATAAATATAGGACAGAATAAGCTGTATGATGAAGGAATTGGTTGGTCTCTTCAAGAAATGAAGAAAGCTATGACTTCCAGAATGTAAGGGGGGGGGGGGAAACACCACTTTTACAAACAATTAAAACTTGCTTAGCATGTCAAGGTTGCTACTTAATCCAGCCTTTAAAATAATTTAAGGGATAGACTGTTAATCCTAGGTAGAGATGTGAAGGCCTAAACAAATTTGGAAGAAGCTGTATGTTTTCTTCTATTTACTTGCAGAAAATATGGTATCACTACTTCAAGGTTGCATAGATAAGCCAAATAGTGCAGTTTTATATGCAAATTAAATAATCAATTTTATATTAAATCAGCAAAATGTTTAGTTTTGGTAAAAAGGTTACATAATGAAATTTTATCCTGTGATTTCAGTTTTTCTCTCAGTGGTTTCTGCACATCATTGGCATGCATCCCTGAACTTAAGTCATAATGTCCAGAGGTACTGCAGCTGTTCTGTTTGCAAAGGCAATAAGGAGAAGACAATAGCTGATAATCTCTTACAGCTGGTCCTTCACCTTCTTGTTCTCAGTATTGACTTGGAGTCTTAATAGGTAGCACGTGACATGGTTTGTTGTAATTTCAGTGGGGGTGTCAGCAGTTTTCATACTGTCTATCATTCTGTGTCCTCCATCACAGGATTAATTCCAATAACCCCTAACATAGAGAAGTTTGCAGCAAGTCTGGTACATCTAATAATGTGGTGCAGGTTATATGCTGAGCTTGTTCAGACTGAGTTGGTGGAAATGCTCCTGTTCAGGGGAATGTACTTTGTATGTATTTCTCATTCTCCTTCCACTCTCAAGCCAACAATAATTGGTAAGCTTAGAATAGGAAATCTTACAATTCAAATCACAGGCTTCATATTTTATCTTGCATAAGAATTTCATGACTTGTATGTTTAAGTCTGTGCATTTTAATTTGAAGGAAGAGTTCCATTACAGTGCTTATTTTGTGGAAAGATGTCATGGATTTAATAATCATTATAAGGCAGTTGCAAGTCTGTAAAGTATCTTGCTGACATTCTGTCTTTTGAGTTAGATGAGGTCTTTAAGAAAGGCACACCTAGTTATTCAGCCTAAGGGATCTACAGGCATGTGTTCCTAGAGCAATAGTCCTCCGTGCCACATGGCAAACTATTCTTTAAAGCAGACAAAAACATATGGGATGGGAATCCTCTGTTCATGGAGAAAGAACATAAGTCTCTGGATGCCAACCCATAAATTGGGTAGGAGAATAAAGATTCTAAAGAGGTATCTGCACAGCTACAAATGCGTTTCTCTGATTGGGGCATAATTTTGAGTGTCTAGAAATTGTTGATTGATCAGTTAAAACTACTCAGTATCAAGGAGGCAGTGAAACTTGCAAAGTAACAGATATTCCATGCATCAAGGACTACATTATTATCCTCACACTAAGATGGGAACTCCATTAAAGACTAAAATAAAGCCAGAACCTCAGGACAGAGTCCCAGTCCATTAGAACATTTGACTACAGTCATCTTACGCCCAAAATAAAAGTTTGTTGATTTTGTGCCACTGGACTCAAACTTTGTTCTGCTGCTTCAGACCAACACAGCTACCCACCTGAATCTGTTATCACTCTGTTAAAGAGTGGTAGGAAATATGGGTCATTTTGGGTCACACAATTGTTTTTTAAAAACATTCTGTGATCCCATGACAAAGCAACTGCAGACGATAGGAAGCCTTGCATTTATACTGCTCCTTTCCCCTGCCGCTTCCACAGTCAAGCTTCTTAGCATTAACTTTAACCTGCCCTGGGAAGACAGCCCACATAAAGCTCCTGATCTTGATGTAGCTTATAAAAGACAACTTCTGGTGATCCCAGACTAGCATAATCTACTGCATTGAAATAAAAGTCATGCTGCTAAGAAAATATCCCAGTAAACTATACCACATTAGTAACCCTGATAAGATCCATACAGAGATATTACCTAGCTGGTGTACTGCAAAATGTATTTCTTAGAATCTCTTACGGTACACCACTCACAGCCTGAACAAATCTGATCTCAGAAGCTAAGCAGGGCCAGGCCTGGTTAGTACTTTGATGGGAAATCTCTTATCACACAGGGCAAGATTACCATAGAGGAATAAATTATTTAAGAAATTCCACATGAGTGCTTGTAATACAGTTCAGTATGAGCAGTAATTCACCCCAAAGCCATCATGGACATGAATTAAATAGTATATTCTCTACCTCTGTGCTAAAAGTTAGTCTCACACATTGAATGTGCCTCCATTGAAAAACAAATTGTGGTAACCTGCTTTTCCTGCAGGTTCTGAGGAATTTGTATTGAGGAATGGCTTGTGAAAAGCTTTTGAAAGCACCACTTAAGTCGATGGAAGGCTCCTTAGGCTGAAGGAAAGTGCTAAATGTAGCTTAGTGTAGTGGTAGAATACCAACAGTTGGGTTTGAGGTGAAATATTAGGTAGCTTTCCTATTTGTTGGTACTGGAGAACAACTTGGGCCACTGTATCCCATGCTGAGTGGGAAAGTATGAAAGTTTTTCTGTGGTTAGTGTTTATTGGTAGTCTTATAACAAACTTCTAAGATAAGGAACATTTATTTTGTTTAAGTCCTTTCCCCACACAATTATGAAATGATGAATCCAAAACCTGTATTGGACCCAAAACACATTGCTTTTCTTTAGGGGAGATGTCTGTGTTGAAAAAGGCAGGACTTGCAGAAAAGTATGAAAGAAACATAGCTTCCCTAGCAACTAAGTGTAAATTTGCTTTATGTGGGTATTGGTTTTCACCAGGAAGGGTAAACAATATATGGGAGTTGCAGCTTTTGTGTTCTGCAAGGAATATAATTGCACATGTTCTTTGAGGAGAGGCTAGAACTAAATATCAACTTGATTATACCAGGTGGGGTTGGGAGGCAGATTTTCTTAACTGAAATAATACTTCAAGATTCATATTGAGGAATGGCTTGTTAAAAGCTTTTGGAGTAATTAAATCCAAACGCCACACTTTGCATAGATGTCCTTGGTTGGTAAACTGAGAGACATTGTATAAAGGGAGCACTGGGTATGTACTTCCACACTCTGTATGCTGGTGTTTGATATGGAAGAAGTAGGGTTGGGCACAAAATGAACCACATACCACAGTTTGAGCATGAACTGGACCAGTGCTTTGGGAGAGCATGCTTCCACAAACTCTTCCTGAACCTCCATGGAGGTTTGTGAAGTTCAGGGAGGGTTTGTATGGCCTCCAAAGGCATCTAAATACCTTCAGAGCCCAGTCAAGAGTAAGCTCCAAAAGGCAGTTAAATGCCATCGGAGCCCACCACCATCCCGAGCTCCCTGGGGCTGGGACGAACCACAAAATGAACCAGTTCATCTAGTGCAGGAGTTTGTTGGAGGTTTGTGGTTCCTGAAAATCCTGAACCACAAACCTCCATTTTCTCAGTTCATGCCTATCCCTAAGAAGTATTTTTAAAATTCAAACGTCTTTTAGCATTTCTCATGTTTTGCTTATCAAAAGTAAAGGACTATACACTAAGAATTCTAACCACAACTATCTGATTCTCATTAGTAAGAAATTGGTGCTCATGTTATAGAATGACACATAGCTTTTCCACTTCTGAGAGTAGTTCTTACTTTGCTGATTGTCTTCATGAAGGTATTTTGTAAGTAACCTGTGTGGCATAGTGTGTGTGTGAGAGAGAGAGTCGGTGGTTTGGATGCAGGCCTCATTTTGATAAGAGCTCACTGGAGCGGAGCTCTGGAACCTCTAAATTTTACTGTGCTCTTTCTTTCTTACCCCGCCCCCCTCCAAATACTTGCTTCTGGGTTCCATTGTTCACCACCACCACCACCCGTGAGAATTTTGCTGAACTCTTGATTTTTCTCTAAGATTTTCTTTCTAATATTTTTCCTCGCAAAAAATGCAGTGAAAAGCAGGCAGATGAAAATCTTTATCATGCCACTATGGCCACATAGGAAAAAGTAATTTTAAAAGTATGATGGAAGTAAGGTTTTATTATGACCGTTATAATTTAGGAAGCATTTTAAGGTAGATGCTGAGCTGATTTATTTTAGTACATCTTCCAGTGATGTCAGGGGTGTGTGGCATATACAAGTGAGTTATGCAAATGAGTTGTGCTAATGAGCTGTGGCACCTTTTTTTCTCTTAAATGACCCCTGCTTGGATGAAACTTGTTTCTGTTAAAGTAGAACATCTCTAGTGTTTCAGCAGAATATCTCTAATGTTTCTAAGATACTCTGTTACATAAGAACAAAGGTACATCCTTGTCTCTTACTTGATACCATGCAGCATCCACTACCCATAACTTCGGTGTTCGTGGCGGGTTGGTCTGTTGCCTCTGATAGCTAAATGGAATCTCCTATTCAGAAGAAATATACAAATGAGGAATGTAACTTTTATTTCCTGCTTGTACCTCCAGGATGACTATCAGAGACAGAACACTCTGGTATGTGGGCTTTGGTGTGATCTTCACAGTGCAGTCCTAAAAGTAACATGCTTGCCTCACTAGAGTGCTTCATTCTGCCACAAGAAAATAAATGGTCAGGCATTTGCAATGAAATGCAGCCATCTGAGTGTTATTACTGTATAATAGAACATTTTTGTCTAAGTGGATTGCAAAATATAAAAACATATGGTGTCAATTAGATATGACATCAGTAAGCAATGCAGTAGGACTGGGGTTGCAAATTAGGAAACAAAATATAAGAGAACATGAGAGAAGCCATGTTGGATCAGGCCAATGGCACACCCAGTCCAACACTGTGTCACACAGTAGCTAAAATCCAGGTGTCATCAGGAAGTCCACCAGGGAAGACCTCACTATTGCCCCCCAACCACGAAGAATACAGAGCATCACTGCCCCATCACTGTTCCATCTATACCTTGTTGCTAATAGGCACTGATGGATCTCTGATCCATATGTTTATCCAGCCCCCTCTTGAAGCTGTCTATGCCACCACTTCCTGTGGTAGTGAATTCTATGTGTTAATTAGAAGAAGACTGTATACCCCACTCTTCTCTTAATCAGAGCAGCTTACAATCTCCTTTATCTTCTTCCCCCACAACAGACACCCTGTGAGGTGAGTGGGGCTGTGAGAGTTCTCACAAAAGCTGCCATTTCAAGGACAACTCTTGCAAGAGCTATGGCTAACCCAAGGCCATTCCAGCAGCTGCAAGTGGACTGGGGAATCAAACCCTGTTCTCCCAGATAAGAGGCCGCACACTTAACCACTACACAAAACTTACTCTTTGGGTGAAGAAGTACTTCCTTTTATCTCTTCTAAGCCTACTCAATTTAATCCACTGGATGAATTTCATTGAGTACCCATGAATTTATATAGTGAGAAAGGGAGAAAAGTACTTCATTTGTAAACCTTTATCATGTCACCCTTCAGTCATAATTTCTCCAAACTAAAGAGCCCTCACCTCTTTAAACTTTCTTCATAGGGAAGGTGTTCCACCCCCTTAATAATTTTAGTTGCCGTTTTGTACACTTTCCTAATGCTTTAATATTTTTCTGAGATACAGTGACCAGAACTGTACACAGTATTCCAAATGAGACCATATCATAGATTTATACAGGGACATCATGATGCTGGCTGATTTGTTTTCAATCCCCTTCCTAATAATCCCCATTATAGCATTTGCCTTTTTTATTGCAGTCACACACTGAGTCAACATCTTCAGTGAATTATCTACCCAGGACTCCAAGGTCTTTCTCCTGGTCAGTGACCACCAGTTCAGACTCCATCAACATGTATTTATAGTTAGGATTTTTTTTACTCCATGCATATTACTTTGCACTTGCCCACATTGAACCTCTCTTGTCATGTTAACACCCACTTGACCAGCCTTGACAGAGCTCTCTAATTCTGTCTTTAATGACGGATTCCACCAACTTACCCAATATTGATGTTAGACTGACTGGCCTGTAATTTTCTGAATCTCCTCTGGAACTTTTCTCAAAGATGGGGGTTACATTAGCTACCTTCCAGTCCTCAGGAATGGAGGCAGATTTTAGAGATTGCATATTTTTGTCAAGAGATCCACAAGTTCACATTTGAGTTCTTTCAGAACTCTTGGATGTATGCCTTCTGGGCCTGGTGATTTGTCAGTTTTTAATTTGTCCATCAGTTGTAGGACTTCCTCTCTTGTTGCCTCAATATAACTCAGTTCTTTCAACTCTCCTCCTAAAATCAGCAGTTCTGGAGTAGGCAAGCAACCTCCCATCTTCCACAGTGGAGACAGAGACAAAAAAATGCATTCAGCTTCTCTGTCAGTTCCTGATAATCCTTTAGTAATCCTCTTACCCCTTGATCATCCAAGAGCTCTACTGCTTCCCTGATTGGTTTTTTGCTTCTAATGTATTTGAAGAAAATTTTATTCTTGGTCTTTGTTTTTTGCAATATATTTTTAATAGTCCCTTTTTGCCTATCTCATTACCAGCTTGCCTTTTAATTGCCCAAGTCTCTTTTATGTACCATACTCAGACTAGGCATCTGCTGCTTTAAAAATTCCCTCTTCCCTTTTACTTCTTCCATTTATTTGTTAACCATGCAGGCCTTTTAAAATACTTCTTTGTATCTTTCCTAACCTGTGGTATGCATTGTATCTGAGCTTCCTGTATTGTGGTTTTAAATAGTCTTCAAGCTTCCTAAAGGAATTTAACCTTCCTTACCTTTTCTTTCAGTTTCTTCTTCACAAGCCTCCTCATTTGAGAGAAGTTACCCCTTCTAAAGTTAAATGTGGTTGTTTTTATTGTTGGCCTTTATGTTTTTATGTGTATAGTGGTACCTACCATAAACAGTACAAAGGTAGAAGGATGGTATTGGAAAACCAAGATGATTCATATAATAATCATTACAGTAGACTACAATCCTATTCCTTTACAAAAGCACCCTCATGGACTGTTTCATTATACTGCAATTCTACTCCCCTTATAAAAATGCCCGTTCAACATTTCTGTTTGCACATTCTGTCTCAGTGAGAATGGTGTAATATAAATGAAGCAAATAAATAAAATCTCTTGTACTGAATTGGCTGTGCACATAGACTTCAATTGTTATCTTTAAGTTCATTGGAGTTCTACTGAAGGCAGAAAGAGGCAAGATAACAACACATGTTTATTGGATTAATGTTGATTGGCTTGGAGGAAGAATCTGCATCCTTTTACCTCCTTAAAATCCCAGAATAACTCCCACTCTTAATAAATCCAGGGGGGGAGGGTCTGCATTATGTGTTAAAAGCTTCCCTTTAATAAAGTGATTCCTTATCCTAATTCTCAAAGGATGCTAATGAAGATGTCATGGTCCTCACAAATAGCAATCCTGGTTCAGTATAACAGTGTGCTGTGGAATTAAAAATACCAAATAACAAAAAACTCAATCCAGTGTAACAATAAATTACAGCACTTGTGAAGCACTCTGGATAATGTTTGGTTCATTGCCCTTCATGAACGAAGCTGTAGGTATTGACTCTAAAGGAATGGGGTCTTGAAAGAAGTGTTATGGTCATGCTTCTTAAATGTTGTAATGGTCCTTAATATATTTTAATATCGCATTGTATTTTGAAAACGTGCAGATTTTATTCCCAAATGATAGAGCTGCAATCTGTGTGTAAATTACAGTGTGCTGTTTAATTCTTGAATTTGTGGTCCTGATTTCCTTATTTGTAACTTTCCTATCTCACTTTTAGGTGAATGTTCGTGTTATAACTATGGACGCAGAGCTGGAGTTTGCCATCCAGCCTAATACTACAGGCAAACAGCTGTTTGACCAGGTTAGTATGAGTGGGTGCAGTATTTTCTATAAAATTGTTGCACTTTTCTGCAAATGGCTGAAATACTTGTTTTGTAAAGAAGGGGGCAAGTTCTGAGTAGCTTCTTGATGATCTGCCTCCATACAAGTCAACAACAGAAAGCAAATATCCTTAACAAATTTTACTTTTGTGGGCACCTAAAACACTTTAGGGTAAAGTTAAGGGCCTTTAACTTCTGGAAAAAAGGAAGATGGAGGAACCATAGAAATGAAAACAAGAGATAAATTGGAATTGGTGACTTCTGGCATGCATCGTTTGGGGCTGTCAAGTCATTTTGTCAGATCAGAATTTCGTCAGTATAGGGCTACAACAAAGCTGTGCTATCTGAACCTTGTTAACCCAAATCAGTCCTGTGCCAGGTCTGTCATGCAAAGAGTATTCTCTGCAACTAGAATGCAACTATTAAGATTAAAAAGGAATCCTTTAAGTCTTGTTTATATATACATGGCTCCCAGCTTGACACAAAAATATTTTGTGGAGGTAAAGATGGAAGAGAGTCAGATGCTTAACCAGAAAGTAAATGTATTTACCTAACCAGGATACAGAATAGAAAAAGGGGGAGCAAGACAGCAGAGACTGAACTATTTAATGGCAACAATACAATAGCAGTTTACATCTGGCAATTTAATAGCAGTATTCACTGGGTATAATCCTAGTGTTCAATTCCGTTATAAGCTAAATGCCTAAATAGAGTTACTTTGAGTATAAATTGTGTTCCATGTGTCTAGTCTAGAGAAAATCAACCTGAGGACAGGAGACTTTGAAATGAAAAGAGCAGGACTCCCTAGCTTGGTTGGATGCTGTGGGAAGTGGCCAACTGGCTGTAAGACAGGTCAGTGGCAAAAGGAGATGCAAGAATAGGTAGAAAGACACAGAGGGTGAATTGTAGGAAGGGGAAGGAGAAAAGGAGGAGGAGAAAAATTACACTTTGCCTGTCTTGACAAGAAGGGATCAGTGATTGCAGCATCTAGTGATTGTGGGAGAAGTGGAAATCCTGTTATCTCAGAATTGGAAGATAGTCTGAGAACAAAATAATTATGAAATGGAGGGGTAGAAATGCCCTATATATACACTTTTCTATTTCAGATCCCTTCATGGGGTACTTGTGAACTAATGTTGTTGGCTAAGAACATCAGTGCTTTGTAATCCTGTGGAACATGAACAGATCAGGAGCTGAGCCTTCCTGATTGATCAAATGGTGGACTGATGGTTTTAATATGGTAGGCACACACTTCCCTAAAAATTAAGCACTTTGGGGAATCACAGGAAATGTGCCAAGGAATACTTCTGATGGCTAGGTAACTGAAGTCTGGGTGGCAGTTTTGTTTCTGATCTGCCACCTGCAGCTGGCTCTTCCTGGGTTTATGACTGAATAATAAGGCAAGAACTTTGACTATCATCCTACGAACATGGGTTGTTGCATTGTCCAAAAGAGTGTGCGGTGCTCTGTAAAGATCTATGATTGGTGTTCTTCTGGCATATTCAGGCAGTTGGCTACTTTCCCTTGAAAGCTCCCTGGGGACTTCATGCCTTTAATTAAAAGACCCTTCTGTAATATTTGACTAAATGCTTTTCCCTGCACCTAACACATCTGCAAACGAAACAGGCCTGTAATCTTTTAGAAGTGTGGGCCATATGTAATTTTCAATAGAGCTGTTTTGTTTTGGAGTGCAAGACTGGCGCTTTTGTACAATGGGTAGAAATGCTCCTGTGTAAAATTGTGTAGTATTTCTTTAGACATCTGTAACATTATTTTTGTGGGTTAATGTTTCTCCCCACCCCCACTGGCTTTTTAATGTAACAGAGTACTTAATTAATAAATATGTTTCTAGGTTAACTGGCTGCTAATGAATTATTGCTAGGGTTCAAGTACAGGTTCTGCTATGTTAAATCAACATGTGTAATTGTAGAAGTATGTATTAATCATACTTAATTACTTAGCACCTGTCATTGCTGTGGGATTACTGAGTTGAGAGAAGAAAATACCCTGTAATAAAAGGAAGTGATAATGTCCTAATGGTCTATATTCCAAAGGATGTTAATGTGTTTGCTGTGTATAATTGGAAGTAGGCTCCAATTTTTTTTTGTTTAGCAGAAGCAACATCACCAAATTTGTGAACAGTTTTTCATTATTCTACTTGATTAATTACATCAGAATCTCCTTCAGTTATTTTTTTGGTGATGTTAGTGATTTTAAAAAGAATATGGAATATTTATGAGGGAGTATAAACATTCCTTGAACACTATTAGAAGGTGGTGTAAATGATCCTCTTGATAAGGTGACCGTACACAGGAGTGGATGTTCTTCCACCTGCATTTACTTTGCTTTTCATTTCTACAGTGGGGCTCAGTTAATGAAGCAACACCCCTAAAAAAAAATTAGTGGGTCCACACCTGCAAGATATTGATGTATGCAGCTAAGCATACGTGGGGCCTTTGAATTGGAATGATATTACTAGTATAAATGTAGGAATGTCTGTCTCCACCAGCGAGAGCTGAAATTGTTTTGAGAGTTATAAAATCATAGTTTCCTTCCGAAATACAGAGGGGGAGGACGTTATTTTTTAAAAATTGCACTGAATTGTTTGAATTATTAGTTATAGAGCTTTAAATAGCTTTCAGAAGGGGAAGAAAATGGATTCTGTGAATAAATAACAACTGGGCGAGTTTCAGAGAGTACTTGCAGATACATTTGAATCTAGTAGAAACCAAAAGGATTTTCAGGATATGAGCTTTCAAAAGTGAAAGCTGTATTTGTCAGACACCCCAAAAATCTTTTTTGTCTCTAAGCTGCTTCTTGACACAAATGTAGCTGTTCAACTGGAATAGTTATTAGCTAGTAGTTCCCTATTGGCTCTAACCCTTTATAGCAGCAAGGCTTCTCTAACTCTCTCCAAAAATGAACCCCATAAGTGCTTGGATCCAGCAAATGCCAGTACCTTACATACCAGTGCGTGCATATTTTTCTCACGCTTCTCTCCTCTCAGTAGTCCCTTTAATTCTTCCTAAGATAAATGTATGGAGTAGTGAGACCTGCATAAACAAACAGGAGGGGGAATTGTTCCTTTTCCATTAATGGGGCTGTGTTGGTGGAAGAGGGGGCAACCTCCAACTGAAAATGTCAGAAACAATGGTTGAACAAATACATATCTGACACCAAAAAGAAAATACAGATTTCATAAAAGGCTAAAGCACAAGAAGAAAAATATAAATGACCAGCACGGTACTGGAGATTTATTTTAGAGGATGCATTAGGAAAGAGATGATGATAGCAATATTGGGTCATATTACCTAATGGTAGGACAGGAAACCTCTGGACCAACATGGCAACCTGTAACTTCTGCCTTTTTTGTACATACCTGCATTTAGCTGATAAAAGAGGTTTTCTTCCACTGCAGCAAAATGACCTTGGAAAATGTCTATGCGATTTCCATTGACTTTTTAATCTACTGCATCATAAAACGTTAATATCCACCAAATAAATAAGAATACTGCATATTTCCTCTGCTTGCAGCCTTTTAAAGAATGCATGCTTTTTGTTTGGTGTTAGAGAGGTGTTTTATGAACAACTTTTAAAAATCTTCAACTGGAGGCTGTCATTCTTCTTCTGCAGAAGACTAAAGTGCAACTTGATACCAACTCCACCCAGCACTGCTTTATCTATTCATATTTTTAAAGAGGGCACAGAGATTAAACTAAAGGTCAGAGCCTGCAACATTTCTCCCCTTTCTATTTTTTAACCTGATGGAGTTTTGTAGAACTTGCAAGTGTGTGCCACCATCGTGTGTCTTTTTGGTCATTTACACAAGATATTATATGGCTTTAGTCTTCAGTAACAGTTCTGGTGTCACACTTGTAAGTTTTCAAGGAGTAACAAATAGAATCCAGACTTGCATTAGATTGCTGAAATGCAACTTGGAAGATGGAAATATTACCTATCTAGAGAAGGTATAGTTTATAGTATTATTCTAACTTTCTTTCAGGGCTTCTGCCTAGCATCATTTGTTCTCTGCTGGCAATAACCAGTCTTGTAAACTTTGCCCTAAGGCTGTTAGGAGCAGTATAGTGAGACTGAAGGCTGCTTGACTAGGCACTAATGGTTGTACTTAAAGGTTTAACAAAGGCAGACTTTGATCTCAATCATGCTGAGTAATCTTGCCTCATAGCGAACATTCAAGTTTTTTTTCTGGAGATTATTAAACAACAGAAATGAATTCTAATGGAAACATTCTCAATATTTGACATACATAACACAGTATGCAGTGGTAGGGAAAGTTGGCTCACCACAAAGAAGATGAGGAGATGTAGTACAGGCTTCCACATATTTAAAATCAGTGCTGTGGTGGTCCTCACACAGTTAGGTATATTATAACTTTCCTCTTTCTGTGGAGGAATTGGAGGCTTGGAATGTGTCAGTCTTTTATTGCTTAGAAGAAGTTTGACATAAAATGTTCTGAAAATTCTGAAGTAACTTGCAGGGGTGAACATATTTGTAAAAAACTTTCAATTCAGGAATTTTTCATAGTTACCACATTTTTGATCTTGTCACATGTCTTGGAATCCTGCACTTGACAAAAGCTGGTTTAAATTGACATCTAACTTTCTATATGGCTCTTTTAAGATTGCCGTAGTGGTTTGAAGGAAAGAAGGATATAACTGGTGGTTCTTCAAAAAAGGCATTTTCTGTTTGATAAGCACTGATCTATGGGCAGTCTTTAAAACATTGTCCCTAATTTGCTAGACTTGAAACTATACCACAAGATCAGCTGAAGTGGTATCCCTTAACTTTGGAGCTTTGTTATGTAATTTTTAAATCAATATGGTGCTTTATCATGATGGATGAAGCAGTTACCATTCAAATAGGCTTCCCAACCCCCCGCCCTGGTGGGGGACCCCCGAATTTGCAGCCTCCTCCCCCGCTCTCCAAAAAATCCAGAAGCGGGGCGGGGGGGGGGGAGAACATGCATGTAGGCATCATGTCGTTGTAGAGCTCCTGCAGGTTTAGAAACCTGCAAACAGTTTTTAAAATGTGTGCCCCTTTAAGGCTGCACAGGAAACAGGAAGGGCTTCATGGGAAAGGGTCAGTAACAGTTTCCATGGAGAATGGCCCCTCCCTTTCTTTTGCTTTCGTTTTCACAGCAAGGAAAGTTCTGCAGGAAGAAGATCTAGTAAGTATCTGTGTGTGTGAGAGAGGGAGGGGGCAGGGATTCCCTGGTTTGGAGGTCCTCCCCCCTTTTAGAAAGCGGGGGGGGAGGGAAATATCTACTGGGCACTCTATTATTCCCTATGGAGAACGATTCCCATAGGGAATAATAGGGAATTGATCTGTGGGTATTGGGGACTCTGGGGGGGGCTATTTTTTGAGGTAGAGGCACCAAATTTTTACTATAGCATCTAGTGCCTCTCCCCAAAATACCCCCCCAAGTTTCAAAATGATTGGACTAGAGGGTCCAATTCTATGAGCCTCAAAAGATGGTGCCCCTATCCTTAATTATTTCCTATGGAAGAAAGGCATTTAAAAAGGTGTGCTGTCCCTTTAAATGTGATGGCCAGAACTCCCTTGGAGTTGAATTATGCTTGTCACACCCTTGTTCCTGGCTCCACCCCCAAAGTTTCCTGGCTTTGCCCCCATAGTCCCCAGATTTTTCTTTAATTGGACTTGGCAACCCTACATTCAAAGGAACCATTTTATCATTCCGTAAGCATAGTTATTTTATGGTAATGTGAAGAATTGTTAATTTGGTCACATTAGGCTGGATCATTTGCCAGCTTCAATACAGGGATTCAGCATGTCTTTATAAAAACTGGTATTATATATAAATTTATTTTTTGTTCATGTTTTTGTTCAAATTCACAGCAAGTCTTCCCAAGGTGAGCATGAAAAGGGGGATGATTGTCATGAAAATGGCTTTATCTTGCAGCAGTGCTGCGAGTAAGGCAAATATGTGAAACATATAGGGGGATGAGAAATTACAATAAACATGGAACAAGGCAAAGGACCTGAATAAGGACTCCTACATAGTCAGTATTTTTCAGTAGTATAGGTATTGTGTATGAGAAGGCCTTAGTCCTAGAAAAAGATGATTGGTTAAAAATAATTTTAGCAGATTCTGTCAATGGAGTCAGTTTCAGAGGAAGTTGACCTAAAACTGTTCTGTCTATATAACTAAGTTTATACTGTCATTTCAGCCAATTTTTTTTTTTTAAATGATAGTAGCATTCATGAAAGAACAACTAGATTTGGAAAGAATCGGTTAACCCATGTAACAAAAAAGGACTCCCTAATAATGCTGAAGCCATAATAGAGGACTGATTTAAATTTAATCTTGCTTTAACTTGGACTCCACATTATTATAATGCTTTAACTTGGACTCCACATTATTATAATGCTTTAACTTGGACTCCACATTATTAAGCCAGTGTCAGGAATTCAAATGCATTTGTGTGCAGAAAGTATTTGGAAGCAGGAGACTCTCGCAGAATTGGTAGTTCTAAATATAATCTTACCTTTCAGGGTCTTTTGCCATGTCTCTCTTAAAAGAGTTTGTGTTACAGAAAAAAGTGGATTTCTTATTGCCACCTTTATTTCTTGTAGGTATTGTATCACTTTTCTGCAACTGATAGGCCTCTGGCCCAGGATGTGTTAGATCAGTATTCTTTTTCCTGACAGAGTGATCTTTGGGCAAGTCTAGTGGCATTTTTAACACCAACAAAGTTTTATTCAAGGTATGAGCTTTCATGTGAGGAAGTTTGTATGCACACAAAAGCTTGTACCTTGAATAAAATTTGTTGGTCTTAAAGGTGTCACTGGACTCTAACTTTGTTCGTGTTGTTTCAGAACAACATTATTACACATCTGGATCTGTCTTTGGGCAAGTCTGTTTGCTTCTCAGTTTTGTTCCTGAGCCATGAACCTACCTAACCATGGTCACCAGTTATTGCTTTATTGAAGAGACTAAGCAGTGGTGGCCTTAAGAGAACTGGGTTTTTTATTACAAATTCATAGTTGTAAACTTAAACTAATTATTCTGTGTGTTTTTAACCTATTGTGCACTGCCCTGAGCCCTTTGAGGAAAGGTGGTCTATAAATTTAAATTAAGTAATAGAAATAATAAATACTCACTTTAATGTTCCCTTTTGTGAGAAAACTGTTCTCTTTTGATAATGAGCCAGACAGTGAATCAATCTATCCTTTGCTTAGCAAATCAGACCTGCTTTTTCTTTTACTATGTAAACAAAGCACTTGCCACTTTATTCCCTCTGTCCTTTGTTTATTTTGCACACTGGAATGGAATCAAATTCTGGAACTGGAATTCTTTGATGTCCAAAGCTGGCTTCAAGGTGACCTGCATGTTCTTGAGTGCATACAGTATAAGTGAATATGTTCAGTTTTTATGATTTGATTAGTCAGGTGTGGCAGGAATCTTGGACTAGTAGATATTTAATCCACTTTGAACTCTTCCCTTCTTTTCTTTCAGGTGGTCAAGACTATAGGCTTACGTGAAGTGTGGTACTTTGGTCTTCAGTATGTTGATAATAAAGGGTTTTCAACCTGGCTGAAGCTTGAAAAAAAGGTAAATGAAAATTGAAGTTAACTGATAAGGTTTTTGAAGGAGGATCTCTGCTTTGTAAGCATTTTTTCATTTGTATCCAGCTACAACTTAAAGATTTGTAGTGGGAAAAAAAATTCAAAGGTATGTTTTCAGTACTGATCAGCTGAAAATAGGTAATAGTGTACACTAAGTCCTTCCTAGCCATCTTGTCCTTGGCCTAATCTCAGTTGGGGGGTGCAGTTTGTTCCAGAAGATCTTAAGTCTTGGGCACTGGCAGAAAAAAAAAGTTACCACAGTTGTGTATCAACCACCTAGATTGAGTGTGGGACACAGTGTAATGGTTGGTGCCAGATTAGAACCTGGGAGATCCAAGTTCAGATCTCTGCACTGTTATAAAGCTTGCTGTATGACCCTGGATCCCATCATTACCTGTTACCGTCACAACCATGCTGTGATGTAGATTAGGCTAAAAAAACAGTTGGGGGGAGAACCATGCATGCAACTTGGAGTTATGTACGAACATATGACCATATGTACGAACATATGAAGCTGCCTTATACTGAATCAGACTCTCGGTCCATCAAAGTCAGTATTTGTCTACACAGACTGGCAGCGGCTCTCCAGGGTCTTGTGGAGGTTTTCCACACCTATTTGCCTGGACGCTTTTTAGTTGGAGATGCCGGGGATTGAACCTAGGACCTTCTGCATACCAAGAAGATGCTCTACCACTGAGCCACCGTCCCTCCCCTACTTAAAGGAAGGACAGGATCTTTAAAACATGAAATATTTTTGTGTGTCCTCGCTATCTAAATAAGCCACATAGCATTCTCAACAAGATGGTCAGTAATGGGGTGTGGAAGTAAAGAGCTATTAAAAACATTATATGTGGAACCAGGGCTTTGAGTTGTGCCTGGCAGTTGGTGGGAAGCCAGCTGTGTCAAGCATTCACTCTAGTAAGCTTAGCAGTTGCTTCTGAGAGGCTGACTTCCCCACTTGGTAAAGAATCTAAAAAACCCCCCAACAAAAACAGAAATGAAGATTTGTACCACTACGATGACTATGGCCTGGCGAACTGAATAGTCCCTTAATTTCTGTGCACTGCTACTGACAGCCTTAGTTGTTTGTACATAATTTTGTCTTAGCATGTCTTTTCCTGCTGGAATACACCTAACTATTGTTCTTATTTCAGCTAGCAGAACCTCTCAGTGTACACGGCTTAATCTTTTAAAGGTTTTATATGACTAGTTGCCAGGCAGTGTAGAATAGATTGTTCTCATAGATGAATTCTAGCAAAAATACTGGTCTAGACATATTGCATTTTCTAAAGGTGTGTGAACCAAGGATATCTCTGTTCTAGTTTATGGTGGCTGTTATAGTTAATACTATACTGAAAAATGATATTAAAGCATTTTATTGTGGCCCTCTCCATTGCTTGTTGAACAACACTATATTCATTGCTCCATTTCGTATTAGCTTTGGGAAATCCTGCCTACGATAATTTCTTTTATTTTCCCTTCTTGTAAACATTTAGTGTGAGCCATGGATAAAACTCAGCAGCTAGAATTCTGTTGTTTTGAATGGAGAAAAGTGATTGGAAATGTACTTTTGACAATTTACTTTAACCATTTCATAACGCATGAAAGCCATCTAGACAGTTACATTTAGGACAGATGTTAAGAATTGAATATGTGCTGGGTCCTGGGCAGAAACATCATTGCAGAATACATTTGTTGAAAGAAAAATCATCCACTGGCAAGCAAGACTAGTGGTCAGTAGAGGGAGGTTGTGATTGAGAGCATACATAAGATTGGCAGAGACCTCTATAGGGATAGCTTCTAAGAAATTGTTGAGAAATGTGTAGTAATCAAAATGTTTAAAAAGGTGTGTTTAAAAGGTGCTAAAAAGTAGGATACCCAGTTGTTTGAAACAGAGTTTTCCTGATCACACCTATGCCTAAATGAAGCCTTTGATTTTCAAATGAACCTTGTAAAGTGCAGAACTCTCTCTTTCAAAATGAGAGAAGACCCATAGTCAGAATTTCTGAAGTAAGCCTGGGTTAGTTGCAAGATTTTTTTAAAAAATGGTTTTGTAGAATTAATACCATTGTTTCAGCAAACTATTCACCATCATTGCTTCTCTTCTGCCTCCCCCACTTGCCTTCTCTATATCAGGTCTCTGCTCAAGATGTCAGGAAAGAGAACCCTCTGCAGTTCAAATTCCGTGCCAAGTTCTTCCCTGAGGATGTGCCTGAGGAGCTGATCCAGGATATCACGCAAAAGCTGTTTTTCCTGCAGGTGAAGGAGGGAATTCTTAGTGATGAGATCTACTGCCCACCTGAAACTGCAGTCCTCCTTGGATCTTATGCTGTGCAAGCCAAATTTGGAGACTACAATAAAGAAGTGCACAAGTCTGGATACCTCAGTTCTGAACGTCTGATTCCCCAAAGGTGAGACTTGGGATGGGGTGTGGGGGATGGCATCTCTGAGAATTCCTATGTCTATGTAACCAGATACAAAATGGAAAAGCTTAAAAACAGGATGTGCAACTTTCTCAGTATAGAGAACCAGTTTTATAAACTCTGCTATTCTACAATTAACTTGCTTTGTTTTGGGTGTGCATGTGTGTCCTTCAGATAAAACCAGCATAACTGGAACAAAGTAATAAGTATGTTATAATTCTTCCTTAGTGATCATTTTGGGATATGAAATAAAGGGGTGATACTTATAAAATTCTGGATGTTTCGTCACTGATGGATGCCCAGCAATTAACATGTTAACCAGCAAATAATTGCTTTGGAAAATAATGAATTGTTTTATTCAAAACAATGTCTGTCTTCTGCTGAAGATGGGGTGTTTTAACAGTGGAGTCTTCCTCAGATGGATTATTCCTTTCTCTGTTCAACCCAGTTCTGATTTCAGCAGCTCTAAAATCATCATTAACTGCTATGATGGAACCTGTCACTCTCCCACTGTGAGGCAGATTTTCCCGCCAAAAGTTCTGTTCCCTGTTGTGACTGATCAGCCCCAAGTAGCATGTTTGCAAAAGTCTGTTGGTACCACCCCAGCACAAAGAATGTAATTCAGCTTTTAGCCAGGAGCATGATGGGGGAAACAGGAGCCCTCTTGTTTTACCCATTGAGATGCCACTTGAGACGGTATAACAGTAGAACAGAATTCTTATTTAACAGGCAGGGAATGAATAGGTATAGCTAGGGGTTGGAAAAGCTGAGGTAAAACATTTCAAAGTACACTTCTTTTAACAAACAAAATAGTGATCTTGAAGCTTGTTGGCATATATTCTAGGCTCTGAATACTGAGAGATGTTTTACTTAGTAGTTTAGTTTCTGGAACAGTGTTTCTTCAGAGAGTTTCTTATGATCGTGCAGTTTTCCTGGAGTGGGTCTCTTTCTTTGAGCACCTAACTTGCTACTTCCTTGAAACTACAGTTTATGTCTCCTGAGTTGTCTAAAACAATTTTCCCTTCACTTCAAACCTGAGGGTCCTCCTCAGAGCCAACCCCCCAGAGAAACTGGGCAGGAATTAATTGTATTTTATTTTTTAAAAAATAGTTAATTTATATTCCACCCTTTACCTGTGAACGGGCTCATCTTCTCCCTGTTCCTTTTGGCTTGAAAGGGAATTTCAGTACACTACCCAATCACTCTTTCCAAATCACCATCCCAGTTCTCATGTCCATGTAAAGCATACTTCAGCATACATGGACACTTAGAGTCTGAATTCCATTAATGAACTTTTCTTCAGGATAGGAATACTATAGTTGACAAAGGAGTCTTTTTCCTTCACTGTAAAGATGACTCACTGACTTCAAACTCTGTCTGAAACCAACTGACAGAACCTCCAGAATTAAATTAACCAAACCCAAACTCAACTGAACTCTCTTCAACACTAGGCTGATCATATAGTTTTACTTAGCTTGTGCTGGCCAATCAGAGATGAGGAACAGCCTGTCATTCAAGCTCTCTATTCCATAAGAACATAAGAGAAGCCATGTTGGATCAAGCCAATGGCCCTTCCAGTTCAACACTCTGTGTCACACAGTGGCCAAAAAACCCAAGTGCCCATCAGGAGGTTTACCAATGGGACCAGGACACTAGAAGCCCTCCCACTGTGCCCCCTCCCAAGCACCAAGAATACAGAGCATCACTGCCCCGGACAGAGTGTTTCAATAATAAGCTGTGGCTAATAGCCACTGATGGACCTCTGCTCCATATGTTTATCCAATCCCCTCTACGCTCCTGTGGCAGTGAATTTCATGTGCTAATCACCCTTTGGGTGAAGAAGTACTTCCTTTTATTAGTTCTAACCTGAATTTCATTGAATGTCCATGAGTTCTCGTATTGTGAGAAAGGGAGAAAAGTACTTCTTTCTCTACCTTCTCTGTCCCATGCATTGTTTACCCCTTCAAAGAACTCTAACAAGATCTTCCCTTACAGAACCCGTGCTGAGTCTTCCTTAATAACTTGTGTTCATCAGTGTGCCTACTAATTCTCTCTTTGATAATGGTTTCCACCAACTTTCCCGGTATTGAAGTCAAACTGACTGGCGTGTAATTTCCTGGATTCCTCTGGAATGCTTTTTTTTAAGATGGAGGTGACATTAGCTACCTTCCAGTCCTCAAGAACGGAGGCAGATTTCAATGAAAGATTACATATTTTTGTCAGGAGATCCACAATTTCACCTTTGAGTTCTTTCAGAACCCTTGGATGTATGCCATCCGGGCCTAGTGACTTATCAGTTTTTAATGTATCTATCAGTCATAGGACCTTCTCTCTCATCACCTCAAACTGACTCAGGTCTTTCAGCACCCCTCCCAAAATCAGTGGTTCTGGAGTGGGCAAACACTTCTCGTCTTCCACAGTGAAGACGGAGGCAAAAAATGCATTTAGCTTCTCAGCCATTTCCCTGTCCTCCTTCAGAAATTCTTTTACTCCTTGGTCATCCAAGGGCCCCACTGCCTCCCTGGCTGGTTTCCTGCTTCTAATGTATTTGAAGAAATTTTTATTGTTGATCTTTATATTTTTTGCAGTATGCTCTTCAAAGTCCCTTTTTGCCTGCCTGATCACAGACTTGCATTTGGTTTGCCACAGCCTGTGTTCCCTTTTGTTAACCTCACTTGGACTAGCTTTCCACCGCTTAAAGGAATCCTTCTTAACTTTTACAGCTTCCATTGCTTTGTTTGTTAACCATGCAGGCTTTTTAAATACCTATATGTGCCTTTCCTGACTTGTGGTATGTATATTTATCTGAGCTTCTAGGATTGTAGTTTTAAATAGCCTCCAAACTTCCCCGAGGGTTTTGACATTATTTACCTTTCCTTTCAGTTTCCTCTTCACATGTCTCCTCATCTCAGAGAATTTGTGTTGGTCTTTTGGGGCAACTCCCTATTTATAAAAATGGTGAAATCAACAACATTGTGGTCACTGCTCCCAAGTGATACAATCACTTTTACATCTCTCACCAGGTCTTGGGTGTTACTTAGGAAAAAGTCCAGGATCACCCCACCCCTGGTAGGTTCTGTGACCATCTGCTCCATAACACAGTCATTGAGAGTGTCTAGAAACTCAATCTCTTTCTCCCGACCAGAACACATATCGACCCAATCAATCTGTAGGTAGTTAAAATCTCCTATTATGACATAGTTTTTAAGTTTAGCCACTCTTTAATTTTTTCATAATTTTCTAATCATCCTTTAACTTTTGATCCAGTGGGTGATAACAAACTCCCAGAATTAAACTTCCTTTTGGGCCCAGTATTTCAACCCAAAGCATTTCTAGAAGGGAATCTAATTCTCTGACCTTCTCAAACTTAATGGACTGTATACCCTCTCTGACATACAGAGCCACCCCATCTCCAACCCTTCCCTCTCTGTCCTTCCAATATAATTTATATCCAGGAATCACCATGTCCCGCTGATTCTTCTCATTCCATCAAGTTTCTGAAATACCCACAATGTCTATATTTTCCCCCAACACTAAGCATTTTACCTCGGACACTTCTAGCATTTGTATATAAACATCTATAATTTTCCAGGCAAGTTATGCCCGCAACCTTCCTCCTGCTGCCTTGAAACTTTGGCAGGCAGTCACCATCTCAATGGACAACTCTAATCCATTTCCCGGTAGAAAAGTAACAGCTAACCCGTCATCTCTTTGAGATGAGTCATCCTAAACCAGAGACATTTTATCTCCCTATCGGCTTTCCCCCAAGATTCAATTTAAAAACTTCTCTGCCACCTTTTTTATTTTAAGCACCAGTAGCCTGGTTTCTTCTGGGGATAAGTGGAGACTGTCTCTTTTGTACAGCTCCTGCTTGTTCCAAAAAGCATCCCAGTGCCTAACAAACTTGAACCCTTCCTCCCTACACCATCGTCTCATCCACGCATTGAGACTCCTAATTTGTTCCTGTCTCTCCAGCCCTGCACATGACCAAGTCTGAGAAGGCTACCTTGGAGGTCCTGGCCTTGAGTCTCCTTTCTATCAGCCTAAATTTTTCCTCCAGGACCTCATAACTGCATTTCCCCACATTGTTGGTGCTAACATGTACCATGACCACTGGCTCCTCCCCAGCACCATCTGTCAGCCTATCTACAACATGCATAATGTCCACTACCTTCACACCAGGCAGGCAAGTCACCATATAGTCAGTACATGGTTTTCCCACCCAGCTATCTACTTGTCTAAGGATCAAATCACCAACTACCAAGACTCCCCCCCCCTTCCCTGCCCAGGGATGGTTCCTTGGTGCAAAAGGATACCTGCTCACCAACTGAAGAAAAGGTCCCTTCTGAGGGTGCATTCCCCTTATCCTCAGCATGGTGCCCTGTTCCCTTTTGACCCTCATGCTTCCTAGCAGCAACGGGGCTGCCATGTTTGGAGTGGGGCTCATCTAACAAGTCCCCAAGAGTCTTCTCCAAGTGCTTAACTGACTATCTCTGCTTCTCCAGGTCAGCCATCTCAGCCTCAAGGGTGCAAACCCATTCCCTGAGGATCAGGAGCTCATTGCACTGAGCAAACACCCAAGACTTCTGTCCAGTGGGTAGATAGTCATACATGTGACACTCAGTGCAAAACACTGGAAAGCTTTCACCCCTCTGCAGGCATTCTGCCTTTATAATAGCTTCTTAAATACACAATCCTCCCTTTAAATCCTTTTATGTTTATATGGCTCTCCTTGTGGAAAGTCTATTTACGTTATTGGGAACAGAAGGAGACTAGGGCTCCCACTTCCTGGTTCTTCTGGCTTCTTTCAGAGCCCCCAGGCCAAGAGCCCTTTAGCTCTTGCCTTTGGCAAGGTGCAGCCTTATAAATGCAAAGAGGGTGGGGCCAGCAGTCAGCCCCAGGCAACACAGACACTCCCAATCAGCAACAATCACCTACAGCCCACTCAAAACAAACAGCAGTTCCCCAGCAACCACACAGACTCTCTCTTCCAGAGAGCAGCACTCAGCAACTCCCCCCCCCCGCTGTTTAAAAAAGGAAGTTAAAAAAGGCAAACACTCACCCTTTCAGCAGCACACCTTTCCCACTCTTTCCCAAAGCTCAGCTGCCCAATGGGTATTAACCCTTCACCTCCGAAATATCTGATTCTGCTGCACTAGGAACCTGGTTTTGAAATCCATCACACGATTTTAGAAATCATAATGTTTGATGCCTTAATAAAATGATCCATTTAACCTAGATGGCATTCCTCCACGGTCATGAGGAATTAAAACCCTTTAATTCAGTGTTTTAATTTTGATGTCAAATTCTTTTAGTGGTGTCAGGTGGGAGGCATTCCCCATTCCATACAGATCAAAATCTGGGTCATCTGGCATGAACTAAAACTGATGGCTACCATACTTCTGGAAATCTTGTGTGGAAGTAAAGTTGCTTCCTAGTCCATCACTCTTGTGCAAGAAAGGCCTTCCATAACTTTGTCATTGAAAATCCTGGTGTTCTCTCACCACTCCCTACAGCTAATCAATGTTGAATAAAAATTCCAGATTTCACATTTAAATGTGCAGCCTCCATAGCCAGGATTATGCAAACCTGAATTACTGGTGTAGAACTGCCTAATACAACCAACTTGCCAATTTGGGGATATATGTACATGGAGAGAACAGGATTTTGATGTAAAATTCATGAGATGATGTTCCTGTGAAATTATGCTGTGGAGCCAGGCCTCATCAGCCTGCACCAAAATGTCAGTGGCAAGGGCTAGAGCAGGGATGTCACACTTGTTTGTTATGAGGGCCAGATCTGACATAAATGAGACCTGGTTGGGCCGGGCCATGTCAGGCTGGGCTGTGTGTGTACCTATTTAAGATTAGGTAGCATAGATATAAATTTTATACAGAACACAGACAAACACAAATATATTTTTAAAAAACTTCAAACATGCTTAAAACATTAGCACTCATTGGTGTATAGGTGCTCTCTTTGAATTTCTCCCATGGGATCCAGGGAACTGAGCAAAGGAAGCTCTGGCTCTTTCCTTCCTTCCCCAGGAGACTAGGAAGGAGCCTTAACCAATAGAAGGAAGAGAGGCTTGACTCACTAGCTCTGCTGTGCAATTGAGAGAGCCTGGCACAGCAAGCTATTACTCCCCCTTCTTCCCCAAGGGAGGAGCCTCAGCCATTAGAGAAAATAGAGGTTTTGCTCTGTAGCTCCTGTGCAGTTGAGCAAGCCTTGCAAAGCAAGCTGTTATGCAGAAGGAAGCAAGAGATAGGGAGAAGGAAGCAGCCAGTTGCTCAGCAGCCTAATAGGAGCCCTCCGGGGGCCTAATTCAGCCCCCAAACTGCATGTTTGACATCCCTGGGCTAGCACATAAGAGCATTTTCAGAGCTTTAGTTCATCTTTAAAAAGCAATAATGACACAATCTATGGAGCGAATATTCCCGACTCAATTCAGCATATATTGCTTGATTGTTCCATATCATAATCTCCATAAAGAACTATTTTGCAACTAGTTGCAAAGCACTATTTCTTTGTCCCCAGATTTGTCTACTCTGCCACCCTGTCATTATTTACTGAATGATACTAAGGTTACTGAGGCCATGGCAAAAATTTTGGCTGACATTCTTAAATTTAAATCTGACCATGTATGAATGCATATGTAATCTCTTTCTTTTTTAATTTTATTGCCAACATTTAAACTTTTACATTCTGTATATTCTCATTTGCAATTGTTATGCCATTAAAGGTTTGGTATGGTATGACACAATCTTTTTTTCCCCTGCTACAAACCTGTAAGAGTAAAAATCTTATAGGCAATTTGCTCTTTCTGCTAAACTTTGCTAATAAAGTGGGTTTTATGTTACGCAGAGTGTGAGAACATTTAAATGCTAATAATGAGGTTCCCTAGAGGAATTTTGAATCTCACAGTGTTTCTTTTCTCTTTGTTAGAGTTATGGACCAGCACAAACTGTCTAGAGAACAGTGGGAAGAACGGATCCAGGTCTGGCATGCTGAGCATGGTGGAATGCTCAAGTGAGTTATGATCCTGAAATACGTGGTTGCTTAATATCCTCAAGTGCTTTCTATTGTGTTTGGCTTTTTTAAGGAAGGAAGAAAGAAAGGAGAAAGAAAGAAAGCCATTTCCAAGACTCTTAACAAGCCACAAGCTTGCAACTTCTCATATAACTGCACCCTAAGAAAGTAAACAGAACAGTTCAGAGCTCTTATAATTTTTGCCTTTATGTTAAAGCATGGAATGTAAAGTTGACCCATGCAGATATGCCAGTATCATGCATACAATGTGGCTGCAGGAGATCGACTGTAGTTGCTGAGGTGATCTCAAGAGCACAGCAAATGAACAACATTTATTATTTGGTGTAGAATGAAGTGCCTGTATGATTTTTGTCAGGTTGTTTCCTCTATATCTGTGAGTGCCATTGGCCTTTGGGCCAATCTTAGAGCATTTGGTAAACTTTTTGCATGTGATTTCTCTATCAACCAGAGAGAATGCCATGCTGGAATACCTGAAGATTGCCCAGGATCTAGAGATGTATGGAATCAACTATTTTGAAATCAAGAACAAAAAAGGGACAGAACTCTGGCTAGGGGTAGATGCACTTGGGCTGAATATTTATGAGAAGGATGACAAGTAAGTTGGGGTATTATTGTTACTTTGTGAATCTGAAGAACAAACACTAGTGCCAAAGAATCTAGGTATTTCTGTAACAGTCTTATTGGTGCAAGTCACCTTGCATTTCAAAATAACCACTGAATGCATGCAGTTGTGCTGGGACAGAAGTGTGCCAAAGTGACATGTCTTTGCCTATCTCCAAACTATGACTGGATTTTGCCCTTGAGCTCATGTACTAGCATGCTACATTGGAAGGGCAGACAAGGGTCAAAGAAAAGAATCTGTATGTGTTGGCAAAGGTAAACTAATGATAGGTTTGGGAGAAACTCCAGAGGCCATGAAGTCCATCTCCAGTGCCAAAACATTACACAAAGGCAAGATTAATGATCTCTGGCAGATATTTTACAAAATGTGCAATTAAAGAGGAAATGGGTAGTATGCAAAGAGGTAGCTGGAAGGCCATGGAGAACCATTTCAGGAATGGGAGTCAAGTGATAGTGCAGATCTTGTCCTTTATACAGTATATCTCTACCATATGCCTGTTCTGCCTAGGATGGTGCTACATTGCAGCGTGACAAACTTTCTCTGATTTATTATAAAATTTGTGTTTTTTTTTTATTTTCAACTTCTATTTTTCCTGCCTCTCTGATGAAAAAACTAAGGTGCATGTGCAAAAACAGGATGGGGTACAGCAGTTTGCAGCCCTTTCTTGAGCACTGGGTATATTTGCAGTTTTGCATGTAAGAAAAGTCCTATCCTATGCAAAATTAATCCAGTCTAAAGATATGAAATCAATGGGCTTAGACTGCAGTAATACCATGTAAGATTTCATTCTAAGGCATTTCTACTCTTTAATATGCTAAAAATCGTACAATTGATAAGAACACATTTTACGCACATTTCAGTTTATTCAAAAATTTCTGGTTTTTCCTGGAAAACATCCCCCCCTCCAAAAAAAATCTGACAACTCTTAATTGTGGAGAAAGGTTTAAATTGTTTTAATGTGTTCCAATTCCTAGCTGGCAAAGTGGGCATTAACCTGGAACCTAATTAGGCTGCATCCTTTGTGCATGGATTTGCAATTGATCTTTTTAGTAAGTAGTTAAGAGGTCTAAATTATGACAGAGGTAAGGAAATGGTTTGAGAATCAGAAAGCAAAAGAGAAGAAATGTCACAAGAACCAAATGTAAAAAGAAACATTTCCTGTACACGTTTGAGTATCAGAAAGGGAGCTCTGAATCAGGGGCTGAAGTGAGGTATAGAAGATACATGGCATGCAGACAATTACTTGCTCATTCTGACTTCACTTTTATCATTTGTATCACATGCAAGCTTTAAGCCATGTAGTCACACAAGCAGGAGTCTGGCATGTAGAAGTGATTTCTAAAGGTTGAAAAGAGGATCGGCTAGTTCCTAGTATTGTCTTAAATAGAGATTGCATTGAGGTGCCCATTGAAACTATGAAGTACGAGTCTGATTCTGTTCTGAAATAGTAATATGCTCTGTTGCCCAGAAAACAAGGAGTGTCACTCTAGTTATTGCGTGAGTGAAACTGCTTCTAGCTGTTTGAATGACGAGCCTCTTTATGTAGCCACAGTCACACAAACAGGTTTTGCAAGCTGCATATAATGCCAGTAGAATGGGACCTTGGCCTCAAAAATAAAATGAAGGGAAATGTGTCCTTTAACAAACTAAATATTGGTAAGTTTAATTATTCGTGTTCTTAAAATGAAGTGGCAGGTGACTTTCTCCCATCTCTATACATTTATTTCTGGGATTCATTTCTGAGCTGGGATGTACTAGGAGAGCAGAACAGGGCAAATCACATCTGTGGCAACCCAGTATTTAATATAACAATATTTGTGCTTTGCTTTTCATAATGAAAACAAATTCTTGCCCTCCCACATTTAATTATTATGCTAGTATTTCAAGATGGAGCAAGATTACTAAATTATAGCTATAACATAGTAATTGTAGATTACCTTTTCCATATCAGAACAATGGGGATATGTTGATTTCTCTTCCTCCTCCCCTGTAGTGTACTTCCAAATAAAGCATATAAGCTAATGGTTATGTCTGAAACCTCTGAGTGCACAGAATACAATAAAGATAAATACATAATAGGTGCTGTATTTTTAATTTTGATAGATAGGTCATTAGATGCAAATGTGCTTTTATTTAACTTATTCACTCCATGAATAGCATACATAGACTACAAAATGGCATAGCACAACACAAAGTTCAGTAAGGAGTAGTAAAAATGACACAGAAGAAAAATATAATTTCAATAATTATTGTAGCCAACTAGTCAAGTTCCAACAGCTGAGTATTAGTGATATATTAGCAAAATAATAGTGTAGATACATTTTCAAAACATTGACATGCCACTGAAGTGTAATATTATCATCAGTATTCAACATTAATGATACCAGGGTGGTTTACTACCTACTATCAGACCCCAAGTTACATATTTTAACATGATGCTAATGCAAAAAGCATGGAACAGTTGAAAACATTTCATAACTGGTCACTCCAAATGTGTCTTGATTGTCTGTCTTTCAGTAAATGGATTATTTGCTCATTTGTCCATTGAGAGGTCACGCTAGAATGGTGGCCAGATCGTCCCGGTTGCCCGGGAAAGTCCTGCCGCCGCCCCCAAATTCCCGCCTCCCGGGCTGGCTATCCCGGGACCATTAAAAGTCCCGGTTTAGCCAGCTCCTGGAGCTAGCGAGCGCGCGGGCGGGAAAGGCGGCGACAAGCGAGCGCCTGTCCGGAGGGGAGGCTGGGAGCTTCCTCCCTGCGCGCGCTCTGCGCATGCGCAGGGCCAGGAGAGTGGGCGGCGTGGCGGAGGAGGTGGCGGGATAATGGCGGCGGCCGGAGCGGGAGGCGGGCCAGCGGCAGCGTGACGGGAGGCCCCAGGTCGGTGGGCTCGGCCGCCTCCTCCTCAGCCGCCGCCAGCAGCGCCAGCCACCGCTGCGCCTCCTGGCCAGCCCGCCCGCCCGGAGGGGAGGCCGAGGCCACCACCCGCGCCCTGGGAGAAGGTAAGCCCCCCCCCGAAGCAGGCAGGGAGGGAGGGGGCCAAAAGCGGGGAGGCGGCTGGCGGGAGGGGGCAGCCGGCCTTCCTTCCTTCCCTCCCTCCCTCCCTCCTTCCTCCCTTCCCTCCCTCCATCCCTCCTTCCTCCCTTCCCTCCCTCCTCCCTTCCTTCCCTCCATCCCTCCTTCCTCCCTTCCCTCCCTCCCTCCTCCCTTCCTTCCCTCCCTCCTTCCTTCCTTTCTTCCTTCCTCCCTCCTTCCCTCCTTCCTTCCCTCCCTCCCTCCTTCCTTCCTTCCCTCCTTCCTTTCTTCCTTCCCTCCTTCCTTTCTTCCTTCTTCCCTCCTTCCTCAGACCCCCTCCCCCCTCGGCGGGGCAGCCGCAGCCAGGCCGCCGGCTCAAGCTCGGAGGCCGAGGCGCCCCGCCCCGTCCTCCCTGCAGGCCACGTGGCCTGGCTGCGGCCTCCCTGCCGAGGGGGGACGGGGTCCGAGCGGCGAGGAGGCCGAGGCGCCCCGTCCCGCCCTCCCTGCAGGCCTGGCGGGAGTGGGAGGCCCCGGGTCGGTGGGCTCGGCCGCCTCCTGGCCAGCCCGCCCGCCCAGAGGGGAGGCCGCCACCCGCTCCCTGGGAGAAGGTAAGCCCCCCTCGAGGCAGGCAGGGAGGGAGGGGGCCGAAAGCGGGGGACGGCTGGCGGGAGGGGACGGCCGGCCTTCCTTCCCTCCCTCCTTCCTCCCTTCCCTCCTTCCCTCCCTCCCTCCTCCCTTCCTTCCCTCCCTCCCTTCCTTCCCTCCCTCCCTCCTCCCTTCCTTCCCTCCCTCCCTCCTTCCTTCCTTCCTCCTTCCTTTCTTCCTTCCTCCCTCCTTCCTTCCTTCCTTCCCTCCCTACTCCCTCCTTCCTTCCTTCCTTCCCTCCTTCCTTCCTTCCTTCCTTCCTTCCTTCCTTCCTTCCTTCCTTCCTTCCTTCCCTCCCTCCTTCCTCCCTTCCCTCCCTCCTTCCTTCTATCTGTGCCACCTTCATCACTTTCGGGGTGTGGATCCCCCAGTGGGGTGGGCTCCCGACTCCCTCCGCCGGCTGTTTCTGATAGCCCTGCGCCCCCTCTTTCATTTGATATGTGTCCCGTGCAGGTCCCACCGGGAGATCTCACAAAATGAGCCCCCTTGAGGCTTATGGCGGCAGGGCTCGGGGGAAGCGAGTGAGACTGCTGTTCTTTTGAGGGGTTATAGAGTGTTTCGAGCCCGT
Source organism: Heteronotia binoei (assembly GCF_032191835.1). Taxonomy (NCBI): domain Eukaryota; kingdom Metazoa; phylum Chordata; class Lepidosauria; order Squamata; family Gekkonidae; genus Heteronotia; species Heteronotia binoei. Next base: position 139,776,956 of record NC_083223.1, on the reverse strand, counting down.
CCCTGTGGCATCGGTCCCATCGTTGTGGGACCCAGGGGGCCGGCGCAGCGGCCCGCCAAAGCAGCCTGTCACTAATAACACAGGTCGAGATGCAGGACAGGAACCCGGAAGTGACCGACAGGCTGCTTCAGCGGGCCGCTGCGCCGGCCCCCTGGGTCCCACAACGATGTGACGTCACACACGCATCATTCCCCCCCTCGAGGTGTCCCTGGCTGGCCTGCAGATATTATGGCCACCCTACGCTAGATAATGTCGCAAATTCAGTAGAACCATTCTAAAATAGGCCAATAGTCTTTCCAAAAATATTCAGTTATCAACTTCTGTTAGGAGTTCCATCATAATTTCCATTTCTGTCTTTTCAACAAGATTTGCCACTAGCGATGTCCAAAAAACTTTCCAATCTGATCACAATAGTATAGTGTTCCAGAATATGCAAGCAATATTTTAAAGTAATTTTCTTTTTAAAAATTTAGAACAATAGGTTGAATACAACAGATGTGTTTCTCTAACATCTTCCTCTGACAAAAGAGACTCTCTATTAGCATAACAGATCCATGGGATCCAACCTGTTGGTTTTAATACAGTACTATATAGACAAAGGAATTTCCTCACCTAGATCTTTAACCCACTTTTCATGTATAGAACTGCTCTGCTAATAAGTCTTATAAATTAGTTCTATAAACCCTCTTCCAGTCAACTGACAGATATGCATTTCAATTTGAGTTATTTTACCATTTTTGTGATAAAACATTCATTGAATGACTAAGTACTAGAACAAATGCCATATGCTGTTTTGAAGTCTCTTAATTCTAAACATGAAAACTATTATCCACATCAGTGAGATCTTTTAATAAAAACTGCCTTCCCTTTTCTCCCCAAAGAACCCATCCTTTACATTGTGATACCAGCCATCTATTAATAGTTGTATATGGAGAAAGCCCTGGCTCCAATATTTACTTACTTAAATCATTTTTGTGCCACACATGGCTGTTGAAAAGCATGAAGAACAAGATGGAACCTTGCAAAACCCCAGACCAATAGCAGAGCAAGAGTCATGCAGCACCATACTCTGAAGCCTACCTTTGAAGTAGGACTAGAACCACTGTAGATTAGTGCCTCTCAGTCCCATGGTACTCCAGAAGGGTACCATGATCTATAGCAGGGGTCCTCAACCTTTTTAAATAGGGGGCCAGTTCACTGTCCCTCAGACTGTTGGAGGGCCGGACTGCCGTTACTGTACAAGGCCGCGGGCCGTCAGTTCTCCGTCTTCTGCATCTCTCTCCCTTCCCCACACCACACACCCTGCCCTGGGAACTCACCTCACCTCGGTATCACCTCACACTCTGTCTCCGCTGCCTCAGCCCAGTGCCGGAAGTGTGTGTTGCTAACGCAAGTTTAGGTCGAACGTCACTTCCGGTCTGATTTTGCCATAACCCGGCGGGCCGCATAGACGTCCTCAGCGGGCCGCATCTGGCCCGCGGGCCGTAGGTTGAGGACCCCTGATCTATAGTATTAAAAGCTGCCTTGAAGATCAGAAGAGTTAACAGGATGACACTCCCTTTGTCCATTTCCCAGTGCATGTCATCCACCAGGGTGACCAAGGCCATCTCAGACTAGACTGAAATGGATTTGAAACAGTCCAGTTTACTTTCTCTCATATATTGATTCGTACACGCAGTGTGCAGGATTTCATGAAGAAATCCAGAAAGGTCATACCACCTTAAAGTGATGATTTACATAAAGCAGGGAAGGTTATTCTATCCAACTTTCTATGCAATTATAAATAAATATATCCTGCCAGTTATCCCTATATTATTTATAACTGCTGGGATATTAATCAGGAAACAATTCCAGGAATTATATTAATCTTTATAAATGATATTTTACAAATCCATGGTTACTGTAATTTAGACTGTTTCTCCAGATCTTTGGTTATAAAATTAACTTTACGGTGGCTAAGATCTGGTGTCTTATCTACATTTTACCAACCAGTTTCCCATATATTTAGCTACTGAATTTGTCCACAGAATCCAATGTTGCCCATTCAATTTTAACCCTAATATTAATCCTAATCCAATGTGATTTTAGATTTTTAAAAATATTCTGAGATCTTTCTTAAGCACAGTGTAGGAGTGCCTGTATTATATAAAGTTAGTGCTATGTCATTAGCAAATAAATCATGTTTATATTTCCTGTTTCCTACTTCCATGTCTGTAACCAATTAAGTCTTCTGACTTTAATAGGCAGAGGTTCTCTACACAGAATAAACAGAAAAGGAGACAAGGGACAGCCCAGTCGGGTGTATTACATAAAGTCATCTGTGATGTGTCTGAATACTTGATCTGGCTATTTGCCCTTTTTAAGTAGTCTTTATACATTCTGTAAACACATCCCAGATAGGCTTGCCAATCCCCAGGTCCCAGCGGGGGTTCTTCTGCTTTCCCAGACTCCTTCCTGCCCCCAGTCAGCTGGCCGGTGGGGGGAAGCCCCGCCCCCAGAGGACCATTTGCCTTTCTACCTCAGGAGGCTTCGGTCTCCGATTGAAAGGCTTCCTCTTGGGATGGTGTGTCTGTGTTACTTTGAAGAAGTTGGCAGCAACTTGTGAGTAGAGAGGCCAATCCCTCGCCTCAGAGTCGCCAGAAACACGTGGGGGGGGGAGGGAAATTTCTTCTGAGCACTTCATTATTCCCTATGTGAAGATCGATTCTCATTGGGTATAATGGGGAATTGATCTGGAGGTTTCGGGGGCTCTGGGGGAGCTGTTTTTTGAGGTAGAGGCACCAAAGTTTCAGTATAGTATCTAATGACTCTCCTCAAAGTACCCCCCAAGTTTCAAAACGATTGGGCCAGGGGTCCAATTCTATGAACCCCAAAAGAAGGTGCCCCTATCCTTTATTTCCTATGGAAGGAAGACATTTAAAAAGGTGTGCTGTCCCTTTAAATGTGATGGCCAGAACTCCCTTGGAGTTCTATTATGCTTGTCACACCCTTGTTCCTGGCTCCACTCCCAAAGTCTCCTGGCTCCACCCCCAAAGTCCCCAGATATTTCTTGAATTGGATTTGGCAACCCTAATCCCAGGAAACTAGTGAGTAATTATGGGAGAACACTGGAGCTTCAAAAGCAGAATCAATGTACATACCAACTACAATAAGTTCTCATTAAATTTATTAAAAACTGTTAAGTCTGGTTGTTCACCTATATCCTTCCTTCAGTTTTTAAATACTATCCTGGGAACACTTTCCTGGAAATAATCCCCATTGAATAGATTTGTGTAGGATTTTTTTGTTGATCTGTTTAGGATTGTTCTCTGTGTAAGTTTTGTTACGTGGATGATTCACCTGAAAAGTCTTTCCTTTTATTTAAAAAATGTGATTAATAATTTCTGGAATGCATAACAGCAAAGAGTTAAGTTGAATTGGAAGGACCTTTTAAAAAGTTGGTTCTGAACTTGGTGGAATTGCAGTTATTTGCTTATCTAGCTCTATGTCTATGTTTACTGGTGGTAGTTCTTCCTGGACTGAACCTGGGGTCTTTTGAATGCAAAACAAGTAAACCATTGAGCCACCAGTCAGGTTTAGATTCTTACTACTAGGCCTGTGGGAAATGGAAATAGTTACCTTTTGCGACTGTCTGCCCAGAAGCGATCAAACAATATACTATAGAAAGATGATACTTCTGGTGTTATATAATCAAGGATTCATTTACTAGTCATGTCTGTTTTGAATCTGAACAACAGTGGTAATAATAATTCTGATTCCAGATTGACCCCCAAAATTGGCTTCCCTTGGAGTGAGATTAGGAATATCTCTTTCAATGATAAGAAGTTTGTTATAAAACCTATTGACAAGAAAGCACCAGTAAGTATAACTGCTGATATTTGAATTTATCAGGAATGCTTAATGTCTTCATTACTGCATCCATGTACTGAATTGTGATCATCTTAGGCCTTTCAGAGGGAACTTATTTCTGCACACAGGCTGTTGAGGATATTTTTACTGACATGTCAGCAAAGAAAACTGGGATGAAATGGAATATTATTTCATCATAACTAGACTCTTACATCTTCGCTTATGTGGGTCTGTCTTCTGTATGGGAAAAAAAGATTTCCTCCAAGACATTTAAATAACATAAACCACAAGCCAACTGCTGGAAATAATTTGTGTTTGTAAACTGCTTTGATCACTATTGATATTTCCTTATGTGTGTCAGACCTTTCTAATGACTACTACATTAACATTTTTTTTAAGTGTCATCAGGCAAATTGATAGATATAGGTACTTTGTTCTGTGCTCCGATGGCCATCTGTATATGCAAGAGAGGGGGATTGCTGTGGAAGAGCATTTGGAAGGTGTCCTTTATGAATAGCTGCCGTGGATCAGAGCAATACTGGTTAGCAAAGCTGCCTGACCCATCAAACTATATGGAGTACCTCCCAAAACTAGACAGTACTATCAACAGCCATTTATTTCCATGAGAGCAGAAAAAGTCCAGAATGTTCCCTTTCCTCTTTGTACACATAAACCATCCATGCCATGCTAATCAATGTGGAAATATTCTGTCATTACAGGATACTCTTCATGCAGAATACTTGTGAATCCTGAGTATAGCTTCTTTCTGCCCCATCCTGTGCAAGGTGGAATGCTCATTTTAAAAACCCCAATAACTTGCCCAACATACAGTTACAGCAAGTGGCTTTGTTCGCATTGATCATTTATACATGTCACCTTTTTAAAATTGCTATAAAATGCTGATGTGGCCCTGTGCACAGAAACAGGTCTGTCTTACTGTTGGCAGCTCTACAAGATACCAGGTTGTGTGCTTTCAGGGTTCTACTTTGCAGCCAACCTCCAGAAATTTGAAAGAAGCCAAGGTTCTCATTTCTTGCCCCTCTTGAATATAATACTTTATAACAGTTCACTGACTTTAGAAGACCATTCAATCTTCTGTTATCTACATAAAATGAACATCTGTCTCAGAAATATATTCCTTTGCTTTAAAAGCAATCTATACTGCTTTGAATCATTACTTTGTTACAAAGCTAATGAATTCTTAAAACTATTAAAAGACTAAAGGAGAGCCAGTGTGGCCTAGTGGACTGGAGGTTAGACCAAGCCTGTGGAAGCCTGGCTTCAAATCCCTCACTTATAAAACTTGCTGGGTAATCTTGGGCAAATCAATATCCCCCTCAGTCTAAATTTGTTTAGGTTTATTTTGAGAGTAAAACAAGATAATGTTACAGCATCCAGAAGTACACATAGCAACCTGAGTATACCCTGTGAAGGCTTCTGTCCCCCACAGACTTAGAAGAATACAGAAAGACCCTGAGACAGAATCCTTCACAGGGTATACACAGGTTGCTGTGCACTTTGAAAAGGGCTTGCCTGGTGTGTAACATGGGCAGGCAAAAGAGGAAGGGGGGCTTTTAAAAAAAATCAAAACACTGGTTCTTGTATTAAGTATGAAAACAGTTGGCATAGTCAATATTTTTTATAATTAGAAGCAACATTTCTAGATGATGCCCTCTTGAACAGATCAGCTATAAGTGTGGGGAGGAGCTGCTTTTTGTTTCCTTCTCCTGCATGGATGGATAAACTACTTAAAGCAGTGCTGCTATTTAAGAATATATTTCCTGTGCTTTTAAATATTGACAGTATAGCATGTGGCTTGAAAGAAAAACAGTCATTTTTAGATTGGTACTTAATGCTTTAAAAATTAAAATACTATTGGCAGAATAGACCTCCCCCTTCTCATTGCCTCTTCACCATTAAAATCATATGCTGCTGTATTGTATCCCTTATCTTGCACAACCAGGTATGTTTCATGTCCAATGGCTAAATCATGGCTTTCTGCTATGTGAAGAGCCTGGGAGATTCTCACATTCTCATAACTCTCCTCTCCCTTCATACATTGCCAGTTAATTAGTTATCTCTGCTTTTGTGGCAAGCTCTGGTTTGTCACTGCATCCACTGCAACAAGGTGCAGTTTGGATATAATGATAAACTGTGGTTTGCATCAAAACCAAAACCAAATTGTTAGCTTACTATAAGCAAGGAAAGGAAGGAGTGCATGGTCTTTGGTTCTTCATCATAGCGTAGCACATAAGTTATTGGTAACGTTAGTGCTTCAGTTTTCACTTACAAAGAATGAAGAGATTTCTACAAAAATTGGCAGATAAGAGTGTTTATAAGAAGCCCAGGTATGTCTGAGTTTTAACCAGTTTGCATTTTTTTCCCTCCCAGGATTTTGTGTTTTATGCTCCTCGTCTTAGAATTAACAAGAGGATCCTGCAGCTGTGTATGGGAAACCATGAGTTGTATATGCGTCGTAGGAAGCCTGACACCATTGAGGTCCAGCAGATGAAAGCCCAGGCCCGTGAAGAAAAGCACCAGAAACAGCTGGAAAGGTGAGGGGGAGAAAGGGGGAAAATGGCTCACTTGAATGCAGAGAAGCAGCTGGACCTAATATATCTAATGTACATTGAAAAAGGAAGGGTTTTTTTGGTTAAAATAGAACGCCATAAAAAACAAAACTATAAGTGAGAATAATTCAGATGCCTTTTAGTTTGTTTCACTACTGGTATATGTGACACACCCTGACCCAGGTAGTCCAATTTGGTCACATCTTGGAAGCTAAGCAGGCCCTGTTTAGTATTTGGATGGGAGGCCATCAAGGAAGTTCAGGGCCTCTATGCAGAGTCAGGCAATGCCAAACCACTTCTGAATGTCTCTTGCCTTGAAAACCATAAATCAGTTGTGAGTGCATGGCAAAACAAAAGTGACACAGAGCAATGAAGATGTGGCATAGCAATTGTATGAGATTACAATAATGATTTGTCAGATATAGTACCTTCTGGCCTAGAATGGCCATAGCCAGAAGTTTCAGAGAATCTTGTAAGAAATCCTGCCACTTTTATGGTATATAACTAGGGACTGTATATGCAAACTAAATTGCTGCATATTACTCACCACCAGTTTGCCATGAACAATGTAGCTTGTTTTATTTCAGTAGCTTTACATTGCTGTGTATTCTGAGGTCGAGATTAATGGACATCATAGCTACAGCCTGGTGTAGCTGAGTTGGTAGATTTCTGCATCTTTTGTAACATGTTCTGGGTTACACAGTAAAGCTTAGGATGTTTAAGTGTTTCTGGCTTCCTGAATCATTAGAAATGCAGCCACTGTTGCTACATGCAGTATTGCCTATTTAAAGGCATATCTGGCTACCACACATCTAGCATCCTTCTACCTCAGTAACAGTTGAGTGCTGCACACTACTTGAAAATTGCTACTGTTCCAGAACCTTCTTTTATTCCCTCTCCAGCCATGGTTTAAAGTGGACAGACTTGTAATTTGGATTTTTTAATGTTAAATCCTAAAAGGCAACAACTAGAAAATGAAAAAAAGAAGAGAGAGACTATTGAGAAGGAAAAAGAGCAGATGTTAAAGGAGAAAGAAGAGCTAATAGTGAGACTGCAAGAGTATGAACAGAAGACACAGAAAGCAGAAAAAGGTATAACTTGGGCTCAACTATAACATTTCCACTCTGTGTGTTTGATATGCAGCCTAGCAATGTGTTTATAACTCTTTTAAAATTACTACTTTGATTTGTCATGGGCTGTCTTGTCCATTAGAAGTATGTCAGCATAGAAATATGAAATACAGGTGGTAAGATTTTAATAGCACCACCTTCTTAATTTTTGTCTTGGTTATAATGCCTTTTCTGTAAATGCAAATTGCATTGCTGCTACTAATACTACACAAATAATGAGTGAGCCAAACAATATCACAAAAGAGCTTTTACGTTTTTCATCAACTCTACTACCTAGCAGACAGACTTCATTAATCAAATTAATGTACCCCTGAACTTTACCAAGGCTTCAGAAATCATACACAGGAAAGCTGCATTTGAAAAGTCAATGCAAGATCCAGTATCCTGTGTGAATTTTTTGTGTGAATCCAGTATCCAGTATCCTATGTGAATCCAGTATCCTATGTGAATTTTTTGACTGACAGGAGATTTTCACTATGTCTCAGCTCACTATGTTCTCAGTTTCTCTAGCAGGATAGCAGTTCAGTTTGAAATGGTACTGTCATATTTTCTTTACATCTGATGTTGATGAGCCACTGTCTGTGGATTAGATCAAAAAGGAGTATCATTCCATAGTTCTCCCTTAAGGCTGTACCATTCTAACCCTTTAGAATCAGCAACAACAAGTACTATAAGAAGAGCCTTTGGCTTAATATTAGTTTTTAAAGGTTGTTCTAGATGACTAAAATGTTCTGGTCAATGACTGTAATAATAATAATAAACTGAACTGAATATTAGTTTTATTTTGGATTGAGAATGGTTTATTTATTGCATTTTTTTGAGACAGTGTTGCATTTTTTGGGGAAAACTGTGTAGATAAAATACCGTATTTTTCGGACTATAAGACGCACTTCCCCCCCCCCAAAAAAAAGTGGGGGGGGAAGTGTGTGCGTCTTATAGTCCGAAGGTACGTACCTTCGGGGGGGGGGGCGATCTGCTGCCTCTTCCTCCGATCCGGCGCTTCCCCGCGCCTGCCTGCCTGGCTCCATCTTCTTCAGGCAAGCGCTGGGATCGCTCCACGTGGCCCCAGCGCTTTGCAAGCGCCGGCTGCGGAGGGGGCAGCGTGCTTCCTACTTGCCTGTGTCCCTGCCTTCAGCTGTGATGTTTAAAGCAAGCGCTGGGATCGCTCCCTCCCCCCTCCGATCCCAGTGCTTGCTTTAAACATCACAGCTGAAGGCAGGAACACAGGCAAGTAGGAAGCACTCGCCCCCTCCGCAAACGCAGCGCTTTGCGAGCGCCGGCTGTGGCGAGGGCAGCATGCTTCCTACTTCCCTGTGTTTTTGCCTTATGGGGCAAAAATACGGTATATAAATATAAAGATGCAACTATTTAGCTTGCCATATGAAAAAGCTCAGAAAGTACTGAGACAACCCTTTCTTCCTTTCTTATGTTATACATAACTATTTTTAAAGCAGGTATTTTACCACAAAAGAAGATGACAAAGGTTCATTGTGCCTGTGAGTGTGTGATTTCTTTCCTTGCAGAGCTGTCTGACCAAATCCAAAAAGCAATGCTGCTTGAGGACGAAAGGAAAAGGGCTCAGGAGGAATCTGAACGTCTGGAGAATGAGCGTTTGGCTGCACTGCAAGCTAAGGAAGAACTAGAGAGGCAAGCTGCTGACCAGATGAAGAGCCAGGAGCAGCTGGTATGAATTGAAGAGATTTTGGAGATAAACCTGAGAAACAGATAATACCTCAGTGCTGTATCAGGGGACAGGAAGAAATTATTGTTCTGACCACTGGTGCAGTTACTGGAAACAGATATCACCTGAAAAAGCTTAAATGGGGAAATAGAACATAAACCTTAGGGAACTGCAGAATTTGTGTTTCTAAACTTTTTTACTTAAGAATGGGTGGGAGGGAATCAAAAGTGCTGAAAAGACTGCCTCTTGTCAAACAGGCTACAGAACTTGCAGAATACACAGCAAGGATCGCACTTCTGGAAGAGGCAAGAAAACGCAAGGAGAGTGAAGTGGAAGAATGGCAGCACAGGGTAAGAATTGAGTTTGTCTAGGGTTATAGATCTATCTGTCTTATTCAGAGGCTTGGCAGCCTTTGGACTTTGCAAGTGCATCCATGGATCACAAAGTCTTGTAGAACAGTAGCTTTTGCTACTCTTGTGGCTCTACACATAACCACAGTGGGGAATGGAGCCACACATTGTCATTGTAAACCAACTGATATTGCAGTCTGGTGTGATGACATTAGACTAATGTGGGCAGGACTGCTGTTTGCTTCCTGATACTTACTTAGCATGTACATGCATAGTTATTTGTAAGTAGCTGAATATTTGAAACTGTGCTAAATATAATCATGCTTATATAATTGGTGCCTCAAGCATTATAACCAATTTCCTTGAATACAAAAATGCACTCAAATACCATGTTTTTATTGCTAAACAATCTATTTATATCTTGCTGTCTTCTGGTGTGTTCCTACTTAGGAGCACAAGTAGATTCATATGCCCCAGTACACTGTAGGAATTTGGTTCCTGGTTCCACTTTTACAGGCTAAAGAAGCCCAAGAAGATCTTGTAAAAACAAAAGAGGAGCTACACTTAGTGATGACTGCTCCACCACCACCTCCTCCACCAGTGTATGAGCCAGTGAACTATCATGTCCATGATAATCTTCAAGATGAAGGAATGGAGACATCTGGCTACAGTGCAGAATTCTCAAGTGAAGGCATATTAGATGATCGCAATGAAGAAAAGCGTATTACTGAAGCTGAAAAGAATGAGCGTGTTCAGAGGCAGCTGAAGGTTTGTATTCTCAGCAACAACCATGCTGTCAGGGGTATCATGGGTAGCTGGCCATACAGATGCACTGAACTATCCATGTTTTCAGGTATTCAGAAATGTTTCCTAAGTTAGGAGAAAGCCACATGTATAAATACTTTATTTTTTTTACCCCCCCCCCCAAAAAAAAATCCTCCAAAAATGTCAGAGTAAGCTTAGAGAAGGGTATTTCAAACTCGCAGAAAAAAAAAACACATTCTCTGGTTTCACTGTTGCTTGACTTTACTTTCCTTCTACACAGGCTACTCTTAAGGGGCCTAATTCTTGGCTTTAATTTTGCTGTGATAGGTAGTGCTCAGATTTGAGAAGTTCACGAATATTTAAAGTGAACTTAAACTGGTTATCTAGCTTTTCCCTCTGGCAATCTTTGTTGTGAAGGCTAAGTGGACTCATTAGGAGTAGAACAACAAGAGGTTTTGAGATATTTTTGAGCTGAACTTTCCTGTGCTAGTGGAAAACACAATCCCTAGTTTTAAGAGTGCTCCAACTCCCAGGATTCCATGTTTGCATGTTCAGCCCTATTAATGTTCACATATTTGCAGAAGACTCTCTCCAAAAGTATTTGTACATCCTGTTAACACTCTGTTACTATTGTAGACACTGACTGATGAACTTGCCCAAGCAAGAGATGAGAACAAGAAAACCCAAAATGACATCATCCATACCGAGAACATGCGGCAAGGGCGTGACAAGTACAAAACACTGAGACAGATTCGACAAGGCAATACCAAACAGAGAATTGATGAATTTGAAGCTATGTAAAAGCACCAAGAAGGCAAGACTCTGGGAAATGCAGATCTTGAATACAGACTTTTCTTTCTGAAAGGTCACTGAACAGACACACCAAATAATATCCCCACATCCTATTTCTCTCAAATGCTACCTGAATTTAGCAAACATCAACTTCAACTTTAATAAGTGTATAAGGTTTGTTGCCAGAGAATATCAGTCAAATCTTAGAAACTTCACATTTGGCCATATCCTGGTGCCAAAAGGTCTTTCTGATGTCCATGTTTAAGATTTGTGTGCTGCTTGTTAACACTCTTAACAGGCACTTGCACTATGGCAGATACATCAAGACTAAAAAATAAATAATAAATCTACTGTTAGCGTGGTGTGCCATGTTTCTTATTGTTAACCATTACAAAAAATTGGACTGACTACACAGGATATAGGGCTATAAAATACTTCAAGGCTGCCATGTAATCCCCACCCCCCAGTTGCAGAAATGAGTACGTCTGAGAGAAGTTAAATTACCACCATTTAATCTGGAGACATCCACAATGACCACTTCTATATTGGTACACTTGGATGACTGCCTCCTTGTGTAAGAAGTGGTCAGGAATATTGTCAGCCTTCTGCCTGATTGAAATGTGGTTCTCCAGCTTAACCAATCAGCTGTAGTGTAGTATTTATATATAGATATTAAAATGTAAGTGCAAATATGAATTATAATTCTAGTTTGAAAAGAGAGGATAAAAGTTTTTGCTTTGTATATTTTGTTACCTCTTTCAGATTTAATATTAAAAGAATAACATGTTAGAAATAATTATTCTTTACTGCAAAGGAGTGTAGGAAACTGATTACTATCTAGAACACATTTGTAAAGGTGATTTTTTTACTTTAAAGAAAATTGTGATACATGCCTATGATTCAGTATATGCAATTTCACTGTACCTATTTTTTCTAACAATTTTTGATTTTTTTAAAAAATGGTATCATTTGAGACTCCAAACATGAAGGGAACTTCTGACAGCTTTTTATTCTCTATTAAAGAGTGTTTCTATGGATTTTCTCCACCACTTTTCCCATATTAGTCTTCATCTCCAAAACAATTCCTTCTTAAAACTCTGGAAATCTGCTAGAACACCAGAGTATGGTATTAGTTTGGTTCTACATAAAACTCCTTATGATGCTTTGTACCCTTAAAGTTTAAACCTTCATATCATGGGATTTGTTTGCAATTCACCAACAAATAAAAAAATCTGGAATGCAACAGGATTTTGAAGTTGTGGTTTCTTCCTACCCTGAGAGAATTTTTCAGATTATTGTACTACATTTACCGTTTTTGCACACAGCTTACCTCGCAGTCACAATCCTGTTCCCTCCGCAGCGTCCGGTCGGATTTCCCACCATAGCAAACGAAAACTGGGTTTTAGCGGTTTACGTTTGCTACGCAAAAGCCGCAGCACTTCCTGTAACTCCGGCGCAGATGGTACTAAATCCGACCGGACACTGCGGTGGGAACAGGATTGTGACTGCGAGGTTAGCTGTGTGCAAAAACGGTCATTATAAATAATGACAATATTTAGGAGAGGGGAAATAGTAAATGACAAAATCCATCTTACCATCTTAAAGGGAGAATGAGTAGAGTGGCTGATCAAGAACAATCTTTAGTAAGGAAGGGCAGTTCTTAAAGCCCTTTACTGGCACCTGTCAAAGAAACTGGTGAACTCAAAAGATCGACTTTCCAAAAGTTAATGGGTAGGTACAGGTATGCTGTTAACGTGCCAGAATGTTTGGCTAAACTTAGATGAAACATTTGTAAATGTCGGTACATTGTTTTACAAATTTAAGATTCACGCTTATATAAATGAATAGCAGTACTGTGTCTTATCTGAATTCCAGGTTGATCAATAAAAACGCTGCAAATACTATAGAAATACAAAGGAAAAGTGTAGTATTAAAGAAAGGAGCAAGCAACTGGAATAAAATAATGGTCTGGACTACAGTTGCCTGTCATATTTGCATACCAGGCTTGAGATGAGATTGACCCATTTGCACAGTTTTGTCCTCTACTAGGTTTAATTCAGGAAGGCAATGTGTTTTCTAGTAGAACATCAAATGACAATATTTGTGTTAAGAACATCCTCTCTGAATTCCCAAGCTAGCACTATTCTCTTAACAGAAGTAGGAAATCTTTCTACCAAAATTGACAAAGTTACCCAATCAGTTGTCGTAAGAAATTTAGTGATTTGTAATGGATATTCTGTTAACCACTTCTAAGAACATAAGAACATAAGAGAAGCCATGTTGGATCAGGCCAACGGCCCATCAAGTCCAACACTCTGTGTCACACAGTGGCAAAAATGTTATATACACACATACACTGTGGCTAATAGCCACTGATGGACCTGTGCTCCATATTTTTATCTAAACCCCTCTTGAAGGTGGCTATACTTGTGGCCGCCACCACCTCCTGTGGCAGTGAATTCCACATGTTAATCACCCTTTGGGTGAAGAAGTACTTCCTTTTATCCGTTTTAACCTGTCTGCTCAGCAATTTCATCGAATGCCCACGAGTTCTTGTATTGTGAGAAAGGGAGAAAAGTACTTCTTTCTCTACTTTCTCCATTCCATGGAGAAAACCTTTCTCCATTCCATGGAGAAAACCTCCATTCCATCTTGTAAACCTCTATCATGTCACCCCGCAGTCGACGTTTCTCCAAGCTAAAGAGTCCCAAGCGTTTCAACCTTTCTTCATAGGGAAAGTGCTCCAGCCCTTTAATCATTCTAGTTGCCCTTCTCTGCACCTTCTCTAAAGCTATAATATCCTTTTTGAGGTGCGGCGACCAGAACTGCACACAGTACTCCAAATGAGACCGCACCATCAATTTATACAGGGGCATCTAGTATATAGATGCACCATATCATCACTTAAAACTTCAGACTTTTAGAAGGAGAACTGTTTTTTGAAGAACTAGATAACCATATTCTTTTATTTCTTGGGCTCAAATAACAAACAGATAACACCAGTTATTTTATTTATTATATTTATATAATACCACCTTTCCCAAATGGGCTTAGGGTGAGTAACATCAAAATATATAACAATAAATTCAGTCAAGATATATAGTTATTAAGAAAGATAAAACAACAATAAAAAGATGGTAAAGTAAATAGCATAGTCTTAATTTCAAATTTCCCCATGAACTTTGCAAATGATAACAGGGTGTCATTCTAGCTTATATCACATCAAGACTTCATATATACAGATGGTCAAGGCAGCTTCTGTACAGGGAGGCCAACTAGCTGGGCATCCACTGCCTCAACCAAAAGCCTGGTGGAACAGCTCTGTTTTGCAAGCCCTGCAGAACTGCAGTAAGTTCTGCAAGGCCCTGATCTCATATGGGAGCCCATCCCACCAGGTGGGGGCCAGGACAGAGAAAACGCTGGCCCTGGTTGTGGCTACATGGGCCAGGGACAACCAGTAGAGTTCCTGTATGAAAACTTATATTTGATGGATTCTGTATTTATTGCTTGGGTTATTGTCTATTCTGTGACTATTGTTATGCCAATAAAGATATATGATGATGATAAGCAAAGTGCTAGGCTCTCGGGGGGGGGGGGGGGTATACAGGGAGAGACAACCTCTACAATACGCTAGTCCCAAACCGCTCAGATTTAGAAGATTAATACCAGCACCTTGAAGTGGATCCAGTACTCTACTGGTAGCCAGTGCAACTGGCAGAACATCAGCTGAATATGTGCCTGCATAGGTGTCACCGTCAGCACATGAACTGCTGTGTTTTGCACCAGCTGGAGTTTCCAGGTCAGGTTCAAGAGTAAGTCTGCATAGACCAAATTACAGTAATCTAATCTGGAAGTGGCCATTGCATGCATCACTGTAGCCATGTCATGAGCAGAGAGGTACAGAACCAACTGCCTGGCCTACCAAAGATGATAAAAAGGCAGATCTGGCAATAGAGAAGACCTGGGCCTCCATAGAAATTGAAGCATCCAAGATCACCCCTGAGCCCTTAACCCTCAGCACAGTTACACAAGGATTGATGCTACAAAAATAGCTTTCTGTCTACCGCAGCTGGAGGAGACAGTCTGAAAATGATTCAGAAGTTAAACGCATGAGCACTAGACTGTAGGGTAAGTATTATATCTGTCCATTCATTTGGGCTGCTGAGTACTTTTTGCCATGGAAGACATGCTTGAGAGGTTGCATCTGAGGTTCTGGTTTGAGATGCTGCAAATATTAAAAAACAAACAAACCAAGATTACCCACTTTGACTCTTTTGTCCTTTAGCTTTCTTACAGGGTGCAGCTGAATGAGTAACAAGCATTAGGAGTGCACATTGTCTTATTTAGGACTGCATGTATCAAGATAACAGGTTTTTAAAACTATTTTACCCATCACTTTCTATATTTATCTTTCATGCTGACATGCCAACCCTGAAGTACAGAAGCTGAGCAATAAAACAGCTATAAAGAGGACTTTGCAAACAACTTTCACTGCCCAATAGAACTAAGTGTGTTGGCTGTAAATGTTTTATTAGTTTCCCATGAAAACTGTCCTAATACATTTGAACCTAGCTGATGCCTGTATCACATATAACAGTTATCTTTCTTATCACAAAGTTCTAACTAATCAGCCAATACCTGTGCCTAACGTGGAACAAACATTGTACAATTACATTTTTAATACTGAAATCCAGGAAAAGGTTTTGAATCTGAGATTCTGCATAGTTTAATGTGCTTCCTGGGCTAGCAGTTACCTCTGCATGCTAGGCCCTCCTTCAAACACTATCTGCCCTGAGCATGCTTTTAAGAATCAGTCTTGCACTGCAAATCTTCACAGTCAATGGGTAGCTACCACCATCCAATAAACTTATTGACTGCATGTAAACTGTCTCAGCCTTTGTTCATGGAGCATCTACTAAATGGCCTCCTTTAGCCATTGATCTAGCTTCAAAATATTTAACTGCAGCCTCTGTAAAGCCTCTATGTCTGCCTTAATTGCATGAGTCTTTGGCACTGGAAAAAAAGAATAGTTTGCTGCAGGGAAAGCCTAACGGGACAAAGCAGGCAAAGAGCAGCTCCAATTAACATTGCTAAAGATGTGACGGTTTCACTTTTATCACTTTGTTTGCCAAAGGAGAAATTAGTAGTACAGGGAAATCCAGGGAACAATGAGAAATGCAATAGGTTAATTCAGCCTGCAACAACTAGGGCAATGGTTCTCTGTCGCTGGCCTTGAAAGGCAATGCAGGCAGCTGTCAGGAGAGAGCTGAAGTTCTCTTTTGACTCTCCTAGAATATGTAGCCTAGCCAGAGGCCAAGTATCCACATTCATTGTTAGTAGTCTAGGCTGGGATACCAGCTAGATTTTCCCAAACTTTTGCTCCTTGGTGTGTTTGGAGACCCATGTGCTCCACATCCATCCATTTCAAAATCTCTCATACAGAATGGAGCCTTGGGGAGGTAGCCAAAGATCAGAGAGCTGATTCCCATGAAGTGTATTGTACACTTTCTCTCCTATCCCAGCCTACCCCACCCCTTTTCAGAGGGAAACATGTAATATCACACAAAAGTATGATTGACAAAGAATCCAAGCATTGCCATGGATGCCCCTGCTCATATATTATTTCCCCTCATGTGGCGATGGTGGGAAACAACAGGAACAGTGACTCATATTTCCTCTCCTTGTATGCGAGAGGGGAGAGAAATCTTGCAACTTGAAGACCTATGGGATAGTTCGAGAATCTTAGAACTAATATGCGCCCGTTTTGCATAAATCTTCAAGGCTGTAGATCTAATGAAAAGAAATCTACATATGCCTTTAGAAGCATTAATGGACGGCTTTTTTGTAGAAAAAGCACAGCAGAAACTCATTTGCATGTTAGGCCACAGCCCCTGGTGCCAAACAGCCAGAACTGTGTTCCTGTGCACGCCTGATTTTTTTTTAAAAAAAAAGCCCTGTTAATGGAGATTTTTCAGTATAACAGACTGCAGTCTTAGGTACTCTACACCATTTGCTTTAATTTAATCCAACCAACATGTCACAAATTTGCTTTATTTTAATTCAACCAACATTGCACAAACTGGCTATATGGACTGCAGTCTCCATCTATTACACAGAAATTAATAGTGCTGTCTACCCTACAGGGTCGTTGTAAGGGTTACAACAAGATAGCATATGAGCATCACTTTGAATACTCTCAACTAATATGTACATGCTGGTTATTTATTTGGATAGTTCAAAGTGCAGAATTAAGATATGGGTAACCAACTCTGTAAAATAAATAATTTAATGCTAACTCCTGGCTAAGCCAATGAGTAGGCTCTACATGGATATGTAAGCTGCCAAAAGGGCTCCAGTCACAGCTATAATTTTAGAGTTCTGTACACATGGGGAACTCAAGCTAATCTTGGGGATAGGGCCCCTGATATTGATGGTGATGTGACTATCAAGCCCCTCCCCAAATCACTAGAGTTCAGGTGGCATTCCGAGCTGCAATAGCACCAGGAGGAGGCAGCAAGGGGGAGGGGAAGTCAGCCCAGTGCTGGACAGAGGCAAGCCAGAGCCACAAAAGGCAGCAAGATAGAAAATTGAACTTCTTTTCCTTGTGGGCCCCCTCATATGTTTAGTACTTTCTCCTAAAGCATTTCACATTCATATCTCAAATAATCCTTAATACTGGCACGGGAGGGCATAGAAGCTGCGAACGTGTGAATTTGTGGCTGAGATGTTTGAACAAGAGTTTTCCTGACTAGTAACCCATGCTCTCACTGTGCTATTGCAGGTGCAATGTCATGGCATTACTGTGATTTATGTTGTATTCCATATATCTGTTTCTTGACACCTGAGACTTCTTTGGGTTGTTTTGCTTTTTTACAGTAACTTACTTGTTCCAAGCCTTGCACCTCCCAAAAACTGATCACGTAAGCCAAAAGGTGTTTGATCCCAGACAGTTAAGTCCAGGCAAGACTGCTGCAGCTGAGATGTGGTAACCCCATTAAAGACAAACAAATGTTTCCATTGTGGATGGGCTTGTTTCTTCAGCACAGGAGTCCTTTGTTTCATGTCATGTTGCCCCAGGATGCGAAGGCAGCTTCCAAAAAGAGATTTAGAAAGCATGCAGTGAGTTTCAGAACAGAAGAAAGTTCAGGCACAAGCTGTTAGAGACTCTGAAAGTCTGTTTGATTTCAACAGGAGCATTGAGCACCCAAGTACCTCTCTCCCACTGAAAGCAACAGGATTGAAAAGTGTTTGATATAGGCTGAATTGTGCCCGTGTCTGACAGAATGAAAGCACTGTGGCACTGAGCACAGGTATATTTTATTGTGGCAGGAGCTTTTACATACAAAGGCACCAGGCTCCAGCCCATGCATCCCACAAATTGATCACTCATTCAGGTCCCATGTTGTCATGTTTTCTGTGACAGGCTAACATAGCTGTACTTAATCCCTTTAGCAAGGCATTATGTATACTTAATTTGTTCTTTAGTTTTATTTTAGCATAAATTCCCACAACTGAACCAAACAGTAGTCCATACCTTGTCTGGGGAAGAGTTTGTGTAACTTATGCCATACTTAAGCCCCCTTCCCCATACACCACAATCCTTAGTCAAATGAGGTTCCTGCATACCTGGTAATTTAGTTCTGAGCATGCAACACCCCTCTCAAAAAAAAAACCCTACATCTTTGGCAGGACACATGTATGGATCTGGGTACAGTGTATCATGCAGCTTTTGGGAAGACAACGCTTTGGAATATAGTACAATGTTCCCCAAAAGAGGTAAACTCCACACCCCAGTAGCAACCATTAGGAAATTACTTGTGTGTGTGCATATGCACAAGAGAGAAGTTCAGAATTTGAGTCCAGGAGCCATGAAGAGTTTACAGAACATATCTTTCTACTTTTTACCATCCTCTTGCAATCACCTATACAAATAATACCCAGCTGATGTAAAGAGCACTGCACTGAATACAGCACAGTGTTCTCATTAGTATGAGAGAGAACTAGCTGAAAATTCAGTCTAATGTTTAACTACTTAAGCTTTTGGTTCTAACTGTTTTCTGGATTTCTATCCTGTACTATCTCAAAAGCATGCTTAAACACAATATTAAACATTGTAATACTGCAGAAAAATCCCCATCCCAAGCACAATCGTAAGTTACCACTGTTGCTAGGAAAAGCTCTGACTACAAGGACTCCAGTCCTTCCAACACTAGTGAAGAGTACCCCAAGCAGCCCTCTTGACAAACAGTGTGCTGTTATACTCCCTCACCACAGTAGTCCTTTTTTCCATGTCATGTATACTCCCAGATACCTCCATTTTATCTGCTAGCTCTCAACCAGCTTGAATATTCAGATTGGTTCAACAATTGGCCACTCCTTTGGTGTGCCCTAAAACTAATACTGATTTGGTTCTTAGCTATGATTCATTTGAGACTTCTTTTTTTGCAGATAAAGTCTCTTAAGGTCTGTCTGGAGTTGGCTGCTGAATTTTATAACAGTAGTGGGATAGGGACTCCATCTGCACCATCTGGCTCTTTTTTGGACTTTTTTGGCCTGCTTGCCCTTGCAGATGTTGACAGGATCCTGACAGCTGTGAAGCCAAGTACCTGCTCCTTGGACCCTTCTCTCTCATGGCTGGTAAAATTATGCCATGAAGTGGTACGTGGCCCTTTTGAGACAAATGCTAAATTTGTCTCTCACAGGGCTGTTTCCTCAGCTCCTTTAAGGAGGCAGTTGTTAGACCTTTGCTAAAGAAACCCTCCTTAGATTAAAAAAAAAAACCTGGCTTAGTGTCTAATCCATCTTTTGGGGGGAAGGTAATTGTGCAAGCAGAGCAGCTCCATGTTTTCCTGGATGAGTCATCTGCCCTGGACCCTTTTCAATTGGGCTTCAGGCCTGGCTTTGGGATGGAGATAGCATTGGTCACTTGGTTGATGATCTCAATTTACATCTGGATAAAAGCATGCCAGCCATGTTGATCCTTCTGGATCCATCAGTGGCCTTTGATCATTTGGTCCTGATCAACTGCCTTGCCTCCCTTGGGTAAGGGGTACTATCCTTAGTTGGTTCTTTTTGTTCCTCCAGGGACACTCTCTGAGAGTTGCTACTGGGGAGGAGAGGTCTTCTCAACACGATCTGAATTGTGGGAATTTCTGCTAAAATAAAACTAAAGAACAAATGAAGTCTACCATCACAGCTTCTAGTGGCTCAACCAAGGGTAGGATTGCCAAACACCAGGTGGTGATTGGAGATCTTTTGGGATTACAACTGATCTCCAGGTGACAGCCTAATGGCAGTTAGCCCAGTTCACCTGGAGAAAATCACTGTTTTGGGAGGTGGATTCTATGGCTTTATACATCTCCTTCCCAAGCCGTGCCCTCCTCAGGCTCCACCCCCAAAATCTCCAGATATTGCCCAACACAGAGCTGGCAACCTTAGGTATCTTCTAAATTAAAAAACCCTCACATACTGTAGTAAGTCTGATATAAACACTGTCAACCATACCTTTTAACAAATGAATTCAGTAGGCCATCAGGTCTTATCACTGGCAAATTTTTGGCTTCAAGTACTATAACATGGAGCTGGTAATAAGGATATGTTTTGTCTTCCATTGCTGCAAGAAGAAACATTGCTTAAACTGAAAAGATAAAGGCTAGAAAACATTTAGGGTAAAATTTTCAGATGCTCTTCCTGAAGTGACTTTTCAAAAATCGCAGTAGTCATTAGTTGTATATGTGTCTCCAGACAATGGATTCATGTAAAAATAACAAAAATTGCTGTGATAGCTTCTAGAGGTGAACTGATTTGTGGCACAAGCAGAAAACCAAAAGCTCATACATAGGTTGCAACCACCCTAAGATGTGAAAACACCCTACCACTACCACCACAGCAGTAGCAAGTGGCAGAGGAACAGTGTCGTGTTCTCACACCATTTGCTCTACTGCCACCCCATACCTATTGCATTAGGTATGCACAGCCTGCAGGAATGGTTTCTTGAGTAGTTCCACCATGCTGTAGTGCCACAGACCAGCTAAAAAAAAAAAAAAAGTGGGAAAAGGTCTTTCAAGAGGCAGGAATGGAGGCACGCAGAGCTTAGCATAATTATTTTGAAGGCAGTGCACTCTACCCTCATTTGTATAGCAGTTGTGGGTCACCATCCAGATGGACACTGCACACATAGTCACTCTGTAGTTTTCCTTTTACTTCAGAGAAAATGAGGTGAGTGGCCCCTTATTCAGCCTAATGGCAGTTAGCCCTCTTCTGGGAACTTTGATCACTAATAGTGCTAAGAACATATCCAAATAACAGTAATAAAAGTTATGGAAGAGGTCTATGTTAATTCCATCCCATTTTTTACAAAGCTGTGAGAATCTGGAAAGTTCAAATATGCCAAACTGTTGTTGCCACTTCTATAAAGATGATTAGAGCTCAAAACCAAATGTGGAATGAAACTTTCAGAGTTTCAGAGAAGAGACAGGACTAGAAATTAACATGTGGAATTCACTGCCACAGGAGGTGGTGGCGGCTACAAGCATAGACAGCTTCAAGAGGGGGTTAGATAAAAATATGGAGCAGAGGTCCATCAGTCGCTATTAGCCACAGTGTATATATATATGTGTGTGTGTGTATGTGTGTGTATATATATATATATATATATAAATTTTTTTGCCACAGTGTGACACAGAGTGTTGGACTGGATGGGGCATTGGCCTGATCCAACATGGCTTCTCTTATGTTCTTAAATCTATTATTAGCTTACATGCTTTGCAATTCTATTGTACTGCGTACTTTTTCCCAATGGAAGCATCAAGAGTGTATGAGGCTTTGAACAGATACCGATTTTTTGCTTTTTAAAGGTTTTAAAAAGACTGACTCAGAATATTAACAGTAAAATAAATACATACAATGTTTTATATTTTCTTTCATCTGATCTTCATATTTAGAGTTGTTACACAGAGATGGTAAAACCAGTTTTGCACGCACCAGAAGTTCTCCACTGCAGTGAACCATGTTATCTTCAGACTTTTCAGCCTGAATCAAAGTTGAGAGAGGAACATGCATGAAAAGATTTGACAGCTTGTGAACATTCCATGCCCCCCTCATGATTTATTCACATGATCAACTGAGGTTATAAAGAGATTTTAAAAACCCCAAGATTGCAAGCTTACCTGTAACAATTACCGCAATTATATGAGATAATTGTCTGCATATTTGACCTGGCCTCAGCTGATCTACCTCTCAAACTGGAACTGCTAGTAGACTTCAATCTAGGTCAGACTGGGAGTACCAGTAATTGTATTTTAGCTAAGATCCCTTTCATGATGCAAAAGATGCCTTACCACTTTCACCGACATGACAATCTGCTTTCTTTCCTTCTTTCCACCAAGATTCAGGTACCTTTTCCCTCCCAACTAGGGGTGTGCACTTGTATTCAATTGTATTAATTCAGGTTTTAGAGCAGGAGTGCCTTTTGTTATTCCAAATATTTGAGACTCTCTTTACCATTCCAGGATTTTTTCCCCCAGGGTTTTTTGAGGTTTCAAAAATTCAGGACTATATTAGCATCTGTCTCCCAATCCCCACCACCACCCAGAAGCAACAGGAGCAGGGAAGGAGAAAGGGGGAAAGGTGGCCCAGCCAAATATCTGTTTGGCAGACATCCTTTAGAAATGTGCTTTCCAGTGTAGCCAGCCTGAATATATATATGAAAAGTACTTTATCAGTATTTTTTTCAGATCTATTCAGGTCTCTGGTTGGTATTTGAGATGTTCCTGGATACCAGGATATAGGTCCTGAAAATCACAGAAATATTCAGCAGTAACCAGGAATATTGGAAGCCAGCATTTTTGGGCTGTCAGAACCATTTTTTCTTTATTTGTTCTGTGTGTCTGTGTCTTCCTGAGGCTTGGTTACCACATTGGTTTGGCTTTTGATTCTGTTCTTTGAAACTGTTCTCTTTCCTTTTTTCTTACAAGATTGTATTCTTTGTGTGAGGTTTGTGGCTCAGATTCTCTAATTTCACATATATTGGCCTTGCAGTGCCACTCCTACTTGGTTTTGCTTGGATGATTCTCCAGTTTGACATTGGGATTGGAATCTCAGGTTGTACATTTGTTTTGTTAGACTTGCTATATTGCGTCATGCTTCTACCAGGGGTCCCTGGTTCTATATTGGTTCTATGAGCTTATTGGTTCTGTCTGCTTTGAGAGTGTGAGGACCTGCTTAGGTTCTGCCTCTGACCAATGGTAGCTGATAGAATGTTAGGGAAAGACAGTAGGAAAACACCAGTTGGGAGTTGGCAGCTTGGGAGTTAGAGAGTAGGGAGTTATGTCTGGCTGAGTGAAGTGGTAGTGTTACAGGCAGTGCTTTAAGTCTCTTATTTTGATGGGGAAATTAGCTAAGAGACTTGGTAGAGTGAATTAGGAGCGAAGATCTTTGCTTTCAATAATACAGAGTTCAGGTTTTCAGCCAAGAATAGATCGCACGTTTGTATCTTTTATAGCATTTACTTAGGATATATATATCAAGAGGATGTATACGCACAAACATATGTTGTACAAACAAACAAGAGTCTAAGAAAAATAAAGGTTACAGATAGAGGAATGCAAGGGTTGTTGAAGTGGGTAATATTCACCTGATCCAGAAGAAGAGACATCCGTCCAAAAGAAAAATACACGGAGAGGAACGTGAACGACCAGCATAACGCGTCCTATAGACCCAATTACAGGAGTAACGGGTGGTACAGACTGCAAATGGCGCCCTACAGAATGCACATCGAAGCGGGATTCTGATCCACACTTTATAGGGGTACGAGGGTGGGGGTTGGAAGTTACAAAAGGGTCTTTGATGTTCCGTAGATGGCTATCTTGAATCGCTATGTTGGGAAACTTCACACATTTTGCTAAGAAAAGTTTGGAGGAACTGCATAATTTGTTACCGGGCTTTGTCTGACACTCGCAAAGGGATCAAAGACTTAAAGGTAGGATCAATGAAGTTATGCATTAGATTGGATTTTAGCAAGGTAGAGGTGATAGACTGGAGGAAGAGACATTTGGCAAATTCCAGAAGATCAGAGTGAGAGTACTACTTACCCGTAGTTTCCATGTCATTATGCATCCCATTTGGGCGGCGATGCCAGAGGAGGAATGAGTGAGATTGTGCTGAGATGCAGAATGCAGGCACCAACCAAACCAGGCTCTCTACTGGGTCCACTCTACGCATTCTAGATGGAGTGTTGTCTTGGCCTGTCTTTGGTCGGACTCCATTTTGTTTACCAAGAATAGGAGACTCTCTGTATCTTTGCACTGGGGTACTCCATTTATATCAGGCAGCGCCTTTCAGTAACAGTAGCAAAAAACAGTTTACATCTAACTGGAAAGAAAAGTCAATTTGTAACAAAAGATTCCAAATGCTGGAATAGGGAAATGGTTCAAAAGTTCCATGGAAAAGAAATGTTGTAACCTTTAGTTTACTTTCTGCCAGGTTGTGTTCAAGCCATAATAAAAGTTAATTCCTTGTTTAACCCTGTGAGCTGCTTGTCTCAGAGAAAGTACCAGACATATAAGCTAAGATCTTGGTCGATATATATTCTAGAATATGAACAGTGGTGGTGTGTGAATGGAATAGTGTTTGAGTCCCCAACTTCAATGACTCTGTGAAGTGTTTGTGTGAGGAGAGAGTATTAAAGGGAGATGGGCTACCTGTCTGCTGCTGTCTCTGTGAGTGAGGACTGAAATATGAAGTGGTCAGGGTGGGCTCTCTGTATTGTAGAAGAGACAAGAAGGGTAGTAGTGAGACACAGCCTGACCTACATGTAACCCTGAACCTGTGTGAGAGAGATTGTGGAGAGTAGTAGGCACTCTGTGTGAGTGGGAAAAAGCAGTCCCAGAGAGGCTTTTAGCCAGGGATTGTTTTGCTTGCTCTTGTGTCTTTGGCTATTCTTTGTTCTGGAGAAAGCACAGAATTATACCCCCCTCATAGCAAACAATGGAAGATGGCTGGGGTGGGGGGTACCTTTTGGTCCAATTCACTTGAAAGGGACTATTTAAAGGACAGATACTAGCAAGTTTGCTGCAGTTAGCTTTTTTAAAAGCCCCTCCAAAAAGATTCCTGATAAAGAATAATGGAGCCAAATAATACTGGAATCATGGAGGGGAGGGGAGACCGTGGGTCCAAATGCCAAGCCAGTATTTGGAAACTGGATAACTGGGGATACTAATATTTTTCAGCTCCCTAATATCCATATATGAAAAATACCAATCCCTAATCTCCATTCCATTAAAATTTAAAGAACCATGATTTTCTATGGGAAGAATTGGCCTCTGAAATGGGGAGGTCAAGTATATCCCCACAGCAAATAATGGCCCTTTAAAATTTAAAGAGACTGGAGATCCCAACTAAAACTGATTTAGGTAAACTTGGGAGGCCAGCTTGACCACCCATTTTCTATGGACAGTATAGAGACCAAGTCTACAAAAAATAATAATAATGGTACTTCAAATTTCAAAGAGAGATGCTCCCAAACCGCTGCTAAGTGAGCTCAGCTTCCTCTCTCTTGCTCTTGGCTCCTAATGCCTTGAAACCTGAAACACTCCACTAGATAAATTTTTGTTACTCTCATCATTTTGAGTTTGGGAGATCATTCTGAATATCTGAGCTGATCAAAACCAGCTAATTTCAGATTTATTTTCAGCTCTGGTGTATCCAAATGCACACCCCTGTTCCCAACACTATCCTATTCCTATCATTATCTGCCCTGATTCCAACACTAGTGCACCAGCTCCTAATTTATGTATTTAATAAAAATGTATATCTACTACTTGAAAGCCTTCTGGGCTGAGAATAAAGCAATGACCAAGTCCCAGTGGAGCTGTGCTGGCAGCTCAAAGTCCTGGCTGAAGTGTTCAGAATGGTCGATTTTAAACCCACAAAGCACTTTGAATTCTTCAAGTGCAGTATCATTGGTTTGTGAATTAACAAAGTTATGTGAGGACCGAATGCAAGTTTTATCATTATTCCTATTTATAATTATTATTTGTATGTTTTAGCTACATTTATGGACAGAGTTGGAGTAGATAAGCCAAAGCCAAAGAATAAGGTCCTGATTCCCCATTGCTTACTTCAAGAGCAAGAAGGCAGGAAGGGGGTGGTGCTGAAATCTAGTTTATCTACTAGCATCTTTCTGTGCTACCCCTCTTCTCAAAGAATATAAAAATTGTTTTACTGAAATTTGTGTCAAAATGTTAGAAACTAAAGGCAAGTGTTGTACACATAAATATTAGGCTGGTTTGAATGTTTCACCTCTTGGAAGGAATAGAAACATACATAAGTAGTGTCTTGCTGGATCAGCCCTAATGGTCCATCTAATCCAAGCATCATGTCTCACACAGTGGCCAATTAGTTGTCCCAGAGGACCAAAAAACAGGGCACAGATGCCAAGGTCTTCTCCTGATGTTGCCTCCTTGCACTATTAATTCACAGTGTTACTGTCTGTGAAAGTGGAAGTTTCTTTTAGTCACCATGGTATATGCTCCAATAATCTGCTTTATCCCCTTTTGAAGTTATCTATGTAAGTGGCCATCAATACTTCTGCTGGCACTGAATTCCACAAGCTACTTGTTAAATGAAGCATCACTTCTTTTTTTGTTCTGGATCTACTGCTTATCAACTTCACTGGATACCCCTAATTCCTAATACAATAAAGGAACCTGTCAAAAGATCTTGAAAATCCAAGTATATAACATTAGATCACCCTTATCATATGCTTGTTAACCCTTGCAAAAAAACCCTGCAATGGTAAGACAAGACTTTCTTTTACTGAAGCCATGCTGATTTTCCCCCAGCAAGCTTTATTCCTTTATGTATTTAATAATTTTGTCTTTAATAACAGCTTCTAATTTACCTGGAACAGATGTTAGGCTAGCTGGCCTATAATTTTGTGGATTTCCTCAAGGCCCTTTTAAAAACATTTGTGTTACATTAGCTATTCTTCAATTTTCTGGTAAATAAACCAGTTTTAGCAAAGTTACATACATGGTTAGAAAGTTAAGTGGAAAGGCAGCATAGAAATCTTTGAAATAAACAAACTAATATTTTACACATTAAAAATATATAAGATCCTGGAAAAATTAAAGATAGCAGATTTAAAATAAAGCCCAAGACACCTTTGCTTTGAGTTGATACCAACTAAACAACTGATTTGACTTGTCTTCAAAATTCCAAGAAGCAAATGGTATGACCACTTCTCCAAGGAAAACTCGGCGTCTGAAAGTTCCAGAATGCCAGACAGACACCTGAAGTTGTCGCATTTCCAGCTGGGAGTATTCAATCTTGTACTGTAATGATAAATGGAACTGGTATAAGAATTATAAGAAATCTTCCATGTAATATAATGAATTAACTAATTTCTATTAACTGCACCTCCTCCCCAATGAGATCTATGGAAAATGAGAAATAAATCTTCCTCCCTGACTTGAAAAGACAATAAAGTAAACCCCCAGAAAAAAATCAATCTTAAGTACACTACAAACAGGATCACTTCAGCAACTTGTTGGGTCTCACCATTGCTTTCTGTGAACTCAGTGCACTTTAGAACAAATCCACCAACTTGTCATGGTTGTATATTTTGGAAGATTGTAAGTGTTGGGCAGGTTATCTTATACAGAAACTTTATGCTGTTTTGTAATTGGGAGACTCCATATAAGCTTCAGAGGAAATCCAGACTTGCTTGGAACATAGCTGACAGCTATACTAAAGGGATGAGTTGAGGATATTATATTGGCTGGAGGCAGTTTTGGAGCAGATATGTGCTAATAAACTGAAGCTTAATCCTTACAAGATGGAAGTGCTACTGGTCACTGGAAGGTCTGCTTTGGGATATAAAGGGGTCACCTGTTCTGGATGGGGTTGCACTCCTCTTGAAGGAAAGTCTACTGCTAGATAAGCAAGTGGCAGCTGTTGCCCAGAGTTCCTTTTACCAGCTTCAACTGGTTAAGTTAGACAGCTGCAGACTTTCTTGGACAGAAAAAATCTGGCCACTGTGCTGCATGCCTTGGTTACATCTAGACTGGATTACTGCAATGTGCTCCACACGCGGCTGCCCTTGGAAAGTGTTTGGAAATTTCAACTGCTACAGAATGCCGCAGCCAGGATGTTAACTGGAATGGGCTGTAGGGATGATATAACTACAGTGCTGGCCTGTCTATACCGGCTGCCATTCTATTTCCAGCCATAATTCAAGATTCAGGTCTTGACCTGCAAAGCTGTATATGGTTTGGGATATAAAGGGGTCACCTGTTCTGAATGTGGTTGCACTCCTCTTGAAGGAATGGGTTCATAGTCTTGGACCCAAGTCTACTGCTAGATAAGCAAGTGGCAGCTGTTGCCCAGAGTTTGGGACTGTATATGGTTTGGGACTAATGTATCTGAAGGACTGCCTAATCCCTTATGAACCTTCCTGACCATGAGCTTGTCAGGTAGGGACAAGTAATTTCAGCTACAGTTGGTTGAACTGTATCTTCTATTCAGTTATGAAAGAGAAAGGGGCTCTGAGCCATTCTGTCATCCCATCTTCAGGTCCAGCCCTAGACTATCTGGTACCCTAGGCAAGGCTAACTTCTGGCACCCCCTCCCCCCCACCCCTGCACTGATAACCATTTTTCAAAAACAGATAATTATGGGGAAAATGAAAAGCATAAAACCTGAAATTGCTCCCTGACCTGGATAGCCCAGGCAAGCCTGATCTTGTCACATCTCAGAAGCTGAGCAGAATCAACTCTGGCAAGTATATGGATGGGACACTTCCTTCATTGAGTCACATGGGGGCACCCAATTCAGCATCCCAGGCCAGCACCGTAGACAATTGCCTAGTTTGCCTAGAATCTTGATGGCTCAGTGAATACTCTGAGGGAGACCTCCCCAACAAACATTCATTCATTCATTCATTCATTCATTCATTCATTCATTCATTCATTCATGTTATTTTTATCCTACCCTTCCTGCCAAAGCAGGCTCAGGGTAGGTTATAAAATAAAATAATACAAGAAGATACATAATATAATAATTGTCTCTAAAAGTCTAAGACCACATCAATTTTAAAACTATTAAATAACATTAAGATGGCAGACTTGGTTTCCTTGGGTTAGATCTGTTCAGTGGTGATTTTTTGCCAATTTTAAGTAGACAATTTAAGGCAGTTTGAGCAGGAGGGGCAGATGCTATTAGATGTCCACTGCCTCAACTCGAAGCCTGGTGGAATAGCTCCATCTTACAGACCCTGTGGAACTGTAACAGGTCTGATCTCTATGGGGAGCTCATTCCACCAGGTTGGGGCCAGAACTGAAAAAGCAGGAAGATTGGCAAATAACCCCTCTGAGAGTTTTGCAAGATTTTCAAATGCAATATCCCTATGAAGTTAGGATGAAATGTCCCTAAACTCTGGACTGATGAGTCACAATAGTCAGTAAAACTGATATCTCCCAATGTCTTTTAATATGAACACCATAGGCATAAACTATGGGCAGGAACTGAGCCTCCCTTAGAAGAAGAAGAAGAATTGTAGATTTATACCCCGCCCTTCCTTCTGAATCAGAGACTCAGAGAGGCTTACAATCTCCCATATCTTTCCCCCCCACAACAGACACCCTGTGAGGTGGGTGGGGCTGAGAGGGCTCTCACAGCAGCTGCCCTTTCAAGGACAACCTCTGCCAGAGCTAATGGTTAATGGGGAAAGAGATTTTATAACATTCCTTACAACAGAAAGAAAAGATCTCTTGCAGCAGGATCCACCAGGGGAGGCAGACCTCTGACCTGAGGTCTAGGGAAAGTGTATATTTGTTTATTTGAAGATCTTAAAGTGACTGTTTTCTTAACTTTCTAGTTACAATTTTATTCTGCATTAATAAGAACATTTATTGGTAGCCTTTACTCAGATGTGCAGAATTCTATTCTAAAAGTAAATTTCAAAAACAGAACACAACAGAAGACCACTGAGATAACACGACAACCACTGGCCAGCTCCTACCTTTTCCTAGATTTGACCCAGCCAAGGGGTGTTTGTTAGGGGGGTTCCCAAGCCCCCCTAAATTTCTGGGGAGCTCCTCCCTAAATCAACCATAGCCCTGCCTCCATAGATAGTGACCATGGAGGCCCCTCCCTATGATGTCACTGGGCCCCAGATCTTTTAAGGACCTAGCACAGCAATGGCTCTGGGTCCAGCCTCAGTCCCTCCCCCAGAACTAGGAAATTCTCTGCCTCTGATGATCACTGAAGCATTGTATGTGTACAAGCCATCGTTACAGTGAAGAATGAGACACTGGCATTAGGAAGATGAAGTTTATATGGTGGACATTTACTCTTATTGGCTTAAGTATTCAAACAGCTACATGATTCATATATTAACACTGCATGAGACACAAGTGGAAGCTATCCTTTGTAAGACAGATAATCCATGTGTATTAATATTGTTCTCGACTAGATAGTACATTCTAGAAACTTATGGCTGCATCATCGATCAAGTAACATTCAATTTCTATGCTCTTTCTTAAGATTTGGCTGTCCTGAACAAGAACTGGCTTAAATATGCCTTTAACTGATCTTCCTTCACTGGAAATTTCCTGAAATAGCAAGGAAAATTTTGCTATGTGAGAAACAGAGTATGTAGGGAGGGAGATATTTGGATTATAACTATTGCTGCAATGTACCTTTAATGTTTCATGGAAAGCAGGATCCCTTGTGTTCTTTTTGATTGATGTCTTCCGTTTATTCTGAGGAGATTTACCAGGTAGCAAATAAGTCTTGACATACCTTGCAATTAGAGATGGAGACAGCAGTTAAGAGTAGTTAAAAGGAAGGAAGGCAGAAAATAAAGCCAATGTTTGCTACTCATTAATTTCTGCTACATTCGGTGGGTTTTGTTTTGTTCTCACAGCTTTCTGGGACAACCTGTTTATCATTTATTGTGCACATTTCTCACATTTCCCCTCAAGATTCTAGAGATACTGTATATTTCATTTGTGAGCATTCAAAACACAGTATTGCCTCCACAATAAATGGTGTTATGATTAGTGTGTGGAATATAGTCATGTGAGTGTTTGCCGCAGGTTTTCTTTGGGAGGCGATACAAGTAATCAAAATTCCACAGCACCACTGCTACCAGAATCATGTTGTGATTTTTCCAAAATCCTCACACACACACACCCTTCTTTGGAGGCTGTGTGCTCCAACCAACAGAATTCCAGCTCAAGAGAGCCTGTTCAGCTGCAGTTACATTTTAAGTGACAACTGTTTGCAAGGCTAACCCTCCTTATCCCCACTTGTTACTCAGAAATGCCCTAAAATTTTGAGAACCTCTTGCAAAGTTAGAATCAAATCAAATGAAATCAATCTCGTTTTTTACTGGGAAATATAGTCACATTTAAATGTTGATTATTTGTATGTATCAATTAGTTATTTACACCACGGTTAGATCTTTCTTATCATGATGTCAGTTTACACATTTAACTGCCAATCAACAAATTGGGGTGATGCATAGATTTATGCAAAACAGCCCTCCATCTGGTGCAAAGTTGATGTGCTCTGACCATTAGGGAGGATAAGAAAAAGAGAGGAGTGGCCATATTTTTTAAAACCTTTAATCTTCTTTAGGAAAATCTAGATTTACCAAATTTCTACCCAAACAGAGCAGTTAAAGGGGTTTAAACTCACTCTCTGTCAGGAGAAAGGAACTGTAGCTTATAGGAAGAAGGATAATTTAAGTTCAGAATAAGGACTGACACCCCACTGAATCAAACAGAAGTATTTGTCAAAATCAGTTTTTGACTATGGCTAGCATTCATTTCAATATAAAAGAATTTTACTCAAATTCCTAAAAAATGACATATGACACTGCTCTAAATCACACTTACTTTTGAAAAAATCTATGTCTAGGGAGGTACAATCAGTAACTTGGTTTCTTCCTAAACAACTCATTCTTTTGCCCCCTTCTGGCCAGTAAATGTTTGCAGCGAAATAAATTCCTGCAAATACACCACTGTATAACTGGAAGTTAAATAGATTATTTAAATTGGTTTGTGACCCACATTAGTTCCTGTAGATGAATGCACTGAACGGCTGCCTTCCCCCCTGCACATGCAAAACAAAAGAAACTTACGGATTGCACTTTTTCTTTCTCTCCTCTCCATATGCCAAATTCTTGCAGGCCTTAACACATATTTCTAAAATGCTAGTGTTGAAAATATATCTGATGGCAAGTTCTATTTCACCACTGACATCAACTTTCTCAAAGCTGCCAGCCTCACTGCAAGTACTGTTTATGCTATACAAACTATCCTGTAAAAAGACAAGGAAAAGAAATAATGTCAAAGCCATTATTCATGTTTCTCTGTTTAGACATTACTCCTATGCAACATAAAGTTTGAGAACACTACAGCCACCTTCAGTTCAGAAGAAGATTGTTGTGTTTCTGGCTTTCCTGGTAGCAATCTTATTTTTGCTTTCTTTGGTTAATGGAGCTGTTTACATCCACACACATGCCCTGCTGACAAGAACTGTAGAAAATCATAAATATAAGATGTCTGCAGTCTTATGATGGTTTGTAACACTCAGTATATTCTTGGTGAAGGGAATTGTCCATTGTTTGGTGAAAAGTAGCACAAGTGAATATTTAAGTTTCAATAATGTATTTCAGGAATCTATGTAGATACCTATTTAGAATCTATTTCCCTGCACTGGGAAGGAAACACAGGAGGAAAACACAATCAATACTCACTCGTTTTATGCCGGCAGAAAATATGCCACTTAGGGGACTGGATGAAGTGACCTTTTGAATGGAATCCCTTTCAGGAGTAATTCCACATTCCATTTGTGTTCCACTTGTAAGTCGCTGAAGACTTGGGGCCTGTTTAATCTGTAAACAAATTTTCATTCATTTGGTTGCTTGTTCTGTTACCACAGTGGACCCAATCCAACAATTTTCAGCCACTGCAAGAGTGTCATTCATATATGAAACTCTCCCACTCTAAAAGATCACTTTGTTCACACCACTGGAAGGCGCAGACCTGCATGTATTCTTTCCATAAAAGGTAACAGGGTGGTCCACACATGCAGGAACTTGTTATGCACACTGTGACCCCCTCCCAACACTCCTTCTCTAGTCTTAGCAGGAAAAAAACATAAATAAAAGACTTTCTAATTATACCAAACATGTTAATTGAACTAAGACCAGAAACATCACACTTATGTGACTATTAGCAGTTTTGAAAAGCTTTTCCAGTCTCAAGTTATGTTGGTCCGTCCCCTCCTGAAAAAAAGTACAACAGACCCGGCCGAATTGGCAAATTACCGACCGGTCTCTAATTTATCGTTCTTAGGTAAAATTATAGAGAGGGCAGTGGCGTTGCAGTTGCAGGGCTTTTTGGATGACGCTTCCATCCTAGACCCTTGCCAATCTGGCTTTCGCCCGGGCCACAGGACGGAGACAGTACTGGTCGCCCTGGTGGATGATCTTCAACGGCATCTGGATCGGGGTGGTGTGACAGTGCTGATGTTGTTAGACCTGTCAGCTGCATTCAATATGGTTGACCATCGGCTACTGACTCGCCGCCTCGTCGATGTGGGGGTTAGGGGGTCAGCCCTACAATGGCTTTCCTCCTTCCTTGAAGATCGGGGACAAAGGGTGGCAATCGGAGGCGAGCTGTCCCAGAGACGCACACTGGATTGTGGAGTGCCTCAGGGAGCAGTTTTCTCACCGATGTTATTTAATATCTACCTGCGCCCCCTTGCCCAGATTGCCAGGAGATATGGGCTTGGGTGCCACCAATATGCGGATGACACCCAGCTCTATCTACTAATGGACGGCCGGCCTGACTACGTCCCAGAGAACTTAGACCGGGCTCTGCAGGCTATGGCAACCTGGTTAAGGCAGAGTGGGCTGAAACTGAATCCAGCGAAGACAGAAGTCCTTTGCCTAGATCGGGGCGCCCGGGGAGGAGAAATACCTCTCCCGGTCTTCGACGGGGCGCCGCTGAAAGTTTTTTTTTTCCATCTGAGGCGGGCAAAGCAGCTGGCTCCCTTCCTAGAGCGCCAAGATCTGGCAACGGTGATTCATGCAACGGTCACCTCAAGACTAGACTACTGTAATGCCCTCTACATGGGGCTGCCTCTGTACCAAACCCAGAAGCTGCAGCTAGTGCAGAATGCGGCGGCTAGATTGCTGTTGGGGCTCCCAATGTGGGGGCACATACAGCCTGGGCTGCGCGAACTGCACTGGCTGCCAGTTGTATACCGGATTCATTACAAAGTGCTGGTTATTACCTTTAAAACCCTATATGGCCGAGGACCTGCCTACCTTAGGGACCGTCTCTCCCCATACGAACCCCAGAGAGCACTGAGGTCAGCCAGGAAAAACCTGCTGAACATTCCCGGGCCGAAAGAGGTGAAATTGCAAAGCACCCACAACCAAGCTTTCTCTACTATGGCTCCACGCCTATGGAACCAACTTCCAGAGGAAACGCGGGCCCTGCGGGACCTTGAACAGTTCCGCAGGGCCTGCAAGACTACCCTCTTCCGATTGGCCTTCACTGATTAAAAGGGAAACTGTTAAAGAACTCGCCATTGTAAACGTAAACGTAATCATAGCACTAGTATATTTTATTAATTTTAGAATTTTAATCAGAATTTTATTTAAACTGTCAATGTAGTTTTATTTAATATTTGTATGACCAATGTATGAAATTATGCTGTTAGCCGCCCTGAGCCTGCTCTGGCGGGGAGGGCGGGATACAAATAAAAATTGTTGTTGTTGTTGTTGTTGTTGTTGTTGTTGCAGAACCTGGTATTGCTTTCAGAAGTCAATGAGAAGTTCACTGGAGAAATTTGCTCTCTAAACTGCCCTTTAGAATCTGTGAAAAATACCCTGGTTCCAATATCAATGGCGGTATCAGACTGACTCCTCTTTTCTTTCCTTAGTTCCATCTCCTGTCCATAATCCGTCGTTAGAAGACATTTTTCAACTAGCATGTCATTCTGGGACTTGGAGATATCTAGAAAATAAAAGGAAGATGAAAAAAACAAACATATATAAACAATATTTTTAAAATTTATGCTGGGGTTTTGGTAATTCTGAGAAAGAAAAATTGTTCCATCTGGTGGGGTAGATTCAAACATCCTCCAGGAAGCCATCCTTCAATTGCATTTATCTATGTTTTTAAGATTAATCTTAAAGGAAAAGAATTAACTAAGTGCTGAGGGACGCATTATAAAACATGCATGCTTGCCACATACATAGCAGTGCTTGCTTGGATAAACAAAAGAGTGAAAGGCACGCCCAAACATGGGAGGGAGGGATACAATAATCTAAGCCAATAAGTACAGTTTTCTAGCAAAATGTCCAGTTCCTGACACATTTCATTATCTTCTGGGGGAATCTGTTCAACTGACAACAGGGCCAAACTAGACATAATGGCACAAATGGGACCAATCTGTGAGATTTAAAAATCAGGTTTAGGCCTTCAGTGCACCAATCTGAGGTACTCATGTCCCCTCCCCTTTGGACCTGAGTGCAGAAATGGCTGCACACACAGACCCCACAGCTGTTTCAGCTCTTGCAAAGGTGTGGAAGAGGAAACAAGTTGTTGGGTCTGGTTTCGAATGGCTGGACTAGTCAGGCAACTGTCCTTACCTTCACTTAGAGTGCTCTTTCTGAGTTTCAGCACAGCAGCATGACCTAGTCTAATAGTTACCATACTATCTCAAAAATTGTATAGAGAGCCTTTGCTTTAAGTTAAGAAACCAATACTGGTGGATTTATTCAGGGTTTTTTTTGTAGCAGAAACTCCTTTATATATTAGGCCACATACCCCTGAGGTAGCCAATCCTTCAAGAGCTTACAAGGCTAGCTTGCTCTATGGTGATTGTAGTCTTGGAGGACTGAACAAAAGACATCACCAGTCTGTTCTTCCAACACAAGGGCACCTCAGTTTGCTGCATTGTGGATCTAATTTTGATCTGGCCTTCACGGCATTTAAATCACATGCGTCAGACCCATGAGTGTAATAACAAAAATAATGAGGAGGAGGGGATTGGATTTACACTGCTCCCTTTACCCAGAGTCTCAGCGGGTTACAATCTCCTTTCCCGTCCCCTCTCCACAACAGACACCTTGTGAGGTAGGTGAGGCTGAGAGAGCTCTTGAGACAACTGCTCTTGAGAGAATAGCTTTGAGAGAACTGTGGCTGACCCAAGAACGCCCAGCAGGTGTATGTGGAGGAGTGGGGAATCAAACCAAGTTCTCCAGATTAGAGTTCACTGCTACTAACCACTACACCAAACTGTCTCTCTTCTGGGAGAATGTGTTCAACTAACAACTAGTTTGCCCTCGTGTCATTTTTAAAATCACTTTAAAATGGCAGCAACATCCACAGGTCAGGCTTGTAGATGTCATCACATCTATTTTGGCCCTCAAATGGTTCTTCTTGGAGAAATACATAGAGAAGCTGGGTTTTCAACAAGTTTTGTTCAGCACAATAAATTGAGAAAGGGAGATGTATGTCTACAAGCATGCTGTGGACCCAGGCAAGAGAGCTACAGTCAGGTGTGTCTCTTGACATGTGTCACTACAAATTTCTTCGGGTCACACACGTCTCCCCTTCTCACACCAAGGCAAGCACCAGCGCTTATGCATGAAACAATACTGCTACTTAAAACACAAGTAATTTCTCATTCATAAATCCGAACCTGATTTATGACACTGTGCAAAATATGAGAAGCATATTTACAAGATTGGACAGGAATTTATAACACCTTGGCAGTATCTATTTATGAAAAAAAAAAGATTTTGAGTCCAGTGATACCTTTAAGACCAAAAATAGTTTATTCAAGGTATGAGCTTTCATGCAGTCTTAAAGATGCAACTGAACTCTAAATCTGTTCTGCTGTTTCAGACCAACACAGCTGCCCACCTGGATCTATATTTTTGAAAAAATGATGGTAGTGTTACACAACAGAAATATAAAACATTGGAATTTTCTCTAGAACTACCCCATATGAATAAAGAAAACCATTATCTCATAATGTACAGCACACTCTATTTTAACAGAGAGTGTCTGAGGTTGTGCACCTTGCTGATGCCAAATGACAGTCTGAATCTTTTTAAATCCTTCCAAAGCCATTCCACTGCTCTTTATAAATATCAATCAATATTTGTTTATTGGCTATTTGCTTGCAGTAAACAAACTATGTGACACACATTAAAAGGCTCTGTCTGATCACCCCCTACAGGAACTACAGTTAGTCTGTTTAGCTATCAGATACACTCCACTCCATGCCCATAAAGAGGTCTAAACTAGGGTGAAAGCAGCTAATGAGGCACTACACCCCATGATCAGTTTCCAATATGGGTAATATCTACTACAAATTACATGTGGTTTTGTACTACCATCAGAGTATTCTAAGATTTTTAGCAACTTCTCTGTATCAGCAACTTCTCTATATCAAACCCAAAAAGCACATCCTAGAACATGTAATGAATAATTAAATTGTTAAATAGATAACAGTTTAAACATATTGTGCTCAAATATATTATGTGAAATTAGTTACAGATTAAAGGAATAATAGAGATATTACAGAAAACCAAACTGGTAATATGTGTTCTGTTGCCTGCAGGTGTATTTGCCTTACAAAGTTGTGAGCACATTATGGATGAGCAAGCTCCAATTCAGTGGGATACGCTTCCAAGACAGTGATCATTTATATTTCTGTAACTTGCTGGTGTGCAGTAGCTGTGCAAGATCATTTCTAACAATCTGCCTTGGACTAGTCTCTAAATCTATTTCACTGCCCCAGTAGCTTTTAACAAACCTGATATAACTACCACCACCCTGACAGTTTATTAAGAAGCTTCTGAAGATACTTCAAACCTGTAGAAGCCTAAGAGCACAGCCATTCCATTTGCCACACTTCTCAATACTGGTGACATTACCAGCAGGCCACCTTCAACAGGCACAGCCATCCTGCGGCTACAGAAAAAGATAATAAAGGAGGGCAAGCCAAGTTGGCTTGGGGGTGTGGGATTGGAAGAACAAGTCCTGGGCATCCACTTTAATGATTTGCACTTCTTCACTATTTCTGGATTGGGGAAGGGAGAAGAAAGTCAGCAGTGGGCAATGGAAGTAAGCAGCTATTAATAAGCTGTGACTGATGGGTAAAGGTTCTTCCCCTTTAAGGGAAGGGGCGGTGGCTCAGTGGTAGAGCATCTGCTTGGTAAGCGGAAGGTCCCAGGTTCAATCCCCAGCATCTCGAACTAAAAAGGGTCCAGGCAAATAGGCATGAAAAACCTCAGCTTGAGACCCTGGAGAGCTGCTGCCAGTCTGAGTAGACAATACTGACTCTAATGGACCGAGGGTCTGATTCAGTATAAGGCAGCTTCATATGTTCATATATGTTCTTATGTTCTGTCAGGCACCATTCCCTTGTATTCCTGTTTGGTGTATATATAGAGAGGGTAATTATGGTGGCTGAAGGAACCAAATGGGAGGGGAGTGAAAGAGTCACATACGTTACATTGTCAGCTCATGTCAGATAGGACTGGCACCTTCAGAGTGTTGGGTTAGACAGATCCTGCCTAAGGAGACTTTGTCTCAGAACCTGATTTGATAGTAAGCAGGCTAAAACAGTGGACGTTTTCAGGCATGGTTTGTGCCTTCAGAGGACTAGGAAGGAAGAAATCCTTTATCAGGAAATTTTGTATATCTCAGACCCTGGCTTTTGTGAGAAAGCAGGCAAATCTCAGTGAACAGCTGAAAGAGGAAACTAGGCTGCATCAGGGCTTGTTTTCAGGGGTAGTTCAGTAAGTGACTGGAATTTCCAGAAGGAGCTTACAGTTCACTGCTAGATTTCTAAAGCTAAGGAAAGGCCAAAGATTCAGCTTAAAAACCCAGGCTTGGCTGATAACAAAACAGAAGAACAAAGAACAGTTAACTGAGACCAGGAAATGCTGTGTGTTATATTTGTATATAGTTTTAAGCCTCTTTACTGAACAGCCTTATTCCATCCAAGAAGGTGACTAAAATTTTCTATTTTCCCTTGTTTACTTCATGCCTCAGTTGGAATTGCTGCTTTCAGATGCCTTAGGGCCTGTCTGTCAGGTGGAGTTTGGATTAGAGACCACACTGATCAAACCACAGAACACACTACCTTATTTTAAAAGGCATTTTAAACCCCAGTCTTGACAGAAGACCAGCCAGCCCATGCCAGAGGAGCTGATACTAGCCCAGATGCCAGCTGGCATAGGTAGCTTTTACCTGGACCCCATGTGATTTTCAAGGCAAGAGACATTCAGAGGTGGTTTGCAAATATCTGCTTCTGCATCATTCATGACCCTGGACTTCCTTGATATTCACTCATCCAGATACTGACCAGGACAGATTCTACTGAGATCTAACCATTCAGGTCAGATTTTAGAACAGTAAAAGTCAATGCAAACACTTACTCCTTATATGTGTGGTAAAAGACAGAAATAAATTCTCCACAGACCTATGGAAAGTTTTCCTCTGGTCATGTTCCTGTGAAATAGAAACAAAAAAGATAGAGAGATAAAATAAGGAGCTGTGTTATCAAAGCTTCTAGTATCACATGCCCTTAAAAACTGCAAAGGAAGTATGTGTGCAAGACTTGCAGACAGAGCTATAACTGCTGCAGCCAAGCAATAGTGGGCACAAGTCCTGGCAGGGATGGAATTACAAATGCTTGCAAAGGGCAAGAAAGCTCTGTCTAGTCCTTTGGCATCTACCAAAGCACTGGGAGTTTATAACAGCAGCAATGACAACAAAGAAACGCCTAAAATGCATGTACATAGAAGGATAAATGCCTAAATTCTACGTAAACTGATCTATGCACAAAATAAGAAACTGTATCCACAACTGCCATTAATCCATTGTTCTGCCCCTTACCATCAACTTTTAAATAACATTTAATTTTCTCCAGCTTGCCACCTCTGAAAGTATTCATATTCATCTAAAATATTAACTAATGAACCTCCTCCCTTCATCAAAAAAGTTTTTAAAATCAGTTTTTAAACCAAGATGGATCTTGACACAGTGCATGTCAGGCTGATAGATATGCTAAAATGTTGTTGCTCTGCTGTTTGTTACTGCTCCCTGTCCTATACCAAGTTTTAAAGTAGGGAGGAAGTACTTAGAAACTCTATGCCAGGGGTGGCCAAACTGTAGCTTGGGAGCCACATGTGGCTGTTTTACACATATTGTGCAGCTCTCAAAGCCCCCACTGCCCTGTTGGCTGGCTTGGAGAAGGTATTCGTCTCTTTAAAACTCTTATCTTAGCCAAGCCAGCTGGCAGCTTAGAGAATACATTTAAAGTTGCTTTCTTTCAATCTCTCCCTCCCCATTTATTTGCCCTTTCTTCCTCCCTCCCTCAAACATCGGACATTTATTCTATGTGGCTTACATTAAGCAAGTGTGGCCACCCCTGCTCTATGTCCTAATCTGATTCAGGCATTCTAAAAAGAAAAAGTGCAGAGTGCTGTCTAACTGTTTCCCCTAGGCTTCATTTTGCTTGAGATGTATTAATTAAATGAAACTATATTACGATGGAGAGACAGGGATGGAGGGAGTTAATTCTGAAAATGCAGTAAGGAAAGTAAGAAAAGAGGTAGAAACTATAAAGCTAAGACTGAAAAGTATGGTCAAAGAGGACAGAAACCTCTCAGTATTTCCATGCCAACCATGCCAACTATCATGTCAAGTATCACATAATGGCAGTGTTAAATTGGAGACTGGAAGAAGATGCAAATGTGAATGGCTGTGATTCTAATCTAAGCCCAGTGACAGAGGCAAACTACACATGATGCTTAAAACTACAATCATGTAGGCAGGAGGGGAATCCAGTTTAAGCAGTGAAAATGACTTACATCTCTAGTGCCTTCTCCCCAAAATCTCCTACCTGAGGTCACTTCCTATATCAGTCTGAAGGACAAGTAAAGTTGGAGACAAACTACAAGGAGATAATTTCAAAGGAAGGGTGAGTTCTTCCCCCATTCCATATATGTGCTTTATTGTGACAGATCTAGAGTTTAAACATATAGATCTGCCACTATCACATCTACTATGGCCCTCAGAAACTGACTTACATACACACAGTGTCACAATGTCATTCAGAAAAAAAAGATTAAAAGGGGGGAAAACTTGGGAAAAGACTGCACAAGGGAAATAACAGTTGACAATACTAAAAGCAGTATGTTTAGTTTAGCCAATTCAACTGAAAAACATAAGTATACTTTACCACAGTATTAAATCCACTTGTATTTTCAGAGAATGGAGGAGGAGTTGGAGGAACCACAGAAATGTTACTAAAGATGCAAGGAGAGGATAATAAAACAAAGATTAATAGATTTCTGCAGTGTTCTACTCATTATCATTCTCTCCTCCCACTTTTTTTACCATTGCAGTTTAAAATTCATCAGCCCAAGATGGTTCACGAAAAAATTATAATATGCAGTTTAAACAAACTACAAAACAATAGACACTGAGCAGTTATAAGACACTAGAGAGCAGATAACTGACTAGAGGAGGGAAATTTCCTCTAATGCCTAAAGGGATGGAGCAAGTGGATATATCAAGTTCTTACAGAAAGAATTCCATAACTGATTAGGGTTGCCAAGTCCAATTCAAGAAATATCTGGGGACTTTGGGGGTGGAGCCAGGAGACTTTGGGGGTGGAGCTAGGAGACATTAGGGGTGGAGCCAAGATCAAGGCTGTGACAAGCATAATTGAACTCCAAGGGAGTTCTGGCCATCACATTTAAAGGGACGGCACACCTTTTGAATGCCTTCCTCCCATAGGAAATAATGAAGGATAGGGGCACCTTCTTTTGGGGCTCATAGAATTGGACCCCCTGGTCCAATATTTTTGAAACTTGGGGGGTATTTTGGGGAGAGGCACTAGATGCTATGCTGAAAATTTGGTGCCTCTACCCCAAAAGACAGCCTCTCCAGAGCCCCAGATACTCGCGGATCAATTCTCCATGATTTTTTATGGGAATAAAACTCTATAGGGAATAATAGATTTCCCAGCAGACATTTCCCTCCCCTCCCCCCGCTTTCTGACGACCCTGAAGCGGGGGGAGGGCCTCCAAACCGAGGGATCCCCTGCCCCCACCTGGGGATTGGCAACCCTATAACTGATACAGCACAACTCAGGAGGGCCTACTCCAAGTCCCTAGCTTCCCAAATAGACTGGACCAACATAGGCTATCAACCTCATGCCAGCTGACTGAGATAAGTCAAAATTGTCAATTAAACACATGAGCATGTTACCTTGGGACAGGCAAAATGATCCATTTTGTCTTAAACAGCAGAATTTGATCTTTCTCAGCAATGGTGACCACAAACATACTAAAGAGGAAGTATCTCTTTAAAAGAGTACCTATGCTGATTTGTAGCTATCATTGCTGATGTTGTCAAACTTTGGTTAGGTGTTGCCGATCTTGTGAATGTGGATAGAATACAAAAGGGAGTCAGCGCATTTAACTTCTAGCTTCTGGATGTCCAGATTACTCACCCTTAGTATGATCATAAATAATTGTATACATAATGCACCCATCCTTACATTTGGCTGCAATTTTTTTTCTTTAAAGGCTCATTTCGAAGAGATTTTATTACTTCTATGTGTGAACTATTGTACTGGTACTTAGTATACAAAGAATAACTGAATACCAACAAGGGTAGCAATGTGTCAAATGAGACAAAAGCAGGGGAGGTCTCACAGGTGGTAATGGTAGTGGTGGTTAAAAAAAACTCTAAACAGATTGGGGCCATGGACTTACGATAAATCTTTTCCCCACACTGTTTTCCCAATTCAAATAGTTACAACTTGCCTGGGGGGGCACAGAATCATATAGGGTGTTTTCGCACTGACCTTAATCAGCAGCAACGCCCCTCTTCACCGCGCAGGATCGGCGCGGATTTCGCACTAATTGCCGCGGAGCACCCGGAAGAGCCGGAAAGTCCCGCGGCTTTTGCGGCGC
The DNA here is from genome assembly GCF_032191835.1 of Heteronotia binoei. Lineage (NCBI taxonomy): Eukaryota > Metazoa > Chordata > Lepidosauria > Squamata > Gekkonidae > Heteronotia > Heteronotia binoei. The sequence continues at coordinate 139,733,784 of NC_083223.1, read as the reverse complement.
AAATGGAAACCGCCAAAAACCAGTTTCCATTTGCGCCGCAAAAGCCGCGGGACTTTCCGGCTCTTCCGGGTGCTCCGCGGCAATTAGTGCGAAATCCGCACCGATCCTGTGCGGTGAAGAGGGGCGTCGCTGCTGATTAAGGTCAGTGCGAAAACGCCCATAGACACCTGTGGATTTTCCTTCATGGAGTAAATTGCAGAATGGGAAGAGTTATCGTTTAATATGTATCTGCTATCAAGTTGCAACTAAATCAACACCAGCCATGGGCTTTCAAGGCAGGTGAGAAGCAGAGGTGGCTTGCCATTGCCTTCTCCTCAGACTTTTCCTTCATAATCACCTATCCAATCACTGACCCTGCTTAGTTTCTGAGATTTGATGAGATTGAGCCATGCCATGCTGCCTTCCTTCCCAGGGGTATTTATTAGCATAGGGGAAATTATGCAGGAGCTGGTTTAGCTTCTGACTTCCAGATTGATGTGGTTCCAATCTTATCCCCCCCCCATGACTGTTTTTAAAGGGGGGGGGGGCTGCAGAAAGATCTGTGATCAGTGTCTCATCTTGTTCAGCACCAGCAGCCTTGGGAGTCAACGTCTTTATTCCATTTTTCTAATCTCTATCACTCTTGTAGTTAAGATGTCAGAACACAGGGTGACACAGTGCATGGTAACAGTAATTTAATCTGGATGTTTAAAATTACAGTCAGAAGGCTTTAAAAATATTTTAATAGATGTGAAATATAACTACTGTTATGTGACTGCTGAATATAATGAACCTTTAAAGAATGTGTAGCATTTTCATGCACCAAATCAAAATTTACTAGTGGGGTGGGAACGGGAACACACCAGATGTGCGTACAGATGAATGAAGGAAAATACAGCAAATCTCTTGATATAAATGATGGGTCTGAATTAGATACATGATTAAGTATTTTGCTGTAAAACAATCTTCAACAGTCATGCTTATTACTTCATAGTACATTTGCTTTCTATATCTTTTCCAGCAGTCTCAGTGTTTATGTTTAACTTTTACTGAATAGACAAGCTGCCTCTGAAAAGGTATTGAGCAAGAATTAGAATTATAGAATCCTAGAGCTGGAAAGGACCTCCAGGATCATCTAGTCCAACCGCCTGCACAATGCAGGAAACTCACAAATACTTCCCCCTAAATTCACAGAATCTTCATTGCTGTCAGATGGCCATCTAGCCTTTATTTAAAAACCTCCAAAGAAGGAGAGCCCACCACCTCCTGAGGAAGCCTGCTCCACTGAGGAACCGCTTTAAGGGTCAGGAAGTTCTTCCTAATGTTGAGCCGGAACTCTTTTGATTTAATTTCAACCCATTGGCTCTGGTCCTACCTTCTGGGGCCACAGAAAACAATTCTACACCATCCTCTAGATGACAGCCCTTCAAGTACTTGAAGATGGTGATCATATCACCTCTCAGCCACCTCCTCTCCAGGCTAAACATGCCCAGCTCCTTCAACCTTTCTTCATAGGACTTGGTCTCCAGATCCCTCACCATCTTCGTCACCCTCCTCTGGACATTCATGAATTTTTTGAACATTCTGAATTTATTGAACATTTATGAAAAATTAAGCTAGTTTGTATATCAGCAAGCACAACTGCTGACAGGATCAAGCTTAAGGGCTGTGCTGCTAATGAAAGGTCACATCTGGAGTCCCTTCCCAAATATACCATAGGTTCTGCAGTTTCCATTAGCACTGCTGAGTATGTGAGTGGCTAGAACAAGAGCCATCCTACAATGCTACATGGGGTATTTAGAGTTGGGAGTGAGCAGTGAAGTGGCCAAGTTTGCGGATGACACTAAATTGTTAGGGGTGGTGAGAACCAGAGAGGATTGTGAGGAACTCAAAAGGGATCTGTTGAGGCTGGGTGAGTGGGCATCGACATGGCAGATGCGGTTCAATGTGGCCAAGTGCAAAGTAATGCACATTGGGGCCAAGAATCCCAGCTACAAATACAAGTTGATGGGGTGTGAACTGGCAGAGACTGACCAAGAGAGAGATCTTGGGGTCGTGGTAGATAACTCACTGAAAATGTCAAGACAGTGTGCGTTTGCAATAAAAAAGGCCAACGCCATGCTGGGAATTATTAGGAAGGGAATTGAAAACAAATCAGCCAGTATCATAATGCCCCTGTATAAATCGATGGTGCGGTCTCATTTGGAGTACTGTGTGCAGTTCTGGTTGCCGCACCTCAAAAAGGATATTATAGCATTGGAGAAAGTCCAGAAAAGGGCAACTAGAATGATTAAAGGGCTGGAGCACTTTCCCTATGAAGAAAGGTTGAAACACTTGGGACTCTTTAGCTTGGAGAAACGTCGACTGCGGGGTGACATGATAGAGGTTTACAAGATAATGCATGGGATGGAGAAAGTAGAGAAAGAAGTACTTTTCTCCCTTTCTCACAATACAAGAACTCGTGGGCATTCGATGAAATTGCTGAGCAGACAGGTTAAAACGGATAAAAGGAAGTACTTCTTCACCCAAAGGGTGATTAACGTGTGGAATTCACTGCCACAGGAGGTGGTGGCGGCCACAAATATAGCCACCTTCAAGAGGGGTTTAGATAAAAATATGGAGCACAGGTCCATCAGTGGCTATTAGCCACAGTGTGTGTGTATATATAAAATTTTTTGCCACTGTGTGACACAGAGTGTTGGACTGGACGGGCCATTGGCCTGATCCAACATGACTTCTCTTATGTTCTTATGTTCTTATTTAAATATACTGCAATACTGGAGGCAGGGCAAAGAAGAGGCTGTGCTTTGGGTTGCCATGGCTGAAATTTATTACAAGGCCTCTCCAATCAAAGGAAAGCAGGTACAATTCTGTGCTGGTCTTCCCCAGGTATAAGGATTTGGGAGTGGAATTCTTCAAGATTGGCTTTCCAAGTGTCTGATTTTACACTAACTGTGATTAATGTGGGCTCATACAACTGAGTTGCCCATCCACTTAAAATGACAACAGAACTTTAGCACTAAAATATTACAGGGAAATAAGAGTCCCCATGAAATCAAAGCAAGAGACTTTTAAATAATGTATTTCAGAATGTAGGTAGGACTAGGTAGCAGACATTCTGCTATCTTAATCTGCTGCACTGCATCATTCAAGAATTTACTCAAGGATCTTTGCCATGTTGCAGAGGATGCTTGCAGTGGTTGGAGACTTTCCTATCATCCCTCACAAATTGTGTAAACCCTGCCCCTATAAACAGCCATTAATTGGGCTGCTAGAGTAATTAGGAAGCTGTTAAAAATAAATCATATGTATACAGTGTGTCAATTAAAGGATGGAATTAAATGTCACGATGAACATTTTTGATGGCAGCAACATGGAAAGATTCCCACCACTTCCCATTTAGCATAATTTGCCCCATGTTCTCATCTAAAACTGCCAATTTAATAATAATATGGATTGTGGTTTTGTTGGTTATTTAAATTAGATTGTTGATTATCAGCTAAACTGAGAAAAAATTTGAACTGTGGCAAATTAATTAGGGAAGTATATTTATTGGGAGGGTTTTTTTATAATTAATGAGCTTTTAGAACTAAATTAATTAGATTTTTAGCTAATGATTTTGTGGGAAGATTTAGGGTGGGGCTTTTGGTTAAATAGTTATTAGATTGATTGGCAGATTAGCTTTTTATAGATAGACCAGCTGGGAGGAGGAGGGTGGAGGAGAGGGCAACTTTAACCATCCCATCAGTCTAGGTGGACATTAACAGGAGATGACTGGCCTGGGGATTCCAGTACTCCTGGGGAGGGGAAGGTATGACGGTGGGACTAGGCAGAATTATAAGGGAAGGAGACCGAGACATAACAGTGCTCGACCCCCTTCCAGCCTCCGTCCCATCCCGACGGTGACAGGTAGCAGGGCCAGGTTAAATCACTTGCCTCCGTCACTGGTGTTATGCAATGCCAGGTCCATTAATAATAAGACCTCTATCCTTTGGGAGTTCCTGTCTGAACAGGATATGGACCTGGCATGCATGACTGAGACCTGGGTGCGCGAGGGGGAGACTGTAGCAAAGAAATCAAATCCACAAAGAAAGCATACTTTGCGGCCAAGATTGCGTCTGCAACTTCGCGCCCGGCACAACTGTTCAATATAATTCGAGGACTTACAACGCTGCCGCAAGGCAGACCAAATTCTATTGAATTGGAAATAGGCTGTGAGGCTTTTGTGAAATTTTTTGCGGATAAAATCGCGTCACTCCACCTCGACCTCCCTGCCAGTTTTGAGACAGTTAGCGAAACCGAGGCCCCGAGCCTGTCTTCGGATTATACTCTGGATGGTTTTAGCCCTCTCAGCCTGGAGGAAGTTGACAGGATTCTCTTATCTGCTCGCCCAACAACTTGTAAATTGGACCCATGCCCCTCCTGGCTTATTAAATCTTGCCAGAGGGACCTCAGATATCCTGTACGGGATATCATAAATAGATCCCTGATGGAAGGGCACTTTCCAACGCCGCTTAAAGAGGCAATGGTCCGTCCCCTCCTAAAAAAAACATCTTTAGACCCGGCCCAATTGGCACACTACCAGCCGGTTTCAAATTTGCCCTTTTTGGGCAAACTTATTGAGAGGGCAGTGGCGATGCAGTTACAGACTTTCATGGAGAACGCTTCCATCCTTGACCCATTTCAGTCCGGCTTTCGCCCGGGTCATGGGACGGAGACAGTGTTGGTTGCCCTGGTAGATGACCTTCAATGGCATCTGGATCAGGGTGGCTCGGCAGTGCTGATGTTGTTGGACCTATCGGCTGCGTTCGATACGGTCGACCATCGGTTACTGACGTGCCGCCTTGCCGACATGGGGATTCAGGGGTTGGCCTTACAGTGGCTTTCCTCTTTCCTTAAAGGTCGGGGACAAAGGGTCGCGATTGGGGGGGAGCTATCCTGGAGGTGCACACTTGACTGTGGTGTGCCCCAAGGGGCGGTTCTCTCCCCGATGTTATTCAACATCTATATGCAACCCCTTGCCCAGATTGCCCAAAGGTATGGGCTGGGATGTCACCAGTATGGTGATGACACCCAGCTCTATCTGCTTATGGACGACTGACCGGTCTGCGCCCTGGAAAATCTGGATCGGGCATTACAGGCCGTGGCTGAGTGGCTCAGACTGAGTGGACTGAGGCTAAATCCTGCGAAGATAGAGGTCCTTTGCTTGGGTCGTCGGGGACCGGGGGGGGAAATCCCCCTGCCAGTTTTTGACGGTGCACCGCTGATGGCGGCGGACAGGGTCAAGAGCCTGGGGGTACTATTGGAGCCTTCCTTAAAGATGGAGGCTCAGATAGCAGCCATTGCCAAGTCTGCGTTTTTTCATCTTAGGCGGGCAAGGCAGTTGGCTCCCTTCCTGGATCGCAACGACCTAGCAACAGTGATCCATGCTACGGTCACCTCGAGGTTGGACTACTGCAATGCCCTCTACATGGGGCTGCCCCTATGCCGAACTCGGAAATTGCAGCTGGTGCAGAATGCCGCGGCCCGGCTGTTATTGGGCCTCCCAAGATGGGGACACATTCGGCCGAGTCTTCAGACTCTGCACTGGCTTCCAGTAATGTACCGAGTTCGGTACAAGGTGCTGGTCATTACCTTTAAAGCCCTATATGGCCTGGGACCTGCCTACCTGAAGGACCGTCTCTCCCCACATGTTCCCCAGAGAGTACTGAGATCGGGAACCCAAAATCTTCTTGCTATCCCTGGGCCAAAAGAAGCCCGCCTAAAATCTACTAGGGACAGGGCCTTCTCTGTTATGGCCCCTACATGGTGGAATCAGCTGCCGGAGGAGGTGAGGGCCCTGCGGGACCTTGTTCAGTTCCGCAGGGCCTGTAAGACAACCCTCTTCCGGCTAGCCTACACTTAACTGATATGAGAAACTAAATGTAGCTTTGCCAGACTCCTGTTATACATACTGTTGTAATGTTTAATGTTTTTAAGGTTTTAAATGTTTTAAATGCTTATATATTTAAATACTTGTTTAATTTTATGTTTGACTATCTGTTGTGAGCCGCCCTGAGCCACTTTCGTGGGAAGGGCGGGAAATAAATAAATAAATCTCATTACACTATTCATCTCCCCACCTCAGCTCTGCATAACTAGCTGCTGTTGCTAGTGAAACATGCACATCAATGGCACCAGATGGCATACATTGTACTAGTAGTTACAGATAGCGAAGGAGGGGACTTGACACAAGGAAGCCCTTCTGGCAGCAGCCCAATGTTAATACCTGCTTATTCCCTATGTTATTCAGAAATTTAATCAAAAGCATCAGAACACAACTCTGCTTTTTAATGACAAGCTCATAAACACTGAAAATGTCACGAGACAATCTAGTCTGTTGTACAATACACTCCCTGTACTGCATCAGCTTCTCTAGGACACATTGTCCTTCTTATCCTTACCTTAGTTTTTGATAAGATTTCAGGAGCTTAGTGCCAGCTGTTTCATGCCTATCTATGAAACAAAAAGATCATTTGACACCAGTAAAACTGCACCCACACACTGTTGCACTGTTTACATTTCTGTTGTACTATTTACACTTTTTTTAAATTTTGCCCAACCTTAGAGATTCTCAGAAGATTTTGTGAGCAATTTAAAAGAAATGTGATTTTTTTAAATAAAGCACTCTATCAGATTTTCATTCAATGCATAATTGTGGATGGAAGAAGCGTAACTGGAGGCAGAAAATCAGTTATCGGTATGATTAAATGAAAAAAAAGATAATCAGAGAAAATCAACCATTACTCTGAACATTTATAACATTTAGAAACCCACATACAAGTATGAACAATAAATATTATCTTTCTGCTCACTAAACTTTGTCACTACAATTAGCTAAGCAATACTTGCAATTAAAGAGAGCCAAGTGGCCAATAACATGTAACAAATGAAGAAAGAACAGCACACACCAAAAGTACTAAGTATCAATAACCTGCAACAATCTCATTCTGCTATCACAGCTACTGACAAAGATAATCATTGTGCCTTAGATAAATTATTACCTAAAACAATACCAAAGGTAACTGTAACATTGGTGTAATCAGTTAAATAAGTTCAAGTTAGCCTTTATTGGCATAAAAATATCAGAACAAATTAGTTTAAAAAGGTAAAATGGAACCATCGTGTACATATACATCTGAGTGAGCATAAACATAAATTATTTCTATGAGATCTCTTGGTGTACCTTTAAAACAGAGTAAAGAAACGACACTTTCTCAGTGACATTAGATGAAGACTCGTTCAAAAGTCTATAGACCTTAAGTGCATCAGAACAATCCACCGTGCTAACTAAAACAGAATGTAAATGGTAATGATTACTTTCTCACATTAATCAACTACCTGATCTTCTATGCCAGGTTACATCACCAAAACTGGGAGTTGGGTGTGCATTGTACAAGAAATTAGAAAATAATTAGTGCTAACCATGATATATTTATGAAATACTAAATAAATTCTCTAAGTATTTGATAACTCAATTCAAGTATTGATTCTGCAAACAAGCTCACTCAAACACCTGCTTCATAGGCTTCCTCAGAGCAGAATACATGTAGACTCTGTGAAATCTTTTCCTGCTCAGCTTCCTCTCTGCATGTTCTCTCCCATAAGCTTAGATAGTGAGCCTGTCTGCAGAACTGTGACCTCTCATGCTATTTGTCTATAACTTAACACAAGTAAGAAAGTCACAAAGAATGTTAATTGACTATTGTACTTTATTTGTACTGGATGATGCTTGAGGTGGACCAAGCAGACTTCTGCAATAAAGAGCTTCAGATGACTGCACTGTGCTTATTAACACTGTAGAGAGATTCCTTGATGTTTATGCCTATGCGAATACACAGAAATATGCTAATCTTTGTCAAAGACTTGGAGAATTTATTTAGTCTTTTGTAAATATATCATGGTTAGTACTATTACTTTCTATTTTACACACTGCATGTGCATTTTGAAATGCTGATAGTATACTGTAAGACAGTTATGTCTTTCAGAAATATCCTAAACCAAAAGTTCTTAGCTTTCAAATCAGTAGAGGACAGGTATTGCATAGGGGGAAAATCCAGCATGCAGCAGATGGAATGGAAGAAACCCTTCAGCAATTTAAAATGGTGGTCAAAGGTACTTAGAAAATGGTTATTGCTATAAGAATTAGGGTGTGATATGTTAGAGTATTAAGCTTCTTAAACTTTTTCATATCTCCATCTAAGGGATGGAATGTACCCAGCTGGAATGTAGCCAAATACCCTGCCTATACAGCTGGTTCTCTCCACTTAATTTTTAGCTACATTTGTAGTGCTTCAAAAGGGTTGGGCTGTTCCATCAGCACAGACATATTGAATGCCCTCCTTATGATTCAATACAAACAGTTATCCATAGTAAAAATGTATGATCTAGATAGAATATATTCTACATAGCTAAAATACTTGACTTTTAATACAATCTAAGATCTCCAGGTTTGTAGCCAAAGAAAATTGCATTTTGCACTCTTATAGGCTTATGGGTTCATATGCCAGAAGATCCATAATTCCTGCAAAATAAAAACAATGTGAAGTGCAAAAATAAAAAGTAACAATATACCTTATATTCCTTTTAGCACCATATAATGATTTGCAGCTGTTTTTAATAATTACCTTCAGCTGGAAATTTCTTTGCTCGCTCCTCAAAAAACCATTTGCCTGCTTTTGCGTTAATATCTCTGCAAAGCAAACAAAAACATTCTATACAGACATTTTTACAAGTGATTTTCATAATCATGTATGGACATTTTAAAAACATCATTCTCAACATTTCAAGAAATAAAGGAACCTCAGTTACTGCTTAACCAGGGTTATAAATAAGGTTTAAGAGCCAACGTGATGTAGGGGCTTGCAATAGTCTGTTCATCCATGAATTTTACCTTGAATCTAGTCAAGTCCACCTTCCAAAACAGCCATTTTCTTCAGGGAAAGTGATTTTGTCCCCTGAAGAGCAATTATAATAGCAATTACAATTAACCTATCTCTTAACCTACCTCACAGGGTTGTTGTGAAGGCAAAAGGAGGAAGGAAGATTAGTTATTAGCTTTCACTACAGTGCAAATGTAATATCACACTATGCTCAGTGCTAATGCTTTATTTTTAAAATGGTTTAATTATCAGATTCAAAACAACAGAACAGGATTCAATGCAACTAACTTTTGCCAGTTTGTTCCCAAAAGTTTCCAATGCGTATTTCAAGTGGAAGCATCAGCTTACACACGCACACATGCTAGAAGAGAAGAAATTCTGGCAAAACAGAGATCCACAGAAGCCTGTGACATCTTCTTACTCTCTTAACCATGGTTGAGTTATTGGGAAATGTTATGTCTCTGAGAGGCTAATGGGTTTTTAAAAAAACTATCTGAAATGTTTTTTCTGTGCATTAAATATGTTTAAATTTAGTTAATTATTTCAAAGAATAGCAACATGGACTATACACTGCTGTTTGCAAAACAGACCTGTTTTGGGGAAAATATGCAATAGTGTAAAGGTATAACAACACCATTTAAACAATCCAAGAAAAGAATGAAATGACAGACGATAACTTTATCCAAATTTGGAAGCTAAGCAGGGTCAGCACTGGTTAGCATTTGGATGGAAGACCACCAAGGAATTCCAGGGTTGCTACACAGAAACAGGCAACAGAAACCACCTCTTTTCCTCTCTTTCCTTGATAACCCTGTGACTTGATGGCATTTTCCACCACCAACTTTTAATTATTCACTATTGGCCATCAGATTTCCCAACTCCAAACCGTGGCATGGGATTCTCCTAGAATTACAATGGATCTCCAGACCACAGATAAAATTTCCTTAGAAGGAAATGGCAACTTTGGAAAGCAGACTTTCTATCACTCCATAGAGTCTATCACTCCATAGAAATCCTAGAGTGCTACAGAGGGTGGATGCGCTACCCTGTCTTTTTTAGGGTTGCCAATCTCCAGGTGGCACCTGGAAATCTCCTGCTGTTATCCTTGATCTCCAGGGGACAAAAATCACTTTCCCTGAAGAAAATGGCTGTTTTGGAAGGTGGACTCTATGAGATTATACCCCACTGAGGTTCCTCCCCTTCCCAAACCCCACCCTTCTCAGGGTCCACTCCCATGTCTCCAGGAATTTCTCAAGCAGGAGTTGGCAACACTAGGTATACTATGGAGACTCTATGCTACTCCACAGGGGAAACTGATTGTCATCTGTAAAGACATTAAATGCCAGAAGCAGTCTAAGGACTGAGACAAGAATGGGATTGCTGCTGGTTGGCATCCTGACTGACAAAAAGGAGCTGGCTTCCCTCTTGGCAGTGATTAAATGAGAAAGCCTCGTGTGATTGGACCTCCCATGTGCTTTCATTACAGTTGTGCTGGATGACACCCAAGGCAAGTGGCTTCCATGCTGCAATTAATATTGTGCAGGAGGCCTGTCTCTTTCACTCCAAGCTGCAGAGGATTAATAAAAGAAGAGATACCACCATTATGCCTCCCCTGTGAGCCTGGCTGTTGAAGTTCGGAGCTAAATGACCCATTGATCTGATCATATGTTTTTAACACATCTATACTTAATGAAGCCTTTTGTTCACAGGCAGTGTCATGTGCAAATGTTCTCAGTTCTGCAACAGATTTTACGAATGAACAGAGAGAAGGCAATTTTTCATTCTACCATAAACACAGCAATATATGATCAGGGAATGACCCATTTCAGGCCTTTAAGCAGCAGTGTGGACAGGGATTCTAGACTCTCTTCCTTTCCCTTCTCCCAAGATTCTAACAATGCTTCTCTGTATTATTTTTTGGACCTATGCTATTTTCACTTCTTCCAATTCCCATACAAAACCCTTCCCTTGATCTTTCTTTCCAGCAGCTCCCATGGGCCTGATGCCTAAGACAAATTTCTGCCTGCCCAACAAATGTGCCCTCATTAGTTTCAGAAAACAAGCAACATATAACCACCAACAAATCTAATATTGTTGACCAATTGATGTAGAATTTCTCACTCGTGAGCGTAGCAGAGAGTGCATTTCCACATGTAGGGATTCAGAATGATGCGACATCCAGAGCATACTCGATGGCTGCACCCATTACAGACAGCACCTCTATTCATCAGCACCCCAAGAGCTTTCTGACAGCGGGCGCATGACTTCTCTGGGTATTTGTAGCTGCTGCTTTTTGACCCTTCCCACCGAAGTTGCTGCAGATGCATTTTTAGTTTCCTGTTCTCAAAAGGAAGAAATAGAAACATGCACATATATTTAAAAGGTAAAGGTAGTCCCCTGTGCAAGCACCAGTCGTTTCTGACTCTGGGGTGACATCTCATTATGACATTTTCACGGCAGACTTTTTACAGGGTGGTTTGCCATTGCCTTCCGCAGTCATCGACACTTTCCCCCCAGCAAGCTGGGTACTCATTTTACCAACCTCAGAAGGATGGCACACATATTTACAGACTAGCAACTGCAATAATATAAATGCTTCTGGACAATTATCAACAGTGCAATCTCTGTCTGGATAATTCCTTGAAACCATTTTAGGAAGTAATTCACTTTACTTGGCATAGGGAATATAGACCAAGTGCATATGAGGGTCAATCCATAATTCATTTTCCCACAGTATCTACATACTATAATGTTATGCTGCAATACTGGCTAACCTCAGGGGATGTGAGACTGGATTTGCTTCTTTGCTGCTAACACACAGCCAAATTAGATGAGATGACACTTCTACTTTTTTTTTTCTCAAATGTTAAAAGCAGTCATGGCCCCTCCAGTAGGATTGGCACTGTGGCATGACAGGACAGGGAGTTTAATCTTTTCCCTTATGTAATTTTTCCAATTTAAATCATTTCCCCCAAGCTGCTATTGCCCTATGGTGGGAAACATACAAATTCCCATGTAACTACATGTTCTACCTCATGCAGCGCTCTAGATGGGTTGTATAAATCAAGAAAATGATAGCAGGAGAAGTTAAATTCATTCTCTGTATGCTGTAAGCCATCCAATGAAGGGTCCCCAAGGCTGCTTTTAACATTTAACATTGCAAATGGCAAAGTTTATTGTCATGGTTGTTAAGATATAAAGTTAAAACAATCTCTTGATGTTTTAGTCCTAGTGATGAAAAGTTTTATTATGACAAGTAATTTTTGTTACGGTGCTGCCATTTAATATTATGGAAGATTTTATATTTTTATTATGGTTGTGGCTTTTATATTATAGCTGACAATATAACTATTTGTGTTGTGATTTCATGATTTTGTGTTTGTTGTCTGCTATGACTTTGTACCAATGCAATAAAAGTACCTGAGTTTTAAACATTGGAGGGGGGGAGGACTTTGGGAGTTCCATGTGATCTCACTTCATTTGGCCCAGAAATAACTCAAGTTTTTTTGAGAAATTTACTAGAGAACTGTACTGAAAAATCACAATTAGTTTCTTTGAAAAGCACTCACATAACTGAAGTTATAGAAACCTGGAGTAAACAAATCCAATAAATTGGTCCCTATATACTTTCTGTGAAAGAGATAACGAAGAGAGGGGGTTTGTACGCATTCGTTAACTAAGCCGGCTGTGTGCTCATCCTCCCCTTCGAACTGGAATTTTAAATAGCTCAAAAGAATGTAAATAGCTCTTTGGCAAGTCTATTTGAAGAACGAGCTTACTTACGAAGGTCTGAAGATCATAAGAATTCCTTTCTGGGGTCCCAGAGGGTAAGACAACAACTTTTACTATCAAATTAACGAGGCAACGCCCTGGTTAATTACTCAGCGGTCGTGGGTAACTCCGGAAAATAATCATCATGGCTAAGACAATTAAAGAATTATCTGAGCAGATATCAGCTTTCCAGACTTTAATAATGTCGTCCCAGGACCAGATGAGATCTGAAATTAAATCACTCAAGGAGGCTTTTACAGAGTTGAGTGCAGAGCTCAAGGACACACAGAACATTGCAATCTCTGCTAATGAGCTGGCCTTATCTAATAAACAAAAAATACTCCAGCTGAATTCGCAACTTACAGAGCTCTCTGATCGTAACAGAAGAGCGAATCTGATCCTGGGTGGAATTTCAGAGGAAATAAATAATAAGCTCCTGGAAGGAACCCTTATAGACTGGATGGGTGAGCAAGGAGTCACTCTGCAATCTCAGGATATTGAGAGAGCTCATAGACTGCAAAGGAGACAAGATGGGGGTGCCCCAAGGGAAGTCATAATTAAATTTTCAAGGGAAAAGACTCAGCAGACAGTTTTCAAGACTTTGAAAAAAAGGAAAGACCTTTCTTTTAGAGGAAGGAAAGTTTGGGTGAGAGAAGACTTCTGCCAGGAAACCATCAGAAAGAGAAGGCTAATGAGACCCTTTGGGCAAAAATTATATGACAACAAGATTAAATTCTCTTGGGGGTACCCCTCCTCAATAATTATTTTTAAAGACGAAAAAAGGCTGGTGGCCCGCAACCCTAAAGAAGCAAGAGATCTCCTCACTCGCCTGGGCATCGCCACAGACGACCTGAGAGACCCGAGAGAGGAAGAAGAAGAAACAGTGAGAAGGAAGCTCAAGTAGACAAGAGAAAAGGCCAAGAACGGACTACTAAAGGGAAGTATAAAATATTTTGAGCTAAATTTAGCTATAAGCTTGAAGGGGAGGGCGGGATGCGTGCCCCCTGGAAGGTGGAAGACAGGATGATGGTTTCATCCAGGAAGTTGTCTGTGCCACAGGGGAAGGGAATGGGGGGGGGGGGGTTCAGTAAGAAGTATAGAAAAATACCCTCAGCCATTAGGGCCCAAGTCTGTTACATATAAAGAGAATGGATAGATCTTTAAGAGTCCTTTCACTGAATGCAAATGGTCTAACATCAAATCTTAAGAGATTCAGAGTAATTAAAATGGCTAAAGAACAAAGAATAGATTTGTTGTGCCTACAGGAAACTCACAAAAAAATAAATGATAGAAAACCATTGATAAAAGATCTGAGGTGGCAAGTTTTAGCAGAAGCAAGAGGGTCTTCCAAAGCTAGAGGCGTGGCTACATTGATTTGTAAGGATATTAAGGTGGAAAACATGGAAAAATTAGTAGATAAGGAAGGTAGATACCTCTTAGTTAAGTTTAAGCTGGAAGCCATAAAAATCATTATAGTAAATGTTTATGCACCAAATAAAAGACAAAGGAAATTCTTAAACTTGGTTTTTAAGAAGATACAACAGTTTTCAGAGGGCGAACTAATTGTAGTGGGCGATCTAAATATGGACATAACCAAGAACAATAGTATTAAGCTAAGAGATTGGGGCTTGAAGGACGCTCATGAGTTCATCAATACGAGACCCAGCCCGACACATATTTCTTGTAGACATAAAACAGCATCCCACTTAGATTATATAATTTTGGAAAAAAATAATAATATGGTGGTTAAAGAGATCAAGACCCATCCAATTTTGATTTCTGACCATGCCCCTCTAAGTATTGAATTAGAATTAAATCTTCCCTCGAAAAATAGACCTTGAAGGTATAACAACTTGGTAATGACAAAAGAAGAGGATAGGGAATACTTAATGACACAGTTAAAATTATATTTTAAGGAAAATAGAGGAACTGTGTCAACTAATATATTGTGGGACGCTGCTAAAGCAGTAATAAGGGGACATTTGGTTAGAAAGGAAAAAGACATAAAAAGTGAATGGCATAAAAAAAGGCAAACAAAACTTAAGGAATTGGAGGAGTTACAAAAAGAAATAGTGGGAAAGTGTAATCCTAGTTTACAGATTAGAATTAAAGAGATTCAAAAACAGTTGGAGGCCCTAGATATGGCAACAATGTGGAAAAAGGAAATAATGGTTAAGAACGACTTCCAGAGGAATAGCATTAATACAGCAAAAAGATTAGCTAATTATTTGAAAGTTAAAAAGGCAAAACAATCAATTAGAACTATTAAAATTAATAATAGTACAACTCAAAACTCTAAGGAAATCACTAAGGCATTTGAAGACTTCTATAAAAATTTATATATGAAAAAGAATATAACAGAGGTGTGGGACGCACCTAAGCTAATCATAGAGGAGGAAGCAAAAGCCCCACTGGGTGCTGAGATTACACTCCAAGAGATAAAGGAAGTAATAAAAGCGCTCAAAAAGGGTAAATCACCAGGGCTGGATGGCTTTACTTCTGACTTTTATAAAGAAATGGTAGAAATTATAGCACCTGAATTGCAGGTAGTTTTTAACGAAGTCTTGGAAGGAAAGAAAGCCCCGGACTCATGGAAGGAAACAGAAATAATTTTGATATTAAAGCCCCAGAAAGATCCGGAAGAAGTAGGTTCATATAGGCCCATTAGTTTACTAAATCAAGATTATAAGATTTTTGCTAAGGTTTTAGCAAATAGACTTAAGAGAGTTATCCCGTCAATCATAAAAGGGGACCAATACGGTTTTATTGAGGGTAGATCTATTGCCCATCCTATTAGAAATATCTTAAATATATTGCACCATGGCCAAAAGAAAAAAATAGCTCTGTTAAAGTTGGATGTTTATAAAGCCTTTGATACTCTCTCACATGAATTCTTGTGGCAAATATGAAAGAAGATAGGTTTAGAGGAACGGTTCTTACACGCTATACAGGAAATATACAACGGAGGTAAGGCCAAAGTTAGAGTCAACACTGACCACTCACAAGCGTTCCCAATTCAAGGCGGGGTAAGACAAGGCTGTCCACTATCCCCGCTTATATTTATAATAGCTATAGAGCAACTAGCAGAGCGAATTAGGAATGCCGGGAGAATAGAGGGGTATAAGTCAGGTATTGAAGAAATGAAAATTAATTTATTTGCGGATGATATCATAGTAATTATGTCTAACCCAAAAGACGGAGTTAAAGAGATTAAGATAATTTTAGATGATTTTGAAAAGTGTTCAGGGCTCGGAGTGAATATGGCAAAATCAGAAATTCTATAACTTAATGTTAATAGAGAGGAAAAACAGGAAATAAATAGGATTACGAATATAGGAATGGGAGCCAAGAGATTAAAATATTTAGGGATAGTCCTGCAAAAAAATATGGACAAAATGATAAAGGAGAACTATGGTAAAATATGGAAGAAAATAGAGAGGGATATGAATAATTGGAATCATAAAATACTAGGGATATCATCTAGAATAAGATCTCTTAAAATGTTCATGATACCAAAGTTAATGTATTTATTCCAAACGTTACCCTTAGGTTTGAGGAAAAATCAAATTGAACAATGGAATAAAGCAATCAAAGTGTGGATTTTTAATAATAAAAACAGTAGGTTTCATAAGAGAATTCTATACAACCTTAAATCAGAATTAGGTTGGGGAATCCCAAATTTAAGTAAATATTATGAGGCCTTCCAACTAAGAGCGTTACTAGATTTGAGTGAGGATAAGGTACAGAAGTGGATTAATTTCGAGAATGCGGTCAACAGTGGCATTGGAAGATTTGGATTTTTTCCCACAGTGTCGACAAAAGATCTAAAATTAGCTATAGGGCCCAGAAGAGCAGCATTAGAAACCTGGATGAAATGGTACCCACAGTGGCTAGGGAACGTTTCAAGGTGGAGCCCCCTAGAAGCTATTGTTAAGGAGGTGCATGCTATAAAATGGTGGGAAAGGCTTAAAAACAAAGGCTATTTTAGAGTGGACGATATGTTTAGGGGTGGTAAGCTAAAACCCTTACAGGAAATTATAGAAGATTTAGGTAATCAATACTGGTTAAACATAGCAGGCTTGCATAAGAGAGTTAAGATGATCAGTGAAAAGGGAGAGCTTTGGTTAGACACTCCAATGGAAGAGATATATAAGGTAATGGCCAAACAAAGGAAGGGTCTAGTGGGGTTACTATACAGAAAAATGATTTCAAATAAAGATAAAATAATAGTACATTTACAAAAGATTTGGAGTCATGAAGGTCAGTTAACAGAGGGGTTGGCTGGGAAAATCTTGGATGGTCTAGAAAGGATTAAAGTAACCAAATTTAAAGAACTGGAATATAAATTTTTCACAAAATGGTACAAAACTCCCGCACAAATAGCCAATATATTCCCAGGAGTGAGCTCCAAGTGCTGGCATTGCAAACAATTTAAGGGTTGGTTTGCACATATGTGGTGGGAGTGTGAAGAGGTTAAACCCTTTTGGGGGGAAATTATTCAATTTATTAGAAAAGTCTGCAATGTACCATTAACCATTGGCTTTAATATGATGTTGTTAAGCACAATAGGAAGTCCGGCACTAAGTAGACCCATGCAAAACCTTGTCAAGGCAATGATACTAGCGGGGAAGGCGGTCATCGCTTTGGGGTGGAAAGATAAAAGTAAATGGTCAATAGAAAGCTGGCACAGCTATTTGTTTGATTACATACAGTCTGACATCGTGGCAACAATCAACAAGGATTCCACGTGGGAAGATAAAGTCAAGGAAATCGAGACCAGATGGAACCCTTATTTAGAGTGGATCTCAGGAGAAGCAAGGAAGGACATTCAGTGGAAGATCAGGACTCTGTGCCCTTGGCTGAGGGGAAAAGACTAAAAGAAGAAGGGGAGGGTTGGGGGGGGAGGGTTATTTGTAATTTCAACATCCATATGCTGTAATGGCCAATTGTACTAAAGTCAATAAAACATAAAAATATTTATTTAAAAAAAAGAAAGAAAGAGATAACGAAGTTCAATATAAATTCTTGTGCCTTGAGAAAGGCTTGCGGCAGTCTTTCCCGTACATATAGTCATGATTAAACACATTTAATAAATTGATTCCCTGAAAACTGTCAGCTGCAATTTCATCACTAGACTAATCCAGTTAAGAAGCTGGTAGAAGCAAGTATGTATCATGTAAGAAAAAGCCAAAAGGGGGGAAACCAAAAAAAGGAAGGGGGGATGACACATCATATTTTAGAATGGTAACATACCTTATTCTTTCTTCATCCATCTTTCTCAATATTTGGTCACGATACAAGACATCTAAAATAATCTCTTGTTCCCGTCCCTTCAGGAGGTTGAGGTTAAGTCCCTGTGACATTTTCTCACTTATTTTACTGTTTTTAGAGAATATTCAAGAACATCCCAAAAGTATAATGTTGCTAACATTTAGTGACAAGGTTCAGCAAATAAGAGACGTAAGAGTCCTTTTAGCAGCCAGTGTATTTTTTTCATTAGTGGCAGTTCTGTGTTGTATTGTACTCTTGAAGAAAAATTAAAATAACTTCTCTCTCTGCCAATCATTATTTCCCCATTCTCAGTGCCTGATGAGCATACTTATGCTGGCTCACTGCAATCTCTGTCTCCTGTAAACAGAGGGATACAAACTTTTAAGCCACTGTAAGTAGCCCCTAAAATTATAAAAAGGCACAGATCTAGTTCCAGATAGACAGTTCTGTCAAGAAAAAAGGGTCCTATTTCAAACTGCTATACAAAAGGAAGAAGCTGTGTACAGGTATGTGCAAGAATTTCATCTTACTTACCTTACTTTAACATGAGGAATTTTACATTAGGACCTGATTTTAAGGAGAAAGATTGAACTTTTCAGGACCTACAGGAAAACAGAAGTAACTATTAGTTCCCCAACATTGTCTCTCCCCCATCCTCAGCAATATACTTCCAGCTCTCAATTTTTTCCTGAAAAGATATACTATGCTAAGGTCCATTCATGAAGTTATTGGATAGTAGCTGAAATGTGCAATGTGGATAACTACAGTTTAGAAACTCATTTTGACAGACCCGGTTGCCTATCATAGTGCTTTTTAAAATTTGAAGCAACAACAAGGAGAATCTACTTAAACTGTCTACTTTGTATGACTAATCAAATAATTAATGAAAAAGGAAAATAAATTAAATCAACCAAAGGTGTGATAGAGCTTGGCAGTGTACCTGAACAGCTTAAAAGAAAAAGATACCTGGATTGGGATATATGAACCTCTTCTTGCTAGCTGATATTCTTTTCATCCTGTCAACTGAAATGTATAAAAACTGGTATGGGCATGAAAAAGAGATGCTCTAGTCTTTTTTAAAGCAATCAATTATTAATAGGCCTTCACAGCTAATGGCCTGTCTTCCGAATCAAGCCTAGCTTGTTTCTGTTGAGGTTAGATAAAAAGGTTCTGTACAAAATAGCTGTTATCACTGACAACACACATCCTATCCCAATCAAAAGGATGTCATTTTATTTTGGTCACTGTGCACTAACACCAGCTCCTGGGTTAGCTATGTGTGCAAAGTGCTATAGAGTCATAGCTGATTTATGGCGACCCTGCAGGGTTTTCATAGCAAGAGACTAATAGACATGGTTTGCCAATGCCTGCTTTTACATAGCAACCCTGGTACTCCTTGATGCCCCCCCTCTAAATACTAGCCAGGATTGAACCTGCTTAACTTCCAAGGTCTGAAGAGACTGAGTTCATCTGGGCCACCCAGTTCAGAGCCCTGGGTAGATAAAGACACACAAAAATTAGAAAGCCTCACGTGTATACATATAAACAACACACACAAAAAAAAAACTAGCAAGAAGTTAAATAAAAGCAAACCACAACCATGAACACATTTTGAAGAAACTGGCCATAAAAGGGGATAAACGTAGACTGCAACTGATTTAAAGATACTTATTCTCAGGGGTGGAATTCTAGCAGGAGTCTTTTGTATATTAGGCCACAGTTCCCTGATGTAGCCAATCATCCAAGAGCTTACAAGGCTCTTTTTTGTAAGTTCTTGGACAATTGGCTACATCAGGGGGGTGTGACCAAATATGCAAAGGCGCTCCTGCTAGAATTCCACCCCTGCTTATTCTTTATCTGGGACTCTGAGATCCAGAGGCAACCCTTCATCAAAAGCCATATCAGAGGCGTACAAATTTGTGGAGAAATGGTTATTTCCTGTGCATTCCAATAAAAGACAAAGTAAACCCCACCATCCTTCTCAATGCAATATATAGATGGATCACTGTGCCTTTACTGCAGAAGATAAAGACCAAATGAAGTCTTTGGTAGACTGCTTTCGGGGGGGGGGGGCGGCTCCAGAGGGCTTCTTCATGAGAAAATGTCAGTGTTTTTTAATTAAGCCATTATTTATTTATTTACATTATTTATCCTACCATTAACAGAACTACTAAAAACATGGCATACAAGACCCCATGGTTGATCATGGCACTGCACTGCAACTGCATTGTGTCAGCTAGTAAAGAGTTTGAGAATGCTCCTGGACCCAACCTTTCAGGTTTGATTAACAGCTAGAAGGATTTTCTTTAATCATCATCTTGTCTATAAGAAATCCTCCCTTCTAGAGTTAGCTCTCCTGGTTACATGAATCCAAACTTCTGTAACCTTTAGACAGGATTACTGTAATGCAGCGGTCCCCAACCTTTTTGGCATCAGGGCCCAGTTTTGTGGAAGATAATTTTTCCATGGACTGGGCTGGAAGGGGGTGGTGGTTTAAGGATGATACAATTGTGAACTTTATTTCTATTAGTTTGGTGTGGTGGTTAAGTGTGCAGACTCTTATCTAGGAGAACCGGGTTTGATTTCCCACTCCTCCACTTGCAGCTGCTGGAATGACCTTGGGTCAGCCATAGCTTTTACAGGAGTTCTTGAAAGGGCAGCTTCTCAGCCCCACCCACCTCACAGGGTATCTGTTGTGGGAGAGGAAGGTAAAGGAGATCATGAGCCACTTTGAAACTCTGAAATTTGAAGTGGAGGGCAGGATATAAATCCAATGTCTTCTCATTATTGTAATATATTATTGTAATATATAATGAAATAATTATATAGCTCATGGCCCGGTTGCTAACAGGCCACGGATAAGTCAAATCTACATGGCACAAGGAATGGCTATGCATCTTAACAAGTGTTTGAGGCAAATTATAAGCAACTATACAAAACAGTTAAGACAAATCTTACTACCTGGTCAAAGCTCCAACTTAACTTATTAGAGAAAATTGACTTGTTAAAAACCTTTGTTTTGCCCAAGTTTCTTTTTTTGTTTCAGAATATCCCT
The DNA here is from genome assembly GCF_032191835.1 of Heteronotia binoei. Classification (NCBI taxonomy): domain Eukaryota; kingdom Metazoa; phylum Chordata; class Lepidosauria; order Squamata; family Gekkonidae; genus Heteronotia; species Heteronotia binoei. The sequence continues at coordinate 139,712,787 of NC_083223.1, read as the reverse complement.
ACAGAAGTCCCGGGAAGTGAAATAAAAATGTGGCAAAAGAATATATCCCTTTTTTTGTGGCAAAACAAAAAGCCAAGAATAGCATACCATCTGCTTGCCAAACCAACTGATAGGGGGGGGCTTAGGAGCACCAGTTTTGGAAAAATACCATATGGCAGCCCAGCTGAGAAATATTTTATTATACACCAGGAAAAGTTGTGATCTCCCATGGCTACAGATAGAGGCTGCAAGTATTCTTCCTGTAAAACTTAATGAGTTTGTTTGGAACAGTGAGACGGAAAGGAAAAGAACTGTATTAGCCAACCCTTATCTAAAATATACTTTGAAAATTTGGGACAAGTATAGATTCTTAGTGGTCCAACCATCGACGTCAGTAATGTCCTTTTTGGGGCAGACCTGGTTCCCGCCAGGCTTGCCTATTGAAAACTTCAAGAGCTGGAGGAAAGAAAATATTATTAGAATTTCAGACATTAGCTCAAAGGGGAGACTATTGACACGTGGTCAACTGGAAGCTAAGTTTAAGGTGGAAATTCCCTGGTATGAGTACCATCAAATACATAATGCTCTTAACAAAGTGATCCCTGTAATGCAATCTACTGGTCAGCTAAATGCCTTTGAGAAACTAATCTATGAGGAAGAAACTAAAATGAAAGGTGTAATTGCAAAGTTGTATTATTTATTAAATCAGAGAAATTGGACACAGCCCACATCTCAGCAGAATGCGTGGGGTAAAGATTGCAATTCACAATGGTCAGAAGAACAGTGGCACACAATTTGGACATCATCTGTATGCAAATCAAAATGCACTAACCTTAAGTTGCAACAATATAAATTACTTTCAAGGTGGTACTTAACCCCGCAAATTATAAGTCATGCGCACAAAAACTCTAGCTCTTTATGCTGGAAAGGGTGTGGTGCCTCTGCTTCTTTCATCCATTGTTGGTGGGCATGCCAAAAAGTGCAGAAATTTTGGAACACTTTAATAGAAAAAATTGAAGCAATTGTAAAGGTTACCATCCCACGCACCCCTGAATTTGTCCTTCTGAATCTATGGTCGAAAGGGGATTTTCCCAAATTAAAATCAGAACTTATCTCATTGCTACTTTTAGCAGGTAAAATACTTCTTGCAAAGCATTGGAAAGCTACCAAATTGCCATCTCTGACTTTATGGTTTCAGAAGGTTTGGGAAATTATAATCCAAGACAAAATTGCCTCTCAACTCATTTTAGGGGATAATCCTAGGATAGGAGAATACTTTGTAGAAAAGTGGTTTCCTTTTTTAGACTTTGTAAATAATAATCCGTCACAGAAAAGTGTAATGCCAAAGAAATACCTAAATTTTATTATATATTGAATAGCATTTGTATTTACTAAGGTAACTCTCTCATAAGCAAAATGTGCAACCGCTGGTGTTTTGTTTTGTTTTGTTTTCTTTCTTTTCCCCTTTCCTTAAATATGTGTGTGTTGTTTCTTGTGATATATGCGTTAGTACTGTTATTTAAGACAATGCTATATGCCTATTGTGACTTGATGTTTCTATTATTTTTTTTATAAAATAAAAAAATTTTAAGTTCAAAAAAAAAAAAGTGTACTAATCTTCTCACTGGGCCCAAGTGTTAGGAAATGATTTCCCACTCCACTTCCTACACTAAAAGTGTAGCCGGCACCACGGCTTGGATTCCCAGCGGTGAAAGTGGCGCCTGGCAGATTCGGCCAGGGCTCTTGGCAGGGTGGGCACTGTGATGGAATTGGAAGGGTGAATAGAAAAGCTAAGGACTCAGGGAGTCTGAGTCATGTGATCTGAGGGTGGGGGCCGGAGTGCTTGGAACTCTCAGGATGAGTGAGTGACAGATAACGGCTGGAGAGTCAACTGTCAGCAACGGTCAGAGGGAGACAGTTGAAGTGGGCAGTATATGGTCAGCAGGAGAGCTGAAGAGAGAGCTGATACAGAGAGCTGTGAAGAGACTTCTGGTGAAGTGAAGCTCGCTGTTAGCTCTGTGGAGACAGCCAGGTCGCTGAGAGTGACAATCGAGTGTCACAGTGAAAGACCTGAGTGGTCACAGAAATATTTACACTACTCTTAAGAACTAACAAGGTTGCTGAGAGAGAGATGTGGGTCTGAGGGAAGCAGGAGGGCTGGGAGCAGACACACCAGTCAACTCAAGAGACCAGACACATAAAGCTCAATAGGCCAACCTAATTAGAGTTTGGAGAGTGAAGAATATAAGAACTGTGGACCCTGAGATACCTCAGTGAACATCTGTATTGTAAAGCCTGAACTGTTTAGCAACTGTTATTCATCCAAGATACAAAATAGCCTATGTAAATAGAACATAAGAGAAGCCATGTTGGATCAGGCCAATGGCCCATCCAGTCCAACACTCTGTGTCACACAGTGGCAAAAACATTTATATATACACACACACTGTGGCTAATAGCCACTGATGGACTTCTGTTCCATATTACATCCCTTCCCCCCAGCTGAAGACTGTGTAAATAAAAATCTGTGGTTAACTGTTAAGTTATTTGGTGCCTGAGTATTTGGAATCAGCAGCAAATCAGCAGTGGTCCCCTACATACATAGTTATCTGGCTATCTGAAAATAAAAGAAAACCCCAAAGAAACTAGAAATCTTTATTATACCCACCCCCTTTATTCATTAGTCATGAGGTAAAACCAGAAGGAAGAAATAAAGTCAGCAGGAGGGGCTGGGGTCACCATAAGTCACCATAAGTTGCCTTAAGTGGTGCAGGGAGGTCATAACCCACCCCTCTATCTCTTCATCCATTCCCGGACACCATACATAGCTCTGCGCCAGAGCTTTCATATGCACTACCCCAGGGTGCGTCTCGTGCAAGGCTTCGAGTGCGTGCTTCTGGAGTGGGGAGGGACCACCACTCTGCTGCCCCAAAGAATACACCCTTTGTGTAAGGAGAGTTCTTCCCAGCGGGAAACAAATGGTCTGAATGCAGTGTCCAATTTGCCCGTGAGCCAACCCCTCCCCACCCAGTCCGAAACACGTGCAAGGAAGCGGTCTCTGCCTGTGGACCTGGCTACCTCTGCTGAATGGAGGAGCCACTCCGGCAGAGACTCCAGAAGCATCACATGGTGAGCCGGGCCCAGATCTGGGTCCATCTGCGGCAGCGGAAGGTGGATGAGGGCGTCTGCATGGCCCATTGCCTTGCCAGGGCAGTAGACAAGCTTGTAGGTGTATGAGTTGAGGACCCACTGCGACAGGATCTGCGGTGTCTGACGGTCTGGGGCGAGTAGGCCGAGCAATGGCTTTTGGTCTGTGGCAATCATGAAGCGTCTACCATAAAGGTAGTTGTTGAATTTGTATACGCCCACCACGATTGCCAATGCCTCCTTATCTATTTGGACGTAGTTGCGCTCAGCCTGGGTCAAAGCGCGGGGATAATAAGCCACAGGGACCTCTCTCCCATCCGGGAGTTGGTGACCCAGGACGGCACCCACTCCGCAAGGGGAGGAATCACATGCTAAAATCACGGGAAGGGACTCAACAAACTGGTGAAGTACCTCATTTGAAACCAAGATGTCCTTGACCGCCTGAAAGACCACGGCCTGCTTTTTTCCCCCAGACCCATGGGGTGCCCTTATCTAGAAGTCTGTGTAGGGGTTCAGCCAGGGCTGCTTTGTGGGGCAAGAATGAGTGATAAAAGTTTAGGAGCCCCAAAAAACTTTGTAGCTCCACCCTGCAACTGGGGGTCGGTGCCTGTACTATCACCCTGGTCATGTTGGCCATTGGGTGAATTCCCGCAGCGTCCACCACAAACCCCAGGAACTCCACCCTTGGCACTCCAAGTGAGCACTTCTCCTACTTCACCTTGAGACCCGCATTCTGGAAGCGGCGGAGCACCTCTCAAAGGCAGCAGCAGAACTCATCAGCGTCTGGTGCCGCTATCAAAACATCATCAAAAAAGGGTTGTACTCCGGGAATCTCTTTAAGGAGAGAGTCCATTAAGCTTTAGAAAATTCCTGGAGCCACACTGACCCCAAATTGCAGCCTCCGCACTTTGAAGGCCTCCCGGTGTGTAACAATGGTCTGAGCCTCAGCCGTTTGCTCATCCACCGGAAGTTGTTGGTATGCTTTGGCCAAATCCAACTTCCCGAAAATCTTGGAACCGGCCAGGGAGGCGAGGACATGGCTGACCACCAGGACGGGGTATGGGTGCTCCTGTAGTGCTTTATTAATTGTGCATTTGTAGTCTGCACAGATGCGCACATCCCTGTTCGGCTTAACTGGGGTGACTATTGGGGTTTCCCAAGTGGCATGGGAGACAGGCTTTAGCACTCCCTGGGCCACGAGGCGGCCCAGTTCGGCTTCGATTTTTGGCTGAAGTGCAAACGGAACCCGCAGAGCCTTCAGCCTTAAGGGCCTAACCGTGGGGTTCAGCTGCAACGTGATAGGTGGCCCCTTGTACGTTCCCAGAGCCCCATCAAATACTTCTAGGAACTCCTGGCACACTTGGTCAAAATTGTGGGCCTATATGTGGTCCTCCCCTACAATTTTGATGCCCAGGGGCTTAAACCAAGCCAATCCCAATAGGGTGGTGAGCCAGTGTTTCACCACAAGAATGTCCAGGGCCCCTTTAAAATTTTTGAACTCCACCCAAACTCTGGCCCACCCTCTGATCTGCAGTGGATTCTTTTGAAATAGGAACTCTGTGGGCCGTAGGTCCCTCCAAAATAATGGAGATGGAGGATCCCATGTCCAATTCCATCAGGCAGGGACCCCCCTTGATCAAGACCTGCACTTTGACCTTGTCGGGGGTGTCCTGGGGCAAGTTCATTACCTGGATGCTGTTTGCGGCCATAGTGTGTGTGTCTGTCGAGTCATGGTGTGCGGACTGGGGCCTCCTGTTGGGTCTGGCCCTGCAAACTTGGGCGATATGGCCCACTTTTCCACAGCTTCTGCAGTCCGCGTTACGGTAGGGGCAGTCTCGGCGCTCATGTCGGTCCCCACAGCTGGCGCACTTGGTGCTCGGTTTCTCCGCTGCCCATGGTCGGTTTGGTGTTTTCAGCCCACTGCATGACTGGCGGCAAAGCTGATGTGCCCCTTCCTCATTGGAGCCATCCGAGATCGAGGCAGCGGCGGCCTGGTTCGCAGAAGGGTTGGTGTACATCTGTTCAAAAGCAGTTGCCTGTCGGAGCACTTTCGCGAGGTCAATGTCTTTGTCCTCGTATGCTCGCAACTTTCGGCGCATTTTCTCCTCCCAGACGCCAACCACGAAACGGTCCAGCAGGATCTTTTCCAGGTCCCCCATTTAATTGCATCTCAGGGCTAATCCATAGAGCTCTGCAAGATACTTGGCGGTGGACTCAGCTTGTCTCTGCTGAGTCCACCACCAGAACACGTGCCTGCATATGAGACGGGACAGCTGTGGCGCCATATGGTTCATCATCACCTTGACCAGCTGGTCGTAGGTTGCCCTTGCAAGGGTGGTTGGCGCGATGAGTCGTTTCATCAGCTGGATGGTCTCCACCCTGCATGAACTCAGGAGAAGCGCCTTCTTCTCTGCCGCTGCCTCCATTTTGTGCAGCTCTATGTAGTAGTTGATCAGGTCCACCCATGATTCCTATAAGTCGGGTTGGGTGACGTTGAATGCCGGTAGGGTTTGTCCGGGAACAGTAGCCATGACCTTGGCCGCGGAAACACTAGAGCTCAGATTGCAGGGCTTGCGGGCAGCTGGAGGCTGCTCGCTGCTCACCGGTATCCCATCCTCGTCGCCAGTGTAATGTACTGAAGTAGGAGATGTTCAGATGGCAACATGCTTTATTAGCGAGTATATCACAAAGACAACATGGCGGTGCCAGGTCCCCTGTTATATACATTTCCCGGAACAACCTAGTCAGGTCCAATCCTGACCAGTTAAACTTCCCACCACTGATTGTCATAGGTGGGCTGTGTTCATCCCTTCTTGGCACCGCCCACAGGTGCGCTGTGCTGTACTTTCCAGAACGAACGCCTGACACAACAGATAGATAGATAGACAGACAGACAGACATGGTTGCAACCACGCATTTGAACAGTCACAGAGCCAGGAGGCAGAGTGACCATTGGGGATAGCCTTGCCAATCCCCAGGTCCCAGTGGGGAATCCCCTTGTTTTGCAGGCTTCTTCCTGCCCCCAGTCAGCTGGCTGGCAGGGGGAAGCCCCATCCCAACAACCACCATGTGCCTTTCCAACTCTGTGGGCTAGAAGAAGCTTGGAAAGGCTTGCTTTTTAGATGGTGGGGGCCTTTAAATCTGTGGGAGCCAGGCTGAATGGGGACAAGGTGAGCCAGCAGAACAACATGGCTGCTCCCAGTGAGCTGTGAAGCTGTAAGAAAGGAAGGAAAAGCAGCCCAGACCCTCTGTTTGTTTTACAATCCTTTCAGAAGTAGTTTGCATAGTAAAGGATAAAACTGTTTATTTTGGCTGCTCTGTGTGTATGTGTGTGTGTGAGAGAGAGAGAGAGAAGGAGAAGGAGAACATGGGACATGCAGCTGCTTGAGGATGAGGAAATTAAGACTGTATTCAGGGGAACTGCACTATCGTATTTTTACTTATTTATTTTAGGGAATGTGAAAGTCTCTGGGCTCCACCCTCAAAGTCCCCAGATATTTTCTGAGTTAGACTTAGCAACCCTAGTTGGGGAGGATGGGGGATGGTGACCTCCCTTCTCCAACACACCTGTTCTCAGCCTGTGAAGGAAAATGGATCACAGCAGGACAAACATCAGCCCTTGGAGGTTTCAGAAAGCTTCTTCAGCAGGCCTTCCTCTCAGCCCTACCGCTTTTGTAGGAAATGCAGGAGGGATGAACTACTTCAAGCCTAGACCCTGTCATCTGGTTCACACGGGGCCAGTCACTCAGCCTGACCACCTCATAGGGGTGGTGGAGGAGATGGGGCAGTGGAGGGGGAAGTCCAGTGTGCCTCCTTGAGATCCTCAGAGGTAAGATGGGGCAAGAGAGGAAACAAAGAGCACGAAATGGATTGTTGCCATGCTTGGCTGCTGAGCCTGGGCATACAGAGTGGGGTATTGAAAAACTACCTTATTTACTTACAAGGAAGATGACTAGTCTCGTAAAAGCATTTTATATACAAAAAAGTAACTAATTTGTAGGGAAATGTAAGATCCCCACCTCCCCCATTTTATGGTAAGAACCCAGTCTTGCATATGATTTATTGGGGCTTTTGTGGATTTGGCAGTAAATCAATTGCTTTCACTCCTAGGAATTAATTGCTTTTGTTTATATTTTGAGTGAAAAAATAATACCATTAATTGAGTTTGCCTGTGTCTAAGTTTATATCACTTGTACCTGGCATTACATATTACAGAGTACATGCCCCAGCCCAATAAGGTAACATTTATGTCAGATCCAACCTTTGTAACAAATTAGTTCAACAGTTGGGATAGGCATGAACTGAGAAATGAACCATGTTTCAAATATGAACCAGGTGAGTTCATGGTTCATTTCAAACTGGTTCATTTGGTCACATGATTTCTGAAACAAAAAACAAACTGCATTTTCCCCCATGGTGGTTCATTTTTGTGGTCTATTCTCCAGACAGCCTAGCTCCAATTCAATCAGTTCCTAGGCAATGCTGAGGGTGGACTTCTGGAGAGCCACAGAAACACCGAAAGCAGTAGTCCATAACCTTATTGGCAGCTCTGGGAGCCAACCATAGGGCTCCCATTCTGCTCTATGAGAGCAAATTATATATATAATAATATATAATAATATTATATATAATATAATAATACCATACCCCAATTCAACTACTTTCACTTTGCAGCATAAAGAGAGAAGAGTAAGTTCAGCTGTTGTTTGCTGTGTGACTGATTTAGGGGAAGCTTTGAGGGACTCCTGGGGTGCGGTCAGACGTCCAAAAAACCCCGCTACAAGCATGAGTTGAGCCCGCATGCATGTCGGATTTTACCGGGACGTTCACACATCCACATCTGTGAAGCGTGCTTAGCCCGTGCCCGTCCCACGCTGATGCGCCTTGCTCGCGGATTAATTTGCCACTGCTTTTAATCCGGAACAAGACGTTTCCTGAGCGCTTCCTGGGCGCTCTGGAGCGTCTGGACGGGCAATCGTTGCTGAGTTGCAACAGCGCTTCCCGCTTCCAGTTTCCCGCCACAAGCAAAATGCATATCACTGCGCCATCGAAGGAAGGGGGGGGCCTTCTGAAACGTGCAAGCCCGGCCTTTTTTTAAAAAAAATATTTTAGTTTATTGCGTAATAGCGATATATCGAAATATCGCACCTGTATGACCAACACGGCTGCACGGTTTTAATCCTGCTATGAGCTTTCGTGCATGCACCATACCAAGGGCTCAGACTGAGAAAAGTTAACTTTCTCCCCCTTTTCAGTTTTTCCCCCCTCTGGAGAATACGGTAAAGGCGTCTCCGTCACGTGCGTCACTTTTCCTTCTCGCTTATGATTATTGGAAGGGAGGAAGACGATTCTCTCGGAGCCCAAGGAAAGCGGGCAGCTTTGGCCGCTCCGAGGAGGAGATGGTTCCACTTTAAAAGCCACCCTCGGGGAGGGCCGGGATTTCCCTGGGCTGGCGGCGACCACCCCGCGCTCCTGCCTCCGGCTGCAGAGTCTTCTCCAAAGGGGGACCGAGAGGCGCGGCGACCTTCCTTCACTTCTCCTCCTCCTGCCGGCGGATCCGAGTTTTTCCCTTCTAGCCGGGTGTGCGTGCGAGTCGCGTGTCCGGCCCGGGGGATGTGGGAACCTTTGGCCGCCACCATGGGGATGTGTTCCAGCCTCCGGTCCAGGCTGCTGGGGGGCGCCCACCCGCCGATCCCTCCCTACGTGCCGGGAGACGCGGAGGTCTCGGAGCGCGGCGGCGACCGGACGGCCACCAAGCAAGAGCTCAAAAATTCCATTTCGACACAACGATATATCGATATATCGATAGAGCAGCGGGGAAACAAAAAAAAAGAGGTTTAATAGCCGGAAACCCCGCAAACCCTCCTGTTAGCGCCCAGCACTGCGCCTGCGCTAATGCGGATTGCCGCCATCTGAAAGAAGTTCCGGGAGGGCGCTGTGTGATCGAGCAGGGGACGGGATCAACACGGCATGCCATCGGAACTCCATGCTGTCTGATCGGGAAACAGGATGCGGCGGATTATCTGACATACGAAATAACGGCGCTTTAAAGATGGGTTGCTGATGGATTTAATGTAAGTGTGACCGCACCCCTGTTTTTCCCACACAGTGTGAAAACTTTTAAAACACCTCTCCCAGCTGTGATGGTGTTTCAGGGACCAAATCTGAAGCTAGAGCTGAGCTTTCCTGGGGGCACCAGTTTTGGGGGGCTATAACTCGGACATCCCAAATTCAATCTTTGCCAAATTTGGAGGGCTGGTGGAGGAAAGCCTGCTGAAGACATCTTGTGAGTTTGGCACCTCTAAGTCATGAGGGGACTGTTCCATGACTTCCTGAATCAAATGAACCACAAACCATCATTTCCCCAGTTCATGACCATCTCTGTCCAACACCTCTGAACTAGACATTATGTGTAACACATGACTACTGCAGAGATTTGCAGACAAATGGCAGTAGTGAGTTCTCTGTGGGAACTCTATTCTGCAGCACTGCAAGAGCCCAGTTCAGATGAGGACTGTAGCAAATGAGAAGGAAGGCCCTGTGCCATTTTCCTGATCCAAAAGTGCTCCAGGGTGTTATTTGTTCTTGGGGTGTGTGTGGACTGAATGTATCTTAGAAAGAAATCCCATTTTATTTTAAGTCCCATTTTATTCAGTGTGGCTTACCCCCAGGAAAGTGTTTTAGATTGCAATCTTAACATACAATTATGCTAATATAGGATGATTCTCTCAGAATTATGTAATGTTTATATAATGTTTTCTGCACTTTTTTACAGATCATATGAATAACATAATTGTACGTAATTTATGTAACAATTGTAACTACTTTAAATTAAAATAAATATCTATGAAAGGTCCTGGTGATTAATCTCTTTTTTTGATTTATTACTGGACCAGATAAAAACAAATTGCCTACCTCTGAAGTATAGGCTAGACTTATAAATCATTTACCATGAAGGAAGTGCATAGGCCTGAGATTATTCAGCAGAGAAGCATTTATGACATCAGAGTTAAATGCACATACAGTATGAAGGAGGGAGGGAGGGAAAGAAGGAAAGCTCTTACATCACTTTACACTATACAACCACAGGGAAATAAATCTCCATATTCTTAAAGTCAGAAATTCAGACTTAAAGCAACCAATTCATCATTTGTGTATTTTGAATAGCCCTGGATACAGAAACAATTCAAATAATTCCTCATGGGCATACTTTCTTATTTTCAAGTGCAAGACAATTTCTATTTCAATAAATCTATTATTCTTGAAGGTGGGTGGGTGTTCTGTAACATTAATAATGCTACTGCACCCTCACTTGAAACAGAAGGTGTACGCTTCAAAATGCACAAGCTACATTTCTCTCTCAAAGAACAGGCAACTACCAAATTGTGTGCCTCAAAATCTATTTTGCCCAAGATATTCCAATGGAAAGAAACTCATGGAACACAACTCCATCCTACTGCTATATAACTACAAGAGTCTTCCCGAACCAGTAAAGAACACCATATTGATATAGCTTTACTGAAAGGACCAAAAGATCAACATTTCATAGCAGAGACTTAACATTTAGATGAGTCACATCTTTGGGTACCAATAAAAACAATTGAAGCAGACATCCTCTATCAACATACTATTTCTGGATTGAACAAAATACTTTGGGCACATTATTTCAGTAGTCCTTACGATAACTCTGCTAAGGTGGGTGGCATTATATTGTACATGTATGGCTGAGCCAAATTTTTTTCTTAAGGACCACCTAGTTCACAACTCACAATAGTGGTCACTATGTTATACTATTCAAGCTTTCAGATAGTTTATTTATTGAACTGCATTTCTAAATGGGATGAAATAAATGTTTTGCCATGCAAGAAACAAAAATTATGAGGCTGCATGTAATAGCACACAAAATGTGAAGCAGCAAAAGAAAAAAAATCCTTTGTTGGAAATAACTGTTAGTTTTGTGTTTTAGGTACCCTGTGTGTTTTAAGTACTCTTTACCACAGCAGCATTATCTTCTGGCTAAATAAGGGGATGATTGCAATAGCTTCTAAGAATATGTGTCGTATCTCTGCAAGAGTGATAAAAGAACAGGAAGTAACCAGAAATAAGAACAGAAAACACTTGCCTTGCAATCACTTAAACAGTGGTATACAGCTCAGCAAAAATCCTTCCTTTTCCCCACCTCAGCTCAGGTTGACTTACCTTTTCCATGTAAGAGATGCTGTTGGGTTTTCTGCACTTTGCTAAAGAATAACAGAGCTCTTTATTCTTTCTTGGTAGACCCTGATTTGAACAGAGCACCTTAGGGAACACCTCTGTATTATCCAACAGTCCTCTGCATCAACGGTAATTGTTACTAATGTAAATTGTTATAAAAGAAGCTGAAAATGCCTCAACTGTTTGAGAGGAAACACTTCAGTGTAAGAAACAACATTCATCAAAATGTACTTGAAACCCATAAACCACCCAACAGGAAGACTGAAGGGGTGTTAGCTATTATAATTTCAATGTGCTTTTTCCTCTCTCTGCAATGTCAGATGTGTGCAATGTTGCAAACCGCAACTTTCACAAGGGTCAGAAGAAAAAATGTCAGTAGTCTCAATACACCACTTACTGGAAACAAGACACTTCCTTTTTCCTTCACATAACCTGTATATGTTATTCCCATTAATGTATTTTGTATCAATGGGTATGTAAATTCCAAAATGCCTTTAAAGTTTTTAAAAAGACAGACTCAACCAACATGTCTTTCATATAGGATCAGGCACAAGTAGAGCTCAGACCCAATTCCTGGAATGGGAAATCCATTTCACTTTATTATAGAGGAAGCCTTTTTAGAATTTGCGTACATTTTTTTTCAGATTTTGACATTCATACTCTAGGCCACCACAGCTTTTATCTAGGTGATATGTGTGTATATTGGATACTTAGCAGAGTAGTAAGCATGTATAATTAGACTGAAGCTGAAATTACTAGAATGTATTATCAGCACCAAATTGTTTTTTAACATGTTTTAATTGTTATATTGTTTAAGGTTTTAATAAGCTAATGTTTAATATTTGTACATGTTTTTACTGTTGTGAGCCGCCCTGAGCCTACTTCGGCGGAGAGAGCAGGATATAAATCCAATAAAATAAAATAAAATAAATAATTAGCTTTAAGAAAAGTTTACTAGAAAATAGAGAAGGGTTACATGGAGTTCAAAATAACAGTGTCCTGACTAGATTCCTAGTTCTACATCTTGCGTCTTTGTTTGCTACAACTCATTGGGAGGGGGGGGGATGACAAAGGGAGAGTTTACCCAGAGCCCTCACCTTTTGTGTATGTGACAAATGTAGGAAGGGTACTGATTTTGGTGATCCAGATCCTTCTTTAGTTAACAGAGTGCACTAGGCTTTAATGCAGCAGTGCTTTGTCTCAGACCAAACCATGTGCTTGCAAGGATACAGAGTTACTCACAGCCACATTTCAAGCTGAAACAAAATAATAACTACTTTATTCTAAAAATACATGCTTGATAACGCAGGGTAGAGAAATAGCGACAGTTCCTATGCTATCTAGCTAACAGATGAGAGTGGAAGCAGGCAGACATTCTGAAACCCTATCTTGTGAGCGTGGAAGAGAGAGAGAGATGGAAGGAAGTTGCTAGTAATGGCGTCCTAGCACAGGAACCTTGAAATGTATATAGTGGGCCCTGTTGGCCCAGTTTTCCAGTCTCGGAGTTCAGCCACCATGCTGTACTTAATAAAAGAGCTATGATCGCTACAGCCACATCTCCTCCTTCCATTGAACCCACTATATTATACTTTCCCTAAAGAGTGTTGATCTACACTTCAAAGGGAGTCAGTGACAGTAGAGAGTAAACAAATAGTGTATGCCTATCTGCCTTGAACTCTGTGGTCACTTGCTTCTGGAGGCTGGGAAACTGAGACATCACATCTGGTACTTCCAACAACAAACAATAGGTAGCATACTCAAAATATTGATCAGCCAAGAGCAGTTCCCAAACTTATCTCATTAGGAATAACACCTCCTTTTCTCTGGCAGAAAAGTGTGCCTCACATCTAATTGGTTCTAAACTATCTAGCTAGGAATTAGCATACATAAACAATTCTTACATGACAGAAAGGAATGATACTTGCATATTTCAAGTGTATGAAGAATCTTCTGTATATGTCTCACAACTGCCAGTCTGCCCACCATTTCTTCCTAAAGTATCTTGCTGGAGTGGGTTGTATGGACCAGAGCGCTGGTAGGGAGTGATCCAGATAATGTGTAGGCAGCTTATAATTTCCCCCTGCATTACTCCTCTTCCTTAGACCTATAAATTGCATGGAGAAATATTGTCTCTTCTGCAAAGAGCAATCATTGCACTAATCCCCACTGCCATCTCAAACCTATTTGCATGCATACAGGTCTCACACTAACGGAAAGATCATATTTAACAGGTCTAGAAGCAAAAAATAGGAGTATACTGTGTGAGCCCAAGACCCCTAACCCAGTGTTTATGAACACTGTTGTGGCACCTAAGTGCCAGACTTTGTGCACTGCCAAAATGACTTTGTGCTGTTACCTTGAAGTCGTTATGTGTCAAGCCTACTGGGGTCCAAACCTCTTGTGTCAAGGTTGTGCCACTCCAGAAATACATGGCCACCAAGCACATCCCAGAAACAAGTACTCTCGACCACCATCATATACGCGCAACTCATCCTGCAAGACGGAACCACAGACTCTGCTGCAGCCATGAGCTGTCCAACAGCCCCCCTTCAATACAGTTCATCCCAATGGAAACCATCGTTCTCAGGCACTGTCGCTGGGCTTCTTCCTGTGTTCATGGATGCCATGGAAGTGAAGCGAGAGCACCACATACACTGGGTGTGACTAAGATGCACTGAATGAGTTATCAATGTTATCTGAAGACAAATTCAGCCAGCCATTGAGAACGAGACTTAAGACAAAGACTGTGCCAGACCAGGTGAATGGATCGTCCAGAGCTGTGAGCAACACAGTACCTGTCACCTTTGTACAGTTCTGGGTGTCACTTTAAATAACAATTCAGCCCTAAAATATCCTCTCAGATAGCATTATTTAGATATGTTAAGACCATCTACACCCTTAATTCTTTTTACACGTCACCATGGAACCTTCCTCTTTCTGAGGTCATAGCCCACCTGACTCCTGTGTCATAGATCATCTGACCTCATCCCCTGAGGGTACAGGATCATCCTTAAAAGGTCTGACACATAGTTCCTCAGGTTTGCATCTGACAATACCCCTACCTTGCTGTTTAGATCCACCCCCAAAACCTGATCAGTTTAGGGTCCATATAGTGAGACATGCTGGTCGTGTCTTGCTCCCCTTCCCCCTTTTCGTTGCTGTTGGACATTTTGCCAGAAGACTACAAGAAAGTAAAGTATCACCCTGTCTGCATTTTACCCTTGTGTTACCCCTATCAATTTCATTCTATTTTTCCTAGGAACTGTATGATTGACAAATGTATTGTTTTTATCTTGTGTGCCTGAGTGAATTTTCTTAATAAAATATTCTTGTAGTTTAACAACAATCTCATTATTTTAAGGGAAATTCTGAGAAGACTGCCTTCTGTATACACAGGTTTTGATCCTGCTTCAATTGGTCATCTTTGCCCACCAAACTAATTCCCCAACCTCTTTTGAGGTCAATTTGGCTAACAACTGAAGTGGGCAACAAGCAGCTACTTCAAGCAAATTCTCACCCTGTGGTATTTTTCCAGTTCTCTAAAATCACATTTCTTTTATGTATACATGCTGTGGAGAAACGCCATCTGAGAGTGTTGGTGCTTCATCCAAAAAGGCAGGGATCAGTAAATCCATTCAGCCGGCTTTGTAGCCTTCCCCTCACTCCCCCCCTCCCTTCCAGAGCCAAACCAACAACGCTAGGGGGAAAGTCTCCTAGAGAGGCAGGAAGGGCTGTTGTTCTTGCCATGTGCTAGGCAGGAAGAGTTTCTCAGTTTGCAGCAGAGGCTCGGGAAGAGAGGCTGCTTGCCTCTGAGCTCCGGCCTGGGGGAGGCCTGCTCAGGAAAATGAGGCCTCCAGGCAGGCAGACTAAGTAAGTACTTCACAAGACAGGGCAAGTTTAGATCAGGGCCAGCCGGATGCGTTTATAATCAACTTTATTTTGTTATGCTGTTTGCTGTGCTGGGCTTTGCTGTGCTGGGCTGTGCTGTGCTAATTTTGTAGATGCAACTGCTTTTGTTTTGGTGTTTTTCTTTTCCTATATTTTTCTCTTTTAAATAAACGTTTTTTCTGTTTTAAATACTGGCAATCTCTGTACCACATAGATCCCCAAACCGCTTTAGGCCACGCTGTGTTAAGAAGGGGGCCCCAGGTGAAGGGGGGAAGGCATGCAGTTGGATAAGGTGCCAATCCTCCAGGGGTGCCCCAAAGAAGCGCTGAGGTCTCTGTGAAACCCAAGTGCAGGGTGGCAGAGGACCTGGAGGCCTGGCCTCACAGCAGGAGAGGGGGATTGGGAGTCCTGTTCCTCTCAATCTGAACCCCGGGACTGAGCAGGTGGTGGCAGCGCGCCCAAGGGGCAGGAGGAGACATAGCTCCCTCCAGGAGTTGGCGACTCCATAGGGAGCTGACGGGACCGGGTCTGAAGGCAGAATCGGGCCGGTTCCGCCACACTTGGCGGCAGCGGTGGGATGAGAACAAACAGAGAACTTGATTGGCCAGGCATTTTTGCTTTTTGATACGTGCAAGCACCCAGAGGAAGCAACAGCGGTTTTGTTTTATTTTCGGGTCAACTGGAGTAGGGAAAGTTTAGCTAGTTAGGATGGAGCGTGCTAAGATGCTGGAAATCCTGAAGATGACAAAGCCACAGCTCCAGGAAGAGTGTGCAAAGCACAAGTTGGAGTGTGACAACATGGCTGTAGTGGATATGAAAGACCTCCTGTTGGAGTATCATCAGCATGCAGGGGCACTTGCAAAAGAGTTCCCCACCCAGTCAGAAGTAACCTTGCAGCTACAGTTGGAACTGGCAAGACTACGTACCAAGGCGTACAAAGAGCGCAGAGAGGAGGAACGAGAGAGAGAGGAAAGACAAGCAGAGAGGGACAAGATCCGCAGACAGGAGGAACGAGAGAGAGAGGAACGACAAGCAGAGAGGGATGCAGTCCGCAGACGGGAGGAAAGAGAGAGAGAGGAACGACAAGCAGAGAGGGATGCGATCCGCAGACAGGAAGAAGCAGAGATCCGCAGACGGGAACAAGAAGAGCAACGTCGCCATGAGCTTGAGGTGCTACGTCTGGAAGCTGAACTAAGCAAAGAGATCCAAGTCACGCCCAAAGACTTTGCAGTGTACAAGGAGGGAGAAGACCCCTCCACATACCTCTCCAACTTTGAGAGGGCAGCCAAACAGTGGGGGATTGCAGAGGAGGACTATATGTCTTACCTCTGTAGCAACCTGACTGGAGAGCTTTCAGCCATCTATCACAGAATGCCTATGGAAGATGGGGGGATAACTTTTGCGGCCTATAAAGCCACTGTATTTAAAAGGTTTAAACTGGGGCCAGACCACTCCCGAAAGCAGTTCAGGGGTTTGGCTCCACAAGAAGGTAAATCCTATTCTGAATGTGGGGTAATGAAGGAACAAACAGTTCCAGTGTTATTGGGCCGGGATTTGGTGGTTGGCCAGTACCCTATCAAGGCTGTACCCCGCAGCCAAACCCCCAGGGGAAGGTGGGAGGAGGAAGGCAACTTTAAGGAAGCCACCTCACCACCAACCAGGGAGGGGGAAATAGCCCAGGTTACTGAGGACGAAGAGAGGGCAGTCACCAAGGAGGGGGAGGGCCAGCCTGTCTCAAGTCCTGGAGTAGGGTGTTCCCAAGGGGAAGAGGGGTGTAGCTTTCCCCAAGTGCAGCCGGAGGCTGTGGATGTTCCTAGCGAGGAAGGGAACCTGTCTAGCGTAAAGGATGTGAATGCTGAAGAGACCAAGGTGGAGAGTGGAGATTTCACAGGAGGTTCTGAGAGCAGCAAGGCTAATGTGGGCTCAGAGGAGCACATTGCTGAAGGCTTGGGGGGACGGGAGCGGTTCCAGAAGGGGGTCCGGAGCGGCCTTAGGTTGGAACCGGTTCACCAAGTAGCTGTGGATCAGGAAGTGGGATCGTCCGAGATGCTCTCAAAACAGGTCGTCTTGAAGCAGGGCAGACAGGAGTCCTGGGAAGCTGTGGGACCTTCCAGGCAGGAAGGGGGTCAGTGTGGTAGTGCTGAAAAACCAACCGAGGGGACTGAGAACCCAAGCCAAACCCTCAGGGGAAGGTGGGGGGAGGAAGGCAACGTTAGGGAAGCCACCTCACCACCACCCAGGGAGGGGGAGGACCAGTCTGTCTCAAACCCTGCAGGAGGGTGTGCCCAATGGGAAGAGGGGTGCCAATTTCCGCAAGGGCAGCAGGATGCTGTGGAGCCGTCAAGGCAGGAAGGAGCTCAGTTGGCTGACACTGAAAAACCAACTGAGGGGGCGGAGAACCCAGATCAAACGTTGGCTGGGTGTTCTGGAAACAGTGGGACTAGGGGTGGCTTGAAGGAACAGATGATAGGAAGTCTGGGGGAGCCAGAAATGTTCCTGTCTGAGCTTCAAAGTGACCCGAGGCGGGAACCACTGTGTGAGGTGGCAAGGGACCAGAAAGTGGAGTTCTCAGAAGCTGAGGCAGGGGATAGGGTGATGGTTTTCCTGCCCCTTCATTCTGGTGAACGGAAAGTGGAATGGGAGGGACCCCATATGATTGTGGATGATCTAGACGATGCTACCTGTGTGGTGGCTATGGAGAAAATGGGAAAGGCAGTTAAAGTGGTGCAGGTGAATGTACCACAGCCATTCTCTGCGAGGTCCATGGTGGTGCATATAGGTATGAAGGAAGGAGACAAAAAGAAGCTGGGACAGCAATTGTTTGGAGCCCCAGAGGTGGTTTTCTGGGAGGTCAGAGTGTACAGAGGGAACATTCCACCAATGAGGGATAAAGAAGCAACTTTGTGGGAACTGGGCAGTTTCCAACTTCAGATGTGGGGCCAGGAATTTGCTCCTTTGATGGGCCACTCACCCCAGCCACAGCAGCAACGGAGGGAGAGCACCAAACTCCAGAGGTGGTCCTGGGAGACGGAGGAGTACATCTTAAAGACGGGACATTCCTTCTGAATGCAGCAATGCGACTTGTTGGCCAGAAGGGACATGGGCACCTAGGGTGCTGGACTTTGTGTATTATTGGAGAAATACCTGAATGTTTGTGTAATGTTTTGGTTAACGGGTTTCTCCTTGTTTGTTTGGATTCTGCTACGGGGTCACCTCTGTAGGAGGCAACCCCTCCGGCTCAGAATTTAAGGAGGGGGACGTGTGGAGAAACGCCATCTGAGAGTGTTGGTGCTTCATCCAAAAAGGCAGGGATCAGTAAATCCATTCAGCCGGCTTTGTAGCCTTCCCCTCACTCCCCCCCTCCCTTCCAGAGCCAAACCAACAACGCTAGGGGGAAAGTCTCCTAGAGAGGCAGGAAGGGCTGTTGTTCTTGCCATGTGCTAGGCAGGAAGAGTTTCTCAGTTTGCAGCAGAGGCTCGGGAAGAGAGGCTGCTTGCCTCTGAGCTCCGGCCTGGGGGAGGCCTGCTCAGGAAAATGAGGCCTCCAGGCAGGCAGACTAAGTAAGTACTTCACAAGACAGGGCAAGTTTAGATCAGGGCCAGCCGGATGCGTTTATAATCAACTTTATTTTGTTATGCTGTTTGCTGTGCTGGGCTTTGCTGTGCTGGGCTGTGCTGTGCTAATTTTGTAGATGCAACTGCTTTTGTTTTGGTGTTTTTCTTTTCCTATATTTTTCTCTTTTAAATAAACGTTTTTTCTGTTTTAAATACTGGCAATCTCTGTACCACATAGATCCCCAAACCGCTTTAGGCCACGCTGTGTTAAGAAGGGGGCCCCAGGTGAAGGGGGGAAGGCATGCAGTTGGATAAGGTGCCAATCCTCCAGGGGTGCCCCAAAGAAGCGCTGAGGTCTCTGTGAAACCCAAGTGCAGGGTGGCAGAGGACCTGGAGGCCTGGCCTCACAGCAGGAGAGGGGGATTGGGAGTCCTGTTCCTCTCAATCTGAACCCCGGGACTGAGCAGGTGGTGGCAGCGCGCCCAAGGGGCAGGAGGAGACATAGCTCCCTCCAGGAGTTGGCGACTCCATAGGGAGCTGACGGGACCGGGTCTGAAGGCAGAATCGGGCCGGTTCCGCCACACATGCTAACAGGCCTGTAGAGAAGTGTCCTGTCCCTTAATAAATGCTTATTGGCAGAAAGAGACAGTTGAAGCTATTCATGAGTGTACAAAACCACCAGTTAAATAATATCCCATTAAAGTCTATATTTAAGGGGAAGGGCTTCCCTACCTTCCAAGCAGTTAGCAACCCTACTTATCAATCAGTTCTGCTCTACCTCAATGATTCTACCGTACCAGCATAACTGTGGGAGATATCATTGAAAAGATAAGAAGCAAGAGAAGTTACTAGGGTGGGTTTCGGCATTTGATACATTTTACATGGAAAAGAATTTCTAAAACCACTTCTATATTTACCTCTGCGGCATTAAAAGCTTCACATGTCCATTTCCACTTGTGAAGGAATAGAGCCACAAGCCCCATTTCTCAGTCCTGAGAGCTGCAAAAGCCCTGAAGTCATCCCAAATATACACCTGCACTGATGCCTTTTCCCCTTACTCCTCTCTTGGTAGTAATAGCTGCCATCTAGTACTCTTTATCTGTGTTTCCATGTTGAGTTCTGCTTAGGTGCTGTATATCCTGCTTTTCTTGTGGCAACTAGTGTGGGGATGATGTACTGTGCCTTTGCAATTTCAAGTTATCACATCCAAGGGATGGTGTGCTGCTCGCTCTCTGCTCCTCACCTTTACCACTCTTTACATTTGGTGTGTTTACGGATATCAGGCTTAAAGCACTCAAAATGTAAGCTTAATAAACAAAATAAAAAGCACACACAATCTGTTCAAGCATCAGGTTGAGAAAGGATATAAAGAAAAGGTGAAAACACAAAACATTTTTGTTCTAAACACAACTTATTCTAGCAATACCAATGCTAGGAGAAGGTGAAGTTGCAGCATTTAAAAGTCCATCATTACTATTGTTCTGAGGAGGTTCTTCTTCCACTGACCCTAATTACATGGACAAGGGGGAGTTCCTAGGTAAAAGTTTAGTCCTTCATGGCTTTACCCTCCCACCCTGACTAAAAGATAAGAGAGAGCTTCCTCCCTGTGTCCCCTTTGAGAGTACGTCTCCCTCTAGGGTTAGTCCTGGTCTTCCTGCCTCAAAAGGTAGAAATTACTATCTAGGCTTTTGCCTTTACAACTCTCTCTGACCCTTTAGGTGTGACAGTCTAGCAAGTGTGTGTTGGTAAACCTTTTTTTCTTACTGTGACCAGAGCCATTTGCATCAAGAAGTAAAGTACCAGATACTTGGAGAAGGAATAAATCATTTCCTGTACTTTTTCTCTCTACCAGTTACAGATTTGCAGGGGGGCTCCTGTAACATGGATACAGTATAACCCAAATATTGAAATATAAGTGTGAGCACTATGGCAGAGGGTGATTCTCCACACCACTTTGTCCGGGGAGGATTTGCTGACCGGAGAGCCCTCCTTGTTGGTAATTATCTCCATTGTGTCTTCACTTCCCGTGAAGATGTCAGCCTACCATTACATCTCCACCGGAAGCCACTCCTACTAATAGAATTAGTGGATATTATCCTTGAAAAAAATACTTTTAGTTTGATTAGCAGTTTTATTATCCAGTTAAGGAGGTAGCTATAGGAAGTTCTTTTGCCCCCAGTGTGGCTAATTTATTCATAACTTCTTTGGAAGACACAATTATTTGTTATCAGGGGAGAAATCCTTTCTTTATGCTAGAACAGAAGGCTTTGTACCATATTATGAAGACTAAAGGACTCTTGCTTCCTATATAAATGCAGTTATAAATAATTTGTTGTTGTTGTTGTTGTTCAGTCGCACAGTTGAGTCCGACTCTTTGCAACCTTATGGACAAAGTCATGCCAGACCCTCCTGACTTTTAGTCTGATTAGCAGTTTTATTATCAAGTTAAGGAGGTAGCTATAGGAAGTTCTTTTGCCCCCAGTGTGGCTAATTTATTCATAATTTCTTTGGAAGACACAATGATTTGTTATCAGGGGAGAAATCCTTTCTTTATGCTAGAACAGAAGGCTTTGCACCATATTATGAAGACTAAAGAACTCTTGCTTCCTATATAAATGCAGTTATAAATAATTTGTTGTTGTTGTTCAGTCGCACAGTCAAGTCTGACTCTTTGTGACCTCATGGACAAAGTCACGCCAGACCCTCCTGTCTTCCACCATCCTCCAAAGTCTGCTCAAATTTGTGTTTGTTACATCAGTGACACTGTCCAGCCATCCCATCTTTTGCTGTCCCCTTCTTCTTTTGCCTTCTGTCTTTCCTAGCATCAGGATCTTCTCCAGGGAGTGCTCCCTTCTCATTTGGTGGCCAAAGTATTTGAGCTTCAGCATCTGACCTTCCAGTGAACAGTCTGGGTTGATTTCCCTTAGGACTGACTGATTTGATCTTCTTGCAGTCCAAGGGACTTTCAAGAGTCTTCTCCAGCATCACAGCTCAAAAGCATCTATACTTCTGTGCTTGGCCTTCCTTATGGTCCAGCTCTCACAGCCATACATTACTACTGGGAATGCCATCACTTTGATTATACAGACTTTTGTTGGCAGGGTGATGTCTCTACTTTTTTATTATACTGCCCAGGTTCGCCATAGCTATCTTCCCAAGGTGCAAACGTCTTTTAATTTCATGGCTACAGTCACCATCTGCAGTGATCTTGGATCCCAGAAATGTGAAATCTGTCACTACTTCCATGTCTTCCCCTTCTATTTGCCAAGGTGTGATGGGGCCGGATGCCATGATCTTAGTTTTTTTTGATGTTGAGTTTCAAGCCTACTTTTGTCCTCTCTTCTTTCACTCTCAACAAGAGGTTCTTTAGGTCCTCCTCACTTTCTGCCATTAGAGTAGTGTCATCTGCATATCTGAAGTTGTTGATGTTTTTCCCATTATATCTAAATAGTTTAGTTTTTGTTCCTGTAAAATATTTAAATTCCATTTAGCTACATGGTGACCTTTATGTTGTAATGTTCATGATTAATTCTAGGGAAATAACCACAGAGAAAGATGTACTAAGAATATCCTTCTGAGGAAGATTAACCACAAAACTGGCTTACATCTGAATACTCATCAGTGCATTACAGAAGCTGCTCTGCAGCATTATGAAGCTGGGATGTTTCTTAATTTACATATGATCATGTTATTGTTGTGTTATCTTTGTTATCTACTTAACATATAAGGATCATAATATAATATAATTATCCTGGCATGGTGGCAAATCTGACCATCCTGATTCGTTGGGGTTCAGTGGTACTGTATGGTACAAGCCTTTTGCCTATCAAACTATCAGTCAAGAGTACTTGCATGCCATTGGTTGAATCCGCTCTTCTCTCCCACCTGAATGGCTATTGCCAGCCAGTAAAGCTGATTCTGTCAGTAAAACCAGGGGTGGAATTCTAGCAAGAGCTCCTTTGCATATTAGGCCATACATCCCTGATGTAGCCAATCCTCCAAAAGCTTACAAAAAAGAGCCTTGTAAGCTCTTGGAGGATTGGCTACATCAAGGGTGTGTGGCCTAATATGCAAAGGAATTCCTGCTAGAATTCCACCCGAGTAAAACACAACCAACCTTAGTTCTGGCAGTTACTGTGGGAATGCATTACTGGCCTATCACATGTCAGTCACCAACTCTGGCCTTCCATTGGCTGACTCCCTTGCCCCGCCTCCTGCAGGCCCAGGAATGTTGAACACACAGCCAAAAGCAATCTTACCTCAGAGACAGCCACAGCTCCAGCTCTTCTCTGTCAATTGGCCTCAGAAAGGGCTGCAGAGCTCCTGTGGCTTCCCAAAAGGCCGTATCAACAGCCCACACAGACAGCCTCCCAGTGCACAGCCTCCGAAGGTCATTGCAATAGCCAGAGAACCTGGCACTGTCTCAGAGGACATGGTTGTCCCACCTTTACTGTCTTCCACTCCTTCTCTCCCTCCTTGCCTCAGCCTCACCCCAGGATGGTTGCCTGAGGAGATAGGGAAGCCTTACAGGGTTGTTGTTCAGATCAAAGGGGGGGAGAGGAATGAGGAGAATGATGTATGCTGCTCTGGTTCCCCCCCACACTGTGAAACTACCCTTTTCCTGCAGGGAGGGGGAAGGCAATGGAAAGTTGAAGTCAGAGAAGCAGATAAAGGGAAGGAGATAGGGTTGCCAATCCAGGTTAGGAAATTCCAGATGGCAGAGATCACCTCCCCTTGAGGTGGGAGGAGGGAAATTAATGCCTTCACTTGGGTGAGTGGGAAGACAACAAGGCAGGAGGGGGGCACTCACCCAGAAGCCTTTAGTGGTACCTTCCCAGGTTGGTGGGAAATTCCTGGAGATTCTGTGGTGGAGTTTCAGGAGGACATACAAGTTAGGGCTTCGGAGTGGGGTCTGTCAGACACAGATTCTTGCTGTGGAAGCTGACTGGGCAATTTTAGATCAGTCACAGACTTCCAACCTAACCTACTTCACAGGATTGTTGTTCAGATCAAAGAGGGGAGAGGAGAATGATGTAAGCTGCTTTGGTCCCCCCCCCATACTGTGAAGAAAAACTGTCCTTTTTCTATGTAGAATCTGCAGGGAGGGGGAAGGAGATGGAAAGCTGAAGTCAGAAGGGCAGATAAAGGGATGGCTCATCCTGGGGGTTGGCTACCCTATGCCTGGCTGCTTGCTACTTTTCTGCAGCAGCCACCCTATGACAGCCACTGTGGCACAGAAGTTAGGGCTTCAGAATGGGATCTGCCAGACACAGGTTCTTGCTGTGGAAGCCAACTGGGTGATTTTGGACCAGTCACAGACTTCCAGCTTAACCTGCCTCACAGGGTTGTTGTTCAGATCAAATGGGGGGAGAGAATTATGTAAACTGCTTTCCCCCCACCCCTCTATGAAGAAAGACTGTCGTTTTCCTATGTAGAGGCTACAGGGCAGAAGGCAATGGAAACCTGAAGTCGGAGGGGCAGTTGAAGGGAAGGAGATAGGGTTGCCTACTCCAGGTAAGGAAATTCTTGGATATTTAAGGGGTGGGGGTTTGAGGAGGGATAGGACCTCAGACAGGTACAATGCCATTTCCTCCTGGGGAACCACTGGAGCTCACTCAGATTTACAATTCCTCTCTATATGGCAGAGATCAGCTCCCCTTGAGATGGGGGGGGAGTCAATGCCTTCACTTGGGTGGATGGGAAGACAGCAAGGGTGGCAGGCACTCGCCCAGAGCCTCCTTCTAGAGCCCGTTGCATTTTTCTTCACAACAGGCCTTACTCCTAGTTATAGTAACATAATTATAAAGTGTAACAGCCACTATTCACAGTGGTTGTTTAGTTAATGTGTGGAAATGGACAGGTTAAGCTTTTAACAACATGAAGGAAAAATCCTATTAAATGGGTAGGGTTTCCCTTCACCATCAGGCAGTTGGCAAAACTTGAGACTAGGTGGGGGGAAATATAGCCATTTATTAATAATTTTAATTACCTTAAATAAATCCATATAAACCTAGGATGCACTAAACAACAGTTCTGAAGCTGCTTTCTTGTTTCTGTTGATGGCTACATGTGTTGCAACAGCCCATCTTAGAAAAGGCATTTTCTCTTGTATTGTAGGGGGAAGAGGAATGCCTCTTCTGTGATGGCACTATGCTTTCCCCCCTTTTCGTTGCAATAGCTAATGTAAGCATTCATAATGTTAGCAAACTCTGCAGCAGCTGCTAAGATGGCACACTGAGAAAGAGGTCAACATTACAGAGGAGTACACAGTACGGAGGAGAAGCAGACTTGACACACTTACTAGCTGCTGTTGCTAGAGGGAGGAAGCATGGGTCCATAAGTCAACAGAGCACAGAAGGGCGTCGCGAGGTAATGGCAGACGCAAAATAAACGAGCTCCGTATACCTCCTTCCCCTTTCAACAAATTGAAAGACTCTACAAACTCCAATGACAACTAAATCAAAAGGGAAAGCGGTGCGACAAAGAAAGAAGCAAACTTTGGAAAAAAAAGTTGCAGTTTCCGACTACTTCTCGCCAGAAAATCCAAACAAGGTCAGTGGCACAGACCTCTGCTCGCCAACTGCGTGCAAAATGGCGCTCAGCCCTGCTCCCGCTCCTTCCAACCAGCCTATTTCCCCAGTGGCTCCCGTTTGTAAAGAAGATGGCCCAATTAGTCGTAGAGACCTTGATCTCCTACGACTTGATATCCATAAATACTTCAAAGACACTATAGCTGAGCATATCAGCCCTTTAAAAGCTCAGATGGAAGAACTAACTGAAGACTTGGCCACTACCGCCAAAATAGCGAAACAATCAGCGGAGCTGGGGCTGTCCATCAAAACGGAGCTTGTCAACATCAAAAGTAATGAAAACAAGCTTCAGGACAGAATATTAATCTTGGAGAATAAATGGAGATCTTTGAACCTGAAGCTACGTGGGATTGATGAGGGGGCTGAAGAAAAAAGTGATCTGTTACTTCTCATAGCGGGCTGGCTGCAAGAAAAGCTCTCGTTCCAAGGAAATATGGCAAACAACATTGTAAGAGTACAGAGGCTGGGATCTAGGAAATCGTTGCAAAGCAACTTTAATAGAGACATCCTGGTACAATTTTCAAATCCCAGAATCAAAGAAATTATCTTACAAAAGGCAAGACAGAGTGATGACTTAATGTACAATGGGAAAAAAGTGCTTTTTCTTCTGGACTTATCTCCTGAAGCGCTGGAAAAAAGACGCAATCTGAGGATTATTACGCATAAACTACACATAAACAACTTGAGATTCCGGTGGAGTCCAACATCTGAGATTTTGCTTTATAAAAATGGCGTCCTACATAGAGCTCACGATGCGCAGTCAGGGATCGAATTAATGGCCGCCTTATCGCTCACACTCACTCCGGAAGAGAAGGCAGACCTGTGGAAGCTGTTTCCGGCGCCGAGAGACCAAACGCCTGATACAAATGGAGCTGCATGATCACCTCTTCCCTTAACTCTTTACTGCTCGTTGTTACTGTTCCTGGGCTGTGGATCCCTCAATGACTCCAACTGACGGGAGATTGGCCGGGAGCACCTTCGCGTCTACAACTAGCCAGCACACCAACGCGCAGGGGGATCGGAAGAGGCTTTGACGACAGAGCACCGACTTCAGCTTTGACAGCAGCAAGGCTTCTGCTCCGTCCTCCCCCCCTTTTTTTTCTCTCTCTCTCTCTTGGCTCGCTGTTTCTATCTAGTCTCTACTGCTATTGACATTAGATAGAGTTTACTACTCCAATAGTGAGCCCTGAATTCATGATCTGTTGTGTTTTTTATGATGTTTTTTCCTCTACTTAAGTGAATACTCTAGCTGATTGGAGGCTCAATGTTAGCATATTTACTAAGAGGCTTGTGGTTGAGGCATGATCTAAAAAATCTGGATTTAACATTGGTCTCTAATACCTCCAAGTAGAAATGGAAAAAAAAATATTTTTCCTTTCCTTTGTTTGATATGTCATTAACTACCAACTTAACTAATGTTCTGCCTCTACAATAGTTAATCAACTTGTTACAAAATATATTTGTGGGTGTACATGTGTGTGTATATATGTGCTTGCAGGTATGTATGTATGTGTGTGTATGTGTGTGTGTGTGTATATATATATATATATATATATATATATATATATATATATATATATATATATATATATATATATATATATATATATATAACTTCTTGAATGCTTAAATATATGTAAGTCTCTACTTGCTCCTCTTCTTGCTGCAAGATCTCACTTGTGGCGGGAGGCTAAGTGGATACTACTTGTTGAGAATGTTTCACAGTTCCTTAAGTTTAAAATCAATTTTTATTACTTTTAAAAGCATATCTTCGTGTTGCAAGACTTGTATACCAAAGCCCAGCTACAAGTCTAAGTTAGACTTCCTGTGGTTACAGGCTAGTTTTCATATAGAGTAAACTGTGAAGACACTTTATTTTTATAACATGTGCTGGAGCTTTCACTGATATTGTGGCCTTAATCTTCTAGCCTATACAGCTTTATTTAAAGGCTCCATGGACCTGAAGTAACCAATCACGTTAAACAAGAGTTGGTTTAACAATGAATCTGTTTTTGTGTATGCGGTTTATATTTACTTATTAATGCCCTTGAAAGGCATCTATGCTACAAAAGTGTGAATACTGATGGATACCATTATTATAGTTAATATTTGTTGGAGTTTGTTAATTAATATTTATAATGGGGAAGGAGGGGGAGTTAGGATCTCAATTATTTATTGAAGGTTATTTGCGCCCTCCTGGAAGGAGTGTGGAAGTTTCAAGGTAGGGAAAATTAATAGTGTTTTCCCTGACCTCTTTGTCTAAAAGAGGCTTTGAAACGTTACCCGAATTAGGGTTTTTTTGGATTTTTTATTTTCTCTTTCTAAGTTAAATTAACCATAGTTTACCTTCCTACAAGGTAGTTAGGAAAGGTAAAGGTTGTTTTGTTTTTGTTTCGTGCTGTGTGTGTGTGTGCGCGTGTGTGTGTGCTTTTTCCTCTTTACATTCATTTCCCCTTTCCCGTGTGGTGCTTGTGGTGTTTCTACCTTTCAATACATATACATTTATAATCTCTTTATTTTAAGTGTTATTATTGCAAGTCGCTCCAGGTCACCACAGCCAAATCTGCAATAGCTAGCACATCTTAATAAATTTTTTTATTTAAAAAAAAAAACAGAGCACAGAAGTAAGTCAGCTACCAGCTAGTGTCCAATGCCCAGGTGCAGCTGCTAGATGGTGGCTGAGAGAAGCTTCAGTGCTCCGTCTCATGAGCCTGCCGGTATGTTGAGTCACACCCACCACCACCACCTTCAGTAGGAGCAGTTATTTTCTCGCATTCACTATTCGCCACTTTGTCTTTGTTAAGGAGCTGTTAATTCCATTAAAATGCCGCTAAATTAATGGAGAGGAGGCATTTCAAAAAATATCAGACACTCCAAGAGAGCTGTTGCAAAAATGTTCCTATGCTATTCAAACACTTTGGTTAGAATCAACGTCACGGGGGAGTATTTCTCCACAGAGACCCCTCAAGCAGTCTCTACAAAGTCGGAGAACAAAAAGACTAAACCAAGGGTGGCCAAATTGCAGCTCATGAGCCACACATGGCTCTTTCATGCATATTGTGTGGCTCTCGAAGTCTCCACCGCCTGATCAGCCAGCTTGGAGAATGCATTTAAAGTTGCTTTCTTTCTACCAGAGAGCCAGTTTGGTGTAGTGGTTAAGTGTGCAGACTCTTATCTGGGAGAACCAGGTTTGATTTCCCACTCCTCCTCCACTTGCAGCTGCTGGAATGGTCTTGGGTCAGCCATAGCTCTCGTAGGAGTTGTCCTTGAAAGGGCATCTGCTGTAAGAGATCTCTCAGCCCCACCTACCTCACAGGGTGTCTGTTGTGTGGAGGGGGGAAGGTAAAGGAGCTTATGACCGCTCTGAGAGTATTGGGCGGGATATAAAACCAATATATTCTTCTTCTTCTACCTCTCCCTCCTAGGGTTGCCAAGTCCAATTTAAGAAATATCTGGGGACTTTGGGGTGGAGCCAGACATTGAGGGTGGAGCCAGGAGTAAAGCTGTGACAAGCATAATTGCGGGAGTTCATTCACATTGAAAGGGAGTGCACACCTTTTAAATGCCTTTCCTCTATTGGAAATAATGAAGGATAAGGTCACCTTCTTTTGGGACTCATAGAATTGGACCCCTGGTCTAATCCTTTTGAAACTTGGAGGGTATTTTGGGGAGAGACACTGGATGCTATGCTGCAAATGTGGTGCCTGTACCTCAAAAAACAGGGGCCCCCAGAGCCCTAGATACCTGAGAATCAATTCCCCATTATACCCTGTGGGACCTGGTCTCCATAGGGAATAATGAAGTGCCCAGCAGACATTTCCCTCCCCCCCACCCATTTTCTGATGACCCTGAAGAGGGGGAAGGGCCTCCAAACTGGGGGAACCCCTGCCTCCACCTGGGGATTGACAACCCTACTCCCTCCCCATCTATTTTCCTCCCTCCCTCTCTTGCAGCTCTCAAACATCCGACGTTTATTCTATGTAGCTCTTATGTTAAACAAGTGTGGCCACCCCGATACTAAACGCAGGACAGTCTTCAATACGCAAGCGCAAACAGTGAGAACGTGCCTGGGTCTATTTGCAACAGCTTCGTCGCGACGATGACGTCAAAAAGAACGGCTAACGATATTCCGCCCTATCATTCTGCCCTATCACGTAGGATGCGGAAGCAGAACATTCCGATGACGCGAGGAAGTAGCAACGTTTCCGGGAAGTTTAACTTGCCGCATCTGATTGGCTTGGAGCCGAGGGCTGGGACTGCGTAGTTGCCTAGTGAAAAAAAACAATGGGAAGTGCTTAGGCAGACGTACTGCGCGTGCGTGGATCACCGCTCGCGCGGAAGAACGAGGAGGTTGGGTCCGGCTACGGTGCGGTGGAGGCGGAGCTGAAGGGGAAGAACGAAGATGGACGAGCTCCAGACTGCAGAGGAGGTATAACGGTTCCCCAAGGTGACAGTTCCCCTTTCCCCTAGCTCTGTCGGGTGGCTGGGAGAGAAGAGGCGGCGAGTATGTCCGTCCCTTTGTTCTCAGCAACTGGCGTTGCTATGGGAGAGCGCCGCAGAGACTAGAAACCGGTCCCCGCCCTCCTCCCATTGTTGCTCCGCGTCCCCTGCGGGTCCCATAATGGGCACTGATAACGTGTCATTTTTCTCCCGGAGTTTTGGAGTTGTGACTAGTGAGTCCTGTTGGCAAAAACTAACTTCCCCAGTAGCACTGCTTCTTCCATATTACTTTGATGATATGTTAAAGAGATGCCACTGCTTGTTGCAATATGTTGCCCTACTGGGAAGGTCTCTGCAAAATAATCTTCCCAATGATGAACCCTGGCCTCGATATCGCAGAATCGGCGGATCTCGTCAAATGTTGGAAGCTAAACACGGTTCGTCATGGTTGATATTTGGATGGGGTATCAGCAAAGAAGTTCAGAGGCAAGCAGTGGCAAACTATCGCCGAGCGTCTCTTGCCTTGAAAACCCTTTGGGGTCACCATAAGTTTACTGCGACTTGATGGCAAAAACAAAACACCCAGTGATAAGGGAAAATAGAAAGAATGGGGACATTGTTTTAAAGCATGGTTCCCCAGCCTTTTTGAGTCTGTGGGCACCTTTGGAAATCTAACATAGGGTGGTGGGCACAATTGCAAAAACTGGCTGCCACTCAAAGTGGAGCCAACTAAAAAATGTTTAAAAGAGTGAGGTTATATATAACTTAAATAGTAACTCCTTAACATTTTAAACATAAGTGCTGCTTAGTATAATGCCTTTTTATCTCCACAACCAATCAGAAGCCTTCTGGGCAAAAGCCCCTCCTGGCATTGCCACTTTCTAAAATAACTTGGTGGGCACAAAAAAAAAGATGGTGGGTGCTGTGATGCCCATGGGCACCATGTTGGGGACCTCTGCTTTAAAGTAATTGTTCTTAGTAATAACTGGTAGTGCCCTGTTGGGGTCATAAAAGCAGCAATGCTGCTCATCTCTAAAAAAGAAAAAGAAACTTCTACATGGCTGGAGGGAACAACCTGATGAGAACTGAAAGTGTTCCAGAAGGAATGGAATTTGTAAACATGTGAGGGGAAAAGGGGAGATTGGACTGTTAAGATCCCTGGAGTTTAGGGGTAAAATCATGGGGAAGGAGTTGTGAAAGGGAGTGGCAGTGATCTTTCTTGTGTTCCCCAAGTGCATATATGTGACTGTCATCCTCATCCTATTTGAATTTAGATATTTAATCTTTCTTTGGGATTCGCTTCTATAAATGCTTAACAGTGCAATCCTAAGAAATGTTACACCCTTCTAAGTCCTTTAAAGTCAATTCTCTGTTTAAGATTCCACTGTAGTTACTGGGTGGTGTTGTGGTGAAAGAGCCTTGTGTGGTCCTATGGCCAGTTAAGCAAAAACAAGGTGATAAGCGTTTAGAAATAGGTAATCTAAAGCAGAATGAAGGTGATAAGTGTTTAGAAACAGGTAAGATCTGATAAATGTTTACAGCATTACAGCTTTCAGGAATTATCTTTCTTTGTCTGCTGTTCATGGTCCAAATAGTACATTTGATTGACATTTAATTTGTGTTTTTTCAAAGACTGCATTTATTGTGGATGAAGTTAGCAACATCATAAAAGAGGTAGGAAAATATTTTTGCTGCATTTCACCAAGAATGTAATTTTATATGTAGTATTAAATTAGCTATAGATTCCCCAACAGTAGTTCACTTTAAAAAGATAAAACATGTTTCTAAACTGACGAGTTGTGTGGAGTTCCCATTACACTGTGCTGTAATAAAACAACTTCTTACAGGAGATATAGCAGCTAGCATAAGTGTGCTACCAGTTTTCCAACAGTTTTATATGAGTTTTCTAATGGAATTCTGTCCAGATCTGTGCGATTGCACTGGAAATATCAAGAGAGAAGTGGGAGTTGCATGTTCTGTGAGAATATGCACATTTATTCCTATGTTTATATTACTTCCTCCAAGGAGCTGAGAGAGACTTTTCTAGATGGAAGAGGTCCATACTGCCCTCCACATGACAATTCCGTCAGATAGGTTATGCTAAGGAGGCAGTGGTTCAAGATGAGGTTTGTAGCCTGAGCAGGGGTTCAGTGTTCAGCCCAAGGCCACTGTGCCCAAAGTGAACACTCTTTAACCATAATGCTACCAGGGGTGGGGCGGGGAAAGAGAGCAGGAGGACTGTGGTAGCATAACTGTTTTGCATGCAGAATGGCATAGAGGTTCAGTCCCTAGCATCTTCAGGTAAAGGGGTTAGATGAAGTAATGCTAGAGACTTCCACCTGAGACCTTGGAGAGAGCTGCTCCCACTCACAGTAGACACTACTGACCTTGATAGATGCAGGGTTTCATTCTGTATAAGGCAGCTTCATGTGTAAACAGAAGATTTGTATCACTAACCATGAAGCTTCCTTCTCGGTGGACTGGCAGTGGGTCGGTCCGAACTCCTGGGTATAGGCTCCTCCTCCTCGTCACAGGGTCGGGTCTTCCAATCGATCCGGGGGGTGAGTGGCCTATACCTTCCATCCTTGTCAGTTGTTTCCAAGCTGCAACTCCCCCTATAGGGAATAAACTCCCCAATCCTCCCCGTTAATCATACTCCACAATCGATGAAAAACAAGAACAAACTTTATTATGCTCAACTGCACCATACAAAAGGACAATTGACCATAGAACAACAAACCACAGTACAGTAACTTACCCCAAATATGAGCATAAGCTCCAGGATCCATCTCCAAAACCCAGGAAGCCACTCAACCACTAACACAAAGGGCAGGCCGGACCAACCCACTGCCAATCCACCGAGAAGGAAGCTTCACGGTAAGTGATACAAATCTCCCGTTCTCTGGTGGCCTGGTCAGTAGGTCGGTCCGAACTACTGGGACGTATCAAAACTGTACATCCCAGGGCAGGACCGGCTTCCCTGTTTAAAGTGCATGCTGTAGCACATGCCTCCCAAAGGCAGCCTCTGCTGATGCCCACTTATCTTCCTTATAGTGTTTGGTAAAGATATGTACTGATTTCCATGTCGCGGCCTTACTTCCAGTGAAGGGAAAGACCTATACACTGCAGATGTGGCAGCACCTCTCAAGGAGTGTGCTGTAATCCCCTCTGGAGGGACCTGACCTTGGGCTTTATAAGCCAACACAATGCATTCCCTCAACCGTCTACTCAGAGAGGAGGTGGAGACCTTCTGCTCCTGGGACACTTTACGGAAAGACACAAACATCGAATCAGATTTTCTCCAGTCTTTCATAAGCTCAATGTAATAACTAAGCGCCCGCTTCACGTCTAAACAGTGCAACTCCCTCTCACGAGGAGATTTGGGATTAGGGCAAAGATTTGGAAGCACTAACTCCTGCGATCTATGAAAAACGGAGTTGACTTTCGGAATAAAGGAAGGGTCCGGTCTCAACACAGCAGACAGGGCAATCTTCTTTAACTCGTCCTTAAACTCTTTAGGGGCCCCACTATCCGCTGCCGCTGTTATTTGCCCAGGTGCACATAGCTCTGGCAAACAGTGAGGTTGTCGTGGAAGCATTAACGGCCTAGGCGGACGCCTCAAATTCCTTGCGTTAAGCCTGCTCTATTCTCCTATCACATGAGTCCTTAAGTAGGCCATCTGTGTCCATAGGTAGGACTGAATTGGAGATAAGACGAGTTACAGGATCATCTACCACTGGCAGTTTTAGTCTCTTGGTGGCCTGTGGAATTAAGGAATAAAGCTTAGAGAACACCTGTTGGGTGGCCAGGCACTCCCATTCTGCTTTAACCATGGCAAAAAAGGAAGCCGGTAAAGGAATCCCTGTTTGAGAGCTACTCAGCTTAGGCATCATCTCTCCTGAACCTGTGGGCAGCTCAGGGTCCAACTCCTTCTCTTTGGGAGTTGCCACAAAATTAAGGGTTCATAGAACCTTTGGGGAGTAGCCTAGAATAGTATTCGAGAGGAAAAGGCCTAGATTGGACTGTAGAGGACTGCTCCTCGTCTTCTGAGAGTTCCCCTTCCTCCCTATCAGAAAGCTGGTCAGAACACTCAGACTCCTCTACCGAACTAGGCAAAGGCAAGTCTAAACACAGATTAATTCTGCGCTTAGGTTGCCTTTCAAAGAGATCATTAGGACTGGAATCTCTGTCTCTTTTCCGCCTTTGTTGTCTCTTCCTCAGGGCTGAAGAAGCAGAAGAGCCCAGCTGCTGCAAGAGGTCCTACCCCAGTTCTTTTAACATCTCATTCTTAAGCCACTGAAGCAAGTTTGCTTTGGCATCGTCCCGAGAGAGATCAGGATTCTGTGTCTCTTGTGCCTGCTGAGAGGCTAAGGCCCCTGAGAAGAGAGGCAGTTCAAACTCACTGGGGGAATTGCCTTTAGAACTAGCCGCCATTTTGTTGCCTCCGTGCCTCACTGAAAACAAAAGTGAAAGTAGAAGGCAGTAAGAAAAAGGGCGGGAAGGGGCCCCAAGATGGAAGGCAGTCTGCCTCCACAATGCCCCCTGCTGGTCACCAAGACCTCTCCTTCCCCCTCGCTCTCTGGTGGCGCCTGTTCACCCTCTGGCTTAACGAAGCACCCGGGGCTCTTGAGCGTGAATAGGACTCTCCCCACTGTGATGTGCTTACGCGACACAGCACTGGGCTCCACTATGCCGGGCCTGTGCCACATTGGTCCCTAAGGCCTCCCCAGGGCTTCTGCCGGCGTCCCTGTCTGTGAAGGATTCCTTCCCGCTGCGTTGCGACTTACCGCGCCACAGTTTCCAGGACCACTTGGCTCCTGTGCTGGTTTCCCCACTCTGTTCCTGTTGCGTGAGCGAGGGAACGGAGCGTTGCTGGGCTCTGCCACCTTTGTCAGTTGGGTCTACTCATGAGTAGCCCGTGGTGTCTTGCCCTCGTGCCAGTGTGGTTGGGGACCAACCCCTACACTCCCGGCCTCTCTGTATCTCCTCTGTCTGGATCCAACGCACTTTCTTTTAGCACACAAAAGTTGAGCCGTCCGGCTTCTTGTAGGGCCGGAACACACTGACGAGGATGGAAAGTATAGGCCATTCCCCTCCCCAGATTGATTGGAAGACCTGACCCTGTGATGAGGAGGAGGAGCCTATACCCAGTAGTTTGGGCCAACCCATTGACCAAGCCACCGGAGAAAAGGTTAAGGTAGCCCCCTGTGCAAGCACAAGTCATTTCTGACTCTGGGGTGACGTCGCATCATGATGTTTTTATGGGGTGGTTTGCCATGGCCTTCCCCAGTCATCTACACTTTCCCCCAGCAACTCATTTTACTGACCTCAGAAGGATGAAGGGCTGAGTCAACCTTGAGCCAGCTACCTGAACCCAGCTTCTGCCGAGATTGAACTCAGGTTGTGAGCAGAGAGCTTCAACTGCAGTACTGCAGCTTTACCACTCTGTGCCACGTGACTCTCAGCTTCATGTGTACAGGGTTCTTAATTCAAAGTGTAAAGCTGAAGAAAGTAAATGGAGATCCAAGTTACTGGATTTTAAAATTATTATTTCACGCCATCCCTCTGGGTTGAATCTGACCCCTATTTGTTTCATTGCAATCCAGGTAAGGTTTGCAATGGAGCTTTCATCAATGTGGTTAAGTGAGCTTAAGGCAACTGGATTCCGGTGAAGTGTTGCCAGGACTCTTGTATCTTGTTTACTGAACTTCTGTTGTGGCAACCTCCATGACAAGTAGTGAAAGTTATAAGAAACTTACCAGCATGCACTGAATAGGATGAATAACAAAATATAAAGTTCATTCCATTATGAAGCAAAGTTACTGATAGCTTATTTGTGCTACATGCCCTTCATAGTTACCATCTTAAAATGCTTACCAGGCTCTGGTATGTTTAGATCCTGTATTGTTTCTAGGGTTAGAATTTTTAGAAAAAACAAAATGAAGCCAAAATTGGTACGTGTTTGATAAACATCTTCATTTACCAGTCTATGAGTGTACATACACACAAGGCTGCCTTATGATGAGGCTTTGTCTGCAAAGTGTGGAATCCATTAAACCACAGGATAGGATGGGGTGGCTAAATGCATTTCCTTAGGTGAAGGTTAATTTGGGCAGTTTCATGTTGGGCCTTCATTCACAAGCATTTTTTGCCGCTGCTGAGTCTTAGAGAACTCATGTGTCGTTTTGGTGATATAGTACATTGAACTTCATTGGCTCATTTTTTTATTAACTACAGCAGTGCTGCTCTAGCTCCTACTATTTAGATTTGCCAGGATAAATTTAAGACAGTGAAATTTCTAGCTAAGTTTCTCCTTTCTTCTTGAAGCTTTGAAGAGAGCTGAGGGTGAAACCATGAGGAATGACAGAGCAGCTCAGGTGCTTCTCAGATTAGCTGGAGAAAGCCTGTTCACTTTAATGTTGATTTTTAAAAGTGCTGGCGAGTAGAAGAGTGGGTGAATAATGCTTTCGGCTTCTTATTTGTAGGCTATAGAAGGCACCATAGGTGGCAATGCATATTTGCACAGCAAAGTGAACCAATGGACTACCAGTGTTGTAGAGCAAATTCTAAGTCAGCTAACAAAGCTGGCAAAACCTTTTAAGTATGTTGGTAAGTTAATATATTTCTACATTGAGTACATTATTGATTTGATAGTAAATTTCAAATAAACTGAACATTCAAGTGCAAATGAAAAGTAGAAGAGGGGAGATGGGCAACAATTAATTAGTTGCTTTATGTTATCCTTGAAGGTCATGAAAGTTAAAGATTACCATATCTTCCTCTTTAAAGCTAAAATACGTTTGTGTAGCTCATGGAGTGGACATATCCCCTTTCTAACAAGCAATATGTCTTCTGCAATTTACAGTGACATGTGTGATTATGCAAAAGAATGGTGCTGGACTTCACACAGCAAGCTCTTGTTTCTGGGACAACTCTGCTGATGGTATGTGACTGTTTTAATACTTTCTCTTAATTTATTATTGACATGTTTCACATTATATTTGTGCAAGCTAGCAAGTATTCTCTACAAGAATACTATGGTAACAAATATGATTCCAATACTTATTATAGGGTAAGACATGCTTGTTATTATAAGTAACTTCTTTCTTTATTGCCCCTATAGTATCACAGGGTTTCTGTGAAACAATAGAACATGCCTGAATATGGGAACAGCACAGATCAGATAAGCGTCTCAGCTGGGTGCTGTTCTGAAGTTATTTCTGTGATATAAAATTACCCTGGGCTTGAATTTAGCAACAATGTTACAATATAAGCCATCCTAATTCTGAATGTTCTTTCCTGTAGGAACCTGCACAGTGAGATGGGAAAACAAGACTATGTACTGTATTGTCAGTGCCTTTGGACTTGCAATATGATTGCCTTGGAATTCTTCAGCCTATCTCATCACTTCCATTTCATAGTTCACTATAAAACTGTGAATTCACTGAACAACTTTGTGTTTAAAGAACTTTTCCTTCCTGTGAGAGAGTGGGAGAGCAAGTTTTTTGTGGTTACACAGACACATCATTCCTTACCCATTATCAATGCACTCTCTGTCTTAACACTTTAAGGACTCTTTCTCAAGGTGCTAAAACCTGAAACCTGCTGCAGTTCTTCACCTTTACTCCACCTAGTTTGAAGATTTAACTTTTCACAGTTTTTTGTTATTAAATTATTGATGTTCTGAACATGTGCCTGTATAGTCATTGTATTGCATTGATGGTCTTTAGGTGTTTTTCACAAGTCTTTGGATGCCCTGTTGTATATTACGTATGGTATTGGTATCCTGCCTGTTTTCTTAAAAAATAAGAAATAGCCTTACCCCCCAAAGCTCTTTTAATTAGGACTGGCTGGTCTATGCTTCTCAATAATACTGATGCCATTCCATGCCTTGAACAGAATTCTGAAAAGTGGGGGGATAGGGGTATTTCTTCTTGATTCACTGTGTCAAATATGCAATATTCATTGCTGCTTACATATGGTTGCCAGGTCCCCCATAGCTACCAGTGTGTGTGTGGGAGGGATAGGGTTGCCAGATCCAGGTTGGGAAAATCCTGGAGATTTGGGAATGGAGCCTGGGGAATATTGGGCCCTCAGTGGGGTACAGTGCCATAGAGACTACCCTTCAAAGTATCCATTTTCTGCAGGGGAACTTATCCCTGTAGTTTGGAGATGAGCTGTAATTTCAGGGGACCCCAAGTCCCAAATGGAGGTTACTATCCCTACTTCAACTACATACACTCATGGGTTTCTGTATGTCTAGGATCACCCTGCATGTCAAATTCTGTAGTGCTACACACTGTTCTGAAGTTTCATCTCTTCCCTCCCCTCAAAGGACCAGAAGGCCTCAAAACACTATAATTTCTAGCACATGGTTGGAAGACACATTATAACAACTTTGAACCTTTTGAATTCTGCAATAGGAGGAAGGGTGATATAAATAAAAATTTCCAGGAACCTAGTGTATCAGATGGTCCTCAAGCAACATTCTAGGGCATAATTAAGCCAATAATATATACTAGCCCTCTGTCAGGGAGATAGGGATATCATCTAGGCCTCATTGTGTTCTCAGTGACATCACTGTACAGTGGAGTAGGCCTTGAACAACTTAATATTCTGTCCAAGTCAGCAATTTTTAGACAAATCTATTCTGAAGCTTTGGGATATACCACTCTTTACCTACCCCACCCAAATCTTCAGGATGTGCAACTGGATACCGGCCAGTATTTCAGTGGGGGAAAACTAGTAATGTTAGCTTTTGCTCACCTGCTTATGTTTTTTGGGGGGGCAGGGGAGGTACAGAACCAAAGCTACCAGTGAGAGCAACAACAAGCCTTGCACTTGGCTTTTTGATTGAAAAGGAAAGGTCCCCCGTGCAAGCACCAGTTGTTTCCGACTCGGGTGACGTTGCTTTCCCCAGTCATCTACACTTTTCCCCCAGCAAGCTGGTTACTCATTTTACCAACCTCAGAAGGATGGAAGGCTGAGTCAGCCTCGAGCCGGCTAGCTGAAAATCCAGTTTCCACCGGGGATCGAACTCAGGTTGTGAGCAGAGCTTAGGACTGCAGTACTGCAGCTTTAACGCTGCGCCACGGGGCTCTTCTTTCTGATTGAAAATGACTTCTAATACGAACATTTTAGCAACACTCAATTTTAATGTTAACTTTTTTGTTAAGAACTATAGGTA
Source organism: Heteronotia binoei (assembly GCF_032191835.1). Lineage (NCBI taxonomy): Eukaryota > Metazoa > Chordata > Lepidosauria > Squamata > Gekkonidae > Heteronotia > Heteronotia binoei. Next base: position 139,673,788 of record NC_083223.1, on the reverse strand, counting down.
TGGCTCATCCTACAATGGCTGAGAATGTGGTTCATAGGTGATTTGGCACTGAACAACAGCTTCAGGCAGCACATGCTTTTGTTATAGACCTATATGATATGACGGGCCTAGGTTACCTTTTGCATTTTATATTGCCCTCTACTGGAGACAAAGTAAAAGTAAAGCACACACTGCGTCTTAAAGCTGTTCTTACAGGAGGTACTGAAACAAGATCATCAGTATTTCCCAAGCTGTGGGTCAGGACCCAAAAGTAGGTCATGGGTTGCAGGCCTTCCTTCCCTAATGGGCCATCCTGACCTTTCCATTGCTCTTTTGTATTTTGGAAACCAAGATCTGACTCTGGAAACTGTATCTTCCATTTCATATATTCACTGCTTATACATGCTGATCAAGTAGAACGAGTTTTGTAGAATCTTAGGGGTAATTAGAGGGTGTAATGGAGAAGGAGAGGGTGGTCAAAGAGTGGAATGTAACCTCAATATGTAAAGCTTATGTACATCAGAATGCCACTTGCTTGGGGTTCATACTGGGGCAGCTGCGCCTTTTATGCAATGTTTGTTGGTTTCTCAGAAATATCTGGCTAGCCACTGTAAAAATGGAATGCTAAGCTGGATGATGCCAAGGTCGTAGTTTGTCTAGGGTGCAAAAAAAACCTTAGGCCAGACTTGGCTAGGTCAGCATTCCAAAAAAATTTGGGCTTGCAGGTCACCATACTGAAAAGGCTGGGAACTGCTGGACTAGAGTTAAAAGACAAGTGAACCAGACAAATGCTTACTACAAAAGGTTCCTAAGGTTATTAAGAAAGCAATCCTGCCCCTATTCTCCAAGGGCATCATTCCATAGCCACTTTTACAAAACTATGGAGTGAAAAAAATGCAGCTAGCTGTGTGCAAGCCATTAAGTGCCTAGGCGTGAAGCCCAGCCTTTAAAAAATAACCAATAATTTTTTTGAAGGCTTCCTTTTGGAATCTGCTAGCCCCTCCAGCTTCCCATATCTGCACATCAGTTCCAGCCTTTCCATGTTCTGTTTCAGGGTAGATTGGCTTAAATCAGCTACTTAAATCATGGCTTACATCTACAAGAACAAAAGGCCAATTTAAAGTATTGATTTAAATCACAAGTTTTCATTATTTTGATGCTTAAATAAACGTGCATACTAATAAATGTCTATAACTCTAGAAAAAGTGGTTTCATACTTCGCAGTATATAGAAAATCAGGGAGTGTACCATGAGTTCTTAAATATTTAACTTAATATTTTCAGAAATATGTAACATTGATGATTTGTTGACCATTTATAAACTGTCGTCACGGAATTTCATAGAGAGGCACTGGTTAGAAACAAGGCTAAAAGGTGGTGCTTCTTCCCCGTGTCCCTTTCTGCTTTAGTTTTCCTTTGTTATTTAGCTGCCCTGCCCTAATACACCACAACCAGAAGCAAGAGTTGAGTTACTAGTAAAAGCAACACCCATGATTACTTGCCAGTCATGAGCCCCAATATCAAGCCATAATATACATTAAGAATTGTGCCATATGGCAAAAGTTAATGTTTTTACTTCTAAAATAAATCTTCGTAAGAGTCTTAAAAGTTCACTTTAAGGGGATTACTAAATTAATTTTTTTTAAGTTTAGAATTTTAAAAATTCATATTTTCTTATACAATTTGTTATTTTAAGAACATTGTTATCCAGCCTGCCCTGGATCCATAGACACATGCCTAGGACTGCATCTACTCATGCTCTGACACCATTCCTTCTTTTTAAAGAAAACTAGAAAAAGAATTGCTGTCAACTAAAAGTTTAATTTCCTCAAAGACCAGTGATTAAAACCATTTCCCCACCTACTTCCATTTTTTTTTAAACCCTTGGAACCAGAACCAAAATATAAAATAAAACAAAAAGATCCATTGGTCAGAGATTGGCTAACTATTGGAGTGATCATTAACAAAGCTATTTTTCCTCAGAAATAGCACAATCCCTGCAAAACTCCTCTAAAATGCCTTTTACAAATATGTTTGCCAGATAATCTGATAAACATTTCTGTCTGTGGCTAGTGGGTTTAAAAGGTAAAGGTAGTCCCCTGTGCAAGCACCAGTGTTTTTCGACTCTGGGGTGACGTTGCTTTCACAACGTTTTCATGGCAGACTTTTTACGGGATGATTTGCCATTGCCTTCCCCAGTCATCTACACTTTCCCCCCAGCAAGCTGGGTACTCATTTTACCGACCTCACAAGGATGGAAAGTGAGTCAACCTGGAGCCAGGTACCTGAACCAGCTTCCGCTGGGATCGAACTCAAGTCATGAGCAGAGATGGCCAAACTTGCTTAACGTAAGGACCACATAGAATAAATATCAGATGTCTGAGGGCTACATTCTCCAAGTGAGCTGATGGGGTGGTGGGTGCTTTGAGAACCACACAGTGTGTGTGAAAGAGCCACATGGGGCTCCCAAGCCAGTTTGGCCACCCCTGCCATAGTGTTTGAATAAAAAAATCCACTATGTGATCAGGGATAGACAGGGATGATTTTTGTACAAAACTCAGGAAAGCGCCAGGTTTGAAGAAAAAGCTGACATCTAAAAATAGTCAAGGTTCTGGTTCTGACCTTCAAAGCCCTTGAAGAAGAGACAGCCATTTTGGTGTAGTGGTTAAGTGTGCGGACTTTGATTCGGTTTGATTCCCCACTCTTCCACCTACAGCTGATGGAATGGCCTTGGGTTAGCCATAGCTATTGCAGTTGTCCTTGAAAGGGCAGCTGCTGTGAGAGCCCTCTCAGCTCCACCCACTTCACAGGGTGTCTGTTGTGGGGGGAGAAGATATAGGAGATTGTAAGCCACTCTGAGTCTCTGATTCAGAGAGAAGGGTGGGGTATAAATCTGCAGTCATCGTCTTCTTGAACAGTCTGGGATCAGCATATCCATGGGACCACCTCTTTCCATATACCTGTCGGTGCGGACGCTAGCAGAGTGAGCGGTGTGATGAGCCCGACACTGAGCTCCAGGAAAGAAATCAGCCAGACACCTGCAACTAGTGCCAAAGTAGTGTATTTACATTATATACAGTACGTGCTCTCTAGTGCAGTCCAATATATTGATCACAGGAACAAAACGCTCCGCCAGCAAATCAATTCTCAGAAAGAGACCTGTGCATTACACACACAGTTCATTTATAGTCCAGTCAGCCAATCCTGGCAGTGCATTGTCATGCTGACTCAGCAGGTTCCTTCACCTGTCCTCAGCCGGCTCAAACCAGCCTGCTGATAAGGTCACTGTGACCTAGCATGCCGGCTAGATCACCAGCTGTCATTGCAGAGCTGTCAAAGCTGGGTTAAGATAGATTCTTTCTCCAACACACCTCCTAATCTATTGAACCCAGTGCACCCAACCACAGTGAATATTAACATTGGATACAGTTTACATTCATATCTGGTAACTGTACAACACTCACAATGTTCTGCATTGTTATACACACATGCCTTCACATTGGTTCACAGACAGCAACATTACATTATCATATTCACAGATTTACAATTTCCAATCCAGGAATTCATTGTTACTATCCTGGTCAGCCAGTTCCCTCTGGCGTTTGGCTTCAGCCTCCCTGTTCCGTGCCTCACATTCTGCCACCCAGACCTTCCACGCCTCAGCCTTTTTCCTGAGCGTTTCCTGGAACCCTGGTGGGTCTGGTTTAACTACCAGTGTAACATAAGGCAACTTGTACCTGGCAGGAGGTATACCCTTTGTGGCCCTAGCAGATACTCGTGGCCCTGTGCTCGGACCGGGCTCGTCTCCTTCGAGCTGATCTGTTGCCACCTCCTGGCCTGGTTCCTCTTGTTGACTCAGAGGTTGCACCTCCTGACTTTCAAGTTCCACCTCCTGACTTTGCACCTGAGGCTCTGTGCTAACTTGGAGCTCACCTTCCTCTGCTTGTCTGCTTACCAGTTCCCGGTCGGGAGATTGCTGTTCCTGCTTAATTACCCTTGGCAGGACTCCAGCACCGTTATCAGTGCTTGGCAGCAGTACAAGTTCCTTCTCAGTAGAGTGTAATTGCGGCCAGCTGGCGCTTTCATTAAACTGGGCAGTCTTACTGAGCGTTATCTTCGCTTCCTTATCGCAAAAGCGATAACACCTGGCTTCTGGCTTGTAGCCCAGAAAAGTTAGGCTCCCTGCCCGGCCATCCCCCTCCCTCCTGTTCTCGGAGGGGATGCCAACCCAAGCTTTTGTCCCAAAGACTCTCAGAAACCTTAAGTCTGGACACTTATTGTACAGCCTTCTATAAGGCAAGTCATTCACAGCTTTGGACCAAATGCGATTATACACAAAAACTGCTGAATGCATGGCCTCGGCCCAATAAGCAATTGGCAACTTTGCATCTTCTAACATACAGTACATCACATTTTGGAGTACAGCTCCATGCCCATTTTCTTGGGGTGTGGCTGGGTTCACTAAACGGTGGGCAATGCCCTTGCTCGCCAGCCAATGTTTTAATTCATTAGACAAGAATTCCCCCCCGCGGTGGGTCTGAACAGCTTTGACACGCGTATCCAACTCCCTCTCCACCGCTTTGACCCATTTTGTGAATACCTTGTACACCTCGGATTTATGCACCATAGTAAACACCCAAGAGTACCTTGTGTGGTCGTCGGTGGCCACTAAGCAGTATCTCCTCCCCGACAGACTTTTTGGCAATGGGCCTATAATATCTAAATGAATGAGTTCTAGGGCACGCTTACTCTCTCTTTTGCTTTCCTTAGCAACAGCACAAGCCCTGCTCTTGGTCTTTTTGCAGACCTGGCAGTCTAGGTAACACTTACAGGGCTTTACTTTCAGACTTGGCACCAACTGTAAGGTCTTTATCAACACTCTAAACCCACAGTGCCCGAGTCTCCTGTGGAGCAGATGTATACACTGATTGTGCACTGGCACATTTGACACCTGTGCCACCTGGGCACAATGACTCTGAACCACATATATATTTCCCTCTCTTTTCCCAGTTGCAAGCAGCTTCCCCCCACCTCCTAGGATTTTACAACAGGTTTTTTCAAACTTCACCTGGTAACCTTGGTCAATTAACATGCTCACACTTAGCAAATTCGACCTTAATGAGGGTACACACAGAACATGCTGCAAAGTGCAATTTAACACAGGAAATTCAATACTGCCTGAGCATATAACAGCTGCGGAGGTCCCGTCAGCTAATCTGACATGACTGTGCTCAGGAATGTCAACATTACTCAGCAGCTCCTTGTCGCAGCAGAGATGGCTCGTTGCACCAGAGTCTAAAATCCAGGCAGACCCTGTGCTCTCTCCTGCAGACGTGACCAGCCGGGCTTCTTCCTCACACGGGCTGGTGGTCCTCTGCTCTCGCTGCCTCCGTCCACGCCGCTTCCCCTTCTCTGGGCAAGCTCGGAGCAGGTGCAAGGACGATCCACAACCATAGCAACGTCGGACAGCCAGTGCAGTCGGCTCCTCTTTAGCTTTTGGTTGCCTGCCAGCAGCCGAAGCCAGCTCGCTCTTGGACGCCTTCCCAGACGAGCCGATAGCCACACGCTCCTCAGCCGACACCCCCGGACAGCTCACTGCCGCAATCCTCTCTTGGAAATCAAGCAGGTGGGCACACACGTACTCCATTGTCAGAGTCGCCACATCAACCGTCTCCAGTGATGTTATCAGGGGAGTAAACTCGGGCGGCAACGACGACAGCAAAATGTAAACTCTGTCATCAGGAGCTACAGTTTTGCCCCTGGCCTCAAGCTCAACAAAGCAGTCCGTTAGCTTCTTGATGTGCTGCCTTACACACCCTCCGGCTGGCATTAAAGTGCAGAACATCTTTCTAGTCAAGGCCATAAGGGAGCCAGCAGTGGTACTAACATGAACCCCACTGAGCGCGTCCCAGGCAGCCTTGGGAGTGTCCTTTCCACGCACATATACTAGTTGGTCATCTCCTACTGCTAGCACGATGTTTGCCAGCGCCTTATTGGCTAACACAGTCTCGGCAGGAGATAACGCGGCAGGGGGATTACTTACAAACAGCCATTGCCCCTCAAGCTTAAGGTAGTGTTCCATTCTCAGGCTCCACACCGCGTAGTTGGCTGAGTTAAGCTTCTCGACGGCCACTGCAAGCTGCTGCTGAGCCATGATGCCGACTCCTCCACACAGCTGGCTGCCGTCCTCCCTCTGGCTCTCAAAATGAGATAGCTGGTGCTTCTTTGTCCTTCAACCGGCGTTCCTCGCCTCCGGCTCCTTCCGAACTCTTGGTCAGCTCAACTCTCACGGTGCTCCTCCGCGCAGCGGAACCGCTCTGGGCCCATAACCCTGTCGGTGCGGACGCTAGCAGAGTGAGCAGTGTGATGAGCCCGACACTGAGCTCCAGGAAAGAAATCAGCCAGACACCTGCAACTAGTGCCAAAGTAGTGTATTTACATTATATACAGTACGTGCTCTCTAGTGCAGTCCAATATATTGATCACAGGAACAAAACGCTCCGCCAGCAAATCAATTCTCAGAAAGAGACCTGTGCATTACACACACAGTTCATTTATAGTCCAGTCAGCCAGTCCTGGCAGTGCATTGTCATGCTGACTCACCAGGTTCCTTCACCTGTCCTCAGCCGACTCAAACCAGCCTGCTGATGAGTTCACTGTGACCTAGCATGCCGGCTAGATCACCAGCTGTCATTGCAGAGCTGTCAAAGCTGGGTTAAGATAGATTCTTTCTCCAACAATACCCTCTCCCCCGAGAGCTTTACGTGCCATAGATCAATCCCTGGTCCAAAAGATGTCCACTTAGCCTCAACCTGGGCCAGAGCATTTTCTGTCCTAGCTCCTACCTGGTAGAACAAGCTCCCATTGGAGATTAGAGTCCTGTGGGGACTGTTGCAGTTCCGCAGGGCCTATAAGGCAGAGCTGTTCTGCTGGGCCTTTGACTGAGGTGGTGGGCATTTTATCAATCTGTGTGGCCTCCTTGTTGAAATGGCCCTGCTGAATGATTTTGTTGAACTGACCCACTACCTTAAGGGTATGTCATCTGTTTTATACCAGCTGGGGGATATAAAGTAGATGAAATTTGATACTGCCATCTGCAGAATTTAAGGGTTTTTTTAGAATGCTATTTTATTTTTATGATATAAATTGATTTCAATTCTGTATAATAATAATAAATAAAAAATTACAATGGGGGAGGGTAAAAATTCCAGCATAATAGAAGCGACATCTGTAGCTTTAAACGACAAAGGTCCATTGAGATCTCATGACACTCCTTTCTGGGATTTTGGAAGCCATTCTAGGCAGCCAAAACAGTCAATACTGGCATGTTGGATAAATAGGTGGCATCAGTGGCCAATGGTACATTTTAACAGCTTTGGTTGATGAGGAAAAATCTTGCTATGATAACTAGATTACCACCCTTGATGGCTGTCCAGAACCTACAGTTGGTACAGAATGCCATGGCCAGAATATTGTCTTGTATGGGTCATAGGTACCATATTATTCCAATCTTATTCCATCAACATTGGCTCAAAATTTGTTTCTGGGCTCAATTCAGGGTGCTGGTATGAATTTTTAAAGTCCTGTAACTCATTGGACCAACACACCTCAAGAACTATCTCCCATATGAACCTACTACCCATGTACTCTGGTCATCTTCAATGGCCCTGCTTCTGGTGCCCCCACTATGAGGCTAGACTGGTGGCAACCAGAGAAAAGGGCCTTCTGCATGGTGCCAAAACTTTGGAAATCCCTCCCTTGGGACATTTGTCTGTCATACACTATCATTGTATTCTGTCTTTTGTTATGTCTGCTATATCTCCAATAATTGTTATTGGTCTTCATCACTGGTTGTGCTGTGTGTTTGTACGTCTAGCTGGGTAGAAATGCACCATGGAAATGTTTTAAATAAAGCCTTGGTTTCTGTCAGTCAACAAACAGTATTGATGTTGGGGGCGGGGGGGAAGACTGAAAAAGGTGAAAAAGATAAAAGGAAGGGAAACAACCAGGAAAAGGAGAGAATAGAAAAAGGTATGTGGTTGGGAGAGAAAAGGGAAGAGGTTGCCAGGGGGAGGTAAAGCTGATGAATGGGGCACAGACAGAGGCAGTTTGGTTGATGCAAGTGAGACAGAAACAAGGCAAGAGGAGAGGTTATGGGGGCTGCCAGGGAAGGAAGGAGGATATGGAGGGGGAGACATGCCCCCTAGAAATCCTCCACGTAAATATATGAAGTAGCCTTACACCAAGCCAGACCATTGATTTACCTGCTTGGTATTCTGGACTCCGTAAGAGCCCCATAGTGCAGAGTGGTAAAGCTGCACTCCGAGCTCTCTGCTCACAACCTGAGTTTGATCCCAGCAGAAGCTGGGTTCAGGTAGCCGGCTCCAGGTTGACTCAGCCTTCCATCCTTCCAAGGTCAGTAAAATGAGTACTCAGCTTGCTGGGGGAAAAGTGTAGATGACTGGGGAAGGCAATAGCAAACCACCCTATTAAAAAAGTCTGCCATGAAAACATTGTGATGCAACGTCACCCTGGAGTCAGAAACGACTGGTGCTTGCACAGGGGACTACCTTTTTTATTCTGGACTCCAACAGAGGCCTTCATTAGCCCTGCTCTCCAGGATCTATTCAGTTAGAGATGTGCTTTATCACTCTTCCATGGCCTGTTTCTGAATCACATAGGAAATATTACTAAACACATTTCTTTTGTGTTCTTTTCATTCACACCACTGCCAATATATTTAACAATGACTTCTTAAATCAGACCAATTGCATTTTCTTCTTAAGATCCATTCAAATCTGTTTCTACTATGAAAGCCAGAAGCATCTCAGGGAATTAAAATAGATCATGATAAAAGTATTTCAATTTCACTGCTGTCAGATCAGTTTTACCTTTATTATGTACTGCCAGACTAATTTACATATCCAGACACAAACATTTAAAGAATGGTCCTGTTTATTGTCATCTGCAAGAATGAACACAATTTACGTAGGTACAAGTATAAAACTTTTATTATGAACATATTGAACACAATGATTTTATTATGCACAGGGCCTCCTAAGCACTTCAGCACCCAATATTTACTGCAAATAGATGTTGATTTTGCTCATAGATTCCAGCCCAGCAAAAGTTATTTCCAGTGTTCCTGGCAACTCATGATTACAAAATAGCAATTCCCCCAAGCATGTAGAAGACACATGAAGATACACCATGTATATCTCCCCCCAAAAAGCAAAACTGTATTTACAGCTTCTTATTAACATGCAGATATACTTTGCACATCCTCTTGCCATGTTATGGTATAAAATTTCTCTCTAGAGACTTACTTCATTTTACATTTATTTACAAAAGCTGAATTCAGTTGTACAGTGGTTTAAAGAGTTTTTAAATATAAATTACTGGCACAATTGGAACATATGGCTAAAAAATGCAAGACTACATGTTTTCAATGCAACAACTGCCTTTGGGCTCCATCACCAGTCAAAAAGATTCCCACTGTAAAGCTGCAGTTCTTTGTATATTTTAAAAGCATGTTGCACTGAGTTTACTGAGAACCCAAGTAAAGATGCACAATACCATGCTGCCAAGTCTCTCACTAAACACCCTTCTTCCCTTTCAGATTTTGGCATAAACAAATTTTGTTCCCTAACCTGCTGTTCTATTGTAGAGGTCCCCAACTGTTTCTGATACAGAGTGATGGGCCCAAACACAGTATAGCTGCCAAAGGAGAAAAGAGCCAACCACAAAATGTCAGGGAGTGACTTTATAACTCTTGATGGTAACTCTTTCACATTTCAAGTAGAAGCTTTGCTTAACAAGGTGCATTTTAAAATGAACATATTATTTAAAAATATTTCCTTGCATACACACGGCATTCCTTCAGCCACACAGTGAAGAACTCTTTTAAAAATCTGTACATCCAATCAGATCTCCCAGTAGCCAATCAGAAGCCCTGCTGGACAGAAGTTTCACCTGGCCCCACCCACTTTCCAAAATCACTTGGTGAATTTCCAGAAAGGTGTCAGCTGCCATCACACTGGGAACCCCTGCTTTACTGGCTTATGCTTAGAGTTTATCCAAAGTTACTCTTGCATATTTCAACAGTGCTGAAAGATTTTTTTTCAACAGTTTTTCAATATGCTCTGCAAAAGTTTTTTTTTCCTCCTCACCCTGTGATGACAGGCAAATTTGATTAGAAGAACATTCTTTCATAACCTTTAAATTGTGATTCCTGATTGAGTAGGATCACTCACATGACTAATCCAGGATGGAAGAAAATGTAGCCAATGGCAAGGAGAAAAAGACTATTAAAGAAACAGCAGCCAACAAGAATGCTGAACAGGATTTATAAAAAAGAAAACAAGATGAATATTCATAATGGAAATCAACTGGAGGAGAACTCACCCCCCAATTTGCTAGTTACTATTCAAACATTTAAAGTGGAGAATATTCAGTGCAGCCTTTGTTATGCTGCTATTTCAGATTTACTGGCACTGAAAGTTGTCTTGTTTCAGTTCAAGACTTTATTGGCAGTTGCAGGACTTCAGATATGGCTTCAGTTACAGTAAAATTTAGATTTGTGATGCAATCACATGTGGTAAGGCTGAACATCTGAAAACAAGGGCCAGGAAGGTGTGGGTGCAAATGACTAGAACAAGCTATTAACTTAGGGCATATTCTCACACAGAGATTTTTACCCTAATAGTACATTAGCTTCCACAGTTGCTAAAACAATGAAACACCTTAACAAAAGGCACTTTCACTACCAACACCTCAGCTGGCTATGGGAAATATGTAACCACACAAGTCAATCTTCTCCTCAGGCACTCTTTTGGCTAAAACAGTGAAATTACACACATTGGCACCACATCTCAGCTCCCAACCACTGTGTGTGGCCCAGGTAAGGGAATGATGTTAAACCAGTTTAATCAGAGAACCTCTCAACTACCTCCCATTTTGCAATTGCTAGTTTATACTAAGTTTTCTGTGTTGCTTTACAACATTTTAAACAACTTATAACTTTTTATAATGAAGAAAGGCTGTATTATACAAGGAGTCTACAAAAGGCATTTTAAAAAAACACAGTGTCCAGGACCACACACCATCTCAGTTTCTCATTTTTAGCTTTCATTAATTAATGAATAGCTATTTAAAATGATCCACCCTGGAAATGCATCTGGGGAAGGAGACAAAAAAAATGTTTCTACCTTTCTCCAGCCCCCCCCCCCCGCCCTGTCCTCCCCCCAAAAGCTGCTGCTGAAAGTCAGAGAAATGTCTTGAGGATGCCACATGTGGATAAGAGAAGTAATCCTATTCACCACTATGAATGGAATAAGTAGTCACACGTGAGCAGGTGGGGATGTTTACCAAATTCCCCTATGACCTGTAGCCTGACTCACTGTTCCCCAAGCTCCTCCATGCTTCAGGAGTGCTTTTTCAAAGGGCATGAGAGAGCTGGAGACAGACAAGAAGCAGAAGAACAGCATGTCTGCTAGCTCAGTGTCCATAGGTTTGGATTCAACTCCAAGATTTTATAAGCTAAATTTTAGATAACTCTTTTTGCAATTCATGAAGCCCTACAAGTTAGCAGTGCAATTGAGCCAGATTTCAATGGAACAGATCTAAGCAAGCACCCCTTTGAATTAATGTGACTTTAAAGTGCTCAGCACTGGCAGAATTGTGCCCTAGTTACTAAATATAAATCAAGCCATTTTAAAGCGCTCAGGTAATACTGATAAGCTTCAAATACAAGCAGAAGAACTTTGCTGTTTATGGAGTGCCAAGAAACAGGAAAATGGAAAACCTAGGTTCTTCATATGGCTCCTTTGGGAAACAATCCTACGCAGACCTACTCAGAAGTAAGCCCCTATTATTCAGTGGGGCTTATTCCCAGGAAGGTATTCTTGGGACTGAAACTGTTGAACTGTTTCAACTGAGTGGGTTGGTAGATAGAGAACAATTGTTATTACTGGATCCCCAGAAGTAGTATCAGTTCAAATACCAGTTTACCTTAGGGACACTCAACACAAAAATCCTCATTCCTTTATTTTCTTTTTAAATTGAGAGGAAACATAACCTGGGGTTATGTTAAATATTTAAAGTTAGAAGAGCAACAAACAATAATTTACGAAAATGCAAATATATCAAAAGAGTAGTTCACTTTTCCTAGATAGTGTTCTAACATATCTAAATTACGAAAACCCACATACATACACTCTTTAGGTTTGTTTTATGACATCCATGCTGAATCTCTTCTATGATTTTATTCAGATATTATGAACAAACCTTATGGTTATTTCCCTTGCCATCTTGCTAGCAAGTGCAACTGAAGATTTCTCACTCTGCAAGTCTTCAATCTAACTCAAATTCATCATGAAATTCAAATTCACACACCTGGGCACTGGTGTTTGTGTCTTCACTGTGAACTAGAATTCTAAACCACAGTTTAGATATCCTGGTTTGGGGGGAAAGCAAACATTCCAATGTCCAGGTGCTCACATTCAGACATTGCAACAAACTGGAGTCAGATGGAGGTCTTTTGTGTTCCACACACAAGTGGAAGGAGGCAGCACATACATATGCCTATTAATCAAATTCAATGGAGGCTTGTTCATGATGTCTGAATGCAGCCTTAGTCTTGACTTTTGCTAAGAGAAATTCACAGCGCCAAGTATATATAAGCACTCTGCTCTGCTAACCGTCACAAAACAAAGACATTGCCAATGGTTTACCAGAAATTTCACTTTTAGCAAAAGTGAATTATTTTAGCTGCTCCTTTTCTTATACAGAAAGTTTATATGCAAAATACATTACACTCTCTTATCACATTAATATCTACATAGATACTGACTTGCACAACTAACCCTTCATAGTATTGGAAGTCCTGTGATACTATCCATCAGGTAAGTGCTGATGTCGGGAACCCAAAATACTACACCTAGTGTTCAATGTGTGCACTGGACGCCTTTACCACAGCAGCCAGTCACATCCACAACAAATATGCAATGTAGCCTGAGGGAACTAGCAAAAAAACAAAACAAAAAAAACCCATGCAAGCACAGAAGTGCTTTACCCTCTGGCAAGGATTTCTTTGTATCCCAGCCTATGACTTGAACTTTATGTTCTATTAGTACAAGCAAAAGGGAACAATAACTTAAAAGTAATTCAAGGGTAGCTAGTGGAAACACACTAAACTTTCACATTCAATTCAAACAGGCAGCATACTGATCAATGTCATGTTGCTCTGGAAAGTAAAAGTATGTAGCTTTCCTACAAGGGAGATGTATTACAGACAGAAACATGAGCCTGCGAAAGCATATAAAAATACTGACAAATTCTGGGTTTGGGTAAACTTCCATATGATGCTAATTCACAGAACCTTTGCAACCAATGGGAAAGTATGAAGAGCACTCTCAAACTGCAATTGGCAACATCATTTTGGTAAGCTTCTTGCGCAGGCAAGTCACTGTGGGTGAATGTGAAGATGAGCCAGGAGAGATGTTAGTTTCAGATGCACACAGGATGGCCAAGATCATACCTTTTATAGGACCAATAGTGGGGCATGTTACATCATGGCAGCAATCATGCCACTGTTATACTGTGTAAAGTGGCTAACATCTAGCACATGCATCCAATGGAGTAACATTTGACCAATTACCAGCCTGACAGACTCTGTGCAAAGATTACTTCACCTTACGTCCATAGGATATAGGATGTTGACTAGTCCTGTGCTGGCAGGCTTGGAAGCAGGAAGAGTTCCAAGAATGATTGCAGAGCTTTCCAATTTCCTGTGAAAGCTCTCCTCCACCCCTGCAAACATTCAGCTGGTCTAACAAAATGCTTCAACCATCGATCTAGATCCTGGCCAATTCACTATGAGAGTTGGGCCAGTGATCCATCACTGGAAGACACCGAGAGATGCACATTGTTTCCTTCTCTCCCAGAAATTCTTTCCAACCTCAAAGCTGATTTCTTGAGCTGCAGGACCCGTGTGGACTAGTAACCATGTGGGTTTGTGGGTTGTGCTGAGGAGAGGGAAGGAGATGAGATTACTCCTACCTCTTCTGTCAACAGAGATGCACTGACTGAAACAGGAAGAAAGAGGACAAGATGCCTTCCTCCCTTCTTCCTCCTTAGCACAATCCCCCACCCCACCCCACTTAGTCATTCATCTATGTTGATCCCAAGGAATTAACTTTCCTAAGGTCAGAAAGAACTGCTGGGGTGAAGGAAACAAGGGAAAGCACCTTCCATCAACAGATCACTGGATCCAGTTCACAGTTAACTGGACAGGATTGGTGATTGATGCATTTTCCCAAAGTTGGAAAGGACTATGAGGGGCGGGGAGCAAGAAAGATCTGCAACTGCCGGCTCCAATTGTGTCAGAATGACCTACAGATTAACATGCTACATATTAACATGGCTATCCATCCAAAACTATCAAACTATTTTAAATATTCCCATTTAGAAAGCAGATCTAGAGTTTAAGGGGAAATATTTTTGTAAATTAGATATTGCACCCTTTTATAAGAGAACCAGTGTTAGATTAGTCAGATTAAACAGGAGATACTGAGGTACAATGGTGTGCTCTTCACTGATATCTGTAATCTAACCATTTAGATAAATGGCCTTGGAATAGTTCTATAAAATAATCTTGCTCTCAAATCCAATTACACTGATAACAAAAGGAATTTTGCCTAACAAAAATAGGCAACTCACTGAACACCCTTATTTGATGAACTCTTGAACCAACTGACATATAATCATGATTCTGCCTTGTCACTTCTTCATCCCTGAAATGGAAATACCAACCTTGCTGTTGCAGTAGCCACCTCGGTTCAAAGCAGAAACCAGAAACAAATGTCATGTAATACTTTGTCGTAATGAAAGGTACCCAAGAACAGTAGCAGGTTTGCAAGTTCTCCAGAACTCAGTTTAGCATAAAGCCAGATGAAGGGTTCTGGAGAACTTGAAAGCTTGCACACTTCTTTCTGTTACTTTAGTTATAACAGAAGATATTCATTATGTTTTTGTTTACACACACTAAGGTTTCCCAAGGCAAAGAAGTGCTATCTTTGGCTAAGATTTGGGGCCAAAAAAGGATGGTGCAACAGGCACATCAAAATATAGTTTGCAACAGTCAAATAAATTCATTTGGAGCTGATTAATATTGGAATATCAACAAGCAATTCACAATCAATTAAAACCTCGGAAGCATTTTTGATTCAGCAGCCTGCTTTGGAAACATCTAATCACAAATATTTTCAATATTTATAGTAGTCACTTTAAAACAAATCTTCCAAAAATGATTTTCCCCTTCAGATTTAGGTTTTGTAAACAGAAAAGGAGAAATAAGTCTTTCCACCAAAGGATACACTCAATCATCAGTAAACATAGGAGAAACATGGGGAGAAGTCACAGCTGCTCTGTTCTTATATTACAGTTAATGTGCAATACACACACTTAATCGCTGTCCGATTCTTCTTTGAATTTAGCTCTGATGGCTTGGCCATTCTGAAGTGGCATTTCCTCATAGTCACTCCTGCCCAAAAACAAATTTGACATTTCAGAGGTAAGCAACACAAATTATAGTTCTGAGGGAAAAAGAGAAATTCATATCAATCAACTCTACATCACTCTAAAGTTGTGGTTCCCATCCTTTGGGCTGTATCAAGCAACATTCAGGGGTCAGGAGCATCACTGGGATGTGACATCTCCCACTTGACTACCCCAGGATAGCCCAGTTAAGTGCAGGAGAGGAGGGGCTGCCTCCAGACATTTCAAGCATGTTAAGTGAGCTCTGACTCAAGAAAGTTTATGCTAGAATAAACTGTGTTACTTGTGGATGTGCCACTAGATTTCTCATGTATTCTGCCACCTAGATTAATAACCACTACATCATCAGCTGTGGAAAAGACCTGCAACTCAACACATGTGCCCAGAGATCTTACCACGTATTCTAGCGAGGAGGCCTTCCAAGCCAAGTGCTATCACTAAAGCCATAGTAGAGGGAGAAGCAGCCAGGCATCCCCCTTTATCATGCCTGAATCCAGCACAATTTAGAATTCTTTCCACAAGGAACATTTTTATTGCATTTTAATCATTATTTGTGCTAGAGTCTGATACCAGAGTGTTTCTTTGGGAGCCAAATAACCACACAAAAAATGGTTAAAATCAAAATAAATCTGTCAAGGTTCACTGGGGTTCCAAGCAAATTCCCATAAGTACTAACTGTGTTAGCAAATGGCTCATTCTAGGCAGCTACACCCATAACTCCAAGCTATACAAACATATGAAGATTTCATAGATTGTGTTGTCTGTATGGTCTATCCTTCAATCAGACTTCCAGTCTCTGAAAACTGCAAACAGCACCAGCCGTCTCATTAAATTGCTTGCATAATAAATAAGCATACATATCTCCTGTAGACTGAATATGTTGTGCACACATATATCATTGTTTTTCAAATATATGTAGATGATGATGTGATTAATGAGATACAAAGCCATTTAAAAGCCTTACTGAATTCATATTAGCGTTTTATCATTATGTATTTTCTCCATCAATGGATACTAGCAATATGACTACTGTGAGAAAATGACCCCTCTTTCCCCAATAGCAGTCACAAACGTGGTTGCCAGGGCGCCTGGAGAAGTGAGCTTGCACCCGTCTGGCCAGAGAGTGCGAGCAGAGCTATTCAGGAACCAAAAGGGACTCATGTGTACCAACAGCATAATGTATACGTGCTTGAGACAGGCACAGAGTGTCTGCAGACGCACACGGATGTTTCCCTGCTAATGCGTGGAGTCCGCCATGGTGAGGAGGAGGCTACGCCGCCACGGAGCTGTCCAGGCGACCGGTGTTGAAGCGCTAAGCATGGAAGCCACTGTGTTTCGCTAACACCACTTGTAGCAATCTTCCTGCCTGGTTGGGCTTCATTCCTTCTTAGTGGGAACCTCACGTACACACCTTGGGTCATTCCTAGCCCGCAAGCAACCCATCCGTTTTATGAATGGATTAATAGCTCGACTGTTGATCCTAATTGCTCAGTAATATCCTGAACAGCAGTTCTTACCCAGGAGATGATGAGAAAGAGGAAGGATCTCTCCTGCCACATCCAAGCCCTTTGTCTACACCGGGGATACCTAGGTCCATATCTGATTCCCTATTGTCACATTCCCAGATAATCCCATCTCATCCCAATCACCCAGCCATTTCCATACTGATACCACTGGAGCCGCCCCAGGCCCTGTCGCAACTTGGAAGTTTCCAGGATGCCCAGGATGAAGGTGATGTTCATTGGTCAAAGCATACACCCAATCAGGTGTCGCCAAAGACTCACCATTGGTCCAGCCGATGTCCGGCCTTCGTGGTCATCAGCGGAACCTCCCATCTCCCCTCCCAGTCACCTCCCATCCCCTCAGGACTGAGGTGACTCTATATAACCTGTGGACTAGCTACCCACAGGTGTGTTCTCTATTCAGCAACCCCCATATCCCGCTGTATAGACACATCCCCGATTCCTGATCAGTTTCGGGCCCTTCCCCGTTCCCTCATTCGTCGCCATCGGAGTCTTCCTTGGAGTCTGCGAGAGGTAGTATCACCCTGTATGTTTATCCTTATATGTACCCCTATCGATCTCTCTATATTTCTTTAGACCTGTGTGAATGTGTGATTGTTTTATACCTTGTGTGAAAGAACTATTATTTCAAATAAATTACAACTGATTTTATTAAATTAGAGTCTATGTTTATTGAGCATCACTCTCTGAATGGTTGAGCCTGGTATACATTGATAAAAAGATTCCTATTAAAGCCAAGTGTCCATTAAACTAATTCCCCAACCTCGTTTTGAGGGCATTTGGCCTAACACTACTATCATCTGGGATACATGAAAATTTTTGATGTTAAAAAGTGGTTTAAAAGGCTGGGACACCACTGTTCTAAAGGACTTATTGCCTCAACCCGCTCAAACAAAGGATTAGTTCAGTATCCCATATTTTCTTCCAATCTATGAAGACTTCCACTTCCTGTGATGTTCACAAAATCTGGCTATGTTGAGTTGGCATAATAAGCTTTTTTACGCGTTTTTCAAGACATCCCAAGTATAACACATATGGTTCAGCTCAGAACATGCGCTTGCCTCAAGTGGTGGTGGTGATGGAAAGCGCTGTCAAGTCACAGCTGACTTAAAGCGACTCTGTAGGGTTTTCAAGATAAGAGGTGAACAGAGGTGGTTTGCCATTGGCTGCCTGTGTATAGCAACCTTGGTAGTACTTGGATGGTAGACTTCCTTGGTAGTCTCCAAGTACTACCCAGAGTCCACCCTATTTAGCTTCCAACACCTGATAAGATCAGGCTAGTCTGGGCCTTACAAGTCAGCGCAAAGGACAGGTAGATGAAAGGAAAAAGGAATAAACAGGGCCCTAGACAAGAACTGAGAATTCTTTTACCTCTCCCACTTTTCACAGAATTAGTACAATTTGTGTGTATGCACACACACATACCTTCCCTAACCTCCAAATACATTATGGTTTCAAACTGCACAAAAATATAACCTCCTGGCAGAGTATGATTTAATATTTACTTTGTATTTCATTATCACAAATTCAAATAGACTGAAAAGAGGGCTCTCAATGGCAGTTTTGGAGCACACAAACACAGGGGCAAAAGGAGCATATCTAGTAGGCAGATGGCTAACCACCATAGGCAGTTTTCTACATTTGTCAGTTCCTCATTACAAAAATCAACCCTCCCAAAACCATGTTGTGTCTATATAGCGCAAAATTCACAGCATGGAAAACTAGCTTTAAAGCTTTCTGTGGGGAAAAAAGCAAAACTTGTTTGGGAAGTTCTCCCCTTTAATTAAGGTTTAAAGACAGCTGTCATACTGGTTTGCCCCTATCCAGTTATCTGGAAACCTTTTGATTTAGTTCTTCTCAATAAATGGTTTGCACTTTATGCCACATTATCACAGAGCCAGGGCTCTTAGAATTTCCTCTCATTACAGAACCCCGAGTGACAGAGCAGTCCTTTTAAAGTCCAAAGGCAACACAAAAACCCCACTGGTTTTATTTTGAAGACTAGGATAACACAATTGATTTCTTTCATGTGTTAAGTTACTTACCCATAAATCACATCATCGTCTGAGTCATTCAGCATGGAAAAGGCAGGATTGTCTTTCAACTGAGATTCTGAAAGATTTTGTAGGAAGAAACACATTCAACAAACGAGAACTTTCCAACTCCTGGGGCTCCATCCATACAGCGCATCATATTGTTAACGGTCTTTTAAATACTTCCTTACCAGTGCCTCCCTCTACTGTTGCCCAGCCCCTATTGCCCATTGACATACGACATCCTTGTGAACTATCTATGAATTGACATCAAACTTTTAAAATATATTCAGTTTAAAAAAAAAAACCCTCATTGATATCAGTTGCAAGAAGAAATTCAGGGGGAGATTACAATTTTTAACATGTCATATGTTTGTTCTAATAATCTCAAATATGTCTATTAAGAAAGCCACCAGAAAAAGTTTAACTGTCATCAAACTGATAACTTATTCTGTTCTATCTTCCTGCTGTAAATCTAAACCATAGTGGGGAATTTAGCACCAACTAAAACCTGGTTATAAATCCTTATGCCAGGGGTGGCCAATGGTAGCTCTCCACATGTTTTTTGCCTACAACTCCCATCAGCCCCAGCCATTGGCCATGATGGCTGGGGTTGATGGGAGTTGAAAGCAAAAAACATCTGGAGAGCTACCATTGGCCACCCCTGCCTTATGCCATACATTTCATAATACAGCTGTGAAAACATTTTTTAAGGCGCAGACAGATGGTATGCCAGCTTCCACTATTAACACAGTTACTTTTAAATTCAATTGATTTCAGTGAGGGGGTCCTGTAGCCAGGAATTTTTTCAGGATATCTTTTTTTTCTTTTGTGAAAAGGTTAGGGATGGCTTCATACTGCAGTATAATTTCATTCTACTCTCAGTTGTCCAGAATGAAGCAAAAAGCTCTAGGTAAAAGCTAATGCCATAGAACTGAAATAACTAACATGCATATAAAGGAGAACTCAGGACTCATTCCCAGTCATGGGATTCAGCTCCTCTTCCCTTTGCTCAGATCTATATAGCCCTGTTTAAGATCATTTTTAAAAATATGACTGAGCAGTTTCTGGCTAAGTCCAGTGTCATCTGTTCATGCAACATGTTCAGGTCATCCTACACCTCTAATGTTTGATGGACTAAAGCAGCCACCATTTTCTTCTTCTGTACATGATAAAGCAACAGAAGTGACATGTGGTGGAAGATATCAGAGAATGTGCACTTTACTCATTTTGCTACATAAAGCATCATCTGATACCAAAGTCTGCATTGCTTATTCTACAGTTCCCTGAATGTTTTAGGCAACAGTATGGAAGGTAACCTTTTCTGCAACAAAGCAGTTCAAGAAGAAGCAGCAACTCAGACTCACTTACCATAAAGGGCATTTTTTGATGGTGAATACACAAAGGCTAATGTGTAGAGATAGAAGTTCAGTAAGCCATAAAATGACAAGAACTCTGCAGGTGATAAGAGTCAAGGACATCATACAATACAGCTCCTGATGCTCATCTCTGAACTGCCAACTGAAAACCTGGACAAGGCCCTCACCCAAATTAAGTATCTGGACAAGAATTAAAGGTGGCTCCACAATATAAGGAAAGGTCCCCTGTGCAAGCACCAGTCATTTCCGACTCTGGGGTGACGTTGCTTTCACAACGTTTTCACCGCAGACTTTTTGAAGCATCCAAAAAACGGGGAAACCTGGCAGCTTTGCAAGTCATGTATTGAGATACCATATTATTATAATAAACGAAAAAGGCAATGCCTCAGGTACAAAACTGCGTATGCATGAAAGCAGAGAATACTACACTTCATAGCCATAATATCAAGTGCATGGCAGTGTCCTTGCATGACCACGTTTACACTGTGCACCAACTGTGGCCAACCCACCCACCATTCTGTGGTACCACTTTATTTTTCTGCAGCTGGAAGCAAAGCTGGCCTTCCCCAGTAGGTGCAGATCAAGAGCACTTTCCCAGCAAACTGGAACTGAAGGGGCATGTGTTACTCTAGCACCAGTAGTGCAAACACACTGTGAACTTCAGACGTTATCCTCTGAACCTCAAAGCTATTTTGTGGTAGCTGAGGTCACTGACACTTCCTCTAAGGAAGTGCTCATTCCAATGTTTTTGAGCCACAATACAGCAGAATGCTTAAGTTGGTGATGTTTGATGCTATCCTCCCTACACACATGATAGACTCAGATAAACAGCTGATCACAACCATATTCCCATGCACAGTGGAGTTTACTAATCCTTCAAAACCAGACTCATTTCCTCAAATAGTCTGACTGAAACTTGAATCTAACAGGAGGACACAACAAAAGGATATAGTTATGATAGTGAGTTGAAAGTTCAGCCACCAAGTTGTCCTGTAAAACTTGTGCTCCAAATCGCAGATACAGTATAGCAATGCTGATGGATAGGAAGAGAGAAATTAAGTATTACTTTACCTTTTGTAATCCATTTTCAAATCAAGATTCAACTGAACAGAATACAGAAGTGCTATTTTTCCTGATAAAATCTATTATCAGTGAGCAGAAAACTCCCACACTTTGAAGCACAGGTGTACTGGCACATCTGGAAGAAGGTGGGGTTATGATAGAAAGCTGCAGATCCAAAGTCTTCTTATAGTGAACACATTAGGCAACAAAAGGGTGGGACAAAGAAAAACTTGTAGCGCACCAGGTGGTTTCTAGGTTCAGTACAGAAAATAACCGCATCACAAACTCTGAACTGTAGTAAGATTTAGTGATGGTCAGTCATACATAAACCTTTTTTTTAAAGGACAAATTCATAATGAAGAAATCTACTAGCCACTGTTACTCATAACAGCAAACAGCAGTCTCAGTACAGGATGCTGGAATACTAACATGGATTTGTATGCTTGCTTATGAGGTTTCTAGAGGCTTATAGAAAAAAGACAAAATGGAAAAAAGACAAAATCAAACTAGAAAAGATGGACCTTCATCTGTCCCAGCAAGTAAGTTCTTATTATTTTGTTTTTATTTCCTAATAATATGTATCAATTAATCTACAGTTCAGAGAAGGACCTCAGGCAGAGTCTGCTTGCAGAAGCTGCCTGTCAGCCCTAGTGGGCTGCAGCCATGTCAGTCTCAAAGACACTACAAATCTCCTTTTTTTGCATCTTCTGCAAAAGATTAACATATTAAAGAATGAGCTTTTGTCAGCTACATCATCAGATACCTGAAGCAAGCTCCAGTTCATAAAACCTTATGCTTTAGTAAATCTGTCAGTTGGGGGCGAAGCACAAGACTTCATAGCCATAAGGCCAACGCCATGCTGGGAAAACAAATCAGCCAGTATCATAATAGTATCAACACTAGCACCAAAATTGTTTTAAATCGTTTTACATTGTTTTAAAATTATTTAATTGGTACTGATTATTGTTAAAATTTTAATTGTTGCTTACTGTTTTATTGTTTTAGTTGACTGTTGTTAGCCACCCTGAGCCTGCTTCGGCGGGGAGGGCAGGATATAAATTTGAGAAATAAATAAATAAAGTCCCTGTATAAATCGATGGTGCGGTCTCATTTGGAATACTGCGTACAATTCTGGTCACCGCACCTCGAAAAGGATATTATAGCACTGGAAAAAGTCCAGAAAAGGACAACTAGAATGATTAAAGGTTTGGAACACTTTCCCTATGAAGAAAGGTTAAAACACTTGGGGCTCTTTAGCTTGGAGAAACGTCGACTGCGGGGTGACATGATAGAAGTTTACATGATTATGCATGGGATGGAGAAAGTAGAGAAAGAAGTACTTTTCTCCCTTTCTCACAATACAAGAACTCGTGGGCATTCAATGAAATTGCTGAGCAGTCGGGTTAGAACAGATAAAAGGAAGTACTTCTTCACCCAAAGGGTGATTAACATGTGGAATTCACTGCCACAGGAAGTGGTGGCGGCTATAAGCATAAACAGCTTCAAGAGGGGATTGGATAAAAATATGGAGCAGAGGTCCATCAGTGGCTATTAGCCACAGTGTATTATTGGAACTGTCTGGGGCAGTGATGCTCTGTATTCTTGATACTTGGGAGGGGGCAAAGTGAAAGGGCTTCTAGACCCACTTGTGAACCTTCTGATGGCACTTGGGGTTTGTTTGTTTTTTGGCCACTGTGTGACACAGAGTGTTGGACTGGATGGGCCATTGGCCTGATCCAACATGGCTTCTCTGGTTTCCTTGCCAAGTGTACTGCCAAATGTACTGGTTCATAACACAACCAAACAAACTTAAGCTGACAGCAGAATTTGAACAAGGTACTTTTTTATAATATGAAGAACCTGCAACAATCCATGAGTGACAGCAGGACAAACTTTGTGTCATGAACACACAAAGCTGCCTCATACCCACTCAGATCAGTAGTCCACCTAAGCCAGCACAGTCCATGCTAAGGGAGCGATCAAACTCGGAATTTGCCATGGCTGTCTCTCAGCTTTGAAAAGGCTGGCGCTCTTTGATGCATCCTGCAGCAATCACACAGCCCCCACCCTGCTACTGGGAAAGGCATGCACTGCACATGTGCAAGAGGAGCATTCAGACTGCTCCTGAGCATGCGTCGTGCACGCATCACACTCCTAGGCCATTGAGACAGCTGGGAAATGCACCATGCATGCACATTTGCTGCCAGGAAGTGCCTGGTGGCTGTTTAATCCGGTCCCAACCCATCCTATGACAAGGTAAGGACAGGCATGACACAGGGGGGCAGATGTGCATGTGTGATCACACCTGTTTAATCCAGAGGGGAGGGGTGGCAGGGTGGACCAAATCTCTTGTGTGATATCACCCTAAGTGACTGCAGCTTTCCAGTCAGCAAAAGAGGAGCCCTTCTTCCCAAGATCTTTTCAATTGGAGAGCTCAGGAATTGAACCACTAGGAACATAGCATGTGCCTTGAATGTACACTCAGCAGTGCACCATCTAATTATAATATCTGCTTTGTTGGCAGTACACAAATAGTTTTAAGTGAACTACAGCTTAGTATTTTGACCAACATATGACGCTCAAAGTTATATTACCAAAGTTATACCAATTTACAAAAAAAGAAACCTCTTACCTAATTATAAGTACCACAAATGTCAATGCAGTCAAGAATTTTAGCCTGAGATCTGGGAAAAGGAAAACAGAGTTATCTGAAACACCTGTCAGAAAAACACTTCATTACAGAAAAGGCAGGTATAGAAAACAGCTTACCAACATAAGGCATGTTACGAAGTTCAGAGCATGCCCTGATTATTAGAAACATGAGGTACAAAATGTACACAGTTGCCACCACAAGGAAAAATATTTTCATTCCCTGTGAAGAGAATATAAAACCAACTTTTATAAATTAATATTAATATTTACCAATGAATATTTCTTTCCTTTCCTTTACATCTTTATACTATAAAAATGGAGACTATCATCCGTACAATAATGAATGTCTGGCCCATCTGTTCAATGTAGCTAGGTAGAACAGAATGCAACATTCTACTGAGGTGTACATGTGATGGGGAAATCTAAAATGGCAGCTACATATACTCAAAGCACAAAATGCCACTACCACAACTAAGTTAGCCTGTTCTCTGGATTGTGTGTACACTCCTAAGAAGTCACAGAAAGCAGAACAAAAGGACACTTTTCCACAGGAGATACCA
Source organism: Heteronotia binoei (assembly GCF_032191835.1). NCBI lineage: Eukaryota > Metazoa > Chordata > Lepidosauria > Squamata > Gekkonidae > Heteronotia > Heteronotia binoei. The sequence continues at coordinate 139,649,046 of NC_083223.1, read as the reverse complement.
AAAATCTGTGATTAATATGTCTGAGGAAAAATGTCAAGGTCAAGATTGAAGTATCTGAAATATGAGCACAGCAAGAACTCTGCTATCTGTGCTTTAGTACATCTGTATCTGCCTCAAGAGTGATACAGGCTGGCTTTTGTGCTAGGGCTCTTGTGCATCCCTAGGTATACTGAGTTCCCCTGATCATAGACCAGCTACAAAGAATGCCTTGAAATGCAAACTTTGGACACAGAAGGCAACTGTAGGGTTTTAAAAATATTTTTACAGAATATGCTTCTTTATCAGTGGGAAAATATAACATTAAAATACACAAAAACGTTATCCATACGCTAAAGCTTTCAAGACTCTCCTACAGATTTGGCCACATTTTCTTTGTTGTCTCATTTTCTCTTAATAAAACAAATTAATCCTGTTGTTTTTTTTTATTTTACTGCATTAAAAGACAGTTCTGATGGATTTTAGAAACTACAAGTGGAATCAGATGCAAGATCTAATATATGATTAACAAAAATACATGTTGCAAAGTGGGCAACAACAGGACTTCATCCGAATTAGAGAATTCTGTTGAACATGGAAGTCCAATTTATTTATTTTATCAGATTTATATCCCACCCTCCCCTGACGGGCTCAGGGTGGCCAGAAGAGGTAACATATCACATCAGCAAATTCCTGTTTTAACCAAATCAAATTTCTAATTCTGAACTAAGACACAGAATTGCCACTACAGTCACATGCAACAGAACACTACGCCCACTCCTGCTTCCAGAGGCATAATTTCCATGAAAATTAAACTCCATCTAGAAAACAATAAATACAAAGAGGCAGTGCACACCTTCCATTTAGCAACATATTTTACACAAATAACGAAAACAGATTAAATGATTTCTTGAAAAGGACACAGTATTTTTATGAGTCTGCTTTACAAAGCACTGTCTGCCACTAACTTACCTGAAAATTACTCGCATCAATTCCATACTGGTATGTTGGGTCATGGAGTTCATTGACACTTTGGGGAGAAAAAGAACCCAACATCATGACTATAAGGAACTGCATGCAGTAGTAAAATACTTCCAGGAAGGATCAGAAAGGGAGGAGGAAGAAGTCAAAGACATGGGACACAGGTGGTAAGTTTTAGGTTTTTAAAGTCATTTAAAAATATGATATGCAGAAACAGAAAATACAACATAAGTTATTGAGCATGTATGCACATCCAAAAAGATTTAAAACCTCTTCTGAAAGGGCTGCCAACTTCCAGGTGATGGCTGGAGGTGTCCTGGGATTACAACTCATCTCCAAGTGATAGAGCTCAATTCACCTAGAGAAAAGGGCCACTTTGGAAGGTGGACTCTATGGTATTATACTCCATTCAAGTTCCTCCCCTCCCCCAAACCTGCCCTCCTCAGGCTCCACCTCCAAAATCTCCAGGTATTTCCCAACCTGGAGATGGCAGCCCTATCTTCTGATGCTTGCCAGAACAGTTTCATTTCCTTCAAAGAGACAAAAAAAAATCATGCCTATTTAGAAAAATTGATAAAGTTGAACGAGTTCTATCCAATGACAGCTCCTCATAATGTAAATATATACCTCTGAAGACCAAAATTATTAGGAATATGAACCTTCCTGTGTTTTCAGAATGGTATCCACATTTCTGTGTAAGATTAAATTCAGGAAAAATGAACATTGCTTTCTGAACTCTTCAGATCATTGTAACATTTTACTAAAATATCCACACTGTAACCCATTATAACCCATGAGAGGATGAGAATCCTACAGAAGACTATTTGAAAATCATTCCGTCACATTTAATCTTCATCATCTGCTCCTACATGGCAAAACTAGTTTGATAAAAATTTGTGATCAGTTTGTAATGTGGAAGATTTCAATGGTTGTAGACTATGCTCATTTTTGCTCTAATAAGTCTTAAAATAGGTTTGTAGCCATTTGGGCCCCAGTGTTGGAATTTATGTCAAACCATAACCTCCTTCCGTCTAATCATACATATAACTCCTGGTAACATTTTTGAATTCTTTCCCCCCCACTTTCTACCATCACAAGGTCCATATTTCTCACCACGAGGAGGAGGAGGAGGGTGGTGGTGGTGGTGGGTTGTTAAATTTATTCACACCATTTTTAAAGTAATAATTTACTTGGATATAGAAATATCCTCTTTACAGTAGAATTTTCCTCAATGAAATATTTTCTTTCAAGTGTATGTTAATATCCTTTAAAATCACATTTGAATTTTTTTTTCTTGTGTATAAATATTATTACTTCTCTTGTTCTTGATAATGAACATATCTCTATATGAATATATCTCTATATGTTTATAATCTGTATTATATATGAAATTTCAATAAAATTTATTATTCAAAAATAAAAACAAACAGAAGTGAAAAAAAATTAGAGAATAAATCCTTTTTGAGATAAGTCTGGATTTTATCTTAATCATGAAGTAAAATTAACCTAGAACCACAGAATCAGAGTTGGAAGGGACTTCCAGGGTCATCTAGTCCAACCCCCCTGCACAGTGCAGGAAACTCACAAACACCACCCCCCAGACACCCCCAGTGACACCTACTCCATGCCCAGGAGATGGCTGAAAAAACCCTTCCAGGATTCCTGGCCAAACTAGCCTGAAGAAAAATTGCTGCCTGACCCCAAAGTAGTGAACAGCATTCCCTGGGGGTGTAAGAAAGGGCAACAAGAACTAAGCACTGATGCAACCCTTTCTGTTTTTCTCAAGATCTGCCTAATTCACAGAATCAGCATTGCTGTCAGATGGCCATCTAACCTTAGTTTAAAAACTTCCAAAGAAGAAGAGCCCACCACCTTCCAAGGAAGCCTGTTCAACTGAGGAACTGCTCTGTCAGGAAGTTCTTCATAATGTTTAGCTGGAAACTCTTTTGATTTAATTTCAACCAGTTGGTTCTGGTCCAACCTTCTGGGGCAATAGAAAACAATTCTGCACCATCCTTTATATGACAGCCCTTCAAATACTTGAAGATGGTGATTATATCACCTCTCAATTGTCTCCTCTCCAGGCTAAACATACCCAGCTCCTTCAGCCTTTCCTCATAGGATATGTCTCTTAATCCCTCACCATCTTTGTTGCCCTCTTCTGGACACATTCCAGTTTGTCTATCCTTCTTAAATAATGGTGCCCAAAACTGAACACAATACTCTAGGTGAGATCTAACCAGAGCAAAGTAAATGGATACCATCATTTCATGTGAGTTGGACACTATACTTCTGTTGAAACAGCCCAAAATTGCACTGGCCTTTTTGGCTACTGAATACACTGACTCATGTTCAGTGTGTATAGTCCACCAAGACCCCTAGATCCGTTTTGCACATTTTACTGCCAAGACAAGTCTCCCCCATCCTATAATGATGCACTGGATTTTTCCGACCTAAATACAGAACTTTACATTTATCCCTGTTAAAATTCATTTTGTTTCAGACCAGTTTTCTAGCCTGTCAAGATCATCCTGCATCCTGTCTTCTATATTTGCTACCACTCCCAATTTAAAATCATCTGCAAATTTGATAAGCATTCCCTCTATTCCTTCATCCAAATCATTTATAAGGATGCTGAACAAAACAGGGCCCAGGGCAGATCCTTGAGGCACTCCACTTGTCACTTCTCTCCAAGAGGATGAGGAACCGTTCACAAGCACTGTTTGCTTGCAAGCTGTCAGCCAATTACAGATCCACCTAACAGTAACAGTAAAAGTTTTACTAACTTTTCAATAAGAATATGATGTGGAATTTTACTGAAATCAAGATAAACTATATCTACAAATAAACTATGTCTACAAATCACAGAAGAAGAGAAAGTGCATCCATATAATTTGTAAAAGAATGAATCTGTGGGTGAACTCCCGGGTCTAAACCCAAATTTTACCCATGCTATTGTATTAATGCAAAGCAATATATGTCTTTATGCATGCATTTTCAAAGTTAGCTTGTATGCTAGCTAGACAATAAAGACAGAACTACACACTCAAATAATATAATAGCTATAAAAACACAGCACGATAAAGAAATTAGTGATGAATAGCAGCACTTTTCTTAAATGTTGAAGGTTTCTGAACCTTATGGCACAATCTAATAAAAACTGTTGGGTATGTTCTGCTCCATTTAATCACTAGACATTGGTTCTTGGCCTATGTGTCTATATTTTGGTCAAGAGGCCTGTTACTTTAAGTCTTTAAATTAGGCCTCTTGCCTGAAGACTAAGTGTCTATGCTGGCAAAGATAAGGAAATTGGTCTGTGGCCTGCAATAAACGGGTTCATGTGGGAGTAGTACTAGCTAGTGCTACCTCCGCAATTAATGTATTCCATACAGCTATGGAGTAAGAGCCACGGCCATTCTCAATCAAACCCATGCTAAGCAATTAACTGTGTGTGTGTGATCACTATGATTGCTCCTGATTGGTTGCAATGGGCCCCGCAACTAATTTCAACCAAACATAAAGTTTGGCTATCCAAAGCCACAGTTTAAGTCTGAACTCCTCAGATTTCATGTCCTGCTGTGAGACTGTGCCCAGCAGTCTTCATACCATTATGTTGAGAGTCTGAATCTCTCAGGCTTCCTGCTTTGTCTTCATGTCGTTATGCTGTGATCCTGCTGTGCCTGGCTGAATGCTAAGAACTACTTGTGCTATGTCCTCATGCCTGCTGGCTGTTATTTGGGTAAATATGATAACTGTGTTGGTAGTCTGGGTTAAAACTAGGTTTGTTATTTTCATTCCTTCCCACAAGTATGTCTTTTATGCTAAGTTGCACACGATAAAATAATTCATATGTTTAAGCCTTCGTGGAGTCTTTTGCTCTAACGTCTCAAAGCTGGTCTAGTGCCTAGACTGCTCACTACCTCTTAAAGTGCTAACTCTTGTTTTGTGCTGCAAGACAATCTTGCAGAGTTCTTGTTAATTTCCTGGTAAGGGCTGGAGGTTGACCTGGCCTGCAATTCAGGGATTGTTTTCGAGTCTGGTGGTAGTACTTCTGAATAAGACTGGGATTCTGTGGCTTTGAAGGGGTTTTGAAGCCCAGAAGCCTAGTCTAGGGAACCCCTGGCAGGCAGTGGTTGAAGTTTGGGCTGCTGCCTGATAAGCATTCCAAGACAATGTTATTATTAGCTAGAATCACTGAAGTCAAGCATATAATAAAAGACTCCAAATCCTGGTCATATGTTAACAGGAGGACCATCCATAGAGCGCACTCCCCTCCCAAGAGTTGTCTGAACATCTACTGCTGTGCATTATCATATCACCCATTTGAGAAATGTCTCTAACAGTGAAATAAAGGAGAAAAATCTAAAAGTAGAAAAATAATAGTGATAGTGAGGACTTCTCAGGAGCAGAGGAGCCCTGTGTAGCCAGCCCTGAGTTAACAGAAGCTGACCAGCAGTAAAATGAGCTGCAGCCAACAGGTAGTGCAGAGTCACCAACCTTGGTCAGGGCTGTCCCTGGCCCACCAGTATCACCCACATTCTTAGAGCTCTGCAGATGGAGATTGAGAACAGAGATACAGAAAAGATGGCAAAATACATGCCTCCTGGCCTAATGGCAGCAGCTTACTGATAACAAAGATGAATAGTTTAAGGATTGCTTCTAAGGAGCTGGCTGCAAGCATGGGGCTAATAAAACCAGCCAAGAGGGGCTACTACGCATGGATGCAACAAGTATGAAGGATGCTAAGCCAGTAACTCTGCCTTGCATGATACTTGGAGCCTGCAAGTCAGTACATAAACTTTCTTTAGGGCTGCAATATTAAAGAGAAACTGAGGAATTGCAGTCTACAGATCCTTCCATTTAAAAACTGCTTTGCTCATTCAGGAGTAAGTGGTGATTAGAGAGGACAAAATGAAGTGAAAGAAACTTACGTCTGCCATATTCCTAAAGTAACAGAAGCCAACCATAGAAGACCAACAATAAGGAGCTTTGGAAAATAAAATGTTAAGCATCTCCTTTCTCCCTAAAACAAAACAAAAAAGATTACTAAACATTCTGGTATACATTTTCTGTACTGTGAAATATTACTTGATTTATCTTTAAAAGACAGCAACATCAATATTTTATATACAATTTTTTTGCCATCAAATCACAGCTTACTTATGGTGACCCCATAGGGTTTCCAAGGCAAGAGATGTTCGGAGGTGCTTTGCCACTGCCTAGCTCCATGTCATGACCTTGGTATTACCTGGAGGTCTCCCATCCAAATACCAGCCAGGGCCAACCCTAACATCCAAGATCTGATAAGATCAGGCTAGCTTGGGGCATCCAGGTCAGGGTTTTTATGTACAACACATTTTTATAAAGTTCTGCTTCTACCATACTAAAATTAAATATGATGTGAAAATGTACTCCATAGTAGTTTTCCTTACTGACTGGAACTTATCAGCAGACAGAAAAACTAATACTTGTCATTGAATAGTCAGCTAGGTCAGTGATCTTCAAACTTCCCTATTCCAGGAACCACCTTCAATCCCAGGCTAGACCCATGGATATGCAAGCACATGACTGAAGTCACATGATAGAGGTCATACAACCAGAAAAGGAGGAGGCAGTCTCCAAACGTCTGTGCAGAATCCTATCCACTGGGATGTGACCTTGGCTTGCTAGCCTGTTACTCCTCTCAGCACACATGCTGAGAGAGTTAAAAAACCAATATCCCTGAATGGGACTGATCAGGGATATTGGTTTTTTAAATCGCATTACATATGCTAAACGCATTCTGACCAAGTATAGCTATATATCCACAGTATTCCAATGTATTTCTCTTTTAGAACAGTGTATCAGAATAATGTTTTTTGTATTGACATACTCAAGGAATATTGGCTGTTTATCTTATTACATATACGAAACCCATCTTCCACTATATTTTAATATATTCTTTTTTTCTAATGGCAAACTAGAATGATGTTTATAATGTATGTTACATGTATATCAGGTGGATAGGAACACCCCTGGGAAAGAGACGTTCTCGATTTAACCCAGACTTGTAACCAATAAAGCAATTAACAGAGAGCATTATTGCCTTATGACACTCTCACCATCATTCTCCCATTCTGACATGCTGCTGTTTTATTTGCTTCCCACACAAATGCTATCCAGACCAAATGTTCTTTCAGTTTCTTAATTCCACTATTTTGCCATTGGATTCTAACTTTGTACCACTTTGCATTCTTAACCACTACCCACCAGTTATATGTAGCCCTGCTCACTGTACCACATTCCATTGTCTGATGAAGTATGAATGCATACGGAAGCTTACATTCTGAATAAAACTTTGTTGGTCTTAAAGGTGCTACTGGACTCCTACTTCTATTGCTTCAGACCAACATGGCTGCTCACCTGAATCAGTTAAGAGTTGGTTAAGGGTGTCCAGTATGTATTCTTTGAAGCGGCTATTTCCCAGGCAGCTTCAAAGACGTCTGTTTCAAAGGGTGTCCTGGGGTATCCAGGTCAGGGTTTTTATGTATAACACATTTTTATAAAGTTCTGCTTCTACCACACACTAATACCATATAGCAGTAAGTGTTTCACAAGAAGCCCATTCAACCAAGCACAGCTTTGTATTTAAGAGTTAGATCCATAGGAAGAAGACTCCTTACTGAACAGAAGTGATTCTCTGCATCCAACACAGACATATCATATACAGAGGACTGGATGAAGACCAGACTTTTCATTAATTTTTTTTTTGGGGGGGGGATTTCCACTAAAAACTCCTTCCTTCTGCAGACCTCCCCCATGTCAGATTTGCCCCTCATGGTTCCTGAAAGTTCCATCCCCCAATATTTCAGGTAATTCAGTGGGCTTCAGTCATAGGAAGGAAGCAGAAAAGTTCCAGTCTAGTGAAAAAAATTAATTTGGATCTAATTCAATATCCATAAGAGATGCTATACTAGGTAAATTGCTTTTCCCAAGAGAGATTAAAACTTGGTAAGGCTAATAGGGACAATTGTTGTGGTGGTTCAAGCTGACAGTAACAAAGTTAGTTTGATGCAGTGCTGGATTCTGACTCTCTCTCATAGAATGGAGCAACCTCATAGAATGCAGCAAACACCACACCACCTTTAGTTCCCTGGAGGACCACTGCTCAGTAAAGACAAGAGCAGAACTCAGGCAGTAAGTTATCTTTGCCTCACCTGCACTCGGATCCCATGGTAAACACAGAGCCAGAACAGCAGCAATGCACACAAGAAGAGAGACTGAAAGAGATCATCTAACATTCCAGGGAACCAACTGTTAATTAGGAAGGAGAGAGGAAAAAATGGATCTGTAACAGAATGGAAGAAAAAAAGTCACAAGACACCACTATAACTCAGTACTGCAGTGAGCTCATAACTGGCTTGACATAGGTACCCAACAGTCTGCCGAGTCTGAAGTTTTCACCACTACATCATGTTGATTATCAGACTAACTGTAAAAGACATCTGTTTCAAAGTACCAAAAGCAGCATCAGTTTAAATTTTCTTTGTGCTAAGCTCACCCATAGGGGAAAAGAACCTCCTTCACAAATCATCTGACTTACCATTATAAAGTAGTAACAAAGGAAGGAGAATAGACATCCATTTCTGCTCTATTCCCCAATCTCTCATGGAGAACTTCCTCAAGGAATGTGCAAAAAGACACTGCAGAAGAACACAAAATGAATTAATCTACAGTACACAAATACAATACACAAAATCCACAAGGCATGCACAGAATTACATCTTTCTACAACTAGAAACAACAGGCCAACAGCAACTGAACTCTCTCAAATCATGTGGGAAGTCTTCTCTCTCTCTTCTGCTCAATTTGGTGTACACACCATTTTGTATCCCATTCCATTCCCCCCGGCCATGCTTTCTTTCTTTCCAGCAAAGAAAAAGCTTCCTCTAAAGTTACACTCAAAGCATGTTTCTGTAAAGTACAGAAGGCCAGGCTGCCTGTGTTACCACTGAGAACCTTCAATACGATGCTAATGTTCTGACTGAAGAAAACCAGTTATAACCAGATGCTAACCCATTGACACTATCTGTATTTGCTACTTTTATTATTTGGATGACTTATTCTAGCACCATGGATGAAAGATCTCTCAAGAGCCACCTCTAAACCTCCCACTAAGAATGAAGTGAGGGGGCAGTACTCACTGTGACTATGAATGTGAGAACTACGAAGACAAATCGGAACCAGATTTCCACTTGTGAGAAAGCTGGGTTGTAGGTTTTCCACTGGAAGAAACAAACAATCATATTAACAAAAAGTGGAAGTCATGAAATAATCACTGACAGCCATAGCAATGCACTGCAGCACCAATCCCAGTGGCCCTCCCTAGGTAATTACTAATAATTCAACCAATACAGAAAGGCTAAGAACTATTTACTATTCCTTCAAAGGGAAAGACTGACAGCCAACTCAAACTTTACCGTTGGGATGTGGGAGCTGTTTAGCATGGTTACATTCCACATTGCCATTGCAATGCCCAAGTCTACGGCAGGATTGGCGTGGGAAGTAGCTATGTCACATTAGCTCATCTGCATGGGTTAGACTATGTCTAAATAGCTCCATGCCACAAAGGTAACATTTAACTTAGATCCAAGTTATGAGAATTTCAGGGAAATACCAAAGTTGTTAACGTCTTCTTCATATAAAATGTAGAGTAGTCACAAAGGAGCACCATAGCAAAGGCACAGTGCTCATGCGTGTGAACTAATCATTTTAACTTACCAATGAGAAGAAGCTTGTATGGATTACTTCTGTTTTAGCATAAACCTAATATCCTAACACCTTCTGTGCAAATGTTTGTATCATGAAGAATGGCCAGAAAGACTTGTTATATTAAACACTTGATATTAGAAGATACCAACCCTTCTGATGCTACATCAGCATTTGGGGCATTAAATAAAGTACAAAGGGACAGAATAAAGCCAGATTGCCAGTTCATGCCTTCAGACTGAATATTACAGCTCTCAAATAAAAGCAGCTGCACCATTAAACTAATAACCAATTTCAAACAAAAAATTAATTTTAAATATACTCTACCGGGTACTTGAGAACCAAATCTTGGTTTTCATAAAATTTAATCTTGTAATACACACTGCCAACTAAGTATTTCCAATGTGTCTTGAAAACTAACAGAGCTCTATTCAATGACTAAAGCAATTTCCTTATACTATGCATCATAAGAAACAAGGGGGTTAAAAAAGGGTGTAGTGGATTTTTTCAGTTTGTAGTCATATTAAGACCACAATCAAACCACATGCCCATTGTTACCTGACCTTACCCAGTCAGGAATGGAAATTTATTTCATTCCAGAAGAGATTCCAAAATTACTATTTCAGACCTAACTGAGTAGAAAGCGCCACTTTAATTTTAAAAAGCCCTGCTAATCTGGAATAAGCAGGACTCTAAAGTTGATATTTCTACTCATCATATTGAACCTTTGGTAGAAAACTACATGCTCTTTACAATTGCAAAGTAAAGGCAAGAGGACGTGAAATTAAAATTGAATTTCTGTTTTGTTTGCTTTTATCAATGCACTTACTATGAACTTCTTGATGTGGTAGATCGAAGGAAGGTTGTCAAAGGCAACAGTGATATCATAGCGAGTATAGTTCAGGTAGCCAAGATGAACCACAATAATTTCAGCACATTGCTATAAAATATGCCATTGAAGGAAAGAAAAGAGAATGCAAAAACAGTGTAAGAACAAACAGTGTAAGAAGCCACCCTTTTGATTATGGCTCTCATTTACAGAGATAATCCCCCTCTGCATGTTTTTCCCCATAAAAGGAAATCCTTCATCAAGAAGGGAGGATATTTCAGGGAGCATTTACTTGTGCACAGTTGAGAGTTCTTGTCCGGTTGTGAACTTCCTTGTTGAAGTATTTTACACTTGCATTCTCTATTACACCATTTATTCTAACCAACATATTAAAGTTCGCTGCCACGACTTTCAAGTTATCTGAAATTAAAGCAAAACAAACAATTCAGATCCTGTAAACTATTGGTTAGGATTTATAACCTCATAACTATAGCAGATGCTATAACACCTCAGAATGAAAAAGTTCTATTGCAGCAAAATCTTATACACCCCAGTACTCAACAGCATCTTCCTATTGAAGCTGGCCACTTGGGAGCACATGCACATTCTGAAGTGTGCTTCTGTGCTCGTACTGACCATCTAAGCAGCTATCGGCAAGGCAAATAGTTATTGGTGTGTAACTCAAATAACAGGAAGAATACCTAGACAGCATCCAAATAACCAAAACTGTATATATTCCAGAAATACGTAGATTTACAATACAAATTTGGCATAGAACCTGGTACCCAGAGAAATACAGGTTGCATTTTAAACTAAAACACAGGTTTCTAGACCTCAGGAGTAGAAAGAATTAGTCTAACGGCTGTGGATATTATTCAGTAAAGACTCAAACTATAATTTTCTTGTGATAAGGTGACAGCTTGCAAAGTAGTCTTTTCTACCTCTTATGGCTACCACTGCTGTTCCTTCCACACATGCTTCCAAACTCTGCACATCTACCTTCTTGGCCTTTTCTATTGTAATCCTGATCATAGAATCTGAACACTAGAAACAGTATTAACCACATTTCTGAGAATATGTCCCTCCACTCATAGCTTTGTTTATAAGCTTAATGCAATGAGGGTGGAGGGACATCAACTCTATTTAGGGAGCAACAAAGTATACATGCAGTCATGTACATGGTACATCCCCACAGAACTCATTTAGTCATAATGTATGTAACTGGCAGCAGTTGTAATTGTCAGAGCTACTACAGTAGCCCTTTAAATGTCAGGCACATTATGTATTTGTTTCAGAGCACACTCCATTTTTATACAGGCTTCTCAAGGAACGTAGCCCTCTCTGGCAAATAACAGCAATTGAACAGTGCATTGCTTCTAAGGTTTATAGGAATCCCAGCCACAGCCATCATGCATCAGGGCTTAATCTGACAGAAGTGCCTTCCCTTCACCTCTGACAGAGAGGGGGAGAGGCTAGGTACCACCCTAATCGGCCACTTCTCCCCCAGTTCCACTCTATTCTAGACTGAGAGCCACAGCTGGTCTGGTTTTCTCCCTCAAGCCTTTTGAAGGCCCTGGCTAGGCCTGGAGCATGCCCAAGGGCTTCCCTCTACCCAAAAGCCTTATGGGGGTACGACCCAGCCTGTAGGGGACCAATAACATCTCCTGAGCCACTTCTGCCTCATTCCTTCCCCACACCCAAGGCGGAGCTTCCCAACAGCCGATTGTCAGACAGCTGGTTGTCTAAGTGCCAGTTGTCAGTGGGTGCCTGACCCTTAAAGAACCAGCTGCCATTGCTCTACTAGCTGGTGTCATTCTATTGGGCCTGGTAGATGCCGGACTTGACCCTCTGCGGGGGATGAGAAGGAGGGGGTATGGTGTTGCTTTCACTGCCCCAACAGCTGTTTTATAAATATTATCACCAAGTAACATTTTCCATTGACTTTTGACATCCTGATTTGCATAATAAGGTGAAGTAGACAACCTTTTTGTGCTGGAAGGGTGATGCAGAAATATTCCCATTCTAAACTGGCCCTAATGGATATACCAGGCCTGTACAATGTACGACATACCAGTTGCATACATTAGGTCACCAACATGCTGCAGTTCATCAGATGCTTAATTAAATCCCCTGCTCTGTAACCTTAAATGAGCAGCAGAAATAGGTGGTGCATCATGCTTCTGATAAATTCGAATACACAACTGACACATTGTATATGGCCCAGGGGCCTCGCGTTGTACAGGCACAGGATACAAAAGTGCATGGACAAGGCAAGCAGAATCAATCAAGTGCAGTCAAACTAATCTTTGTTAAATTAAAACTCTCACCACGTCGATCCATCTGTATTATACATGTTAGCCACAACTGTTGATTGTAAGTAGATAAAGACTGTGAACTTAAATTAAACATTCTTACCTGGAACAAAATGGAAGCAAAAGTTAATTCATGTGCATTAATTTATCTGTATTAGCTATTCAAGATCTCGTCAGTATCTTAAGAACGACGACAGAAAAAATTTCTATATAAAATGCCCCCCCCCCATTTCTGCTAAGTGCTGATATTATGATTTAGTCCAATGCAAAGTAACTTTTTCAGTAATTAAGGGCCACATTAAAAACCTATCATACATTTATTTATATAAATTAATATAACTTATACAGACAGGGACAGCAGGCCCCAACTCTGCTAACAAAAAACATTCCACCATACAGTCACAAAATAGGCTTAGAAATCTTGATACTTGACACACCAACATATTCTGGGAAGGAACATTTTGGAATTTGGGTTTTGTGGAGGGGGGGGGGGAGTTATTGAGCTTCACAATTTTTTTTTAAATTGATCTTTGTAATATGAAATATACTAATAGGCCTGTCAAATGTTTGCACCACAGACTGGTTATTTTCAGAGGTCAGAGGAGAGTTGAGATGTTCACAGAGCCAAGCTGTCTTTCCAGCCCAGTACTGTCATATTAAAACACACACACAGGCACTGCAATCCTGTGCAAAGTTACACTGATCTAAACCGGCTTAAATCAGTGGGTTCAGATTCTGCACTGACAAGATCTTTCAAGCATTATTAAACAGAATTTGTAAATGATGATGCCAAGGATTGAATGTAGGATCTTCTGGTTGGAAAGCATGCATTCCACCACTGTGCCATTTCCGTTTCCATCAACTGACAGTGTGACTATTAAGACAGCGGTGAAAAGGGACCTCTTCTTCATAGCCCTGTCTAGCTTAACAGATAGGGATAAGGAACCAAGGTCTCAAAACATAATGTAAAATTTGAGGACAAAGCTCTACAACAAAGAAGTGCAGCCACTTATTTCTTAGGCCACAGCAAAATACATGCACAGCTACAAGAGATAGGTTCAGGATTTCAGTTTGGTGATGCCTCACCACATTTGTCCTGCATTTTGGTCCCTCTCTAGGCCTCATCATGGTCTTTTGTATTGCAAGCATCATGGAGGAGAGACCACCTCCTTTTGCACAGCTGGTGTTCCATTGAAAAAACAAAACAGTAGTCTTACCGTGTTCCACAAACACATGCATTTCCAGTGGAAGTCAGCCTCACGGTTCTTACACAAACAGCTACGTTATGGTGAACACATCAAGCTATTCTTAAGAGCATGTGATGACATCATAAGAATGCAAGTGAATGGTCAAGATACCATGTAAAATCAGTATGCACCACTGGTAGACACCACATGACAAGCCTTACCTCAGGACCACTGCTTGACAGAGGTACTTCTGGAATGGCATCAATGACCTTGGGACCTATATGGTGTACAGCGAAAGAGGCTTCAAGACCCAGGAGCTAATAAGTGGCATACAACTGTTTTATGTATTTATTAACATCCCATATTTATTTATTCCATCATGAAACTCAAGGGGACATACATGGGGGTTACCAGGCCAAGAATCAAATTATAAACTGAGAAGGACAGGAACTATTCAGTATATTAGTTACACAAAAGCTCCTGTAAGAATGGCAATTACTACTCTGTTCCACATGTAACACAAACTTCTTACGTGCATGACATATATCTTTATCAATAGATTAAACATTACAACATGCCACAGAATCTGAAGGTTCTTTAGCAAACACATCCTCATACAGCAAAATTGTTTCTGGGCTTCACTACTGATTGCAGGCAAAATAAATGAACATATAGAAGCCTTCTTGCAGACAGAACACTACATGTTCTAGACTTGACATGATAATTTTCAATGCGTGTCATTTCCCACTGAGTGATGGACAGAAGCACAGATTTATTCAAAAGACCAGACACTGGGGACAAACAATGGGGCAAAGCTGTTGCCTCATGCCTATTTTGTTGGCTTCCCAAAGGCAAGCTACTGTTGGAAACAGAATGCTGGACTAATGTGGTCTGACCCAGCAAAGATCTTTTAAAACTTGTAATCTTCTACCTGTAGTCTGAAGAGCTGATAACTAAGATTTATCCAAAATGAGCCATACTGCATGAGAGCTCTTTAGAGTCCTTCAAACATGTATCTAACCACAGGCATGGACCAGTGAGAATATGAACGCTCTTCAGCTACATAAACCAGAACCCTCCCCAACTAGGAAAACAGAAAGCCAATCCAGTGTTACAGTGTCAAGCAGGGATTGGGGAGACCCAGGTTCAAAACCCCATTTAGCATTGAAGCTCACTGGTTACTCTGGATTGGTTGCTTGATGTCTCTCTCCCCTCCTCCCTAGGGCTGAGGTAAGGTGAACCATGCATACCACCCTGAACTCCTGAATAAAAAGTGACAGGTAAAAAACCTGGGCTTATCTTACAAAACTCATTTTTGACAAAAAAGAAATATGTCTTAAAAACATATATGTAGTAGAACATTTTCCAGATTTTGTCTCCAGTTCCTACATGCAGCAGTTTTTCAAAGCCAGAGGAGTCCAGAAATTTCTCTGCTAGGGAGGCTAATTCATGGTACACCCAGCAAATACCTTCAAATGCTACTTGCGCCTGTACGGCTGCCTCCTCTGGGCATGAAGCTCTTGCCTCCTTCCAAAGCAAATCTGAGAGCTGATCAAAATAACAGGATACTAACTGGGTGAGCAGAGCAGTTGCTGAGACAGTCAAGGAAACTGAAGTCCCATGAAGAAGTGTAAAAACTAAGAGGCTCTAGAAGTTCCCACCCCACACTGCAGAAAAAGAAGCCTGAGAAAAGTAACATTTCATTAGCCTACTTTGGTAACACTGAAGTCTGTTGAGCGTATCAGGAAAAAGGTTTGCCTGTTCCAGTATGCAACACAACCCCCAAAGCAGCTGAGCTGATGTAAGATTTGGACAGTGGGACAGAAGGTTCCATCTTTCAGGGCCCATCCTTACACTATGCTCACTACTACCTTACCCCGAAGGACATCTCTTCCCTACCATTCTTCTTTCTTCCACACCTCCCTGTTCGTTGGTTTGAATTCCTATTCTGATGCATCAGAATTCTCTGAATCTTGCTGAAGAAGAAAAAAGCCACAAAATCCACTTTCTAAAATGTGGGTAAGGTGTCCCTCATCGCAGCAGCACTCCTCAAAAACAAACCTCAATTTGTTGGGCTCAGTTTAAGAAACCAGTACCTTTTTTAAGTTTTAAGTACCTTTTTTAAGTTTTAAAAAATCCACATCATCCACAGCGTTTTTTTAAGTTTTAAAAAATCCACAGCATCACTAGTTTTTGTGGGAAAGCAAAGGTCAGATCTATTCTTCCAACCTGGTACAAGGTACCATGAGTTACTCAAGGTAGATTGTAAAGAAATCCACATCACCAAATGGCTAACAGTGTGTGAAGGGGGGGGGGGGGCTTGCACATGCATTGATATCATGATATTCAATTAGTTGGATCCAGATAGGTATGAGCAAAAGCTCATACAAGCAGATCACCCTCTCCTTCTGACAACATATACAAAAAATAATAAGAAAACACCAGATGTCTTGAAAGTATTTTCCTAATTATATGAGGTGTGCATTTAGTGCAAAAAACAATCTTTTAACGAAAAGTGTAAAAATCTTACCTGCAATGCCTATTAAGAGAGTTAAACCAAAACAAATGAAGAACACGACAAAAACCAAGACAAAGTGTCGTTTGGACAGTGTATACAATCGCATTGGGGCCAACCTACAAACAATGCAAAAAAAAAAACCACATCAGTAGTCACTATGAAACAGGGAAGTATACAGTGGCAGCACTTCTTTAAAAATGCCCCCTCTTTTTCTTCAGAAATTCATCCAGTAAGATGGAAACTCCATCCAAACACTGACTAGGTTGGAGCATCCTGACAGCACATCCTTCAAAAGCTCACAGATAAGTAGCAACCACAAACAAGCACATAATTGGATGATAACTGTGCAACTGTCATAATCCTGAAGTGTGTGCACTCTTTACTGTCTCTTTACATATCACATATATGACAAAAAGGGAAAATCTGGTTTGATAAAACACAGTAATGGAGGCATAAACCCATGTTCTCCACTGAATCAATTTTCACGCGGCCAAGACAGTTCCATATCATTAAATACTGTTGTCAAGATGCAAGGGGGTCTGGACTTCCGGTTTCGGCAACCTGACCTAAGGAGCGACTCGGACCGGCTCGTCCAGAGCCGCTCCTTAATCGCGCAGTCGAGGGGTCTCTCCCTTCGGGAGACCAAACTCTGGGACCCAGAAAGGGTCTCGGAAGGTGGACAGCTTTTGCTGAGGGTCGGGATTGACAGCAGCGGCTGTCTCCCAATCCCGGCTCACCGTGAGCCTCGCTGCTCCAATCGCCATTTTTAAATGGCATCGGGGTTGACTGCCAGACCTCTTCTTTCTTTTTCATTAAGTGTTTCTGCATGAGCTGAATAAGCTGTATCGTCACTATGAAGATTGTAAGTCTCCTTTTTCTACTAATATTGAGTCTTGAAGCACTATTTGTTTAACCAAGGGGATTGGAGAGTCGGGAGTGAAGTGGAGCACGAACAGAGGCAAAGGCGGTGAGAAAGGGGGGGATATAACTCTCTCCCTTCAGAGGCCTCCAAAAGCTCCTGCCTAACCTGGTGACTCCTTTAATGTTATCTTGGGAAATAGGAATCACACCAGTCTTTAAAGATAGAAAAGACTTGATGGCTGAATTGAACTGACCTGTCTTAAACTTTTTTCTGGGAGGAAGATCTTGCTGCTGGAAAGTTGCTTGCAAGCATATGTGCATGAGAAGGACAGTTGCTGCAAGAAGGCACAGTTGTCAATGAATATTATAAAGAATTGAATTCTACAGGACAGATACAGTGTTATATAAACTTTAGAGATTTTGGAAGATCTAAGAAAAGGAAGGAGTTTGAAGTTTATGCTGAAGTATCCTGAATATGTGGGTCTTAAAGACACTTAAACTCTCATTGGATTTGTACAGTGGATTATAAAATGCAGCTATATTGTTGACTGATGGAAGAATAGCCGTGAAAGCTTCTAAGTGGATTATAAATTCCTGATGGTGTATATTATGGATATGACCCTTAAATTTTGGTTCTATTTTTATATGGTCTGAATATTTTTTTTTTTACCTTTTTCATTTATTTTTCTTCTTTTCTTCACCCTCTGTGGAGTTGCCATGTCTTCATTTCATTTGGGGACTATTTGGATTATTTTATTTTTGTTTATCTTTCTTTTTTCTGGGCTATTTTTAATTTCTGATTTTACCTGTGGATTATACAAATGGGGCATCCAGCCCTGGATTACAATTTATAGCTTGGAGCAGTAGGATGAACTTGTTAGGACTTGGACTCCATTGAACTATCTGCTTTGAAAAAGACTTTACAGTGAATTGTCTCTGTTTCAGTGAGTTGAACTGTTTTGGCTAGGTGATACTAAAGATTGTTGTGGTAAAAAGGCTTTGTTTAATATAAGTCTTATTGCTGTTTGGGGTTTGTCAAATTGTTGATAGAAGAAGGGTTTTTTTTAAACAAGCTATTATCTTTGCATAATATTGATACTGTCTGATAGATACTAGTTCAACTAAAATAAATAGGAACAGTGTGTTCCAAAACAGGCTACTGAAAATGCAGTGCAAAATTTGTGGCTGTGAGTGAAAATATACTAATAAGGATGGAAAATAAAACTGCTACTGGCTTAAAAGAGACAATTAAAAAAAAAGATAATCGAGAAGGTAAACCACCAATCCCCTCACCCAGCTCTTCGTCTGGTCTAGGGAAGTTTACAACCATGCAGGGGGATATGAAAGAGATGTAAAATACTCTACTAACTGCCATAGCACAGCTGACTGGTAAAGTAGACAACATAGAAGAGCAGATGGCAGAAATCAAACAAGAGCTTCAACAGACAGCAGAGATCAATAAAGCTTTAAAGGTCCTAGATGCACAGGTGACTGACAACACACAAAAGGTGGAACAACTGGAAAAAGAACAGAAAGTATATGACAGACAGTAGACTCCTACAGCTAGAGCTTACATGCTGAGGTTTCAAAATGTACCAGAATAAAAAACTGAAGACTTACAGAAAATATTAAGTGAAGCCTTGGCAAAAATCTTACAGGTGACACCTAAAAGGATGGAAGAAGAGTTTGATCAAGTTAACTGAGTACCATCAAGTTTCACAAGACTGAATAAACTGCCCAGTGAAATCCATTTGAAGCTAACAAGAAAGAAGACCAGAGACAATATTCTGAAGCAAGCAAGAGATAAACCAGTGATGATAGGAGGAAATACAGTGAAAATTGAGAGAAGTGCCATGGCCAGTCAGACAAAAGAGAAGAGAATATCAAACCCTGACAAACTTTTTGAAAGAAAGAGAAGTACCTTATACATGGCTAATGCCGAAAGGCTTACTCTTTACCTATGAAGAGAACAGATATAGGATAAATTCTATCTTCAAAGCTCAAAACTTTCTGGAGAGAGTGGAGAAAAAAGAGGGGAAGAAGAAGGACGACGAAGAGGAAGGCTCAGAGGAAGAGGATTCAAATGAACCACAGAAATACCCAACAAGATTGCAGGCTTAAAAAGATAAAAAAGATAGTGATAAGAAAAATCCAAAATGACGTCAATAATCTATATTAATGTGAATGGACTTAATTCTTCTATAAAAAGGAGGAAGACTTTTAAATACCTAACAAAACTGGAAATGGATATAATTTGCTTATAAAAAACTCATATTTTGGCTAAAGACCAACATTTTTTGAAAAATAAGAAACTTGGCAAGTTGTTTATAGCAACAGATACAAATAAAAAGAAAAGGGGATTGGCAACATATGTTAAGGACAAATTTAATCCACAACTACAGTATGCCTCAGAAGATTAAAGAATTTTATTAGTGGCAGTTATGGTGGACAATAAAAAAATCTTATGCCTTGAATAATCATCAAGAAAAATTTTTCAAAGACTTACATCTTAGGTTGTCAAATTTGGATTATGCAGAATACAGCATAGTAGGAGACTTCAATGCAGTTTCTGACAGACAATTGGATTAAAAAAACACATAAACATACTAAAGCCAAAGGTCTCCAACTACCAACAAGTTTTTGGAAGCTTGTAGAAGAATTGGAGCTAGTTGATGTATGGAGAACAAGATATCCAAATTCGAAAGACTTTACATATTACTCTGCTAGCCACCAAACGTGGTCAAGAATTGATATGTGTTGGCTTTCTACAAACTTGGTTAAAGATTTAGCAGAGACAGAAATTCAAACAAGAGTCATATCAGATCTCAGTCCTGTAATGATAAAACTTAAAGGTACACAATTGAGAAGAACTTGGAGATTAAATACTTCTATTTTAAAAGATAAAGACTTTCTTTAAAATCTAAGGGTGAAATGGAATCTTTTTTTAAACAGAATATAACTCAAGATGTAAAGATGCAAGCGGTCTGGGATACCGCTAAAGCATATTTTAGGGGCCTTGCAATCAGATACAGTGCAAAGAAAAAGAGAATTGAAAATTATCAAAGACTAATGTCGCAAGCAGGAGAAGCTGAAAAGAATTTAAAAACACAACCGACAAAAGAGGAGTTTCAAAATAAAGTTAAAGAAACACAACACCAACTTAAAGCAGCTTAAAGATGGACAACGATGATAAACTGCTTAAATAAATTTTAAAAGACCTGGGAAAGTGGCAAGATTTGAACTTATCCCTAATGGGAAGAATAGCCTCAGTAAAGATGAATATTTTGCCAACGTTCTTATTTTTATTTCAAACTATTCCAGTACTTTTAACCAGTGTGTTTTTTCAAGAATTGAACAAGATGGTCTCTAATTATATCTGGCAAAGCAAAAAACCAAGAATTAAACTAAAGATATTGCAAGACTCTAAACTGAGAGCAGGCTTGGGCCTCCCAGACTGGCAATTGTATTACAGAGCTTCTGTGTTCTCGTGGGTAAGAGTCTGGGTGCTACTGAACGATAGGAGACAGTCGTTGCTAGAGGGACACGATCTCAATTTGGGTTGGCATGCGTATTTATGGTATCAAAGATTAGAAGGACATTCTTACTTTATAAATCACTGGTTCTGGAAATCTCTGTATCATACATTGTCATGGCTAAAACTGAGAATTTACCAGAAAATTCCAAGATGGGTATCTCCAGTGGAAGCATTCACTCTTCCAAATCTTTTGAAACCTAATCAGAGTTACTGATATGAAGAACTGTTGAAAAATGAGAGGCAACTGAAAACCAGGGAAGAGCTAGAAAACATGGACATTAAAATGAGTTGGTGGTTGAGAACACAAGTTGAATCCAGATATGCCAAAGACAAGACAATAGACTTTAATGCAGAACCATATCCATTTGACAAAATCTTCTTAGGTCCTCAAGAAAAACTAATTTCCAAGCTATATTCATACTTATTACAGATGAAGATGTAAGATGAGATAGTAAAAGATTGTATGGTCCAATGGGTGAAAAACTTGGGGTGTAACATTATGTTAGAAGAATGGGAGAGGCTGTGGAAATTCAATATTAAACTAAGTCAGCCACCTTTAAAAAAATCTCTACAAGATGTTTTATAAGTGGTATATAACCCCACAGAAATTGTGTAAGATGTATACTAACATGTCTAACAAATGCTGGAAATGTACTAAATATGTGAGGTCTTTTTATCATATGTGGTGGACCTGTGGGGTGGTGAAAGACTATTGGAAGATGGTTCATGAACTATTACAGAAAATTCTGAACACACAGATCCAATTTAAACCAGAACTGTTTTTATTGAACATATATCCTGGTGATTATTCCAAAGAGAAGAGACATTTGTTGGCGCACATTAATACAGCGGCTAGGATTCTTTTGGCACAGAGATGGAAGCGTCAGAAGATCCCCACGAGAATGGACTTAGTGGGGAAAATTCTGGAAGCGGCTGAGCTGGACTATTTATCCCAGTTGTTGGCTGGGAAATCTAAGGAAGAAACAAGAAAATATTGGGTGAAACTATATACTTGGCTAGATGCTCAAGAATCTTAAGATTTTTTGGTGTGAACTTATACCTCCTTTCTCTTGTATTCTTTATTATAATATCATTTTTATTGGAAATGTCAGCTTAAATAGATACTTTAACATAAACATATGAAAATATATTATTTAGAAATTGATGATTTAATGTAAAGAGATAATATCTGACAATATCTGTATTTTAAGAAAGTATATTACATGCAGATTAGATTAATATTGTTATCTGTAACTATAATTTTCTATTTCTCCTTACCCGTTCCCCTTAACTTTCTAGAAAACCAATAAAGCTTTCAATTAGAAAGACTCAGGGAGGTCTTATCAACTGCTGCCACCACTCTGGGTTAAGGGTTCCCCTTGAGAAGGCCCAGAGTTCCCACTTCAGGCTTCTTGTAGCTTAGGCCAATAACAGGTGTGAGGACCAGGCAGAGTGAACACCAACAAAAAGGTTTATTTTAAAGTCAGTGCAAGATAAATTAACAAGGTGCATAAAACAGTAAAAGGGAGAAGGGAAAATAAACAAAAGTCCCAACGCGTCTTAACTTACAGTCCCTAAACTACTAACCAGCACTCACCGCTTCCCTTGGGTGAGGGAGCTTTCCCTGGCTCAAGCTCTTCAGGCACAGCCTACCTCTAGCTCAGCCTTCCAGAGAAAGAACACCCACTTCCTGGGCTTGGCCTATATATTCTCTTCTCAGGCCCCACCCCTCTCTGAGCCTGTTTCCCTCCAAACCCCTTGCTACCCAATCAGAGGGACAGACGGGATCCTGGGAGATGTAGGCTTCCCAAAGCAGGCTTCCCTGGGGCCTGCAGGCCTCACTAGGCCCAGGATCATGACAACTGTTAAAATCCAACTTGAATCCATAGAAAGGCAACAAAAAGATGTATTATGGACCATACTTCCAAACTATGGCTGGTCTGCCATCTGACAGTCTACCAAACAGGGAGAGTTTACTACAGAGTTTACTGATCATCCACAGAGATTTTAGTATTCTATTTATGGAAAGTTCAATCAATACTTTGAAGGATTATCCTAATTTTATATTTGTTAGGTAAACATAATCTCACTTCCACATTACAAACATTCTAAGATTACAAGGAGAAGTCAAATGAGAAGAAAGCAGGGGCAAGCAAAAAGTTATGAAAGCACTAAGGCTTTTGCCATGCACAGAAAGTAAGAAACCCTTTTATTAACCCTTTATACCTAAACACTTAGAAGCATACACAGTGCTTAATGGTACTTAATCTTTCTCCTACTTGTTACTCTTCTTTCACAACTATCCTGACTCTCAGTGTGATATAGTGGTCAAGAGTATCAGACTAACATCTAGGAGACCCAGGTTTGAATCCCCTCTTGTGCCATGCTTGCTGGGTGACCTTGCGCCAGTCACACTCCCTCAGCCTAACCCACTCAGAGGGTTGTTGTGAAGATAAAACAGAGGACAGAAGAATGAATTAAGCTGCTTTGGGTCCCCCCACAAGGAGAAAGATGGAGTATCAATTAATTAAATACGTAAGCTGGTGTTTCCTTTTGGTCATTTGGTTTGTCTGCTGCAACGGAGAAACAGTAGCTAGGGTTCCTAACCTTGTGTTGGCAGCCAAAAATGCATATACAGACCCCAAATCATTCCTGATTTACCTCTGATGCAACAGTCCTAAAGGAAAAGCCGTCTTAACCCCATCACTCAGCAGCATAAGAGAAGCAGGAGAAAAAGAGAGGAAAAAAACAGAAGATTTGAAGCAGAGGGGCAAGAGAACTGTTGAACATGTTAATTCAAGGCAGATAGAAAAATGTAATCAAGAATGGCTTAGGATGCCTTTATCTCTCCCTCGACTTTTTTATCTTGGGCAATAAACTGCAGGAGTATTTCTGTGACTTAAAATTGTTGTAGTTAAGGGTTAGTTGTGATATTTATACTCAACAGCAGCTTCCCCACCTAACAAACTAATAAGAGTTACTAATAACTCTAGAGCAATGCCACAAGAGGGAGAAGCTACAGTTCAGCAGCAGAATGACTACTTTGTATGCAAAAGGTCGCAGGGTCAAACCCTGGCATCTCCAATTAAAAGGCAGCAGGGCTTAAAAAGTACTGGACTAGTCAACAACTACAACCAGTTTCAGGGAAGTCAGGTCTTTTTCTTCAATGACTGCATGAACATGCTATAAGCTTGTCCTATATACTAACGACAACTAATGTGGCTGAATATCCTTGTGCAGCCTTCTGATGCATACTTAAGATGGAAGTGTGCCTCATTGAATTCATTAACTGTTCCTCTAGAGGAGGCACAGAAAAAAACCTGCATGAGAAGCATATGAAACAAATCTTCATTTGGGCAATTTAAATGCCAACAGGCACACAGGACTAAACACTACTGATACACAGAGCTCCCTCCCAAAGCTACTTCCCTATTTTACAGAGTTTTATTTTCCTGCCCTTGCCGGTCACTGCACAGTTGAAAATGTGGACTTATAAATAAGTAGTAGAAGACCTATAAGTAGTACAAGAAGTATAAGTAGTAGGAAGTAGACCTATAAATAAAAAGGGAACAACTCAAGTGGATCAAGGCGGCTGCGAACTCAAGAAGCCTGTGCTGTTGTGGAATCATGACGAAGAAACTGAACTGTGTACCAAGAAGTCTCCCATTCTAACCTTCCCAGCTAGTATCCCCTCAAGCCCTGGCCCTTCATTTGGAATTTAAGAATAAAAATACAAACTACTTAAAGGGTAGCTGTTAGCAAAATTTTGTACATAAAGTGCAATGGAACACTTAAGACACAACATAAATGTTGGATAATATTATTTGATTCTTGAAGAACTGGTCCTCTTAAGAGGAATTATCTCCAATATAATGTCTAAAAAGCGATATTTTAGACAATATAATGTCTAAAAATGTCTTAATCTCTATTTTACCCCAAATATTAGTGGGAGTTTTCAGGGGAATTACCAAAATATAGCAGTATCTCCTGAAGCCATAATTATTTATATGTTGGGGATATGGTAACACAACATTGGAATACCAACAGACTACGGCCCTGTTCCTCAGAGCCTCCACGGGGTGCCTTTCCTTGACTATTAAGTTGCAAGGCAGGCAGCGCACGAGACCTGCAAGGCCAGCACCTCACGGGGGGGAGTCCCCCCACAGCCACCTTCAACTCACAGTTCCATATCCATTGCTGCATGCGCGCGCCAACGAGGCAGATGCCGCCGCCCCACCAATGAACGGACCAGCTTCGTGGCAGAAGAATCAGCTGCAAGCAGCGCACCACATTTCCGCACACGTCACCAACGCAGAGCCCCGCCTCCATGCTTAGACGGATGTGGGCCCACGTGATCGATAGAACCAACGCGATTGGCATCAAATCCCTCCCCCCACGAGTATATGAAATCTTCTAGCGGCTTTGGAAGGCGCAGGGCATGCGCACTAATGAAGATGTCAGGAGTGCAGCGGTCAAGTTTGAAAACTAAGCCGGGGGGGGGGGGGGTAAAAGGAGACTGTGTGATGCTCTCTGCAATGCCAGCTACTGCCCACCAGTTTCATTACGTCCGGGAAGACAAGTAAGAAAACGATGGATTGCTGATTTCTGGGATTCCTTCAAGATGTCCTGGGAACTGTAGTTTTTTGCAGGGTTTCCCCCCCTGATTTCCTTACTTGATTGCGTATGTTTTCAACAAGCTACTATTTCCATGGTTTGTTGAGAGACACAGAAGACTCCTGCTTCCCAGAATGGGCTCTTGAATGTATGTTTTTTTAATATATTCAGGTGGGCAGCCGTGTTGGTCTGAAGCCATAGAACAAAATTTGTGTCCAGGGTAGGGCTGCCAGTTCCCAGGTGGGGGCAGGGGATCCCCCGGTTTGGAGGCCCTCCCCCCCCTTCAGGGTCATCAAAAAGCGGGGGGAGGGGAGGGAAATGTCTGCTGGGAACTCTATTTTTCCCTATTGAGCATTATTCCCATAGGAAATAATGGAGAATTGATCTGCAAGTATTTGGGACTCTGGGGGGGGGGGGCTGTTTTTTGTGGTAGAGGCACCAAATTTTCAGTATAGCATCTAGTGCCTCTCCCACAAATACCCCCCCAAGTTTCAAAAAGAGCCCCAAAAGAAGTTTCTATGAGCCCCAAAAGAAGGTGCCCCTATCCTTCATTATTTCCTATGGAAGGAAGGCATTTTAAAAGGTGTGCCATCCCTTTAAATGTGATGGCTAGAACTCCCTTGGAGTTCAATTATGCTTGTCACACCCTTGCTCCTGGTTCCACCCCCAAAGGCTTCTGGCTCCACCCCCAAGGTCCCCAAATATTTCTTGAATTGGACTTGGCAACCCTAGTCCAGAGGCACCTTTAAGACAAATAAAGTTTAATTCTGGGTATAAGCTTTCATGTATTTGATGAAATGTGTGTGTACACGAAAGCTTATACCCAGAATTAAACTTTGTTGGTCCTAAAGGTGCCAACGGACTCAAACTTTGCCCTGTTTTTATATGTTTTTTAATAGAAGTTAAGGTAGTCTCCTGTGCAAGCACCAGTCGTTTCCAACTCTGGGGTGACTTTGCATCACGACGTTTTCATGGCAGACTTTTTAATAGGGTGGTTTGCCATTGCCTTCCCCAGTCATCTACGCTTTACCCCCAGCAAGCTGGGTACTCATTTTACTGATCTCAGAACTAGGAAGGATGGAAGGGTGAGTTGAACACAAACAAGTGCCATGTCGAAAAACTGAGAGGGCTTCTTTGCTTTCAGGAATTTGAAGAGTATCTTGTGCCAGTGATTTAAATGGAGTTACTGGTGAGCACTGAGGATGTACTTTTGCACTTTCAAAACCATTCTGCAGTGTTCTCACTGGGGGGGGGTGTTTACGGGGCAATTCTATGCAGAGTTATTCCACTCTCAGCACAGTGCAATCAAGGGTTTGGATGCGGTAATTCTGCCTAGGATTGAACTATAAAGTGTGGATTTCCTATTTATTTCAGATTAACAGGGAGTCCAAAATGTATGCTAGTAGACATATATACTTATAGCTGCATACACTAGGTAATGCTACCAATAACGTTAGCTTTACAGAATGTTTACTCAAAAGTAAATCTCACTAAAGACTGCAGCCTCAGAAATAATCTCTGTAGCAAGGATTAAGAATTAAAGTTGACTCAATGCACAGCAGCCAAGAAGGTCAGAACGCCTGCTCCGGCTGCAACGCCACTGAGGATGTTCTCCGCAGTGGAGAACGAAACGTCTGGAAGAAAAACTTCCTCCAGTAGAACACGGCACTTGAGCCCGAAAGATTCTACAAATCCTAATAAAGTTGATTTTCTTTAAAAACTAACTTTTCACAAGCTTTTTTCTCTGCCTGAACAGCACTCTAAGGTCATAATTCTACACAGACTGCAGCCCCACTGGGCAACCTGAGAACACTTTCCTGATAGCAAATCCATTGATTGGACTTCAGTAGGATTCTCTATAAACTTTAGGATTGCACCATTGGGCTCAGAGGGTTAGCCCTAGGGAAAGGGCAGCCAACCTCCAGGTGGGACTTGGAAATCTCCCAGAATCAGAACTGCTTTCCAGTTCCCCTGGAGAAAATGGCTGCTCTATGGCATTATTGTACATAACTATAAAAGTTTAAACAAAAATTGATAAAAGTAGAAAAAACAGGTCAATCGAAAGCTTGGGGAATTTATTTTATTTAATTTGTTTGTACCCTATCTTTCTCATCAATGGGGACCCAAAGCACTTTACATAGTTACCCTCTCCTCCATTTTATCCCACAACGACCCTCTGAGGTAGGTTAAGCTTGAGAGTGTGACTGGCCCAAGGTGAGCTTCTATAGCACAAGTGGGAACTTGAACCTAGGCCTCTCAGATATTAGTCTGTTACTCTACTACAATATGCTGCTTTTTACCAGGTACTTAAAATCTGTCAAAACAGGAGCAAGGTGAATGTCGCTGGAGATACTATTTGTTCATATGGCAAGAGCTGGCATGGCATAGTGGTTAGGGTGTCATACTAGGAGGTGAGATGACCTGATTGGAATCTAAGCTCTATTATGGAAGCTTGCTGGGGGACACTGGGCTGCTCACAATCCCTCAGTCTAACCTACCTCATGAGGTTGTTGTGAAGATAAAGTAGAGGAAGGGACAATAATGAGAAGAGCTACTTCAAGTCCCAGTCAGGGGAAAAGGAGATATCAATAATAATTAATAACTATGGGGCACTAACAATGCTCCATCGCCTGATACAGCCCTTACCACTATCTCTGATGTTTTTATCTTGTTCTTCCTCCAAGGAACACAGGATGGCGTACATCTCTGTCACCTCCTCCATTCTATCCTCACAACAATCACATGAAGTAGGTTAGGATAGGATAAAGTGACTGACTTGAAGTCACCCAGCAAGTTTAGGCCATCCTGGGAAGCTGGGAAGCTGCAAACTTGGTCCCTAGCAAAGGTGGACCACCACTGTCCAGTCCCATATTGCCTGGCTTGACCTTCGGTGCAATAGTCTTCGTGCAGTCTATTCATTACAGGGCCCAGGCATCTATTCAGCACTTTCCTTTTCAACTGAATCAGGTATGTGTGAGTGTCATGTATATACTCCTCTCCAAAGTCTTGAACAACTTCCTCTAGTGGTTTTATGAAGATAGTTTCAGAGGGTAGCTACATTGGTCTGCGGTTGAACGGCTGGATTTGAGTCCAGAAGCACTATAGAGGTCAACAAGGTTGGTGTGTGTGTGTAAGCTTTTGAGAGTCAAAGTTCTGGTGAAGGGAGATTTGACTCTCAAAAGCTCATACCTCAAAAATCTTGTCAGTCTCTAAGGTGCTCCTGGACTTAAATCCAGATGATTTTATAGAGATACTAAATATCATGAGGACAATATAAAGCCTTCCCTGTCATACCCATTGTGCAAAAACTCCCCAGCACCACCATCTGGAACCACTCTGAAATGTAAGAATAGATTAACAAAAGACAGAAAAAATGAGGAGAGACAGAGATAATCTCCATCTCGGCTTGGCTTCGCGAACGAAGATTTAAGAAGGGTGCAATAGTCCACGTTTGCTGCAGGCTCGCTGGTGGCTGACAAGACCAATGTGGGACAGGCAGGTCCGGCCACAGCGGCTGCAGGGAAAAGTCTGATTTAGGGTTGGTCCTGTAGCAGTGCGATTCTTCCTCAATCTCCTTTTGTCCTCAAGACCAGCTATGCGTGTGTTCTCAAAGGAAGAGACAGCCTGGTGGATGGTGTGCCTCCATGCTTTGCGATCTGAGGCTAGGTCAGACCACTGGTGATGGTTGATGTGACAGGTGCTAAGGGATTTCTTCAAGGAGTCCTTGTACCTCTTCTTTGGTGCCCCTCTATTACGATGGCCGGTGGAGAGTTCGCCATACAGGGCAATCTTGGGAAGGCGGTGGTTTTCCATCCTAGAAATATGCCCTGCCCAGCGCAGCTGCGTCTTCAACAGCAGTGCCTCGATGCTGGTAACCTCTGCCCGCTTGAGGACTTCAGTGTTGGTCACAAAGTCACTCCAGTGGATGTTGAGGATGGTGCGAAGGCAGCGCTGATGAAAGCGCTCAAGGAGTCGCAGGTGATGACGGTATAAAACCCACGATTCGGAGCCATAGATGAGGGTTGTCATCACAACCGCTTTGTAAACATTGATCTTTGTGCCTTTTTTCAGATGCTTGTTGCTCCACACTCTTTTGTGCAGTCGGCCAAATGCACGGTTTGCCTTTGCCAGCCTGTTGTCAATCTCCTTGTCGATCTTGGCATCTGAGGAGATGATGCACCCCAGGTAGCTGAACTGCTGGACTGTCTTCAGAACTGATTCACCCACAGTGATGCAGGGAGGGTGATAATCTTCCTGGGGTGCAGGCTGGTGGAGAACTTCTGTCTTCTTCAGACTAACTTCTAGGCCAAATAGCTTGGCAGCCTCTGCAAAGCAGGATGTCATATGCTGCAGAGCTGATACCGAGTGGGAGACGAGTGCAGCATCGTCAGCAAACAGTAGCTCTCGGATGAGTTTTTCCATTGTCTTGGAGTGTGCCTTTAGTCGCCTCAGGTTGAACAGGCTGCCATCGGTGCGATAGCGGATGTAGACACCATCGTCCTCACCTAGATCTACTGCGGCTCTTTGAAGCATCATGCTAAAGAAGATCGTAAAGAGAGTTGGCGCGAGAACGCAGCCTTGCTTTACACCTGTGCCTATAGGGAAGGGCTCCGAGTGGTCGTTGCAGTGTCTGACTTGGCCTCGCTGGTCTTCGTGTAGCTGGATGATCATGCTGAGGAACCTTGGGGGACATCCTAAACGTTCCAAGATTTGCCACAGGCCTTTCCTGCTAACGGTATCGAAAGCTTTGGTAAGGTCGACAAAAGTCACATACAGACCCTTGTTCTGTTCCCTGCATTTCTCTTGGAGCTGCCTGAGAACAAATACCATGTCGGTGGTGCTCCTGTTAGCTCTGAAGCCGCACTGGCTCTCTGGGAGGAGTTCTTCTGCAATGGTGGGCACCAGTCTGTTCAGGAGTATTCTGGCAAGGATTTTGCCTGCGATGGAGAGCAGGGTTATCCCCCGGTAGTTGGAGCAGTCTGACTTTTCCCCTTTGTTCTTGTATAGGGTGATGATGATTGCATCGCGAAAGTCCTGTGGTAATTTGCCTTGTTCCCAGCAGGTGACAAGTACTTTGTGAAGTGAGCTATGTAGTACTGTGCCCCCATGCTTCCAGATCTCTGGTGGAATTCCATCAACTCCTGCTGCCTTGCCACTTTTCAGTTGCTTGATGGCTTTAACAGTCTCTTCTAGGGTGGGGATCTCATCCAACTCTGTTTTCACCGGTTGAAGTGGGGTGAGGTGGATTGCTGAATCTTGAACTACGCGGTTGGCACTGAAGAGAACCTGAAAATACTCCGACCACCGGTTCAGTATGGATGCCTTGTCTGTGAGGAGCACTTGGCCGTCTGCACTATGCAAGGGACTCTGAGCCTGATATGATGGACCATATACTGCCTTCAGGGCTTCGTAGAACCCTCTTAAATCACCAGTGTCTGCACACAGCTGGGTTCTCTCTGCAAGCTTGGTCCACCACTCGTTCTGAATGTCTCGAAGCTTGCGCTGAAGGTTGCTACATGCAGCGCGAAAGGTTGCTTTTTTCCCAGGACAGGAGGGCTGAGCAAGATGTGCTTGGTAGGCAGATCTCTTTTTTGCCAGTAATTCTTGGATCTCTTGATTGTTCTCATCAAACCAGTCCTTGTTCTTCCTTGTGGAGAACCCGAGGACTTCTTCAGAGATCTGCACGACGGTAGTTTTTAGGTGTTCCCAGAGTGCTTCTGGAGAAGGGTCTGTGGGGCAACTGAGGTCCTCAATTCTTGACTGGAGTTTTGCCTGGAAGGCAGCTTTAACTTCGGCTGACTGGAGGCTGCCAACCTGAAACTTCCTCCGAGGGATACCTCCTCTCCTGGGTGTGGGTTTAAAGTGAAGACGGAGATTGCAGCGTACAAGACGATGATCCGTATGACATTCTGCGCTGGGCATTACTCGGGTGTGTAAGACATCTCGAAGGTCTCTCTGGCGCACCAGAATGTAGTCGATAAGGTGCCAATGCTTGGACCGTGGGTGCATCCAGGTTGTCTTCAGACTGTTCTTCTGCTGGAAGATAGTGTTGGTGATGGTGAGCTGGTGCTCCATGCAGAATTCTAGCAGGAGGCGCCCGTTGTCATTGCAGTTGCCAATGCCGTGTTTGCCAAGTACTCCTTTCCAGGCTTCCGAGTCTTTACCTACTCTGGCATTGAAGTCGCCAAGGATGATCACCTTGTCCTCTGTAGGGGTCTTCAGTACGAGGTTGCGTAGATCAGCATAGAACTTGTTCTTTTCTGCAGGATCTGCTTGAAGGGTTGGGGCATACACACTGAAGAGTGTTGCATGCTGCTTGTTTTGAAGTGGGAGGCGCATGGACATGATGCGATCTGAGTGACCTGTTGGAAGGTTTTCGAGTTTGGAGGCAATGGAGTTCCTGACCATGAAGCCAACGCCAGAAAGGCGGCTCTCAGCCTTTGACTTACCCGACCAGTAGAGGGTATAGCCAGCACCGTGTTCTTGAAGACTACCTTCCTCAGGGAAACGGACCTCACTGAGAGCTGCTATGTCGATATTCAACCTGAGAAGTTCGTGGGCAACTAGAGCAGAGCGTCGTTCAGGGCGACCACTGCCTACAGTAAGCCGGGACGCCGGCAGTGAGTCCTCCAGGTGGTAGGTGTTACATTAACGAGCTCTATCTGCCCGGGTTTGATGTTAGAGTTTTCCTTCTCTTAGGCTGACGAAGTTGGTGGGCCCAGCCTGCCCATCCGGTTATACCGCCGAACAATTCGGTCGCACCATGACGTAGCAAACTCTGTGAAAACGGGGGGGACCAGCGAGAAGGTGTTGCTACGGATGCAGTAATGCAGGAGAGGCCATTGCAGTGACCATCTGCCAGGCATAGCCAGACAGTGACCACGCGGCGTTCACTACACCGGGAGAGGAGAGGCTATGTATTGCGCATGCACTTTCCCTGGGGGGGTAGGATTCCCAGAGGGAGCCCACCCCCACCCCCCCCCCCCAACAGAGATAATAATGAAATCATATTTGGTTCCTTCTAGTCTACTTGAACATAGAGCATTGGTTGCCAAAAGAATACCAGTGGCTATATCCTAAGCCCAAAGGCAGAAAACTCGCATCATCAGATACTGGAAGTACATTGGGAGGTCTTTCTGTAGTGACCTCATGGAAAGCTGCTTAGGGATCATTCTTAGAAAAAGCTGGACTCCATCTAGCAAACAATTTCTTATGTTTAGAGAAATGTAACCAAGTATTAGGATGTAATAAAAGCCTGTAGGCAAGGGTGAAACTGTGTGCCACTGGAATCAACAGTAAAACACCCATCAGATAAGGATTCCATAATTACAGGACAAGGAAAAAATGACAAGACTGGAAACATAGGAGAGACCAGGTACTTACGCCACTAATTGAAAAAGTCTGCTAAGATGTTAATGAGTGTGTATATATATGTATTTGTGTGTGTGTGTATATATATACACAGGCAAATAGGTGTGAAAAACCTCAGCTTGAGACCCTGGAGAGCCGCTGCCAGTCTGAGAAGACAATACTGACTTTGATGGACCAAGGGTCTGATTCAGTATAAGGCAGCTTCATATGTTCATATGTTCATATATATATATATATATATATATATATATATATATCTGATAAAGTTCTACGTGACAGAGTAACAAGCAGTGGGCCTGCGAGGTTTTACAAAGGAGGGGAAGGCAAAATGGACATTTCACTCCACTATTCCTAAATCTTCCTCACTAAAAGTTTGAGGGGTTGGGCTACCTAGTTTCTTTTCCTCCTCTCCCCTTTTTTGTTGGCAGTCAGCTGATTTCATCCATTCCATCCTGGAGCATTTTCAGGCTTTTTTGGGGGGAGGGTGTTATTTATAGTCATCTTTGTTTTCCAAATGCTTTTGGAATCCACAGAGAAAGTAGTGATTCCTTGTCTGATAGTGGTCTCATAGCATGGTTTTCATAGTCATGGAGGGGGCTACCTTTCCTTTATTATGCTATTAGACAGAGTGATTATTCTCTTGTTTCTCCATGCTCCCAATGATTTTGGAGAGAAAATACTCCCAAGCTTCCCCTCAGATACAAGGGGGAAATATTAACTAGAAAATCCTAGAAATGGGCAGGGAAAGACCTGCACTTCATGCTATGGGAAGAACATGACAGGAACTCATACCTCTTGAGTGCCAAGGATTCATGGCAGAAGTTGGAGTTCAGTTTTAGATCTCAGGCATTTCCTTTGGAAAACTCTTCCTACCCAGCTTTTAAATGCTTCAGTGTAACATTTTAATGAGAAGGGGTGAGAGAGTAAGAAGGTTATCAGCAGCAATTATTTCTCAATCGTTCTTAAAAAGCAAAACAATCTTCCTGTATGATCTATAGTTGAACCCCCAATTGCAATAAAATCAATAGCTAGCTCATTTGTGTAAAATCCTTTCAGAACAGCCATGTTGAAACAGGCGTGAGGAAAAAAAGCTCTTTCCACCATATCAACAAGGGGGGCTGCAACAGGGCTTGTGTGATGAGTACCTATCGCAGCTTCCGTGAAGAGAGGTTGTAACTCAGTGAGATGGGTCTGTGTTGAAGGACCCCGTTGAGCCTACTGCGATTTCTCGGGATCACTACCTGTGAGCTCTACGTTTTGTCTTTTAAAAATAGAAGAAGCCCAGCTGCACTATTAATGCAAGAAGTTGCTTTCCTAGAAAACGAATAGGCCTTTCCTCAAACTGCCCACCCCCCACCAGCGCCAAAGGAAATGACGGGCGCCAAGAGGCAGCTCGCTTGTTCTTCTCTTACCTGTAGTAACGATCATCCTTGTAAGGGGTTAGATCCTCTTTGATCTCCTTATAGGTTTCTTTGATCCTTTTGCAAATGTGCTTGAACTCGCTGCAGAGCGGGTTCTCGAAGACGGGGTAATCCGCCTCCATCCCGCGACCTGACACTGAGGAACCTCCACTAAAGCGACCGCCACAGCAACAATCCCGTTTTATACCCTCCTCTTTTTTCTCTCAGCCATTGCAACGATGCGGGCTAGCTCTGCTTAGGCTGCCGAGGGGAAAAGCACAAACGACCAGCGCTTGAATTGACCCACTTCCTTCGTCGACGTCTCCGAGCCCTCTCTAAGCAGAGCGCCGCTGCTGGGCGCGAGCGGGAGTTCAGTGGGCGGCAGACGTTCCGGACTCCACACAGCGTTAGTCACGCCAGCTCTGTTTTTGTTGCCGAATATCTATAGCATTCGCGACATTTTAATTGAATACAAAGGGCGTGGTGCAAGGATGGCCAGACAGGCGATAGCAGAGCGAGCATAATGTATTGGCGTTATTCAGAGTCCCCCGTGCTCTGTGGCCCAAGCAGAAGGCGGGGCGGGCAGCATCAGCACTGTGGACAGCTCCTCTGGCTTGGATGTTAAAAATGGCCACTAACAAAACAGGTCCCGTGATTTTTTTTCAGGGAGATCTGCGCATGGCACTTAGGATGGGGTGAAGGGTCACGTTTGGCGTTGCCCATCCCTGGAAACCACAGGTTCTTTCCGTCTCAGTATAGAGAAGTTTCCAGACAACAGGAGCTTTGTGGATTAAAACCATAGAATTGTTTGTTTGTTTTTTGCACCGATAGTAGCTGCCAAGGAAGAGCTTCTGATGCTGGCATCCTGTTTTGGCAATCTCAAAACAACAACAAATTGGACTGTTGGAACAATGCAGTTCTTCCTCATCCAGTGTGACTATTGTTATCTTGAGTGCACTATAGAATGTCGTTAATGGAATTTCCCCTCATACTGCTAGAGTTCCTGGTGGGTAGCCCTGTTGGTATGAAGCAGTAGAATAAAGTTTGAGTCCAGTGGCAACTTTAACATCAATAAAGTTTTATTCAAGATACGAGCATTCACGTGCATGCTCACTTCCTCAGATATGTACACATGAAACTTCATACCTCAAATAAAACTTTCTTGGTCTTAAAGGTGCCACTGGACTCAAACTTTTTCTACTGTTGGACCATGTAGGTGACAGGACTTCCACTATCATGTCTTCCATGATAGTGAGGATAGTGTTAATGAATACCAGCCAGACTACCCCCTCCAGACTATGCCCAAACCCCATCATGAAAGAAGACATCCTAACAAAGAGAGGGAACAGGTTTCACAAGTCATGAGTATTTCCTCTTCCCTCCTGTTATTTTTTAGTGGGAAACAGACAGTTCATTATTATGAAACACAGTAAAATTGGGAACAGTCTTTTTTAAAAGCCCTCCAGCCTCTGCTTATATAGAAATTGTCATACTCAGTGGGGAAGGACCATGCCTCACTGGTGGGGCACAAGTTTTGCATGCAGAGGGTCTCAGATTTGATCTCTTGTTGAAGTATCTCAAGTAACAAGACGTTGGGAAAAACCTTTTTGTGTGAAACTATGATGAACCACTACCAGTCTAATGAGACAATACTGAGTTAGATGGGCCAATAGAACCAGGCAATATTAGCTGCTAACTGGAATAAACTCACTTAGTCTTAAAGATGCCACTTGATTTCTTTTATATTTTAGTTTCAGGTGGGTAGCTATGCTGGTTTGCAGAAGAACAAGATTTGAATCTGGTAGCTACCTAAAGACCAACAAGATTTAGAGGATATAAGCTTTTGAAAGTCAGAGCTCTGATGAAGGGAGCTTTCATTCTCAAAAAACTTATGCCCTGGAAATCTTAATTGGTCTTTAATGTGCTACCAGACTAATAATAATAACAATAATAATAATAATAATACATTTTATTTATTTGTTAGCCGCCCTGATATAAATATAAATATAAATTTATATTTTATAAATTTATATTTATATCAGGGCGGCTAACAACATTGGTTAATATAACAAGTTATACAGTAAATTAGACAATAGATAACAAATTGATTAAAATTCTAAAAACAGTAAAACATCGTGGTGCTATTCCGACAGATAATAAGTCATTTAAGCAGACTCTCAGGTTTTAGTCGGTGAAGGCTTCGCCAAAGAGGATGGTCTTGCAGGCCCTGCAGAATCGGTCAAAGTCCCGCAAGGCCCGCACTTCCTCCAGGAGCTGGTTCCATAAGTGTGGAGCTACAATGGAGAAAGCCCAAGTACGGGTACTCTGCAGCTTTACTTCCTTCGGCCTGGGAATAGTCAGGAGGTCCTTCCCTGCTGACCTCAGTGCTCTCTGGGGTTCGTATGGGGAAAGACGGTCCCTCAGGTAGACAGGTCCTCGGCCATATAGGGCTTTAAAGGTAATAACCAACACTTTGTAACGAATCTGGTATGTAACTGGCAGTCAGTGCAGTCCTCGCAGCCCTGGCTGTATGTGCTCCCATTTTGGGAGCCCCAATAACAGCCTAGCCGCCGCGTTCTGCACCAGCTGCAGCTTCCGGGTTCGGCACAGAGGCAGCCCCATGTAGAGGGCATTACAGTAATCCAGTCTCGAGGTGACCGTTGCATGAATCACTATTGCTAGGTCCCGGCGCTCTAGGAAGGGGGCCAACTGCCTTGCCCACCTCAGATGAAAGAAGGCTGACTTAGCAGTGGCTGCTATCTGGGCCTCCATTGATAATGAGGGCTCCAGTAGGATTCCCAAGCTCTTGACCCGGCGCGCTGCCTTCAGCGGCGCCCCATCAAAAACCAGGAGAGATATTTCCCTCCCCAGAGCGCCCCGGGCCACACAAAGGACTTCTGTCTTCACTGGATTCAGCTTCAGCCCACTCAGCCTTAACCAGGTTGCCACGGCCTGCAGTGCCAGGTCTAAATTCCTCGGGGCGCAGCCAGGCCGGTCATCCATTAGCAGATAGAGCTGGGTGTCATCTGCATATTGGTGACACCCTAGCCCATACCTCCGGGCAATCTGGGCAAGGGGGCGCATATAGATATTAAATAGCATCTGCATAGCACACAATCTAGTGTGCGCCTCTGGGACAGCTCACCCCCGATTGCCAAATCTAAAATCTTGGTCTGTTATATTTTAGTCATGTTAATCTGGGAGATTGGATGATATTTAACAACAGCCAAGCATTTGGGAATATTTCCTCCAAATGGTGGAAGGAAACTGATATCATTAGAGAATAGCTGGAAATAAGGACAAGCAGGATCTGACCTGCTGAAGGGTGCTTTGACTCTCAAAAGCTTATACCCTGAAAATCTTGGTCTTTAAGGTGCTCCTGGACTCAGATCTAACTATAGTTACCACTTGCAGCTGAAGCTAAGGGGAAGAACTCAGGCTCTAGTTCAAGTATTTGTGTAATGGCTGCTGCATCCCAAAAGGGGTTAATGACTGGGGTCAGACATTGAAATTCAACAAAACCTGTATTTAGTTTATACTGCTTTTAAATGACATGGAACCTGTGTGTTTGTGTTTAATGGGAAGATTATCTGTTCAGTTTCATTAGCCTATTACTTAATGCTACTGTGCTGTGATAATTTCAAGACCATTGTGTGCTGGCAGAACACTTTAAAGGGATTTTCATGTAAATTAGAAGCCCTGTAGATTTCTTTAAAGCACATTTCCCCCACGCAGCTTTTATCACATTCTTTGTTACATCCATATTAAATTTTGTAGGGTTTCTTCATAGCAGCATATCCACATCAGCTTGCTTTTAAATGTTCTATTGAGGGACACATGTTATCCTCATGAATAAATATCGGATTCTCTCTCTTTTTTTTTAAGAGCACTTTATATGCACAAACTATGCAATAAATTAATATGTATGATTTATGATTATCTCTACCCTCACCTGAAAGGGGATAATTCTTGCTTTCATCTTGTGAAAGCCTTTCCAGCAATCAGTTATTCAAGTACGTACTCCTTATTAATGCTTCCAAATAACAGCAAGTCCCCAACATCACAGAATATAGCCTAAAGAAAACAGCCTAAAGAAAATGGTGTTTTTATAAGAACAAAAAAGAAAATGATAAATATGCTAAGATTTGTTACAAGCACTAGTATTACTTTGAACATTTACTGTGCAGTCCTAAGAATACTTTCTTGGGAGCAAGTTCCATTGATTAGATTCCAGTAGGATTCTGGGAAGATCTGCTAGGAATTGTGCTGTTAATGTCAACTTGAAGGATATTCTTACTTTCATTCAGGATGTGAAACTCTTACATAGTAGTGTATGTAAGTTTAATGTGTATGTATATAACAATTGTTTAGATTTTTAACTGTAAATTATGAAATGTTAATTTTAATGTTTAATTTTAGATTCCATGTTAGTTTTATATGTTGTAAGCCGCCCTGAGCCACCTAGTGGGAAGGGCGGGATATAAATCTTAGATAAATAAATAAATAAATAAATAAATAAATAAATAAATAAATAAATAAATAAATGTGTAGTTTCTAATTTATGTTGTCATCACTTTACCAGTATAAAACAGACTGAGATCTCCAACATCTGATGTCATATAGATCAGAGTTATCCTAAGAGAAAGTATTACATTACAGTTGTTGATCCTTGGTACTGAAGCTAGTTTCTCCTTCTGAAAGATAACCTAATGCAGAACTAGCACCAGTCTTTTTGAAATTGGTATTTTGGAATGGTTGGCTTGAATCTAACAGTAATTTTCATCACAAGATTTACATCCATACAGCATGACTCCTTTCCAATGCCAAAGCCAAACTGACCTTCCCTGAAAGCTGCTCCTCCAGGTGGGAGGCAGCAGGAACAGTATTAGGGTGGAGTTGGATGTCTGCAGTGGGAATCACTTCTCCACTTATGTCCATGAAAACCCTCCATTGGATCAAAACTGTTTCCTAGAGTTTTCTGCATCATAGATTAAGCTCAAAAGCAATGTAAAAGAAATCTTGGAGATAAACTTGCTTTTCTAGACCAAGTCAAAGAATGCCACCAGTTGACCTCATAATTGCAATGTCCTATTAGTGTTAGACTACCAAACTTAAGGCAAGGATTGAAACACACATATTCAAACCCGTGCACAAGAATCTGAGAGAGATTTTTAAATTCCTTTTCCAGCCTATAAAATAGACAAGACAATGGAATCCTAAACTGAGTTGCAGCTATTTAAGCCCAATGACTTCAGTTGGCTAAGACAGGTGTAACTCTTATTTGGGACTGCACTGAGAATTATCTTTGATCTGTGTTTGGAAACTTGTTGGGGGAACAAGTGCACAAGTGCATCCATTTTTAACATCCTTTGGTCTTACTCACATGAGGAGTATGGCCTCAGAGTAGTATACTCTGGAACAAGGATCTGAAGTTTTTTAGAAGGTGTTTGTAAGGTTTTAAAGGACAATGTCAATCTCCCAGATTAGAATACAATGCCCTGACTATGATTGACTACTTGTCTTTAATAAAAAAAAATACACCCAAAATCTAGCTGCTGGTTGTCAGCTGATAAAGCAACAATACGAAAAGCAGCCTCAGCCTTCAGTGTATTTCCTCACCAATCACATCTCATATGAATCTTTACAACAGTGGCTATGGAACACTCTTGCTCAGAAACCTGGGAATGTGCCTTCTTGATCTTGCTGCCAGCACCTCTCTCCTTATCCTTATGGCATCAGTCTGGCATAGCAGTCTAGCTGGAGCATTAATGTGTGCCAGTATGTTCTTTGATCTACTGACTGGTGGACCTGTGCAAACTGTCAGCTCCCATTGGTGAGCCATTCTTAAGGATGGGCATGAACCAGTTCATAATCCAAAATCTGGCATGAACTTGGCCTGGTTCATACCCCTGAACAATGTTCAGGGAAGGCACTTTCCCCAAACATTTTCCAGACTTTTGTCTGGTTTGGCTGTTTGGGCTATTTCAGCCTGACAGGCAAAAAGATGTCTAGGCAACAATCCTGCAGTAGAAATGATAGCAGGTGTAGTCAGCAAGTAACATAATGAAAAATGAAATCCCAGGGATGTTGGTACATATTAATTTTTTTAAAAAAATCATAATGCTCAATGATGAGAAGCAGAACACCAAGACCAACTCTCAGATTCTCCAGTTTGCAAAAATTTAATAAGCAACACTTGGACAACTCTTACAATTCCAAATTATCAAGGAAAATAGGGCAACTGACTGGTCTCAGTCATATAGACATTCAAAAATTTGGACAAACCACATTATTAAAGGGACTCCATTTAATGCTTTCTAGGTGCCTCCTGCACAGTCTATTACATAGGGTACATATTAGGAGAGAAAGGTCAGGGCAAGGTTCATAGTTACAATGAAAACCCAGGTCTGAATGCCACATGAAAAAAATAATCCATGATTTTAAGAAAGGCAATTTGAACATCCTGTAGGTAGACAGCAGTCATCAGAGAATTGTATAATTTTCTCCACGGAACTGAGATCAAGCAGGTATGGCATGGTGAGGAATTCCAAACAAAAATCCTTCAAATAAAAAAAAAAGTGGGATGGATCCTAAGAGCTGTGAATGTTCATTCCACAAGCTGAACAGACTTTAACCACCTTCCCTTTATATCACAGCCCTCTGTGCTCTCCAAAGCTGTTCCTGGGGACCAGGAACCCTCAGAAACATAATGTAATGGAATGGCCAAGGTGGAGTGGGAAAAATAATTGGTGGACATTCTCCCCACTCCCACCACCACACACGCACACTTGTAAGAAAAAATGCACTTTCTTCATCTAGGATCCAATCCTAGGTAAAACCAACAACTAACTAATAATTGATTTGGAAAGGATGTTCATTACAGTACCAAATAATGCATTTATAAACAAATGCAAAATAAAAAGCCACCCTTTCCCAGTTTATAGTGCCTTTTCAACTCATGCAA
The DNA here is from genome assembly GCF_032191835.1 of Heteronotia binoei. Classification (NCBI taxonomy): domain Eukaryota; kingdom Metazoa; phylum Chordata; class Lepidosauria; order Squamata; family Gekkonidae; genus Heteronotia; species Heteronotia binoei. The sequence continues at coordinate 139,607,750 of NC_083223.1, read as the reverse complement.
TTCCACAATACAAAAAAGACACCTTGTATCTACAACAAGCATCAAAATCTCAAAACCACCCCCTGCTAAGGAACAGGAGAAGAAAAAAACACAGACCAGTAAGAAAAAAATAGAATCAAAGACCAAATGAAGACAAAAAGGGTGTGGGGAGACAACTGATGGGTCTCAATGGGAACCTGAAATGACAGTGATAGGAGTTATGACATGAGCTCAGTGAGCACTATTTTTTACAAAACACTGGGAGCACAAGAGCCTTCTAATACATCTTGCAGTTTTATTCATTTCTTTCTAACACATCACTTGAACCCTCCAGAATAGCCATTTACATGACAGAACATTCAGCAAGCAAAGACTTCCCTAACTCTCCCAAATGCCACAATCTGATAACAAATGTTTTTAGCTTTTATATAGTGGATTTAAAAATCTTATGTCTGAATCAAATTTTGTCTGCCATGTCTCCAAATTTGATATTGATATAAAACAAGTTGGTTTTCAGACTCAGACTATGGCCCATAATTTAATAGTATATCTACTTTGGAAACCCAAGTTTTCTAGTGAAAATCATTTTCCAATGAAATATTTCCTCTTAAGCCTTAAAAGTTCCAAACAGGGCCTCTGCTGATTATATCCTAGTAGTCTTATAGATGGAAAGAGACTGTGGGGCAAGAAGATTTGAACTGCTGCCAATACTGTGGCCCAAAATTGGATGGCAAGTTCAGGAAGACAGTGGCACTTGAGTCCAAAAATCCCAGAATGATTGGGAATGGATGTAGCCACATTGCATCTCTGGCGTGCTCATAGTCTCATCTTTTCTGATGTATGTGAAGATCACTTCCCACCAGGGATGTAGCCACTTAATTTACAGGGAAATTTCCCAGGGAGCCACTGCCCTAAAGGGTCTCTGGTAACCAATAGTAAGCAGAGCCAAGACTCAGCCAGCACCTCAGGTGCTGCATGGTTTAGATCCTTCATCAACTCACCAATTGTGTTCTCCTACACTGCTGGAGGAAATAATGGGTGAACGAATACCCATTAGTTTGCAGAGCTGAGTTCAGCTATCCCTGCAGTGCTGGCTTGTAGCTCGACCTCTCAACTTGGCTTGTTCCAGGGCCATTTTCACTTCCTGATTCACCCCTGTTTCTCACTAGTTTTCAGCTATACACCCCAAAACACAATCAGGGAATGCAACTATCTTGTGTTTGCCAATATGTGTATGAAACAGGGAGCCATGACTGGCTGTAGCTCTCAGTTTTGAGTAAACTTCTGGCAACAAACTCAGCTTTTGCTTTTACCTAATGTGTAAAATCATCTCCAGGAAAGTGGCCAGGCATGCAAAACACTGAAATGGCATACAGGTCAAATGTAAGCCTGCCATAAGCAACCATTAAAACTCAGCCGGTCCACTTATTGTATATCAAAGCAAGGCCAAATTAGTCTGCCATCACAAAGGCTCACCCAATTCAGGAATTGTCTCCATCTTTTCTGCATAGGTCTTCCACGATATCAGTAGGGGAAAAATGTTAACTTTAGCCTTACAGTGTCTGTTCCCTGCTCCAGACACTGCAGACTCTGCTTCCTACCAGAAGCCAGTAATCAGCCAGCTCTAGTAGACAACCAGCTGACACCTTTCTCCAGCAATGCAGGCATATATGCAGGATAATCCTAAACAGGTCTATTCACAAGTGCCTCATCCTATTCAATGATACTCACTCCCAAGTAAGTGTTATAGGAATGTACTGTGATATAAGTGATGTAGGGCCTGCAGTCTCCAAAAGGCACTGGGATCTGTCTGGGGAGCCCCTTGAATCCAATGAAATTCTGCAGAGATATATGGTGAACCAAGCTTGCTCAAATGAACTGCAGAACCAAATCCCAAGACTAAAGGATTTAAGACTACTAGCCAATACAACCTTATTGGCTCTATAGTTTCTCCTCTTGGTTAGCTGGTCTTGCCTTTAGTTTCACAAATACAACAAAAACAAACCACAGCACCAAAACACTTTATTTCCTGTACATCTTCCAAGACTTCCCTTCAAAGTAAATGCTTACAATTAGGTCTGGATTCTGAATTCACAGGACCTCTTGGAAATAATAATTTCATTTTTATGGGAATAACATGAAAATAATGTAAAAAAGGATTGTCTTTTAAGACTATTTAATAGGGAATGGTTCTGATAGACATGTGTTACAAACGACTTGAGTCAGGGGAACTTAATGTCATTCAAGTAACATACAATTTGATCATTCTTCTTGCAGCACAGAAATTTCCTGCGCAAACCTGTCTACTGATTCAGATTGCTCTTATATAAAAGCTGAATTTTATTCTCAGACATAACATTAAACCTGACAGAACTTTTCAAAAAGAATGAACTGTCTGAAGGGGGGGGTGAGATATTTGCTTTATCTCTGGAATTGCTCTTCCTCTAAATGTGGCAATTTAGTTTAAATGTTGACCATTGCCCCCTGAGTTTTATTTTGAGATGTTCCAGAAGAAATGCTGTAAGTTTTTTTCTAGGCCAAATGTTATACAATACTGCTAAATGCCATATAACCAACTCATAGTATGTACATACCTCCTTTATATATGAATTAGAATGCTGAAGCTCCATTTCCCATTGTATATCAGGAATAATTCCATCGGCTTTAAAGAAATATCTCCTAATTAAGGAAATCCTTGACCAAAGTTCTCTTATTGGGAATATATGCATATAATTAGTCTTACCTGTGCATCACTATTCTCAAATTGCTCTTAAGCTGTGCCAGGTATAGCCCCAGAAGACACATGATGGCCAAAAGTTCTGACTAAACCACAGTCACAGTCAACTGTGCTATAACTGAAAAAGCTGAATTTGTAAAGACCTGCAATTGGGAAACCAACACCCATGTCATGACAATCATTTGGTGGGGTGGGGGGAAGTGTTCCATCCGAATGTTTTTTTTTAAAAACATTTGGATGGAACACTTCCCCCCACCCCACCAAATGATTGTCATGACATGGGTGTTGGTTTCCCAATAAAAAAAAACATTTGCAACAGTAAGGACAGAGGCAAATTTCATGCTGTGGACTATTAGAAAAAGGACCTGGGAAGAATGACAGCATCATAATGCCTTTGAATAAATTTATGATAGTTTCGAACACTGTACAGTTTTAGATATCCCATCTGAAAAGAATATCATACAGGTGATAAAAGTACAGAAGACAACAACTAAATTTATGAACCTTTCTGATAAGAAAATACTATAATTTAGGGATTTAGAAAAAAATGATGACCAGGGGGTGAGATGCACATGATGTAGTATAAAATTATGAGTGATATGGAGTAGAGAGGCCTCTTTTCCTCACCAGGTCATAAAATTAGAATTTGGGGTCACTCAATAAAAATGAAAGGCAGACATAGGGAATTAGTTTATGCAACATATAATGAACTTATGAAGTTCATTGCCACAGCAGGCAGTGATACCCATTAGCTTAAATGGCTTTAAAGAAGGCTGAAGGTCATGGAGGACATGTCAATCAATGGCTATTAGCCATAATGGCTTAGCAGAACCTTCCATGTTCACAGATAGGTTACCTCCAGATATCAGTTGCTGGGGTGGTAATCATGAGGTGGACAGTGGCTTTCATGCCTTGCCTGTGGGCTTTCTAGAGAGATCTGCTTGGCCAGTATGGGACTCAGGATTCTGGATTAGATGAACATTTGGTCTTAGTCAGTCATTTTCTTCTTATGAGCCTATTTCATCTTCCCTTTTTTCTTCCATTCCTGCACTTGAGCCAACTAGTTGGGCTTCCTGCATTGTCTCTTTCATCGGCATAGAAACTGTTATGTTTTCTCAGATGAACAGGAAAGAAAATAGGCCATGGGGGAAGCTATGCGAAAGGCCTAGATAAAGGAAAGTTAGTGTGCAGCAGAGAAGCTGGAAAGATGGGATAGGGAATATTTTAACATAGAACATATGATCAGAAGGGGCAGCATAGTGTCTATAAGAAGGGATTTTGAGGAATGGTGAATATATTTGGCAAAATGATTAGTTTTTGGCTCCATAAAAATAAAATTTCTTCCCACTCTTACAACACATTACAGGTAGTCAGGAAGGAAAAAAATAAATCTGATAAAGGACTCTTAAATAATTCCTTGCAGCAAAATATTTTGCTAACAAGCAAGTACAAATATCCTTCCCCTATATAAATAAGAATGAATGATTCCATGACTTTCTACATAGTAAAATAATTCAGCCTGACTTCAGTGATTACATTAAGCATAATAATATTTCCTGTTAGAAAGTCTAAATGGAATTATATTTTTTTAAAAACTCAACACATCTGTTAAAATTAAATCCTTTGACTGCAATAACTATTACACAGTCACCCCCCACCCTGCCAGCCTGCTTACAAGTCCTATGGAACTATTAAAAACCACATATAAAACAATTAGATTGTTCAGGACTAAGATTGCCATCTTTTCCACTGGATCTGCTCTGGTGCCTTGAACAGTAGCCTGATAACTAGACATTTAGGAAATGAAGCTTCTCCCAGCAAGAGGCTGTTACCATCATCTGCCTTTGTGCAAATCATTTGGTGGAAATTCAAATAGGCTGAAGGAAATGAAACCATCTTAACAGATCGATGCATTTTGGAAAAAGGAATTAGATTTACTCCTCCTTTCATGCAAAGGCAATCTGAGAGAATCCATGGCTTGTATCAAGGATAGCATGACGTTGCTTATGTCTTCGGGAACTCTCTAATCATCAGAAAAACCAAAATTATCTTTCTCCTCCCCAATTATGCCTTTTCTCAGAAATCCTGGAGCAGTTCACTATGGCTGCAAAGCTCCAAGTAGAGTGGGATTATGGATGCATTATATAGTTCAGGTCTGTTTTTATGCTGTGATTCCATGATTAAGCTATTTAAGGATGGCATTTGTATTGAACACAGAATTCAGCATTCTGCAGATCCCAGCTTCCAAGGGTGTTTTATTTTCTTTGTTTCTTTTATATAAAAAAGTCAAGTTTCCAGTCTTTGAAGGTGTGAAGATAAGTAAGGGATGGGGGAGATGTCTGATGAAATTTCAGGAACTTAAAGAAGGCTGGGGTGAGGTAAGATGAGTTGGATTTCCAATAGTTTGGGACAGAGCATCAGTGCTTCTCTGCTTCTCACTTTATTACACACCTTTATATATGTTTCCATTTTATCATTTTCCAAGGAACACGGTAGGCAAACTTTGCTATCTGATGTGAAAATTGCTTTCATGAAATACATTTTGTGGGTACACACTTACTAGCCGAGTAATTTCCAGCCGGGAAAAAATGGAAAATAGAGCAAAGTATGTTAACAGAACAGGCTCTCTCTTGAAATACCTACTGTGGCCTTTGGCATATAATGAAGAATTTATCAGCTAGAAACAGTCTCACTGCATAAAGTTAATTAGAAAAACCATTATATTTTCTATCAAGTTTCAGTTTTCAATCCAATTTTTGGACCACTGCCCACTACACTTTATAGCTAGACAAGACGTGCTTTGATTTTAAGAAAGTGGATGCTTTCCAATTGTATTTTTTCCTTTCCTTAACCAGCAAGGTGTTAGCTGAACGTAGACTGAGAATTCTCTGGAATGGATACTGGTACCCATGGTAAAAAGTCATCTGTTGTAGGATGGATAGATGGATGGATGGACGGACAGACGGATGAAAAGTTCCAGCATGGCTTCACTCTCACCTAATATCTTAGGTTGGCTATAAGTATTTCTAGGTCCAGCTGGGTCTTTATCTGGGCAACATCTAGTCTGTGTTGGTTCCCTGCATTTCCTTCTGTATTTGCCTCTTGCCCTCTCTCCTCTCTGTATCCAGCTCTTTGAGATTATTTCAGCTGTGACTCACTCAATCCAGTGAACAATAAAGACAGACCAATATGCTGAGTGTGACAGAGGTGCTTTCATTGCACATTTACTGATCTGAAAACAAATGCTTCAGAAAGCAGTAAACATGGTTTCAAATAATTTCCATTACACTTTGGAATGTCTGTCTCTATCCTTCCTACCTGGGAGCAGCCATTCACAAGCCCAAACTCTACCCTTCAAGCAAATTGTTCCCAGTAATGCTGGCCTCCGTCTCTATTCATGAACCTGGATCCAATCCAGCTGCATGTGGCCCATTGTCAACACAGAGACAGGCAACAGTCCAACTTATGCTCGCATCCTTCCCAGTTAGTACTTTAGGGTTGTGAAACTCAGACTAATCACATATTCTTGAAACGCTCAGTGGGTACATTTTTATTTATACAGATGTAAACATCATTTAGTGAGGAGCAGCAGATGTACCTCTTGCAAAAGCACCACACCAGGTCACATCTATGTACACCAAAAATTTGTACTCAAATTAGTACAAATATTTTAAGTCAATAAGTGTATATCAGAATACTTCATCGTTTCCTTCTCCTCACACATTTTTCTCTATAGGGTACAGACATAACTGAGGTCATAGTCAACAAGGGGGGGGGATAAACTTAACCTCTTCAACACAGTGTTATTTGCAAATCACTCCAAAAGTAACAATTTAATTTTAATTCTGAACAATATTTTAGAAATTAAGTATGGACCTCTGAAAAAAAAAACTCCATGGTGCCTACAGTGCTAACAGAGAAGAAATGTGTGTCTTCAAGTATATTTTAGCATTTTTGTTCTTTTTTTGCTGCTATTTGTTGATGTAATAGTACAAAGTGGTCCAGGAAAAAAAGTTACGGTCCCTGCTTTAAAAAGAACAGCATGTTATAAGGCAGTCTATAAAAGAACAAAAAGAAAGTAAAAGGTCAGTCTTTTAAGTCCCCCTATCAGCTTACATCAGCTATTTTTTTTTGCGGCAAACACAGAAGAACCATCACAACAAGCCAAAAGCCACATTTCCCAACATAACACTGAATAGCTCTCATCCTTTGCTCGCTCTGAAAAACCAGCACAATGTGGATTCAAAGAAAACAATTCCCATACCAAAGAGCCCCTATCCCACCCCCAACAATGTTTAAAGTTGATGCCCTTCTTTGGGCATGCAGAGGCTGTTCCAGCTGCAGTTCCTTCTTCACTCCCGGAATCCTTTGCACAGCTCTAACAGGCCTCCCCAACACTTCCTGGATTGGCCCTTAAGAGAAGGATTTTAACTTCTTCCTCTCTGTGGTCCACTGTTTTCATTTCAGGCGCTGAGTCACATTAGCCAGAGCTACTGCAAAGGCCTGCACCGCTGAAAATGGATACTGAAAGTCCAAAATGTAAGCATTTCCATCAATCCTCCCAAACTGCATGACCTGAAGAACAAGGTAGTGGGAGGAGAGTAAGAAAACAAGAGGGTAAAGATAAATGATAAATAAGAAAAAACAGAAGCTAAATGAGAAGTGGCCTATGTGAATTCTAACATTTTTGTTCACTCTACAAATTAGGCTGCATTCTAGGGTTGCCAAGTCCAACCCCAGAAATATCTGGGGGCTTTGGGGGTGGAGCCAGGAGACTTTGGGGGTGGAGCCAGGAGACATTGGGGGCGGAGCCAGAAGCAAGGGTGTGATAAGCAGAATTGAACTCCAAGGGAGTTCTGGCCATCACATTTAAAGGGACACTCCCCCCCCGCCACCACCACGAGAAAGGGGGCTCCCCTCACCCTCGCCGCTCCTGCCGGCCGTCCAGCTTCGTTGCCGCGGGGAGACAGAGGCGAAAGAACCTCACGCGCCCCTTTAGCGGCTTCCCGCCGGCCGCAAAAGTTTGCAGGGAGAAGAGCCTCGCGGCGGCGGCAGGGAGAGTAAACAATCTGCGTCTCCTTGGCAAAGGAACGCTCTCCTCTCTCTCTCCCCCCCCTTTCCTTCCTCGCGCTCCAGTCGCTGAGAGGAGGCAGCGCCGGCGGAAGGAGGCAAAAAAGAGAGCGATTTAGTAGGTGGGGCCGGGGAGCGCCTCGCGCCGCAGAGGCGAAGCTTGGTGAGGCGAGCGCCTTTTCCTGCGCGGTTTCTCCCCACCCCCCTTTTGCCATACCCCCTTCCAAACAGGGACGGGCTGCCGCTGTCTTCGCCTTCCCCTGTCCTTGTGAAGTCTTAGGAGAGGGGAAAGGGGGGCACCCTGGTGCCGTTTCCCCCCCTCCCCCCACTTCCATTTTTTGGGGGAGCGGGGGAAGAGGGTGGAAATCCTGGGTCCCCCGCCAGGGCGGGAGGGTTGGGAAGCCTACTGCATTCAGATACTATGACATTTTGTTGTTTGTTCAAACCATGGTTGCTCTCATTAGCCCACAAGAACTAACATTCTGGTTTGCTCATAAACCCCTGTTTGTCTGCTTCCTGTTTTTTCTCCACCTCCCGGCTGGAAGGATATCCTCCCTGTGATGCTTTTTTGCAGCCAGGAATCCAGAAGGGACAATACTATTCTTGTTGACATGTTGGTAAAATGTGGTTTGGATCTGTTAGGTGGATCTGTAACTGGTTGACAGATCACACCCAGAGAGTGCTTGGAGAAGAGTGACGCGGAGTACCTCAAGGATCTGCTATGGGGCCTGTTTTGTTCAACATCTTTATAAATGATTTGGATGAAGGAATAGATGGAATGCTTATTAAATCTGCAAATGATACTAAATTGGGAGGGGTTGCAAATACAGTAGAAGACAGACAGGATACAGGATGATCTTGAAAGGCTGGAAAACTGGGCTAAAACAAATAAAATGACATTTAATGGGGATAAATATAAAGTTCTGCATTTAGGTAGGAAAATCCAATGCATCGTTATAGGATGGGGACACTTGGCAGTAGTTTGTACGAAAAGTATCTAGGAGTCTTAGCGGACCGTACACTGAACATGAATCAGCAGTGTGATGCAGTGGCTAAAAAGGAAAATGCAATTTTGGGCTGTATCAACAGAAGTATAGTGTCCAGATCAAGTGATGTGACAGTACTGCTTTACTCTGCTCTGGTAAGACCTCACCTGGAGTATTGTGTTCAGTTTTGGGCACCACATTTTAAGAACGATATAGACAAACTGGAACGGGTCCAGAGGAGGGCAACAAAGATGGTGAGGGGTCTGGAGTCCAAGTCCTATGAAGAAAGATTGAAGGAGCTGGGGATGTTTAGCCTGGAGAGGAGGTGGCTGAGAGGAGATATGATTACAATCTTCAAGTGTTTGAAGGGCTGTCATATAGAGGATGGTGCAGAATTGTTTTCTGTTGCCCCGGAAGGTTGGACCAGAACCAATGGGTTGAAATTTAATCAAAAGAGTTTCTGGCTAAACATTAAGAAGAACTGTATGACAGAGTGGTTCCTCAGTGGAACAGGCTTCCTCGGGAGGTGCTGGGTTCTCCTTTCTTGGAGATTTCAAAACAGAGGCTAGATGGCCATCTGACAGCAATGCTGATTCTATGAATTAGACAGATCATGAGAAGGAGGGCAGGAAGGGTTGCATCAGTGCTTAGTTCTTGTGATCCTTTCTTACATGCCCAGGAAAATGCTGATTGCCGCTTTGGGGTCAGTTGCTAATTTTTCTCCAGGCCAGTTTGGCAAGGGATCCTGAAGGTTTTTGCCAGCTTCTGGGCATGGAGCAGGACTCACTGGGTATGTATGTGTGTGGGGGAGGTATTTGTGAGTTTCCTGCATTGTGCAGTGGGTTGGACTAGATGACCCTGGATGTTCCTACCAACTCTATGAATATATGATTCTAATGTTAATAACAACCCCCCACCACCAATGATTTGTGAATTCACAAAACTACCATTAATACAAACCATGGTTAACAAACCAGCTACAACCCTTATTGTGAGATTCTGGTTTCATGTAAACTAGCAAACACCAGTTTGTTGGACTGTTTGCATTTCACTGCCCAAGGAAGGGCAGCTGGCTAAGTTTTGCAAAATCTTTCTATATGATTTCTCCTAAATATTACCTTTACAATGCAGTAAGTCCTCTGCAGGCCTCGGATTCAGCGGGAACTCACAGGAGCACAGCTCCTGAACCTTGCTGAGAGTTCCATCTCCTTCCCACCTTGTTCATTGAATAGTAGATGCAGCTGCATAACAATCCCTGGATGAGTTCCACCATCTATTTTTCTACAAAACGACCTCTGGTCCTATGTATCTTTGTGTGTGAAGTGCTGTCAAGTCACAGCTGATTTATGGTGACCCCAGCAAGGGATTTTCAAGTTAAATGAGAAAAAGACATGGTTTGACATTGCCTTCCTCTGAAGAGTCTTTCTTGGTGGTCTCCCTTCCAAGTACCAACCCCTGCCCAGCTTCTGAGATGTGAAACATGGAACTGGAGTCACTGGGGATGTATGTGTGTTTGGGGGGAAGTATTTGTGAAGCTCCTGAATTGTGCAGGTGGTTGAACTAGAGTTGGGAGTGAGCAGTGAAGTGGCCAAGTTTGCGGATGACACTAAATTGTTCCGGGTGGTGAGAAGCAGAGAGGATTGTGAGGAACTCCAAAGGGATCTGTTGAGGCTGGGTGAGTGGGCGTCAACGTGGCAGATGCGGTTCAATGTGGCCAAGTGCAAAGTAATGCCCATTGGGGCCAAGAATCCCAGCTACAAATACAAGTTGATGGGGTGTGAACTGGCAGAGACTGACCAAGAGAGAGATCTTGGGGTCGTGGTAGATAACTCACTGAAAATGTCAAGACAGTGTGCGTTTGCAGTAAATAAAGGCCAACGGCATGCTGGGAATTATTAGGAAGGGAATTGAAAACAAATCAGCCAGTATCATAATGCCCCTGTATAAATCGATGGTGCGGTCTCATTTGGAGTACTGTGTGCAGTTCTGGTTGCCGCACCTCAAAAAGAATATTATAGCATTGGAGAAAGTCCAGAAAAGGGCAACTAGAATGATTAAAGGGCTGGAACACTTTCCCTATGAAGAAAGGTTGAAACGCTTGGGACTCTTTAGCTTGGAGAAACGTCGACTGTGGGGTGACATGATAGAGGTTTACAAGATAATGCATGGGATGGAGAAAGTAGAGAAAGTACTTTTCTCCCTTTTTCACAATACAAGGACTCGTGGGCATTCGATGAAATTGCTGAGCAGACAGGTTAAAACGGATAAAAGGAAGTACTTCTTCACCCAAAGGGTGATTAACATGTGGAATTCACTGCCACAGGAAGTGGCGGCGGCCGCAAGCATAGCCACCTTCAAGAGGGGTTTAGATAAAAATATGGATCAGAGGTCCATCAGTGGCTATTAACCACAGTGTGTGTGTGTGTGTGTGTGTATAATTTTTTTTTGCCACTGTGTGACACAGAGTGTTGGACTGGATGGGCCATTGGCCTGATCTAACATGGCTTCTCTTATGTTCTTATGAACTAGATGACTCTGTAGGTTCCTTCCAGCTCTATGATTCTATGTGATCAGGCTATACCAGGGGTGGCCAAACTGGCTCAGGAACCACATGTGGCTCTTTCACACATATTGTCTGGCTCTCAAAGTCCCTACTGTCCCATTGCCCCTGTTGGAGAAGGCATTTGTCTCTTTAAATCGCTTTTCCAAGCCAAGCCAGCTGGAGGCTTGGATAATGCATTTAAAGTTAAAGTTGCTTTCTTTCCACCTCTTCCTTCTTCCTCCCTTCCCATCTATTCGCCTTCCTTCCTTCCTTCCTTCTGGCTCTCAAACATCTGACATTTATTCTATGCAGCTTTTATGCTAAGCAAGTTTGGCCACCCCTAGGCTATACCATGCTGCCTTCCCACCCAGTGTCCACTAATATTGATAAATAATAGCCAAGGTTTCCGGATCCCTAATTTTCTCCCTAAGCACACTATACTGTTACTTGGTTTTCTCATGAGGTGTGACTAGTTAGTTGCCATATTATTGTTGCATTTCACCTCAGGGCCCACTGGGTGTTTCTCACATTCTGTCATGTGTGGAGAAATGTGGCTCTATAGAGATCTGAGTTTAACATAAGCCACAGAAAGTTTCATTTTTCTGTATTTATTATATTTGCATAGGTTTATATGTCTATACACATGGCAATATCAAACACTCCCATGATCTGCCACATCTGCTCTGAGGTGGAGAAATCAAAATGCTAAGAAATCAGACCCAAGCCTTTTTTTCTGGAAAAGGATATCTTTGGGGCCATATCACAAACCTTTCATGTGCAGTGAATTTGCATGTCAAACAAGGAACCTCTACATATACTGCACTCAGTATTTCAGCAGGTGACACACAGAAGAAGATATACAAATGCTATACAAATAATCATGAAAGAAACACATTCCTAAAAACTGTTGCGAACATAGCAATATTAGGGTAGTGCGGTTATGGATCAGGTTGAAAGATTGCATGTATTATCCAACCACCTTTAGCCTCTCCAAATCCCATTTACTTTACTTTCTTCCTCCTCATCTTGGTTTGTCATATGTGACTTTTACTAACCCTTGTTAATAAGAATGAGGCAGCATTTCAAAGTCTTCCTGAAGAACCCTGATTAAACAAGAATTCTGAAGGAGTGTTTTTAATCAGGGTAAACATGACCATACATTATAATGAATCAAAGCTGAGGGGAATTTTGCACATGAGAGAGGAGGGCAGATAAAAAGCCCTCTGCAAGATTATATAGATGAAAACAGTTGAAAAAATCATATGAAACTGCTTTGGACTCATATGAGAGAAAACCCACACCTCCAATACAAGGAGTCTTGGATTTCCTACTTGTTGGCTTACCTGTCTTCCTTCCAGCTCAATCTGAAAGTTTTTTGCAGACTCTTGAGTCACACGCCCTCCAAAGTCCAGCTGATAGACTTGAGTTGCCTCATTCCACAAGGGCTGCTTATTGGCCATCACATACACAAAGCCTTGGTTTCCTAGCCGTCCATCCTCTTTTTCATTTGCTTTCCGGCATTTGAATTCATCCAGTTCACTGGCTGTCCTCAAATTCCTTTTGGTTTTCCACCCCTTTTTACTGCCCTGGCTCTGGTTCATCAGTTCATCCCCACTAATAAATAGCTCAGGCTCACTCTCTGAGCTGTCCTGAAACTCATTCATCTTGTTCAATTTTTTTGACTTCAGCTGGTCTTTCTGACTTTTGACTTTCTTCTTCTCCCTGCCCAGTCTAGGGCTAGATATCAGTGTGTTGAAGTCAGTCAGTGTTGTCCTTGCCTCTTTTTTGACTTTACCCTCTGTGATAGCCTGCATGTTTCCTTCATCTGCTCGGCTATCTAAGCGCTTTCGATTCTTCTTCCCAAATTTGTCTGTCCGCTGAGGAACAGGGCTTTCTGTCAGGGAAAGTACTTCTTGGAAGTTGTCTGTGGTTTCCACCATTACATCCGTACCCACATGACCTTGAGTCTCTGTGGGTGGTGGGGACATCACAGGTTTCTCCACCACCATTAGTGACTTGGGGGGCAGAGTGCCTTGGGTACTCTGTGCAGCAGGTGGGCATGTGCTGTAGGAATTCCATGGATGCAAGGCCATTGGTGGCAGCTGTAAACTCGAGCAAGTGCTATTTCCAGGGTACATGGGGGGCAAGGAGCAATAAGTCAGATTAGAAGAATAACCTGGCTGAAGCACAACTGTTGGCTCCTGTTGTGCAATCTGGGTTGGGGCCAGAGCTTCTTTGGGAGAACAGGGGACCTGCATTCCTTGGAGAGGAGGGGGTGGAGGAGGAATACTGTAACTCCCCGCGTATGATGCTCCAACCCCATAACTCATCTGGAAAGTGGCAGTGGGACTGGTTGGAGACTTGGGTGAAACAAAGGGCGCTCGTGATATATCCAGGTGCTGAGTTTGACCAATGACTAGAGGGGCCGGTTTAACAGGGTTAGACAAAGTACTCTGAGCTGTCCTTTCCTGAGGAACCCATATTTCCTCAGTCATCATAGGTTCCCATTGGTAGGGGGGTGGTCTTTTTACTCCAATACCTGGCTCTGCCATGGCTATAGGGATGTGGCGTATTGATTTCTCTACAGGGCAGTGCTGAGAAAGAGTCTCATCCTCCATGAAGGCAGAGTTTACATAATCTGTCCGTTCACGAGAGTTGTCAGGTGGGCTCAGCAAATTGTAAGAGGACTGAGAGGCCAAAGGCGAAGTGCTGACTGAGTGTGCAATGACAGAGCTATGCTGAGAGCTGCTTCCTGTTGCTATGTCCGGCCTCAAGCTGCTGATGGTGGAGGCGCTGCTGTTAGTGTTGGCACTACTAATATTCCCACTTCCAGTATTCGTGCTGCTGCTGCTGCCGCCAGCACTGCTGCTGTTGCTGCACTGACTGCAGGTGTAGAGTGCTGTTGGCACCCGCTGCTGGTACTGGGCTGCCACAACATTGCTTTTCAGTTTTGGTGGGAGCTGTAGAGTGGCTCTTTGGTTGTCAACCAGCTGAGCCATCTTCAGTGCTGCCTCTCTGCTGTTCCTCCGCAGAGTAGCATGGATGATGCTGTTGTCCAACCTCTGTGTGATGCCACGGCCTTGAGCTAGCTGGGCTGCAATTTCTGGATAAGGTGGTGGATCCCCTGTTGGGATGGAGTAGCGTGGAACTGTGAGCCTGTTCAGCGTAGCACTGGTACAGGGCTGCTGAATCTTCTTCTCTGATGAAGTTATCCTTAAAGTGGCAGAACTACCAGGCCCTTGCAGGGTATATGAGTTCTGAGCACACAGTATCCGTGTCCGAGGTCGGCACACCTCTTCAACATTCCCACTGCTATCAAAAGTAGTTATTCTCTCATATCCAAGAGGGGGTTGATAATGCCCAGCTGAATAAAGGGGGAAATCTCCCTTTTTCAAACAGAGGTCTATGGGAGGCTGTGGGGGTATAGGAGGAGGAGGAGGTGCTGTGGTAGGAGCTGCTGGTATGGTTCCAGGGTATGGTGGGGGTGGATTCATTTTGTTCATCTGAATTTCTTGAGCAGTGCTGAAGATGGCAGCTTCTCCTTCAGACACCTGTGGAACTGGTCTCAATGTTTTTGCTTTCTGAAGGTGTTCATGTTCTCTGTCCCCATCTCTGTGATCCACTATTGCCATCTGAATGGCACCCTGAGGTGGCAGGGATAACTGTGGGGGTGCCTGAATGATACGCCCCATTTCTACTCCTCCAAAGATGACTTGGCCTGGGTTGGAGTATCTGCTTGGAATTGGATAATGGACTGCATTATCTGTTGTATGCTCTGCGGCTGCCACTGCTGTTGTCTGATTGGCAAGGACATCCAACTGCACATTCTGATTGGCCAACAAAGACTGAACCAACCCTATGCTCTGAGTTGGTGACATTGCTTGCGCAGAACTGTGAATAGGAGCAATTGGGATGTTTACGGTGCAAGGTGGGTTGTTCTCAGGAACTCCAGACGCTCCAGTCACTATAATAAGTACAAAAACACACAGTATTATAGTTTTCCACTACAAAAGATACAGCACCTTCATTTCCCCCCTTCTCTATGGCATACAAAATACATTTTAAGGTATTTTGGAAATCTGTTGATCCACTATTTAGGTCAATGTTATTTATTTAGGTTTTGATCATGTTCTGTGGACTGGTGAACACAAAATTCTGCCCCCCCTGCAACGTGCAGCTAACGAATTAGGAGCCAGCCTCCTCCACAAAGCCTGTGCCCTCCTTAAAAGAAACCCACCTCCACACCATCCCCTTCTGTTCTCTTATTCCCATGGTTTTAGATCCTGGCTTAAGAGAAAACTTGGTTAACATTCTCATGACTCAGAGGGCTACAACCAGGTAAACCTCACCTGGAAGATCATCTTCATCTTCACTGAAAACATTGGGGTTGAAAACAGGCAGATTTATATAGTCCATAGAAATCTTCCGTACTTCTGGAAGATATATAGTCATCTGCCTGGGTTGGAGATGCAGCAAGCTAGTTTTATAGATGACTGCAGAAAAAGATTTTTAAAAGGGAAGAGAGACAATATTATGCAGAAAAGATAAAAGACAGTCCCAATGTTATCAAAGGAACCAACCAATTAGTCCTGTTTTAAAGCCCTCTACAAGGACTGCACTTCCATGCAGAAAATCTTGTGTAATATTTGAATGGCTCAATGTAATACTCAGGCACAAATGTATGGTATTGCATGCACCCGCAGCACACATGTGCAAACAAATTAACCAAGTTATTTTCTTCAAGGTTTGTTTGGTTTTGTTTCCACCGGGGCAGATTGCCCTCCAGAGAATCAGCTGTGTGTGTGTATGGACGCAATCTATTAGGGAAATGTTATGGCACTGATAAAATAGCCAGAAGGCACATGAAGCTACCCCACTGTTGAAGTTAAGTGAGTCTGGCTCTGGAAACTGCTTGGATGGGAGACTGCCTAGGAACTGTATTTATTTAATAAATTTCTATCCAACAACCCTAACCCATATGGGTAAAAGACACTTTTTACAACATCATCAATAAGTAATGCAATATTTGAGTATCTCTATGAAAGGACTATAGGATTGGATCCACAAGAGTTCTCAAAGGCACAAGGATTTCTTTCTGTGGAACACAACTGTCTCACCTCCACCTTCTTGTGTCAGATCAAAATGCCCTTCTGAAATTATGTTCCTGGGGGGCAGTGTTTTGTGGAGCATATCTGATTGCTACTGGGGGGGGTGGGTGAGAATGTCATGTTCTACAGACAGAAATCTTTGCACCAACAAAAAAAAATTCAGGTGAACCCAAATCATTGTGTCTAAAATGAATGAATAACCAATCTCAGGCTCTACTAAAATCAAAAGGTAATAACTTCTATGTATGAGGAAGCCATTAAGAGTTGATTGCACTATTGATGAGGTGAAGCAGTCCTTTTAACAGTCTGATACACTATCTTCTAGAAAACCTTTGCATTAATTTGAATGAACCTTTGAAAAGAATTTACAAGACAACTCATCAGGGAAAGTCTAATCATGTTGACAACCGTATAAATCACGGTTCTGGGAGCTCCTATACCATCCAGAAATGTCAACAGAAGTCAGATCACCATGCAATCAATCAATAGGAGTCAGGTGATGGACAGTAGATCTTGCCATCTTTCTGAAGTTGTGGGATAGAAACTTTTATTTTAAACAGTGCAGAGTTTTTGATTTATTATTCCATCTCAGAATCAAATGTATAGTTTAGATTTTTATTGATGTTGGTTTCCGGTCAGAAAAGTACTAAAGTGAAAAGAATCTTTAGGCTTAGTTTTTACCTGCGCCAAGATTTGTTGGCAGGAAAGCAGCCAAGCCCACAATTTTGAATTTGGTTCCCCAGATATTTGATGTGACCTGAGCAAGGTAATTGTGCTGTAAACAAAGGAAAATAAGAAGACAGAATAAATAATAGCCACTTATACAGCTTTATAGCATTTCAGAGTCTTCAAAGAGCCCCAAATATATGATTTTAGGAATCAACATCATAAGGTTGGTTAGTACTATTATCTATACACTGAAGAAGCTGACACTACTGAGGGAAAGTAGCTTGCCCTAGGTCCCCACAGTGAGTTCACAGCAGCTGTTGAGATTTGACTCAGAAACGTCCGGCTTGGCAGCTCAAGCTCATAACCATTAGGTTACACTATAGCCTAATTTCTTTGGTTAATACAATCTTTTTGCAGAACCCTAACAAGACTGCAAGTGCTGGCCTGTATGAAGACATCACATTTGACATAAAAATAATAGGCATGACTGTCAGCTGAGTGTGAGTTGAGCAGGGTATCTTCTGGATTGTTAAGAAACACTAAGTAACACATACAGAAACTTCAGAAAGATATATGTGTGTGTTCAGCTAGGGTGTCTACCTATGGCTTCACTTGTGCTTACAGTCCTCGCTTAGATCAAACAGCTGAGATTGATGAAACTCTCATATACTTTCTAGCATCAGGGCCACCTTGGGTGTCCCAGTTTTTGTCACTGCTCACCTAGATTGAATTTTTGTTTTCTAATAAATGTCATCAGTTTCAGCAATACAAACTATGACAATACAAATGTTGTGTCTTGCATTTCAGTCCTGAAGTTACAACACAGTGAACGCTACAAAGGTGATCAGTGGAAGTCCACTGGTCCCCGGACGTAGCTCGCAAATACGCTCCGCCAATCAAGATCTGTGGCGGGAAGTTTAACTGGCCAGGATTGGACCTGGCCAGGCTGAGGGTTGTTCCGGGGTATGTATATAATCGGGACCCGGCCCGCGTTTCCCTCTCTTGTAATGTACTCGCTAAAGCATGTTGCCTTCAACACGTCTCATCACTCAGTACATTACAACAAATTAACAGAATTGTTAACATAATACAATACTGAATATGACGGCTGCGCAGACCTACATTGCAAACTGCATGAATGTCCCATCAGCTCTCAGTCTCAGCAACCACATTCAGTTCAAACTCATTCCATGTTTTTATGCATTGATTTTGAAAACTGAAAGGAAACACTGCACCAGCCTTTGCTCTTATCAGGGTTTGTCAACTTCTGTATTGAGAGGGAGCATTCCAGAAAGCATGTTCTGACACATGATCTGACCTCCTGGTCAGGTTTTATAATAAAATTACTATCATCTAGAAGTAAGCATCTTATAGGTATGGAGCACATGCATTCAGACAGAATGTTATTGACTAGAAGAGGCTTGAGGAAGTAACACGCTTCCTGCAAAATCCCTTCTGAGTGAGATTGGCAGCAACCCTTTTTCTTGCCAGAATGCAGTAAAATGTACACAAGCTAATGTGAGCAATTTTTTTACTGTATTTTGATTAAAATGTTATTGTTCTATTAGAGACCAGACAAAGATGATTCAAGAACTCAATCCCACACATGGGCAATTAATTGGCTGTATTCAGTTCTTATAAAACATTTATCTATTAATTACCTTAGTTTTTATAGAAAGTACCTTCCTAAATAGCAGTACTGAACTGATTCATTGACTTGCCAACAACAAAAACTGTGCTCCTTCCTATCTATCACAATTGAAATTTCTGCTGCTCTAGCTTTAAGAGACATTGTATAAACTGAAGCTGGTAGGTAATCTGATAGCAATAAAGTACCTGAGTGATATCTTCCAAAGGCAACTCTCTACGAGTTAAACTTGGTGAACCTATGGAAGGCTTCCTTATCGGTAACCTGGGAGATCTTGATATCTCTTGAGCAGCTCGTGACAATTTGGGAGATTTGCGAGCTTCTATATTAATTCTGCATTAGAGACAAAGATTACAGTGATTAGGCAAACACAAAGAGACATTGTCCATTTCTCCATGCAGATAATTTGGAGTATAATTGGACAGATGGTGAGAAAAATAATAAAACATATGGTTTGTATGGTTCAAATTCAGCAAACGGTACAGACAAACCGTAGGAGAGCTTAAGCAGCATCGTTCAGGCAGATTGACTTTGCAACTGAAATGTGTCCATCCCTGATGTTTCTGACAGGATCTTCACTTTTTAAAATATATTTTCCACTAGATGAACATTCATGGGTTATCAGTTGATCCCATACATTTTTGAAAGCAATTAAAATTACAAAACCGTGAATAAGGAGAAAATTTCTTGGTGATGCTAAAGGAACAGCCACTGAGTACTGTGAACATTTGGTTTCTGCTTCCAAACTGCAGAACTGGGATTGCAAGTTTGACCTTCAAAAGGAAGGATACTTTTGCATTATAAGTAGTGAGGGAGCTTTCAAAGTGGTTCCACTACTGTAAAAAAAATTAAATCTATATTCTCCTTAACAGATTACAGGAAAACTAGTCAAAGAGACTTGGCACATTATTTTGAGAGCAGTTTTGTCTATTAGTTATTCATACAATTCAATTCAGTAACTGTTTAGTGCTTGTCCTCTAAACTATACTTTATAAAATGTATGGATCTTAATGGAATTTGCAAACGAAATTATGTGTTAATAATTGGAAAACAAAGCATTTTTTTCTTTCTGAGTGGCTTATCTGTAGCTTCAGAAACTGAGGATCATAATAGGTTTATTCCCATGTAGCAAACCAGAGTATCTGGCTTAAAACCATACTAACAGAATCGCAGTAACATCAGATGTTTTGAAAGAAGTAGGGCACCAATCCTCTAAAATGATGCAGATTT
Source organism: Heteronotia binoei (assembly GCF_032191835.1). Lineage (NCBI taxonomy): Eukaryota > Metazoa > Chordata > Lepidosauria > Squamata > Gekkonidae > Heteronotia > Heteronotia binoei. The sequence goes on along the minus strand of NC_083223.1, from coordinate 139,587,781 downwards.
TATGAACTTTATGAACTTTAGAAAAGCACTGTTTACTTTATAGGCTCCCAGAGTTGCAGTAGATCAAAAGGCTATCAAATCCAGCCTAACACAATTCAGCATATACAATCCAAGTCACAGAGTTCCAGAATCAGAGAACAGAAAAAAATTTTTAGAACAAACAACTCAAGCAAGAGAGTCAAGCAGAAGGGGCAAGCAAAGATCTCCCTGCACCACCATCAGTTTTGTACTAGTGAAAATTCCTTCCTGATCCCAGCTAAGAAGTGTGACCAAAATCCCCCAGCAACCAAGTCATCACAAGGAAAATTTTACTAAACTGATCTCCATGCAATCCTACAAAGTCTCTGATAGAGGGTCTGCTACGACCAAAATGCAAGCTATGTGTAAAACCACACCTTAGTTTTCAATGATGTGCGAATGAAAAATACGAAATCATACAGTTACTGTAGATTTCTATGCTCTTGGGTCACTCACAATAACTAGAAACTGTTGAGATAGCAGAACAAATTTTGAAGAAAGACCACACCTTTAAGATGTGTGTGCGCGCATGACAGCTTATACCCAGAATAAAACTTTGTTGATCTTAAAGGTGCCTCTGGACTCAAACTTTAGTCCCATATTGGGTCTTTTTCTTTTTCTTGTATTGTCTTTTCTAGCTAGTCTTGTCATGAAGTGACTACAGTATGATATCTTCAATTTAGTCATTTCAGCTACTAGGGAGAGTTCAGGCTTGAATTGATCTAGAACCCACTGGTTTGTCTTTTTGATGCTCCACAGTATTCATAAAACTCTCCTCCAATATTTAGAATGAATCAACTTTCTTCCTGTCAGCTTTCTTCAGTGGCCAACTTTCAGACCTATACATAGTCATGGGGGGATACTATGGCATGAATTAGCTTGGCCTCAGTCACCAGAGACACACCCTTACACTTAAGAATCTTTTCTAGCTCCTTCATAGTTGCCTTTCCGAGTGTCAATCTCATTCTGATTTCTGTACCTAACTGAAAATGGGGATTTTGTCTGCATTATTCCTGTACTGTCTCCAGAGAAGAATTCCACAGGCAATATATTGCAGTGAAAAATAAAAAATCCCCAAGCTGCCAGTTTCCTGTGGGCATTGTAAGAAATGTTGCCCTTTGTTCTAACTATATATGATACCCTTTTCCTGTAACAAAAATGCAAACATTCAAAGAAAAGGAAGATGTGGTTTTTAAAAGGCCAAAATGATTACCTGGGAAGTTTGGGTGATTTGCTAGCTCTAGTGATTTTGGGAGACTTTTTCGCAGCCCAGTCATCACTCAGTTCAATATCGCTGGAATCAGAGCAGTTGCAGCTGTCAATCACGGTGGAAATCAAACTATTTCCATAGATTTCATCTGTCAACAGGCCCCACAAAAAAAAATTAAAGAACCGTTTCAGAAACCAGACCCCAATTAGAACTGTCAATCAACTTTAGGAAATCCTTCAAACAGCAGCCAGGATATAACAGAAGCAAGGAGCACTGGGCATTCTTTGAAACTAATACGGAATCAGCAATAGACATAAATCAAGAGGATGCTTCTCAATTCTATCAGTTGACAGGTCTCTCTCTTGAGATGGAGAAATCTCTTCAGTTAATTAGAAACTTTTCCCTCTTACATCAGAATATTATACTCAAAACTGCAAGGTAAACTGGCAAATACCTGCTACTTTAACTCTCATTTAATATGGTCACTAGGAGGGAAAATTAGAACTGCTATGGATGCCTATGTGGCTTTTCCAATTTTTATAATTACCAGGTCTAAAATCTCTGAGCACCAGTCCACTGACTTGTTCTCAGCACAGGAGCACTTAAAGAGTTCATTAAAAACAAAATGGATCTTTAGGCCATACAGGTCACACTGTGCAGTACACATTACAAACAATGCAGTATAACATTGGTAGCACTGATTGGAAACAATAAACTAAAGACATTGGTCTATACATAGTTCTACCACAAAGGTCTTCTTCAGTGCTCCCAATTTAATACCACATAAAAACTGTGAGGGAATCTGTATCACAATTAAACTTTTAAAGTCATGTGGGTGCATTCCCAAATAATTCCTGTGGCACAAAATAGAGCAGGGGTGTCAAACATGCGGTCTGGGGGCCAAATGAGGCCCCCAGAGGGCTCCCATAAGGCCCTCAAGCAACTGGCTGACATCTGCTTCCTTCTCCCTCTCTCTTGCTTCCTTTTGCATCACAGGTTGCTTTGACAGGCTTGCTCAATCACACAGAAGCTGCAGAGCAAAGCCTCTATTTTCTCCATTAGCTGAGGCTCCCCCTTGAGGAGGAAGGGGGGGGGGAGGAATAGCTTGCTTTGCCAGGCTTTCTCCGTCTTACAGCAGAGCTCCTCCCTCTCCTGGTCCCCTAGGGAAGGAAGGAAAGAGCCAGAGTTTCCTTTGCTCAGTTTCTTGGATCCCATGGGAAAGATACAAAGAAAGTACCTTAAAGAAAAACAAGTGCTAATGTTTTAATCATGTTTTATTTTAAGTGTTTAAAAAATCTTTGTGTTTGTGTGTTTTATCTCTGCTGCCTGGCATTACATTTTATGACACACATGGCCCAGCCTGACAAGGTTTCATTTAGGTCAGATTCAACCCTCATAACAAATAAGTTTGACACCCCTGCAATAGAGTTATTCTGTGACACTGGAATTATTTTGGAATGCATTCACATGACCTTAAAAAGTTAACTGTGATACAGACTCCTTTAGTTTGTATGTGATATTAAATTGAGACTACTGAAGAAGGCCTTTGTAGCTGAACTATGTCTGGTCTGATTTCATTAGTTTATTGTTTCCAATCAGTGCCACCAATAATATACTGCTTTGTTTGTAATGTGACTGTACAGTAGTGACCTGTATGACCTAAAGACCCATTTTGTTCTTAATGATTAAAGTGCACTGTACCATTATATTCTGTGTAATCCTTTCTATATATGCTTATACTCTCAACCTTTTAAGTATCCAATTCCAGTTTGGGGTTGAGTGTTCGCCCTTTCTTTTGTGCTGATGAGTACAAATGGAACTCCCAGATTTAGGATCTTTTATGCATATTTCAATACAGAGCTGACCTGTGGATATTCTTCAGACATGAAATAAAATTATAGTAAAATCTACAGTACTTTACAAGAGATCCATATTGAGATGTCAACATACTATATATGAATCTCTAAATCAGAGCACCGAGGTCTGGAATTGGGCATCTTTAAATAGGCATCTTGAATGAATGTTAGCTGTCCACTGAAAGCTTTGTACCTGCTTTTCCATCTGTCTTAGGATCCATGATGACAAACTCAGGACGTAGTTTGCTAATTCGGCGTCCTTTCAAAATAGGCACCAAACCCCCCAAGTACTCCAAATACAGTGTATAGCATGGCCCTCCAACCTCTGGATCATCTTCTGTCCTCTTCATTGTGCAGTGAAGCCTTTCATTACCGGATGTTGGGTAGCTAACAAAATCTCTCATGTTATTGGGGTCTGGGATAGGAGGCTGCATTTAATATAGGAGGAAATAATGAGAGTTACTTAAGCTGTTCTTCTTCCATGGAATGCCAGTCTGATGTCACTCTGAATCTTGTACACATTCAAAAAACCCTACATTACATCAGTTCTGTTCCACAGAGCACATTGCTGCACACTTTTTATGTTGATGATTTTTCAGGACCACAGTAGTAGATAGGAAATTAAGTTAGCTATATTTTAAATGAGAGATGAATGGGCATGATGCACCACCAGAACTGCAAAAGGGTACAAGAGCACCTAGTTTAGCACCAGGAGGTTACTCCACTTGCAGAGACACAACTAAAGGCAGTAGCATTATTCTTTAGGAATTTTAGGTGCAGTTGGAAAAATGTTTTTGTGATCTGATCCAGTGGTTAGTTTTGGACACTACACTGGGAAATCTTCAGTTTCAGGTTCATTCAAACTCAAGTCCAGTTTTCACACAATTTTTTCTTTTACCTTCACATAGTTGCTTTCATCTTGGCACATACCTTCGTGTGGATAATGTAACATGTAAACCATCTGACCATGGATACATGAGCTGACCATGATCACAGTAACTAGAAAAAGTGCCACTGCAATTATGTAAAGTGATGCTAGCTGGATTTGTGACTGACTGGGTTATTAATATGCTGTCAAAACTACTTAATTATACAAGAAAGCAGCATTGGGGAACTGACCTTCTATCATATTTTATTTGATATTTTTATTTTTTATATTTATTTAAAATACTTTCAGGTATTTTAGGAGAGCATATACAGTTCTCCCAGCAGACCTGTAAAATAGGTTAAGCTGAGAGAGAGTTCCTGACTTAAAGTTACCCAAGGATTTTCATGTCTGAGTGGCATTTGAACCCAGATCTTCCTAGTCCAGTGCTTGAGCCACTACACAACACTGTCTTACTAGGTAGCTGGTGTTATATTACTCTGAGTCATCCTTCAGAGTAGAAATCCAGACTCTATGGAAATGATGTCAAGGGACCTCAACACTGCTTTATACATTTAAGATACAATATATTTAATTAGTATTAGTCACTTTACCTTTGGTTACCTTCAAACTGATCTTTTACCTTGATTGTTGGTGTAAAGGCAGTGGTGAGGTATGAACAGAGTCGGGGAGGCAGGGTCAGTTTACTTATATCTTTGTCATCCCTCAAGGAGCTAGCAATGGCTTGCTGGCACAGAAGCTGTAAACTGGAAACTCTGTGCTCCACTCTGACAACATATAGTGCAGGACCAGAAGCCATGAGCAGACGTGAGTCCCTGTGCCCCCAGCAGATTGAGATTATGGGGCGCTGTGGGAGAGAAAGATGGTACAGTGTATCATCAAAGATGTTTTCCTCTCAGTCAGTCATATAGCAAGGACCTTATTTATAGTGCTGAAATCACCGGCTGAAAGGCCCACAAAACCTTTCTCAAGGATAATGTCTATACATACAAGATGTAGAGTCCTCCTATAATACCATTTCAGACTGTACCACTCTTTCAGTCACTGTTGACTTAATTGGATTGGAATATTTTCCCCTTCATAATTTTGCCAATACTCTTCACTAAACATTAGCATCAATGATAATAAGAAATTAAAATCAATTTGCTGGGAGCAGAATTGCAAAGAAAATTATATAAATTACAACAAATTTATGATGACTTGATACACTGTGCCTCTCCTTGGATATACTGGAGTATTTGAGCAACTTTCTTATTTTTGTGGCTACTTATCTGCAAGGCTGTATTATGACCTCTCTTTAAAAAAAACTGTACCTGCACAGGTGTCTCCAGGGTGTAGATATGTTCTCCATGAACATTGTAGAACTTGACCAGTGCACTTTTCAGAAAGGAAGCACCGCTAAGTTCAGCTAGTTGGCTTAGTTTTTCCATGCCTGCCACAGCCAACAAGTCTCCCTGTGTGCACCACTGGGCCACTACATCTGAAATCACAAAGAAAATTTGCTGTCACTAATAGTTCTGTCTCCTAAATCAATGAGTGAGTGCAAAATGTTTTATGCTGTGTGCTCCTGTTTTGTGTCAGTGTTTAGAGGGCAAACACAAAATTCTTGTGCTGTAAGATATGTAGATGACCGGGGAAGGCAATGGCAAACTACCCCGTAAAAAGTCTGCCAAGTAAACGTCGTGTTGTGATGTCACCTCATGGGGTCAGTTGGTAACAACTTGATGCTTGCACAGGGGACTTCCTTTACCTTTATAGGGAGCCCCGTGGTGCAGAGTGGTAAGCTGCAGTACTGCAGTCCAAGCTCTGCTCACGATCTGAGTTCAATCCCAGTGAAAGCTGGGTTCAGGTAGCCGGCTCAAGGTTGACTCAACCTTCCATCCTTCTGAGGTCAGTAAAATGCTTGCTTGGGGGTAAAGCGTAGATGACTGGGGAAGGCAATGGCAAACCACCCCATAAAAAGTCTGCCATGAAAACGTCGTGATGTGACATCACTCCGGAGTTGGAAATGACTGGTGCTTGCACAGGGGACTATCTTAGTGCAAAACATTTAAGATATATAACCTGAGAAAAAGTTTTTGCTTGTCATTTTGGGCAAGAAGCTGGTCATATTTGACAACCTCAAATCATTCCCAGTAAAGAAGCAAAATTTGAATGAAACTTCCTGGACCATTCAGCTTGTTATTTTGAGAAACTTTCTCTTTAATTCAAAAACAACTGACAATGCCACTTGTAAACAGTTACCATCATCTAAAGCCCATTGAATTCAAAGGATGTACAATGGAATATCTCTGCACAGGATAGCACTGTTAGCGCTTGACTTTACAGACAGACAGAATGAGTCCATGGGTGGGATTTTTGCCACTATTCCCTTCCAACTACAGTACCTTGGGCTCCTGCTTCACCCCCCCCCCCCCCAATGTTAGGAGAGCTTTGGAAACAGTGCAGGGTGGTATAGACATAACTATACCACATGAGGGTTTTTGAGCATGCATGTTTCATTCAATCTAAGAAATAAATATGTATGCTGTTACTGGCAAGTCCACCACTTAAAATGTTGCTCTTACTGATTAAAATTGACCCCACTGAGCAGCTAACTGAAGCTTTAGTTGATCAAACTAATGATTAATACAATTTATGCTTGCAGCGATACTGAAACCCTTGAAAACAATTCTTCAAGCTAAAATTAGGTTTGAACCTGTCATTCCTCCGGCATCAGTTTATTTAGGGGTTTCATAAAGCCCCTGTAAGACAAAAACAAATGAGGCAAAATTAAGTTGCCATTACATAAAGCACAACATTCTGAGGGAAATGATTAGGGATGTTCATTTGTGAAAATGTGTGTGTGTGTGTGTGTGTATATATACCAGCTACCAGCATGTTTCAACAGAACACCATAGCTGAACTTTGTGTTTTTACCAGTAGGTGTCACTGCTGCTAATGGAAATCTTTGCAGATGGTACTCTACAAGAGAAGGTGCTGAAATATTCATGTTAAAGTGTTATTATTGTTCAGTCGCACAGTTGAGTCCAACTCTTTGCAACCCCGTGGACCAAGTCACGCCAGGCCCTCCTGTCAAAGTAGTTAATTTAAAGAGAAGGAACGCTGGGTAGAGGCAGACAGGAAGACGACCCCCTTTCCTACCTTTCAACCCTGAGCGGATGATGGTAGGAGACAAGTCATCGTAGTTGTTCATTAAACTAATATCCCCTGACGTGAAGCTGACAGTGAGTAGCGGTTTGGTGTTCTGCACTAGGACTGGATATGCAGCTGGGCCATCTGCAAGGGGGGGAAATGGGCTTAGTGCAAAACATTTAACAAAATAATTTATTTGACTTTTATCCTGCCCTTCCCGTGAATGGGCTCAGGGCGGGTTACACACATAGTTATAAGACATAAAAACAGCTAAATATGATAACAGCAATTATTCTAAAAGATGGCAACTCAGCCATCACTTGCAACTACTGTGAACAAGTGAGATAGCAAGAAAATGGTACTATGCCTTGCTGTTTTAATCCCATGAGGTCCATCTTCATCCTACCAAAAGTGGAATGGACTTCAATATTATGATAGATCCAAGTGGGCAGCCGTGTTGGTCTGAAGCAGTTGAATAAAGCAGCAGTTGCACCTTTAAGTGATTTACCTAGATTTGTGGGAAAAACCATTTGGCAGGGAATTTTATTATCTTTTATGGCTATCCAGACCAAATGGCCAAACCACACTGTTTTATGTGGCCATGTGATCAGTTAGTTTGCCCTCTTAATCAACAAACTGAATGTATTCCAGCCACAATACCCGATCCCCTCATCTGATGAAGTCTGCTTAGAGAGCACATGAAAGTTTACGTTCTAAATAAAACTTAGCTGATCTTAAAGATGCCACTTGACTCGTGCTTTGTTCAATATTATGAGAATGCCACAGTCCTTCTAGTGAATCCCATGTGATGCTATAAAGCAGGGGTGGCCAACGGTAGCTCTCCAGATGTTTTTTGCCTACAACTCATATCAGCCCCTGCCAGCATGGCCAATGGCTGGGGCTGATGGGAGTTGTAGGCAAAAAACATCTGGAGAGCTACCGTTGGCCACCCCTGCTATAAAGTCCAATTTCATTTACAAGAGACTTAATCCTTACATGTTCTCAGGGAGGTGTCTCCCTTTCTTTCTCAGCCCAACTACTCAAGATTCAGAGTTTGCCACTTTTAAAACAAGCCATAGTAATTTAAGGCAAACTTCCTTTAGATGCAGTTTTCCCAAAGTAAATGCCACTCTTTGCAAGATTGCTTCCCTACTAGTATGGATACATATGGAGATTGCTGTCCACATTGTTCAGCTTTCTGGGTTGTTTTTACACTGGCAAAGGCCAGACCACCCATGAGGCCTGGGTCTTGCCAGTTTGAGAGCCAGTTTGGTGTAGTGGTAAAGTGTGTGGACTCTTATCTGGGAGAACAGGGTTTGATTCCCCACTCCTCCACTTGCACCTGCTGGAATGGCCTTGGGTTAGCCATAACTCTGGCAGAGGTTGTCCTTGAAAGGGCAGCTGCTGTGAGAGCCCTCTCCAGCCCCACCCACCTCACAGGGTGTCTGTTGTGGGGGGAGAAGATAAAGGAGATTGTAAGCCGCTCTCTCTTATTCAGAGAAAAGGGCGGGGTATAAATCTGCAATTTTTCTTCTTCTTCTTGCTCATGTGGTTTATAAACCTACCAGGAAGCAGAAGCACATGGGCAAAGAAGTCTTATTTGAAACAGTGCAGAGCAACTGCAGAGACAGCCATGCTGACCTGAACCACCATGAGAGAAATCAAAAAGGCAGCAGCAACCATACTGGGTAAGGAACTTGTAAGGGTCTTTGTGGTAAAAGTTTGGCATGCTTGTAATACCATAGTGCATATTTAATTTCTACACCAGGAATGGTCCACTGGGGGCTCATGGGCTTGGATCTGGACCTGGTACACTTTTATCTTGTCTTTATATCAAAGTATGGTACAAAATTTGCTTGCACTTTTCACTTGTAAGGCAAAAGAAAGAGCAAGACAAACTACGTTCATTGCACAAAGAAGGGGCTGCAGCAGCATCTCATTCACACCCTGGAAAAGAAAAGGAGCACTGTCTCTTTCTCTCTGGAGAGATATTGCAGGAAATAGATTCAGTCTTCAGTCCCCAAATGGATGACATCATTAGCTCCTAGCATACCTTTGGCCTTCCTGCTATATGATTAGAAGTGCCAACTGCCTGGAGAAAAAAACACCCTGCCCCTTTAATAGAGGTTTAATAGAGTGCTGTTTACCAAGTGATATTGACCTCCATGTTGTGAAAAGCTTCAGCTATTTTTACACATCAAGCCTCTGCTCAAGAGACAGGACTTTTTTCTCCAGGTCATTTTCTCCATATGACAATCCCATACTGTGATACTAGCTTTAAGATAGGGCCAGTCTACTATTAAGAACATAAGAGAAGCCATGTTGGATCAGGTCAATGGCCCATCCAGTCCAACACTCTGTGTCACACAGTGGCCAAAAAACAAACAAACAACCCAAGTGCCATCAGCAGGTTCACAATTGGGTCTAAAAGCCCTTCCACTTTGCCCCCCCCCCCCCCGCAAGCATCAAGAATACAAAGCATCATTGCCCCATACAGTTCCAATAATATACTGTGGCTAATAGCCACTGATGGACCTCTGCTCCATATTTTTACCCAATCCCCTCTTGAAGCTGGCTATGCTTGTCGCCGCCACTACCTCCTGTGGCAGTGAATTCCACATGTTAATCACCCTTTGGGTGAAGAAGTACTTCCTTTTATCCATTCTAACCAGACTGCTCAGCAATTTCATTGAATGCCCACGAGTTCTTTTATTGTGAGAAAGGGAGAAAAGTACCTCTTTCTCTACTTTCTCCATCCCATGCATAATCTTGTAAACCTCTATCATGTCACCCCGCAGTCGACATTTCTCCAAGCTAAAGAGCCCCAAGCGTTTTAACCTTTCTTCATAGGGGAAGTGTTCCAAACCTTTAATCATTCTAGTTGCCCTTTTCTGGACTTTTTCCAATGCTATAATATCCTTTTTGAGGTGCGGTGACCAGAATTGCACACAGCATTCCAAATGAGACCACACCATCAATTTATACAGGGGCATTATGATACTGGCTGATTTGTTTTCAGTTCCCTTCCTAATAATTCCCAGCATGGCGCTGGCCTTTTTTATTGCAATCGCACATTGTCTTGACGTTGTCAGTGAGTTATCTACCACAACCCCAAGATCTCTCTCTCGGTCAGTCTCTGCCAGTTCACATCCCATCAACTTGTATTTGTAGCTGGGATTCTTGGCCCCAGTGTGCATTTCTTTGCACTTGGCCACACTGAACCTCATCTGCCACAATAATAATAATAATAATAATAAATTTTATTTATATCCCGCCCTCCCCGCCTAGGCAGGCTCAGGGCGGCTAACAACAGTTCAATAAAATTATACAATATAAGGTAAATTAAAACAACAATTAAATTATACAGTAGTTTAAAAACAACAATCTAAAACAATGAAGCCCACTCACCCAGCCTCAGCAGATCCTTTTGGAGTTCCTCACAATCCTCTCTGGTTTTCACCACCTTGAACAATTTAGTGTCATCTGCAAACTTGATCACTTCACTGCTTATTCCCAACGCCAAATCATTATTGAACAAGTTAAAGAGCATGGGACCCAGTACTGAGCCCTGTGGAACCCCACTGCTTACCGTCCTCCACTGCAAAGACTGCCCATTTATGCTCACTCTCTGCTTCCTATTAATTAGCCAGTTTTTGATCCACAAAAGGACCTGTCCTTTTACTCCATGACTCTCGAGCTTACTAAGGAGCCTTTGATGAGAAACTTTATCAAAAGCTTTCTGGAAGTCAAGGTAAACAACATCTATTGGGTCCCCTTTGTCCACATGTTTGTTCACCCCCTCAAAGAAATGTAACAGGTTAGTGAGGCAAGATCTTCCCTTACAGAACCCATGCTGAGTATTCCTCAATAACTTGTATTCATCAGTGTGCCTACTCATTCTGTCTTTGATAATGGTTTCTACCAACTTTCCCGGTATTGAAGTCAGACTGACTGGCCTGTAATTTCCCGGATCTCCTCTGGAACCCTTTTTAAAGATGGGGGTGACATTTGCTACCTTCCAGCCCTCAGGAATGGAGGCAGATTTCAATGAAAGATTACATATTTTTGTCAGGAGATCCACAAGTTCACCTTTGAGTTCTTTCAGAACTCTTGGATGTATGCCATCCGGACCTGGTGACTTATTAGTTTTTAATTCGTCAATCAGTTGTAGGACCTCCTCCCTTGTCACCTCAATCTGACTCAAGTCTTTCAACACCCCTTTTAAAATTAGTGGAACATACAGTGGCCCCTGAAAACAGGGAAGTTGGCTATTCCTTTTCTAAATCATTACTCATCAGGGCCTGGATTCTATGAGATTCGCCTTCAATGTTAACTCTCTTCATATTTAATATTTATTTGCTCACAGCTGCATCTGTGGCATTTGCTATTTCACTCTCAGTTTTTATCTTATTCGTATTGTCAGAAGGTGCTCATGACACCAGCTAAGTGTATCTTGGCTGTACAGGATGCAATGGCTTAGAAGCTTAGAGGTTTACAAGATTATGCATGGGATAGAGAAGGTAGAGAAAGCAGTACTTTTCTCCGTTTCTCACAATACGAGAACTTGTGGGCACTCAATGAAATTGCTGAGCAGTTGGATTAGAATGGATAAAAGGAAGTACTTCTTCACCTAAAGGGTGAAGAATTCACTGCCACAGGAGGTGGAGGCGGCTACAAGCATAGCAATCTTCACAAGGGGACTGGATAAACATGGAGCAGAGGTCCAGCAGTGGCTATTAGCCACAGTGTATTGTTGGAACTCTCAGTCTGGGGCAAGTGATGCTCTGTATTCTTGGTGCTTGGGAGGGGCAACAGTGTGAGGGCTTCTAGTGTCCTGGCCCCACTGATGGACTTTTTGATGGCACCTGAGTTTTTTTTTGCCACTGTGTGACACAGAATGTTGGATTGGATGTACCATTTGCCTGATCCAACATGGCTTCTCTTATGTTCTTAATCAACACAGTTAGCCATTTGAGACAATTAAAAAATAAGAGAAATGGTGCTGTAGAGAATGTTTAAAACCCCAGGTCACATAAATTGTATGGATTTTACAGATGACTAAAATTCAATCAACTCCCTCCTACTCTTCTGTGTGAGTCAAAGGTGTGTCTCTTTCAAAAGGTTTTGAAGGAACTGGTAATACTTCATATGAACAAATCATATTAGAATCATTAGAAGCAGTCTTGTAACAAACTCACCCACTTCTGCTGACTGACTCAGCATCATCTACACATCTGACTACTTTAATCATCTAACTGACTACATCAGATGTTGCAATTTTCCTTCACAGAACTGTAAATCAATCTCACAACAAAATCAAAATCAAAACTCTCACAAATCAGGGCATTTTTATGAAGGAAAATTGTAACCTTTCAGGTAGTCCTTTTAGAGACTTATCTGGGCATGTTATGAACACATGACCTTCCACTAGGGATGGGCATGGAACACAACAATAATGGTTCATTTCATTTCATTGTTCATTGGGTTACCTAATTTGTTGGTTCATGTTTTTTTTTTCTGATTGTAGCTTGTTTGGTTTGAGAAGATGTAGAACAGCCTCCTAGTGGGCTAGAGACACCCGACTTGTGGCAAACTCTTCAGCAGGCTCTTTTCTACCTGCTCTCCAAGTTTGGTGTGAATTAAATTTCAGGGGGGCTGATCTACAGCCCCCCAAAGCAGGTGCCCCCAGTAAACGGCTCTCCTAGGAGATGTCAAACTGTGGAAAGGGAAGCTACCCTGCAGTTTCTGGTCAGCTTCACTCCCAAGAAGCTGGGAGAGGAGTGTAACTGAGCCGAAGGCAGGGCAGCTTTCCCCAGCCCCCTGCCACTTCTGGTCAAGGGGCTGGGGAAAGCTGGCCTGCCTTCTGCTCAGTTACACTCCCCTTGAAGCTTCCTGGGAATGAAACTAACTAAAAGCAGAAGCTGTCTGGAAAAATGACCCAAATGACACACCAAGAAAAAAAGGCAGTTTGTTTTCCTGTTCAGGTGCAACGCGATCAAATGAACCAGTTTGGAACGAAATCATGGATCAGCCCAATTTGTGCATGAATTGTGATTCATGATTCGGTCCATGTCCATTTGCTCTTGCAGATAAGTGTCCTGAACCAGCAACAGATCTGCAAGCAAATTTAAGGGGGAGGGGGCTTGGGGGGGTTGACTTTGCATGAGCTGTTGCTAAACAACAGACAGGCAGCTGCTGAAATCTACACTTCTTACTGAGAAAAATGCCCACTTAAGCAAACTAAGCTCAAATGCAGGACTATATGCAAAAACAATTTGGGAAATACAACCATAGCAATGTGAAAATTGTCGGGAGATTACATGTCCTGAATAAACAATGGCCATGTTCTGAGAACATGAAAATATCTGCAAAAAGTCAAAATGGGGAAGTGTCACACACTTCTCTGCTATCTTTTGCAAGGTATAATTTTCTTCTTTCCTCTGTTTCAGAGCCACAATCTTTATATTACACAATGGTGGGTAGGTGTCACCACTCTATTCTTCTCCCCCCCCCTCACTTGTCCCAGGAGATCTAAGGAACTGAAAATATATCTGTATGGAGATGAAGTTCATTATGAAACTAGAATACAGCAAGAAATCTGGTGATATGTATTCAAGCAATGTATTGTTGAGCTCCTGCAAGCTGATCTTTATCTAAAATAAAACGTGAAAAATGTGCCTTCTTCAGCACCTAGTTCTGAAATGGTACCACTTAAGTTTACCACCAAAGGAGGTGGGCAGTAGTCTCTTAATGAGCACTAAATTGAGGCAAAATAACCTTGTGGTGGAGAATAATCATCTGAATCAGTGTCACTTTCACTGCTGTCTTCCACCAAGAAGCTTGGGTAGTTCCAAGACATACTAAGGATGCCATCAGATTCGTGGAGAAGAACATGTGCCAGCATTCGTCCATGACAATCCATGACAATAACCTGACCATCAGCAGTGCCAAATAGGACCTGGGAAAATAAGATAATCATGCAGTTAGCAAGAATGTGAAGATTTGTGATTATTTTAAAAGATGTACGATAGACAGCACTGACATAAATCAATAAATTGTCTGTTAGTTAGATGCTAAAATGCCCATATTTACAATGAATGCCAGACTCTACTAAAAATGCCAGGCTCTCTTAAAATCTTCAGAGTAGTTTGTGTTGGCTATTTCTTCCATTCTGTAGATCTGGACTCTTTGGTGGCATTTCCAGTCCTCTGGAAAGGCCTTTCCAAAAAGGTTCAGAAAGTCCCCTCCTTACTGTTCTTCAGGAAACAATGCAGGACAGCACTCTTTAGAAAAGACAAATGGGAACCCACAAGGACTTGAGGAAGGCATCTCATTTCCCACACAATCTCCCCTTTCTTCTTCCTGAAAGACCTCATAGCCTCCCCCTTTCCTGCTTCCTTCTCTCCTAGGGTTGCCAACCACCTGGTGGGGCTTGAAGATCACAACAGATCTCCCATTTATAGAGATCAGTTCCCCCTTTGGATTACCAGCTCCAAGTTAGGAAATTCCTGGAGATTTGGGGGTGGAGCCTTTGTAGGATGAGGTCTAGTGAGGGAAGTGACTTCAATGAGCTATAATTTCACAGAGTCCAACCTCCAAAGCACCTGTTTTTCTCCAGGCTAATTATCTCTGTTATCTGGAGAGCAGCTATAATTCTGGGTGATGTCCAACTACCACCTGGAGGTTGTCAATCCTAGTTCTCCTGGAAGAAATGGCTGATTTGAAGAGTGAAATCTATACATTATACCCCTCTGAGGTCCCTCCCCATCCTCCCCAGGCTCCACCCCCTGAAAGTCCAGGAATTTCCTAACATGTTGCTGGCAACCCTACCTCTTTCTCACTCAACACCCAATCTACCTTGATCTGCCCCACCTTAAGCTTTCCCTCCCCTCCAGCAGCATCTCCCTAGGAAAACTGGGGCACAGTTGTGTGGTGTAGGGAACCCTCAAGAACTTGCAAGGGACATTTCACTTTCCCTTATATCCTCTCCCTACACTTTCCCCTCCCCCTGGCAATCCCCACATTCCCCCTCATTTCCCTGCCTCATTCTCTCCTTCACAGCCATTCACCTACCTACCTTTCATTTGCCTCCCATCTTCAGCCTCATTTACTATTTGCTTACTTCATTTGTACCCCACCTTTCTCCACAGTGGGAAACAAAGCAACTTATATTATTCTCCACTACTTTTTATCTACCCTGTGATGTAGGTTAGGCTGAAAGTATGTTATTAGTCCATAATCATTCAGTGAGCTTCCACGGGAAGATACGGATTTGAACCTATGTCTGAAATCTAACCACAACACCACACTGGCTTTCATAGGGGAGCTGCTGTTCAACAGTAGCATGCAGTCAGGTTTAGTTGAGTCATGCAAGTTGGGTGTATCAAGCAACCCAGAGGTTGCTGCTAGGCCTAGGGTTGCCAATCTCCAAATGTAACTGAGAGAGCCCCCAGAATTATAATCAAACTCACATAACAGAGAGTTGTCCCACCACAAATCTCCCACCACAAATCTCTCCTGGAGCTGGCAATCCTAGCAAGGCCTGGCCCCAGTGAGTCCTCCCCAGTGGCCAAAAAAGGTAGTAAAAGGCAGGCCTTCTCCTCCACCTTTTACTGATAGAACCAAACCTTGGAATGCCTTGGTTGCCTAGCAACAACCACTGAGGTAATCCACTGCTTAAAGCTACAGGTGCTCCATTTATCATGAGTTTTTAAAAATCCCCTTCATGTATTTTTTTAATTTTTTTTCTGCAAACCTAGATAGTTTTTAGTTGTCTAGAGAGAAGATCTGTCTTGCCTGTTCACACCTCCGATAATTGGATTAATGTATCCTCAGATTTGGCTATTAATATATAGATTTTGGCAGTTGAGATGCTGGATTTGTTTGCTCTGTTTGGTGCTAATTTTTACAGCTGTTTTTATTGCAACTTTTACAGTGTTATTCTGTTGACAATGTTTTTAAGCATGTTAATTATTTATTTATATACTTCATTTATATTCAGTTTTTCTTCCCACAGGGGACTCAAAGTGGCTTACAGTATTCTCCATTCTTTTTCTTACAACACTCCTGTAAAATTAGTCTGAAAGTGTGACTTGCCCAAAGTCACCCAGCAAGCTTCTATGGCAGAGTCATCTCATGTGAATGAATAAACAAGGCAAACCATGCAGATACTGCAAATGATAACCCTCCACCACATTCTCTCTTCTGATCAACAATAATAGTGGTAGTCCTGCCACTGCTCTTTCTGACCAGCAAGAAACCTTCCCTTACACACTCACCATGGTGACTTCCTCTTCCCTCCCATGTGTTTCTTGTATTCCCAATCATCACCTGGTTCCCTGCTCTTTTCTTCTCCCTATCAAATCCCAAGCTGGGCCATGATCTAGCATTGATTAGAATCCTTCTGTAGTCTCAGCCCTGAGCAGGGAGGGGGGAAGTGTGAATACTCACAGCTGGCTAGGCAGAGGTCTCACCATTAACACAACAAAGTACTGGCTGGGTAACAAATATTATTCAGAAGAAGAGCTACCCTTCTTTCCCTTGCAGGGGAGTTACTTCACTTCCTGCCTTGAGTTCCAAAACTGTCCTGTGTCTGAGGAGCTCACCTCTGTCTCTCCCCCATTCTTCCTTGACTGCCTTTAAATTCTGCCCCAGAAACTGTGGTTGCTCTGGATGCCATGAGAGGGGCCCCTCACATCTTCTCTGGTGCCACCTTTGCCAGCCCAGCAGCACACAGGTCCTATGTTGTGACTATCAGGCCAAACCCACCCACCAGTTTCACCCTCTCACCTCATCTGCAATGCCTCTTGCCTCCTGAAGAGGTCCATGAGGTATTCTCATTCACCACAACTTCTCCAAAACAAGCTAGGTTTTTATAGGTAGGAAATTTCTGGTTTGCAGGGAGCTCAGTGAAGTGTGTACCATGGGATGCTTCTGAATATGTAGCCTGATCCTTCAATCTGACAAAACTCATGATTACTTACTGAAGTGTCAATGACATTAGTCATCTCAAACAGATAGTAAACTGACTCAGCACAATGGACACAAGTTAATCAGCAAGTTACAGATGGAATTATGAGGAGGATAGTATGCATTACCATAATGAGTAACCAACAGTCTAAGGGCAAGCAGATGCATGTCCCTGCAGCAAAGCTGGCAACAGTCAATGTGAATCAGTCAGCTGGAATGACAACCATGTAGCTCAGGTAGGAAAGCAATGTTACAAGTTCAACAACACTAAATAAATGTAAGTTTCCACCCACAATATAAAACACAAAAGAAATGAAGCAAGGCTATTATGTTGCTTAAAATAGCAGTTAGCAGACAATCAAGGGGCACCATCAAGGATAAGAGAGACTGTTAACTGAAGATATCTCCCCCTTGAGCATATACCCTGATGTATTGGACAAGCTATAGATTTCATATTTGGATGGGTTTTAGAAGACATGCAACAAATCCTGTCCATGGTGTTAACAATTTCACTCCCCAAACAGTAAACCTCCTTTGATCTCACATCTGTGCACACACACAGAGACACTTCTATTGCAGTTCCACTGAAATCAATGGGCTTTCTTTCACATGAACATGTTTAGGATTGCAACACGGAAGTTCATTTACACTGTCAGTCTGAAACCTAAATACATTCAAGAGGTTTTCACAGTCAACCTAAGGAAATGAAAGTGACAGCCATAGGAAGTGTCAGAGGGGATGGGGCAAGTGTCTTCTGACAAAAAGTTTGTCTCCTGTTGCCCCTTCACTATTGGACCCTGAGCTTCCTTGAGAAAAGCACACTTCTGTATTTTTTTAGTATTTAGTATGTAAGAGTAGCTCCCCATGGGCTCTTTTCTACTTGTGCGAGACAGGCCCAGGCTATAGAAGACAACTTTAGATTTGAAAGGCAGCAGATGGGCTCCTTCCAAAACAACCATCATTCAGATCTCCTTGTAGCTTCCTCTCCCCATTTTGTGGGGAGGATCTGTAGCACTGCATCCCCAGAATTTATCTTTGGGTCTCATCTCTTTTTGGAAGATGGCATTTTCCCAGTCAAACAAGAGTCATCTGTTGGAGAAACTGTTCACGCAGCCTATAAGCAGGTGTTTAGGGAAGAGGTGTTCAAGAGAGGCATTCAAGCATATATTTTATACAGCTGATTGACGTTCACCTGGATTATTGGAAGATTTAGAGAAATTATCTGTTGTATTTCGTATGTATTTGATTTTTATTAGGATTTTTTAGTTTTAGCTGCCTTGAGTAATTTTTGGGAATGCAGAGTAAAAAAAAATATCAGTATTGACTATGAGATAGGAATTTTGGTCCTAAGAATGTGATGGGGGATCAGATAATTTGTGGCATAAGAGTGCTTCTGACATAGTCTGGGTGCTAAATGCATGCTCATTTTTTTTTAAACTTAAATTTTTTATTAATTTTTTCAACCATAACCATAACAAAACACTTACAATAATATACATATCTTATATTCATGGCATATATATCATTTACATTAAGCAGAGCGCCTCTAGACCCCTCTATCCTTGCACTCTATTACATACGTCGTCTAAATTTTCATTTCTTTATCTACCAATACATAGCCTGAGGTTCAAAAAGAAATTTTCAATAATAGGAGAAATTAATAAATTTTTTTGGAATATGCTTTTCAAAATCTTCCTCCAAATTTATATAATTAAAAAAGGGAAACCATTTCTCAACAAAATTGTTGTTCTTCTGCTGTATATCTAGTACTCTTATTTGTATGGCTAATTTATCTAGAGCTGCTACTTCCCATACTTTAGTCATCCATTGTTGCTTTTTTGGGGATATTTCTCGTTTCCAATATTGGGCTATCAAGAGCTTCGCTGCCATCAACAAAAGAGTTGCTAATTCTTTCTTCAACTGAGAAAGTTTTATATTGGGCCAATAATTTAAAAGAAAGGATTCTGGTGTAAAGGGAATTTCACCCTCTATGATGGTATCTATTATGGGTTTGATTTCCCTCCAGAAGTTGTTGATTTCCGGACACAGCCACCAACAATGCAAAAATGACCCTTCCTGCCTACATTTCTTCCAACATTCAGGAGTGGGTTTCATATGTGCTAAAAAAAGTTTTTTAGGTGTCAAATACCACCTTGAAAAAAGTTTATAGTTTTGGAGTTTCAAATTTAATATGTGGTATAGAGTGGAGATTCCCATATGGTTTGCCATTGTTCTAAAGTAAGTAAAATACCACAATCCTTTTCCCATGCCTTTTGTTGGCTTGTGGTTTCAGCCCAATCTTTAGTGTTGAGTAAATTATAAATAATTGATGTTAAGGTTTTAGCTTGTTTTGGATTCTTTCTCAACATATTCTCAAAGGTTGTTAATGGCCTATCAATTACCTCCACAATTCTGGGATTGTGTAATATAAAATGTATTTGTTGGTATTGAAACCATGGGATTGATATTTTATGTTGAGTTTCCGTGTTTTAGTTAGCATTTGTTTATTCTTGATGATATCTTGAAATTGGTATATACCCGCATCTCTCCAGATACCAAAATCCCCAGTTTCACGGCCTGGTTTGAACCATGCTTGCCCCAGGAAACTTGCCATCGGTGAGATGGATGGAATTAGAGTTTTCTTGTGTTTATCCCAGATTTTCAGGGTCAGGGATAGATAAGGGTTATCATCAACAATAAAGCATCTTTCTTTTGGTGTATTCCAAATAGCTTCCCATAGGAGGTTCCCTGCTAAATAAGACGCCTCGATTTTTACCCAGGCTTTATCACTGTGTTTTTCTGCATACCATAATATGTTTTTTATGTTAGCAGCTAGGTAGTAGGCTTCTAGGTTAGGCAAGCTCAGTCCCCCTTGTCTTGTTGGTCTCGTTATTAACTTGTACTGAAATCTTGGTATTTTGTGCGACCATAAAAATTTAGAAATAAAGTTTTGTCTGTCTCTGAATTCTTTGGATGGGATATCGCAAGGTAAGTTATAAAATAAAAATAAATATTTAGGAAGAACAAAGATCTTGATCATGTCAATTTTTTCCAATAAGGTTAAATTAAGTTTATTCCATTGTTCTAAGAGTGATTTAATAGTGCTATCTGTTTGTTTATAATTAACTGCGTGAAGGTCTTGCAAATTCACTGGTATTTGGATACCCAAATGTCTGATAGATTTTGGGACCCATTTGATGGGAAAGGCATTTACTAATTCTAATTTAGAAATTGGGGACAAAAAAATAGGGTATATTTCAGATTTAGTATAATTAGAAGAAGAAGAAGATATTGGATTTATATCCCGGCCTCCACTCCGAAGAGTCTCAGAGCGGCTCACAATCTCCTTTACCTTCCTCCCCCACAACAGACACCCTGTGAGGTGGGTGGGGCTGGAGAGGGCTCTCCCAGCAGCTGCTCTTTCAAGGACAACTTCTGCCAGAGCTATGGCTGACCCAAGGCCATTCCAGCAGGTGCAAGTGGAGGAGTGGGGAATCAAACCCGGTTCTCCCAGATAAGAGTCCACACACTAAACCACTACACCAAACTGGCTCTTTAATTAATAGTAAATCCTGATACCGCATTAAATTTTTGGATGTGATGAAGTAATGAAGTAATAGATTGAAAGAGGTTGGTAATATAAAATACAGCGTCATCCGCAAACAGACTTAATTTGTACTCCTCCTGTCCTACTTGAATACCACTTATTAATGTCTCCTTCCGTACAGCAAAGCTAGTGGTTCTATGGAGAGAGCAAACAGAATGGGAGACAAAGGGCACCCTTGCCTTGTACCCCTATGTAAATCAATGTCCTTTGATCTATAATTATTCACATAAATTTGTGCTTTTGGATTGGCATATAATGCTTCAACTGAAGTTAAAAAATTTTGGCCAAAGCCCATGTGCTGCAATAAAGTAATTAAATAAGGGACCTCCACCTTATCAAAGGCCTTCTCTGTGTCAATGGCCAAGAGAAAGGATTCCACTTTTTTTGCTTTCCCATAAAAATTAAATCCAATGTTTTGCGGATATTGTCTGTTAGAGTTCTTGTGGGGATAAACCCCCACTGGTCACTATGTATATAATTTGCGATGATTTTATTTAATCTGTTGGCCATTATAGCTGAGAAGATCTTGAAGTCATTGTTTAAAACAGATATCGGTCTAAAAGATGTAGGGTTTTGTTTGTCCTTTCCAGGTTTGGGAATTACTGTGATTCTGGCTTCTGACCATGTGGTAGGCATAACTCACTTGAGCATAACTGAGTTACAGGTCTGCACCAAGGGGGCCATTAACACAGGTTCAAATGTCTTGTAGAATTCGATGGGGATACTATCTCTGCCTGGAGCTTTATTGTTTTTGATGCGTTTCAGGGTTTCTGATAATTCGACTTGTGTTATATCCTGTTCTAGATAGGACATATGTTCAGAAGATATTTTTATATTATAATTTATTGAGGTGAGGTATTCCTTAATTTTATTACAGTCTGGGTTCTCTGACTTATAGAGTTGTTGGTAAAAGTTATGAAATATTTGGATTATCTCACTTGATTTAGTAACCAAGGATCCTTGCTGGTTTCGCATGTTATGGATAAGGTGCGATACCTTTCTTTGTGTTGTCCTTTGTTTGAGTAGCTTTATCAATTTTGGGGTTTTGGTGAAATATTTTTGGTTAAGTATCATTAAATTCTTTTGTATTTGGGAGGTTTCTAACAATTCTAACTTTTTACGTTCCTGTTCTAATGTCCTTAACAATTCCCCCCCCCTTAGCATATTGCAGCTCTAAATGTTTAATTTTACTTGTGATTTCTAATAATAATGATTGTCTTTCCCTTTTGTAGGTGGATGCCATTGCAATTAATTATAACCGCTTTAAAAGCGTCCCACAATGTTTCCTGTGATACATCTTTAGTAGAATTAAATTTAAATACTCCTGTATTGCTGTTGTTATTTTTTTGCATATCGCTTCATCTTGTAACAATAATTTGTTCAATTTCCAATGGCATCCCTGGTTATCGTCGTTTTGAGTAGAAAGTGTCCCTGTGACCCATGAATGGTCTGAAATTATCCGTGGGCCTATGTCTGCTTCATGTATCTGATTAGTTATTTTTTTACTTACTAGGAGATAATCAATTCTTGTATGGGTTTGGTGTACGGAGGAATAATAAGTGTATTGTTTTACTCCAGGGTTTAATGAACGCCAAATGTCTACTAAATTAAAGGAATCTATTATCTTCAATAAACTTGTTGATTTTGCTGCTTTTTTCCCTGGGTTATGTGTCCTGTCCATTTTGGGGTCGGATATATAATTTAGGTCTGCGCCAATTATAGTTTCCCCTGCCTGGAATTCTGTCAGTAATTGAAGGGTTGTCCTGCATGCTCATTTTTAATAAGGAATGAGAAATGTGCAAATTTTAATTAAGGAATTTTACTTTTAATTGTGGGTTTTGCAGTTTGGACTATACATAAACAGTTTGCCATATTCATGTTTTCCTTGTATGAGTAAAGATGGCTTGGTGTTAAAGAAGGACAAAGTATCAGAAAGGCACAGGTGGTTTGGCTCTCCTGTTTATTCTCATAACATATTTTGGTAAGACTGTACGTATCACAAGAATTGGGAGCTGTCATAACAAAGTGATTAGGCACTTCAGCTGTGGGTCAGAAGTCCCTTCTAATCCTATACCTCAAGCCTCAAATCCCATTGAAGTATTTATCCCAAAACTATTTTAAAGTTATGTTACTGAACTAAAGAAAGCCCATCATATGTATCCAAAACTGATGATGATTTTAAACTATTTCCTCCTATTGTAGAGTGCACTGTCAGGGAACTTCAGAGATCTTCCCAAAAGGTGAAGTGTTTTGAAGGTGTTAACACTGTAGTTTTTAACCTTTAATCCTTTGCTGCCTCCAAGAATACAATGTTTATCAAATGCCCTTGATGTTGCTTTTCCCACCAACCTAGAAAGCTTGAATTGGCTGACAAAATACACTCTAACCCACAGGTAACAGTTTAAAAAAAAAAGACAACACAACTATAGAACTTTCCCTCAAAATAACACCCTACATATGAAATAGACAGCAAAATGACCACCCAAGAAAGCATGCCTTACATTTCTTATGGAAGGCAGACAGCACACTGGCCCTCCTCAAACCCATATGGAAGGCATTCCATAATACTGCCATTGAAAAGGAGAGGGTCTGGCCAAGCAGATACTTCAAAAGAAGGGCTCAGTCAGAAGGAGTTCCTGGCAGGAGTTGAGGCAGCACAAGCATATAACAATTTTTTTAAGGACATAAAAACAATATACCAGACAAGACTATTTTATTTCTACAGATATATTTAGGATATATGTCTACGATACACAGATATTGGGCATACATTCAATTAGAGACTTGTGCTTGATAGCTGTCAGCCAATTCCTTAATTTTAGGTTTGATGTCTATTTGCTGTGTGCCACTTTTGAAGGACCTGGAGGAGAAATTCACAACCTGAGGTTTCATCGTCAGGGTACAGTGAGCAATATGAAACCCTTCTCCACTGGCTGTTGCTTGCCACTGCAAGCAGGATTTCCCCCAAATCACAAAAGGACCCCATTTCTAACCCAAAGGTCTGATTTAGTTATTTGATTCATTTATACCCTGCCTTTCTCCTCAATGGGGTCCCAAAGTGGCTTACATCATGCTTCTCTCCTGTTAAGAATAACCGAGTTAATGTTTTCCAACCCACAATTCTTTCATGATCTGCAATGTTATGAAGCACTTGGAACACTATCAGAATTTTGTTGAATAGCAGTGGTTTCATCCTTTCACTTGATTCTATGGTAGTATACAATAAATATTTATTTAGTGATATATGTGGAAACAAATTTATATGGTATTCTAGTTCTGTCTTTGCACAAGCTTTTGCCTCTTTCTCCTTCCCAGAGGAAACTGAAGTCCGTCACTCATTTTCCCCTGAAGTTGAAAGATGTTGGCATCTCTTAAGGCTGTTTTATACATCTGCTACAATGTCTTTAACATTCAAGTCATGTTATTATAACTGAATTTTAGTGGAAATAGAACGTGGTGTGAAACAACTGTCTATATCCTCCCTCCCTCTTTGCATTTTTAGATGTGAAGTAGCAAGATAGCAGGTAACTGCTTCACTGCAACTGTTGTAACTTTCAAGTTCTCAGAGTTGTAGGTTATGGTGCAGTTATTGGATTTCCAGTAATAGGTTTGGATCCAGTGATGCACAAGTGGAAACACTAACAAACTTAGCTTTCCTTCCTATGTATTATAGGGCCCAGAAACTGATTACACAAGGTCTTGCACAAGGAGAAATGCACATGGGAATACAATAAGTTTAGCATAGTTCAAGCAAGTATCATAGGCTTTTAATTGCATTTCCACTTGTGCAAGAGCAGTAGCTCAAGTGAAAATTTTGTGCTGGAACCAGTGCCTTTTATCTGTTAAGTCATGTTTTACCCAACTTTCATTTGAGGTGTTTTGCTTGGTGTGCCTTTGAGCTGTGGTGCAGGGGGCTGCCAAAGCAACATTTAAAAAATAAATCTGCCCAGTCAATCAAACCTTCAGTAATCAATCAGAAGCCTTACTAGGCAAAAGTCCTACCTGCCCCTACCCACTTCCTAAAAACACTTGATGGGTGTCAGTGGGCACCATGGAGCCCACAAGCACCAACCACACTGGGGACCCCCTGGCTTATGGGTTTGCCGTATGTCGGCTGTGACTTGACTACTGTTTAAATAATCAGTTGGGAGAGAGAAGGCCAGTCCTTAGATGACCCAAATTACTTTTTATACAGGATCTATTGATTGTTTTACAGAGACTCATAAACACCAGGCAACTGAGCAAGAAATGAGGAGATGGTATCTGTTTCCATAATTTATACAGAATCTCACTAAAATATGTTCAAATATTCTAAATTTAGCAAGAAAACCATGTATCTAGTCCAAAAGGAGCAGCAATGAAACATGAAACATTCATGAAGCACTTAGCATGAGCAGCCAGAGTTCATTAATTTTAAATGACAAGACGAACACGAAAACTTCAAGTAGTTCTAAAAATAGTCCAAAATATTATATGGTAGGATGTTTTGTTTATATTAGAAAAGAATCACGAATGAATATGAGCTCAAATCCTCTTTTCTTGTTGCACAGTTGTCTGGATGGGTTCTGCTGCACTATTTGCATATGCAATTTTACCACTGTCTCCAATCTACCTAGTTTAAATATACTGTCTAAGTTTAAATACACTCTATAATTAGCAGCACTTTCTAAATGCTACTTTTCTGTGGTCAAAAATGAAATCAGGCGCACCTAGCCCACTCACTTACTATCTGTAGGAAGTAGTTGAAGATGTTTTTATTTAGGATTGCATTTGACTAATTTAGTTTTTTTTTTAATTATTGGCAGTCCTAATTGTGATTTTAAATTGTAGCCTTCTATGCATTTTTATAACTGTTGTTTTGTTTACATGGTACGCTCCCCTGAGTTCTGCAAGGTAGAAAGGTGGCTAATAAATGTCCTAAATAAGTAAATAATCAGCACATAGGGGTGAAGAATGTATTTTCAGCCTCAGCTCACAAAAGCATGTTATGTGGGAAGAGGAAAAACAGTGTTTCATGGTATTTTTCTGGAGAACAACTATGAAGGTATGTCTAAGTCATTATATAGGCCCTGAGAGGGTCTGATAGGCCCTGAGACGGTAATACCTTCCACACGGATAGCTGCTCAATATCATCCGATTTTGCTACTCAATAGCTGAACCCTAACGTAGCTATTTGGAGGGCTCTGGGGAGGCTCCCACTAAGGATAATGCAATGATCATCACAAGAGTATTTTTCTGCATCTAAATCAATGAAGAACACAAGGATGTAATCTTATGTATGTAGGGTTAAAATATAGAATTTCAGGCAGCATAACTGTATCTCCTAAGGTTGCCAGCTCTGGTTTGGGAAATTCCTGGAGATTTAGAGATGGAGCCTAGGTAGGTAGGGTTTGAGAAGAGGAGAGACCTCAGCTGGGTACACCAAACAGTCCCTCCTCCAAAACAGCCATTTTCTCCAGGGGAACTGATCTCTGTCATCTGGAGAACAATTATCACTCCAGGAGAACCCAAGGCCCAGGACTGGCCCTGCCACTAGGCAAACTAGGCAATTTCTAGGGCACTGGCCTTCTGGGGGTGCCGAATTGCGTGCCCCCCATGTGACTCAGTGACATTCAGTGAGAGGGGGGGCACACCAGAAATTAGTCTTATATAGGGGTGCCAGACAGTCTAGGACTGGCCTTGCCCAGGCTCCACCTGGAAGCTGGCTCCTACATTCCAATAGCATTTCTTATGAGATCAGTGGCTTTGATACATAGTCTGATTACGTTCTTACAAACTACTGAATGTGCTTCCTCTGTACTTTGGACCTTGCGTGGTCCCGGTCTCTTTAAGAGGCATAACTGAAATCGTTTTGTCTTCACCTGGGGATTAATTTGGACTAGTGGCAGTTGTACATTCTTCTTCTTTGTAGCTCAGTTTCACAGTCAGTTTTATAATGCAATGTGACAGTATCAACACACCATGGGAAAGTGGCCATACTAAAGGTGTTAGTCTGGATCCAAGCCTACATATTTTTCCTCTTAGTATTTCGCAGCAGACGGTGCAGTGAACTCTCAGTAAAATAACCTGAGGTAACAATGGGAACTAATAGAGAAGAAACGCTATTATTTTAATCACCAAACTGCATGTTTCAAAAAACTCACTGTAGTCAGTGCAAGTTAGAAATTAAACAGTACATCCAGGGGCCAGCAGATCTGTATTTTGATCCCTGCTCTCATATTTAATTGTAGTCCAGTTGTCCACTAAAATGAATGAGAACTAGCTTTACAATGAAATTTAGTTTGTCCCAGAGAGACTTTTTAAGCACAGGAAGCAATCTCTCTTTGTCTTTTCCATCAGCATCAAAGTAAGAAGCTGAGAAGAGGCATCTTAGTAAGAGTGGCATGAAGATAATTAATTCCCTCTTCAAAGCAGTATGAGATCCTTAGAGAATGCTAAAAAGAGAGAGAATACTAATTGTTAAGTGCCAGTATTATACTTCATTAATTTATCTAAATCATTCACTATGGACAGATGGGCTTGATATGGATTGGCTCATTTCTAAATGTATACAACTGGATTGGCTAATTTCTAAATGTATGGATTGACTGATTTCTAAATGTATACTAGCGGGCAGCCGTGTTGGACTGAAGCAGTTGAACAAAGCAGGAGTCAAGTTGCACCTTTAAGAACATAAGAACGGAAAAGAAGCCATGTTGGATCAGGCCAATGGCCCATCCAGTCCAACACTCTGTGTCACAAAGTGGCCAATATATGTGTGTGTGTACACACACACACAAACACACACACACATACATAATCCAATCCCCTCTTGAAGCTGGCTATGCTTGTAGCCGCCACCACCTAATGTGGCAGTGAATTCCACATGTTAATCACCCTTTGGATGAAGAAGTACTTCCTTTTATCCGTTTCAGCCTCACTGCTCAGCAATTTCATTGAATGCCCACGAGTTCTTGTATTGTGAGAAAGGGAGAAAAGGACTTCTTTCTCTACTTTCTCCATCCCATGCATAATCTTGTAAACTTCTATCTTGTCACCCCACAGTCGACGTTTCTCCAAGCTAAGGAGCCCCAAGCGTTTTAACCTTTCTTCATAGGGAAAGTGTTCCAAACCTTTAATCATTCTAGTTGCTGTTTTCTGGACTTTTTCCAATGCTTTAATATCCTTTTTGAGGTGCGGTGACCAGAATTGCACACAGTACTCCAAATGAGACCACACCATCGATTTATATAGGGGCATTATGATACTGGCTGATTTGTTTTCAATTCCCTTCCTAATAATTCCCAGCATGCCGTTGGCCTCTTTTATTGCAATCGCACACTGTCTTGACATTTTCAGTGAGTTATCTACCACGACCCCAAGATCTCTCTCTTGGTCAGTTCAGCTATGTATGGCTTTGCTAACTGTGCTGGATTCCTCATCTGATGAAGTGTGCTTAAGAGCACACAAAAGCTTACGTTCTAAATAAAAATTGGTTGGTCTGAAGGTGCAACTTGACTCCTTCTAAATGTATACAATCTTAAATCAGGGTTCAGGAGGCCACAAAATACACTAGCCAGTAGCTCATCTCTGACTGCACTAGGATTTGGAAGCACCAAGACTTCTTGCTCTTTCCAAGCATCTCAGAACCCCAGCACAACTGGCCAATGCAAGAACCCTCATTCTTCTCTCAGGCTCTGGAGAAAGATAAGGGAGGCTTGTTGCTGTGATCACACTGGGTTTTGCCTTTTCCTGAGTGCCTCTGAAACACAGCACAATGTCAGACTCCTCCCCAAAGCTAAACTGGAGGGCACAGGGTCAGAGGGGCTGGCTGCATATTAAACCAGAGATCATTTAATATACATTTGTATATGGGAAGAAGCAAACTAGAATTCCATGGTATTTTCAGAGAGCAACTTTGAAAATAGGACTACATCACCATTCCTCCATCTGAGAGCTGAAACAAAGCTATAAGGATTACAGAGCATCATGTATCATTTTGGTATTTTAACGATTGCAATAGTTTTTTTAAAAAATAAGGGCCTAATGATGATTACAGACAATTGTATTTGCATTGCCTTTCTAAATGGGGAGCTACATATAATGAGGCAAACAGAGGTTTGAAGCCTTGTATTTGCTTTGTAACTCTAAGGGGACATTTGCAGCAGACAGCTGACAGGTTAGACTGAAAGATGCTGCTTAGTGTTTTCCCTGCTTGCTGATTCTCCCTGCAACCCTTCCTTCCTTCCCTTACAGTGTTTTCCTCAGGAGGCTGAGGGGAAACAGTTTTGATAGGGAATGTAGAGCAAGACCTGACAAACACAAAAAGGATGAAACATTTCCGTTCCTGTCTTCCAATTTCCACCCATAAGTGCGCTCCTACACAGAGATTCAAATTACTATTAACCTGAAAATCAATTTCGGAGAAACACTTGTTTGCTCTGGTAACATGAAGACCAAAAGTTAAAGTTTTAGAATAAGGACACTGCATTAATTTGCTAATATTTAACAAAATGCTGTTCAGTATGCATAGTTTTATGGGACTGAGTTTATTTTGTGTGTCTGTGATGAAGTTACAAAATTGGAGACCAAACTGCTAGAAAGAAGGGGAACTAAAGTTGTCTGACTCACCTGCACTACTACTGTAAATCCAACTTCAGGACAGGAGTAGCAGAAACTTACTATGCTGACCACTGGACTGTGATAACTTTATTTAAAACACACACACACAAACAAACAAACAAACAAACACAGTGTAACTGCTTGGCTGAATAAATCCACAGATGAAGGTATTCTAGCCTCAGGCAATTTCCAGGCATTGCAGGTTTGAAATGCACATATAGGGTGTGTAATTTCTACTACTGTTGAATGTCCAAATTGGTGAGCAACATTACTTATTGGATTGTACCTGACAGGTAAGTGGATGGATATAAAATTTTCTGTATGATGCAGAGAGGTACAGGGGTGGCCCAACCATATAGGCAAACTAGGCAACAGTCTACGGCTCTGAGTTGTAAAGGTACAAAATTAGATGGAAGGGAATGTCTTTTGTCTATTTAAAATATGTTGATTTTTAAAATTTTTACATTGCTTATTTTGAATGCCAAGTCTCATTCTTCTCTATACTGAACAGTAGGAGGTACAGTCATAGTTCATTTAAGGCACGCCCTTGAGTTGGCACTGAAGAGATGCTTATTGGTGATTAATTCTCAGATAGATTACAGAGAGGTGCAGTGTTTGTTTTCAGAGCAACATTACCTGTTGATCATCTGGAGTCCATATGCCACAGGTGATCTGACTTTCCAAGTTAATTTCTGAAGACCAGTGTCTCTGTCCACTGACTGATCCAACTAGCACAAATCCATCTCTATATGAGATAAGTGCTTGAGTTCCATCATGGCTCCATGTGAAGTCACTCACCTTAATATACATACAGGTATAAGTTTAGACACAATTCCAAACAATATTCCAAGTTTAAATATATTCCATATCTATAAGAAGTAATATCATACAAAGGCAAATTCAAATTATGCTATAATAAATCAGCACTAAGAGTTTTAGTAGGTTCTAATTATGTGGTTGATGCTCCCATCCGAAGTACAATCCAACCAAAGTTAATTGTTTGAACTTAACAGAGAAGTGAAACATGTGATGAAATCTCTCATTGAAAGCAATGGAATTACGTGTCTGATTTCAACTAGACTGTCTTTTTAGTTTTTAATTATTATTAACCCCAGTCTATCAAAGTACTTAAGCATATGTAAATTGTCATCAGTAATTAACACAAAGTGTTACATTACATAGTAATCTAAGAAAGTACCTTCTAAGACTAGAAACATAAAACAGAAATTCTAAAGGAGATGACCCTATAATAAACCAATAGCCCTTCCATTTGAGAAATGGGCTCTTTTTAAAGGAAAAAATAGTGAACTAAAATAAACAGGATGGGTAATTCAAGATTACTAGCCATATCCAGGCCACTAATGCCTTTTTCAGCTTGCACATGGATTTAATGAGAGCTCAGACAGATTCATGGAGCATAGGTCCATCAATGGCTACCAGCCATGGTGAGTAAAGGGAACCTCCATACTCAGAGGCAGTAAGCCTCTAAAACTCAATCATGGGAGGCTACAATGGGAAAGGTCTTGGTTTCAATGCCCTGCTTCTTGGCCCTTCAAAGCATCTGGTTGGCCACTGTGTGGAACAGGGTGCTGGACTAGACCACTGATCCTGATCTAGTAGAGCTCTTCTTCTGTTACATTCTAACTTCCCCATGATAAAACATATAAACAGTTGTTTAAGGAGGAAAAGGCCTTAGGGGACGGGATACAGCCTACAGATGTTAAATTGTCTGCCCTGTTGCAGTCCATAGCAGGGGTGGTCAAACTTGCTTAACATAAGAGCCACATAGAATAAACTTCAGATGTTTGAGAGCCAGAAGACATAAATGTCTGAGTTGGAGAGCGAGAAGGAAGGAAGGAAAATAGATTGCGGGAGAGAGGGAGAGATGTGGAAAGAAAGCAACTTTAACTTTAAATGCATTCTCCAAGCTTGCCAACTGGGCTTGCTTTGGAGAAGTGATTTAAAGAGACAAAAGCTTTCTCCAAGCTGGCAGCAGGACAGTGGGGGCTTTGAGAGCCACATGATATGTGTGAAAGAGCCACATGCGGTTCCCAAGCCACAGTTTGGCCACCCCTGGTTGATAGGAAGAATGCTCCTTCTGTATTCATTTCAAATTTCTAATAGTTGCATTTTCTTTCCATTTGAATTATTTTACCAACTTTAACTAAAAGAAATAAAATGTGAATACTAACCTGTGCACCACGGTCATTAACAAGCTCCACTGACCATCTCCCTTCATACTGAATCCAAACAAATATTCCACCATCTGCATCACAGGTCGCCAACTTCTGGAATGGTTCATTCCATCTTACAAGCACAACCTAAGGAATTTTCAAAGAACAGAACTTTTTCCAAGCTTCTGAAGAAATTGCTAATATGCAGTTATCATGAAGTAGAGCAAAAATAAACTATCCTGTTTAAATTCTAAATTAGGATTGAGCGGATCATGATGATTATACTTCAGAATCAAAAGACCTTTATTACGAATATACTTCATTGCAACAAAGTACTTCCAGGTTCAATTCTCTCCAGCATTATCAGATAAAAAATTCCTAACCTGATATTTGCTTGTTTCCAATTGTAAGAACACCTGTCTCTCTGAAGTCAACTCAACACCCATTGTATGTGTTCTCATCTCTCATTAACCTGGTCCAACATGCACACAAAAAACTTTCATGCACAAATGCACATTCTGATACATGGAGATTCTGCCTTCAAAGACAATCACACAACTCTCACAATGGACTGTCAAAATAGGTTTTCATTCTGTGAGCATGATCACTGACACAAACAGGCCACTCTAGCACATCTCTGATTGTCATCTCTTAGATCTACTTATGTACCAAAGCTACTCTCTTTCCTTGCCGTTATCCTATTTGCTAAAATATATCAGCACCTGCCCTGACACTGAGCAATTCAGGCTCAGGTTTGAACTGCTGCAGTACAAATTGCTGCTAATGGAAGATATGCATAAAATACACAACGAAGCCTCCTGAAGCCCGCTGCATCGCAGCGTGGCTGAAGGGGAAGTTTTTGCCCCCCTGGAGGGAGAGCGGAATCTTCGGCGCACTTCCAAGCGCGTCCTGAGGGGGCGGGGCTTCAGTGCTGTTGCTGAAGCCCCGTTTGACGCCGCGGCAGTCTTCCCGGCGTTTTCGGGCTGTAAGGAGCGTGCTCGCACGCTCTAGGCTTGAGTAGGGTTTGTGTGGGCCGGGAGACTGGTGCGCCGTGGATCGGAGCGTCGGGGATCGTTGTGGGACGTTGCGGTTTGCTGGGCGATAGCCTGTTGCTTCCGGGGCATTTTTTAAAAAAAATAATTGTGGTCCCTTTACGTTAGGCTTCCCAATCCCCAGGTCCCAGCGGGGGATCCCCTGGTTTTACAGGCTTCCCCCCTCCCCCAGCCAGCTGGCTGGCAGGGGAAGCCCCTCCCCCACAGCCATTATGCACCTCCATGAACAATTCCCATAGGGAATGATGGGGAATTGATCTGCGGGTATCGGGGGCTCTGGGGGGGCTGTTTTTTGAGGTAGAGGTGCCAAATTTTCAGTATAGCATCTAGTGCCTCTCCCCAAAATACCCTCCAAGTTTCAAAAGGATTGGACCAGGGGGTCCAATTCTACGAGCCCCAAAAGAAGGTGCCCCTATCTTTCATTATTTTCTATGGAAGGAAGGCATTTTAAAAGGTGTGCTGTCCCTTTAAATGTGATGGCCAGAACTCCCTTGGAGTTCAATTCTGCTTATCACACCCTTGCTCCTGGCTCCGCCCCCAATGTCTCCTGACTCCACCCCCAAAGTCCCCAGATATTTCTTGAATTGGACTTGGCAACCCTACTTTACGTGCATTTTGCGGATAGGGTGCCATCTGGGCAGTGGGAGGCTTCTTCCTTAAAGGGCTCCTGTCTGGTGGAGCTTCTCTAACCCCCCCTCCCCTCCACCCCTGTTTGCTTGGGGGTTGTAGATTATCGTTACATTTGTGGTCTTTAAGGTTTTTGGTGGCTGTTGGAGCAGGGCTGGGTGCCTAGCAGGGTGGGTCGGCCATTTGTTTTAGCAGTGGGGAGGTTGTTCTTCTGCTTCCCTCTGGTGCTGGGCAGCCATTTTGAATTCTCTCCTTCTTCATTATTCCTGGCTCTTGGCGGCCATTTTCTGAGGTGTGAGGCGGCGGCCATTTTAGAGTGCTGTGGGGCGGTGGACATTTTAGAGGCAGGTTGGCCCGTTCGCCCTCCCCCCCTCCCCCCCTTGTTCTGTGACTGGCCTGTTTGTTTGAAGGGCTAGCTGCTTTGGGGTGGTTCATTTCTCCCTTGGAGTTTTAATTCGTGCTGCACTCTTTAGCGAGCATGTCGGGCCGTAAGGGTTCTGGTAAATCTAAGGGGAAGCAGCCGGCCCCCAAGGCCCCTAAGCCGCCACTGAAGCGTCCACCGCCTTCCTCATCTTTGGATGAGGAAGGGGATGACGACGTTAATACAGTCATTTTTCAGCGACTGCAGGCATTGGAGCGGGCATCGGGGTTTCCACCTTCCCAGATGCCCAAGAAGGGGCGGGTTTCTAAGCAAGCGGGCGTTACAGGCTGATATACTGACCCGCTTGTCTCTTTTAGAGAGCAGATCTACAGCTGCTGCTGGTCTCTCGCCGGGTCTCTCGCCGGCTGAAAAAGGCAGGGGAGCGGTCTAAGGAGACCCCTAGCCCTGACCTGGCCGCAGTTCGGTTGCCCTTGCCGTTGCTAGTTATTTTAATAAAAGTGGCCCATAGTTTCACCAATCTATTTGTGTCCGTCTCTTTATTCTGACTTGGGGGGCAACGAAGCCTCCTGAAGCCCGCTGCATCGCAGCGTGACTGAAGGGGAAGTTTTTGCCCCCCTGGAGGGAGAGCGGAATCTTCGGCACGCTTCCAAGCGCGTCCTGAGGGTGCGGGGCTTCAGCGCTGTTGCTGAAGCCCCGTTTGACGCCGCGGCAGTCTTCCCGGCGTTTTCGGCCCACCCGCCCGCCCTGTTTGTTATGCAGGCAATTGCTGGTCGCTTCCGTTTGGAGGGGCCGGGTAGGAATTTTTTACTCCCCGGCTATTTGGCACGTGACTGGGGGGTGTTTTTTGCCTACCCTGCATAGCATTTCAGTGGATTGAGGAATTGGCTTTGGGTTGGTGCCTTGGTAGAGTTTGGTCACTTTTTAGGGCAGGTTTTACGGGGTTTATGGCACCATGCGGCCTTGGGAGGACCGGTTAGCCTCCCCCTTTTGGGAAGTTAGGGGTCTGGCAGGATCATTCTTGGGTGTGGCCCAAGGTATGTGAATGCAGACTGTCCTGGAGACTCGATTGGATGGGTGCCTTTCGCTGAGACTCGCGTCTGGTGTTTGGGCCCTCCGGTGCGAGCCTCCCTGCTGGGCCTGCCTAACGGGAGCTGTGGCTCACAGCTCCGGCTGGGGGGCCGGGTCTCTCGCGTGCTGAAAAAGGCAGGGGAGCGGTCTGAGGAGACCCCTGTCCCTGACCTGGCCGCAGTTCGGTTGCCCTTGCCGTTGCTGGTTATTTTAATAAAAGTGGCCCATAGTTTCGCCAATCTATTTGTGTCCGTCTCTTTATTCCAACTTGGGGGGCAAAATGCTCACTTCATCACTGAACAAACTGACAGTTTCAAATTTAGTTATTGTTTGTAAACACTCTTCCAAAAAACATTTAACCTTAACAAAGTATCTTGCATATTTAAGTTTCTTTTGTGTTTGTGTGTGCTTTTTTTCAAACTGTAGATTCATAGTGTAACATATCATCATTTCCACACACCAGGTTAGAGCCAGACCAAACTGGCAATTTCCACCAATTCCCCTTTCCACCTGCTGACCCCCACTGACATTCCTCAAGGTTCCCTATCCTGCAGAATCAGCATTTCATGGAGACCAGTGGGCTGCTGTGGAAGGAGGCAGGCAGGAAAGTTCCATTCTGTCAATGGAAAAATTAAGCCTGGATCCAGCCCATGGTTTTGAAGCCTAAAAGTAGGGTTGTAATATTTAAAAGAGATTGAAGGCCACTGAAGAAAGATAGTGTCTGCCACATTTTTAGAATGCATTTATAAAATGTATAGAGCACTATTTTCAGAAAGCATAGCTAAACTTCTAGCAAAATATTCTGTCACCTATTTGAAATGCTACGGATTTGGAGAGAAGTATGTTTGGTAAACATTATCTCCTGTGTGTGTGCACATGTGTGAGTGTGTTTACATTAGAATCTCTGCCTACAACTCAGAGAAACCAAGGAGGTATATCCAGTGCAGTGATGGTTTAATTTTGCAGCCTTAATAAGTGGATTTGGTCTGCTGGCTATTAAGGGCATCCAGTCATCTAGCTAGCAGTGTTACACAATGTTGTCAGGAAAAGATTGTGCTGCCCTTGTTTACAGGAGAAGCAAACAAACCATTGCAGCATCTTGTTACTATGAACTGCTCTGCAGATGGGCTAGAAATTTTGCCATTACCAGCTTGGCCTTCAATCTATATAATATGCTCAAATTATGTATTTCTTTACATAACATCCTATCTCTCCCCCGCCCCCCTTCCGCTAAGCCTTTCTCTGCCTCCCACATGCTCACACCTGAAGCAATAGCTTCCTTCATTCCTGGGGTGAAATGCAGTAACAATTTAACAGCATGTAGCTGGGACATCCACAATAGTATCGGGAAAGAGGTGAGGCAAATTCTCTACTACCTGAAAACAGACAGCTGATGGTAGTGGAGATGGTTGCAGGTTTTTTTTTTAAATAGTTCTGACCATCTGCAGTTTCAACTGATTATAATTATGGTTGCAGTAGCTTAATTTTTTTAAAAAACACAACAGTAAGCCTTTTAATGCCTGATAAGAGAGTGACTGGACATTTGACAAATGCTAAAAAAACTGTGAAGGAAAAATCAAGTAGTGAGTTACAAACTAATTACTAATGTGTTTTAAAGTCCATAAAACCCCATGAGTAGAATAAAAGAGGAAAGCACTCTGAGATTCCTTCCGGCTTTTGTTCAGGGCATTTTTTTTTGTTGTAGAAAAAGCCCAGCAGGAACTCATTTGCATATTAGGCCACACACCCTGATGCCAAGCCAGCCAGAACTGAGTTCCTGTGCGTTCCTGCTCAAAAAATCTTCTGCTTTTGTCTATATGGAACTGCTATGTGTATAGTGCTGGTGGTTGATTGGATACAGCCAAATATATATGTGATTGTCATGTATAGGGTGGCCATAATGTCTGAAGGCCAGCCAGGGACACCTTTTTGGGGGGGAAGGTAGGGGTGCGCGTGCGCAAAGCGTGCGCCCCACTGGAAACAGGAAGTGACGTCACTTCCGGTGACGGCACTTCCGGTGATGTCATGCCACCGCCGGAAACAGGAAGTGACATCACTTCCTGTGACATCATTTCCCCCACGCCACCTGCTGGAAACCGGAAGTGGCATCACTTCCTGTGACATCATCTCCCCGCGCCACCTGCCGGAAGCAGGAAGTGACATCACTTCCTGTGACATCATTCCCCCAAATGACATCATTTCCCCCAAATGCCACTGCCGGAAACAGGAAGTGACTTCACAGCACTTCCTGTGACGTCCCAAAAAATCCCCCAAATATCACCGCCGGAAACACCAAGATTATTTATAGAGAGGGAAAGGGGGAAATAAAGTTAAATAAAACTCTTTTTTTACTTTTTTCAAAGTGAGAAGACTAGAGAGAACGGGTTCCACGCTGAGAAGCCAGTCAGATTCCAGTGAGACTGTGCTGCATAATGCAGCCTATTTATTTTGTCCTGTTTGCTCTGTTGGCTCTATCTGCGCCACCTTCATCACTTTCGGGGTGTGGATCCCCCAGTGGGGTGGTCTCCCGACTCCCTCCGCCGGCTGTTTCTGATAGCCCTGCGCCCCCTCTTTCATTTGATATGTGTCCCGTGCGGGTGCCACCCTCCCGCCGGGAGATGCCGCAAAATGAGCCCCCTTGAGGCTTATGGCGGCAGGGCTCGGGGGAAGCGAGCTAGACTGCTGTTCTTTTGAGGGGTTATAGAGTGTTTCGAGCCCGTCCCTGTGGTATTGGTCCCATCATTGTGGGACCCAGGGGGCCGGCGCAGCGGCACGCCGAAGCAGCCTGCACTAATAACACAGGTCGAGATGCAGGACAGGAACCCGGAAGTGACCGACAGGCTGCTTCACCATGCTGTACTCAATAAAGAGCTTGCTATCACTACTACCTCGCCTCTTCAATGCCTAAGAACCCACTATATTATAGTGGCGACGAAGGTGGGATCCTGGTAGGCGATCCAGCAACCAGCACCACACCAAACCGTGCCTCGCAGCAGCTGCTTCCAGTTCCACACATCACACCGCCATAGCTGAGGAAGGTCACCAAGCCAGGACCTGAGATGAGCGAAGATTGAACAGCCAGTGCCTCCACGCCTCCCGCTGACCATCCACTGACAGCCCCCCACATGGTCGGCCAGCCTGGCCCGCAGGGTTTCATCTGGGAGTTCAACCCCGAGCAACCAGAGCGGGGGAAGAAATGGGAAAAGTGGCTGAACTCTTCCTCCTATACCATAAAATTATAGATGAAGAACAGCAGAAACATCTACTGCTCAGCTGCTGTGGAGAGGACATGGTGGAGCTGGTGGAGAATCAATAGTGGAAACCTGACGCTGTGTGAAGCCACCTACAAGGTCATCGTGGAGAAGCTGACCGACCACTTCTCACCCCGGCTGACCCGCACAACCCGGCGCATCGAGTTCCACAAGCCAAACTAGAAGGCAGGAGAATCAGTCACTGCCTTCCTTGCGGAGCTCCATTGCCTTACTCATGAGTGCGCATTCATGAGTCTTGACGAGCCCTTGCAAGACCGCTTCGTAACAGTCCTCTGTGACGAGTGAATTCAGGCAAAGTTGGCGGTCAAGAAGACGCTTGCCTTGGAAGATGCATTGAGAGAAGCCGCAGCCTATGAGAAGTCGCACAAGGAGTGGCACTCCAATGGGACACAACAGGTCACCTGCAGATCCAACCCAGACGACTCTGAAGACGACGACGGCCTCAAGATGCACCAGGCCAACCCAAAGTGCCAGCAGCCACATGCAACAGAGACAGCATTGACCCGAGGCTGCGGCAATTGCCGAGATGACCACAAAAGACGCTTCTGCAAATACTGCGATGCCGTTTGCCACACGTGTGGCAGGACCGGCCATCTGGCACGGATTTGCTGTTTGAAGCTGTTGTGCCAGAGCCAGGGGGAACAGAAAAATGGCCACCGCCACGAGGTCATGCTCGCGGAGGACATTCAAGCAATCACCACAGCAGGGGACCAGGTATGCCAGCTTCCCATGTCTTCGCCTGATAAATTCAAAGTGACTGTACTTATTGAAGGCAAGCCATGCAATATGGAGGTAGACTCCAGGGTGGATCAGACAGTCATCTCATCCTGCACATTCAGACAATTGTGCCCTGGGGGGGAATCCCAGCTATTTCCATCCCCATTTACAGTCCAGGACTTCCAGGAACGGGAGGTCACGGTGCTAGGAGTGGGGGCAGTCCACGTGAAATACGGGTAGTTCTTGGGCAGGTTACCCCTAATCATGGTGGAGGGAGACCTACGTAGTCTACTGGGGCAGTCTTGGTTTGAGGCCCTGGGAATCCGGGTCATGGGGATCCATCAAGCCTTCTCAAGGAGGGACTTCCAGAACATGTGCAAAGAGTTCCCTGCTGTTTTCGACGGTATGCTAGGGACCTACACAGGGGCCCCGGTAACCCTGGACCTAAGCCCTAATGTGCAGCCCATACAGCTGAAGGCTAGGCAAGTGCCTCTGGCGCTAAAACCAAAGATCGGAGAAGAGTTAGACCGCCTAGTGGCACAAGGGGTTCTAGAATCGGTAGCAAATGCAGAATGGGTGCTCCTGATTGTAACCCCAGTTAAACCCAATGGCAGCGTCTGCATTTGTGCAGACTACAAATGCACTATTAACAAGGCACTGCAAGGCCATGCATATCTGGTCCCCTTAATCAGTCACGTGCTGGCTTCACTGCCAGGAGCGAAAATTTTTGGGAAGCTGGATTTGGCACAGGCTTATCAGCAGCTTCCCATGGATGCTGCCACGGCAGAGGCCCAAACCATTGTAACACACAGGGGGGCCTTCCAGGTCAAGTGGCTGCAGTTTGGAGTCAACGTGGCCCCGGGGATCTTCCAGAACTTAATGGACTCTCTCTTAAAAGGAATTCCCAGGGTTCAACCATTCTTCGATGATGTGCTGATCGCTGCAACCACTGAAGAGGAGTTCACCTTGTGCCTCAGGGCCATGCTACAGTGTTTCGATGGGGCAGGCCTCAAGGTCAAAAGGGAGAAGTGGGGGTTTCCACTATTGATTTCTTGGGTTACACGGTGGACGCAGATGGAATCCACCCAGCCAAGAAAGGACAAAATTAGCGTAATATGCAAGGCACCTGCCCCCACAAACAAGGCAGAATTACAAGCTTTCTTGGGCTTCCTAAATTTCTATCATGCCTTCCTCCCCCACAAGGTGGTGGTAGCGGAGCCCTTACACAGACTTCTAGACAGGCTCTGTGGGTCTGGGGTCACAGGCAAGCTGCCGCTTTTCAGGCGGTGAAAGACATATTGACTTCAAACAGATTGCTGGTGCACTTAGACGAGCGGTTGCCTGTCGTTCTGGCCTGCAACGCTTCCCCGTAAGGGGTGGGTGCTGTCTCGGCCCATGTGTTGCCAAACAGCTGAGAGGTTCTGGTAGCTGACTACTCGTGGACTTTACAAAAACTGGAGTGCAAGTATGCGCAGATGGATAAGGAAGGCCTGGTCATTGTGGCGAGGATAAAAAAATTTCATAACTATCTGTATGGCCGGCCCTTCACCATCCACACAGAGCATAAGCCCCTCCTTGGTCTGTTTGCCCCCAACTGCCAAACTCCACAAATGCTATCTGCGTGGGTCTTGCAGTGGTCCATTTTCCTCATGGGCTACCAGTATGACCTCCAGTACCACCCGAGGAAGACCATGGGCCACCCCAACGCCCTGAGTCACCAGCTGCTGCCTTCAATGGACTCTGATTTGCCCCCTTCGCACCTGATCATGGCATTGGACTCTCTGCCGGACCGCCCAGTGCATGCCAAGGACGTTGCCCGCTGCTCCAGGAAGGACAAAATCCTCTCCCGCATTTTGGACTGGGTGTGGTGGGGATGGCCCATGGGCTGGGTGGGGTCAGAATTTGCTACTTTTGTGTCCTGCAGGGATGAACTGTCTGTACATAAAGGTTGTCTGGTGTGGGAGAACAGGGTGGTGGTGCCTCCGGTGCTGAGGCTGCAGGTTCTCACAGTGCTGCACGAAACCCTCCCAGGGACTGTGCGCATGAAGGTGCTGCCCTGCAGCTATGTATGGTGGCCGGGAATTAATGATTCTATTGAGTCCTGGGTTGCCCGATGCCAACCTTGCCAGGAGACCCATCTGGCTCTACCTCAAGCTCCGCAGGGTATTCGCCACCCACGGCCTGCCCGACACAGTGGTATCTGATAATGGGACAGCCTTCACTTCAGCCGAGTTCTAGGATTTCTGTAACCGAAACCTAATTAAACACATGAGGTTGGCCCCTTTCCACCTAGCCGCCAACGGCCAAGCTGAACAGATGGTGCAGGCGACTAAGGAAATGCCCTGCCACATCATCTATGAGGACTGGGAGGCCCACCTTGCAGAGTGTCTACTGGCACAGCATTCCATCCCCAGCATGGTCACTGGCTGTAGTCCGGCTGAGCTCCTCATGGGCTGGTAGCTGACAACCTTGCTAGACCACATGCACCCAGACCATGTCCCAGAACTTTAAGAAGTTCCTGAGGTGGTCCGGGCTTCCAGAGGGTTTGACACCGGGGACTTGATGTTTGCCAAAACCTTTGGGTGGGGGCCAGCCTGGATACTGGTCCGGGTTTCCAGGGTGCTAAAGGCAGTCATATGCGAGGTCACATTGGAGGACGGGTTTACATGGAGGTGGCACATAGACTAATTATGGTCACATGAGGGGCTAGGGGGCAGAAGCAACCCACCGGCTGCACCAGCCCCAAGTGGCCCAGAGCCTTCTGAAGCTGAGGTCCCGGTTCCTGCTTCCCCATTCGCACCCAAGACCTCTAGGGAACTGGAGCTGTTGGATATGCCCGACACCTCCAAGGTTCCGGAACTGCCAGCTGAAGTGACTGCCTCACCCGAACTGCCGCCAGCTGTACAGGAAGCCACAACTGACCCACCTCCCACTCCAGCACTCTGGAGGTCGACACGAGAGCATCGCAAGCCTGCCTATCTACAGGACTATGATTGCTAAGGCTTGAAAACTGGGGTGGGTGGGGGAGGAATGTTATGTATGTGAATCTTTGTGTTACCAAATGGTGTTCCTGCCTGGCTCATTGGAGCCTGAAGGACTGAGCTTGGGGACTTAGGAACAATGGGCAGTAGGATCCAAATCTCAAGTGCCCAGCTCCAATCACAGTTTGAATGACCCAATAACATGCTAGCGCGGGAACCCAGCGTTGTATATAGTTGGCCCAGTGGGCCCTGTTCTCGAGTTCACCAGGCTGTACTCAATAAAGAGCTTGTTATCACTACCACCTCGCCTCTTCAATGCCTAAGAACTCACTATATTATAGTGATGCTTATGGATTTTTGATAGAATGGCAATGAAGAAACAGGTCTAATAGCTGATTCATATTAAGACCCCATGTGCAGTGAGAAATGGGAGCAAGTCTCAGGTTCATCCACTCCTCTCACAGTCAGAATGCTTTATGTGAACAAGGCCCTACTTCTGTACATTTGTGTGTAAGTTCTGTGCAAGCATGCAATGCAGACCAAGTTCCAGCTCACAAAACTTTCCACATATTGTACACACACTAGAACCACATCTGAACCAACCCCAAGACCATTCAACAAGGACACATTTGCAGAAATTCTGCTAATGTGAGCTGGATGGAGTTTACCAGAAAGAGCCAAGTCAACACCAAAGTAATCACTGATTGTTCCATCAGCACCCATCACCAAAACTTTCTACAAGTACCACAAAACACAAGGGTGGAAAGGTAATCCCCAATCTGGAAGCATACACAACAATTAAATAATCACATTATTATCCTAACTCACTGCATACTGGCTGTCTCGAGCAATTTTACCATGAGGTCCAGACATTAACTTCTTCTAAACAGTGTGGAGGAAATCCTGGTGAATCACTGAAGGGTGGTTCTGAGAGGCTTTTTTTCATGCTGGGCTGACCCTTTTCTTTGGTCACTCCAGTTTGAGTCATTGTGTATTAATCAGTCATAACTGGGCTCTTGAACTCCTGAGACCACGATTTGTACAAAAGAATTTAACTCTCATGCTCCTGGGTATTCTGGCTCCAGTGTGTGCCGCAAGCCTATAAATACTACCAGTTTTTGCATGGTGATTTAAACCCAACTGACAAAGCAAGCATCCAGTCAGTTTAACATAACCCCCCAGTAACATCCACTCTACACTTCACACAGAATACAGTGAGAAAACAACAATACCACTTTGGATTGCTGCCAGAGGATCATATTGCTGAATATTTCACATCTCATAGTTTCCTGCAGGTAGTGAACTAGTATAGGGATGGCCAAAGTTACTTACGTAATGTAAGAGCCACATAGAATAAACATCAGATGTTTGATAACTGCAGAACATGAACAAATATTACACACATGTCTTTATTAAAACTCATAATACTTTCTTTGTACAGAAAGATAAAATGCATGTGTGTGCACTTTACAACATGACCATGTTAGAAAGAGACTTTTTTTAAAAGCTGGGAATAACAGCCCCCATAAAACCAGCGCAGGGAAAGGTTAGGGAATTTTTTTTTTTGCACCAGTGGGAGAAGGAAACACACATGTATCATATAAAGCACTGGCCACCCGTTGCATCATTATGCATCTCTCTTTGCCTTGACACCAAGGTTAGTAAATACAGCTCTTACAAGTGCTATGAAAACTAAGGGGGAACTCTGCATCACCCTCTTTAATTCTGTTCCTCCTTCCAGTGGCTCTCTCAGTTCTTGCACTCCGTTTTCTCACTCTAGGTCTCCAAGTGACCTCTGTGGTGGAGAAGAGCTTGCCAGTCTGCCTATTTCCCCCCTCCTTTTCCACTTCAAACATGGTGGAAATAGTCACCCACCTATGGGTCAGTGCTCAGAGGCTGACTGAGGTCCCAATGCTAAGCATGCTTACTTGAGAATAAGCCTGCATTAAGTTCCTCCTCGACCTCCAGGAGCCGCACAGTATGTGTGAAAGAGCTGCATGTGGTTCCCAAGCTATGGCCACACCTGAACTAGAATATGAGAAAGTACTATATCAATTCTTCTCCCAGATGTATTAGTTTGTTAATACTCTGTGTAATTTTAGAAGGAGAACCAAGACTGGTTCAGCATGCATTTTCTGTGGTAGCCCCATGAGTGTGGAATTCCCTGAACTCTGGGGTAGCATGCCCACACTGCCCCAGAGAGTTCACTTTGGCTCCTCACTTCTGCCATTCCAGAAACTGGTGAAGTCTGTATTATTCCAGATGGTTTTATTTCCTTACCTTTTTTCTTGCTCTGAATGGATTTAGATTGAAGATTTTATGCTTGTTGTGAGATTATTATTCCCTGTTTTATTGGTATTTTTTCTTCTTTTAATGTTTTGCTATTTTTAGCATTTGCTATTGTCATTGTTCTAGTAACTTAAAAAACAACAACTTATTCCTAACTACCTTGTATGCTATTTTCATAACAGAAATGCTAGATACAAATTTCCTAGAATTAAAACTTCCACAAATAGGGGTGTATTAAAAAAATGAGCTGATATTATTATCACTCTAGATTCAATATTTTTGCTAGTAGCCAGGAATACCGATACAGAGCAGTTAAAAGGCTAGGACAAGAAGGCTTTTGTTGAAACTCGTGGAGTTTTAATTTTCAGGAGCCCAGTCAGTCTATTTCTAAGCATATTCATTCAAAAATTTAGTGAAATATGAAAGAATGGTTTTTAAAATAAGTGGTTTTTACAAATAGGTTAAGACAGTCCAAATAAAGGAAGAATAAATCTCTCAGTTTTCCATGTAAGTTCACAAAATAGATATTTGTAAACAATGGCACATTCTTTACAACAGTTAAATTTCAAAT
This sequence comes from Heteronotia binoei, assembly GCF_032191835.1. Lineage (NCBI taxonomy): Eukaryota > Metazoa > Chordata > Lepidosauria > Squamata > Gekkonidae > Heteronotia > Heteronotia binoei. Next base: position 139,543,366 of record NC_083223.1, on the reverse strand, counting down.
ACAGCCACAATAGACACTGCACATTGCAAAACATGATTCAGAATGAAAATATCAATGCCCCTCCTTATTATTTTAGGCTTGCCAATCCCAAGGTCCCAGCAGGGAATATCCTGGTTTTGCAGGCTCCTTCCTGCCCCCAAGTCAGCTGGCCAGCAGGGGGAAGCCCCAGTCCAACAGCTACCATGTGCCTTTCCACCTCAGAAGACTATAAGAAGCTTTGAAACTGGTTTTTTTTTGGGGGGGGGGGGAGACATGCAGCTGCTGGGAGATGAGAAAATGGACTGTATTCAGGGGAACTGCACTGCTGTATTTTTATTTATTTATTTTAGGAAATGTGAAAGTCTCCTGGCTCCAGCCCCAAAGTCCCCAGATATTTTCTGAGTTAGACTTGGCAACCCTATATTACATTTTGTAAATATTACAAATAAAGGAAGAACCTTACTGAATCAAACCAGTGGTCCATTTAGTCCAGCACAGTATTTCCTACAGTGGCCAATGAGATGCTCAACAAGGCCTACAACAAGTAATGTTGCAAGGTCTGAGTACGGAAATATCTGGGGACCTTGGCGCTGGAGCCAGGAGCAAGGTTGTGACAAGTACAACTGAACTCCAAAAGGATTTCTGGCCATCATATTTAAAGGGGCTGTGCTCCTTTTAAATGCCTTTCCCTTCACTGGAAATAATGAAGAATGGGGCACCTTCTTTTGGAGCTCATAGAATTGGACCCCATGGTACAATCTTTTTGAAACTTAGGAGGGTTCTGAGGAGAGGCACCAGATGTTATGCTGAAAATTTGGTGTCTCTACCTTAAAAAACAGCCCCCCAGATACCCATGGATTGATTCTCCATTAGACTTTATGAAGACCAGTTTCCATAGGGTATAATGGAGTACTCAGCAGGCATTCAACCCCACTAGGGGTCATTTTGTAGAAAAAGAGGTGCTGGAGCTCATTAGCATAACTCACTTACAACTGCCGCACAGCCCTGTCATCACCAGAAGGTGCACAGAATTATATCAACATGGCATCTACCTTAAAATGCTTATTGAATTATGTCATCATAAAACCTTATTCCCATCATACTTTTTAAATTACTTTCTCCTATGTGGCCAGAGTGGCATGATGAAGATTTCCATCTGTTTGCTTTATATGTTTTGGTTATTTTCCCATTTTTTGTGCAGGAAAATATTAGGAAGCTTATCAAATCTTAGAGTTCAGCAAAATTCTCACAGGGGGTTTGAACAATGGAGACCAGAAGCAAGTGGGGGTTTTTTTGGGAGGGGGGAGAAAAGGCACAATAAAATTTAGAGGTTCCGGAGTTCTGTTCCTGTGAGCTCCTGCCCAAAATGAGGCCTGAACCCCACCCCCACTGATAACCTGAAGTAGAGGGGGGCTCCAACCAGGGGATCCCAAACCCTGTCCCCAACTGGGGACTATAAAATACAAGAAAGCCCCAGGATAACAAATGACTAGAATACTTAACAACACTTTAAAGTTTTAGACATCTGTAATTGAGAACAATATGTAAAATAACAAAGCCCACTCTAACAAAGAAATTATACTAACAAGTAATACAACAACCAATGTAACACAGCGCTTCCCAACTTTTTTCCTGGCTCAAGCTAGCTTATAAGAATAGTTAAAACATCCCAAGCTAAAACCAAAGATAAAAGAGCAAACTCCAGACTTCTCCCCCCTTAAAAGATGCCTGCTATTCAGGCACCCTCAAAAGCCTTAGCAAACAGGCAGGCCTTGCAGTGCCTCCTCAAGATCTCCAAGAAGGGGCCCCTCTTAACTCTTCAGGGAACCCATTCCACAGAGCAGGAGCCATGACAGAAAAAGCTGGGCTTTGGTCAATGTCAGATGGGTCACCCTAAGTGGTCTTTGAAATGAATTTTAAGGAATACAGAGAGCAATCCTAAGCAGGTCTATTCAGTGGGGGCAACTACAAGGAAAGGGCTCTTTGCATTGCACTGATAGTATCATAAACATAAAACGCTTCACTGTTATCAACACCCCGCTAAAACATTTAAATTATTATCAGTTTCCAGTATACTAAAAAGAAGAATTACTTAGAAGTATATACTAAAAAGAAGAAGCATTACTTAGATGCACTAAGAGGATAAATCAAGCATTCAAATTGCTAAAGGAAGATTACAGAGGTTGCACAAATATTAGCCCTGATCCAGGTATTTTCTGCATCTGTAATGCACTAGGGGAGACCCACTCGCAGTTACTCACAATGGATTATCGTACAAATTCTCACCCACAACATCAGACAGGAAACACACAGATCTCATCTGCTGGATATCCTGTTCATATGTTATCACATTCCATCAATCCAGTTCTGTGCCATTAAACTTATTTTTCTGTTTCTTTCTAGTACACGGAGAACAGCACATACAATCCTCTTCCCACCAATCTAAGGAAAGACTGAGGCAGGTGTTTGTTTGTTTTTTGGAGTAAGCCCCTGTGACGGAAAGCAATGGGTTAACCATAAACTGAAGATGCACAGGGCTGCGTCAGGTGACCTGAGGGTGGGGGGCAAAGTGCTCAGAGCTCTCAGGGAGGGAAAAGAAGTTGAGTGAGAGAAACTGCTGAGGCAGTCGTTCAGTGAGTTGGCTTCTGACAGAGAAGGTGCCTGTCAGAGAAGTCTGTCAGTGGGGACCTGACAGAGACTGAGAGGGTCAGTTCGAGCCTGCCAGAGAGGCTGAGAGGACAGCTGATCCTGTGAAGGAGCTTGAGGCGGAGATGGGGAAGTCTTCCAGAGACTGCAAGCTCGACAAAACCAGCCAAGAAGGCTGTGTGTGTGAGTCAGTCAAGACCTGAACGGTCACAGACACCTATAGACTACTCTGAAGATCTAGAGAGGTGGTTGAGGGAGTGGATGTGGGTCTGAGACACCAAGAAGGGCTGAGAGACTCCAGTCGAGGGGTGAGACTAGACACATCAATCCCAAGAGGCCAGACCTTGGCTAGAGGTGGAGAGTGAGTTAAAGGGAAACTGTGAACTGTGTGACTGAGAAACTCAAAAGAAAGATAAAGTGAATGTAAAGTCTGAAACAACTGAACAACGTTTTAGCCTGTGTAAATATCTCCCATATCCCCAGTTTAAGAACTTTGTGTTACAATAAATCTGCGGTTTATGTTAAAGTTCTCAAGAGCCTATATTTTGTGGGGAGAACAAACAAAGCTGCTGTGGTCCCATCAAATAAACAAGTAAAATACCCTGAAGAGACTGAAATAAAGAGGTCCAGTGAGGCCGTGAGGCGGGCGCTGCTATAGCCCCATTGCATAGATCACCCAAGTAGGATTTTGAGCAGACCTGCATAGGTTTGCTCTTACAGTCTAGCAATAACTGCTGTATGTTCCTTTTTACTGCTGCAACTCTGCACACAGAATATGAACATATGAAATTGCTTTATACTGACTCACATCTCTGGTCTTTCTAATTCAGTACTATCTACTCTGATTGACAACAGCTGCTCAAAGTTCCATGCAAAAATGATATTTCCCAACAACTACTACCTGGGTTCCTTTAACTGGAAATGACAGGGGTTGAATTTGGGATGTTCTACATGCAGCACAGGTGTTCTCACAGGATCCTCAGCCTTCTCTAAAATTTCTGTAGGTCACCCTAAACTACATGGCTTTACAAGGATTTAAACCTTAGTCTTCCATTCTTAGATTGATATTGTAAGTATGAAAACAAAGTGGTGGGAAATAAACAAGAATACACCAGTCAGTAACTACAGCATCACATAACCTTAATGTAAAGGTAGGAATAACTTATCCTGAGGGGAATGTTGTAAAAATGCATAAAAGCCCAGTGATCAACCAGAAAACAGCCTTTCCCTAGCTATTAACCCACCATTCTACAGAACTCCAACTGCACCATATAGGACAAATGGCTCATCTAAACAAACCATGCAAGTGTCTCCTGCCACAAAGGAAAGCAAACATAATAAACATTTTGAAATATTAATGTTTTAAATTTTTAAAATGTGAAAGTGGGAGGGGAGGGAACACTTTGAAACCTAGGCAACTGAACTTGGTTAAAATAGCTTTCCCAATCCCCAGTACAGTAGTCATTCAAACTAGGAACAACATTCATCTACTAAGTCTTCTCCAAAGAATTTTTATCCAAGTTCTGTCCAACATTCTGTTTCTAGCTATGGCAGCCTGTGAGGTTGAAAAGGACAGATTAAAAATCATTTAACCATCAATATACTTAATTGCTGTGCTTTCTAACTTCCTAACTAAAAAAAAGTTGAATGCTGAATTTGAACACTGGATCATTCTTGCAGCAAAGAGCTCTTCCTCTTTAACTAGAAAATCTGTAATCATGTGTTTTAAAAATCCAAACATAATACAGACATTAACTTCCAGGAACATCATTCCAGGAACATCATTCAGCCCCACAGGAACTCATTTGCATATCACACCATACCGCCTGCCACATTTGCATATCACACCATACCCCCTGCCACAAAGGAACTTATTTGCATATCACACCATACCCCCTGCCACAAAGCCAAACCTGCGTTCCTGTTCAAAAAAAGCTCTGACTTTGATGACCTTAAAGCCTTCCAAGCCATAGGAAGCAAAACCTGCCACAAACAACTCACAACAACAGAAATTCAGATGCAGAAGGCCATGCTAGACTGTGTCCTCCAGCTGAACTCACATCTCAAATGCTGCCACTTCATCCTGTGTCTACAGCTATAGTCAGACAAGATATATTAATCTAGCAATTACTGTCATTTTTGAGGGGGTTTTTTCCTCCAAAGAGCAGATCATAATTTATGCATGTAATATTTAAACATGGGAGATCAGGAATTTAAAAAACTGAATGCTGCAATTAAAACATGTTTTAAATGTCACTTTATTAGTGGGTTTTAAAATAGGCTTCCTATTTCCCTTTTTCCTTCTTCAAGTCAGCCTTCTTCCTACTCTTCAAAAAATAGCACAATGAAAAAAGAAGCTTATTTAATCTAGTGGAAATAGCCAGTGGAGCTGGAAGCAGACAGTTTTACAGAAGCAGTGCTTGCCAATTGTTATAAAGATTGAATAGGACCATTCTTGTCAATTGCAACAGAAGCAGAGGACTCCTCTGTTCCAGTTGAAGTTAATGCGATTATTTTCACTCTAATAAATATTAAGGGAATGAATGAGCAGCTTGCATGGCACTCTGATCTCTTCTCTATAGCCCCTCAGGGATTACCACAGCCTACCATTTAATAATAACCACAGAGGCTGGTACTGGGATGACCACAGAGAGTAAGAAAGAAAAGGAATAAGGGGATATGGAAACGCAGATATAATTAGGCTGGCAAAGGAAAGAACCCTACATACAAAGGATAAAATATTCCCTGTTGTTTTCTAGATCAACTTCAACGTACCAACTGCCTTGGAGCTTCAAAGAAAGGTGGGATATAATGATTTTTTAAAATAAAGTAAGGTATTACCTTAGTTCAAAACTTGTAGACATTACATACACATGCTGTACTTGTGCATTTCCTTGTGTTAAATACTGAGTTTGACAGCAAGAACAAGGACTCCAAGAGTAGTGATCAGCATCTTTACTAGTGATTTCAAGCAACTATATACGGCCTGATTAAATACTGTAAAACTCCACCCCACTCCAAACCAGCGTTCCCTCTAAGCTGAGTTAGCATGAGCTAGTTCACAGATGTTTAGCCTCCAGCTCACACATTTTTGTCTTAGCTCAGGAAGGATGATCCCAGAGCACAATAATTTATGCAGTAGCTCACAACTTTAATGTCAGTAGCTCACAAAGTAGAATTTTTGCTCACAAGACTCTGCAGCTTAGAGGGAACATTGCTCCAGATCCATAGGTGCACTCAAACTGGCCCTCTAGCCTCCTATAGGTAGTAGTGCAGCTCATCCAGCCAGACTGCAGCTGCTTTAATCCTAGTGCTCTATATTGTCTTCAGGGTTGAAGCTCACAGAATACCTAGGAAACTCTGCTCAGACATAACACCTTGTAAAGACCTAAAGACCACATATCAGATTGTAGGTGTCAAGCGCCAATATTTTTCAATAACCAGTCCTTTGTTTTAAATCAAAAAGAGGTTTATTGTTAGAAACTCAGGAACTGTACCAAGGACACAGGCCTTGGGAGTAATGACGTACAAAGAGTTACACAGTTGCTATATAGGATATCATCAAAGGTTACCATACAGATGCATACTTGAGTCATGGGTTCAAAGGTTACTAAACAACTATCTATTTTATTATTAAGGAATTTTAGACTATTGGAAACATCAAACATTCCCACACTACTCTGGGAAGAGATAAGGGCTGTCTGTGTGAAACTGGGAGAGGCGACTTGAAGGTAACATCAGCCAGGCTGTAGCATAAACATCCTAAGGCCAGATGGATTTATTACTTGCCCACTGGCTATAGATGAGGGGGGGAAGAAGTGGAGGGCTGGTGACCTGCTTTCTATCTAGAAAAATGCAGTACAGAAATGAGCGTGCTTGACATACTGCCCCCCCTAAGCCCCTCTTCTAGGCTTTGAAGGATACTTAGCATAGAATTGTTTAATCAAAGTTGGGGCTCTCACATTTGAACTAATCACCCATTCATTGTGAGCTGTTGAAAATTTTTTCCATCCAATCAGAAAATACAATACACCCTGCTTAGCATCTAAGATTTCTTTTACTTCATGGTGATTCTGATCTCCCACCAGGATAAGTTCTGGAGCTCTGGGTCTGGGGTGCCAGGGTGTTGCTCCAGGATCTTTCCGAAGGAGGCTGCAATGAAAGTTTTGGTAATTTGAGTTCTACAGTCACTTTATTGATCATGTGTTTCATACGGAACGGTCCAAAAAACTTGTATGACAGTTTTTTAGAGGTTTGTGGTAGTGGCAAGTTTTTGGTGGACAGAAGTACTGTTTCTCCTACTTTAAAATCCAAGCAGGAGAATGATGCTTGTTGTAATGTTTTTTGTAAGTCTCTTTAGCTAATTCCAGATTTTCTTGGATGCTGTTCCAAGCTTTCCCCACCATTGCTCAAAAGTTGATGGAGTTTCAGGTATTAGTCCTCCCAGCAACTGCGGAAAGGGTTTCCCTTCATAGCCATTCACTACCAGAAAAGGGGAGGATTTAGTAGAGCTATGTATGCTGTTATTATATCCATACTCTGCAAAAGGAAGCAACTCTGCCCAATTCGATTGTTGATAATTCACAAAACATCTTAAATATTACTCCAGCAATGCATTTACTCTCTCCGTCTGTCCATCAGTCTGAGAGTGATACGCGGAGCTCAACCCCTGCTCGATCCCGGTTAACTTACAGAACTCCCGCCAGAAGTTGGCAACGAACTGAACTCCTCTGTCACTAATTAATTTATCTGGGAAAGTGTGTAATTTCACCACGTGTTGGAAGAATAGCTGGGCTAGTTTTTCAGCCGTGGGTATCTGTGAGCATGGGATGAAGTGCGCTTGCTTAGAGAAGGTTTCTACTACCACAAGGATTACAGTTTTTTATGGGGAAAGAGGAAGTTCCACGATAAAACCCAACGAGACCACGGACCAAGGTCTGGCTGCTGTCTCCAATGGTTGCAATAAGCCTGGTGGTTTCCCCCCTCACCTTTTAGACATTAAACAAATTGGGCAAGAGGCTACATAGTCAGATATGTCTCTTTTCATAAACAGCCACCAAAATTGCCTATTCACTAGGTGCAGGGTCTTGACATATCCAAAATGCCCGGCTAGTTTGTTGTCATGACAGGACTGTAGCACTTCTTTCCAGCTCTGTGGTACATAAAGTTTATTGTCCTTGTACCAGAAGCCCCCTTCCCCCTTTTTTACCCTCTCAGGTACTGCATCTCCTCCTTTTTCTACCTCTTTAATCAGTCTTCCCCCCCCCCCCATTTCTCTTCAAGTTTTTCATACTTTGCCTGTGAGCGGGTGGTCACAGCTCCCCCCAAATTGCTGGGGGAGTTTAACAAATCGATCACTTCCTCTCTTTGGCTGTTGTGCTGGGGGAGGTGAGCTAGCGCGTCTGCTAAGAAATTCTTAGACCCCGGGATGTGTTTCAGTTTGAAATCGAATTTGGCGAAGAATCCCGCCCACCGAATCTGCTTCTCAGTTAGCTTTCTACGCCCTTTCAAAGCTTCCAAATTTTTATGGTCTGTCCATATCTTGAACGGGACCCTTGCCCCTTCTAACCAAGATCTCCATGCCTTTAACACGAACGTTACAGCGAATGCTTCTTTGTCCCACACTGACCAGTTTCTTTGATCTTGGCAGAATTTTTTAAAGATGTAAGCACAGGGTTTTAGGGAACTCCCCCCTCATCTGGTTGCATTAAAATTGCCCCCACAGCAACATCGCTGGCGTCGCATTAGACCACAAAAGTTTTAATTCATTGGGTTGAATCAGAATGGGTTCACTGGTGAACAGTCTCTTTAATTTGGTGAATGCCTCTTGGTCCATCGCCAACCCCCTGCCCGACACTCAGTAGCCCAGGCAATCCAGTTCTGTCTTATGAAACTCACGCTTGGATAGTTTTGCATACAGTTAATTTTCAGACAGGGTTGCCAAAATTTCCCTCACCACTTTCACATGCGAAGGGAGGTCTTTGGGATAAATAATTATATCATCCAGGTACACATCAACCCCTTGGTACAAGTATTTTCGCAGCACTTCATTTATGAAATTCATGAAGATTTCGGGGGGCCCTTGCAACCCGAATGACATGACTAAGTACTCAAACTGTCCCATCGGCGTGTTAAATGCTGTTTTCCATTCGTCTCCCTCTTTTATGTGCACCCGGAAATAAGCATCTCTCAAATTCAGCTTGGTAAAAATCTTTCCCTCCAACACTGTGCTTAATAGGTCCTTTATGAGGGGTATGGGATTCGCATTTGATGCCAAAATTACGTTGATTTCCCTAACATCCATGCATAGCCTAAGTCCCCCATCCTTCTTCTTCCTAAAAAGAACTGGGGTGGCATGGGGAACAGTGGCAGGCCTTATGAACCCACGTTTTAGGTTCTTGTCTAAAAACTTGCAGAGTTCTGCTTCTTCCGCCCATCCCATGGAGTATAGTTTGGCTCTGGGGAGGCTTTGCCCTGGAATCAGTTCTATGGCACAGTCAGTATCCTGATGGGGGGAAGCTCGTTAGCTTCTTCTTCACTAAACACTTGTTTTAAGTCTCTGTACTCTTTTGGGATCGATCTCACTTCTATTGTGAGGCATAGTTTTTTGTTCAATGGGGGAGGTTCGGGCCCCACTCCTCGTTCCATTTATGAGGCTCACACCCTCCATCTCTAAAGTCTATGATTTGGTCCCCCCACTTTATGTTGGGTTCATGTTTAGCCAACCATTCCACTCCCAGGACAATGTCAAATGATGATGATGGGGCCATGACAAATATTTCCGTGTCCCAGTGATCTTCTATCCCTACTGGCACCCCTTGGATTTGTTCCATGCAGGGTTCCCCCTTCATTACTGTCCAGTCCATCTGTTCAAATTGTATGTGGTGCTGCAGGGGACTCATAGAGAGTCCAAGAGCCTCCACTAATGTGGGTGTGATTATGTCTCTAGTGCACCCAGGATCTAGTAGCGCTCGGGCGTGTATAAACCACTTAAGGTTAGGGTTCAGTAAAGTCAGTGGGATGAAAAACAAAGTCCCCGTAACTCTCACCCTCAGTGGCGCCATTAGTTTCACGACCTGCTGCCCGGCACCTATCAGTGCAGGTCACTCTTGTTTCCCGCTGGTTCTTCTTCCCAGGTTTCTTCTCCCAGTTCGTCGATGATGATGATCTCTTCTCGTGGGGTTGTGGATGCCGAGCTGCCCTTCGTTGGCTCTTTCATTCGTCCCTCCGCCTTCTTCGCTTTGGGCGCGCTGGTTTTCGGAGTGAGGGGGGGCCTCGAGGCCGCTCAGAGCAGTTTGCCACCATGTGGTTGGGGTCTCCATACCGAAAGCAGTGCCGGGGTGTGCTTGGTTTAGCTGTCCCTCCAGACGGACCTGCCTTCTGCCCTTCTGCTTTTGCCCCCGGTCGAGACTCATGTCCCCCCTTACTCCCTTGCTGCTGCTGACGCTGGATAGCCCATGTTGGTCTCTACTTCTCCTGCCAGTTGCACCCACCCCACCAGTGAGGTAAGGTGAGCTTGTTGGAGGGCTTGATCCAGCACGCTAGTATTCAGGCCCCTCTGGAACTGCTCGATTTTCATCTGCTCGTTCCACCCCCTTACTTTAGCTGCATTGGCCCAAAACTCTGCCGCATACTCTCTTACTGCCTTGGATCCCTGCTGTAGGTCTCTCAGGGTCATCAGCGCTCGGGTCTCTTGTAAGGGATCTTCATACTGCATTAGCAGTGCCCGTAAGAACGCTGCCACGGTGTCTAGTACAGGGCTCCTGGTTTTGTACAGACTCACGTACCATCTCTTGGCAGCCCCTTTTAGTTTGGAGCCTAAGTAATCCACTCGGCTAAACTCATTGGGGAAGGTGTGCCCTCAATAGAACATGAAGCTGTTAGCTTGTATCGAAAAGTATTCCACCACCTAGGGGTCCCTGTCAAAGGTGGCATCCAGCTCATGGCCTCTGCCGTAATCCCTCGGCAGCTGCGCCTGAGGTTGCTGAGGTTGTTGCGGTTATGGCAGAGGGGGTTGATGTGGTTGCCCCATTCTTGGTGCTGGCAGATGCAGTGCCCGGTCTAGTTGCCTTCTCACTTCTTGGGTCATAAATGCGTTCTTTGCTCGCATTTCTTCCCTGAGACCTCTGGCCATCTCTGCCATGTCCAACCTCATCATTTGAGGAAGTCCCGTGGGTCGGGATTTTGTTCTTCCTCCTCTTCCTCATCTGGGATTGGATCAGGACCTTGTTCTTCTTGACCATCCCCTCCACTCACCTCAGAGGTGCCTTGGTCGCTGTCGTCCCCCATCCGTGTACATAGGGGGGTAGTGCTAAGATTGCCTCTCTGCGAGCGGGTGCTTCATCCATCAGGCTAGTGGACCTTCTGGGGCCCCAATCCATTGGGGTTATAAATAGCCACTGTATGTGCAGCAAAGACCCACTCCCCGCTGGCCTCCTGGTGTTGAGTACGTGTCACGGAGGTTGCCTTGGGGCTGTGTTGGGTCCTTGATCCTCGCCAATCAGCCATTCTGGGTTGTCGGGGGCTTCTCCGTTATCTGGAGCTCTCTCCGCCATTGTGGTAGAAAGTTTCCAATTTGGTTAAGTCCCCACGTAAGATTACTCCCAAAATGTCAAGCGCTGATATTTCTCAATAACCAGTCCTTTGTTTTAAATCAAAAGTTGTTTATTGTTAGAAACTCAAGAGCTGTACCAAGGACACAAGCCTTGGGAGTAATGACGTACAAAGAGTTACACAGTTGCTATATAGGATATCATCAAAGATGCATACTTGAGTCCCGGGTTCAAAGGTTACTAAACAACTATCTATTTTATTACTAAGGAATTTTAGACTATTGGAAACATCAAACATCCTCACACTATTCTGGGAAGAGATAAGGGCTGTCTGTGTGAAACTGTGGGAGAGACAACTTGAAGGTAACATCAGCCAGGCTGTAGCATAAACATCCTAGGGCCAGATGGATTTATTACTTGCCCACTGGCCATAGACGAGGTGGGGAAGAAGTAGAGGGCTGGTGACCTGCTGTCTATCTAGAAAAATGCAGTAGAGAAATGAGCACGCTTCATAGTAGGAATGATAGGTTGCAACCCTATTTGTTTTGAGTTTTAAACCTGTCAAAGATGAGGAACACAGCAGATTTGGCTTCTCCTTCCTAGTAGTTCTTCAGTAGCCTTTGCTTGCCTCCTTCTCTCATAGAATCATTGAGTTGGAAGGGACCTCAAGGGACATCTAGTCCAACCTCCTGCACAATGCAGGAAACTCACAAACACCTCCCCCTAAATTCACAGGATCTTCATTGCTGTCAGATGACCATCTAGCCTCTGTTTAAAAACCTCCAAGGAAGGAGAGGCCACCATCTCCTGAGGAAGCCTGTTCCTCTGAGGAATTGCTCTAACAGTCAGGAAGTTCTTCCTTATCTTGAGCCGGAAACTCTTTTGATTTAATTGCAACCCATTGGTTCTGGTCCTACCTTCTGAGGCCACAGGAAACAATTCCACACCATCCTCTATATAACAATGCTTCAAGTACTTGAAGATGGTGATCATATCACCTCTCAGCCACCTCCTCTCCAACCTTTCCTCATAGGACTTGGTCTCCAAACCCCTCACCATCTTAATCACCCTCCTCTGGACCCGTTCCAGCTTATCTATATCCTTCTTAAAATGTGGTGCCCAAAACTGAACATAATACTCCAGGTGAGGTCTTACCAGAGCAGAGTAAAGCGATACCATCACATCACATGATCTGGACACAATACTTCTGTTGATACAGCCCAAAATTACATTTGCCTTTTTAGCCACCGCATCACACTGTTGACTCATGTTCAGCGTATGATCCACTAAGACCCCTAGATCCTTTTCACACATACTGCTGCTAAGACAAGTTTTCCCCATCCTATAACCATACATTGGATTTTTCCTACCTAAATGGAGAACTTTACATTTATCCCTGTTAAAATTAATTTTATTGGTTTCAGCCCAGTTTTCCAGCCTGTCAAGGTCATCCTGTATCCTGTTTCTGCCTTCTACTGTATTTGCAACCCCTCCCGATTTAGTATCATCAGCAAATTTAATAAGCACTCCCTCTCTATTCCTTCATCCAAATCATTGATAAAGACGTTGAACAAAACAGGTCCCAGGACAGATCCTTTTGGGTGTGATCTGTCAACCAGTTATAGATCCACCTAATGGTAACAGGATTCAAACCACATTTTACCAACCTGTCAACAAGGATAGTGTGTGGAACCTTCAGCCTTACTGAAATCAAGATGAATGATGTCTACAGCATTCCCCTGATCCAGCAAGGTAGTCACTTTCTCAAAAAAAGAGATCAGGTTAGTCTGACATGACTTGTTCTTGAGAAAACCATGCTGGCTCTTAGTAATCACATCCATTCTTTCTAAATGTTCCAGGACCGACTGTTTGATGATTTGTTCTAAAACTTTTCCAGGTGTAGACGTCAAGCTTATGGGTCGGTAGTTAACCGGATCGTCTTTTTTCCCCTTCTTGAAGATGGGGAAAACATTAGCCCGCCTCCAATCTTTCAGCACCTCTCCTGTTCTCTAAGAATTCTCAAAAATAATAGCCAGAGGCTCAGAAATTACATCCGCAAGCTCTTGAATGCAATTCATCTGGCCCTGAGGACTTAGTTTCATTTAAAGAAACTAGGTGTTTATGTACTACTCCTATGCTGATCCTAGGTTGGAACTTCATACCCTCCTTATATCTGTTTTTGTCACGTTGAGCACCGTTTCCCTTAGAAGAGAAGACTGAGGAAAAGTAGGAATTGAGCCGTTCCATCCTCTCTTCATTACCTGTTACAATTTCACTTTTTTGTCCTCGCTGTCACGACCCGGACCTTCAGGTAGAGACGGGCGACTGCTGTTGCCCTGGCAATCGGCCAGGACGCTGGCAGCCGGCTACGGTGCTTTCAAGGAGCAGCACAAGCGTTATCTAGCAGTCCTAATTAGTCCCTACCATAAATCAGTCCAGCCGAAGGGAGAAGCAGGGCGCGTCGTCACAGGAATGCAGTGGGTCAAAAGCCAGAGGAAGCAAGCCGAATATATTCAAAGTACCTAAGCCAGTCCACAGAGCAAAAGCAGAGTCCAGTTCCAAGTCCAAGATTCAAGCCGGGTCAGGAGCAAACGGGTTCTCTCAGCAGGCAAGAGGGTGCAGGGCGTGGTCACGTCCGAGGAGGATCGTTCGTTGCCAGCACAGTTTGCCCTAAGGCCAGGACTACAGATATACTGTGCTGGCTTGTTAACTCGTTAGTACTCCGGGCTTAGATCTCTCCTCCCACGCATGCGTGCTTCTTTCCGTCTGTCTTTGAACTCCTGCCGTCTCCTTTCACGGAGCCGGCTCACAGGTGGCGGGGATTCAGGAGGTGATGCACTAGGGCCCGGTGTGGCCTGATCAGTTTCAGGTGGCTCCTGCTCTGGGTTAGCAAGGGCTGGGTCTGGTGCAGGCATGACACTCGCAATGGGTCTACCATGTCCTTGCTCTTTTTCTTACTCTGAACATAAGAAAAGAACCCCTTTTTTGTTGTTTTTAACATCTTTGGCCAGCCTAAGCTCATACTGAGCTTTAGCTTTCCTAACTTTTTTCTCTACAAGCACTGGTGATTTGTTTATATTCATCCTTGGTTATAAGGCTCTCCTTCCAATTCCTAAAGGAGTTTTTTTATTTCTCAAGTCTTTAGAGAGCTGTTTATGGAGCCAACTTGGCTTCTTTAGGGTTTTTTTCCATTTTTTTCTTCTCATAGGAATCATCTGTGATTGCGCTTTCAGTATTTTGCTTTTAAGAAACTCCCACCCCTCCTGAACACCCTTCTTCCTAAGTATTTCTGACCATGAGATTTTACCCAGCATAGTTCTAAGTTGATCAAAGTTTGCCTTTCTGAAATCCAACCTATAAGTCTGACTACGTATAGCTTTTCCCTTCCCTAAGACTGTAAATTCCAAAATCACATGGTCACTACTGCCCAGGGTGCCCACTATTTTCACTTCTTCAATCAATTCTTCCTTGTTGGTGAGAATCAAATCCAAGATAGCAGATCCCCCTGTTTCCTTCTTCCCTTTCTGGAAAAGGAAATTGTCAGCAAGACAAGTCAGGAATCTATTTGACTTTTCATTTTTAGCAGAGTTGGACTTCCAACAGATGTCCGGGTAACTGAAATCTCCCATGATCACTGTATCTCTTCTCTTGGAGAACTTTGCAATCTGTTGTAGGAGTATCTCATCCAAATCCTCTGCCTGGCTTGGTGGTCTACAGCAGACCTCCACAATAATATCACTGCTATTTTTTACTTCTTTTATTTTTACTTAGAGTCTCTCAATTGAGCTGCCATGCTCAGATTCACATATTTCCTCACAAGTATATATCTCCTTCACATATACTACTACGCCTCTGCCCTTTCTCATTTGCCTGTCCCTTTTAAGTAAGTTGTACCCCTCAATCCTAATATTCCAGTTGTGTCATCCCACCAAGTTTCAGTAAGGCCTATTATGCCATAGTCTCTTTCCTGTATTAGGACTTCCAGTTCCTCCTGATTGGCTAAGCTAGTAAGGATTTAGCTGTACTACTCAGCAACAATGGGGTGGGCTGGGGTCGGCAAAATGACTAGGGAAGAAACAGGCAGAAGATTCCACTACACCTACTTCCAGGACTGGTACTAGAGGTTTTGCCACCCCAGTCAGAACCCTGCACCCCGCTCCCCACCTTAATTGCACGTGCAAAGCACACATGGCACAATGACGTCACCTTGAAGTGACATCATCACAATGATGTGATTTGCCGGCTGGGCAGCAGCTAGCTCCCTCTGAAGTGAGGGAGAGGGCTGGGTAAGGGGCAGGCTGTATGAGACTGGATGTGAGAAAGATCTGTGAATGGCATAAAATTAGCATGCAAATACAAGAGTTAACAAACAGATACGGGAATGAGGTTTGAGTTCAGTGGCACTTACAAGTCAAATAACATTCCATTATGGGTACAAGTGAGAATTGAGAAGCTTAGTATGTCCACTCCTTAAGATTCTCTGAAACAGATTTCCTCAAGTATTACATCTGGGAGAACCAGGTTTGATTCCCCACTCCTCCACTTGCACCTGCTGGAATGGCCTTGGGTCAGCCATAGCTCTGGCAGAGGTTGTCCTGGAAAGGGCAGCTGCTGTGAGAGTCCCACCCACCTCACAGGGTATCTGTTGTGGGGGGAGAAGATAAAGGAGATTGTGAGCCGCTCTGAGACTCTTTGGAGTGGAGGGCGGGATATAAATCCAATATCTTCTTCTTCATCATCTCTTTATTTCTGTTACAGCAGAGAAAATACTATTTTCAGAGTAAAATATTCTGTGTATATAGTTCCTGTCTCAGAATGTCAGCTTGCCTTCTGAGCACCTGGAAAGTGACAGAAACAAAAACCTGGAGGAGTGAATTACACAGGCAGGTAAGAACATACCTTTTCTCTCATTATCCTTCTGATGCTATTTTCTTCCCTCCTGTCATGTGAAAAAACATGCCCTAAGGCTGTTCCCTTTCAGGCTATCAGTAAATCAAGAATTAACCTGGATGCAACAAAGAATCAGGGGCAGGATTCCTAGACAAGCATTTAGCCCTGTAACAGTAAAGAGCTGAGTGAATTGTTATGAATCATTGTTGCTTTACTTGCAACCTAGGAATGCCAACAATTGCATCTAAGATCCTTGATTTAATAACAACAAAAGGCCAAATATTTTTCTCATCAGTTATTTTTGCCCAGGGAAGAAGTTTTAAATTATTTTCACCATTGTTGTACTCTTAATCGAGAAGCAGGATGAGAGATCAATTTCCCCTTTATTGTAAACTGATTAATTCTACTTTAAAAATGAAACTTTGAGCCACACAACGTTTCCTCATGCTGATCCCCCCCTCCCGCCAGCTCCATCTTACATGTGCAAAGCTGTGTGCAAGTGATAGATCGGATTGTTCCTTTATCATTGTTTCAACAGGTTTTACAAAATGAACCTGTAGAAACAAATCAATGTTGTAAGAAAAACTTACTGGGATTTGATGATTTTTAAAAATGCTTTCTCCATAAAAAGATCCGCAAAATTTAAGTAGTACTTCTCCACTGTCCTTTTACTGAGTCCCAGAAGTCTTTCAACATGACTTTGATTTTTTAAAAATAGTGCTAAGTCATAACCAACTGTAATCAAACAACAATGAAGGATCAAACACAGGCAAGAAAATCAGGCTGTTATTTAATAAAGAAAAATGGCAAAACATCTAAGAGGTTTATCCCATGTTCTCTACAATAAGATCCCCACCCTTCAGTCCTTGTTCCATGCTCACAGTAGATAGCTTAGCTCATCCTGCTAGTTATTAGAAACCTCTGCCAGAGAACACACTTGAAGCTGCCTTCTTCTGAGAGTCCACTAGACTATCAAGATCAGCTTTGTTTCCTCTATCTGGGGCTGTACAGAGTCTTAACAAGGGTTGCCACTTCTGTTGGTGCAGTGGATCCCCTGGTCTGGAAGCCCTCCCCCCACTTCAGGGTTATCAGAAAGTGAGGTGGGAGGTAAATGTCTGCTGGGCACTCCATTATACCCTATGGAGATCAGTCTCCATAGGGTATAATGGAGAATCAAATAGTAGGTATCCAGGTCCCTGGATGGGCTGTTTTTTGAGGTAGAAGAACCACATTTTCAGCATAGCATCCGGTGCCTTTCTTCAAAATTCCCACCAAGTTTCAAACAGATTAGACCAGGGGATCCAATTCTATGAGCCCCAAAACAAGGTGCCCCATTCTTTATTGTTTCCAGTGGAAGGACGGCATTTAAAAGGAGTGTGGTCCATTTAAACCTGATGGCCAGAACTCCCTTTGGAGTTAAATCGTTCTTGTCACACCCTTGCTCCTGGCTTCACCCCCAAGGACTCCTGGCTCCACTCCCAAAGTCCCCAGATATTTCCTGAGTCGGACATGGCAACCCTAGTCTTGGAAGATGTCTTTCACTTCACCTACCACCTTATCCTTTTAATTGGAGATGTCTGGAATTCAACCTATGACCTTCTGCAGGTGCTCTGCCACTGAGCCACAACCCCACCTCATGGGATCCAAAAGATACACTACACATAATGCTAGGAAAAGCTGAAGACAGCCGGAAAAGAGGAAGCCTCAACATGAGATGGATTGACTCAATCAAGGAAGCCATGACCTTCAGTTTTCAAGACCTCAGCAAGGCTGTTAATAATAGGATGTTTTGGAGGTTGCTGTCAGTCAAAAGTGACTTGATGGCACATAACTCATACACACACAATATTCAGTAGAAGACCACAACAACTGGGAATGCGTCAAAGCCATTAATATAGGGATTTCAAGAAAAGTTTGAAAACAGTTAACTGATTTTTAATATTTTTATTGTCTAAGCTTAATCAATTCATTACCATATAAATCAGTACTTACTGAATGACAATGGAGTATTACAACATTTATTACAAAAAAATCTTTTATAATTAAAGCAACTTACTTGCACTTATTATGCTAGCCAGGCCATTTCCCATTGTGTTTAACTGATTACATGAACAACAAAAAGATACATTCTTATGATAAACAAGAAAGGCTCTCAGTTAAGAACATAAGAGAACATAAGAGAAGCCATGTTAGATCAGGCCAATGGCCCATCCAGTCCAACATTCTGTGTCACACAGCGGCCAAATATATATATATATAAATATATATATATATATATACACACACACACATACACACTGTGGCTAATAGCCACTGATGGACCTCTGCTCCATATTTTTATCTAACCCCCTCTTGAAGGTGGCCATTCTTTAAGAAACTAATTTTGGAGGCGCCAACACAATTCACAGGCAGGTAAGGTTACATCAGAATAATTTCAGATATGCCTGGCTGCTTCTACGGAAGGCATGGGAACTGTTGGTGCTTTCACATTAGCATGCAGGTCATCAAGAGACCAACTATTACGGACAACAAGCGTCCTGTGAGCTTCTGCTGTGCTTATGCTCTACAGCAATTCCTGCATGCAGCTTCTCCACAAATCAAGTCTATGATGGATCATTGAACATGTGCTTTGTAGAGCATATGGTTTGCAAGAAGGTCCCACAATCAATTCTTGCAATATGTTTATTAACAATTTCAGGCTGGAGGTCTGTCCAAGACCCAGTCAGAGCAGACAATACTAAACAAAATTAGCTGGACAGCATGAGGCAATTTCCTGTGATATATCCTGACACATAGTTCTCCTACTATTTGAAAACAAAAACATCCTGATTTTTAAAGGGGTTTCTTCTGGTGTACTTTGCAGTTTTGACCTATTAATATGTACCAGTTTATATTCAATTGTTACTGCGTTCTCAATAGTCTGACCTGAACTGATTTCCTGGCATCTTCTGTGAAGCTGACAAGGTACAAGAACTGAAGCTGGTGCTGTTCTTTTTTTTTTCTGGGGGCACCTGACAGTCTGATTTGAAGGACTTTTGTATACTTTGGTGCCTTTGGTTATTTGGAAAACTGTTTTATGAACTGCTGTTTGAGATTAGTGCGGCTTGTGAATTTCTTCCAGGAGCATTTGGCAACTAGAACATATACAATTTGACTGGAAGGATTTTTGAATAGTTTGGGTGCCTTTGTTTCAACTGGAAATTTATTTTGTGAACTGCTCTTTGTAAATTGTGCAGCTTGGGATTCTTGTTATTTTACATGCACTGTGCCTTTAAATAAGTCATTGTGCTGTGATATGTTGTGCCTGGCTCTTACTGTGAGCCGTTGTGAATAATATATAAATACATATATGAATGCTTGTATACATATTTTGAATATCTGAATAATTGTTTGATGATTCTACTCCCCACTACTTAATCCAAATTTCCCCTCAGCTCTTTACGGAGAAAAGACATGCTGGAAATCTGTTCCTGAACTTCTCAACATCTCTTCCAATTTGACTCTGAAATGGAAAAGCTCACACAGTCTTCCCATTCTCTGGATTGCTTCCAGTACTCTAAGATGTGTTACATCAAAGAGTCAGAATTCTTCTCAACTAGTTTAAAAAAAAAAAAGAATTCTTGGGTGCAAGATACCATTGTTCCTCAGCTTAAAATATGTCTCCTGTTCTGGCAAATTCTTTTCTTGCTGAAGCCAGAGGTTCTCACATTGTGGATCAAAAACCAAACGTGGGTTGTAATTCTTCCACAGATGGGTTTCAAAGCCAGGAGGGAGCAGGTGGAACAGGTTAAGTTGAGAGAGGAAGTTCAGTGGCAAATAAGGGTCTGTGTCTGCATAAAGCGTGAAATACTCATTATATACATCTGGTGCTCTCTTCAGATTCTAAACTTGGCTGAGGGGAGATTTAAAAAAATCTGTCCAATAGAGCCAAGTATAGAAATGGGAGATGTTTCTACTAAGGTAATTCGTAGAATAATCCAAAAACTAAAAGCGGGGTTAAAAAATCCCAAGCACAGAATTGATATCTGCAAGCATACACATCTCAGGTTGGGCACACTTTCATTTGGCTGGTAATGCGATGGGAGGTTTTGTGTAGAAAGTGCACCTGCTTATCACAGCAGGGGCCCCATGGACCAGCAATGAACAGCAGGGACCATATACTTACAAGATTTTATATACTGTCCCCCATCTTGAGAATGATGCTGATGAGTAACAGAGCACCAGAGAGTGGCCATACCTCAAAGCAGAGTGAGGCAGCCACCTGGGATAGCAAATCTTGGACGCCTCTTAGAACAGCAAGAATGGAAATTGGACAGATCTGAACCATAAGATACAATGTACTGTGAAGTCCTGAATTAGCCCCACTGAGCACTCTGGAGGTCCCAATCATCAAACTCCCTCGAGGATTCTCTGTAGAACAGTGAGAGTGTCTTGGATTGGCCCTGCTAAGCATTCACTAACAAGTTTAGTATTAAGCTGTGAGTTAAGTTACAGTGTCTAATTTGCAGATTTTTCCTGCTGCAGTATAGCAAGAACAAGAAGCTTCATCACTGCTTTTGACATGAACAAAAAAGTGGTTTATCAACTTCGCTTCTCAGCTTTGCTTAGTTATGACTAACCCAGGACAGGAATGTACATTTTAAAAGCCATTCAAGTTATTTTTGGCTTCCATTGTCAAACAGCTTTTCCTTTCAGTGCAACATAATTTGTTTAGGCTTATTCAAAACCTAAATATGATGATACAGCAAAAAAGAATAAAAGGAGTGATCATTTCTATACAAACTTGTCTCAATAGGTGATGACTGCTCAGCATAGAAATGGAAAGAAACATCAGTGTTGGGTTAATTTTGAGAGAGACAGTTTGCTAAAACACAATGGCTAGTCTTGTGTGGGAAAAACCACAAGCAGTGAAAACATTATCTGATCTCATTAAATAAGCTGGCAAATTCCAAAACATAGACCACTGCCTGCTCCCGCAAGAAAAGAATCTGTAGTTTCCAGTAAATTGCCAAATTGAAAAATGCAATACTATCTGTACAAAAAAGTAAAAAGCTGTGTATGTATATATCACACTCTTCTTAACCAGACATGCAACTAATTATTATGGGGCAGTTACCCACCTCCTGCTCCCATCCCTGTTTCCCTCCATCTCCGCTACCTGCACTTTTACTGCTTGCATTGAACTAGGAGCTCAGGTGAAGTGGAAACAGCTTCCATACTCTCATAGCAAACTGCACAAGTGCATGTGTGACAGTGCCTTCATTTTGCCTTAAAGGGCCAAAAGCCCTTCAGGCACACCTGAGAAAAGCTCCCCACATGGCCCACCATAGCAGCAGGCAGTCTCAGATCTCTCTGAATGTATTTGCACATGCAGTGCTGCTATATGTGAAACACAGTGAAACAGGAGTAATCACAGAAAAGTTATATGTATGTGTTAGCTTTTCTTGTTGCCTGAAAGAGCAAGTTAGTACCTTCACCAACGTATACACTCAGGGAAAAGGAAGGGATCAGCAGTAGAACCCATGCTTTGCAGGAAGAAGGTCTTAGGTTCAGTCCCTGGACTCCAGTTAAAGTATCTGGAAAGATTGTTTTCTGTCTGAGAACATGACAGAACAGAATATGCTAAACAACTATATGGTAGCACTTTTATTTTTTGTTGACCATCAAGTCATAGCCAACTTATAGAGTTTTCAAGGCAATCCATGTGCAGAAGTGATTAGCCATTGCCTGACTCTGTTTAACTACCTTGGACTTTCTTGGTGGTCTTCCATTCAAGTCCTAACCAGGCTGACTCTACTTAGCTTCCAAGATCTGATGAGACTGGGCTAGTCTGGGCTGTCCAGGTAAGATAGCACCTTAAAGACAATCAAAAGCATATGCTTTTGTGTACCACAGCCTGCTTTTCCTGATGCATAAAGTGTTATTCTCAGATGGCAGATTCTCTCACAGAGATAGAGAGACGCAGACAGACAGTGATCTGGACAGAAGTAGGAAAATGTTATTACAAAGTAAGGTCACAAGGCCTAAACCCATATGAGATGTATCATTATTATGCAGAACAAGAATGAAAACAAGTTCTATTCCCACCCCCCCAAAAAAATCAGGATAGAACCATATGAAACTGGATATCTCAGTAAACTGGTGTCCAGATCTGGCTAGCCGAATCCCATCAGATCTCAGAAGCTAAGCAGAGTCAGCCCTGGCTAGTATTTGGATGGGAGACTTCTAAGAAATACCAGGGCTGAGACATGGAAGCCAGGTGATGGCAAGCCACTTCTGAACATCTCTTGCCTTGGAAACCCTAGTGTCACCATAAATCAGCTGTGACTTGATGGGGGGGGGGGGAGATGTACAGACAGGGACTTCTATTCTTATATGTTTATAGAATTTATATCTCAATTTTCTGTTCTTACAAGGGCCACTAAGGCAGCTAATGATTTAAAACATACATGATAACATTACATTATAAAGCCATTAAAGTCAATTCCTGTGTTGGGGCAGGGCCAATCCAGGCCCACAGACTCACCAGAGTCACAGGGAGACAGTCCACATTGCTAGCTAAAGCCCGATGAGACAGCATGTTAGGGACAGGCCACCATGGCAAGAGCCCACCACACTATCCTTGCTAAGAACCACCCTGAAAGGGCCTGGGCACGAGAGCTGCTGGTGTCAGCCAGAAGTGGTGAGCGATGCTGCCGAGTGGCAGAACAACTGGAGAAATGGGTGCACCTCTGGTGGCTGGGAAAGTCTTGACACGGTACAGTGCAGTACAGATAGGGTGGGAAGCCAATCCTCACCCAGAGCCCAGAATTATGGCCCTTCCTCCAAGCTAGATTCACGAGGCAGCTAGGAGGAGGGAAGGTTGGGCTTGGCTGACACCAAGGGGAGGGCATAAGGGTAGGACTGCATCCCAGAACAAGGCAGAAAACAGCCACTGGCCTGTATCTGACATGGGAAAGTCGGGCATGGGGGAGGAAGGAATGGGTGGAGCTGGGAGGAAAGAAGGGGCAGAGGGATGCCCTTCCAGATGAGATCTAGGCCCTGGGGAATCTGATTCAGTTTTGCAGGGCCTATAAAACAGTAATGTTTCACCAGGTATATGGCTGAGGCAGCAAACTGGCCTCCTCCAGACTCCTCCCTGCCACCCACTCTGTCATTGTACCAGCCTTCACTGGCACACAGGCTGCACAACCTCACTTTGGATGAATTTGTTATTAGTGCCTAAGTTGCCATCTGATCTAAATTTTTGATTTGTTGCCAGGGCTTTTTTTGAACAGGAACGCACAGGAATGCAGTTCCGGTTGGCTTGGTGCTAGGGGGTATGGTTTAATATGCAAATAAGTTCTTGCTGGATTTTTTTCTACAAAAAGCCCTTTGTGAAAAACAATGGTGACATCAGAGGGTCTGGCCAAATATGCAAATGAGTTCCTGCTGGGCTTTTTCTACAAAAAAAGCCCTGTTTGTTGTTATGTTTACTCGTTTTTAACACTTCATTTATAATTTATGATACCTGATACAATTTTAAACTTGTTACCCGCCCAGAGCCTTGCTGCACAGGGGAGGGCAGGCTAAAAGTCTATTAAAATAATAAAAAAATAAAAACAGGGTGGAGGGAAGCATAAAAGGAGGTTTGTTGGAACAGGCTGGGAAGGAAAAAGGCAGGAGACTTGTGGTTGCAAACAAGATCTTCCAGCTGTGAGCAGGAGGAATAGGGTATTACAAATCCCCTCCCCTCCAATTCTGAGGCCTGTGGAGTGTCCTGCCAGCAGCTTACAAAGCAGCAGAAAGTGGCATCCCCCAGGGGGCAGTCTCAGGAGACAACTCCTCTCTCAAAACAATCTTTAAAAGAGTGAACAGAATTAAAATACATACAAAACAGCTAAAATACATACAAAACATAAAAAATATTGGTTAGGAATGGGGATCATTGAAGGAAAGCCAAGTGAAAGAAAAAAGTCTTCATCCACTGGCAGAAGGCAGCAACAGAAGGGGACAAACACAAATCTCTCTGGGGAAAGAGTTCCAGAGCTTTGCTGCCATGATTGAGAAGACCCTCTTCTGGGCCTCCACAGATGACTAATAGTTGGGCAGGTTCATAAGGGATTAGATGGTCTTTCAGATATGCCGGTCCCAAACCATATAGGACTCTGAAGGTTAAGACCAGCAACTTGAATTGTGCCTGGAAACAAATTAGAACCCAATGCAGATGAGCCAAGACTAGAGTGATATGATCCCTACAATCCACTCCAGTCAACATCCTGGCTGCAGTATTCTGTACCAATTGAAGTTTCCAATCACTTTTCAAGTGTAGCCTTACATAAAGCACACTGCAGTAATCTAATCTAGATGTAACCAGGGCATGCACCACAGTGGTCAGCTCTTTTCTGCCCAGGAAAGGTTGCAGCTAGCTAACCAGTCAAAGCTGATAAAAGGCACTCTATGGAATGTTATGTGCAGAGGGAAGCTTAAGGAATAGCATTTTTCTGTTGTCTGTTCCCTTGCTCCAATTTTGTTCCTGAGGATCAAGAGACCCTCATCAACAGCATAGGAGACAAAATGGGGCCTGCAGCCAGAAGTTGTAATTGGCAAAAACACCCATGTTCTCTGTCAACGGAAGTACCTTCTGTCACTGGAAACAGTCTGTAGGATAAAAGCCATGGGATGGATCCAGCCATCCTCCAAAGAGCCGTCCTCTAATTTAAGTGGCTTTTCCTCCAACAGAAGACACACTTAAGTTGGAAGGAATTTCCTTAGGCAAGTGAAAGGCTTCATATTTTGGTCAGTGCAGCAGGAGCAAAGGGGTAAGATCTACCCTATGGAATCTAAACAACACTTGGTTTTTAAAACAGGCTTTTATAACTAATTGAGAATAAAGAGTGGCCTTTCAATTAAGTCTACAAAAGTGACCAACCCACAGATGTGTTTGTTAATCTCCATATCCACATGTACCTAGTAGCACTTCATTTGTGACACAGATACCCAGAATAAAAATGTCAACTATTTTCCAGTTTACAAAAAAAAAATCTGATTGCCTGAACAACAGCTTTCACTTGCCATAGGTGATCAGGTAAGAAAGGCACACAGAAACCTGGGCAAGAAAAGAACATTGAACTTATCATGAAGTGTGGGAAGGGCATTTCAGCACAGGTGATTCCTCTCATCATGTGACAGGTCCTAATTCCTGTCTCTTTTTGCAAAAGTCCCCTTAATTCAAAATCCTGCCAAGTTAAGAGGGAAAAACTTGACTTTTTAAATACAAAACACTGTTAATTACAGTCCTGAAAATTTAAACTATAAATAGAATTAAATATAGACAAATGCAAAAAAGCAGAAGAGAAACTTGGTCTGTAATTAATTTTCCCTCTTGATTTTGAAATGGTGCTAGGTGCCTTCCATTTTCTCTGTGAGGAGGAAGAGATCTTAGCATAATTGTCCAATAGTAGTATCCCCATTTGGGACAAAATGGCTGTCATAACTGTTTGTGGTTTAGACCACCTGTTGTAGAGCCCTTCAGCCAAAAGCTGCATCAGTTGACCCAAGGTTATCTCTTTTAAAATGCTGGATAAATGTTGTAGATTAAGCAAGCCCATATAGCAGCCTTACATTTGAATAAGATGATGCATTTGAATAAGATGATGCACTACAAATATGTTATAATTCCTTGTAAAATAGGTTGTTTTGATGCACTGCAGACCTGAATAACATACTCTGTTAGCTATTTACTCAAAGCAGATTTGGAAACCTTCTTCCTTTCATAGGCAGATGATATGATATGAACAAATAGGCTCTCTGATAGAAGCCATCCTGTGCAAATAATCCTCATTGGCCTGCAGACATCTAATATATGCCAGGATTTCTCCCTGGGATCATTAAGATTCAGACAAAAGAATGGAAAGCTTGGATGCCTTGTTTATGGAATGTTGCCAATGGGTTGCAGCACTGTAAGCAGTGCAGCTACTTGCTTGTGTAGAGTGCTGGCACACACCTTCTACTCCAGGTCCATTAGGGGAAACAGTAGCACCATATGTTTCCTTTAATGACTTCAATGTGTATATTTTACATCAACAGGTATATATTCCACCAGGTAGTGTCACACATTCCTTTTATTAAGAATTATTTAACACGTGTTACACATCACTTCAAGCCAAAAAGCCAAGATATTCTGGGATGTGGAGCAAACTTTAACAACAAAATTCACAAAAACCTGTACAATCAAGGGCAACATCCACAATGAATCAAAGCAGGAAGGCCAACACTACATCCCAGGCTTGATCAGAAAGTTGCCCTCATACAATATTCTGGAATCTACTCTGGTTTCTCTTCAGATTGCATACATCTTTCGCCTTTTACATCCTGCATGTTAAGGAGTTCCTAGAGGACAGTATAGCCTGAACAACAACGCTCTGTATCAGCGCTTCCCATTTGCAGGGTCGCAACCCGGTACCGGGCCACGAAAGCCTCAATACCGGTTCACAAAAAAAGCCACAGCTAGCCCTGTCCCCAGCAAAGCATGAGCTCTGCTATGCTTCTTTCCCCTGTCTCTGTGTAGTGCAGAGAAAAGCTAGCCTTGAAGACTGACATAGACAAAACTCCATTTTGCTTCCTTCCTTCCCCCGTCTGTTGAAGAAGACTGCAGATTTATACCCCACCCTTCTCTCTGAATCAGAGAAGCTTACAATCTCCTATATCTTCTTCCCTCACAACAGACACCCTGTGAGGTGGGTGGGGCTGAGAGGGCTCTCACAGCAGCTGCCCTTTCAAGGACAACCTCTGCCAGAGCTATGGCTTACCCAAGGCCATTCCAGAAGGTGCAAATGGATGAATGGGGAATCAAACCTGGTTCTCCCAGATAAGAATCCACACACTTAACCACTACACCAAACTGGCTTTCAGGGAAAAGCTGTTGTGCAGAGAAAAGCTAGCCTTGAAGACAGGCTGCAAAGCCTGAGCTCCGTTTTGCTTCCTTCCATCCCCCATCTCTGTGTTGTGCAGAGAGGAGCTGGGCTGCCTCTCCTTCCTTCTCCCCCCCCCCCTCCCAGTGTTTGAGAGAAAAGCTGGAGTCCACTGGCACTTTAGACCCATGAAGTGTTCTTCAAGGTATGAGCTTTCATGTGCCTTGCAGTATGTTCTTTTGGGGAGATTTCCCTGGGAGGCCTGGGCGGCAAAGGAGGGGGGGGCGTTTTTTTCAGCTGGGAGGGGCAGGGAGTGGGCATTTCAGTAGCTATTTTGTTTACCAAGTGACCCCTGGGCAGAATTGTTGCTAGCTGGGGTCATCTGGTGGTAAGGCTTTTTTTTTTCTATTCTCTCTCTCTCTCTCTCTCTTTCTTTCTTTCCTTGCAAGTGATGCTCTGTCTGTATTCTTGGTGCTGGGGGGAGGGGAAGCAACAGTGGGAGTGCCCAAAAAAGCACCAGAATGTCCACCAATGGGACCAGGGCACTAGAAGCCCTCCCACTGTTGCTTCCCTTGGGGAGTGCCCTGGAAGTGACATCACCTGGCCCTTGACCTGGAAATGACACCACAGGAAATGACATAATTCCTGTCTTCTGTCTCCACCCCCAAAGTCTCCTGGCTCCACCCCCAAATTTTAGTGGGCAGCAAAGGAGAAGTGTAAAAATAACCGGGCCTCGGGGGGGGGGGAAGTTTGGGAAACCCTGCTCTGTATAACCTAAATTTAGTAAGCATTTGTGTTGAACTTGTAGATAGATAGTTACAGCCAAGTTAGACCTGGGTGTAGATCTGGTCCCTACCAGGGTCTTCCACGGATTCCTCAAAGATGTCTTCATTGGGCTGAAAATCATGGCCTACAGCCCCAACCAGGTGCACATGAGTATTGCCCTCCCTTGAGTTTTCTTATTAGACTGGGAGTGAGGGATAGAGGCAAGAAAGCATATCTAAGATTCAGGGACCAATATGATATTTGTGTATCTATCTGTATTACTTCAAGACTGGTGAGAAACATACCAGCATTTGTTGTTGTTGTTTTCTTTTTCATTTGTTTTCTTTTTCAAAAATTGAACAAATACCAGACATTATTGTAACAAAGCTCTCACATCTCCTGATGGGGTCATAGCCGTTCAAAACAAATTGTTCTCTTAAAGGTTGTAGGCAGAACTCACTGGAAATTATCCTGTGTAAGCCTCATCAGAATGAATGGGAGAGGTGGTAGAAAAATTTGTTTTGGAAGGTTATAGCTGCATCAACCAATATGCAAGCTTAGTTATATAATACCTAGCTTTTTAATCTTAAAAGAATAGAAAAAGAATGATGGCACAATGATCAAATAAAACCACTGAAGGAACACCTGTGTCTCACAGATTCCATTATGCATTTTAATTCTTAATTACAGGTTCCTGCAGATATATTTCTCTCTATTGACATTACCCCTTGTCAGAATGAGTTGTTTTTGAGAATGAGAGTATATGTCTGAACATATGAAGCTGCATTATATAGAGTCAGACCACTAGTTCATCTAGGCCAATACAGTCTACTTCAATGGGCAGCAGATCTCCAAGGCCTCAAGCAGAGGCCTTCCCCAGTGCAGCCTAAAGTTAAGTATATTATTGCTGTGTCCTTGCACAACTCCACTGGGATTTTTCAGGGATCTTCTTCATAAAAACTGCTTTCAGTTCTCCCAAACAGATCAGCAGCCTAATATCAAAGCAGCCTTGCAGATTCACAACTCCAGAAGAATTAATAGAATTGCTTGAGGGGTTTTGTTGCTGTAGGATTTTTTTTAAAAAACAAACTTATATTGAACACAAAGCACAGTTTCTATTCTCCATCTCTAAAATTAGGTAAACCACCATATGGCTGCTTCTTCACTAAGCTATAATTCCCTCCCATCAAATGTTGACTGAGATTCTGGCAGTTCTTCTTTAAACATTAGGCCTAAAATATAAACAAACAACTTCAGCAATCATTCATTTGAAAGATTCTCTTTTTATTTTTCAAAACAGACTCCTCCATAATAATTTAGAATACATATGAACTGAGATTGTTGTAGCACAGCCTATAATCCACTTGATGGAAGGATAGAGGAAAGTGTTGCTGTCCTAAAGATTTCTGGCAGCTTCTCTGGAATTGGGCTGGCACATAGTCAGGCATCAAGGAGATGGCTCTGTTTCCTTAGCACCCCCACAATTCCAAATGAAATGGAACAGAACAAACATAAGGCACCATTACTCTTAGGAAGTCTACAGGGAGTTCATCATGGTACATCCAAGCCACTAGACTTGGGGTAAAAAGCGAGAGACCATCACTCTGCCATCTAGCCAAGAAAGCATTTGAATGAAATCTGTCACAGGTCCGAGTATAACAACAGCCGCTAGCTCAGTCCTGAGAATACAAAAGGGAGTACAGTGCTCTGGGACTCTACTGTACTGAAGACAAAAACCACTGTGGCCCCAGACACTGGACTTCTCAGCCTCCATTGGGTGGGTGAGTGCCATGTACTGAAACACACAAACACATGCACACAATGGGTCTGTTTGCAAAGCTTACAGAGACCCACTGTAATGCCCAATATCAGCCTCTCCTATCCTGCATCTTTCATAATAGGCATTTTGTTAGTTAGTTAAAAAAAACAATGGGTAGACAGCCACTTGCATTACAAGTTATTATAACAAGAAAGCCATTATTCCAGAAGTCATAACTACCTGTATCGTGGCTGGTCAATGACCATTAAACAAGGCAAGTGACAGCAAGAGCTATTTTGAACCAGCTGGTTCTATGCTTGTACAATTAGAGGCATTGTATTTCTTGCTTCTGCTCACCCCCTCAATGCTCCGTGGATTCTCCACCTTCTCTTCACATTGCATTGGTTCTTCTCTTCCATCTGCCTGCCACTTTTGGCTAATATCTCAATCTTCAGCTACAGAAAAAGGGTAATTTCCCATCATGATCAGTGTGCATAAAGAACTAGAAAACGAAAATCTATCTTCCAGTGAAGAATCCAGTAAACAGAAGAACAATTTCCTATTGAGAGTTAGCCATCATGCCTTGTTTTTTTTACCATGTTGAACACATGGAGGCCTCTTTCCCAACCAGCAGGGAAAACAACTGTAGACCATCTCAGCCTCTGAAATTACCCATCAGTCAGTGAGAAAAGAGGAAAAAACAGTCATGAAAGTACAGATGTACTTTTGCTTTCACCAAAGTATTTTTCTCTTTTGCTCCGAAGTCATCACCATGTTTCATTCCTTGTTCTAATGACACCAGTGGGTGTGCTTTGATGTTCTCTCCTATTCAGAATGATATATGGTATTATTCAGTCTGCTAGCAGGCTTTCTAGCCTTGTAAACAGATATGAACAGTAGGGGAAAGAGAATCAACAGCTTCTGAAATAAGAGAACCTTTGAGCCATATGAATGTATTTTTTCCAAGGGTCAGAATATGGCTCTGAACAGGCACAGGTAGCTATGATCATAATCTGCACTGGTTAGATTATGTTCAAACAGCAGTCAGTAGTATCTTTTCTCTTCACAATGTGCAAGTATAAGCTAAAACTATGGGTACATAGAAAAGCAGGCATCTAAGAGGGAGAAACTAATTTCCCAAACAAGCTAAGGGCAATTGCTGGGGAATGAACTCTGCCTTGCTCCTTGGCCAGTTTTCATTAATCAACCTACCCCCTAAAAGTCTCTAACCTGCAACTTCAGGAGACTTGGAAGGATGTAATTCTACTTAAGATTGCACAGTCAATGATCAGACTAAAATAATGCTGAAATGTATAGAAACATCTTTTGTAAATTCTATCTGATTTTCTAAGGCAGCAGTGGGAAGGAAGCAGAAGAGAGTGACTGGAAGGTAAATCAGCAGATAATACAATTATATCACAATAATACAAGTATATTATACTTTATCCAACCAGAAGAACAGAAATCCTCACCAAAATGGCAATAGATTCTTTGGTGCAAGATATTCCACTTATCACTACATCTCAGACAGGTTTGGAGAGGAATGTTTTCAGCTATACAAGAATACCTGCTCACTGAGATTGTGCATTGTATATTTAATTCTGCAGTGCTTGTCCTGTGATTACTAACTGCTTGCTGCTATACTGAGCTACACTGTGTGAAAAAGTGTGGGAGAGTACTGTTAAATAGTGTCTGAAGCTTTCCTCCCCTTTTTGTCTAGGGCAGTCTTCCGCATATACTCATAATTCTCTGTGTGCATATGATGTGCTATTGTGATGAACTGCAGCATACACAAACCCTGAGTTCTTGACTTTTACTCTCACATTAATGACAGCATTGCACATGTACCAATAATTCATCTCTGTGCTGTGATTAATCAAATAGATTCCTGTATAACAAAAGTTTGTCTCCAGTGGCACCTTTAAGACCAACAAAACTTTATTCATAGTATAAGCTTTCATGTGCGTGCACACTTCTGAATAAAATTTTGTTGGTCTTAAAGGTGCCAATGGACTCAAACTATGTTCTGTTTGAATTTAAGCAAGAGACTCAGAGTCATGCCTAAGCCCAGGGCTTTTTTTGACCAGGAACACACAGGAACGCAGTTCCAGCTGGGTTGGTGTCTGGGGTGTGGCCTAATATTCAAATGAGATCCTGCTGGTCTTTTTCTGCAAAAAAGCCTAGTATGCAAATGAGTTCATGCTGGGCTTTTTCTACCAAAAAAGCCCTATCTAAGCCCAAGACAGAGAAGGCAGTATCACAGTCCAGGGAAGAGGAAAAGGTGTGATTAGGCAGTTTCACTGCCACCTGTCACAGCAACTCACCCCAAGTCAAAGCACATGGCTTTGGGGAGGCAGCAAAAACCAAGCAAGAGCCCTGAAGCAGCAGACATTAATGCTGATGACTGGAAG
Organism: Heteronotia binoei; assembly: GCF_032191835.1. NCBI lineage: Eukaryota > Metazoa > Chordata > Lepidosauria > Squamata > Gekkonidae > Heteronotia > Heteronotia binoei. Next base: position 139,511,472 of record NC_083223.1, on the reverse strand, counting down.
TAACCTGTCCAAGTCTGCTCTTGGCACAAGCAGCAGTGGAGTGGAGGAAGGAAGGTCAAGGATACAGCCTTTTGCTATTTAAGGCTCCAGCAAGCAACTTCAGCATCACCAATAGTATGCCCACCTCTTCTCAGGCTATTGGTCAGGAACAAGATCACCATTCTAGTAGCAGACATTTGTCCCCAGGAGGACTTTGGGCAGAATGCAAAGGAAGGATTTTGATCTGGGCCAGATTTAGATCACCCTCCCCTCCCATCCCCCAGTTCCTTTTAGATGAGCACCTCTCCAGGGGAAAGCTTGTGAACTTATCCAGTGTCTTCCAAATACTTCAGCTTCACCAGTCAGTCAGCCTGGCTACTTTTCTGGATCTTGATGAGATAAGACACAGCAACAGGAAACAGCAAAAGGAAGTGGCAGGTGAACTGACTCTGTCTCTCCTTCTGCTTCCACTCTGGGGCTAGGATCCTTTTGGGTGAAGGATATGATTGCTGACAACATCACCTCAACTGAGCTTTGAATTAGCCTACAGCAAAAAACACCCCTTAGGGGAGGGATGGTGGCTCAGCGGTAGAGCATCTGGTAAGTAGAAGGTCCCAGGTTCAATCCCTGGCATCTCCAACTAAAAAGGGTCCAGGCAAATAGGCATGAAAAACCTCAGCTTGAGACCCTGGAGAGCTGCTGCCAGTCTGAGTAGACAAGACTGACTTTGATGGACTGAGGGTCTGATTCAGTATAAGGTAGCTTCATATGTTCAACATGATTCCCATTGAAATCAATGAAAAAGAAAAGTCAACAAAATGAAAAGGAACAGAGGTAACAAATAAAATGAAGCGAACAAATAAAATGAAGTGAAAAAATCTGTATATACCCTAGTGCTCAGTCATGCTCCACGACTGCTGGCTGTTTTAATGATGTATAGTTATAAAAAATGTCTGATTTTAATTATATATTGTGAAATGCTAATTTAAAGTGTAATTTTATATTTTTATGTTAGTTTTATATATGTTGTAAGCCGCCCTGAGCCACTCGGTGGGAAGGGCGGGATATAAATCCCAGATAAATAAATAAATAAATAAAAATGCTCACTCTTAGTTTTCTTTTATATACACTCCAGACACCAACCACTGCATTGCTCCCAAAGCCCTGTCAAACTGGAGGCAGACAGAGTCCGAGTAGGTACAAGAGACAGCATCAACTACTATAATTGATCCCGCCCCTGGAGAATCTCTGAGCTCCTCACGATGTAACACATCATGAAAAAGTTAGGATGAATCCTCCTCCCTGATAATGCAAGTTAATGTGTGTGTAAGAAGCTTTTCAGAAAATCAGAAAACATGCAAAATTCCGCCTCCTGTGCATATAAACACCTGTACTTTGACGTGGTACAAATCTAGAAAAAGCTTTACTATCAGTTTATCACCAACCCTGAGCTGGCTCTGATCTTTGTGAGAGATGTGTCTCAGCTACTAGTCTAGATAACCTGGAACTATCTGGATTCTTTTTGGCTACTATTTCCCCAATTCACTGTATTCTGTCCCTGATTTTGGACCAATAACTACACTTTTTCTTGATAACTGGATATTTTTCAATAACTGGATGGTTATTATATTTATTTAAAACAGTTTTATGCAGCCTTTCCACCCAATCAGAGTCAACAAGGAAGTGAACATAAAACATTTAAATAATTAAAAATACAGTTAAAATTATAAAATTCAATTAAAAACAAATAAATACACAGCATTAGAAGGAGGGCCAATACCATCATAGGGGGTATGCCAGATGAAAGAAAAAGGTCTTCACTTCACACCAACAGAGGGAAACAGATGAATGTTCCAAAGTTTTGGTGCCACAACGGGGAAGCTCCTTTCTTGGGTCACCACCTTTCTAGCATCAGATGGCAGAGGCAACCAAAGCAAGGCTTATGAGGATAACCAACATGAGAGGGCAGGTTCATATGGCTAAGGAGATCCTTAGGGTATGCTGGTCCCAAACCACATAGGGCTTTGTAGGTCAAGACCCACACCTTGATTTGGGCCCAAAAGCAAACTGGAAGCAAGCATAGGTGGAACAAGATTGGAGTGATAAGACCCACTCCAGTCAACACTCTGGACACAGTATTCTGTACCAACTGTAGCTTCCAGGGAGTCTTCAAGGACAGTCCCTCATAAAGCACTCCAGTGTTCCTGGGGTGAATTCTGGTCAACAGAAGCAGTTATTAACAATCTAAATAACCACTGATTTTTCCAAGTCCTCCTTTGCCTAGTACAAAGGGGGAACGAATCCCATGTATTCCTATTGCTAAATCCAAAACAGGTTCATCTAAATCTAGGAAAAGATCAGCTTAAGCTGACCTGTCTTAGCTCTGCGAGAGAAAAAGCAGAAGAGTTCTATAGCCGGTGCATGCATGTATGTACTCTGCTGTCTGGTTGCGGAGTTGAGTGTCATTGATATGATGAAACCCAACTATACATTTCTTTATTTAAGCTCCATGAAGCAGTCATCTCTCTTTTGTAAATCAGTGTTTTGATTGCTGTGATAAAGTGGCTGAGGGGAGAAAAAAGTTGTTGATCCATGGTACAATAAACTCAAGGCTAAACTACTCTAACGCATTTTCTGCAATGCTGCCCTTGAAAACAATCTAGAAACTGCACCTAAACAAAATGTGGTTGCCTATTTGTTGATTAGTACTACCATGCTACAGATATTATGCCAGTGCTGATAACAGTTTTACAGAATATGTAAGCAAGTCTTCACATTTGGTTTAGCTCCAGAAGCTATACAAAGGAGAACATTTTGTACTCGGGGTTAGGTTTTTATGGAAGTATGTCATAAGAACATAAGAGAAGCCATGTTGGATCTGCCAGTGGCCCATCCAGTCCAACACTGTGTGTCAAACAGTGGCAAAAAACCCCACAAATACCCAGATGCCATCAGGAGGTCCATCAGTGGAGCCAGGACACTAGAAATCCTCCCACGTTTCCCGCCCCCCCCCAAGTACCAAGAATACACAGCATCACTGCCCCAGACAGAGTTCAATCTATACCTTGTGGCTAATAGCCACTGATGGACCTTTGCCTTTGTTATTTATTATTCATGTGGAAATTTAAGTAATTTAATGAGCTGAATTTTTGTAAGCTACCTTAGATCTAGATGGAGAAAGGCAGAAGATAAATTGTTTACATAAATAAAATACTAGACCTTTACAGCTTGGGAAAGAGTAAGAATTTTAATAAAATGAATTAAGACATTAACACCTGCAGGCAGGCCCGGTGCTAGGGTTTCTGCCACCTGAGACAGAACCCTCCGTTAGCGCCCCTCCCAATACTAATTGCACACACAAAACATGTGCTGTGATGACATCACCCAGAAGTGACATCGTGCTGGCGCGCAGCATGCCCAGCAGCCCTGTCCCACTTTATAACGAGCTGAGCAGGGGCTGCGAGGTCATTGCTCCAAGCGAAGAAACAATGCCCCGCCCCCGCAGCCCCTGCTGAGCTCACTATAAAGTGAGACAGGGCTGCTAGGTGCCTTCCCCTGCCCAGCGTGCTCTGAGTTCAGAGCATGCTGGGCAGGGAAAGCCGTGTTCTTCCTGGGCTTTCAGGGATCGGGGGCACTCTCCCGATCCCTGAAAGCCCAGAAAGAACACTCGTGCATTCCCCTGCTCAGCGTGCTTTGAGTTCGTAGCACGCTGGGCAGAGGCTGGTTCTTTCTGCGCTTTCAGGGATCAGGGGCACTCCTCCAATCCCTGAAAGACCAGAAAGCGCACTCGTGCCTTCCCCTGCCCAGCGTGCTCTGAGTTTGGAGTGTGCTGGGCAGCAGAAGCCACATTCTTTCTCGGCTCTGAGGGATCCAGGGAGCTCCTCCAACCCCTCAGAGCCAAAAAAGGCTCAGGGACAGTATGAGTGGGGAGGGGGTGCCTACCCCCTGGCCGCACCCCTGTGGGAGCTGGCGTCCCAGGCCGTCGCCTAGTTCACCGACTCCCATGCACCGGCTCTGTCTGTAGGACTTTTGTGGAAGATCTTGATGGAAACAAGCAGCACCCAAAAGTAATTATTTTCTCCAACAGGAAAAAAAACAATGTTCTTTAGCAGTCAAAGTTAACTAACAAAAAAAGTCCATTGGCAGCAGGCAATGGAGGTAGGGAAATAGTGATTTTACTGGTCACCGTATCTCAAACAAGACATCACAGAGCTGAAAAAAGTACTGAAGAGGCAACCAAGATGATTAGGAGCATCTTCCCTATGAGGAAAGGCAAAAGAGTTTGGGATTTTTCAGTTTTGATAAGAGATTACTAAGAGGGGGCATGATAGAGGTGTGTAAAATAAGGCATGGAATTGACAGAGTTGACAAAGAGATATTTTATTCCCTCACCCAAAATACTAGAACTTGAGGGCATCCAATGAAGCTTATGAGCAGTAGATTCAGGACACACAAAATGCAATACTTCTTTATATAGCAAGTGTTTAAAATGTGGAATTTACTGCCAGAGGATGTTGTGATGGCCATAGGAACAGACAGCTTTAAAAGGGGATTAAAAAGAATCATGGAGGAGAAGTCTTTCAGTGGCTGTTAGCCATGGTGACTGAGGGGAACCTCCACATCAGAGGCAGTCAAGCTCTGAATCCCAGTGCCAAGAGACAAGGTCTTGGACTCTATGACTTATTGCTGGCCCTCCAGAGGAACTGGTTGGCCACAGTGTGAGACAAGATGCTGGACTAGATGGATCACTGGTCTGAAACGGGCAGGATTCCTCTTATGTTCTTACATAAAGGTGTTTGTATATTTGATTTTTTTTACAAAAGGTCACTGCCTATCCGGCTGTCCTGGAAATGGCAAAATAGAATGTAACACTTTGTAACATGGGCAAAACAGATGTGAGAGATGTAACAGATGAAAGAGATTTAATTCTGAGATTTAATTACTGCATACACACTCCTTGACAGAATTATTAACTGTATTTTACAGAAATATTCTCTATTAAGGTGGCAACATCCTTTATGTAATGTATAAGTTAATTCACACTGCATCCTTTCACACTTATATTGCAAGAATCTGCATCTAGAAGTCCAGTCCTTAAAATATGCATTGCCAAAACAGCACACAGAGCAGACAGCTAGGAGAATGAATATATTGTGATTCTGTGTAAGCTTAAAAGAGTTACTGAGGACTTCAGTTTTCATTTATCGTAAAAAGTAGGTTTTTAGCTCCAATAGTTATGTACCTTGGCTTGAAAATGTGTTGAGAATGTCTGATAATTCAGATGTCAGAGAGGTTCCATGGTCTGCCACCATCAGCTTCCATTTCCCATTGGCATACCATCCTTCAAACCTTGCAGCTGTCACTACTGGCTTTAAAGGAGTGTGTTATCCCCAGAAAAAAAATAGTACTATACCATGGCAGCACTTTAGATAGCACAACATGGACACAATTTTATTTACGCATTATAACATTGATATTCCAGCTTTCCTCACTGTTCAAACAACTTGCAACAACAATTTTCAGATTAAAACAAAAAATAAAATAACTCTTCCCCCGCCCCCACTTTTCCCCTCCTCTCATTGAAAGATGCTTGCCAATTCAGACATCCTCAAAAGCCTTGGCAAACAGGCAGGCCTTGCAGTGCCTCCTGAAGATCGTTAAGCAGGGGCTGCTCTCATCTATACAAGAACTCCATTCCACAGAGCTGGAGCCACAATGGAAAAGCCCTGGGCTCTAGTCAATGCCAGACAATCCACCTGAAGTGACAGGATCACCAACAGATGGCTGCCTGATAACCATAGTTGGTGTACTGAGGCACATGGAAGGAGATGGTTGTTCATATACGTAGATCCCAGATTGTGCAAGGTTTTAAAGGAGCTAATAATCAGCACCTTGAACTGAACTCAGGCATAGACTGGCAGCCAATGTAGCTGTTTCTAAACAGGCAAAATATGTTTCCCATTCCTGGCCCCTGACAGCAGTCAGGCTGCTGCATTCTGGACCTGTTTTGGTTCCAGGTTGTCTTCCAGAGTAGCCCTATGTCAAGCATGTTGCCGTAATTCAACCATGAAGTTACAGAAACATGAATCAGTATAGCCAGATCCAATGAGTCTAGGTAATGAGACAGCTGGCGAATCAGGTGCAACTGATAGAAGGTGCTCCTGGCCACCATATCAACTTGCTTTTCAAACAGCAATGCAGGGTCCCTGAGCACTGTCAAGCTCTTAACCTGTTCTGAAAAAGTCAATATCAAAAGTATATTAGCCTTTCCAACCAGCATTATCTCTGTCTTGTCTGGATTCTGCTTCAGCTTGTTCTGCCTAAGCCAACTGACCACCACTTCAAAGCACCAGTTCAGGTGTATTTGGAGACTTGGATAAAGAAATACAGAGCTGGATGCATTATATATTGATGACACCCAACCCCAAAGCTCTGGACAATCTCATTCAGCAGCCTTATGTATACAATAAAGAGCACTGAATCCTGCTGCACTTTGCTAGATAAATTCGAAGATAAACCAAGTTATTCTTTAGTCAGTTCCAATCTATACCTTATAATCCATTTTAATAACAACAAAGCAGTAATTTTTCAAAGACTGTTTCCAGCAGGCATTTATCTTGCCACTTGCATCAGCTGGGTCAAAATTTTGGCTTTTCCTAAAGGATGAAATTTTTTCATATTATGCTTCCCCCCATAGCATGTTAAACTCTTTTAGGAAACACACCGATTCATACATCATCAATGATTTGTCACACTTCTGAGCTGCTCCAACTCTTATTGTCTTGGGGAAACTGTCCATCTACTTAAATAAGTCAACTCCTATGTTTAATTTACCTTGTACTGCACTATACACTGACCTCATTCTTTCTATTTTTGACTGTATCCTTGTTGTCTCCTGAGTAGCCTTCAGTTCATCATTCCCCCTGGTTGCAGTACACAACAGCTGTTGTTGATTTCTACTGCAAAAGCTCTGGAGATATATTTTGCAAAACAGACGGTAGTGTTATATATGTCCTGCTTGCTAGCATTTTAAAACTACTTCTAAATTCTTTCCTATTTATTCAGCACTTAGAAAACTGTAGTTAGCTTTGTGTTCCTTTCGGGGGAAGTTGCTTAAAATAACCTAATTTGGTGGGAGTTCCTCCAGAACACACAGCCCAAGCACCCAAGTTCACATGGAACCACAAGAATCAACTGTATTTATGTAATGGCGGGACCACCATTTGAACAGATCTCTAGCATAATAGCTTTGCCTCAGTGATCAATAGTAACTTGCATGCGTTACATGCAAAGTTCAATTCTTAATATCAGCAGAAATCTCAAAACAGCCTTTTTTATTGCAATCGCATACTGTCTCGACATTTTCAGTGGGAATTATTAGGAAGGGAATTGAAAACAAATCAGCCAGTATCATAATGCCCCTGTATAAATCAATGGCCCCCTCATTTGGATGGTGGCCTCATTTGGATGGTGGCCTCATTTGGAGTACTGTGTACAATTCTGGTCACCACGCCTCAAAAAAGATATAGCATTGGGAAAAGTGCAGAAAAGGTCAACTAGAATGATTAAAGGGTTGGAACACTTTCCCTATGAAGAAAGGTTAAAACGCTTGGGGCTCTTTAGCTTGGAGAAATGTTGACTGCGGGATGACATGATATGGGTTTACAGGATTATGCATGGGATAGAGAAGGTAGAGAAAGAAGTACTTTTCTCCCTTTCTCACAATACGAGAACTTGTGGACATTCAATGAAATTGCTGAGCAGTCGGGTTAGAACTGATAAAAGGAAGTACTTCTTCACGCAAAGGGTGATTCACTGCCACAGAATGTGGTTGCAGCTACAAGCATAGACAGCTTTAAGAGAGGATTGGAAAAGCATATGGAGCAGAGGTCCATCAGTGGCTATTAGCCACAGCTTATTGTTAGAACTCTCTGTCTGGAGCAGTGATACTTTGTATTCTTGGTGCTTGGGGGGGGGCACAGTGGGAGGGCTTCAAGTGTCCTGGTCCCATTGGTGGACCTCCTGACGGCACTTGGGTTTTTCGGTGACTGTGTGTCACAGAGTGTTGGACTGGATGGGCCACTAGCCTGATCCAATATGGCTTCTCTTATGTTCTTATGTTCCCTTCCATTTCTTTCTCTATTTTACTCTCTGAACTTTTGGAAGAAAGAAAAAAGCAACTATCTTTATTATATGAAAAAGACAGCAGATTCAGTAATCACCCCTTAATTAAAATCCATGTTACTTGTTGAAGTTCTGACACACACACACCCCAAAAAATGGGGTTTTGACCAGAGGTGCCTCAGCATTGCCTTGAAATTGGGATTAGACAGTTGGGTCTTTTATAGTGCAATCCTAAACACAGATACACCTAGGGTTGCCAGCCTCCAGGTGAGGCCTGAGGATCTCCCACTTTTACGGCTGATCTCCAGCTGTCAAAGATCAGCTCCCCTGGAGAAAATGTCCTGCTTGAAGGGCACGGTGTAATTAGTAGGCTGATCAAAGCCACCAAGTAATACACCGTCTTTCAGTTTGCAAAAATATATTACAAGGACTGTGTACAACACATTAGAAACAATACAGTAATGATAGAGGTCAGCGGTGCTAGGACCTTTTAAAGTAACAGAAACCCCAAGGAGGCAAAAAAACTGGGAAATAGTGCAACTGAAATTCACAAGGTGGGTGCTCCTGAGGAACGTAGCTTCAACACAGACACTTTCTTAAAAAGACGTCTCTCTAGATTTTGATGACATTTCAATTCCTTCTTCAGTTTAACAGTTCAATTATTTAGGAACCCTGTTCTACATTCTCTAATCACAGCATTAAGCTTCTCATTTCAGTGTGAACATCACCTATTATGACACAGGGGGGTAATCTGTCCCCAGAAGCCTCAATATTGACAAAGGATTAAATAGGGGGTCTCTATAAATTCTGCAGGGCTGGAGATAGCACTGGTTTAAAAGACTCTGAGACATGAGATTAATACTATTAACATTCTTACTCTGAAACAGAAAGAAATCTGCTTTTATAAACAGTGCTCCTCCTCCCTTTTACTATTTCAGTCATTTGGGGACTATGGGGATGATAGCCAGTGTGGTGGTATAGTGATAAGTATCCAATTATAACTGGGGATACTTGGGTTCAAGTCTCCACACTGTCATGACATTCACTGGGTGATCTGTTATTTTCTCTTAGCCTAACCTACCCCATAGGGTTGTTCTGACGATAAAGTATACAGCACAGAGCCTGGAAAACACCATGGCTATCAACAATGGTCAGGAAACCATAGAGAAGGCTCTAGAATGACAGGATGACTGGTCTGCAACAAGAATTTGATGGTCAAGTATACTAATCACCACAGCTTGTGCACAACCTCATGTACGTATTTGTACTGACAACTAAAATACCACACATATAAGAAAACCTGCAAATGGAAAACAAGATTTTTAAAAAATCTATGGACATTTAACAACGTTGAAAACTGAATTACAGGAAGATGCTTGCACAGATATCACATGCAACTACTACACATCCTACCTAGAAATGTATCATGATAACAGGACTAAGTGTTCTCGCCCACCTAAATTCTATTCCTAACAGCACCATTCAGTATGAGCCTCTCTTGTTGGTCACTCAACAACACCTCTCCGTCTCTTGGCCTGCCCACCTCCCTCATCTCAGTACTTCCAGCTTCTCTAATCTTTAACAGTGCCATCCTAAACAGAGTTATACCCTTTTAAGCCTGTGGACTAAAATGGGCTTAAAAGAGTATAAATCTGTTCAGGATGGCACTATATGTCTTTCATCACTTTCACCTTGTTTTGAACACATCCTAACCAACCCAGGCTAATGCAGGAAAAAGGCAGCAAAGGGAAGGGAAGACAGATAAATCTACACGTCCCCAATGAAGACATAATAAGAGTACACATATTGAAGTATGGCCCAAATTACAAATAAACAATAGCTCCAGGAAACAAACAAACAATTCCTCAAATCCTGATAATTTTACAAATTTTCAGAGAGACAGAAATTTGATACAATACATATAAATCACTCATTTAACAGTAATTGCAGAGTAGTCTCATCTTTTCTGCTTGTTCTTCTGCTATATTAATTCTTCTCTGTCCAATCCTGAAAGTCAAACCAGTGTTGTTCTTCCATCCCCTCATAAAAAGGGCCTAGCAGGCTCTTTTGGAAATCCCTTCTAGGGTTGTCAACCTCCAAGTGGGGCCTGAAGTTCTCCTAAAATTACAACTGATCTCCAGAGATAATTTTCCCAGGAGAAAACAGCATCTTTAGAAGGTGGACTCTATGGAATGACATGCCTGCTAAACTCTCACCACTCCTGTCATAACTCTAGGTCTAGTGCAGCCTACAGCTTCCAGAGAAGCCTTTGTAGGAGTTGCTAGTGGGTCTACATCTCCCAGGATCCCTTCTGTCTCTGATTGGGTGGCAGAGATTTTGGAAGGCAAACTTGCCAGAGAGGTGGAACCTGGGAGGAAAACATAAAAGAGTGTGTTCTCTCTGGAGAGGCTGCAGTCTGGATACAAGCTGCAACCAGAGGGTTCCCTCACCAAGGAGGGTGAGTCCATTTAGAATTATAGTAAGGGAACATGTAGTTACACACTTCAGGGCTTTTATTTATTTACATCGACCTTTACTGTTTTCTATATTCACTGTGCACTAAATGTTTTACTACCCACTTGTTGTTCTAGAGCAGCATTTCCCATTTGCAGGGTCACGACCCGGTACCAGGCCACGCAAGCCTCAATACCGGGTCACCAGGTGTGGCCCAACAGCCCCTCCCCTCTCCATCTTCAGTGCTGCATGCAGTGCTGCACTCCAGCCCCTGCCCCCCCATGCTGCTTCCAACTGCAGCACTCTCTGAGCATCCTCCAGGCAGAGGACAATCAGGGAGTGATACTTAAACAGCGTGCTGGCCAGAAGCCCTCCCCCATCCCTCTCTGATGTTTGGAAACATCAGAGAAAGCGGGGAAAGTTCCAGGCCAGCATGCAGTCTCAGTATCGCTCCCTGATCATCCTCCATCTGGAGGACGATCAGGGAGTGATACTGAGACTGCACGTTGGCCAGAAGCCTTCCCCTGTCCCTCTCTGATATTCAGAAACATCAGAGAGGGCGGGAAAAGCTCCTGGCCAGTGCACAGTATCGCTCCCTGATCATCCTCTGCCCGGAGGACACTCTGAGAGTGATACTGAGACTGCATGCTGGCCAGAAGCCCTCCCCTGTCCCTCTCTGATGTTCAGAAACATCAGAGAAGGACAGGCAAAGCTCTTGGCTGGCGTGCAGTCTCTGTATCGCTCCCTGATTGTCCTATGCTTGGAGGACGCTCAGGGAGCAATATTGAGACTGCGTGCCGGCCAGAAGCTCTCCTCTGATCCTCTCTGATGTTCAGAAACATCAGGGAAGGACGGGGAAAGATCCTGGCTGGCGCGCAGTCTCTGTATCGCTCCCTGAGCATTCTCTGCCTGGACCATGGGGAAAAAACTAGGCCACAGGGGGGAAAAGTTTGGGAAACCCTGTTCTAGAGCACTCATAATAAACTTCTTGTTGTTAAACTGCCTGGGTCCTCACATCTCTTTGGTCATAGTTAAAAGGTACTTGCTAATAGGGAAGATACAGGGGTCCAGTAGAGGCTCTTGGCCCTCCCATACAGACCCTTACCAGAGTGGTGGCAGCCAGTAGAAGGCCTTTCCTGGTCTCCTGCTGTGTGACACCTCCCCAAACTCCAGCTTCCTCGGGCACCAACCTCAAATCTCCACAAATTTGCTAAGTCAGAGTTGGCAGCCCTAATCCCCACAGCCATCCTCTTTAACAGCATCCACCCACCCTTCTAATATTACTCCAGCTCAACTCCATGCAGAATCCAACAATGAGGAATATGCATGACTGGTTTTGGCAAGGATTCTAGTATTTGAAAATCTTGCCATTGCTTATTTATGAGTGGCATCTCTGGCCTGAAATAGCAGTGACATGATGCACTTTTTGCATCTATTGGTGTCTGTGGAAGCTTCTGTTGTTGATCCCTCATGTGCACAGTTTTAAAACTCAGAGAATTAGATTCCCTTCTAGAAATGCTTTGGATCGAAATAGAGGGCCCAAAAGGAAATTTAACTATGGGAGTTTGTTATCACCCACCAAATCAAAAGATAGAGGACGATTATAATATGATGGAAGGATTAAAGATAGCGGCTAAATGTAAACACTGTGTCTTAATTGGTGATTTTAACTACCCGGAGATTGATTGCATCAATATGTGTTCAGGTCGAGAGAAAGAGATTGAGTTTCTAGATATTCTCAATGACTGTGCTATGGAGCAGATGGTCACAAAACCTACCAGGGGTGGGGCGATCCTGGATTTGGTCCTAAGTAATGCCCAAGACTTGGTGAGAGATGTAAAAGTGATCACACCACTTGGGAGCAGTAACCATAATGTTATTGATTTCACCATTTGTATAAATAGGGAGTTGCCCCAAAAGACAAGCACAACCATGTTTAATTTTAAAAGGGGTAAATTCTCTGAGATGAGGAGGCATGTGAAGAGGAAATTGAAAGGAAAGTTAAATACAGTCAAAACCCTTGGGGAAGCTTGGAGGCTATTTAAAACTACAATCCTAGAAGCTCAGATAAAATATATACCACAAGTTAGGAAAGGCACAAACAGGTATAAGAAAAGGCCTGCATGGTTAACAAACAAAGTAATGGAAGCTGTAAAAGGTAAGAAGGACTCCTTTAAGTGGTGGAAAGCTAGTCCAAGTGAGATTAATAAAAGGGAACACAGGCTGTGGCAAATCAAATGCAAGACTGTGATCAGGCAGGCAAAAAAGGACTATGAGGAGCATATTGCAAAAAACATAAAGACCAACAATAAAAATTTCTTCAAATGTATTAGAAGCAGGAAACCAGCCAGGGAGACAGTGGGACCCTTGGATGACCAAGGGGAAAAAGGATTATTGAAGGAGGATAGGGCAATGGCTGAGAAGCTGAATGCAATTTTTTCCTCTGTCTTCACAGTGTTTGCCTGTTCCAGAACCACTTATTTTGGAAGGGGTGTTGAAAGACCTGAGTCAGATTGAGGTGACAAGAGAGGAAGTCCTACAACTGATAGACGAATTAAAATCTAATAAGTCACCAGGTCCGGATGGCATACATCCAAGAGTTCTGAAAGAACTCAAAGTTGAACTTGTGGCTCTCCTGACAAAAATATGTAATCTTTCATTGAAATCTGCCTCCGTTCCTGAGGACTGGAAGGTAGCAAATGTCACCCCCATCTTTAAAAAGGGTTCCAGACGAGATCCGGGAAATTACAGGCCAGTCAGTCTGACTTCAATACCGGGAAAGTTGGTAGAAATCATTATCAAGGACAAAATCAGTAGGCACATTGATGAACACAAGTTATTGAGGAAGACTCAGCATGGGTTCTGTAAGGGAAGATCTTGCCTCACTAACCTGTTACATTTCTTTGAGGGAGTGAACAAACATGTGGACAAAGGAGACCCAATAGATGTTGTTTACCTTGGCTTCCAGAAAGCTTCTGATAAAGTTTCTCATTAAAGGCTCCTTAGTAAGCTCGAAAGTCATGGAGTAAAAGGACAGGTCCTCTTGTGGATCAAAAACTGGCTAATTAATAGGAAGCAGAGAGTGAGTATAAATGGGCAGTCTTCGTAGTGGAAGACGGTAAGCAGTGGGGTGCCGCAGGGCTCAGTACTGGGTCCCATGCTCATAAATAATTTGGAGTTGGGAGTAAGCAGTGAAGTGGCCAAGTTTGCAGATGACACTAAATTGTTCAGGGTGGTGAGAGCCAGAGAGGATTGTGAGGCACTCCAAAGGGATCTGTTGAGGCTGGGTGAGTGGGCAGATGAGGTTCAATGTGGCCAAGTGCAAAGTAATGCACATTGGGGCCAAGAATCCCAGCTACAAATACAAGTTGATGGGGTGTGAACTGGCAGAGACTGACCAAGAGAGAGATCTTGGAGTCGTGGTAGATAACTCACTGAAAATGTCAAGACAGTGTGCGATTGCAATAAAAAAGGTCAACGCCATGCTGGGAGTTCTTAGGAAGGGAATTGAAAACAAATCAGCCAGTATCATAATTCCCCTGTATAAATCGATGGTGCAGTCTCATTTGGAATACTGTGTACAATTCTGGTCACCGCACCTTAAAAAGGATATTATAGCATTGGAAAAAGTCCAGAAAAGGACAACTAGAATGATTAAAGGTTTGGAACACTTTCCCTATGAAGAAAGGTTAAAACTCTTGGGGCTCTTTAGCTTGGAGAAACGTCGACTACAGGGTGACATGATAGAGGTTTACAAGATTATGCATGGGATGGAGAAAGTAGAGAAAGAAGTACTTTTCTCCCTTTTTCACAATACAAGAACTCGTGGGCATTCAATGAAATTGCTGAGCAGTCAGGTTAAAACAGATAAAAGGAAGTACTTCTTCACGCAAAGGGTGATTAACATGTGGAATTCACTGCCACAGGAGGTGGTGGCAGCTACAAGCATAGCCAGCTTCAAGAGGGGGTTAGATAAAAATATGGAGCAGAGGTCCATCAGTGACTATTAGCCACAGTGTGTGTGTGTGTGTGTGTGTGTGTATTTGACCACTGTGTGACACAGAGTGTTGCACTGGATGGGCCATTGGCCTGATCCAACATGGCTTCTCTTCCCCAAGTTGATGGAGTGTGAACTGGCAGAGACTGACCAAGAGAGAGATCTTGGGGTCGTGGTAGATAACTCACTGAAAATGTCAAGACAGTGTGCGTTTGCAATAAAAAAGGCCAACGCCATGCTGGGAATTATTAGGAAGGGAACTGAAAATAAATCACCCAGTATCATAATGCCCCTGTATAAATCGATGGTGCGGTCTCATTTGGAGTACTGTGTGCAGTTCTGGTCGCCGCACCTCAAAAAGGATATTATAGCATTGGAGAAAGTCCAGAGAAGGGCAACTAGAATGATTAAAGGGCTGGAGCACTTTCCCTATGAAGAAAGGTTGAACCGCTTGCGACTCTTTAGCTTGGAGAAACATCCACTGCGGGGTGACATGACAGAGGTTTACAAGATAATGCATGGGATGGAGAAAGTAGAGAAAGAAGTACTTTCTCCCTTTCTCACAATACAAGAACTCGTGGGCATTCGATGAAATTGCTGAGCAGACAGGTTAAAACGGATAAAAGGAAGTACTTCTTCAACCAAAGGGTGATTAACATGTGGAATTCACTGCCACAGGAGGTGGTGGCGGCCACAAATATAGCCACCTTCAAGAGGGGTCTAGATAAAAATATGGAGCACAGGTCCATCAGTGGCTATTAGCCACAGTCTGTGTGTATATATAATTTTTTTTGCCACTGTGTGACACAGAGTGTTGGACTGGATGGGCCATTGGCCTGATCCAACATGGCTTCTCTTATGTTCTTATGTTCTTATCATGTCCTAGACCCATGTCAGTCTGGCTTCCGGCCGGGCCATGGAACGGAGACGGTGCTGGTCGCCTTGGTAGATGACCTCCAACGGCAACTGGATCGAGGCGGCATTGCGGTGCTGATGCTGTTAGATCTGTTGGCTGCATTTGATACAGTCGACCATCGGCTACTGACGCGCTGCCTCGCCGACATTGGGGTTGAGGGGTCGGCCTTGCAATGGCTTTCCTCCTTTCTCCTGGGTCGGGGACAGAGGGTGGGTATCGGGAGTGAACGGTCCCGGAGGCGCACACTGGACTGTGGGGTGCCCCAGGGAGCAGTGCTCTCCCCGATGTTGTTCAACATCTATATGCGCCCCCTTGCCCAGATTGCCCGGCGGTTTGGGCTGGGTTGCCATCAATATGCAGATGACACCCAGCTCTATCTACTAATGGACAGCTGGCCCGACCCCGCACCAGGGAATCTCAACCGGGCCTTACAGGCTGTTGCGACATGGCTCAGGCTGAGTGGGCTGAAGTTGAACCCAGCGAAGACAGAGGTCCTTTGCGTGGGTCGCGGCGCTCTGGGAAGGGAAATAGCTCTCCCGGCCTTCGATGGTGCGCTATTGAAAGCAGCGCACCAGGTAAAGAGCCTGGGTGTTTTACTGGAGCCTTCACTATCGATGGAGGCCCAGATAGCAGCCACTGCCAAGTCAGCATTCTTCCATCTGAAGCGGGCAAGGCAGTTGGCCCCTTTCCTTGAGCGCCGGGACCTTGCAACAGTGATCCACGCAACGGTCACCTCAAGATTAGACTACTGTAATGCCCTCTACTTGGGGCTACCTCTGTGCCGGACTCGGAGACTGCAGCTAGTGCAGAACGCAGCGGCCAGGCTGTTGTTGGGACTCCCAAAACGGGAACATATACGGCCGGGGCTATGTGAACTGCACTGGCTGCCGATCATATACCGGGTCCAGTACAAAGTGTTGGTCATTACCTTTAAAGCCTTATATGGCCGAGGACCTGCCTACCTGAGGGACCGTCTTTCCCCATATGAACCCCAGAGAGCACTGAGGTCAGTTGGGAAAAATCTAATGACCATCCCTGGGCCGAAGGAGATTAAATACCAGAATAGTAGGGCACGGGCATTCTCAATCGCGGCCCCCACCCTATGGAACCGACTCCCCGAGGAGGTGCGGGCCCTGCGGAACCTTGATCAGTTCCGCAGGGCCTGCAAGACCGCCCTTTTTAAGCTTGCACATCTGGACTGCTAAGAAGATCGGCAATTAAGGATCCGCCAATGCGGTTTGAAGACCTATACCGCTGAATAACCGTACTCATTGGATTGGTTTTAATGTTGTTAAGTTAGTGTTTACTGTTTTATATTGTTAAATTTAAAGGCTTTTAACTACTGTATGTTTTTATAAAATGTTGTTAGCCGCCCTGAGCCTGCCGAGGTGGGGAGGGCGGGATATAAATAAAATTATTATTATTATTATTATTATTATTATTATTATTATTATTATTATTATTATTATTATTATTATTATTATTATTATTACAAAACAGATCTAGGCTCTTCTTACCCCACTCCCAAACTCACTATCCAATCTCTAGCGTAGTTCTTAATAATCTTACAAAACACAGAAAATATGCTGGTTTTACAGCCTTAAGAACAGCATTGTAAAGGCTATCTATGACAGGAAACACTATTACAAAAGGAAACACAGAAACTGTGAGAATATTAAGACATTATTATGCAGTTTTGTAACATCTGGGAAGAAAACCAAAGCCTTATTGTTATTATTTTCCTAACATCCCCAAGAGTTTCTAGTTTTATATATGCAAGTGAGGCCAAAGAAATAATAGATCCTCTTCAAGGGCTTAATTTGAGCCAGAATTTCTACAACCTGCCTTTTGGCCCAAGCAGGACCACCAAGGCAGCTATCAATTAAAAGCAGAGCATTTTAAAACACTGACTTAACCTCAGCATCTGTTTTCAAAGGCAGGCTGAAACCTGGAGAATGAAATAACTTTTTAAAAGGGTGTGCCCTTTTCTTTCAATCAAGTTAGAACAACAAATCAAATAAATAATTGCACAAATATAATGTTTAAAGGTAAAGCTACAAAATTACATACACTAAATCTAGAGTTTGTATTGTTCTTATTTGTATTGTTTTCAGTTGCCCTGAGGCAAAATTAGAACACTGAACTGTGAAGGCTCCACGGCTTTTCCTTCTAAGTGAGTTCAACCACCTCTGAGCACATGTGGGGTCCACATGATTAAATGCCATTATTTTAAAAACACACCTCACACATAAAAGCATTTTTAAAATATAAATTACCTGCTTTTTTTAAAGAGAGAAAAGCAAGGTAAAAATATTTTAAATAAAAAAGATATCTGGGAGAAGGCTAAATTTGAAACTCAGTCTCTTTCTATGCATAGGGGTTTTGCTGTGAAGCTGTATTTAATCACATGAGCTTCCAGCAGCAATCCGATGGTGCAGTCCAGGTATTATTTAAGTGCAAATTAAGTTGATTATACAGCACTGTTTGGTGGCTTCAGATATTACATACACTAGATAGGCACTGTGAACTGAATGGGGACAGTAAATATACAGAAGACTCATGAATTATTTTTTGCATTTTTGATGAGATCTGCACATGGTGAAGTTGGGCAAATTTTACACAATGAGTAGCATAAGGTGTTGCCGCATCTAGGATCTAGGAATCTTATACTGCAAGAGAGATTCACATATAATCTTTTTGCTGAGATGAGTATGCGTGTGGTCTTTTTGTTTCAGTGTGATAAATAACATTATTCTAAGACAGCAGTAGCAACATTACTATGACTTCTGAAAATAGTTAACCAGCGTATCAGCTCCCATTTTCACTAAAGAAAAGTCTGCTATGCTCCCTTGCACAGCACATTTATACTCTCATCACTTGGGGGGGAGAACAATTCAGTAAATATGTTTTGCTATCTAACATACACATCTAATTCTGTAGCCATTTAAGGCTGTTTTTTCAGCAGGGTTTTTATGGGTATTATATTTGTGAGGGACATGAGTGTTGCAGAAGCTTAAATTTGATGATTTTAAAATGTTAACATCTTGTTGCTGTTGGTGTACCAGGTCCAACTCAGAAAATATCTGGGGACTTTGGGCGTGGAGTCAGGAGATTTTCCCATTCCCTAAAACAAACAAATAAAAATACAGCTGTGCAGTTCTCCAGAATACAGTCTTCATTTCCTTGTTTCAGAGCAGCTGGTTGTACTTTCACTAAATGAAAGTGAACACACACTCTCACAAAGCAGCCAAAAAAGTTGCAGTTTGCAAACACATATTTTTGTGATCTCACTGGACAATTTACTCACAGGAGTTGCTGAATGTAGCCATCTGCTGTATTTCCACCAACTTCTTCAGACTAGCACAGGAAACAAAAGGTTCTAGCTTTTTACTTCTGAAAGGAATATAAAACTAATGAAGGGGCTGGGCCTTTCTCACAGTTTCATAGACTCAGCAGGACTAGCCATGTGGCTCTGTCAGCTTGCCCTGCTCCTATTAAGATCTAAAGGCATATAAACCTTCCAAATTTCCAAGCTTCTTCTAAGCCTTCTGAGGTGAAAAGGCACAGGGTGGCTGTTGTGGCGGGAATGGAGCCTGCAAAACTGATGGATCCCCCGCTGGGACCTGGGGACTGACACGCCTAAGTTACTGGCTTTGTAAGCAGCCTTGTGTTGCCATTTACAGCAAGAAAAGGCAGAACAAAATGTTTTGATAAATATGCAGGGCATTTTTAAAAATAATAATTCAGTATTTCTCTTAAATTTTAAGACAGAACAATAAAGATGGCCATGCATGTCATAACAAAATCTTATATCTTCATTCAAAACTAGTCAAAAACTAGGATAAACATATAGATGTAAGAAGGTATACAGGTTACATAGATAAATATAAAACACATTCACAGCTATTACCTATTTTCTGCAGAAAAATATACTTTTCATATCTGCAGGAAAAAGAGGTAACATGGATTTCCCATTTGAGACAGAAAACTGAAAAGACACAGTCTTCTCCTTGTGAAGCAAGGTGTCATGAGCCCTGACGAGGAGGAGCTGGAAGGGTTAACAGATCTGGAAGAGTTGCCAGCCAGTTCCTCAGCTGAACAAACAGCAGCTGGCCCATCAATCACTCTCCAGGCACCAGTGTCAGCTGTTGACGATCAATCTCCTCCGAGTTCTCCTCCTCCCATCTCAAGAGTTCAAAGCAGGCTCCGGAAAGAACTTTCAGAGCGAAGACATGAGGCACGCCGAGGCTTCAGATCTCTCAGCCCTGAGTTCTAGCAGAGTCACTGCCATCCAGGGAGCAGGCTGATTGAGACTCCCATATAGCTCCCATCCAGGACCCAGTAACCTTGTGGAAGCAACAAGTCTATTCTCTGGCTTGCATCCATGCTCCTTCCTGATTCCTGACCTGCTTGATTTCCTTGGCACCCTGACCTTTTGGCTTGTGGACATTGACTTCTGATTCCGGTTTGTGATTCTGCATTGCTGACTTGGCTCCTGCTTGACTTCCTGGACTTTGACCTTGGACTGGCTTTGGACTCCTGCCTGCCTGCACCCTGAGAACGTGACACAAGGTTTCTTGAACACTGCATTTATATTAAAGGACTCTAGAGAAAACCTGGCTTTCACTCAAATGATACAAAAGGGAAAATTATTTATTTATTATCATTAGTTGCCTGTTGTGAGGTATTGGAAAAGAAACACATAAAAACAAACTAAATCTTACTAACACTCTTACAAGTCCCAGAGAAGCTGAGAGATGAGGCCAAAGTTCATTTGCTATTGCTACAGAGACGAGTATTTTTCATATATTTTGTTTTCTGCCTCTCCTACAGCAATCCAGCTATGCCATACAGGCAAATATTTTGAAGCATTGCAAATAGGTTCTACTGTTTAATTGGACTCTTATCCATTAAAGCCATTTGATTTAATCTTCATACAAGTCACTGTTGTCAAGGTAGCATCTTCTCTAGGTATCTTTAACTCTCAATTGTGGTCATAAAGCCTATTTCTTCACTTATGGGATTATATGTCAATTTATTATTTAGGTTTTTCAAAGATATAAGATGGTCAGCCCTGACCTCTTATTTAAATACAAATGTTAGCAACTACATCTCCTCAGTCAAAAGGTCTCATTAGCACTCTCCAGACCTTCATTATTCATCACTGAACAAAATAGCAGGTTGTGTAGAGTTGCTGCTGAAGATCAATTTTAATAGTTGAAAAGACATTAAAAGCAAATGAGTAGTTCTGTTTCGCTGAGCAAACTAACAATTTTGTTTCAATTCACAAAACATTTAATGACCATCCCCGGGCCGAAGGAGATAAAATATCAGAGCACCAGAGCACGGGCATTCTCGGTTGCGGCTCCTACTCTGTGGAACCGACTCCCCGAGGAGGTGCGGGCCCTGCGGAACCTTGAGCAGTTCCGCAGGGCCTGCAAGACCGTCCTCTTCAAATTTGCACACCCGGACTGTTAGGAAGATCAGAAATTAAGGAGCCGCCAACGCGGTTGAAGAACTATACCGCAGAATAACTCTATTTATTGAACTGGTTTTAATGTTATTAAGTTTATTGTTGATGTTTTATATTGTTAAATTTAAAGGTTTTATTATTATTATTGTATGTTTTTATAAAATGTTGTTAGCCGCCCTGAGCCTGCTGAGGTGGGGAGGGCGGGATAGAAATAAAAATTTATTATTATTATTATTATTATATATCTTCCACATAGGCATTTTTCTTCCCCATGGATTTAGTCTATCTTCACACTACATTTTAGTCTGACAGACTGGATTTTAGGAAAATATGAAAAATTCTCCTGGATGCAGATGCATAAATTAACAAAAATAGCACCCATTCTTATATGATTAAATATGAAATTTTCACATGGCTTTGGCCACAAGATAGGCTTGCCAGCCCCCAGGTCCCAGTTTTGCAGGCTGCTCCCCACCACCAGCCAGCTGGTTGGAGGAGAGAAGCCTTGCCCCAACAGTCATGATGTGCCTTTCCATCTCAGCAGGTTTAGAAACTTGCAAACTGCTTGTGTTTTGGAAGGTGTTTGTGTGCCTTTAAATCTCAGCAAGATTAAAGCGGGGGGGGGGGGGGGCAAGCAGGCAGGGCCATGTGACTCTTCCCGGTGAGCATGTTAGAGAGGAAGACAGAGAGAGCCCAGTCCCTCTGTTTTGCATTCCTTTCAGAAGTTGTTTGCATGGTAAAAGGGACAGTAAACTAGAACCTGATTGTGGGACAGAGGAAAACTCCACCCCCTAGATTTGCTTTGCACATTATTATCATTTTCCTGTGTCAGTTTGAAGAAGTTGGTTGAAATACAGCAGGTTGTTATATTGCTGTAACCCAGCAACACCTGTGAGTAAACTGCCCCAGTGAGATCGAAGGACTAAAGAGGTAGGAAAGAGTACTTAAGGAATCATCCCAGGATGGGAAGGCTAGAGAAATGTGGCTCTGTGATCTTGTGGTAGGGTTGCCAGGTCCAACATAGAAAATATCTGCAACTTGCAGGGTGAAGCTGGGAGACTTTGAGGATGGAGCCAGGAGACTTTCAAATAAATAATAAAAATACAGCAGTGCAGTTCCCCTGAATATGGTCTTCATTTCCACCTCCTCTTTTTGCCTTCACAGTGTTCCCCAGCAGTTGCACTTTGACTAAATGAAAATGAACATACACATACTCACAAAGCAACCAAAATAAATAGTTTGCAAGCCCACACTTTTGTGTTTTTTGTCCTACATTCTAGATTCAAACAATACTCTTTCAATGTGTTTACTTCTGTTTTCTTGAAACAACCTCCATTCCATTCACTAGAATTCTCTACCTTTTTCTCTAGACTTCCCATTGCTTTCCCTCTCCAAACCTAATGTAATGTGAACTCAGCCTTTAACAGAATTACAGAAGGCACAGTGTAAAAAAAATCAAGTTGAAAAAGAGTGGGTCTAGATTTAGCTACAAAAAATTATACCTTCCTATTTAAAAACCTATCATTTGTCATTTATATGGCATCTTACTATACTAAGTTTATTACTACCCTCAGCTCTTTCTAGCCACTGCTTTATGCATCATTTCCCATTTTTAAATAGGGCTGGAAGTTGAGAGATAATAACTCAAATATGGCCATCCACTGAATTAAAGGATGAACTGGGATTTGATGCCAAGTTTCTTGCAGTCAACTCTAACCTTCTATCCTGCTCTAATCCAGCACTAGCGCAAAACCAAGTTTATGACCATTTTTCTTCTATACTTTAAAAATCAAGTTCATAAAATCTTTTATCTCTGGTAGCGTTAGCATAGCTCAGCCTAAGGAAAAAATATTATCCACCAAAATACAACAGAAGAGTGTGTTTCATCATCTACTTTTGTATTTGTATAAGTGAATTTAGGTTTTGTAAAAACTAAGAAAGAAATAAAAAGATTTGGGGTCAATAGTAAAAATAAGCCATTTCCCAGTTTCAGATGCTTACCATTATTTAAATCTAACTATCTTGCAACAGAATTGAGGAGAGGGGAAATACAGCCGCAGCTGTACTGTGGAGGTTGTCATATTCAATTGTTTATGGCTCTATGAGTCATTTAAGAATAGAAAGGATCAGCCACTGTTCCAGGCATTGTCAGTAATGTGTTATCAGAGGCTCTCCTCCCCTGGCAATGCTTACCGAGAAACAAATGTACAATTGGACTGAGACAGGTTTCTACAAGTAGGTTTTAATAGCACTGCTCCCCATTGTAATTGCACTATGCTGGCAAGAAACAGTGGCATTTAATTTTCTCCTGCATTTCACAAACCTATTCTAAGAGGGACCCCATGCCCACATTTTCCTGCAATTATAATCAATCACAAAAATTTACCCTATGAATATATTACTATGGACTCCAACCCAGACACATGGTCCCTTTTTAATTAAGTAAATGTGCCTCAACAAAATCCTATTTCGCATGGTTTATCTACGAGTATGATTTTTATAATGAAACATGTATCACTGCTAAAACAAAAGGGTAAGCCAGTAAAGAACAAACTCTACTTCCTTAAAGGAAGCACCAAGAGGAATCCTTAACTAGCAAAAAGCAAAGCTTATCAGGCTGATGTATAAATATACTCTACCATTACAATTTAAAAAAAAACTCCTTTGAGAATTTTGAAGACAGTTTGGGCAGACTTTAAACAGTTATTCGTCTAGTTAGCAAGAATTACTCTGGACAACCAGTAATTAACACTTTTTGTACAATGGAAAAAATGGATTTATGTTTTCATTTAGGCTATCTATATGACACAAATGACTAATATGTGGTATGTGAGATCTAATAAATATTTTAGTGAACATATTTGCAAGGCTGCTAGTTTAATACTTTACAACAATAAATGCGATCTGTGGTAGAAACAGCACAAAAGGAAGGGTCTAAAATGTTTGGCTGTAAATGTCACAAGCTATCTGAGGAACTTAAATCATTATAATGAAATCTACACTAAAAAATATTTTAGTCGCCTATTCTGAAGTATCTTGTATTCTGAACTTTGCTTTGTAAAACTAAAATCTCCTAGTCTCCCAGATGATTCAAACTTTGCTTTGTAAAACTAAAATCTCCTAGTCTCTCAGATGATTCAAACACTTAAAAAAAACCCTGTAGCTATGAGTATACCTGATATAAGAAACAAATCCTGGTTTGTGAATAAGCTCACTTTGTCCGCTTCTCCTCTACTGCCTTCCTGCAAGAAGGATATCCTCTTTATGTTGCCTTCTCTGTGGTCACAAGGCATGGTACTACTCAAGAAACTGTGGCTCAGGCATTACAACAAAGCAGAATTAATACAACTGAAGTAACAAATCAAGTATGAACCCAGGTTGGCACAACCAATAAGCCTGGGTTTGTTGGACCATGCACATTCAGACATCATAACTGAGGTTTGATCCACCTGTGGTTTGTACACTGTCATTTATTTTATTTTGATGTCTGAAGTGCTGAAAACCAATCATCAGCACTCTGACCCGAAATGCAATAATAAAAGTTACTTCTTCAATGAAACAAGTCTTAGGAACTTTCCTATGTAGAGCAGCAGAAAGGAAGCAAAAAAGAATGTGTGCCCTATGAACAATACAAAAGAACATGGCAGCTCATATTAGTTGAAATAGAACGAACAATATGCCACACATCAGTTTAGAACTGCAGGTTTTAACTTAAAATATTCCAAATGCCCTCAAACACGTCAAATTAATTCACTCCAAAGAGTCTCCACCTTTTCATTTAATTCTTCTTTTTACTGCTTTGAGTATCAATGGTACACTTCTTTCCACATTTACAGTGCGGAAACTCCTAAGGCAAGAACAGAGTCTGCTAAATAAGTAGAAGAACATTACTATTCCAGCGTTCTTCCCCACTTTTAACATCCTGTCTTTACAAAGATGTATCTTAAAACTTGTTTAAGATCAAAAGGGGCATTTTTTTCTAGCATTGTCCTAGTATAACACTATCTTCCCACATCACCTCTCACTCAAACCGGTGTATCTCACTCAGCACATTCAAACACATGACAAATGATCAAAACCACTCCTTCTTTCAACATATCCCCCCCCCCCAATTTCCAGGATCTCTCCATATCTGCATAGGGCCTGTGCACATATGGTTGGATCCAGTGGCTCTGCTCTAGCACACAAATGGCTCTTCCCTTAATGCGGCCAAAAACATGACAGCCTGAACACTATATAAAAAATATGCAGTTCAGGCCTGTATTCACTGGATTCTGCACACACAGGCCCCTATCTATGCAAGCACGATGCCAGATGTCAAGAGGACTCTGGGTGGGCCAAGGCAGCCCCAATCCCCACCCTGCATTATTTTATCTTTAACAAGCTTTATGTTTCAATTTGTGGCTACCAAGCAAGTGGTTACTAGACATAAAATTTCTGTCTACTACTGGCATTTACCAAACCAGATGAGGGATGGCAAGAAACAAAGGAAAGTCCACTTATTGTTCCAAGCCTTTCCCCTTATCAAGTTATATGGCATGCACAGTTTGATTTATTTTTTAAAAGAAAAAGATCATTTTAATATTCTTACTGACATGAGAGCTAATTTTAAAAATGCTCAACTCAGTACATGCAGATTACTCACCTCACTGTTGTGGCCCCTTAAATTAAAGTTGATTCTCTGGGGGGTGTTCCTGTCTCTTCTACAGTGGCTGGAGGTGAAGGTAACCCCTACAACTCCCCTGCCATTGCCTGTTGCCAGCCAGCCTTCCTCATAATATCGCCTCCGGCACACAGGTTTCTCCTTTTCACTTTTAGGAACCCTGCCTTTCCAAGAGAGGCAGAGGATGTTGGAATCGCTGCAGAGAACAGGCCCATGCTCCACTGCTGCATACATGCTTTGCTGTATTTTTCCCTTTTGACATAAGAAAGTACTGTCTAGTGCAGAAAATGTAAATCAGTGTTTTGTTTTATTGATAAGACCAAACGTTTAGACAGATCAGAATATGAGGAAGGGGAGAGAAGGTCAGCTTTTATAAATATCCACCAAATGCATAGTGAAAAATTTCTCTATAAAAGATGATGACAGTTGGCTAAGAAAATGTAATAATTAA
Organism: Heteronotia binoei; assembly: GCF_032191835.1. Taxonomy (NCBI): domain Eukaryota; kingdom Metazoa; phylum Chordata; class Lepidosauria; order Squamata; family Gekkonidae; genus Heteronotia; species Heteronotia binoei. The sequence continues at coordinate 139,485,415 of NC_083223.1, read as the reverse complement.
AAAAAACCAAAACAAATCAGGTTCATTTTGACTGAGTGTCAGTAGAGTGAGGGTACATTTATCCTTTGGAGAAATCGCTACTTCAGAAGAGGCGTTCAAATAAATGGTGAGCTGACTTTTTGCTCAATTTGATATAGTCGTCGTACAGCCTGAGATTTCCAGTATAGCATTATGCAATTCCAGAGACAAAAGTTTGCAGATGTGTAGGTTTCAAGTAACTTAAGGCTTTAAAAAGATTTCCTCCAGTTGGATTTTCACACATACACATATAGGACATTCATGCATCTTTCCCCAAAGCTGCCCTCTGGCATATCTTCCCCACCAGACGAATTTCTGCTGCTAAAGCTGAAATAGATTGCATAAAGGGAAAAAGGCACACAGACTGTGTGAGACCACAGACCAGAGCTTTGTGCAGTTAACAACGTGCCAGAACAGATGGGAAAACCTTCTCCAAACTCCACAGCTTACTGTTCAACCCCAAGGTTTTTGCAATCCAAAGGTAATCCCAGTTCATTTGCAGCTGGTGGCTTCCCCATCATTTCCATTGGAGGTTCAGTTTATCACCTGGCTGCTTTCTTATCGTTTGTTGCTGCTCATGAACACAAAAGCCCCTTTTCATTTAATAGTATTTTAAAAAATTGTTCAAAAGCTTTTAAGCCTTTAAAGCAGGTATGTTCACCTGAGGTGAACAATGAAGTCTCCTCCAAAACATTGGCCTGTTTCACACCTTTGACTTCTCCCTTTATTCCACTGAAACTCCCTTTTCATCCTCTTGTAAAAACAAATGCCAGACCTAAACACACATCAAGTAAGCAATTATTTGCAGATCTTGTAGGATTCAAGAAAGAATGGAAAATAGCCAATTAAAAATTGACAGGGGAGCTGCACAGAAAATCCAATTTCTCCATCCTTCTACTATTTCCTTTGATGTCTCTCTTGCTTGTTTTGTAAGCTCCTTCCTTACTGGTGCTTCTTTAGAGCACAGACTCATAATTCAAACCACCACATTGGCAGCTCTAGAATATGTCTCCTTTTAAGTGTTTCAAATGCTTTGAGTAATATTTATTACGTCAAATGATTAGTATTTGTACCATGTTACAAGGAACAACCAAGAATAATGAAAATTAGCAAATTCAGTTGAAGAACTCAACACAGGACAATATTTGTAAAAGTTCAGCTGTCAAAACTGTTCCATTGCAGCTGAATTCACTTTCTTCCAGTCATTACCACACAATTAGTTTGTCACTATTTAATAGGCAAGTTTATTCAATTTAACAGAATTTTTCAGAGTTTAATGCAGAGAAGCACCAAGACTTGTGCATTATTCCTCTTTGAAGATAACAATATCAATCTCCTCTTCACTCAGACTGGGTTTTTTTTTCCAGCTATAATTTCATAGAGGTATTTGTGTAGTTTATTCTGTGTCAAAGTAGTCTTTCTTCTTACATGTCTTGCAGAGCTTATTCACCTGCCTCAGACTGAATGGAAAGCTGACCACTAGTAACAAATGGTATTCCATGGGCTTTTGGTCCTTGTGCTGTCAGGATGCTCCATCTGATGCATGAATTATATTTCCATCAATTAAAAAAAACCCAAAAAAACAGAATTTCTAAAGTATGTAACTGTCAGTCTGTGTGGTTGCAGAACTGTGTTTGTGTATATTCACATACATACGGTATGCACAGGCTCTCTCTCAGCTTGGCAATCAGGCTGCATCTGCCTGCTCAGTTTTAGCTATGGAAGTCTAGAAAGCCATCTGTCTCTCAAAGTTGGGACTCCCTGGATGCTCCCAATTCTGTAAAACAAAAATTAAAAAGTTATATTTATACATAGTGGATAGGTGAGACTATATAACTTTCATTTGGAGAATAATGGAAGTGTAAGTAGGGCAGCAATTGTCAGTACTCGGTACAGATGGTAAATTCTAATTCTATTGCTCCAGTTAATCCAAATTATTTCAAGAGACTTTTCAAATGTTCCATATACATTCAAAACTTATGCGATGAAGTCAGATTGAGTACGGTAGAGGTAACACCAGCAGAAATAGCTTTATTTCAGCCTAGATGCTGGGATTAACATTCACATAAACAAAATGATACAGATCTCTCTTGTAACTATGGGAAAAATTGGAAAGGATGAGGCAGAATTGTATCAGTGAAAAGACAAACACGCAAGTGCAGTGAGCATAGGTTCTAAATAATGCATGAGATTTGACCAGGAGTCTCCAGAAATGTGTAAATGGGCTATCAGCCTTCCAGCAGTGAATCTTGAGATCAATACAACATAAAAGGAAAGGAGAGGATCAGAGATAATTACTTCAGACAGCAGTATACAGAAGACAAAATTCAGCTGTTCACATCCCCATGGCAAAATGTTTCTAAGCATTTTCTACCTTTCTGAAGATCCAGCTTAATGGCTGCAAAAGAATTAAAGATATTTTCCACATCATTCAAGTGTAAGCACTGAATCCCATAAACTCTTAATACAGTACTCTCCACTTAAACCATTATTTGCTTACACCATCCATTTTTTCATAACAGTAAATAAATTCGCTCAAATATGCCCATAATTAGAAAAGAAAAAAAAATCAAAAAGGGCCCCATGAGTCACGAAGGTACAGTAAGCAGAAAGGGAACAAAATAGGTTATTACATGTAGTATATTTAAAGGTGCATGATGCTTGTTTTGTCTTTTATATAGACTCCCAGCCCTTGATAAAGACTCCATTTCATTTGTCAAAACAGCTGTTGGGCCGCAGAGACCTTGGAGAATATTATACAAGTACCTTTTAGTCTGCTGGGGGCTGGTGAAATTGATGGACTTTTATATATTTTTGTACACCCAAGAACCCCTTTTGAAAGACTCTACTGCCTCTATGTATAGGTTCTTGGGTGTATTATTTATTTATTTTTACCTTATAAGGTCATGCACATGGTGAAGTTCTCTGAGTCTGTCTCTCCAGCTCTGCTGTTGCAGACTGCTGGAGCTTCACAGGCTACAGTATCAGCTAGCTCATTTGAAATCTGGCCCCAACCCCTCAGCCCTATAAGGGAAGATTGAGTCCATGCTTGAGTTTCTGCCTGCCTGGTGATCTGGCTGGACTGGCTACTGATTGGTAAGTTGTGTGTGTGGGAGGTGGTCCTGGACATCTTTAGATGGAGGAGAGGGGACTCCTTCTGCATTGCAAGGCAAGGCCCAGGCTCACTTCCTCTGCTATGCTTCGGTACACTGGCCTTGGGAGGAGAAGGGCTCCTCCATGGAAAGAGTAGGCTGGTGTGGAGGAGAGGGAGAGGGGTGGGTGCCTTCTGCTGACATTGCAAGGCAAGTCCCAGGCTGCTTGGTCTACTCTACCTTGGTGCACTCGTCTTGGGAGGAGAAGTGGATGGCTCCATAAGAAGCAAGTGCACCAAGGCAGAGCAGAGCAAGTGAGCCCGGGCCTTGCCTTGCAAAGAGCAGGTATCGGCGGGGGCAGTGTGGAGGAGGGGGAGGGGAGTAGGTGCCTTCTGCTGACATTGCAAGACAAGCCCCAGGTTGCTTGGTCTGCTCTACCTTGGTGCACTTGCTTTGCTCAACTGGGTGCACTTGCCCTTGGGGGAGGGATGGAGGTGATCTCTGGCCTCCATTGCAGGCCTGGCCTGCCTTGCTCGGCTCGGCGCACTTACCCTCGAGGGAAGGGCGATCTCTGGCCTTCATTGCAGACTCGGCCTGGCTTGCCTTGCTCAGCTGTTTGCGCTTGCCTTCGGGGGAGGAGCGCTCCTCTGCCTTGTCAAATGAGCATTAGCAGAAACAGCATTGGATGGGCGCCTTCAGCCTACACTTTGCCAAGTGAGCAGACACCTCAGGGGAGGGGTCTTTCACCTTTCAGGTAGGGGGCGCAGGAGAGTTCCTCGGCCATGCAAGGCCTGGCCAGCCATCCTGTGCTGCTGGGTGAGTGGGAGTCTTCTGTTGGGAGGGCGGGGGGTTCTATATCTTCCCACCCACCCCTCTCTCTCAACAAAGGAACCAGACTCTGGGTCTTTCCTGGAGATTTCCCCATAAATCAGGTCACTTCCCCAGGGGAGAGGACTGAGGGCTTTCCCCTCACACACTTTTTGGAGGAAGTGGACTGCCCTTTCTCTCCAAGAGATAGGTCTATTTCCCCCGCACCCTAGGAAGCAGTCTCCAGAACTTTCCTAGAACTTTTTCTCACAAATCAGATTCAGTTCCCCAGGAGAGAGGATTGAGGGCTTTTCCCCCCTTTATGGAGGAAGTGGGTTGCCCTGTCTCGCCAAGAGATAGGATGGAAAGGGCATATAGTGGCCTTCAGCATAGGGTACCCAGAGCTTACAAGACAGTTACTGAAGCAATGTGAATGGTAAAGCAGAAACAATAAAAGGAGCAGGAAAAAAACACTATGATGATCAGTATCAGAAAAAGGAAGACTAAAAAAACCCAGTCTTGTTACTGGAAAAATAAAATTACAGAAACAAGAATAAAATCAATGTATGGCCTTTTACTGGACAATCAAATTAGTGCAAAATAAAATTAACCATGAAAGAAAAAGTGGCAAGTCCCAGTCACTATTAAAAAGAACTGTCCAGAAAAGGGTTGGTTTCAAGCGCTGTTGCAAACTTAGCAGCCAGATAATTTGTGTGCGGAGAGCAGACTGAGAAGCCTCTCTCCCCTCCTTTCTCTCTCTCACCTCTCTCACCCTCTCCTTCCTTTCTCTGTCTCTCCCTGTCATCTATCCCCCATCCTTCTTTCCCCCAAAAGTAACTTGACAGGCCATGCATGCCCTCTGATAAATGTTTGTGATACTGAAATCACTTAACATCTTGACTGTTTTCCTTGTGCTTCTGAAGTAATTTTTCTCCAAGTTGCCAAGTTGGAGATTTTGGGATGGAGCCAGAGCAGTGGGTGTTGCCTTCTTACACTCTTCCAGTGATGTCAGGGGGTGTGGCATATGCAAATAACTTATGCAAATATGTTGTGCTAACGAGTTCCCGGAAAGCTTTTTCTACGAACTTACCTCTGGATGGATGGATAGATGGATTTCAATAGTTTTGTGACTGATTTTCATGCACCTTTAAGTATACTAGATGTCAGTACCTATTTTGTTCCCAGTGAGATGTCCTTTCTGCTTACTAGAATTAGAAAAGGGCACAGTATTTCCATCTCTAATACTCAATACATTCACAGGCGTAGGGTTACCAGGTCCAACTCAGGGAATATCCGGGGACTTTGGGGGCAAGCCAGGAGCAAAGTTATGACAAGCATACTTGATCTCTGAAGGCAGTTCTGGCCATCACATTTAAAGGGAAATAATGGAGGATGGGGGCACCTTCTTTTGGGGCTCATACAATTGGACCACTGGTCTAATCTTTTTGAAACTTGGGTTTGTTTGGTTTTTTTAAAAGAGAAGCACCAGATGCTATGCTGAAAATTTGGTGCCTCTACCTTAAAAAAAAACAGCCTCCCCCAGCCCTAGATACCCACAGATTGATTCTCTATTATTGTCAAGCATGGTAAAATTCCATTGATAATTGTTTTAGGGTCCTCCATAACACTGGTCTGTGAAGTATCTTGGAGGACCAAGGTCTGTTAGCTCTGTTATTCTTTCCCCTCCCCCTTCTTGCTTTATTGCTTGCAAAGTAGAAGTAGAGAGAAACGAAACTAACTCGAGAAGAAGTAATCAGCACCTTCCCATACATTCCTGGTAAGGAGTGCGACACATCTGGGGAAAGCAAGGACAGAGTCCTGATAACGCTATGAGAATGTAGACATTTATGATAGTTTATGTGCAAGAGCTATCCCTCGCCCCCACCTTTTGGAATCCTTTTGAAGTAAGCCTTAAAAGTATTGTATCAATGTATTTGAAGCATCACTCTCAAGAATCTGTTACACTGAAAGTATCGGTTTATCAATAAACGTAGTTTTGTATCAACTTCGACTCGTCATTGAAACCACATGCTTAACAATTATATCCAATGGGAACCAGTCTCCATAGGCTTTCTGATACAATCCTGGAGTGGGAAGAGGACCTCCAAAACAAGGGTCCCCTGCCCCCAGCTGGTGATTGGCAATTCTACTGACAGGAGTCTAATATGAACAGGGGGAGAACAGCAAAATGACAGGAGTAATTTTCTACTTGAAACTGAAAAAATAATCCCTGAGCATCTTCATTTAACACAATGAAATAAAACGGAGACAGATCAAAACAGGAAGGTATGCCCATCACATCACTTGAAAGGTACCATGCAAGATCTTCTGTGACCTCTTGCCTAGGAAGTCTGCACCATTTTCTTTAGAAGAAAAAGCACAGTACCAGCCATCTTCTGCATTCCTCTTAAGAATGCTATGAGTATAAATGATCACACTCACACATTCAGGGCAAGTTTTTACTTCTTTGTTTTCCTTTCCTCTACAATACAGAGATCTTCTGCAGTGGCAGTCTAGCATTACAGACTATCTCCAATTCTGAGATATAATATCAACTACCATCCACTTTTCTCTTTTTATTTTTCCTTTTCAAGAGAATGAGGCTTGGAGACTAATTTCTTCATCTCAGAAAGCCAGGACTTAAACAACATGCATAGAGAAATATGGAGATGCTGCCAGATTTTGATCACCATATCAGTATACTCAGTATACCCAATCTTGGAGAATGAAAACCTGACAGAGGAATGTCTTTTTCCATGGCAGCCTCCTGTTTCATTTTTGTGAAGACACCGTTACAACTGCAACAAAGACATGTTCTTGAAACAAAAGGAGGCAGATCAATGCATAGGAGGAACTCAACCAAGTCCTATGAGGAAAGGCTGAAGAGCTAAGTTTAGCCTGGAGAGGAGACAATTGAAAGGCGACATGATCACCATCTTCAAGTACTTGAAAGACTGTCATATACAGAATGGTGTGGAGTTGTTTTCTGTTGCCCCAGAAGGCTGGACCAGAACCAGTGGATTGAAATTAATTCAAAAGTATTTTCAACTAAACATTACGAAGAACTTCCTGACAGAGCAGCTCCTCAGTGGAACAGGCTTCCTCAGGAGGTAGAGGGCTCTCCTTTGGAGGTTTTTAAACAAAGACCAGATGGCCATCTTATTTCAATGTTTATTCAGTGAACTTAGGCAGATCATGAGGAGGTGGGAAGGAAGGACTGCATCAGTGCTTAGTTCTCTTGGTCTTTTCTTTCACGCCTAGGGAAATGCTGTTCGCCATCTTGGGGTCAGGCAGCAGTTTTTCTCCAGACCAGTTTTGCCAGGGATCCTAGAGGGTTGGGGGATCCCCCCTCCCATCTTCTGGGTGTGGAGCAGGTATCACTGGGGGTGTAGGGGGGAGGTATTTCTTATATTGTTCAGGGGGCTGAACAGATGATCCTGGAAGTCCTTCCCAACACTGATTCTATAAAATAATTCTGATATAAAGCTGCTCAAGCACCAAGAGGCAATGTGCTCCAGAGTATGGAATTTTGGAGCAGAGATGAAGTTTCAAGTACCTGCTGAGTTGGAACGTCTATAAATAGGCTAAGACAGGTCACCACCTGTCAGCATACCCTCATTTATTTTTTGAAAGGAATAACAGCCTATCATCAAAGGCTACTGTGGCAAATAAGACAAAATTGCAAACAATTTTTTAAGATTCTCCTATTCTCAACTTATGCCCTTCAACATGTCACAGGGAATGAACATCCTTAGCTAGGGAGAGAATTTATATATCAAATTTTCAGCAAGGAACAGGCTTAGAGAGGATTGGGGATTTAGGATAATAAGGGGATTGTGATTCAAATTAGAAAATTTGGCTGTGTTTGAACAGTTGCCACACGTAGTTACAAGAGCCATATGTATGCCATCCTGAGCTCCTTGGAGGAAAAGTGGGATAAAAATGAAGAATATAAAAAGGCAGATAAATGGATACATGGGAGTGGAACTGGAAATACAATGCTTTGTAACAGTCACAAAGCCTGCATTCAAAAGGAAGGATGAGAGAGTATTAATCTTTTCTCTTCAATGGCAAAACTTTTTGTTCAGTTCTCATACATTCACTCAGGCGTGTCAAACTCGTTTGTGAAGAGGGCCAGATCTGACATAAATGAGACCTTGTTGGGTAGGGTTGCCAAGTCCAATTCAAGAAATATCTGGGGACTTTGGGGGTGGAGCCAGGAGACATTGGGGGCAGAGCCAGGAGCAAGGGTGTGATAAGCAGAATTGAACTCCAAGGGAGTTCTGACCATCACATTTAAAGGGACAGCACACCTTTTAAAATGCCTTCCTTCCATAGAAAATAATGAAAGATAGGGACACCTTATTTTGGGGCTCGTAGAATTGGACCCCCTGGTCCAATCCTTTTGAAACTTGGGGGGTATTTTGGGGAGAGGCACTAGATGCTATACTGAAAATTTGGCACCTCTACCTCAAAAAACAGCCCCCCCCCCGAGCCCCGGATCTCCACAGATCAATTTCCCATCATTCCCTATGGGAATTGTTCATGGAGGTGCATAATGGCTGTGGGGGAGGGGCTTCCCCCACCGGCCAGCTGGCTGGGGGAGGGGGGAAACCTGTAAAACCAGGGGATCCCCCACTGGGACCTGGGGATTGGGAAGCCTATTGTTGGGCCAGGCCATGTCGGGTTGGGCTGGGCCATGTCAGGCCAGGCCATGTGTGTACCTATTTATATATATATAAATATATATAAACTTAAAACATGCTTAAAATGTTAGCACTCATTGGTCTTAAAGGTGCTTTCTTTTTATCTCTCCCATGGGATCCAGGGAACTGGGCAAAGGAGATGGGGGAGGAGCCTCAACCAATAGAAGGAAGAGAGCCTTTGCTCAGTAGCTGTTCTGTGTGATTGGGAGAGCCTGGCAAAGCAAGCTCTGCTTTCCCCCCCTTCCTCCCCAAGGAAGAACACTTAGCCAATGGAGAAAACAGAGGTTTTGCTCTGTAGCTCCTGTGTGATTAAGCAAGCCATGCAAAGCAAGCTCTTATGCAGAAGGAAGCAGGAGACAGGGAGGAGGAAGCAGATGACAGTCAGTTGCTTGGGGGCCTGATAGGATCCCTCTGGGGGCCTAATTTGGCCCCCAGACTGCATGTTTGACACCCCTGGTCTATAGGACCCAAGCATAATGATCAATGGTTATCAGTAAGTTTTTAATTGGAATTATGGTTTTCATAACTTCATGAGGTATTTTGTAAGGCTAAATTTCCATAATGTGAACACTGTCGTTTCTTTGAGATCTGTGCATTCAGGTACCTCAGTGTACAATTCTTATGAGACCATATGAGAATGCCACTACCGGAAGGGCGAAGCATCGCAAGTCCATGGCGGATGCAAAATAATTGAGCTCTCCAATTTCCCCCTCTATAAAGCTTTCTAAACTCACAACAGCCAGAGAAACTCACCTCCAGCAACGGGAAGAAACATGTACAAACCAATCCTGAAAGAACCAGCCACAGTGAAAGCATTTTTTACACAGGGAGAAGTGGTGAGCCCAGCCCAGGGCTCTCCAGCAGTGATCCTTCTTAATGACTCACAGAGAGAAAAACCAGGGAACACAGCTCAACTGTGCCAACAAGAGCTTCTGGATTTGAAACAAGACCTCTGCTCATATATTAAGGGGTCCATAAAAGAATCTGTCAAAGAAGCTCTCCAGCCAGTAAAATCAGAGTTAAGTAGAATGGTGTCCAGCCTGGCAGAAACAAAATAGGTGAAGGTGAAGGTGGTGGCGATATTGGATTTATATCCTGCCCACCACTCCAAATCTCAGAGTCTCAGAGCAGCTCACAATCTCCTTTATCTTCCTCCCTCACAAAGACACCCTGAGAGGACTCTCACAGCAGTTGCCCTTTCAGGGACAATCTCACCCAAAGCTATCGCTGACCCAAGTCCATTCCAGCAGGTGCAAGTGGAGGAGTGGGAAATCAAGCTCAGTTCTCTCAGATAATTCCACACACTTAACAACTACACCAAACTGGCTCTCTAAGATAGTAGACCACACTACAGAAATCAGAGCTACAATTACAGGACAAATTCAACAACTACAAACGTCAAAATAAAACTTAATGGACAGACTTTTAATATTAGAAAATAGATGGAGGACATATAATTTAAAACTTACGGGGCTAGATGAAGAAATTGACTCTGCAAGGGACCTAGCATCTTACATATCATCATGGCTAGGGAAGGCTATGAAATTGGAAGATGGAGTGGCCTCTGCCACAGTTAAAGCCTTCAAACTGGGTCCCCTGGCACGATTCTATAGAAACCACCCAAGGGACGTTGACACAATTCTTATACCCTAGATCGAGAGACCAAGTTTAATTTAATTATTAATTTAATTTTTAGATTTATATCCCGCCCTATCCCGCAAGAGGACTCAGGGCGGCTTACAACAATAAAACAACGGAGTTAAAATAATATAAAAACAGGCATAACAAAACAGGAGCAGCACAGTAAACAATCTTACAGACATAGGTGGTAAACAGCATGCGACTGATGACGTTCTCCAAGAAGCCCACAGGAGAGGATCTTTAATGCATAATGCTAAGAAGATCCAACTTTTATTAGAAGCCTTGCAAAAAATTAAGCTTTGTGGCTTCCAAACTCTTTAAAGCCAACATGCAGTTCCACCGGAGTGCAGCATCTGATCTCCACATGTATCACAACGGATTACTACTTGAAGTAACGGATATAACATCAGGCATCCTTTACTTGCTGAACTGGATATTAAATGAATGGCAGAAGAGGAGAAGTTCTTGAAAGGAGAACACCAAGAAGAACAGATGTTAAAAAACACTACTTTGACCCAAGTTATGATGTAGGCTGAGGAGTTATAACCATAGATCTGAGACGGGATGATGATGGAGACTTAAGGACAATTAAATTTTGATAGATAGAAAATGTTGAATCACTTTCTCTCTACAGCAAAAGGAAGAGTGACATACTACCTTGTTTTAATACTGACACTAATCTACCCAATTAGAGCTTATTAATCATAGAATTGGAAGGGACATCCAGGGTCATCTAGTCCAACCTCCTGCACAATGCGGGAAACTCACAAACACCTCTCCCTAAATTCACAGGATCTTCATTGCTGTCAGATGGCCATCTAAACTCTGTTTAAAAACATCCAGGAAGGAGAACCCACCACCTCCCAAGGAAGCCTGTTCCACTGAGGAATTGCTCTAATGGTCAGGAAGTTCTTCCTAATGTTGAGCCGGAAACTCTTTTGATTTAATTGCAACCCATTGGTTCTGGTCCTACCTGCTGGGGCCACAGAAAACAATTCCACACCATCCTCTATATGACAATGCTTCAAGTACTTGAAGATGGTAATCATATCACCTCTCAGCCGCCTCCTCTCCAGACTAAACATCCCCAGCTCCTTCAACCTTTCCTCATAGGACTTGGTCTCCAGACCCCTCACCATCTTTGTCACCCTCCTCTGGACCCATTCCAGCTTGTCTATATCCTTCTTAAAATGTGGTGCCCAAAACTGAACATAATACTCCAGGTGAGGTCTTACCAGAGCAGAGTAAAGCGATACCATCACATCACATGATCTGGACACTATACTTCTGTTGATACAGCCCAAAATTACATTTGCCTTTTTAGCCACTGCATCACACTGTTGACTCATGTTCAACGTATGATCCACTAAGACCCCTAGATCCTTTTCACACATACTGCTGCTAAGACAAGTCTCCCCCATCCTATAACCATGCATTGGATTTTTCCTACCTAAATGGAGAACTTTTACATGTATCCCTGTTAAAATTAATTTTATTGGTTTTAGCCCAGTTTTCCAGCCTGTCAAGGTCATTCTGTATCCTGTTTCTGCCTTCTACTGTATTTGCAACCCCTCCCGATTTAGTATCATCAGCAAATTTAATAAGCATTCCCTCTATTCCTTCATCCAAATCACTGATAAAGATGTTGAACAAAACAGATCCCAGGACAGATCCTTGAGGCACTCCATTTGTCACACCTCTCCAAGAGGATGAGGAACCATTCACAAGCACTCTTTGGGTGCAATCTTTCAACCAGTTATAGATCCACCTAATGGTAACAGGATTCAAACCACATTTTACCAACTTGTCAACAAGGATAGTATGTGGAACCTTATCAAAAGCCTTACTGAAATCAAGATAAACGATGTCTACAGCATTCCCCTGATCCAGCAAGGTAGTCACTTTCTCAAAAAAAGAGATCAGGTTAGTCTGACATGACTTGTTCTTGAGAAAACCATGCTGGCTCTTAGTAATCACATCCATTCTTTCTAAATGTTCCAGGACCGACTGTTTGATGATTTGTTCTAAAACTTTTCTAGGTATAGACGTCAAGCTTATGGGTCGATAGTTACCCAGATCATCTTTTTTCCCCTTCTTGAAGACGGGGACAACATTAGCCCGCCTCCAATCTTTCAGCACCTCTCCTGTTCTCTAAGAATTCTCAAAAATAATAGCCAGAGGCTCAGAAATTACATCCGCAAGCTCTTGAATGCAATTCATCTGGCCCTGAGGACTTAGTTTCATTTAAAGAAACTAGGTGTTTATGTACTACTCCTATGCTGATCCTAGGTTGGAACTTCATACCCTCCTTATATGTTCTGTTTTTGTCACGTTGAGCACCTATCAGAAGAGAAGACTGAGGAAAACGGCCCATTGGACTTACCGTGAGGGGTCCTTCTCCTCAGAGGTTCGGAGGACATCTCTGTGGGTTATTCCTACTGTTCCTTCAGGGAGGCAGGAAACACTTTTTTCACCTTCCTGTTGGCGCCTTCGGAATAACCCCGCCCTCAGTTGTGGGACTCTGAAAGCAGTATCGTCTTCCCTCTAACTAGAAGGACTATAAACACAACTAACAACTTATACTACAATATAAACTGTAACCTTGAACTCCGATAGTACTGAAAGTAACGCAGTACAAGGGAGAAAAGCTGAAGTAAGTAGAACCTAATGAGATATAAGCGATGAAGATAAATTTGGGAGTGGCGAGATGTCCTCCGAACCTCTGAGGAGAAGGACCCCTCACTGTAAGTCCAATGGGCCGTTCTCCCTCAGAGGTTGTCGGACATCTCTGTGGGACCTACCAGAGCAGTCCCCTTTAATCGGGTGGGTCTTCATCGCTGACCTCCCCCAAAACATGCTGTAATACCTTTCTCCCAAATGCTGCATCTGCTGATGCCATGGAATGGATCTTATAGTGCCTTATGAATGTAGACGGAGAGGACCAAGTAGCAGCTCTACACACCTCCTCGACTGAAGCCCGATTCAGCAGTGCCGCGTTTGTGGAGGCACTCCTAAGCGAATGGGCAGTAATTCCTCTAGGAACCTGCAACCCTGATGCCCTATATGCTTCACTGATACAGGCCTTTAGAACTGCACTAATTGACGAAGTAGACATCTTATCCCCAGCTCTTGGAGGCGAGATGTTGATAAACATGTAGTCAGTTTTCCTAATCGACTCAGATCTTAGAATGAAAATCTTTAAGGCTCTGCGCACATCTAAGGTATGCCAAACTATCTCCTTTGGGTGTTTGGGTTGTGGACATAAAGTGGGTAGGTAAATTTCTTGTGTGCGATGGAACCTGGAAGCAGCCTTACGAAGGAAGGAAGGATCCGTGCACAGAACCACCTTTTCTTTGTGGAACACGCAAAGACCTGCCGTCACTGATAAGGCCCCCAGTTCCGAAACTCGACATGCAGACGTTATGGCTACCAAGAAGAGAGTTTTCATTTGCACCCATTTTAAGTCCACCTCTCGAAGAGGCTCAAATGGCTTCTTTGTAAGCACTGATAAAACGGTATGGAGCCGCCAAGATGGAAAATGATGGACTGTCGGAGGTGACTTCAAATTCGCCCCCTGCAAAAATAACTGGATGTGAGGATGTTGAGATAGCCTATACCCTCCAACGACCGGTAAGACGGTGGACAGGGCAGCTATCTGCCTTCTTAGCGTAGCTGGTTTTAACCTAGACTCTAGGCCCTCCTGTAAGAATGCTAGTATCTCCGCAATGGAAGGGGTAAGCGAAGAAACCTTTTTCCTACGACACCATCGGACAAAAGCCTTCCAAGTTGTGTTGTATATATGAACAGTGGAAGGCCTTCTTGATGCTAGCATAGTGTCCGTCACCTCAGGTGAGTAGCCTAGACTTCTGAATGCTTCCCGCTCAATCTCCACGCAGTCAAGTGAAACCACTCCGGGTCGGGGTGCCACACCGGACCCTGATGGAGCATGTCGGGAGATACTGGCAGCGACAGCGGAAGGTCTATTGATAGCTCTGTCAACATTGAGAACCACGGACGCCGTGGCCAATAGGGAGCTACCATGATGATTTCCGCCTATAGAACTCTCACCCTCCGCAGAACCCGAGAAACCAGAGGGACCGGAGGAAACGCATACAAGAGACCTGGAGGCCATATGGCTGTCAAGGCGTCTGTCTGTTCGGCTTCTGGATGGAAGAACCTCGTGAAATACCTTGGTAGCTTTGCGTTTGTGTCTGAAGCGAAAAGATCCACCTCTGGTTGACCCCAACGTTGGCAAATGAGATTGAATATGCCTGTGCTGAGGGCCCACTCGCCTTCGCAAATTGTTTGTCTGCTTAACCAGTCTGCCTGTATATTGTCCTGGCCTCTGATGTGTTCTGCCCTTAGGGAGGCCAGATTCTTTTCTGCCCATGTCAGAATCTTTGATGCTTCCCTGTGCAACTGCGAGGATCTGGAGCCCCCTTGGTTGTTCAGATATGCCTTGGCTGTTATGTTGTCCGTTCTGACAAGAACGTGTTGCTGATACAATTGTGTCCTGAAGGCAACCAGAGCTAGACGAATGGCTCTGATTTCCAGGAGATTGATGGGAAGCAGACCCTCGGGTTGGGACCACCTGCCTTGGACTGGTTTGTCCTGAAGAGTGGCCCCCCACCCCCCCAGGCTGGCATCTGTGAACAGCTCTAGGGATGAGGGAGGATGGAACAATTTGCCCTGGCGAAGATGACACAAGTCCGTCCACCATTGCAAGCTCCTCTTGACTGTTAACGGAATTATCAGATTTATGTCCTTTCTCTCCATGATCTGAAGTTGAAATGGCCGTAGGAACATTTGAAGAGGTCTGGAATGGAATCTGGCCCATTGTATCATATCTATGGTCGAAATCAAAAGTCCCATTAGTTTGCCAAGCAACATCAGTCGTGATGATTGGCTCTGGATGACCCTGATAGCCAAATCCCTGATGGTCCTGGCCTTGGACAGAGGCAGAAATAGCGAGTTGCACGTGGAATCGATCATTGCCCCTAGATGTTCCAACCTCTGGCTCGGCTGAAGCGAACTCTTTGCTATGTTCACCATGAACCCGTGTGACTGAAGACACTGAATGGCCAGAGTTGTGCCCCAAAGAGATTTCTCTTTGTTGTTGGATCTGACTAAGAGGTCGTCCAGATAGGGGTGAATGTGGATCCCCTGCTTTCTCAGCTGGGCTATTGGATGTATTAAAATCTTGGAGAAAACTCTGGGCGCTGTTGACAGGCCAAAGAGTAAGGCCCAGTACTGGTAATGTTGATTCAGTAACACAAACCTTAGGAAGCGACGATGAGAAGAATGGATAGGTATATGAAGATAAGCTTCGGTCAGGTCTATGGAGGTGAGGTACTCCCCTGTCAAGAGTGAGTCCATAATGAATCGCAAAGTTTCCATTCTGAAGTGACGTACCTTGACGTAGCGATTCAGAAACTTGAGATCCAAGATGGCCCTCCAGTCGCCATTCTTCTTGGGTATGGTGAAAAGAATGGAGTACACACCTTTCCCCCTCTCCGACACTGGGACCGGTTCGACTGCTCGAATGTCGAGAAGATGCTGGATTGCTTTGGTAGTAATGAGAAGCTTGTGCTCCTGCTTGGGGGTAGGTGATCTGACAAATCTGTCTGGTGGAATGCGGTGGAACTCTATTGTACTATTTCTAAAGACCATTGGTCTGTCTGAGAGGCCTCCCAAGCTTCTGCAAAATGGAGTAGTCGAGCTCCCACCGGTAAGTGATTGTAGTCATGCCTGCTTGGACTTGGCCTCTCTTGTCAGGCTTGTCCATCTTGGAGAAGTTATTACGATTGAATTTGGAGCCGAATGAACCCCTTTTAAAGGAGCTCTTTGGCGTTTCCCAATTAAACTTTTTTGAATCAGTGCGATATCTGGCCAAGGAATGCTGAGTCCGAAAGGACTGAGGACCCCTTTTTTCATTTCTCCGAATGGATTTGGGCATGGCCTTCTTTTTATCCCTAGTCTCTACTAGGATCTTATCCAAAGCATCCCCGAAGAGACGATCCCCCTGAAAGGGGTATGCTGCCACTGTAGACTTAGAAAGAAAATCAGCCTGCCAGGCCCGAAGCCAAAGAAGGCGTCTAGCCACCGTAGTGGACGCCATTGTCTTAGAGGCAAATGTCAGGATGTCTAAGGTTGCGTCAGCCATGAATGACGCTGCCTTAAGAATGCGTGAGGCACCCTCTAACATACGTCTGTTGTCCTCTGGTAACATCTGAAGTAACTTACGTACCCAAACAATGGACGCCCTGGAGACCAGGGAGGCTGCAGAGGATGCCTTCATGATCACGGCCACAGATTCGTACAATCTTTTCAAGGTCGCCTCAGCTTTTTTGTCCAGGGGATCTCTAAGAGAGCCCTGGCCATCCTCTGATACCAGGCCCGAGGACTGTAGAGCTGCTACTGGACCGTCCACAGTTGGGGCTTGTAACAACTCGTTGGTGTAAGCAGGCAGAGTGTACAACTTTTTTACTAAGTGAGGAAACTGCTTAAGGGAAGCTGGCTTTTCCCATTCTGCTCTAACTTGCTTTTCAAAGTATTCTGCAAAAGGGAAGACTTGTTCAGAAGTTTCCCCCCTGGGCAAGAACTCAGAATTTCCGCTGGTTCTTGACTTAAACTTCTTTGATTTAGCTACCTTAGCTTCCTCATCAATGGGCCCCTCCTCAATTTCTAAAGCTGAAAGAGTTTTAGCTAGCAGAAACTGGTAATCTTCCTGACGGAAGAAACGACTAGCCTGCTCAGGTATTTTAACCTCCTCCTGTTCCTCCTCTGAGAAACATTCCCCCTCTTCCCTATCCTCCTGATCAGAGCCAGACGCTATAGATTCAAGCTCAACAGGTAAGGACTGGGAAGACTGAAATGGGGCCTTTCGTACTGCCTTGGTGGGCCAGGAGAAGGAGCGGGGAGGATCTAAAGGAAAAGTTGGTCCTTGAGGGAGAAGCCCCATTCGGGCGAAAAGAATCCCATTTCCTCCTGCATAGCTCGCCTAATAAAGAGCATAGCCTCTGGGTTCAGAGGGTTGCTCATTAATACATTACCCCCGTCCTGGAAGCCTTCCAATTGTGGCTGCAGGTAGTTCCAAGCCTCCGGAGTGCCTGCTCTTAGGGGTTGGAAGGTCTGAGAGCTACACTCCGCACTTCCAAAATGGCCGCCGCTGTTTGCTGCCGCCCCGAGGTACATAGCCGGGACATCCATTACGTGCTGTTTCTTGGCGCTGGCAGCCGAATCGTCTGCGGCCGCGTTGGGAAGGGCGCGAGCAAGCCGCGAAGGCAGGTCGGCACCTTCGACGAAAGTCGGCGCTGCGAGAGGCGCGGCACGCGACTCTCCCTCCTCATCCAAAAGGAAACCATCCTTGCTACAGGCCATTCTAAAACGGCCCAAACTGGTCTCCTCTGCTGCCTTTGCCCAGCGAAGGGAAGGAGAAAGGGGAGGGAGAGAAATAGATATGGAAGGGAAAGTAGATAATTGAGAAAGATAAAAGAGAAAAAGGCTTAGCCTAGCCTTGTGCTGCTGCTCCCTGTAGAGGCAGGAACAAAACTGAGGGCGGGGTTACTCCGAAGGCGCCAACAGGAAGGTGAAAAAAGTGTTTCCTGCCTCCCTGAAGGAACAGTAGGAATAACCCACAGAGATGTCCGACAACCTCTGAGGGAGAAGTAGGAATTGAGCCGTTCCATCCTCTCTTCATTACCTGTTACAATTTCACTTTCTTGTCCTCGCAATGGGTCTACCATGTCCTTGCTCTTTTTCTTACTTTGAACATAAGAAAAGAACCCCTTTTTTGTTGTTTTTAACATCTTTGGCCAGCCTAAGCTCATACTGAGCTTTAGCTTTCCTAACTTTTTCTCTACAAGCACTGGTGATTTGTTTATATTCATCCTTGGTTATAAGGCTCTCCTTCCAATTCCTAAAGGAGTTTTTTTATTTCTCAAGTCTTTAGAGAGCTGTTTATGGAGCCAACTTGGCTTCTTTAGGTTTTTTTCCAATTTTTCTTCACATAGGAATCGTCTGTGATTGCGCTTTCAGTATTTTGCTTTTAAGAAACTCCCAACCCTCCTTCCTAAGTATTTCTGACCATGAGATTTTACCCAGCATAGTTCTAAGTTGATCGAAGTTTGCCTTTCTGAAGTCCAACCTATAAGTCTGACTACGTATAGCTTTTCCCTTCCCTAAGACTGTAAATTCCAAAATTACATGGTCACTACTGCCCAGGGTGCCCACTATTTCCACTTCTTCAATCAATTCTTCCTTGTTGGTGAGAATCAAATCCAAGATAGCAGATCCTCGTTTCCTTCTTCCCTTTCTGGAAAAGGAAGTTGTCAGCAAGACAAGTCAGGAATCTATTTGACTTTTCATTTTTAGCAGAGTTGGACTTCTAACAGATGTCAAGGTAACTGAAATATCCCATGATCACTGTATCTCTTCTCTTGAGTACTTTGCAATCTGTTGTAGGAGTATCTCATCCAAGTCCTCTGTCTGGCTTCGTGGTCTATAGCAGACCCCCACAATAATATCACTGCTGTTTCTTACTCCTTTTATTTTTACCCAGAGACTCTCAACTGAGCTGCCATGCTCAGATTCACATATTTCCTTTCAAGTATATACCTCCTTCACATATACTGCTACGCCTCCACCCTTTCTTATTTGCCTTTCCCTTTTAAATAAGTTGTACCCCTGAATCCTAATATTCCAGTTGTGTCATCCTACCAAGTTTCAGTAAGGCCTATTATGTCATAGTCTCCTTCCTGTATTAGGACTTCCAGTTTCTCCTGTTTCCTATACTCTCTGCACTAGTGTAGAAACATCAGAATCCACGTTTTATGCATTCTGAAGGTTTAGTTTCCGTACAAACCTGCAAGTTAACATTACCTAGCATATGCGCCACTCTCTGCAAATCTTTAATGTTCTTAACCCCAGGTTCTGGCATCATACAAAGTTTTGAATTATTGTTTTGCTGCCCCATACAATTTAGTTTAAAGCCCTCCTTATTAGGTTAGTAAGGCTCTTACCAAACACCCTTTTTCCTATCGCTGTAAGGTGCAAACCATCTCCTGATAGAAGACCACCATCTCGAAAGCGTAAGGCATGGTCCAGAAATCCAAATCTTTCCTGATGACACCATCGATGTAGCCAGTCATTTATTTGAAGTATTCTTCTTTCTTGTCCTAAGCCATGGCCTTCAACAGGAAGCACTGACTAGAACACATCCTATGCGCCCAGCTCCTTCACCTTCTAACCCAGAGCCTCATAGTCTTTTCTAATACGTTCAGGGTTATGACAGGCAGTATCGTTCGTTCCCACGTGGATCAGCAAGAAAAGATAGTAATCTGTGGGCTTGATAAGTCTTCCAATCCTTTCTGTCACGTACTGGATGTGTGCACCTGACAGACAGAAGACCTCTTGGGATGACAAGTCTGATCGACACACTTTGGGCTCCATCCCTCTGAGCAAGGAGTCTCCAATCACCACTACTTTCCTCTTCCTATATTGGGGAGCAGAAGCTCAAGGCTTCTTATCCACAGGATCCTGGGAAACTTTCTTCAAGCTTCATGGAGGCTGGGGAAATAGCCCTTGTTCCAGTGGTTCAAAATCAGTTACTGTGGGGAGATCCTGGAACCTATTGCTGAGCAGCAGAGGCTCAGAACATCTCCTGATTTTCTTTCTCCTTCGGGTTACATTTTTCCAAGAACCCTCCTCCTGTGTTGGGTTTTCTTCTAATTGCTGAGATATCCTCTTCCTCCTCTTGTCCTTTCAAGGGCACCTTATGCGTTTTGTCAAAAAAATCCTCACCTTTCTTTATACACTGAAGTGTGGACAATCGTGCCTCCAGTCCCTGTATCTTCTTCTCCAGCAGGGCCACTAACTTACACTTGCTGCAAGTGTAATTCGTGCTACTCTCAGGTAGAAATACAAACATCCCACAGTCTTTACACGTCACTGCCTCTGCTCCCTCACCAGCCATACTGCTGCAATTCATTTCAAAATTTTCTTTATCTTCACTTCCCTTTAAATCCCACTACCAACTGCCACTTGAAACTACTTGTAACCACCCATCTTTCTACAGAACCCCCAGGCTAGGCCCCCAGGCGAAGAGCCCCAGGCTAAGAGCCACAGACCATAGGCTCGCGCCTCTGGCAAGGATGAGCCTTGTAAATTAAAGCCCCCATCCAGCTCTGACTCAACAGCCAGAGCAACAGCAGAGGGTGGGACCAGCAACTACCCCTGGCAAACAAGCTCTCCTCACTCAGCAACAGCTATACAAAAGACACACAAAAGCAATCAGAAACCCCTCTCCAGCAGGCAGCAAGTACTCACAGTTCCCTCCCACAGCAACCCTAGGCAGTGCTCCCCAGCAGTTTTAGAAAAGCAAATCAGCTCTCACTCACCTTACCAGCACCTCCCACAGCAACCCTAGGTAGTGCTCCCCAGCAGTTTTAGAAAAGCAAATCAGCTCTCACTCACCTTACCAGCAGCTCTGTTCTAGCTCCAAGCACCTTTCTCTACTGCAGCTGAGCCAATCCTTGATGGTTATATCATTTAATTATATTACTTAGTATTTGGTACTATTAAGATTTGTTGGTTAACACTATTCCTTCAGAATTAGGATGGACAATGTTAAGTAAAGTGACTCATTAAAGATTAACTGTTTATAGAAGTGCAAAACTTTATTTCATTATTTAAAACCTATAGGGTAAAAAAAAAAAGAAAAACTGTTATATTTTCTGGCGCTATCAACCTATCTAAATTAATAATCCAGTTGATCATTAGTTATGTATAAAAATTAAAATAGTTAATTATTGGTGAAGATAACCTACTTTTAATATCTACAGAAGTAACAGACCCATCTATGAACCAAAGAGTTACTCTGGAATAGTATGTAACGAGGAGCCAAACTTGCTTAACATAAGAGCCACATAGAATAACTGTGATGTTTGAGTCTTAACTCTTAAACATTAGATGTTTAAGAGCCACAAGACAAAGAAGGGATGGAAAGAAAGCAACTTTAATTTTAAATGCATTATCCAAGCCTCTGGCTGGCTTGGCTTGGAGAAGTGATTTAAAGAGTGAAATGCCTACTCCAAGCTGGCTGACAGGTGGTGGGGGCTTTGAGAGCCACACGATATGTGTGAAAGAGCGACATGTGGCTCCTGAGCCACAGTTTGGCCACCCCAGTATAAAATAATCTTGGACTACAACTAAACTACTAATTATTAGAAAGGGTAAAGAGTATATAATATGGTATATCTCTGGTTATGTAAAGCTCTCTTAGTTACTTATATTGATTAGTACTTTGGTATACAAATAATTAGATTAATATTGATGAAATATACCTATTTTAGTTATTTAGATGAGTCACTATATGGAAACCAAGAAAAGGGAAGCTTTAAAGATCATTTAAAACAAAATACAACTGATTTAAACTGGGTTAACAGCAAGATTGGTAAAGCTGTAGTACTGCAGTTGGAGCCCTCTCCTCATGACCTGAGTTCGATCCCAGCAGAAGCTGGTTCAGGTAGCCAGCTCCAGGTTGACTCAGCCTTCCATCCTTCCGAGGTTGGTAAAATGAGTACCCAGCTTGCGGGGGGGGGGGGGGGGAGTGTAGATGACTGGGGAAGACAATGGCAAACCACCCCATAAAAAGTCTGCCGTGAAAACATTGTGAAAGCAACATCACCCCAGAGTCAAAAACGACTGGTGCTTGCACACTTTTACCTTTTTAACAGCAAAATTACTTCTTTTTGAAATTCATTGAAAGGCTGTTGGTTAACTACATCTAAAAGGAAAAAGGGTAAGGAAGACTAACAGTTCAATTCTAAGGGGGGGGGGTGCTTTGGGAACCAACTTACCCCCATGCTGGTCCAGTTATGTGAGCGTAAATGGCAACTACAACAGCACAGGGCACTGCAACAGCCCATCACTTGTGGAAGCCAGCAGAAGGGTGGTGCAGATAGATGTCAGCATGACAAAGGTGTAGGCCCCCATGTTAGCATAGGTGGAGGCAGTGTTGGGGGCGTGGCCAGAGTTAGCAGGCTCAGGGTGGCTTACAACAGATAACTTCAGAACTATACCTCTCTGTTATATAACTGTCTTTCCTTATCCTCTTCCCCTCACAATCCAAACTGAATACCCATAAACGAACACAGGTTCATTTAAGCAAAGTGCCTCTCATATAGGTTTCTTGCCTCTACAATCCTCCTGCCAAGTGAAAAGCTGTCAGAAAGTTACAGACCTTGTTTTTGGTAGATACAAGAACCCAGGCGCTTACAAATTATCAACAGCTTGTTGGCACTGTTCAGAGAAATCTCACACAGTCATTTTTTGACATCAGCTATCAATCTCATGACTGATCTCCACTAAAGACTCCTGGCTTTGGGCTTGTCTCCAGGACAGAAAAAAAAGTAGACATATATTCTATACCTATTTTTTTATAGTTTATTCAGTAATTACTCCTTTATTTCTCTTGTCAGCCAAAAGCAACCACTCTGGTAGGTAAAAAGGAAGTACAGAATGCTTGTATTCCATTTCCTGGAAGTCTAGAAAATCATACATTTACTTTTGAGATAGGGGACAATCCACCTGCCACTGAAAATCATTAGCAAACCTCATATTTGTCATGTATCAGGATTGTTACTTGAAATTAACAAATGTGCATATTTAGGGTTGATACATTAGGTTCTGTCCAAACGAGCTATTATATGCAGCAATGTAAAAAAATGTAGTTCTTCCCAGATATATTTTCCCCTTTCATAAGACACCCTGTTTAACTCCCAATCTCACAGAATGCTATGCTGTTGGCAACAATCTACTCAGCTAATTGGTTTGATGACAGACAAATTCCATCTCAAAAAACTAAAAACAAAAAAATTAAGAATTTCAATAACAAATCATCCTAATGGAGGAGAAGAGAATAAGAAGAGAAGAAAATAATTCTTAACAGCAACATAACAAAACCTCAAACAATAAAACTATCTTATAAAACCAATAAATTAAGCATCATCAGAGAAACCTAACATATTAGAAACTAGAATTACAAATAAACATACAGTTTATATTAACCTCCAGAGTAGGGGAATTCTATAATATTGGCGTCTCTCTCTCTCTCTCTCGGCTTGACTTCGCGAACGAAGATTTAAGAAGGGTGCAGTAGTCCACGTCTGCTGCAGGCTCGCTGGTGGCTGACAAGACCAATGCGGGACAGGCAGATCCGGCCACAGTGGCTGCAGGGAAAAGTCTGATTTGGGGTTGGTGCTGTAGCAGTGCGATTCTTCCTCAATCTCCTTTTGTCCTCAAGACCAGCTATGCGTGCGTTCTCAAAGGAAGAGACAGCCTGGTGGATGGTGTGCCTCCATGCTTTGCGATCTGAGGCTAGGTCAGACCACTGGTGATGGTTGATGCGACAGGTGCCAAGGGATTTCTTCAAGGAGTCCTTGTACCTCTTCTTTGGTGCCCCTCTATTTCGATGGCCGGTGGAAAGTTCGCCATACAGAGCAATCTTGGGAAGGCGGTGGTTTTCCATCCTAGAAATATGCCCTGCCCAGCGCAGCTGCGTCTTCAACAGCAGTGCTTCGATGCTTGTAACCTCCGCCCTCTTGAGGACTTCAGTGTTGGTCACAAAGTCACTCCAGTGGATGTTGAGGATGGTGTGAAGGCAGCGCTGATGAAAGCGCTCAAGGAGTCGCAGGTGATGACGGTATAAAACCCACGATTCGGAGCCATAGATGAGGGTTGTCATCACAACCGCTTTATAAACATTGATCTTTGTACCTTTTTTCAGATGCTTGTTGCTCCACACTCTTTTGTGCAGTCGGCCAAATGCATGATTTGCCTTTGCCAGCCTGTTGTCAATCTCCTTGTCGATCTTGGCATTTGAGGAGATGATGCACCCCAGGTAGCTGAACTGCTGGACTGTCTTCAGAACTGATTCACCCACAGTGATGCAGGGAGGGTGATAATCTTCCTGGGGTGCAGGCTGGTGGAGAACTTCTGTCTTCTTCAGACTAACTTCTAGGCCGAATAGCTTGGCAGCCTCTGCAAAGCAGGATGTCATATGCTGCAGAGCTGATACCGAGTGGGAGACGAGTGCAGCATCATCAGCAAATAGTAGCTCTCGGATGAGTTTTTCCATTGTCTTGGAGTGAGCCTTCAGTCGCCTCAGGTTGAACAGGCTGCCATCGGGGCGATAGCTGATGTAGACACCATCGTCATCATCTAGATCTACTGCGGCTCTTTGAAGCATCATGCTAAAGAAGATCGTAAAGAGAGTTGGCGCGAGAACACAGCCTTGCTTTACACCTGTGCCTATTGGGAAGGGCTCTGAGAGGTCGTTGCAGTGTCTGACTTGGCCTCGCTGGTCTTCATGTAGCTGGATGATCATGCTGAGGAACCTTGGGGGACATCCTAAACGTTCCAAGATTTGCCACAGGCCTTTCCTGCTAACGGTATCGAAAGCTTTGGTAAGGTCGACAAAAGTCACATACAGACCCTTGTTCTGTTCCCTGCATTTCTCTTGGAGCTGCCTGAGAACAAATACCATGTCGGTGGTGCTCCTGTTAGCTCTGAAGCCGCACTGGCTCTCTGGGAGGAGTTCTTCTGCAATGGTGGGCACCAGTCTGTTCAGGAGTATTCTGGCAAGGATTTTGTCTGCGATGGAGAGCAGGGTTATCCCCCGGTAGTTGGAGCAGTCTGACTTTTCCCCTTTGTTCTTGTGTAGAGTGATGATGATTGCATCGCGAAAGTCCTGTGGTAGTTTGCCTTCTTCCCAGCAGGTGACAAGTACTTTGTGAAGTGTGCTATGTAGTACTGTGCCCCCATGCTTCCAGATCTCTGGTGGGATTCCATCAACTCCTGCTGCCTTGCCACTTTTCAGTTGCTTGATGGCTTTAATAGTCTCTTCTAGGGTGGGGATCTCATCCAACTCTGTTTTCACTGGTTGAAGTGGGGTGAGGTGGATTGCTGAATCTTGAACTACGTGGTTGGCACTGAAGAGAGCCTGAAAATACTCCGACCACCGATTCAGTATGGATGCCTTGTCTGTGAGGAGCACTTGGCCGTCTGCACTACGCAAGGGACTCTGAGCCTGATATGATGGGCCATATACTGCCTTCAGGGCTTCGTAGAACCCTCTTAAATCACCAGTGTCTGCACACAGCTGGGTTCTCTCAGCAAGCTTGGTCCACGACTCGTTCTGAAAGTCTCGAAGTTTGCGCTGGAGGATGCTACATGCAGCGCGAAAGATTGCTTTTTTCCCGGGACAGGAGGGCTGAGCAAGATGTGCTTGGTAGGCAGATCTCTTTTTCGCTAGTAATTCTTGGATCTCTTGATTGTTCTCGTCAAACCAGTCCTTGTTTTTCCTTGTGGAGAACCCGAGGACTTCTTCAGAGATCAACAGGATGGTAGTTTTTAGGTGTTCCCAGAGTGCTTCTGGAGAAAGGTCTGTGGGGCAACTGGGGTCCTCAATTCTTGACTGGAGTTTTGCCTGGAAGGCAGCTTTAACCTCGGCTGACTGAAGGCTGCCAACCTGAAGCTTCCTTCGAGGGATACCTCCTCTCCTGGGTGTGGGTTTAAAGTGAAGACGGAGATTGCAGCGTACAAGATGATGATCCGTATGACATTCTGCACTGGGCATTACTCGGGTGTGTAAGACATCTCAAATGTCTCTCTGGGGCACCAGAATGTAGTCGATAAGGTGCCAGTGCTTGGACCGTGGGTGCATCCAGGTTGTCTTCAGGCTGTTCTTCTGCTGAAAGATAGTGTTGGTGATGGTGAGCTGGTGCTCCGTGCAGAATTCTAGCAGGAGGCGCCTGTTATCATTGCAGTTGCCAATGCCGTGTCTGCCAAGTACTCCTTTCCAGGCTTCCGAGTCTTTACCTACTCTGGCATTGAAGTCACCAAGGATGATCACCTTGTCCTCTGTAGGGGTCTTCCGTACGAGGTTGCGTAGATCAGCATAGAACTTGTTCTTTTCTGCAGGATCTGCTTGAAGGGTTGGGGCATACACACTGAAGAGTGTTGCATGCTGCTTGTTTTGAAGTGGGAGGCGCATGGACATGATGCGATCTGAGTGACCTGTTGGCAGGTTTTCGAGTTTGGAGGCAATGGAGTTCCTGACCATGAAGCCAACGCCAGAAAGGCGGCTCTCAGCCTTTGACTTACCCGACCAGTAGAGGGTATAGCCAGCACCGTGTTCTTGAAGACTACCTTCCTCAGGGAAACGGACCTCACTGAGAGCTGCTATGTCAATATTCAACCTGAGAAGTTCGTGGGCAACTAGAGCAGAGCGTCGTTCAGGGCGACCACTGTCTACTGTGTCAAGCATGGTTCTGATGTTCCAACACGCAAACTCCAGAGTAGGGGAATTAACCTCCAGAGTAGGGGAATTCTATAATATTGGCGTCTACTCCACATGGATTCAAGCACATTTTGCATTGGTGACAATATTTTGAGCTAACCCTCAATGGGAGGGAGTAAGAAGACATGCACTGGAGAAAACACTCACTTTGGTAATCTGGACCCCAGACTATCTGGGATTTATAATGGTTAAAACCAGCACCTTGATTTGGGCTCAGAAACAAATGGGAAGCCAATAAAGCTGTTGGAGCATTAATAGTAGGTGTCCCTCTTGCTCACACCCTTTCAAGTAAGGAAAGCACTGACATTTCTGGATTACCTTTAAGGCAACCCCATATACAGCATATTACATTCTAATCTGGAAATAATGAAGGCATGGATAGTAGCAACCAAATATCTTTGTTCCTGTAGTGGGAAGAGTTGACACATGGGCAGAAGTTGATAAAAGGTACTCCGAGGGGTCATTTTGTAGAAAAATAGATGGTGGAGCTCATCCAGGATTCTTATGCAGCTGCGCATACTATTCAATGGACAAGGAGGTGGAACTCTCAGGAGGAGGAGGAACTCTCAGAAAGGTTCAGGAGAGAGATGTGAGCTCCTACTGAATCTGAGGCATGGGTACTCCTATGCTATACCAGCTTCCAGAATGAGAGCTAGGAGCACCCCGAATTTCTAAAATGAATCCCTTCTAGTAAAATCTATCCTGAACAGACATCTTCCCAACCAACCAGCCCATAAAAGGGTTGCACTTACCTGTAACCATTGTTCATTGAGTGGCCTTCTATGCAGGCAAACATGGGACTGCTCCGCATGATTGCAGGCCAACTAAGAAGAAGAGCTTCTAAGTTTTTCTGGAAAAGCTTCCAGGCTCTGGAGTGTCCCCCTCCTCCCCTCTGTCTATAGAGGTCCATTTTCCTGCCCACAAGGTCATGTGACAGAGGCAGGATGAGCACTCCTTCCCTCAGTTCTCTTCCCACCATGAAGAGGCCCCTGCAATTTGGCAGTCCACAGCAGGAAAAGGAGAGCAAGATGTGTGCCTGCACAGAACATCACTCAATGAACAACTATTACAGGTAAAAGCAACCCCATTTTCATCATTGTGGTTTCTGTGCAGTCCCACATGGGAGAATAGCAAGCTCATCTACCCGAGAAGGAGGTTGTGGGCTTATCAACGGAAAATTGCGTGTAGCACAGCTTTTGCCACTACAGCTTAGCTTTTGGAGTCCATGTCCATCAAGTAGTGCTTGATGAACATTGAGGTAGTGGACCAAGTTGCTGCCTTGCAGATGTCCTCCAGTGCAAGTCTGGCACAGAATGCTGCTGAAGACGCCCCTCAGATCTCATCAAGTGAACTTTCAGGGACACTGGGAAAGAGATCTTAGCTTTGTCTTAAGCTGTTCGGATTGCAGAGATCATCCAGTGGGAGAATCACTTCAGTGATGCAGCTCTCCCTTTAATTGACCCTTTGAAACATACGAACAAGTTTCTATCCTTTCTGAATTCCTGTGGTTTTTTAAATAAAAAAGGAGTGTTCTTCTTACATATAGCATACATAATGTTTGTTCCAATTATGACATTGGAGACGCTGGGAAGAATACTGGGAGGGTAGTGTCTTGACTGAGATGGAATTGTGATACCACTTTAGGGAGGAACTCTACACTCAGAATTACCTTGTCTGAGTGAAATTTAATAAAAGGAGGGTCAAAGCACAGTGCCCATAGTTCGCTCACCCTTCTGGCGGAGGTAATCATTACCAAAAAGGTAGCTTTATAAGAGACAAAAGACAAGTTAGCAGTTGCCATTGAGGAACAGGGGATAGAACAGGTGGGAACATACTGAATAAACCTTTAAGAAACTTTTTGCTTAAAATCTGGGACTCTTTATGAATGAGAATCAGTCCACTGACCTCACCAATAATGTCACCAATAGATGTATTTTATAATAAATCTCTGAGGAAAACCAAAGATTTTATAATTTTATAATATGTTAAATCCACAAGGAGAAAATAAATCATGGTAAACTGTTAAAGAAGGAAAGAAGATACAATGGTTCGTGTATCTTCAGTTCTAGACTTAAAGTCACCCATTCTTATAGAGGTCAAAGAAGAAACTCAATTGATTTTGAAAAAATAATCACCCAATAGAAAGATCACTTACTAGGACAAATCTACAAACTTCTATTTCAATATGATCCAGAAATTGAACAAATTAAAATGTGTACGTTGAAATACATCCAGAATTTTGAACAAGAGATAACATTTCAACAATGGGAAAACTTACTAACGAAAGATATAAAATTTATTTGAGTCAAGAATTAAGGGGAAAATGGTATAAGATGTTTTATCACATGGAATTAACTGCCACATTAACACATGGAATTCACTCCCACAGGAGGTGATGGCTACAAGCACAGTCAGCTCTCAGCCCCACCCACCTCACAGGGTGTCTGTTGTGTGGGGAAAAGATATAGGAGATTGTAAGCCGCTCTGAGTCTCTGATTCAGAGAGAAGGGCAGAGTACAAATCTGCTATCTTCTTCAAGAGAGAGGATTGGATAAACATATGGAGCAGTGTCCATCAGTGGCTATTAGCCACAGCATATTGTTGGAACTCTGTCTGGGGCAGTGATACTCTGTATTCTTGCTGCTTGGGGGGCCACAGTAGGAGGGCTTCTAGTGTCCTGACCCCACTTATGGACCTCCTGATGGGCGCATGGGGTTTTTTTGGCCACTATGTGACATGGAGTGTTGGACTGGATGGGCCATTGGCCTGATCTAAAATGGCTTCTCTTATGTTCTTATCAATGGTATATTACTCCCAAAGATATTGAAAACATTAACAAGAACTATATAGGGATGTGCAGGAAATGTAAAGAGGTAGAAGGCACTTTCTATCATATGTGGTGGACATGCAAAAAGGCAAGAAAATTCTGGAAGGAGACATTCTGAGATTCAGAAAATGTTAAAAATCACTATGAAACCAGAGACTATGTTGTTGGGAATCTCACCAGATAACACTGAAGCAACTTCTCATGAACTGTTTAGATACATGTTGACTGCAGCTAGACTAGTAAGGGCAACTAAATGGAAGGCAGAATACCCAACCAAAGAAAACTAGAAAGACAAAATGGCAGAATATGGCTAAATAAATGAATTACATAAACAAAAGACCAATAAAAGAATTTGGAAAAAAATGGGGAAACTACTATGCTTATTATAGGTAAAGAGGGAACAAGAGTTATATGAATTTTTACTTGCTTTGATCTGTATTGAAGTTATTGAAATGCTATTTTTGGATTCATCAATATTTTTAAGATTATCAATATATTTAGTATAGCCAGTATTATAAGTATTACCTGAAATAATGTTCCATTATTAGCTTCTGATCTAGTTTATTCCTATATCTTTCTGAAATATACTTAAAACATATTATCAGATTATGGTCTGATTATGATAACTATATTATTAAGATATATCAATATTCCAAAACAATGTAAAATTAGTTAAAATATTCAATATTTATGTTTATGTTAATGTTAAGCTAACAACTTCTGGGCCTCAATGACTAGTTTATATAGTACATACAGGCCCTGTTCACACAGCGTGTTGAGTCTGTGTTAAACTGACTCGGTTCTGTTCCGAATATCTTTGTTGCGGACATTATCGATCAGACTGCCATACTGCAATTCTAATCATTCCATAATGAAACCGTCTTCTGCCGTCCACACGACGACCCCATATAGTTATTTTTTTCTCCATTTTTATGCGCACAGGTTAAAACATTATATGGTTATGCAGTTATGCACATATCGCTAAGTAGTAAAAAAAAATGGTGACCGTAAACAGGATGTCTGAGGCTCCTTTTGCTCCGGGACAGCCTTCAGACATCCAGAAGTTGGTTGAGAACTATTCAGATGGGGAAACTACGAGGTGAAACTGGAGAACTCAAAAAACACTGCAAAGGAGCAGGTAACAAAATACTTCGGTTCCGAGAAGGATTGGGGGGGGGGGGGCTACTACGAGTTAATACCGGGAGGCAGATGTTGCTGTCTGATCAGCCACTTTCAATCCGGTATGAAACCGCAGTGACAACTGATTATACTGTGCGTCTGAACAATCCCAAAGATTATTAAATATCTGCTAACATAGCATTAATTTCAATTAAGACTGAGAAGAAAAATATTTTTTAATATTATAAATACGTTCTATACATGAAATGTGTTGTTGTGTTGTTGGTCGTCCTTGTTATGTATATGTTACATCTTTTTATTAAATTCGTGCTTTCCTGCTCCTTTTTCTTTCTGTACTTCTATTTTATGTAAAAATAAAAGCATACTAAAAAGAAACTTTTTGGACTCTGGAACAGAGAAGACTTACTGTCCATTAATTAGGTCATGAAATGCAGAGATGGCGGCTAGGTGAACCTTTATAGATGCGGTCACTAGACCCCTTCTTACAGTTCCAGTAGGTAATCAAAGATTTTTCTCAAGCTACAGGATTGTGGATCAATGCCGTCCTCATCACTGCAGTGCACAAACTTTTTCCATTTATAACTATACGGCCTTCTCATTGTGATTCTGCAAGAGGCAGTTATAACCTGTTCAACCTTATGCGAAAGCCCTCCATTGTATGGTTAGCCAAACAGTTGGATGCAAGGATTGTTTGTGAGGATGGCAAACAGGCCTTATTGCCACTGGAAGCAATGCCATGTGTCGCCCTCTGGCCAGCTTTCACAGTGTGGGGAACAACATCCTTCTGGGCCAGAAGGGCTAGAAGGATGCATGATGACCGGTCTGCCTTTATCTTGGGAATTACCCTGCATGGAATACCAATAGCAAGGAAAATATAAAGGAGGTGGCCATGCCATTGCCACTAAAAGGCATTGCCTACAGAAACTATGCCTGTGGCTGCTCTGAAGCAGAAATTATGGGATTTCTGTTGTCTACTGATGCCAACAGGTCTACCTCAGGGACCCCCCCCCCATTTTTCAAGATTGAGACCAGATAGCAGTCTGATACAGACCACTCTTGTTCTGCGCTTGTGTCCCTGCTTATGCTGTCTGATATTGTGTTGTTTAGAACTGCTTAATGAACAGCTGTCAATTGCACCCTGTGCCTTATTGCCCATTGTCAAATGAGTTCGGCCTCTCTGTACAGACAGAGGGAACCTGTGCCTCCCTGACTGTTCAGTGAGAACTTTGTTGTGACATTGTCTGTTTTCACCAGAATGTATCTTCCTCTGTAAAAGAAACGAGCAAGTTTGATGGCTCTCAACTCCTAACAGGTTAATGTGAAATGCGGATTCTTTCTTAGTCCATGTACATTTCACCTTAAATCCCTGACAGTGAGCATCCCAACTTGTGAATGAAGCATCACTGAAGAGGTGAGTGTAAGGGACTGGACTCCTTAAAGGGCTTTCCTTGAGGAGGTTCTCAGATATGATCACCATAGAGAGACCTTACAATGATTCTTGGGACAGATAGTTTCCTCCATTGAGATTTGGAACTGCCGTCAAAGTTCCTTATAAACCAATTTTGCAATGGCCTCATGCATAAGTGAGCATATGGGACCACTGCAGTGATGGTAGCCATATAACCTAGAAGTTTTTGTATGTGTTTGGCAGACTGGTATCTGGTGGACAGAAATTTCTTAACAAGGGCTAACATAACCAGAGTTCCTCAGAGAGCATTGTGTTCAGGAACTCAAAATCTACTGTCCATCCCCAGACCAAGGGAGGCTAGACTGGGCTCTATACGGGACAGGGCCTTCTCAGTGGCAGCACCAATGCTGTACAATGCTCTCCCCGAGGCCATAAGAGCCCTGCTAGATCTCTCCCAATTCTGCAGGGCTTGTAAAACCAAACTTTTTAAACAAGCCTATAACAACTAGGGGAGAAGGCTGCCACTCATATTCTGCTGGGCAACTCCACCAGAAGAACCACCAACAGATAAATGGAAAGCCTAGTATGATCTGAGCCGCCTAAGCTTTTAATAGGTTGTAAAGCACCAATATTTTGTTTTACATTTTTTTTAAATTGTAAATTATTATGTCTTATTGTTTTATATCGGAAACTGAGAGGTTGGTTTTATTTTGATTGTTAGCCGCCCTGAGTCCATTTGGAATAGACGGGATATAAATGGAAAGTAAATAAATAAAATAAATAAATAATCTTGACCCTGGGGAGGGGCAAATAGGTTTTTCCTTTTTGAGAATCTAAAGAGGCCCCAATGAAGTTGATAGATTGAACAGGAGTGAGGCAGTATTTCTCCCAGTTTACCAAAAAAATCCTCAGTGATCGGATAGTGTGCAGGGCCAAGCTCAGGATCTTGACCAATCTTTCCGGAGAGTTATCAACAAGACTAAATCATCCAGAGATAAGGGTATACTGTACAGCCTTTTAACCTCCAATGAGCTATAACTTCTGCAACTCACTTGGTAAATACTCTAGAGGTGCCATTGTGAACCCAAACTTGATAGTTGAACCTCAAGTACTTCTTACAGTCCTTGTGTATCAAAATATGAAAGTATGCATCCTTTAAATCTAGTGCAGCAAATCTAGTGTGGGATCCATAAAGGACATCACCTCCTGTATATCCTGAACTTTGGAACATTCAAAAGTTTATTAAGGGATCTTAGGTGTAAATATCAACAGTAAAATATCCAAGGAACCCATTGATTTTTCCTCAAGGGTGAACTTTGTAATTGCTTCTTTAGATAATAGAAATGAAATCTCCTGCATTAGGAAAGGGGAAGGGTTGCAGGACTAGACTGGAGGATATTCAAGCACAGGCAGTGATTTCAAATCCAAAAATCAATCTGTCTTTATGGATAATGATCAATCATCAATAGTAACTTGGCACGACTTATAAAAGACCTTGGTTAATCTATCCAAAAACTCCTAGTCAGAACCTAGTCGGGCAGATGTGGTCACTTCTATAGAGTACTGGTCCATAGATGATTGGGAGGGGTTTTCTCCCCATTGTCTACTCTGTCTTTTGGGCTGAGGTTGTTGAGTATATGGAGATCTGAATCCCTGCTGGAGGGGCAGAGGAGCCTGGTATCTGTAGTCTTGTACACAATAGGACTTTGATTGGGAATACCTCTGGATATACCTTGAGAAGTACCACACACACACACACACACATTAACCACAGTTGGATTATTGCGTCATAACCACCAGTGAGGAAGTTTACAAAAAAAGTTGGTTAAGAAATAAATAATAAATCTGCATTATTGCTAAAATATACTGTAATCCTTGGACTACAAAATTATATAATAAACAAAAATTCAAATAAGGAGTATAGTCTTTGCTACATCAGACAACCATGGTGTTTTCTTGGTGTGAAATAAGTTTATAAAAGGGAATTACAGTGCTTCAAAATTAGAGATATATTTGCCAGTTTTAGATTCATGAATATGGGAAGTACCTTTGTTTAAAAGGTGTAGATGAAATATGGGTTATACCCAAGAATTTGGATGTCAACTTCT
Source organism: Heteronotia binoei (assembly GCF_032191835.1). Classification (NCBI taxonomy): domain Eukaryota; kingdom Metazoa; phylum Chordata; class Lepidosauria; order Squamata; family Gekkonidae; genus Heteronotia; species Heteronotia binoei. The sequence goes on along the minus strand of NC_083223.1, from coordinate 139,451,308 downwards.
TCTTCTTAATCTGATCCAAAATAACACTGGTTTATCACTGAACAGGTCTTAACCTTCAAATGGGAGATACTTTATTTTGGTTCTCGTATCGTGAAAAAGCTGAGGAATGTAACCATGAATACATCCATATGACCACGCCAGAGGCCACTGACCTGCTGTTACAATCTGCTCCATGGACTTGCAGCATGGAGCTGCTGTTTCCCTAATTTCTGTCTTTCTGCAATGAGGACCTTAACCTCACTGTTATCAAAAACAGGCAAGAACTCAAGAAACTGTGATTTCTTTTCCCATAGTAATATTTGGTAGTGGCTCATGATCTCTGTAAAATTAGTCATCCTCAGTATTATAGTCCGGGACAAGTAGGTCTTCCTTCTGAGTAGATCAAGTTTTCTGCCCTCTTTATTGAGGGGGGAAGAATGGCTTCCAGCTCTTCCCTTGATTGGTAAGACCTCTCAGGTCTGGGGACTTTGATATCCTTCTTGATGGCAAGGGTGTCACTGGACACAAATGTGAGTTGATACTGAGCCTCAATGGCATATTGTGGCTCTGGGGGGGACGGGGACTTTGATTTGAAGATCATTGGTGTTGATGGTCAGCTCCAAGGAGAGACTGATCATCGGGCTGGGGCAGGGAGGACTGATGAACTCAAAGTGGTGATGGAGACTGTCAATTCCAAGGGGAGTTTGTACGGCACCGATGCAACGGCAATCTGGCCAGACTGCAATGTGAGTAGATCTCTTTTTAGCCTTTTTTGGAGGTGGTTCCGACACCGATGTTGTGGTAGAGACTTGAGTTTGCACCTCCAATAATTAAGGTGTCAATGCATTATCTGTTGGGCCCATTTTTTCCCATAGGGGTCTGGGGCACCCGGAGCTTTCTTCCAGTGTGGCTTTAAGTTCTGCCACTTTCCTTTTGCATGCCTTACAACTAAGACCTCTACAAGCTGGGCACATGGCTGTACTGTGGCCCTCTCTCAGACATAGGAAGCATTAAAATGATTATCCTTTTGGGTCATTTTCACTCTACACTCCCTGCACTTCTTAAACAGAGCTATCCTACCAATTTGTAGATGAACATCTTCACTGTTCTCTGTGAAAAAACCTAATTTTAATCTTGAGGTCCCAAAAAGCAGCAGCTTAGAAGTACATCCTCTCCTCACAATGGCAAGAAGAGAACAGAGGGAAGGACTGCTTGCCCCACCTCTGTCACATGACCCCTTTGGTGGGAAAAGGGACCTCTAAAGACAGAGGGGAGAGGAAGCACTCCAGAGCCTAGAAGCTTCTTCAGAAAAGCTTGGCAGCTCTTCTCTGCAGCTGGCCTGCAATCATGAAGTCCCATGTGTGCATGCACAGAAGCTACGGCAATGAACAAATCATCTCATCATCATCTTGTCTAAGATTGGGCTTCAATTCCTCCAGCCTCATTCCACCTATAACAGCCTTTGACCTCTGATTCAGAATATCAGATCATCACCTCAATCAGATAAAAAAGAGACACAGAGTCAGGTGACGATTATGTACTCTAACACTCTAATGACAAGACTATAATCCATATCTATAGATGACCTCTTCCAGCAGATTTATATAAATGTAAAACAGCAAAGCAACAAATCTCAACTCTATGGCAAACTACAGGCTAAATCTCACAGAGGAATAGTATATCCCCCTACAGCATCACTTCTGGGATCTGCCCTCCAGGCACCACCACAAAACAATGCCCATAAGCCCAAACCCCTCATAGAACCAAGAATGATACGATTGATGAAAGAGCTGAGATAATTCACAGAGTCAAAAACAGAGACTTTCACCAAGCAAATATCATCCACCTAAGCCAGGGGTCCCCAATCCCCGGGCCGCAGCCTGTTCGCAACCAGGCCGCGAAACCTGGCTGCCCCCCTGCCGCCCCCCCCAGCCCTCATGGTGCCACAATGGAGTTTAGCTCCGTCACCCCACTGCCTTCCCGCCGCCGCCTTCCCGCTCTGTCATTGCCTGCCTGCCCTCCCTCTGTCTGATCGTGCTGAGCAGAGCAGCGGCGAAGCTGGCCCATACCAGCTTCGATGCGGCTGGCACACCATCTAACACTTTGAAGTGTGAGAGAGAGAAGACTTCTCCCCCCTCACTTCCCATTCCAGGAAGGAGGGCGGAGAAGTCTTCTCTCGTGTGTACTTCAAAGTGTTAGATGGTGTGCCAGCCGCATTGAAGCTGGTAAGGGCCAGCTTCGGTGCTGCTCTGCTCGGCGTGATCGGAGGGAGGGAGAGAGGGCAGGCAACAACGGAGTGCTGCATTGCAGCACCAGGGAGGGAACAAACGTGGCAGCAGTGGTGAGGGGTGATGGAGTTAAAGGTCACTTCTTCAGAGGGTCGCCCGCCGCTGTGGCGGGTGGTGAGGCTGCACAGTGCCAAAGGGGGGGCGGGGCAGGGCAAATTCAGTGCCCCGGCCCTGGGGCCATGGTGGGCGGGCTGGCCCTGGTGCCGGTCCCTGGTATTAAGAAGGCTGAGGACCACTGACCTAAGCAACCGCCAAAACCGAGACTAAAAGCCATTCAAAATAGACTAATATTTAACTTCATCCAGAAATGTACAGAGTTCTCCATCACAAAAAAGATACATCAAACACAAGCCTACAGCAAATAAGGTCGGTCTAGTTTAGGATCAATTTTTTAAATGCAAAGGTACCAATCTTTTGGACAAAGATGAATTCATGACATAACTGACTGAGGCAGCTGGGGGGGCGGAGCATAAAGTATGTTTTTAAAAACCTGCGACAAGTAGATATTGCATACAGTGCAAGTGTCATGATCAGATTTAAATGCATTTCCACTGAAAATGGAACCTCATTTATTATAAAATATTACGCAGAGCATAACAATGTCCCCCCCCCCCCAAAAACCCCTGCCTGTTAGACCTTTGCAGAATTGTCCACAATTGTACCTACAAATTGGCTTTTTTGTCACATTTAAAGGTGTGTGAGCCCCTCTGAGCTCATTTTAAAATTAAAGTTATGAAAGGCAAAAAACTGGAGCCCAATTTCAAGGTCAGAAAGCCTCTCCCTGCTACCCGAGCACAGCACTCGCTGTGCTACCAGCTGATGTGGATGAAGGACAAAGTTGGCAGCAGTTGGCCAGTCAAGCAGGAAACTGGCTGGGCATCAAGATGATAGGCGGGTAAATGGAATCTCGCCTTACTTCCACCCACTCCTTTCCCCAGCATATTAGTGCATCCTAGGAAATGTAGTGCTCAGGGTATTGACAAAACATTATCCAAGGCATCTGTGAACACAGGAGGGGGGAGGGAGATATATCCCCTTTTCCTGCTCACTCTTTGGCTTGCTAGCCCAACAGCCCTACCCATAGAATGCACAAGGGTCCAGGGAGGGAGAAGAGGAGGAATGAAGAGAGAGAAGCTTGAATCAAAGAAGAACTGGGGGCAGCAATGTTCAGCTTTGAAGATGATCACTGTGAGAAGCTGAAGGACTTATTTCTAAGTACAAAAATAAGTTTGGCACCATCTACAGTTTGGTACCCATTGTTTGGTTTTGTTTTATCCTCCCAACTCTTTTGTAAGATTGTTTAGACTCAGGAAGAGACTTACCACAAAATAAGGAGCGGAGCTGGGAAGGAAGGAAGGAAGGAAGGAAGGAAGGAAGGAAGGAAGGAAGGAAGGAAGGAAGGAAGGAAGGAAGGAAGGAAGGAAGGAAGGAAGGAAGGAAGGAAGGAAGGCTGTTCAGTTGGAATGGAAGCTAACACAGGGTACCCAATCAGGATATTCTTAAGAATTGTTAGTAGCAAGAAGTTGACTGCCCATGGCACTTCCTGTGGACTGTTCGTTTTGTATGACTGACGCTGATTCCTTGAGGATACCCTATCACCTCATTCCAACTCAACAATTTTTTTAAAGCAAGTACATAAAAACCAAACTGTCCAGTGCCTTCTTTCTTTAGAAAACAGGAAGGGAAAAAGCCTTCTTTACTCCTTTCCCCACTTCCCTACTAGTCAGTTTCTGACACTTGCATGGCAGTAAACTGCCTTCCTCTTTTAAAAAGTTTTTCTTAAAGGATAGAGAAGGTGGGGCATTTCCAGAGAAAGTCATAGCTAATATTTCCTTTCCTTCACTTTTGTGACTACTTGTGAGCAAACATTCCAGTGGGACAATTAATTGGCTGCTTTTTGTGCCTATTGTTACACATGTAGAAAGACCAGGACAGGAATTTACCTGGAAAAGGAGCAGCAATAAGCAAATCAAGACAAAAGGAAGGTGGTCATATTAAGAAGTACCCAGGTTAGTGCATACATGGCCTGAAGTCTGATTGGCACTATGTAGACAGGAGATTTTTCTTAGACTTTATTTTTAATAGCTCTTTATTGTCAAGAAAGTTGCTGGAAAGGTGGAATAATTTTTTCCAAAATAAATAAAAATGCTATTAATTACTACTCCTGAGGAAGACCTTCTCCCTCACTTGTCTAGGATGCATTGACTTAACATATTTAGAAATAATCTCCCTTTTTCTTGTGAGCGGGAGAGAATTATGAGTCACACTCACACTCATTCAGCAGGAGTCCTATGCATCAGTGGTTGACGTTTAAGCACTCAGTATTGTTTCCAAGTCTCAGGGCTGGTGTATACGTGTAATTTACCCTGCAGCATCACAGTCAAAGGTATCTCCCCATCAGTGCACTATTCAGGATTAAAGAAGGGCTGCTCACCAGTCTCTCACAGTTTCTCTTACAAGTCATTTTATACATTTAAAATTCATTGTTAGCAGAAGCCCTTGGCAGCTTGAAAGGATCAATACACTCCAGGAACTTTATTCAAGCACTACAAATAAATGCAAATCAGACGATACCTATGGGGTGAAACTTTCACAAAAATGATGTGAAGGTGCCTTATTCCTATTGATTTTTCTAAAGACATCAGACAGCCTATTCCCAAGAAAATCTGACCACTCGTTCAAAAAACAAACCAGGACTTGCACTCAAGGATGCAATTTGCCAATCAGAAGGCATTAAAATTCAATTCTTACCTCCCATTAAAATATGGGTGTTAGAAGAATTGTAGGTTTTGATTCTGTGCATGTGTTTTTAATTAGATATCTATTTATTTATAATTTATATTTGTATACTGCCCTTCTCTTAGTTCATAGATCTCACAGTAGTTAACAACAAAATATACAATTTAAAACTAACATTAAGATAGTTAAAAATGATATAAGAATGGTGCCAATTAGACATACAATATGTATTACTATCCCCACAATAAATGGGAAAAGCAAATTGTAGGGAGAGGAAGGGAGTGCAAGATGGTACCCATTGCTGTCCTCAGCAAAACCCTGGGCAGAACATCTCTGCCTTGCACGCCCTGCAGAACTGCATAAAGTCCTGCAGGGAGCAGCTATTGTCTGGCAAAGAGTTCCATCAGTAGGAGCCAGGGATGAGAAGGTCCTGCTCTGGTAGAGGACAGTCAGGCATCTTTAGGGCTTCAGATCACCAGTAAATTGTTCTCAGCAGAACATAAAGCTCTTCAGGGGACATAACAGAGGAGAAGGTCCCATAGATATGTAAGTCCCAGATAGCTCATGGTCTTAAAAGTCAGTACTAAAACCTTGAACCTGACCTAATACTCTACTGGGAGCCAGTGCAGCCGGCACAGCGCAGGTTGAATATGTGCAGACTATGGTGTTCCTGTCAGGACCCACACCGCCACATTCTAGATGAGTTGGGAGTTTCAAGATAAGTTTCAAGGGCAGGTCAGCATAAAGTGAGTTACAGTAATCTAATCTGGCCATGAGCATTGCATAGATTGCTGTGGCTAGGTAAGGGCAAGGCAGGAAAGGAGCCAGCTGCCTTGCCTGGTGCAGTTGAAGGAACACCAGCTTGGCAATGTTCATGATCTGGGCCTCCATAGACAAGGAGGTGTCCAACACCACACCCAAACTCCTGACAGCTTGCGCCAGTGTTAGAGGTATGCTGTCAAGAGTGGGAAATTGGGATCCCAATCCTGAATTCCACACACACAGCCACAGAACTTTCTCAACCATCCCTTTCTCAACCATCCCACCCATGACCTCTGGCTCCTCAGCCTAATTTTTGGGGAGGTGTCCAGGTGGCCACCAGTGTTCTCTCTAAGCTGCGTTAGTGTGAGCTGGCTCACAATTTTTTAGTCTCTGGCTTACACATTTTTGTCTTAGCTCAAGAAAAATCACAGTGGAATGAGAAGACTATCTGCAAAAAAGCTTGCAAATGCGTCACAATTAATAGTAAAATTGCTAATATTTTGTGTTCTGTCTCTAAGAGAAGTTATAGATCAAATTACCCTAAACAATTGTGCCAAGTGAGAGCTAGCGGATGCAATGGAGGCTGAATAGAATTATGTCTTTTCAGCCTTCACTGCCATCTCATAGGATTTCATAAACGTCCTATAAGATGTTCTTGTAGTTTCATTGTATGTTGCCAAACTAGGCTTCCCAACCCCCCCCGCCCTGGCGGGGGACCCCCAAAATTGCATCCTCCTCCCCCGCTCTCAAAAAATCTGGGGGCGGGGGGAGAGAGAGAGAGAACATACCTTTAGGCATCATGTTGTAGAGCTTCTGATCAGTTTTAAAATGTGTCCCTTTAAGGCTGCACAGGAAACAGGAAGGGCTTCATGGGAAAGTAACAGTTTCCATAGAGAACGGCCCCTCCCTTTCTTTTCCTGTGGAGCCTTGCTTTCGTTTTCACAGGAAGCACATTCTGTTGGAAGAAGACCAAGTACGGTAAGTGTTTGTGTGTGTGTGTGAGAGAGGGAGGGGGCAGGGAGGGGGGATTCCCTGGTATGGAGGCCCCCCCTTTTGAAAGCGTGGGGGGGAGGGAAATGTCTACTAGGCACTCTATTATTCCCTATGGAGAACGATTCCCATAGGGAATAATAGGGAATTGATCCATGGGTATTGGGGGCTCGGGGGGGGGGCTATTTTTTGAGGTAGAGGCACCAGATTTTTAGTATAGCATCTAGTGCCTCTCCCCAAAATACCCCCCAAGTTTCAAAACGATTGGACCAGACGGTCCAATTCTATGAGCCTCAAAAGATGGTGCCCCTATCCTTCATTATTTCCTAAGGAAGGAAGGCATTTAAAAAGGCGTGCTGTCCCTTTATATGTGATGGCCAGAACTCCCTTGGAGTTCAATTATGCTTGTCACATCCTTGTTCCTGGCTCCACCCCCAATGTCTCCTGGCTCCACCCCCAAAGTCTCCTTTTCTTTAATTGGACTTGGCAACCCTATGCCAAACTAGCTCTAGTTGTCTTAGCTCCCGTAAATTCCATAGGGAAGTCCATTCAGGGGGGTCCATCTACAGGTGAGCATACATCAGCCTAAAGGGGGGTGGGGGAAGCGGGGATAGAGGGATACCCAGACAGGCCTTCAGAATGGCACATCTTCCTTACTGCATTTTTACTGTTCAGTGTATTTTCAGTATTTTTGCAGACTATCTCATGGGTAATAGAAGCCAAATGACAGAAGAAATATTTTATTAATAAATATTTAATGCTGGATGCCTGACAAATAATACTATTGTGTTAAAGCAGTCTTGAAAAACAATTATAGATTGTCTGAAGAAAATGCCCTCGAAAATACACCGAAAGGTTAGCTCAGGTGAAGGCAAAAAGATCAAATGGCAAGAACGATTCTACATAATAGAGGAATAAAAAAAGACAGAGAAAAACAAAGTAGCAACATCACAATGATCAAGAATGAGACACAAATTTCTACTATGAATTAGTGGCCTACCCTAGGAAGACAATCAGTATTGAAAATCTAAAGAACAGCAGTATTATTTAAATTGATTCATTCTCTCTCTCTCATATACTGAAATTCACAATGGCATTCAAAAAAACAGGCATAACATGAGAGGCAAGCTTTGGACAATACGTAAGTTCTGAAAAACCAAAATTCTCATTGAGTTTTAACAGGGTTGTGACATTTGATTAACCATTCTGCAATTTATCAAATAATTTTTGACAGATTAATAGTGCACGCCATGCAAAGTTACACCCTTCCAAACTCACTGACTTCAAGGATATAACTCTGCTTAGATTGCATTGTTTCTCACTTACTGGTCATGTTCCTGTCAGCAGTTCTCTCTCTGATAAGAATGCCAATTGCCTAGAGAAGAAAAAGGTCCTTTTAACAGAGGCTAAATGGGACATTATTTACAACTTGATGTTATTTACCTCCATGCCATGAAAGGCTTCACATGCTTTTTCCTACATCATAAGCCTCTATTAAATGGAAAAAATTTTCTCCAGACCCATTGGCAACCCAGCTCTCTGACCAGATAGTACAAAGTTGTGTTTTTTTACTGTAAGCCGCCCTGAGCCTGCTTCAGCAGGGAGGACAGGATATAAATCGAATCAAATAAATATAAATAAATAAAGATCAGGTGGCACAAGTATTAGAAGCTAAATGTCACAGAGAGGAAAAGAACCCTTTTAACATTGTGTGGGAAGGAATTATATTGGACTGTGTTAAGGTGGGGCAAAAGGAATGCTGCCATATATGGAATCTCCCCTGCTGATTAAAAAGAACCCAAAGTCTCTACAACATCTTTACTTAGACTCCTTTTCCAGGCACACGTCCTTTAATAGCTGGTTTCAGGGAGGAAGAGAGAGCAACGGATGACTGCTTGCTTTCCAGGGAAAGGAATAGGCTATCTAGGTATCTAGGCTGGCAAAGAAACAGCTCTGCTTGCACTAAGGAGTCATTCTCGGCAATAGCAACCTCCCTCCAGTTTATTGTTATAAACGCAGACTAAAGTTATTCCACGCTGATGTAAGATTTTCAACACAGACAGATAGCAATTCTGACCTCAAGCAATCAACTCCTAATGCCTGGACACCAACACTACAGCCTTTTTGCTGATTAATCTAATCAACCCCTCTAACCTATATGAGTTGAATGGAGATGCTGATTATGCTTATTAGCATTCATCGAGCATGAAAGCGCCTTCTCCTTTTTTTGGCAACCTCACATTTCACGTAAGTGTAAGTATGAAGAACTCTTGGAAGCTTCATATTCACAATGATGCCTCAATAGCACAGAATCTCACACCAATCATTTTTGTGAGGTTTTCAGCAATCACAGCTACACGTAAATAGATCAGAAGACAGGCCTGAGATAGAAGATTTTTTTTTCCTGCTCCATTTAGATGTGTACAAAAATTAAAATTATAGGTTCACCAAATGACATGTGGAATTATCCGTCTTTACCGATAAGATTGGAAATAATATTAAATAGCTGCCACTTGACCAAATCTCAGTGCTAAACTAATGGAGAATTATAACTTTTTTTCCAATAGTACCAAATTTGAACACTCAGAAATCATAATCTACTTAATAAAAATGCTAGTTTCAGAGGAAGTTACTATATTATGCACAACAAATGGGGGAAATGTGCATTTATTGAACAAAAATGTAAAAAATGATTCTTAGGAATTAGAAGCACAGTTATTTTACACTTAACACTGAATGGTATCTGCCAATGATATAAAGTGGCATTAAGAAATAAATTCTCATCTCTATCCTATTGTCCAAATAATTAAGATTCACCCATCAGGCCACCCAAGAAGATCCACAAGGGAGATTCATCTTCATCAGAGGTCTTCACGAAAATCACAATAGCCTCAATCTGTGCCCAAAACAGCAATCAACTTTCTTTTCTAGAAAACATCTTTAATATTCTGCACTCCTTTCAGGAAGGCAAAGTCATCATAGGCAACGAGTTCAATCTTGTTATTGATCCTGCTCCCTATCACTCTAATACATTTCCTCAACATCACTCTAAGGTTTCCTGTACCTCAAAATTGTCAGCCTTACTCTATAGATACCATCTGGCACATGGTGGCATTTGAACAGTTCTGTCAGAGATTACACATTCTGTTCCTCAAGACATCATATCTACTCCAGAACTGACTATATTATTTTAGCAAAGTCTCTCATCAACTCTACAGTTGCTTTAGATATTAGTTCCATTGTATGGTCAGACCATGCCTGGATGAATTGTCTGATATCTCCGTCTTCCACTCAAGAATCCCCAAGATGCTGGTTCTTCCCCAGAGCATTGCTCTACAATGCAGACTCTATGCAAAAAACAGAATCCTCCATTCAGCCATATCTAAAACTCAACAACACTGGAGACTGCTCACCTACTACTGTGTGGGAAGTATTGAAAGCTGTTATTAGAGGCAACCTGATCGTTGTTTCCTCTCATTAGAATTGCAGCAAAGCTCTCAGGTCTGAACAATATTTGCAATCTGGAAACTCTTCATAAGCAAAAGAATAGCAAGAAAATCTACCGTAAACTTTTAGTGGAGTGGAAAAAACTGGAATCTCTGGAATGTGACAGCATCCAGAGGAACCTACTCTACCTTAAACAAAAATATTGGATTCATTTGCCTCAATCACTAAAACTACTTTCGTGGATAACTAAGGACAAAGCCTCATCTAGATTTGTCACAGTAGTCCAAGACTCTAAAGGTGTCATCTACTCTAAATCAGCGGATATCAACTGTATTATCAATGACTCTACTCTTCGTCCAAACCCTCGGACAAACGGATTACTGACTCTTTCCTCCCACCCTCTCATTAAATGACTACACAAAGCTTATTGCAATGGTCTGGATTGCCCATTTGATCCTGAGTAGGTTTTAGACATGATCAAACAGCTTAAAACAATAAGGCTCCTGACCCTGATGGATACATTCCAGAATTCTACAAAAAAAATTGCTGACAGCTTGGCACACTCTTTAACTGCACGATGCAACTAAATCTTAAAATCTGGTTCCTTGCCTCCTTCTTGGAACTTGGCTTCTGTAATTGCTCTCCCCAAAGCAGGCAAGGACATTACCCAACCCTTCTTCTCCTCATCTGGTCTCGTTGCTCAATCAAGACTACAAGATCTTCACAGCCACCATTGCCAGATATCTGAATCCCGTCATTGCAGACTATATCTATCTGGACCAGGCAGGTTTCATGCCAGGCAGAGAGATCATTGATAACATCCATAAAACTCTGCACATCATCTGCCTGTGAAAAGTCTAAAATTCCCACTATACTTCTTTCCCTTGACACAGAGAAACCTTTTGATTCCTTAGAGACTTCTTACCTGATTTCTCAATCATATGGGATTCAGCAATAACTTTCTCACCATAATCAAAACTGTATACTCAGAACCTATCACACACATCACAAGTAATGGTTTCACCGCAAATTACTTTGCACTCTGTAGAGGGACCAGGCAAGGTTGTCCTCTTTCTCCTGCTCTCTTTGCCCTTGCCCTCGAGCCTCTTGCCTTCCTGATACGTCAAAATGAGTCTATTCAAGGAGTGACGATTGGCCCCCATACCTTTAAGCTGAGGTATTACATGCTACTTCATCCCTCTCTGTCCTGAGATAATATTTCTTAACAACCCGGATGGTGTACGAGTTCCCAACATCCACTGTGAACTTATAATTAGCCTCTTAGTGGTGGCCAAAATGTCCATTTCTTCATATTAGAAAGCCACTTCTGCACCCTCAAGAAACCCCTGGTTTAATAAAGTACTAGAGCACTTCATCATGGAAAAGATCATGGATTGCCTCCAAAAAGCAGAAATTTATCCCAAAAACACTAATTTCTCAGAAAAACGGCTACCATTCCTAAACTAGATTTCCTCCAATAATATCACTTCCAACATCTCTACCCTTTCCAGCATGCTTCACTTCTGACTTTCAACACAGACACTTCTATCTTCTCACACTTGACTGAACACACAGAGTTGATTTTTGAGTGCATCATGAGATGAGATATAGGTATCTTAGCACCCAGATATATTTTCCATATATTTTCCTTAATTTTTGTCTCACTTATTTTATGCTAGCCAATTTGCTTCAAAATATTGTCTGGATTGTTTAAGATTATTATTTTGCATTGTCAGATTTTGAGTTGTTCCTAAATGACCACTGTGAGCTACAACTGTTCTGTCCCACTACAATCTATAAATATTTGATCTGTAGTTATGTGATGTACGCATGAAGTAAGATTTCTGTGTTTACTGTAGCATCCTTTGTGAAATCTTAATAAATATTTTTAAATATTAAAAAAGAAAGAAAGCAGCTGTTTCTGACCTGCAGCAATTTGTATATTTGGCAATACTACTTGTACATGTGCATGCACATTTCTTCAGATACCTTTTGGATGAGTTGATCTCTATATGGTCAAACTTAGTATGCAGAGTCAAACTGTAATTTTTTTAGAATTATAAAAATAACATTGATGAAGATTGTTCTTTTCACAGAGAACTTGAAGAATTTGAATAAAAAGCTCATTAATGTTATCTCTTTAGCTAATAAAATGGATTTCATCCCTTAAACAAATATGAAAAACCATTTCATTTTAACACATCTTCTTGAGACATATAATAAACCCAATCATTGAAGAATCACTGCTGCCCAATTAAATTTGTCAGTTTCCTTCAGAATTAATAATGATTGTTTCGTTTTATCACATAGGTGAGAAGATGTGAAGCTCCTAACGGATTTCTTTTTAAAAGGGGGGGGGGGCTACACTGAAGATTAATATCATCCAGTCTATCAAGCTTTTTTTAAACTGGTAAATCACAATTAATACCTGAAACAAAGTTTCAAAAATCTCAAAGTGTCGTAAACCACAAAGTACTGAAATCTTACTTAAAAATAATGAAGCCAGCCAGTATATTTGATGCTGATTGTTTCTCAAGTTTAGCCAGAGAAGGTTTACAGCAGAAGAAATACCACTGCATATGTTAATTTAATATTTCTTAGGATTTTGATCACACATAGCATTAGCCTGAAGTTTTAGGAATTCATTTATAAGGAAAAGCCACTTTCATTAAACAGTTTCATTAAACAGTCAAGAAATCTCACTTCAAGTGGAAACTGAAACTGAAAAAGGCCCATCTCCTATACGTAAATGGCACAATAAACACAAGCCATAGCAGTGGTCCAGATGCCTTCATATATTGTGAGAGTGCCAACTTATCACAGTAGCATCTTTATAGCATGGCAAGCTAATCAATCATCAGAAAAAGACTCAACTAGCTATTCAGACAAAGAGGCCAGAAATATTATTAATAGCTACTTAAAGTTACTCCACTTTCAATATGCTTATCAATAAGAACAAAAATAGAAAACCTTCAAGTTGTGACCCATATGTAGATCACCCTGTAAGTATCTCCATGAACCATTCTATGTGTATAATCTGCATGGGCATCTTTGAGTCCACAGGGCATAAAATGTTGTATACAAGAATAAAACATGTGTATAAGGAGGAAAGAAATCAGGATCGTGTATGCTGACTATTAGGAAATTAGACCATTCATAACATGTAATGTTAGCTCTGTTAGTGAGTGGTTGTGAGAGGGGGTGCAGAATAGTGTTTCCAATAAACCTGGAATAAAAGCTTTACTGTATCGATGGTCAAACCATTATTGAGTCCCCTGTGGGGAGAGGGACTCAATTAATAATTGTGGGATATAAATTAAATAAATAAATACATCCTCTCACCCAAATTTATTATTTTATTTATTCATTTATACTCCATCTTTTACACCAGTGGGAACCCAAAGCAGCTTACACTGTTCTTCTCTTCTCAATTCAATTGCATTACTCCACTGCCTTGAATCTTGCTGGATGGGCTACGTACAACTTGGTCAGTCACAAGCTCTACAGTCCTGTTGGCGTAATAGCTACCAATAACCTAGCTGGATAGAGAGGATTCATGTGTATACATTGCTTTATGTCACAGGAGCTCAAAGATGTCCATGCAAATCATACACATGAAGAGGGATGTTTGTTTTTTCCTTTTTGATAATCCACATGGCTTTAGCTGCCAATCAGATGATTGGCGGGGGGCAGCCTTGAAAGAACCCTGGGAGCGCGACACTTCACTGCCCTTCCCAGGTATTAAAATTGGGAGGGAGGGGGAGGTGCCACGGAGAGGGTCAGTGGGTGGCACAGGTGGGGGCACTGGGCAGCGAGGCCATGCCAGCACTATGACTCTTCAGAACTAGTTGTGCATTAACAGATTCCCATACAAAAACACTCTGTCCATAACTAAACGGATTCCACATGGAACAAAACTAGAGAATCCAGGGTGGAAAGTTTATTTTTTTTCTACCTGTACCCAACCCCTTGTCCTCTGTATCTTTAGATTCTGATTTTCAAATGTTCCTCAGTTCCCCCACTCCCCCTTTATTCCTGATCCCAGGAGTTTTACTTCTCTTCTCCAGTTACTAAAGAAAGATTTGGAATAAGGAGATGGAAATGCTATTTCTGCAGGGGGAATACGGTAAATGGGAGAAGCAGAAGTTACAGAGGCCAGAAAGCATGTACTCTAGTGAGCACTGATGCTCCAGGGCTACCATGTCATTTACAGTCTCTCCCTTTGTAAGGCAGCAAAGCAGCAAACCCCATACTGAAATCACTAGAAAGGACACAAGTATTATTAGTTATGCTACTGTTGATTCTGTGCTGTTGCTTCAAGGAGGGAGTTTATTTTAAAAAAGAAACATACGTGCCCATTATTGGTGGGCATAGTCATATTTTGGTTTTTTGGGTTTTTTTAAAAAAACAGAGATAAAGCAGCAGTGCAATTGAAAGGCTTTCCCTTTTCTTTTCAGTTTCACTAAGATCAGAGAAGGGGACAGAAAAAGGCCCAAGGAAGGGGTAAGTTTACAAGGGGAGACTGGCAATGGTCCACAGAGAACATTGTGTCAAAAACCACAGCCTCAGCTTGATGAAATAATAGTTTTAATAAGACCACAAAGACAGAAATCCATCACCAATCAGCATTTGATACCAACAAGGAAAAGCCAATAATGCAACTGTTTAGGGAGGGAGGGCACTATCTATATTCTCAGAAATAACAGACAGCAAACGGTGTCAACAGCTGCGGGACTGGGGAGTTATCATGCTGGGTCATGCATCTCTTTGTATGATTTCTGAATCATATGTGAAAGGGAAGCTCATGCATCTCCCAAAGGTGAAGTCTTTCAAATCTAAACCATTAGATAACTGGTATGCTGCTGTACTGTTCTTGTCCACTACATGAAATTCTCTTATTGTTTCACTAATATCTCTAATGGAAAAAAACAATTCAGCTTGTAGAACACAGGAGGACCAGGCTGCATTTAAAAGCCTTGCACATATCTTCATCTTGCTTACAACTGGGTTCATACATACAAAGCTTTTCAGAATCACTTAATACATTTACATTATTCCTTTGTAATTGGCAAGGTTCTCGAAAGCTAAGGGCTCACATTAATGGCACTAGCACAATAAGCAGCACTTAATAGATAGCTAAAGACGAGGAAGTCCCGTACTTGTGCGATGTATTAAACCTCCAAGACCATCTCCCAAAACATTTTTGCTCTTATATGTAGTTTAAAGGATTTTTTTCAGCCATTGGAAGTACCTGTTGAAACCTCACATGCTATTTCTGCCCAGACTACTTCACAGCTGGCAGACTGACACCATCACTGCTAATCAGGCTCTTTGCTAAGCACTAATGTACATCAGCAGACACCCTGCCAAAGAACACTGTACTCCTGCTCATCAGTGCAAAGCAGGGGACATTAAAGTCACACAAGCTCATGTGGAGAAAAGCAGGTTTTTCAGATTGAGGAGCCCATTAGAAGGCTAACCAAGGCATCTCATGTTAGGAATCTCCAAGCATTCATAGCAGGGGGATTCATTCTGCCATCTGAAGGAAAAGAGTGTAGGGAAATTGGCAGTAGGGACAGGAGAAGGAGAGAAAACGCATCTCCCACCTCTGAAAAAAACAGCACAAAAATGAGAAAAATGTGACTATGGGTAAAGGAACTATGCACAGAAGTAGCTGTGTCTAATCCCTCCCTCCCTGGTGTTCCCATATATGTGCAGAATCTGGTATCTGATGCTGGCAGAGTATGACATTCCAAAAGTCTTTAAACTTTTGGGGAAAAGTAGGTTTAGAAACATAGAAACCATAGAGCTGGAGGGGATACCAAGAGTCATCTAGTCCAAATCCCTGCAAAATGCAAGAAATTCACAGCTTCCTCCCCTCACACTTCCCCAGTGACCTCTGCTCTATTCACACAGGTTTGTAAGCCTTCTGGATGAACAGAAAGTCAGGATATACTGTGGGCAGCTCAAAACATATGGGAAGGCTGAGCAAGACTTCTAGGATAGCGTGAGAGGATTTTGTAGCTGAGTACTACTTTTCTCCTGGAGTGATTGTTTCTTTGTGGGTAAAAATTCCTTACTTTTCTTCTTGAGAGTTGCCTTGGGAGGCCCTTTTTTATAGCTCAAAGTCTGGATATTAAAAAAAAATTGGAAAAGAAACAAAAATTATTTATGCTGTCTTGCCAATGTGCCTTTTTTTGCTTTCTTCTGGTCAAGGATGTTCTCTTCTGATACTCTCTAGTTCAGGGGTGTCAAACTCATTTGTTATGAGGGCCAGATCTGACATAAATGAGACCTTGGAGGGCTGGACCATGTTGGGCTATGTGTCTGTTCCCATTTAAGATTAGGCAGCAGAGACAGAAACTTTATAAAGGACACAGACAAACACAAAGATTTAAAAAAACTTAAAAAATGCTTAAAACATTAGCACCCCCTCCTTCCTCCCCAAAGGAGAAGCCTCAGCCAATGGAGAAAACAGAGGTTTTGCTCTGTAGCTCCTGTGTGATTGAGCAAACCTGGAAAAGCAAGGTGTGATGCAGAAGGAAGCAAGAGAGGGAGGAGGAAGCAGATGACAGCCAGTTGCTCAGGGGCCTGGTAGGAGCTCTCTGAGGGCCTGATTCAGCCCCCAGGCCAGATGTTTGACACCCCTGCTCTAGTTCTTGCATAAAAACCATAAAACAACCAGAAGAAGGGTAAACTATGCCAAAACTTCATTGTGGAAGCAGAGTTATATATGCAAAAAACCCCTGCCTAATCTGTATAATTTATTCAGATAAGTGAATTTTAACTTTCTAAGAACTGGATTTAAATTTGGGCCTGGACTCAGAAACTCATGTGACAACATAACAGTATTTGATCACACAGCCCCATGTTATGCATGCTTACTCAGAAGTAAACCTCACATCCTATGCATGTTTATTTAAAAGTGAGTTCAGTTGTAAAATGACAGACGATTGTGGCCTTACAGTGCCATCCTAAACAGATTTACATACTTCGCAGCATGAACAGATTTAGAAGGGTTCAGGATTACAGCTGGGATACCTCCCCCATAAGGAAAATGGCATTTTCCCTTTTCCCCAAGTGCTGCAATCCTGATCCATCTTGCGGCTTCATATGCTTGGAAACTGAATTCCCACCAGGAAACATACAGCAGACATGTAAATTACTAAATAAAAGTCAGGTTGGAAAACCTAGATGCAACCTGTGGAAAACTATAACATGTAATTTGCACCTCAAATGCCCATTTTGTGCAACACTGCAGATTTTACTTATTTCTTTTCCCAGGTATGGTGATTCACATAGAAATAAGAGGGTATAGTAATATTTCACAAATAAGGGATAAGAGGGAATAGCAAAAACTTTTGGTGCGGTACTCTCCTTGCTGAATCTAATGCCTAATGCATCTCCTGTAGTAATAGACCAAAGACTTCAGCAAATTCTTATCTTTATTCAATTGTGCAAATGCCTTTCACAACCCACTGGACAAGGCTATTATCACTGGATTTCATGCAGTGCTACTGGAATTTTTTTTTAAAAGTCATTTGGTTGAGATTTTTAGTGAAAAAAAGTCCATGCACTCTTGCTAAAAGCCCACTAAGGTCAGAGTTCAGTTACAGGTACAGTTGTTCCCTGTAACTCCACGTATTTGCTATCTAATATTTTTATTTCCTATAACACTGAAATATGTATACCTTTAACACACAATAATATTTCTTCTGGTCATTTTGAAAAAAAAATATTACAAACAATTTTCACCAACTGTCAGAAGGACTGTTCTGAAATATTTCAGAAGACTATCTTGGGAAAGAAATCTGGAGGTTAGCTTGCCCCCTCCCAATTACTATTCATATTTCTATTTTAGACGCTTTAAACACTGGAATATAAAATAGTAGTTTCCAATTAACTGTTGCCTGAAAAGTACCATCACGCATGCATGGACACACACACACACACACACACACACATTATCCTATACTTACAGCAAGTTGACTAGCACCTGAAGAAGGAATTAGAAGGGCCTGTCTAGTCACCTAGTTTTTGAGAGCCTGCTTTTGACAGGAAGATTAGTGAAAACTCCTCTAACAATACAACAGCTGAACTAGCCAGTAAGAGCTGGGCACTGGGAAACCGTTAAGATCTGACAGTTAGAGGCTGGGCTATTGGAACCTGAGAGTGGAACCTGAGTGGGGGTTGCTGAAGGGCTAGTTTAACCAGAGTGTGAATTAAAAGTTCTGTAGAAGTAGCAGATGTTTGGCTCAGTTCCCCTCTCTGGGTAACTGAGTGTAGAAAGGTGTCACAATATTCCAGCAGAGTTTGCAGGATCTATTGGACACCTAAGCCTATCTGGAAAAGAGTTTGTTACTTGGGCATGTAAGTTTAAAATCAGGCATCCCATCTCCTGGCCGATCATGAACCTCAGTTGTATGTTTTATTTCTTTGTGAACAAACTTGTTCTTGATTACATTATAAAGTAAATGTTCTTGTCCTGTCAGTATCTCATTATTCCTCAGTTATCAGTCCAGGCTTGGGTCACTTTATACCCATGCCAAGATTCTATCCCCTTGAACCTCTTAAATTCCCACTGAGAACTTCTGTGCAGTGAGGTAGGTGGGAAACTGTGGAAGAAAATCATGTGGGATAGTATCTACCGTAGTCCCAAGAAAACCATCACTCTGAGGTAGCAGACATTTCCACTGTTTCTTAAAAGCAGTCTCCTTTCTGTTAATGCAACCCTTAAAGGGCAGCTTGCACCAAGAAACTGGAACTGCCATAGAGGACATTTACACAACCCTTGAACACTTGTGCAGCTGCAACCTAACCAAAGCAAAGCTCTTTTCCTACAGCCTTCTTAAGAGAGGAAAGGATCTCTGGAAAATAAATGTTTAAAACCCTTCAACTTTATCCTGTTTTGCAACATTCAAAAGAGAACAAATGCTTCATTATTAAATATCTCCTGAATAATAAAAACAGGGTTATGCTCTTCTGATACCCACTGGACCAGCCATTAAGAGCTGAATCTCTAGGCCTATTTATTCAATTATTCAGGGACTAATGTTTCCAGAAAGCCTAGAAGGAATTGCCAGAAATCTAGTGGTTGTATAGCATCCCAATTTGCCTCTTTGTACAAAAACATGTGGGCAGATGGAGAGAAAACTATGAGGGCAAAGAGTTACTAATTTTGCTGGGGGAGATTTTCTAATTTTTGTCATTTGTCTGTTAATTTTTTAACAGGTAGATTAATTTACATGTGATACAAATATATACCAGGGAGAATAACTGATTTAATCAATGATTCCACCTTACAGATCAACCAAGAAAAATAGTCCTTTCATACATCTGTTTGGATGCTTGCTTGAATCATCATTAATGGCCAATCTTATTACCCAGGAGTGAAAGATATGCATTAAGCAATTACAGTGGACTTCATTTTTGCACACGCTCATGCCCCCTCGCCAATGAATGATCAATACAATCTTGCCACTGCTAAGTACAAAATGTGTCAGTCAGCATACTTTTTCATCAATATACAGAAAACAAATGGCCCTTTGCTATTTTTTCCACCACTGCTCAAGTGACGCTTACGATTGCATACCTGTATGTTCCAGTTTCAACTGGGTTACCAATATTAGCTTTTACCTCCTCTCCCCATTATGTTTAGGGTTGCAGTTTAGGGTTGCTGTTTTGGCTGGGACATGTGATGCATAGCTGTACTTTTCCAACTTAACACAGACAAAAACCTGGATCCAACTAAGTGCATAGCTAGTTCTGCAAGACTGATCCTACTGCTTCAGAATCACAGGTTCTCTACATAAGAACTCAGAGTACAGCCTTGAACTGTAGGATTCAGCAATAATAAGATTCTTGTTTGGCAATGTGGACCATAAAAGAACTAGAGCCCCTCTTCAGTTAATGAACGTAGACACCCAAACTGAAGGCAACCCAGGAGTGGCTTCTCCTATTATACATACTGGAGATTGATCAGATGGGGAATACGCATTTAACAAGATGGTTCTGGTGTCCTGATGCTCTTTCTTGGGCTGCTGGTGCTTCCCATCTGTCCGAAGTCCATTCCCAATACTCATCAATGTCCATCCTTCAGTTTCTGAATCTTCCACAATCTCTTGCCTTTGCTGTTTTGAGGCTCCTTCACCTCCCTGCCATTACACTATTAACTTGCCTTCTGGATTTTAATTTGGCTACTGTTCCTCCCTTTCTGCTATTATTTTGATTATCTGCCTTTGACTCCCACTTAGTTATTGTAGCTGTTCACAGAACAAAGTGAAACACAGAGGGAAGACAAGTGAATATGCAGCACTGCAAAGAACTTTACACTCTTACAAACATGTCTGAGCCCCACAGGTTTCCAAGCATTTTTTCTTAAACCTGCACGCCTATTGTAAAGCAGAGCTTTGCTCAAAACCAAAATATGTGGGGTACGAACACAGATGAATAGAATTTTGCTTTCCTCCCCAGACCACGCATTTTCTCCCTGCTCTTCTACTGATCATGGCTCCAGGAACTGATACAGTCTGCATCCTGTCTTGCATTGGGTCCCCAATCACTACTCAACTTCCTGATTTTATTGCACAAAATGTTATACCTCATTACAGAACTAAGCAATTAGTCTGGATGTTAAGTCTCACAATTTCTCCCTTGCTGGTCACTGGCCCCTTCCTCTCTTTGTAGAATATACTCTGCTTATTTAAAAAATAATAAATTTTAATCTGCACTAGTGATTGTGAACAGATATCCAGGAGCTGCTCTGGATTAAGTGATAAAAAGTAAAATGGTACATTACATAAGACATTTGTGTGTGGGGGGGGGTGTTGAATTGGTTTGCAAGCTCGGGAGCCAAATGGTTTTACCATCCCATATCTGAAGCAGTATATTTCCTGCATTCTGAATTCACAGGACATCTTTTCTTGCATGCAGAATGCACAGCACACTTTGAGAGCTATTATTTTTATTGCAACATGAAAGAGTCCAAGCTCTTGTTGCCCTTGACACATAACTGCAATCCTAGTCCAAACAATAACTGACAAAGTAAGCAGCAACTAATAACTTCCAAATAAAAGCATACCATTTCCTTGCTGTAGTTTCATTTCTTTCTGTAAACAGCCATTTACCTGGTTGTGGTGGTCAAGAATCACCTCCAGAAAGGTAAGCTGACAGTGCAGTCTTAATAACTCGGTCTAGGAGTACAGTGTGAAAGATAGTTCCTTTTGTCTCCTTTCAAGCTGCCAACATGCCACAAAACCATCTTCTGGACATGTGAAGTAGTAAAAGGCATATGTGGGATAGTAACCTGCAGAGCCTTGGAGTGCACGTTAGGCAGTGGCTGCTGCTATTGCAACCAAACATGATTTTATCAGTAAAAACCAACCAAACTTGGTTCTGTCAGTAACAGGTGGAAGGAGGAGGCCCTTTCTATGCCTTTTTGGCCTTTGAGGGATAATTCATTGGGCCCAGTCCTGACTACAGTTGCCAGCTCCAAGCTGGTGGGAAATTCCTGGACATTATGGTAGAGTCTAAGAAAGCCAGAGTTTGGGGAGGGGAGAGCCCTCAGTTGAATATAATTCCATGGAGTCCACCCTCCAAAGAAGTTATTTTCTCCAGGGGGAGGCAGATCTGTTGTCTGGAGTTCAGTTGTGATAACAGAAGATCTTCAGGCTCCACCTGGAGCTTGGCTACCCTAGGCCTGGCAGCCTCCTCTGGGTGACTTGATGCCACTTTATTGCCATGACTTACCTAGGCCTGGCTGGTTGCTTCTGTTCAACATCAGCCTGGCTATGACAGCCAGTGACTCCAGGTTGGAAAATTCCTGGAGATTTTAGGGGTGGAGCCTGGAGAGGGTGGGGTTTGAGGAGGGGTGGGACCTCAGACAGATACAATGCCATAGACTCCACCCCCAAACCAGCCATTTCTGTCTAGAGAACTATTGTTGCAGTCTCCAGGTGAGGGCTGGAGATCACTCAGAATTACAACTGCTCTCCAGATGGCAGAGATCAGCTCCCCTGGCTGCTTTGCAGTGTGGACTCTGTGTCATTATACCTTGCTGAAGATGCTTTGGTCCACACTTTGGAGGAAGACCGTATTTTTCCTAGGTAAAGGCTGCAGGGAGGGGGGGAGGAGATGGAAAGCTGAAGTCAGATCAATTCCTCTACAGAGAATGGCCGCCTTGGGGGAAGACAGCAAGGGTGAAAGGGCAGTGAATGTCATGGGTGGAAGAAGTAGTAGAGTGCCAAGGGTGCAGGGGTAGTTGAGAGGAAGAGGTGGTTGGGAGTAGTTGGAGGGGGGATGAGAAGTTGGGGGTGAGTGGGAAGACACCAAGGGGGGGGGGAAGTAAATGCCATCACTTGGATGGGTGGGAAGAAAACAGGGGGGGGCACTTGTCAGAGCCTCTTTCCAGAGCCTGTTACATTTTTTCTTCACGACGGGCCTTATTCCTAGTTCTCCAATAATTAACAAGAAACCCCCTTGCAGGAAGAAGTGAGGGAGAATGACTTGTGGGCTCTTGGGAAAAGGGCTTGTATCAAGCAGCAGCTCAGCTTAGCAAATGCCAAAACACATCTTCCTTTTTTGATGTACAACAAAAGAATAACTGTTTGTGGTTTTTTTTAAAAAACCCACACAATTAATTACTGGTCAGAATTCTCACAGTGAACCACCCAGTATCTATTTAAATGGGGGGAGGGGTCATATTAATTTCAAAACCCAGAAATAATTTGGTGTTAGATTTTTTTTTTCCACAGGAAGGATGGAGATTGGACTCCAGTGAAAATGATTCAATGTTAATGCAGCATCTAAAATCAGAATAGCTGAAAAATGTTGAAACTGGTGGCTTATCCTCCCACACACTACATTATTCAAAGAGGTTGCCTGGTATTAACTCTACCAGTCCTTGAATGTGTTGAGTGTGTGTCTTTGTCTCCAATAGCACGTAGGAACAAAGTTACTACAGACTTGGAGGTTGTCTACCTGTTCTCAGGCTGCTTCCTCGGCTGTCTAAACCCAGCTCTAGTTTACTTGTTCTTGTACTACTTTCCAAGAGGTTAGGTTCTGTCTTTTTTCTAGGTCGTTCTCCCAAACACCATTCATCAGTCCTTTAAATAAGCTACAGGAGCAGAGAGGGATACCTTCAGGATGCTGACAACTACTGGAGCATGTTCTATCTCCCACCTTGTGGAATGAGGTCCCTGAGGACGTGAGAGTGGCATCATTTTTAGGAGGCCTGTGTGGCCATTTTCCTTTGCAAACATTTTTAATAAGGTTTAACATGCAGGCATTTTTTTGCATGGGGGGATGGTTGTATTTTGTATGCTTTTAATCTTGGGGGTATAAACTGTAAATTGTTAACAGAATATAAATTAACAAAAGAAATGAGCTAGTCAAGCCACAAAAAGGGTCTCCTGTCATCCCTAGTAAGTATACCACACTACCTTTACTCTTATGCAGTTCTTTCATTTCATTAACCTTTAAAGCCCTGTGATGATGGACCACACGTTTTACTGTGAGCCTCTCTCTTATACTTAGGGTGATTACAGACCAGCACTTTGGGCCGACTCAGAGACAGCTCTAAAATCGACCAAAAAAATCCTTCCACAAACAAATGTCTGCCACCCGTCCCTCTCACATCCTCATTCCAGCCTCCGCAGGCCAGCTCAAAAAGCTACCATTTCTTTAGCGGTAGCAAATATTTGAGCCAACAGCCAGTCACCCAGTCAGCTTCTGGAAGTGGCAGGGTTAGGGTTGCCAAGTCCAATTTAAGAAATATCTGGGGACTTTGGGGGTGGAGCCAGGAGACTTTGGGGGTGGAGCCAGGAGACATTAGGGGTGGAGCCAGGAGCAAGGCTGTGACAAGCATAATTGAACTCCAAAGGGAGTTCTGGCCATCACATTTAAAGGGACGGCACACCTTTTCAATGCCTTTCTTCCATAGGAAATAATGAAGGATAGGGGCACCTTCTTTTGGGGCTCATAGAATTGGACCCCCTGGTTCAATCACTTTGAAACTTGGGGGATATTTTGGGGAGAGGCACTAGATGCTGTACTGAAAATTTGGTGCCTCTATCTGAAAAAACAGCCCCTCCCCAGAGCCCCAGATACCCACGGATCAATTCTCCATGATTTTCTATGGGAATAAATCTTCCTAGGGAATAACAGAGTTCCCAGCAGACATTTCCCTCCCCTCAACCCACTTTCTGACGACCCTGAAGCCTCCAAACTGGGGGATCCTCTGCCCCCACCTGGGGATTGGCAACCCTAGCCGTTTCAGATGGGTAGTCTCTTGCTCTTTCCTGCTGCAACTCTGCTTAGGGTTACTCAAGCCACCTCGCCACATCCCGGGCAGAGGAAAGGGTTGAACAGGGGTGGGGGTGGGGGAACCTGGGCACTATCTCTTGCTCAGCTCCATCCCTGCCCTTCCCTTCCCGGCTGCAGTCAGTCACCCCCAAAACAGAGAGAGCGGCGCCCTTTCGCCACCTTGAGCGTCAATCCCAGTGGGAAGAGCACAGCGCATTACCTGCTGAATGGGAAGACGCCCCCGCCGGAATCCAAGAGAGAGACAGAATGGAAATGAAACCCTGCTTTCTGCCCAGCCTTTGCAGCCCGGCCTCCCAGCACACAGTCACAAAGTGGTCCCGGGGAGAACAACCACGAGCATGCCAAGCAAGCCCCCCGCCCCCATCTGGGCCAAGCTCAGTTTCTCATTTCTCTCTGCTGCTCTACCCGGCTTGATCATTAGGGGCTCTGCGATCACCTCCCCCAAAGGGCCTTCCCGGGCTTCTGCCTGGCTCCGCCGTTTCTCCCACCGGGCTGCTGGTGGGGGGATCGTTTTCTCCTCCGCCTTCCTTATGGGAAAGGGGTAGCCACCGGCTTCCTTTCCACCAGCTGGCTTCCCCCCCTCCCCGCGACGCTCTCTGCTTGGGACTGCGAAGTCGCTAGGGCAGAACCATGCAATTCAATAAATGCAAAGGCAAAACTTGCAGGGCGGGATTTGCCGAAGGAAAGGGGGTGGGGTCGCCTGGTTTTCCCAGCCCACCGACTTCTTCAAGATACACGCACATCCCCCCCCCGCCCCTGGGGGGGGGGAGAGGGGTCTTTGAATGCAACAGCATCCAGAAGCGTCCCCTCAGCAATGCAACAAAAGCAAGTCCTAGTCCAATACTCCTTCATGTTGACTCAGAAGTACATCCCGTGTTTTTCAGTTGGGGCGGCCTCACCATGCCAAATAATCCTTAGCCAAGCTCCATAGTTCTGTGCCCTTTTGGAAGAAATACCCGCTTCAAAGCGGACGGTCCAGTCCAATGCAGAGACTTACTCTGGTAGAGGGCATTTCAGATTGCCTAAAATCTCCCCTCCCTGGCCACTCCGATTTGGTTGTACTATTATTGTTAAAGGCACATGGTCCTTGGGCTTCCCCCGCCCCCCCCCCCCGCCAGCCAGCTGACTGGGGGCCGGAAGCAGCCTGGGAAAATGGAAGAAAGGCTGCTGCGATCGGCTAGGTGGGAAGGCAAGGGCAAGGAGAGAAGCTGCTGGGTGGGAAGGGCCGCCATTCCCCCTCCCCCCCTCCCCCCCTCCCCCCCGCTTTCCAGATTTCTGGCCAGCGGGGGGAGCAGGCTCCAAATCGGGGGTCCCCCGCCCAGGTGGGGGATTTAGGAAGCCTAGGCAGGGTGCAAGGGAGGCGACTTGACTATGTGAAACCGCCAAGCTGTCCCAAGCTGTTTCAGACTTTTTTTGTTTTGTAAAACCTAACCAAAACCCTTGAGTGCATGAGCGCCAACTGCCTGACTCTTCAGGGGAGAAAAAGAGCAGTCTGGCTTCTGAAGTGCCTCCCCATCTGAACATGCCAAGCTGCCTTGCAGATGGGATGGGGGTGCCTTGCCCGGGAGTGTGTGGAAGCTTCAGGGCAGCTCTTTTTGAGCCAGGCCAATTCAGGACACCTCCCAATCGCCCCAAAGTGCCTATCTGTTATCATCCATGGATTGTCTGAAAAAGCCCTGCTTTATGTGATACCACTTAGAAGTTCAGTCAGTAGTTATACATGGCAGAACCTTCTCAGTGTTGCCTCCAAGATTGTGGAACTCCCTTCCCCATGAGATAGATCTGGATCCATCTATCTATTCTTTTAGGGCAATAATCGAAGAAAATTATTTCTGTCAAATTTCTGGTTTAAATTCATTTATTTGATGTTAGGTTGCTGCTGTTTTGGAGTTCTGATATGAGGATAATTTTTAGAGATTATGACAAACTTGATTTGAATTTTGATTTATTCATGTCCGCTGCAGCATTTTCACCAAAAGAAGTCCACCAAGCCTCAACCACAGCCAAAGCTTTTTCAGCTCTGGTGCTAGCCTGGTAGAACACTTTCCCAAGTGAAATCTAGGCCCTGTGGGACAATGCAATTCTGCAAAGGCCTGTAAATTGGAGATGTTTCACCAGGCCTATGGTTGAGGCAGGAGTAAACCATCTACACTGGCTTCCCCTTCCCTGCTCCATCTACTGTCCCCGACTCCTTTGCATGTGTTAGTCCATCTTTAGCACAAATAAATAGGATTGGGACTCAACATTTGTGCTACAGGTCACCATCTACTAGCACTATTAATCTATCTATCTAGTACTGCTCATATAGTTGTCACCTTAAGTAATGATAGTATTAATCAATTATCTGCTGCTGGTTTTAATGACTGTATTATGTTTTAATATTTTATTTATAGTAAATTAATTGTTGATGTTTATAGTTGTTGTGCCCTGCAATAAGCCTGCTGTGCAGTGAGAACGGGTTAAATTTTGAATAAAACAAATACATTTATTGTTTTTACCGTGATTTTAAATTGTATTTTGTAATTTTATATCTGATATTAGTGTAAGCTCCCCTGACAGCATCTTATGATGAAAGAAGACACCAAATATGGAATTTGAAAGTTGCCAGACTTATAGGCAGAGAACAATATTTCACATTGCAACAAGATCCTAAGAAATGCAGAGAAACAGATGCCCGCTACATTTAAATGTAGTGTGAAAATTTGTACAAAAAGAGTAAAACTTTTGTAAGGCATACTGCTGTGCTTCAATCACTGGCTTCCTCCCAAGTTTCAGATAACTAGTGTTGCAATCTTCAGTGAGCTTAATCAGGGGATTAATCAATTTAGGAACAATTTCAATCAGTGAGGGTCAGCTTTAATTGCTAGGGCTGAAAATTAAGGACACACCTTTTGAGGCTCTTTTGGTTCTGGTTTGTTACAGTAATAGGCAATGAAAAAAGGAAACATTAAAAGAAGGGCTTTCCTTCTAACCATTACAGTAATATTTGTCCTTTTGAATTTGAATTGTATCATATTTCTTTTAGCACCCCAAAAGACTAAGATACTGAGTTTTCAGAATAGTAAGATTACTAAACTTTAATCAAGTAATTAACCAATTAAAAGGCAAATGATAATTAACTAACAATGATTGTCAGACAGCCCTAAATTTATAATGTCTAGTTTTTTGACACACTATTAATAAAAATAGATTCAGGTGGGTAGCTGTGTTGGTCTGAAGCAGCAGAACAAAGTTTGAGTCCAACAGCACAACCAATGAAGTTTTATCCTTGGTATAAGCTTTTGTGTGCAGGCACACATTCAGATACATTGTACATGAGTCACTGCAGTCATTTTATTTGAACAATATTTCTAGTTCTCATGGCTAATAATAATAAAGCTCTGCATTTATATAGATAGTTCTTTCAGTGTTCAAAATAGGGTTACCAGGTCCAACTCAGAAAATACCTAGGGACTTTGGGGGTGAAGACAGGAAGCTTTCCCATTCCCTAAAATAAATAAATAAAACCACAGCAGTGCAGTTCTCCTGAATAGTCTTCATTTCCTCATACCCCAGCAGCTGCAATTCCAGTATATGAAAGTGAACACACACACTCACAAAGCAGCCAAAATAAACAGAGTTTGCAAGCACACACTTTTGTGATCTCAATAGGGCTTTACTCACAGAAGCCGCTGTATTTCCACCAACTTCTTCAGACTAATATGCAAATGAAAAGACAGAGAAGTGGAGTTTTCCTCTGTCCTATAAACAGGTTCCTATACAAAAACATCTGGAACAGTGCAAAACAAGCACATACTGCGCTCTCTCTCTCACTCACTGGCTCCTATAAAAAGATATCTGAAACAAAAGCAAAACAAGACTTGTCTACCACTCTCTCACACATTGTTCTGCTGCTGGCCCCTCCTGATCCAGTTTTCACTTCCTGCTCAAATTTACAGGTGCACACACATTCTAAAGCCATAAGGAGCTTACTAACCTACAGAAATCTAAAGGCACATCCTGGCTGTTTGGGGCGGGGCTTCCACCTGCTGGCCAGCTGGCTGGGAGCAGGGTGGAGCCTGCAAAACCAGAGGATCCCCTGCTGGGACCTGGGGATTGGCAAACCTAGTTCATAATGCTTTATGCATTATCCTGACATAATCCTTTCCAAAGCTCTGCAAGGTAAGCCCTGCAAGACAGGCCAGTAAGTGAGGCCTAGTGTGATGTAACAAATCTTCACCTAACCACCAAGATAGGATTGCCAATCCCCAGTTGAGGATAGGGGATCCCCTGGTTTGGAGGCCATCCCCCCACTTCAGGGTTATCAGAAGGTAGAAGGGGACAGTTTTGAATGTCCTGAATAGTCACTCCATTATATCCTATGGAGATCGATCCCCATAGGGTATAATGGAGAATCTATCAGTGGGTATCTGGGGCTCGGGGAGGGGGGCTATTTTTTGAGGTAGATGCACCAAATTTTCAGCATAGCATCTGGTGCCTCTCCTCACAAAACCCTCCAAGTTTCAAAAAGATTGGACCAAGGGGTCTAATTCTATGAGCCCCCAAAGAAGATGCCTCCATCCTCCATTATTTCCAATTAAGGGAAGGTATGAGAGTGGTCCCTTTAAATGTGATGGCCAGAACTCCCTTCAGAGTTCAGTCATGCTTGCAACACCCTTGCTCCTGGCTCCGCTCCCAAAGTCCCCAGATATTTCCTGAGTTGGACCTCGCAACCCTAAACCAAAATCACTGGATGACCTTGGTCAAGTCACTATCTCTTGGACTAACCCTACCTCACAGGGTTTCTGTTGTGATAAAAAGAAGAAAGGGAGAACTGCATAGGCCTCCTTAGAACAAGGGCAGGAGAAAATTTTAACAATTAAATTATTATCCTCATGCTGCGATGAAAGTTCCATTACAGTCTATCAATAAAAGACTAAAATAAAACAGGAATCTCAGGACATAGTCCCAGTCTTTACAACATTTAACTGCGATCAACTTGATTAGTGTGCTTCATACTGCGAGCAGAAAATTCAACTTACAAAAGGGCCTTTGGACTGTTCCATAGTGGCTGAAATATTTTTAGATCCAGTGTGGTTTAAATCATTAGAGTTCTGGAGTGCAACCAGGTTCAGATTCCCATTCTGCCATGAAGACTGCTGAATGATTATGGGCCAGTCACTCTCTCACAGCCTAACATACTTCACAGGAGTATGGTGGTAGAGGAAATGGAGGCAAGAGAACAACGGAAACTGCCCTGAGTTCATTGAAGGAAGAGGTGTCAGACAGGTAGATAGTCATTCTCAGAACTGCCCCTACTCACTCTTTTACTACCTTGTGAATGCTGCTTAATATTGTAAAATTTATATCCCTCATCAGTCAAGAACTCAAGCTATCTTACACAAATCAGTAATTAGAAACAATACACAAACAATAAACCACATTGTCAATGAATCAACCGTGTAAAAAAACTCTCATAACAATTTCAATCAACTGCCATTCAAGATGAAGCAACCTTTAGAGCCACATAATCAATAATTATTTTAATGTGGTCTTCTAAATAGAACAGCCTTGTGTTCCTGTTTAAAAGAAGGAAGGGAAGGAGCAACTTGAACTTATCGCACAATGCTATTCCAGAGAGTAAGGCCATCATAGTGAATGACCATTCCCTAATGGAAACCAGTTACTCTTGGCAAAAAGATGTAATAGCAATAAGAAATTATTAGGTGACCCTAAAATGGGAATCTATAAGGAGAGATGGTCTCTTGGATAAGCAGCCCCAGACTTCATTTTGCTCAGTGCTGACTTTTCACAATGGATAACAGCTGTCATCAGAACAGCCAAATCCAACGTATGCTGCACTGTTATGTCCAAAGAGATAGCTAGGTTAGGCTACTGCAGCAAAAAATAAATGGGAATATGACTAACAAAATTTTATTCCAACATAAGCTTACATGTTAGTCCATTCTTCAGAGAATCCACTATGCTGCCATTTTGAATTTTACATAATTACATTTCACCTTGCAAGCTTGCATCTTATGGCTCTTCTTCACACTATCTGTTTTTCAAACCTCAAACATAAAATGAGAACATAATTCCCAGGTGGGGAAAGGAGAGAGTCTGACATGTGGAAATATGGCTGTCAATCCAGACCACCATTCCCAAATTCTATTTTGATAACTGCAGACTGTTCTCTGCACATATTGTCTGCATATTGTCTGCACATAACTGGAGTCTCAGATATAAGCTGTCCCGAATGTAAACGGAAGGATAGTCTTTGTTCATTCTATCAAAGAAAGATTAGTTAAATGTGATCTGGTATCATGGAGTAACTAAGGGAATCAGCCAAAATTGGGAGGTCTCTGGTTCAATTCTCACTTCTTCTGTGAACTCATTAAGCGGTCTCATACAAGATACTTGCTCTCCTCAGCTTCAGACCCCTGACCCATTTTGCAATAGGAGGATGATACCAGGCTATTTGAGGAGCCCCATGGTACAGAGTGGTAAAGCTGCAGTCCTGCAATCTGAGCTCTCTGCTCACGACCTAAGTTCAATCCCAGCGGAAGCTGGGTTCAGGTAGCCGGCTCAAGGTTGACTCAGCCTTCCATCCTTCCAAAGTCAGTAAAATTAGTACCCAGCTTGCTGGAGCGAAAGCGTAGATGACTGGGGAAGGCAATGGCAAACCACCCCATAAAAAGTCTGCCGTGAAAACATCATGATGCGACGTCACTCCAGAGTCGGAAACGACTGGTGCTTGCACAGGGAACTACCTTTACCTTTTTTACCAAGCTATTTGACAGAGCTTTTGTAAAAATTACAAAGATAATGTCTTTGGAGCACTCAGAACACTGAAAGTTCTATATAAATGCTAAGTATTCTTTTGGTTACTATGGTAACTTAGTAACTTTTGAATAAGATTTGTAGTTAATGAACACATTTAGCAAGCTATTTATCCTTTAACAAAAAGAGTAGTAGTCAGTTTTGTGATTCTCATCAGGGCAGTTTGATCAAACCAATCAGTTTGTAGCTTCAAAACAAAACTATGAAAAGTGAAACTATGATAGAATTTCTACATAAAGAAAAACAAGCACAGGGATATTGAACACCTTTAATCGTTTTGTCTAGGGTCAAACCTCCCATTTTAAGGATTTTTAAAAATGCAGGTCTTAATTCAGTGGCAGAGTAGAGTTTATGTTCACCCACAGAAGGTTTGAAACACAATCCATGGCAACAAAGCAGTACAAGCTGTGAAAGATTCTGTCTGAAACCCTGAGGAGTCATTATAAGTCATTGTACAGAATACTGTATTAGACACAAGGACGATCTGACAGAGTACAAACTAGTTCCATATGTAAAACATAAATTAAAGCACTATTTAGATCAGTATACAGGTCCACTCTTTAGTTGGTATTTACAGATGTTAAAAGAAATAAGGATTATCTACATCACAGGGTTCTCTCAGCACTCCCCAAACCCCTGCTTGTTTCATTTCTAAAGTCTGCACAAAATGTAACGCATGTATAGAATCATATATGTTAACTATTACTCACTCTCATTCTTCATGTACTTAGGATTTCGGCAGTTGCTCTCACAAAAATTGATTCATACATACCAATTATTTTCTGACTCGCTTAATTCAAAATAAGCACTGTGCTTATGGAGCGAAGGTTGCCTATTGTAACTGTGATACAGAATATGTGAAGTTATATCTTTTGCTGGATCAACTCATTCAGATGTTTTGTGAGATTTCGAACCTGTTCCTGAACAGATATTAAAAGCAACATAGAAATAAGATCTTGTTACCCAAGTTTACTGCCTTGATTACAGGTTGACCCTGTGAAATTCACTTTCAGTTGCTTCCCCATGACATTGACTCTACATAGCAACATATTTACAACACCCCTTAAAACGCTCATGTTGGTTGTGGAAAAAAATCTTCTATAGGACAAGCCCATAGAACACATGGTTTCCTACCTGAAGGTCATATGAACATATGAAGCTGCCTTATACTGAATCAGACCTTTGTTCCATCAAAGTCAGTATTGTCTTCTCAGACTGGCAGCGGCTCTCCACGGTCTCAAGTTGAGGTTTTTCACACTTATTTGCCTGGACTCTTTTTTGGAGATGCCAGGGATTGAACCTGGGACCTTCAGCTTCCCAAGCAGATGCTCTACCACTGAGCCACCGTCCCTCCCCACTACGTGTTGTTGGGTGTTGCCACTACGTCATTTTAAGTTCATCACCATGAAGCTGCTCGTTCATGCGCACTGGTTCGACAAAAGGCAAGCCACAGGTTGTTATGCCATACCCAGAAAAAGTTATTGGGGTTTAAGCTTCAATAAGCCCTCCAGAAACAACATAGTAACTTTTGAACTGGTGGTGGTGGAAAGTGTCAAGTCACATTCAACTTACAGCAACCCTTTCAAGGCAAGGATCAAACAGAAGTAGTTTGCCGCTGTCTGTCTCTGCGCTGCAACCTTGGACTTCCTTGGCAGTTCCCAGTCCAAGTACTGTGCAGGGCCAACCTTGGGTAGTTTCTGAGGTCAATGAGATCAAGCTAGCCTGGGCCATCCAGGTCAGAACCATTTGCATTGGTACCTCTAATTATATTAAGATTTATCTGAATCCTAAGCAAGCAATCAAGAAATTAACGCAAGAAGAATATTTATTGACTTGTCAATTCTAATTGGGTGTTGCCTTGCAGTGCCTAACAAGGCTTGCCATTTTACCCACCACCCGTTCAATCTATATTAATTACATATTTCACACTGCTAAAAGTGTGGGAAAGATTATGAGATATATCTGTGATGCATTAAATGTTCTCCACTTCTCTTGCTAGCTCAACAAACCATTCAGGAGGAGGGAGGTAACAAGTGTTTTAAGCTGGATCATCACGGTGCTAACCTGCAACAATGCACAGAACTACCCAAGTCCTACAAAGAAAGGTTGAAGGAGCTGGGCATGTTTAGCCTGGAGAGGAGGTGGCTGAGAGGTTATATGATCACCATCTTCAAGTACTTGAAGGGCTGTCATATAGAGGATGGTGCAGAATTGTTTTCTGTGGCCCCAGAAGGTAGGACCAAAACCAATGGGTTGAAATTAAATCAAAAGAGTTTCCGGCTCAACATTAAGAAGAACTTCCTGACTGTTAGAGCGGTTCCTCAGTGGAACAGGCTTCCTCAGGTGGTGGTGGGCCCTCCTTCTCTGGAGGTTCTTAAACAGAGGCTGAATGGCTATCTGACAGCAGTGCAGATCCTATGAATTGGGGGGGGGGGCAGTATTTGTGAATTTCCTGCATTGTGCAGGGGGTTGGACTAGATGACCCTGGAGGGCCCTTCCAATTCTATGATTCTATCCATGCAACTCCACAGTGGGTAAGAAGAAGAATGGGGACCCCATGCAAAAGAATGGGGAACCTATGCAACACTGAAACCAATTGTAGCATGCCAGGGACTACAAGATTTGAACTATAACCATGTGGTTTTGGTCTGAGACCTAGCCTAGTAAACTCCCACACACTGTACGTGCTCAGGTATCACAGCTCTCTTCCGGTACAGAACAGGGGTACCTTTTGCCTCCTGTACTTTATCCAGGGGAGAAGCCATGAGTAAGCAGCAGAGCACATGCTTCTTATACAGAAGATTCCCGATTCAACCCCCAGCACCTCTGAGGAAACAGGTGTTAGGAAAGACTGCTCTTCAAGATCTTGGAAAGCCGTTGTTAGACAAGAGGGATCAACAGTCAGACTCACTGACTTCAATCCACTGGAGCATTTCTGGGGACAGAAGGATTTCCACACCCAAAGTTCAAGTTTCTCATCTACTGCTGATTAAAACGCTGTAGCATTTTAGGGGCATTTTGGGCCGCAGTGGAAATCATAGGTGAGAAAGTTGTGCTCCTCAGATGTGGAAATGGTTCAATACAAGTCACTCTCATATGACAGTCCCCTGAATACAGGAACCCAAAGATGGAATACACATCCTCCAAATCTAGATTTGGGTGTGAACACCCACAACGTGGTCTGGAGAGTATGTCTTATTTAAGGAAGCAAAAAATTCAGAGCTTGTTTACTGTCCCTGTGGCTAAATAGCTACCTCCTAGTGGTTTTATTTATTTATTTGGCTTATATCCCGCCCTCCCCACCAAAGCAGGTTCAGGGTGGCTTACATATTCATAAAAACATTACATAAAACCCAGCAATCAATATAGATTGTAAACATAACATATCAAAATACAAGAGTGTATAAAAACATAAAACAGTATCAGATGCTGTATTGATCTTAAAATGTTGGGAAACATTTGGGAAACAGGGAATTATTAGCCACTATCCACATGTCTCTTACTCTTTTCAAAGCATGGATCAGCATTACTGGGGATGATGTCAAAATCAAACCCGCAGAGATGTAAGGCAACCAAAATCTGCAGCAAAGGCATTAATGGGAGTCTGTTTTTTTATTAAAAAATTGAAAATTCTAATATTGCAAATTTGACTGCCCAGATATGCAATCAATTATGTAAACATGAACAGTTGTCTTAAGCTCTTTGTCCCTGACTCAGCCCTCATTCACATATGACATTACACTTCCAATTTGGTGATAAACTTTCTCAGTATGTAAGGATGTCCTCAGTATTTTAGGTAGCAGGGCTGGAAATACCTGTGCTTGAGGCTTTGGAAAGTCACTCTACTCAAAGTAGATCATTCTGGGCTACATAAAACAATCGCATGACTCAGAAGGCTGTTTCATTTGCTCACAGCAAGGCTGGCATCCGAGGCTGAAGTCAGTTCTGCTAGCAGGGCATTTTTGGAGATGGAACCAACCAAGGCCCAGCCAGCTCCATCTTAGTGGGACACACATGTTTAAAATAAAACAAAACATCTATTTGGAAGACTAGGCTGGAACTGAATGTTTTTTATGAGCCTATGTCTCACACTTCCAACTGCACCTGGCCTGACCACATAACTGTCAGATGTTAATGTGGGACAAGTGGCACAGGCAGTATAATTTGTCCAGCTGGTTTTCTGAGATCAATGTGAGAAAAATGGAACCGTCTTTATTGGCAGATCTTCCCAACCTGAACCACAGGCAACTGTTTTCAGATGCATTCACCAATTTGTAAATACAAAATCCAGGAAATCTGAAGTTAGGTCAAAGATTATTAATTTGAGGCAGATATAAAGATAACACGGTGTGGGTTTGGTTTACAGTAAGGAAATTCCAAACTGCACTACACAAACATATGCTGATTCAGGTCATTCTCAAGTCCTTGTGTGCATGTTTTAAGTCTACATTCCTCAGTACCTTCAATGTATCTCACTTAAGTCCACATACATAAATATACTGAACAATGTGGAATAGAGGGAAGACACAGTCCCATTATCAGAATCTTATCCAGAATCTTTTATCAGTTTCTAACTGGTATAAATTTCAAATTTGCTTTTGTACCATGAAAATGTAAGTATAAATATCCAATTTACTACCATTGCCTTCCTACTTTTATCTAACAGAAAGGAATAGATGAAATTAGCATTCTAATTAGTATTATCTATTCTAGGTAAGTCTTGTCACAGAAGTAAAGACACAGACAGAGCTTTCCACAATAATTATTACAATATATAGCTGTATAACATGTTTCCTATGGTCCAAAGATGTAAGATATATCAATTTAATCACGCTAATGAAATCCCTAGAATGTATGCCAATCTTATTATTCCAATTATACAAGTGGGCCTGAAGAAATGGATTGTCTAAAACCACCAAACAAGTTCACAGCTGAGATGAAACAGTCAGAAACCAGAAATTATCAGTCCCAAGCTAAAGCCCTGTGCCCCATTCCCTAGAGTTTACATACAATAATTAAGCATGTATTGGAACTTCATTAAAAAGATGCCTTTTTTGAAAGAGCACATTGATGTACACAACATTTTTTTTAAAAAAATCCCAAGAACCTGGTCATCAGGCACCTTAAAATTTGGTGCCCTCCTCCTGCTCAAAAAATGTGAATGTTTCCCAGTCTCTCTCCATTAGGCTGATGCTTAATGAAGGTGTGATGTTGGCATCTAGAATCTGAACTGTCTGCTCAGGCTTCAATGCCCAGTAACAAATTCTAGCCCAGAGATGTCAAATTTATTTGTTATGAGGGCCGTATCCAACATAAATGAGACCTTGTTGGGCCGGACCCTGTTAGGTTAAAACATATATATGCTTAAAACATTAGCACTCATTGGTCTTAAAGGTGCTTTCTTTGTATTTCTTCCATGGGATCCACGCAACTGGGCAAAGGAAGCTGTGGCTCTTTCCTTCCTTCTTTCCCCAGGGGATGAGAGGGAGCCTCAGCCAATAGAAGGAAGAGAGGCTCAGTAGCTTTGCTGTGCGATTAAGAAAGCCTGGAAAAACAAGCTCTGTCTCCTCCCCCCAAGGGAGGAGCCTCAGTCAATGGAGAAAACAGACGTTTTGCTCTGTAGCTTCTGTGCAATTGAGCAAGACTTGCAAAACAAACTTATGCAGAAGGAAGCAAGAGAGAGGGAGAAGGAAGCAGATGACAGCCAGTTGTCCAGGGGCCTGATTCAGCCCCTGGATTGCATGTCTGACACCCTTGCTAGCAATTGTCCATGTGTAGCTCTTATTTTCTGATGGAATATGCCCTGAGCCTGCTCTGTGGGAAGGACAGGATATAAGCCAAATAAAATATAAATAAATAAATATTTTAAACTAATACTGGCTCTGCAGTCCTTTATGTAATATGGAAGTAAATAATCTTCAAATTAATGGGATTTGTTTGCAAGTAAAGAATAGCACAGCTCAGGCTGTTTATGACTAAGCTTGAGTTTTGTTTTTTTCCCCCTTTTTTCCTCCTGTTAAAGATATAAAGAAATATATAGTAGGTATTTCTACAGCTCCACCTTGTTTATTGGTTTTTAATCACGTGGTGCTTAATGGATAGACTTTGCTTCTTGTTGAAAGTTCAACTGCTATATTTAGGGTTAGGGAGAATTTCCACCCCGCCTCCCCAGGAAATAGTGCTTTTTTTTTTTTTGCCTTTCTTTGTAACATGCAGCTTGGATCTCTTGCCTGAATCATCCAGATTGTTCAATAAATATCTAAGAACACAAGTGTTAGCTGTCTCCTTCAGTCCACTTCCCAGCCTGTGGTCCTCTATAATCCACATAAAATACATTAGCAAAGATATCCTAAACAGTATTATTGATTTCAGTGGGCTCAGAAGGGTGGAACTGTATTCGTCAGGCCACGCCAGGAGTACTGTGTGCAGTTCTGGGGATCTCACTTCAAAA
The DNA here is from genome assembly GCF_032191835.1 of Heteronotia binoei. Taxonomy (NCBI): domain Eukaryota; kingdom Metazoa; phylum Chordata; class Lepidosauria; order Squamata; family Gekkonidae; genus Heteronotia; species Heteronotia binoei. The sequence continues at coordinate 139,413,511 of NC_083223.1, read as the reverse complement.
AAAATGTGGACAGAATGCAGCAGGTGCACAGGAGAGCAACAAGGATGATTGGGGCCTAAAGACCAAGCCCTAAGAAGAATGGCCGAGGGACTTGGGGATGTTCAGTCTGGAAAAGAGGAGGCTGAGTGGGGGGCATGATTGGTCTTTTTAAAGTATTTTAAGGACTGTCACTTAGAGAAGGGTAGGGAGCTGTTCCTAATGGCAGCAGAGACGAGAACTTGCAATAATGGGTTTAAATTAAGGCTAGGGAGGGTACTAAATGTGTTTAAAATGTGTTTAAAGGGTGGGAAGGGTACTAAATGTGTTTAAAGGGTACTAAATGTGTTTAAAATGTGTTTAAGGGTGGGAAGGGTACTAAATGTGTTTAAAAAGAGAACCCTGACCATGTACCCATCTATATGTTACATTAACTATATATACATTATATAGTGGCCCAACCACTCTTATTTTGATGATGCAAATTCAAATCTCATTACACAAGGGGGCTTTTCTAGCTCAACAACTTAAACTTCATACACCAGTCTCACAAAGGCTGGCATTTAAAGCCAATCTTGTCCATTTATGTTTATTATGTTGCAAATTCCAGCTGAATACAAACATTTATCAAAACCTCACATTTGAGAGCACAGCATGTGGCTCAAGAAAGGGTATGCCACAAGCAGACAAATTTCAACACAGTAAAATTGGATTCACAGAATACTGTGTTATGCATCTCTTGTGGGGGGGCGGAGTTAAGGAGACCACCATTTCTTTCTAGATGGCCCTTTACATCCTATTGCCTATGTAAAAGTATTCCTGCACTTTTTAGAAGGGCATACCTGAATACAGAACATCACTGAAGCAGTGGAAACAAAGGAGAGAAAAGAACAACCTTGACAGCAAATTACTAAATCTCCTGTTTACTTGAAATGAAAGACACACACATACACACAAGCCCAAGGATACAGATTCTGCTTATTATTCTACCACAAAGAATGTATCACACTTTCTGTGATTAGTTATTGCAAACAAAACTCACAAAACACACTCTCTCAATTACAGTCTCCCTTTCAATTGAGCTTCTGGATAAAAGCTTAGTAGTTTAATTCGTAAAATAATTTATCAGCTTAAAAATCAACACTAGGCCAGATCATAGCATGTACCATATGACTGGCCTGACAACTAAATGAAATCAGTATTTTTCAGTCAACAACTAAAGCCCCTCCTCACCCAAATGAGAGGACAACTCCTAAACCCTACTTAGTAATGCTGGACATGCCACCTCCACAGTATCTGAGAGAAGAAGGCTAAACATCACATTTCTTCGATGGTGACAGAGAGGGAGGAAGCACACCGAAAGTGTTTTAGAAGAGGAAAGAGATGATTTGCTGCAAACTCCTCCCCCCACCACACACATACGAAGCAAGGGGCTTAATTCCAGTCACTGCTTTCTTTCCCATACATCCTCCTGGCTGAATAACAGAATGTAGGCAAAAACACACACAAGAGGGGAAAATCAGGTGATCCATCAGAACAAAGGAAGAACACACAGAAAACCACCTGGCTCCGTGGATGTCACATACACATCATCTTCGCATCCATCCACCCACCAACCACCCTGCAACCCCAATCACTTCCACCCACCCCTTATTCCACACCTCTGGGCAAGCTTGCATTTGCTGATTGCTTCCCCTCCCTAGTGGGTCTCTCCTCCTCCCCACTTTCACCACAGGAAATCTCTGCTGAGCAAGAAATCCTTTTCCTTACCACAAGCAAAACATATACACACACAGTAGTTCCAAATGCACAAATAGCCAGAGCATCTGAGATAAAGAGGTGGTGGTATTTACAGCTATCAGCAGCGACAAGGTTTTACAGATCCTGCATCCTCCTGTGGAGAGGGGAAAACAGCGCCCGAAGAGGTGGGGGAGGATTCAGTTTTCACACAGCTGCTTAACTGATCGAGGTGGCTGCAATTCAGGGGGAACAGGCCAATGTCTTACCTCTCCAGGGAGCAGCAGACCAGACAGGCAGAGCCAGCAGCAGCCACTGGAACTCGTCCTGGGTGGCTTCCGCCCAACCAGCCAGCCTGCCGTCGCTCGTCCCGACAAGCCCAGCGTCCAGTGTCTGCCTATGTCTCAGTCTCTCGGTCGTGCCGCTGCTGCTGGGCCTGACTCCCCTTTCACGTGATGCAACCACATGACCCAAAACATTACTCTCCCCCCGCCGGCTTCTGTTCTGTCCCCTCCTCTTTTCTCCTCTCCCGCGGTAGGCGAAGAACCGAAAATATATATATATATTTTTTTAAACCCAAAACAGATCAGCACACAGACTGGCGCTCCAGAACCGTTTCAATGCCAGGGCTGACAGCCCTCGGAGCAGAGGAAATGATAAAAAGAAGACAGTGTCTCTAAGCACGTACAGAGTGTCTCTGATGCTCAACGCGGGGTAATTGCATCCGTCTGGGATCAAAGGCAAGTGTCTCCAGATCAAAGAGTTTGACTTATAGATCCTGGCGGGATGTCCGCTGTTTTAAGGACAAACAGGGCCTTTTTTGTAGAAAAGGCCCAGCAGGAACTAATTTGCATATTAAGTAACACCCCCTGATGTCACCATTGTTTCGCACAGGGCTTTTTTGTACAAAAAGCCCAGCAGGAACTAATTTGTCTGTTAGGCCACACACCCCAACATGAAGCCAGACGGAACTGTGTTCCTGTGCATTCCTGCTCAAAAAAGCCCTGAGGTCAAGAAAGTTCTATATATGGTTGTCTTATGTTCCTGATAACTGTTTGGACAGGGACAAATACCCTCAGGATTTACTTCAAATGTTCTTAAAAGGCTAGTATTCTTATAGACAGGTCACCTTTTACAGGACAGGCCCAGCACAGTAAACAACAAAACAGTCACCTACAGCTGTCAGATCCACATTGCATCATTAGAAATCTACAGCTGTCCTGGATCCATCTCTCTCACAAGCCTTGCACAGGATATCAGTCCTTGCTTGCAAACAGCTCCCCAACCTGAAGCAACTACTGGCCAACAACAATGGACCACCCAATGAAGATACAGCTCCAGGGATTAGTCTGTGAAATAAATTTTGTCTCCATATTAAGAGATATCACTCACCCCAATAACAGTGACCAGGGGCTCATTCATGTGTCCATCTTCAAACACAATATATTCTATTAGATGCCAACTAGATGTCCCTCTACCACTTAAACTGGCTAGACCGGGCAGTCTCTACACCAGCCTTAATTTACAATGGAAATGTTTCTTTCAATCTCCCTGGACATCGGTAATAGACTTAAAAGTTGCTGTACTTCAACAACATTTCAACGACACCAAGGATAATGCTGAGTTGAAATGTATATATCAATCTGATACTATCAAGCATGAACTCAGTAGGAATTTGGGATGGTTACCTAATTATAAAAAGTAATTGTTCCTCCATACAGATTTATGTACACTATTCAGATTCATCATACATCATTATCTGGGAGTGGTTCATGCTGAGTGGATTGTTTACTATTTTACTAGATCATGTTTTCATCTGTGTTCTGCAATGTTTTTTGTGTGCTGGAAAACAGTTGCTTATGCTTATACGATGCACATACTGCACCATATGTGGCAATAGTCCATATTATGTTGCTTGTAATAGTGCAAAATTGTTTCTACAACTATCAGATAGCAAAAGCAGTCTGAAGAGGGGAGCTGGGAATAGTGTTCCGTCCTAACTATAGTAACTCTGTTAGCGCCACTTGGACTATGATTACATAGTGCCTATTGACTAGTACCTGTATCGTCATGTACAGTAACACATTCCTACGTTTACTCCAGCCCCAACTATATTATGTAGTAAAGATGCTTATTTATATGCATGCCATTAAAAGAAAATTCTTGATTGATGAACTCTATCATAGCAAACATTTGTCATTCAGAGAGTTATTTGTCTTTTATTTCTTTTTAGTTTATGTACACACTCACTCTATGATACTAGACCCCACATGTATAGACAGAAGAATAGCTTCAGTACATCGTACACAGCAAAGTCTATATCCCACTCAACAGAACCAACCTGCCCTTTGGCCATCCAACATGAAGAGAAGGTATATGCACTAGACTAGAATTAGTGTGTATCAGCACTAACTGAAAAGCACAGTGTTTTGTAAAGTATCTTAATTCACCTCACATGGTTGTTATGAAGATAAGTACTTGAGAAAACTGAGATGTTTTACATCTCTGGTGCTGGAACTCAGTGGCTAAGAGCACTATGCAAGGAATTAGAAGTTGAATTTAAATTTTGGTGACAGATAATGACATGCCCCCCCCCCCCGCTATAACACCTATATCTAGCTCACCTGATGTACATCACCCAGAGCCCCGCCTTGGCTGGGATTGGGTGATTGAGATCTTCATCATCATAATGGCTTTTTTGAGCAGGAACACACAGAAATGCTGTTCCAGCTGGCTTGGTGTCAGGGGATGTGGCCTAATATGCAAATGAGTCCCTGCTGTTTTTTTCCTACAAAAAAAGCCCTGTGTAAAAATGATGTCAGGGGGTGTGGTCTAATATGCAATTGAGTTCCTGCTGGGATGATAACAACAACAATAATAACAACTCTTCCTCATCAAAGGTGAATTCCAAGGCAAACATGCCCTCCAGGACCTCCTTTCCATTGGCCATGCCTCAGGAAAGGTCTCCAAATTTAGAGAGGAGTGGGATTGGCAACTCCCTTGGAACCCCTGTCTCTAGCCAGCAACATTTCCCTGGCCAACATGGGACAATCTAGCCTTTCCTTCTTGGCCTTCCTTGGGCTTGCCTAATAAAGGACTGTGTATCTGCCCTTCAAGGTTGGGCCCATGATGGCTAAAGGGAATCTGAGCCATGCTCAGAAATGTAATGGGCAACCTCAGAGCCTGGCAGACCCAGCATATGCCTCAGATAGAGGTGGGGTGCCATTCAGCCACAGGCTACACTTGGAACAGGCCAGAGGAGGAGGCCAGCAGCAAATGGGACCATTGCAGGCAGACCAGCTTTGGTGGACAGTGGGGCAGGAGAGAGGAAGGCCAGTGGCCACTTGTTGGGCTTCCTGGGTAAGGCATCTTCTCTGGCACATATAAGTACTGGAGTGGAGCTGCCACCCTCAGCCAAATTGTCCATAGTCAATAATTATGAAATTCAAAATTTAAGAAGTGACCAAGCAGTTAAGAACTTGGGATACAAACTCTGGAGACACCATCTGGAATGTATTTTTAATCTGGCCTGTTTTGTTCAACTTTTATACTTCTTTACTTGAATTTTAATGCTTTTGTATATTTGTTTTGTGGCGATATGCCCTATTGTACTGGCTAGCACTAAGTAATGAACAACAACAGCAGTAACGTGCAGTTATCAGCTGTAAATGAGATATGTGCTGCACTAATAATAGTAGATCAGGTGTAAATTCTGCTAAGGAATGTATATCTTATGTATAAAACAGTGAACCACATCATTGCTATTCTTCCATGACCTCTTGACTACCCTATGTTCCATTCTACTACTTAGGGTTACCAAATCTAGGTTGATAAATTCCTGGAGATTTGGAGTAAAGCCTAGTGAGGGTGGGGTTTGGGAATGGGAGGGATCTCAGCCATAGAGTCCACATTCCAAAGCAGCCATTTTCTCCAGGACAACTAATTTCTGTAGTCTGGAGATAGGTGTAATTCCAATATGTCTCTAGACTCTGCCTGAAAGTTGGCAATTCTACCATTCCAGGTTCTTTCATATTCATATGGGCCATGATCTTATTGTTTTATTAACATCTTGAAAGTGCCAAATTACTGTTAAACTGTGATGGTACAAAGTGCTATACATAAGAACATAAGAGAAGCCATGTTGGATCAGGCCAATGGCCCATCCAGTCCAACACTCTGTTTCACACAGTGGCCAAAAAACCCCCAAGTGCCATCAGGAGGTTCACAAGTGGATCTAGAAGCCCTTCCACTTTGCCCCCCCCCCATACAGAGCGTCACTGCCCCAGAGAGTTCCAGTAATATACTGTGGCTAATAACCACTGATGGACCTCTGCTCCATATTTTTATCCAATCCCCTCTTGAAGCTGGCTAAGCTTGTAGCCGCCACCACCTCCTGTGGCAGTGAATTCCACATGTTAACCACCCTTTGGGTGAGGAAGTACTTCCTTTTATCTATTTTAACCCGACTGCTCAGCAATTTCATTGAATGCCCACGAGTTCTTGTATTGTGAGAAAGGGAGAAAAGTACTTCTTTCTCTACTTTCTTGATCCCATGCATAATCTTGTAAACTTCTATCATGTCACCCCGCAGTCGACGTTTCTCCAAGCTGAAGAGCCCCAAGCGTTTTAAGCTTTCTTCATAGGAAAAGTGTTCCAACCCTTTAATCATTCTAGTTGCCCTTTTCTGGACTTTTTTCAGTACTATAATATCCTTTTTGAGGTGTGGTGACCAAAATTGTACACAGTATTCCAAATTGTACACAGTATTCCAAATGAGACTGCAGCATTAATTTATACAGGGGCATTATGCTACTGGCTGATTTGTTTTCAATTCCCTTCCTAATAATAATATACGATTTCTTGCTCTTCATCTTAGAGTGATAGATAATTTCTTGTTCTTTCATCTTAGAGAGCCAGTTTGTTGTAATGGTTAAGTGCGTGGACTCTTATCTGGGAGAGCCAGGTTTGATTCCCCACTCTTCCTCTTGCACCTGCTGGAATGGCCTTGGGTCAGCCATAGCTCTTACAAGAGTTGTCCCTGAAAGGGCAGCTTCTGGGAGACCTCTCTCAGCCTCACCCACCTCACAGGGTGTTTGTTGTGGGGGAAGAAGGTAAAGGAGATTGTGACCATTCTGAAATTCAGAGTGAAGGGCGGGATATAAATCCAATATCTTCTTCTTCGATTAACCTTAAATAGGGTTGCCAGCCCCCACTGGTAACTGGGGGTTGGGGGGGTAGGGTTTCCAGTTGCAGACTGGGAAACTTCTGGAGATTTCGGGGTGGAGCCTGGGGAGAACAGGAACCTCAGTGGGGTAGTGCCATAGAGTCCACCCTCCAAAGCATCCATTTTATCCAAGGGAACTTATCTCTGTAGTCTGTAGATCACCTGGTAATTCTGGGGGATCCCCAGATCCCACCTGGAGGCTGACATCACTAACCTTAGATGTTGCTCATGGCTAAAGAGGGAATTCTCAGAGAACCAAATATCCAAACCCCCTACTCACTAAAACAACTGCCTGAGGCACACATTTCACTTGCCAATGCGCAAGCATGTGCTTGGGAATGAGGGGCATCTCAGAGAGATGCCTTCCACAAACATAACCTGAAATAATGTTGATTTTAAGACAGCTATTGGCTGGTTGCAAAGATAAAATGGGTCACTCCCATATACTGAACCCTAAACTAAGTGGAGTGAAATATAAACATGAGAAAATGAAAACAAATGCCTTTTTAAGCTTATATTGGTCCAGTCAATTTGTGCCTTATATAAACTGTACTTCTTACATAAACACAGTGCTAACTACAATCTGTCAGAGAGGGTCAAAATGAAGTCTACTGATTGGGGATTGAATTATCATCACTCTGTGTGCCTGCTTCCCCTACCCATCCATGGATGATCCCAGTTACATAGTTACCTTTACTACCAGTTTTTTCAATATCTCACTAATCCTATCTGTCCTTTTCTCATTTTGCAGTTGAAATTTGGACAGAGTAAATAGCCTAATATATAACAGTATAATTACTATTTCTACAGACACTGAATAAGCAGTCTTTTTTCTTCTTACTGGATCACACCCAAGAGTTATTTACCTGACAAAAATCCTGTCAGCATTTATATCCATGTCTACTCACAAGTCAGACACAAGAAAGCTGTGAAACTCAGAGTACATCAGCATGTGTGTGGTATCAGATACTCAGTAGCAGATTCTTTTTTGTTTTCATGGGAGTGATTTGTGAGTGCCCTCCTGTGAAAACAAACAGTACTGTCAAGCAGTGTAGAGTTGGGGTTCACAGTCTAATAAATTTGTCATCTAAACTAATATGGTATTAACAACTACAGAAATTGTAGCATTGCACAATGTATTCTGCTTGTGGTAAACTTCAAGAATATGGCTTCCTAGATCAAGGCTGTTACTATATGGCAAACCTATATCTCAATATTCAAGCAAGAATTTTTGCTGTGAGCTTATATTTTTGTCCTATGAAAGATTTACTTCAAAGCAAGCAGGCATTTTATATATATGGAGTTTATGGAACTTTTTTTTTTTAGCAGGATACTGTATCCAGCCCCTATCTTTTTTAACAGCAGGATGAGAAATAAATGTTATTCTTATTAATAATGCCTCAGTTCTCAGTGAGTCCATATAATTAATAATTTTCTACATCTCTGTTTGATACATTTTTACCACACCTTTTCTCAAAAGACTTCAGGGCAGCAAATATTGTTTTCCCCTCCTCCGTTTTATTTTCCTGTCAACTGTGTGAAGTAGGCCCATGATCACCCAGCAAGCTTAATGGTCCATGATCACCCAGCAAGTGTTGCTATGTCCCCCTGGCCACCAGCAGGGGATGGGGGATAGAGGTGCCAGATCCAGATTGGCAGACTCCTGGATATTTGGGGATGGATCCTAGGGAGGATGGGGACCTCAGTAGGGTACAAAGCTATAGAGTCTACCCTCCAAAGCATCCATTTTCTCCAGGGGAACTGATCTTTGTCGTCTGAGATTAATTCCTTTTTTAAAAAATGAGATCTAGGAACTTAGAGAAGCTAGCAAATCATGACAATAAACTGTTAGAATCTTAGTTCACATTAATTCAATAGTGATTGCTGTTGTTGTATCCATAGACCGTTAAATCAGTCACAATCATATATATTGGTCATAAATAAAGACGGTTGTAAAAAAAAACCTGCCCAACACTGCTGATCAAACATATTGCCTGCCATTAATGTTGTGAAGAACTACTTAGACAAGCACCAAAGCAGGAAGTTTTGGAGGGCAGATATAATAGAGTATACTCTAATAGAATATGCAGATGCTAGTATGATAAAATTGAACTGGGTTTTTTTTTTTGTATCTGTTATGGGGGGTAACTGCGCAGACTCGGAGGAAGGCAGATGCTTGTTTCTTTGCTCCTAAAAACTCTAAGTTGTTTTCAATCTTCTAACTTTTATCTTGCCTTGATAGAAGGAATTGTTTTTAAATAGTCTTATTTTATCACCTCACTTTTAATTTGTGGTGCAGCTGTTTGTCTTTCTCAAGCTTTGGCTATTTAATCAGTTAATAAGCTTTAGCTTTCACTTTCTGACTCAGAAGCTGCTGCAGCTAACGAACTACAGCTGATGTTTTATAAAGTTTTACAAAGTCTTACGTTGTCCCTCAAAGACAGGGTTTTTTTTTTTAGAGTCTCTTAATTTGAACTGTGAATCTAACTGAAGGTTGAAATTAAGTGAAGAAATAGATAATATGCAGCTCCACAAACTGAGGAGGGAGGGTGATGAATCTGTACTTCCTGATTCTAAACAAAGATTGAGGACTTTTTTTCCACAGCTACCCTAGAATCAGCAGATGCCTTCCAAATACCTCTTTCTAGCCTCTTTTCCTTGCTAGGAGAGGACACTGTTGACCTTTCTGAGAGTATATACTTTGATTTACCACCCAGCAGTGGATTAATTAACAGCGATAATGAAGCTCCTGACTCCTCTGTTATCCACCCTGAGGCAGCTTCTCTGGTCATCAAAACCCCTGCAGACTTGGTTCTCTTGGTGGCTAAATCAATGGACTTTATCTGCGGAAGACTAAATTCCCTACATTCAAAACTTGAGAATGTTGCTGAGTCACTATCAAGTTAAGTCAGAGACAAGGATGCCGGAAGTGAAAACAATTCAACTGATAAGCCCTCACCTCCACAAACATCGAGTTTGAATCATCTTAAGCATGACCTTGATAGTCAAGCTACTGCAGATTTGAGGTCATTTAGTTTTTATCATCAACAACCCAAGCAAAGAACCCAAGACACATGGCAGCTGACTCGGCAACCTTATTCAGTTTGCTTGACTGTTTGTAAATTCAGAGGAGCGCTCCTGTCATGGAAGACCCCTATCCTGGTCAGGAGACACTTACATAATTTATTTGGCTCCCAAACTGGAATTGTGGACTTAAGGTTGGTAGAATTGCTACATAGCCTATTTCCAACTCAAAGGATCCTTTTATCATTTAACAGTTCAACCTTACCTAACTTAATTTTTAAGGAAAAAGCTTACCTAAAGTCAAAAGGGATTTTTCCTACACGGGTCTTTCGCAATGCAAATATTGTGCCACTCATTCCTGTGGGCACAACTGGGAATTTTCCAACTAGTCCCAATGTCATCCATAAGAAGCTGCCGCTGTTTCCTGAGACCCAACTCATGGATATCGATCCTTCGGATCAAGAAGCTGTTGATCAAGAGGTCCGGAACCTTTTTAGTGGGCTCCCTATATCTGAAAAGGCAGCGGTAGTTGATAGACTGGAAAAAATGGCAGCCTGCCTGCGAAGGAACATTTTGGATGTTACAAGCCACTCACCTGTTACAACATCATCCCCAGCAGACACCGCTAAGGACCCCCAACAAGCCCCTGAGAGGATCATTCGTCTTTCAACTCAAGCTGAGATACATACTACTATTTTGGGGACCAATAATTCCCCCCCTAGCGAGGGGTTTAAAGTAACTCAGCAAAACCTGCAAGAAACAATCTCCGACCTTCAAAGTGGTTTAGCCAATGGCTGTGTATTCCATGATACAAACAACTCTCTTGACCAACTTTCTGCAGCAAACTGACTTTCAATTACTCCTCCTCCAACCACATTAAAAATAATTTCCTGGAACATTGCAGGATGGAGGAGTAAGGTTAATGACACGGATTTTCTTAGTTATTTAAAAAGTTTTGATATCATACTTTTGCAGGAAACATGGTCTCACAATGTGAGCCAATTAGAAGGATTAAATTCCTTCTGTCTCCCAGCCTATAGAGTCAAACCTAAAGGTCGTTTTCAAGTTGGGCTGTCTATTTTCATTTCCTTATCATTAAACTGTAGAGCTATTATGTTACCATCGGATACTTATTCAGAACAAGCTGTCAAACTTGATTTTGAAAGCTCCATTTTGATTATTGTTAATCTATATGTGTCCTCTGCCCTAGATAGCCATGCCCTTTCACAACATTGGGAACATTTGTCTATTTTTGTGGGAACATTAGAATGGAAATGCTGAAATTATTCTGGCTGGGGATTTTAATGCGAGAGTAGGCAGGGACCACCTGATATTTTTCAGAGCTCTTGAAGTCAACCAGAATGACACCCTTCCCCCTCTTTTTTTCCTCAAAGAGATTATCTAAAGACTGCTACATAAATTCAGCTGGCCTGCATCTTACTAAATTTTGCCTTCAGTTCCATAGAGTATGGCTGAATGGACTTACCTGTTTCCCTAAAGCCAGCAAATTCACTTTTGTTTCTATAATAGGATGTAGCGTGATTACTTTCTAGTGTCTCCTCTTTTGGAATTTTGCGTTTTGAACTTTGAGACTGGGGATTTTGTTATTAGTGACCACTTGCCTCTGATCCTAACATTCAGATCCTAACATTTAGAACCAGCCTTTTTGCTGCTCCTTTCCATCCACCAATTTCTCTGACCTCTGAACCAGAAATCTTACCTAAAATTGTATGGAACGACCATTCTATACAGGTGGCATCTCAACTACTTCAACTCAGATCTTTTTATGATCTTAGAGTCTCTATAATTGATAGCATGGATCCCACACCAAAGATCTCAGCTTGCAATACTCTGATTTCCCATTTTTCTCAGTCACTCAGTATAAAACTTAATCATTCCACAAAGCAGAACAACAGGGGCATCAACTCTTGGTTCACTGAAGACTGCAGAGTATTAAAAACTCAATTACGTAATATCTATAGATAATTCCAAATCTCTAACAACCCCTCTTTTCTTTTAGAGTACTTCCAGGTTAAAAAAACAGCTAAGGGAGAGCATGACAAGGAAAAAATTAAGAGTATTTGCACCATAGTGGGATCAACTATACCAAGCCACTATTCTAAACAATTCTAAGAAGTTCTGGGCTATAACTTCAGGGTCTGAATGTGTGGGGCTTCTCCCCGTCTGTGATTCCATCATGCATTGTTTCAATATTTCTCTGACTTGTTTCAGCAAAACCAAGATTATATCATTAAGCCATGTGATTTTTATGATAAGCTTGTCCTCCTGTGACACTAGATAAAGTAATAGAATTAATCAACCAACTGAAAACTGGGAAAGCTCCCAGCCCTGGTTTGATTCCCCCGGAGTTCTTAAAGTTACATCCGGAATGGTGGTCTGTCCCTCTTGCTTCCCCTTTTTACCATGATTAATCAAACGGGACTTATCCCTGATGCTTAGCGAAATGCAGTTGTAGACCCGATCTATAAGAAAGGTGACTGTACAATTCCTTCTAATTACAGGCCAATCAGCCTTCTTTCCATTATAGGCAAACTATACGCCAAGCATCTATTAACTAAATTAACTTCTTGGATGTCCCAGCAAAGAGTCTTAGGCCCTGAACAAATTGGGTTTAGTAAGGGTAAATCTACTGTAGATCATTGTATCACTCTAGCACATCTGGCTGACAAATATACTATCCTTAGGAATTCCAAACTTTATGCAGCTTTTTTGAACTTTAAAGGGGCATTTGATTCTGTAGATAGAGAGCGACTATGGATTAAACTCCATCAATTGGGCATTGATAAGAGACTTCTCAAACTAATCATAACTCTACATTCCTCCACCACTTGCCAAATCAAAACTTCAACTACTGCAGAACTGACACCTAAAATTCCCTTCAATAAAGGAGTTAAACAAGGATGCATACTTGCTCCTTTTTATTCAATCTATTTCTCAGTGATTTGGCTCCTGTACTAACAGAAGTAGACTGCCACTCCCCCCAAAATTGGGCTCTACGTGCGTACCCATCTTGCTATATGCGGATGACACAGTATTCCTTTCTCGTACGAGGGTTGGGTTTAGACGACTGTTGAACAGATGTCTCAGTTTTTTTTAAAGAAAACAAATTGCATCTGAATTACAAAAAATCTAAGTTTCTGGTTTTTGCTAAGTCTTATAAAATCCACAAATGGCTATTCAATGGGAAAGAAATAGAACAGGTCAGGCATTTTAAATACCTAGGTCTCCATTTTAGTTACAATATGTCCTGGTCATGTCACCGTAAATCTGCAGTTAACTTAGCAGTCATTACTGCATCAGCCATTTCCCGGTTTTTCTTTAATAGAGGCAACCAGTTTGTTCCAGCAGCTTTGAAAACCTATAAGGTCAAAGTAATCCTGCAGTTATTGTATGGTATTCCAACTTGGATTGGTGCCTTTGGGTCTGATATCGAAAGAGTTCAGTCCAAATTTGCTAGGAAAATTATGGGCCTACCATGCTGTGCCTCATATGCCACTCTTTGTCTAGAAACAGGCCTCAATATGTTAGAAACTAGAGCATGGCTTATATCAATCAAATATTGGCTGCGTGTGCACTGTTCTGCCAACTGTGGGAGTTATTTATATCAAATGCTGTCTGAATCCTCCTTGTCCAAATGGATTTCCTGCATAGAGAGGAAAATAATCACCTTAGGTTTGTCTATGGATTCTCTTTACACTGCCTCTTACAAATGCATACTATGTCATTAACGCAGAATTTTAGATACTTAATTACAAAAACTAATGAGTGCTGCAAACAAATCTTTCTCCCCTTTGAATTTTGGAATTTCCCCAACTATTGGTCATCTGCCTTCTTATTTATCAACTCTCCATGTTCTAAAATTGCATAGAGCATTTACCCTTACTAGATGCAATACAATCCCATCAGCAGTTACCTATGGTAGATATAAAAAAATCCCACTTTCATTAAAACTATGTATATGTAATTTAAAACAAGTTGACTCATTGTCCTATATTCTTTATTATCCCTTATATGATACTATACGCCTTAGGTTTCTAGATCCAATTCTATTCATTATGATAGGCTGCTCAGACATTGTAAAGGTTTGCCATCTTCTGAATGATTTGTCATCTGAAATAACTGAAAAAAATGCTTTATTCTTGAGTCTGGTAATCAAGGATCAATTGTCCAATGTATAGCTGCATATGACTGTTCTATTATTTCTGTAGCTGTTTATTTGTTTGTTTATAATCTGATATATGCCAATAAAGGCTTTTGATTGATAAAATTGAACATATGATTATGGGTGCCCTATATTCAATGAATGAAGGGCTAATTTAGTCCCTGCTTTACTTAAAAATAAGGAACTGCTAAATGTGTGAGCCCAGGTGTTATGGCTGCTATTGGAAACAAACTATTATGTCACCCTCTCAGTGGCAAAATTCATAGATGCAATAATCAAATATAAGAGAAATAATACTGAGTAAGGTCTTTTAAAATAATTTTTGTTCTAACTTCTGCTGAAGGCAGTAGCTGTTTGAGCAGTACGAGAGAGAGAGAGAATATGTTGAATTTAATAGATCTGCTCTTAAAGCTATAGGAAGGACCATTATGGTTTTTCTGGTCAGCTGGCAACCCTTGTGGTCATCTGCTAGTACTTCCAATGATGCTGTGCCAATAGAGTAAGTAATTTCCATGGAGGAACCACCACTACAGCTCTACCTGTGAAAAGGTCTATAACAAAGCCAAGGTGATAGTTTAGATCCACCAGACTGTTCCCACTGACAGAAGGATTTCTGCCAGCAGAGCATGATTTTCTCAGCTCTCCTTCCTGTTACAGCCCCAAACTACAACGCCCCCACTGTTCCTCGGTGTCACCTTATATCATTGTGAGCCTCCGACCAGAGTCCTTGGCCTCTTTCAGTGGCTGCAGGTTTAAGGCTCCAATGAGCCAGGCAGGAACTAGCAACCCAACATCTATACAGTGTATCACATACATAACACATATTTTATGATAAATATGTTGAAAAGAGCTCTCATTATTGCTGTGATTTCTCGCTTTTTTCAGACTAGTCTGTACATGTTTGATGCAATGCAGAATTTTCTTCAGAAATTATAAACTTATAAATGGGAGGGACACTTGCTCTCTTCCTAAACTTCATGTTCATTTCTTCCTCCCTTAGCAAGAAACAGAAATTCAGGAGTAAAAATATTTTGTCAAAACGATTTTGGAGGAAGGCAAAATATTGGTAGAGTGAAGAGCTGATGTGGAGCTTTGAACTATGGCCTCTAATGGCCACTCCACCCACAAAATGACTAGGTGGTTTTAAGCACTGAACAGCCTAATCTTATGCACATTGTCATTTCCCCTGGAGGGTGTTATATTCCTTGGATAGCAATCTGCTGGTGATCCCCAGCCGTAAAAATATCCAGTTGCCCTTGACCAGGGCCAGGACCCCAATCTGGTGAAACTCTCAGCCAAACTCTCAGGACCCCAACCTGGTGGAACTCTCAGTTTCAAATTTACTGTTTCTGGGTAAGGTAGTTGAGAAAGTGATGGCGGAGCAGTTACAGGTGGTGGAGCAGTTACAGTGGTAGCGGAGCAATTGCAGTTACAGTTACTGGATAAGACATCCACCTTGGACCCATTCCAGTCCGACTTTCGCCTGGGCCATGGGATGGAGACTATCCTAGTTGCTCTCACAGATGACTTAAGACGGCACCTGGATCAAGGCGGGTCAGCACTGCTGATACTTCTCAATCTGTCAGCAGCATTTGACACGACCTTATGACCCACTGCCTCACAGTCGCCGGAGTTCGCGGGGGTGGCCTTACAATGGTTTTCCTCCTTTCTCTAGGGACGGCAACAAAGGGTGGTGCTTGGCGAGCAGACTTCCTTGCGGCATCCACTTATATGTGGAGTGCCGCAGGGAGCTATTCTCTCGCCAGTATTATTTAACATCTGTATGCACCCCCCTTGCCCAGATTGCCCGAGGTTTTGGGCTGGGTTGCCACCAGTATGCTGATGACATCCAGCTTTATCTGTTGATGAGTGGCCAGCCAGTCGCCGCCCCTGACCAGTTGTCCGAGGCATTGGAAGCCATGGCTGGGTGGTTACAACAGAGCCAGCTGAAACTGAATCCAGCTAAGACGGAGGTCCTGTACCTGAGTCGGGGTGGGTTGGGTATGGGCATCGAGCTTCCAGCTTTGGATGGTGCCACATTGGTGCCAGCCCAACAGGTGAAGAGCTTAGGAGTGACCTTGGATGCCTCCCTTTCCATGGAGGCCAAGATCATGATGGTTGCCAGGTCTCCCTTTTGTTATCTTTGGCAGATCAGGCAGCTAGCACCATATCTATCACCCCAGGATCTGGCTACAGTGATCCATGCAATGGTCACTTCCATACTAGACTACTGTAACTAGCTCTACACTGGCTTACCCCTGAGACTGATCTGGAAACTGCAGCGGGTGCAGAATGCGGCAGCTCGCCTGCTGACTGCACCACCTTTATGGGTGAGCATTCGGCTGGCGCTCCGCAGTCTGCACTGGCTGCCCATTGAGTACCGGATCCGCTTTAAGGTTTTAGTTCTAACATTTAAAGCCTTATGCAGCCTGGGACCAACATACCTGCGGGACCATCTCCTTCCATATATGCCCAGGAGTTCATTGCGTTTGGCCTCCCAACATCTGTTGGCCATCCCCGGCCCAAGAGACGCCCGCCTCGCCTCAATTAGGGCCAGGGCTTTTTCAGTCCTGGCCCCAACCTGGTGGAATCAGCTCCCTATTGGGATCCGGGCCCTACCTGGCTTATTAGCCTTCTGTAGGGCAAGTAAAACAGAGCTGTTCCGTCAGGCTTTTAGCTGAGGCTACAGGCGTCTATTCTTGATCTGGTTGGCCTCCCCGGCCAGCACTGTCATCTGTGCTAGAAAATGGAATAAAAACTCCCATGATATGAGATGGTTAGGCTGGGTAATATGTGATGACATGGTAATCTGAGTGCTGTTGAGTTGTCTGTTTATAGAATGTTTTATTGTATTTTATTGTTTTATCATATGTTGTACTCCACCCTGAACCCTATGGGGAATGGGCACAATAGAGATTTACTAAAATAAATAAATAAGCAAACACCTTAAGGGCTTTGCAGAATCTTGTAGTTTAATAGGGCCTGTAAGGCAGAGATGTTCTGCCAGGCTTTTGGTTGAGGACAGTGACGGTTTCCATTTTGGTTAGTACTCTTCACTACTCTCCTTTTCCTTAGATTGCTTTATTCCTCCCCCCTACCCACAAGGTGGTCACAGTCCAGAACTGGGAAGCAATTGTCATTTTTGTCACCTGATTCTTTTAGATTGGTGTGTTAGTATTGTCTATGTACTTACTTTATGACTTTTAATGTTTTTATCATGTGTTGTATATTGGCCAGAGCCCCTTAGTAATAGGGATTGGGCATTTCATACATTTAATTAATAAATGATGATGAAATTTACTCTCAAAATAAGAGTGCAGAATATTGACCCTTAGTTTATATTTATGCTGAGAAAAATGCTGACATGACACAAATTAAAATTACAGATGCAGTAAAAGCACACTGAAATGGTTCAGTTCTGGTATTACAATGACATCTGTTCAGCAAATAGTATGTTTTTACATACTGGGAAAACATTTGGCTCAGAGGATGCTGGTGCAAGAAGTATACTACAAGATTACAAATGTTTACATCCCTTTTTTTCTCTCTCCAAGGGCTGTTAGGATATTCCATATATGCCTGTGGTGCAAACATTATTAAATTCCCTAAAGATAAGAGTCAGGTTGCACCTTTAAGACCAACAAAGTTTTATTCAGAATGTAAGCTTTTGTGTACTAAAAGCACATTTCTTCAGACAAGGGAATAAGGTCCCTCATCTGAAGAAGTGTGCTTTTATCACATGAGAGCTTATGTTTTGAATAAAACTTCATTGGTCTTAAAGGTGCAACTTGACTCCTGCTTTGTTCAACTGCTTCAGACCAACATGGCTGCCCACTTGGATTCCCCAATGATAGTACATTTAGGTGTTTGGAGAAGGCACATGGAAATGGAATAAGAATTTACCATTTTGGTAAATCAGGAGACATTTAGTTGCCAAAGGAAGAGTCAAAAGTTATCTAGTATCATTTGCTATTGTGTTGCACTGAGCTAAACTGGACAAGAGGAAAGTTATACCTAATAGGCAATTAATGTATCTGTTTATTCATTGACCTTCTAGCTTATCATAACATTCAGAGAGGGCCAAAAATCTCAGCAAAATACCTTAATATAGTCTTTGAAATCTCACATCAGTTAGATTGCTTTTGGATTACACCCAAATTCTGATTTGGCAGGCTCCTAAAAGGAGGAGAATTCAAGAGCCTGGGATGAGATAGAGACCTCAAATCTTCAAGCATTGGTGCCTGTTCTTATTTGATGGATTGAGGGAACCACCAACTACCATCAATTGACTACAGTAATCATTATGAAATGTGGGGAAGATGCACCACTGTGCATTGATTGATCTAAAACTGCTTAAAAGAATTGGCCACATCTGTAAAATAAAACCAGCTCTTTCTATCAGAAGTTCTACAAGGGTGCACAAAGAGCCAAGTGAACTGCCTAGCCTGTACAAGTAGGGTCAGATTTCTTTGTGAAATCAAAAACAAGTCTTCCCCTAATTAGCATGAATAACAAAACTGTCTTTTTGTGAGTTCTTTGACTTTTGCTTGGCAGAAAATCCATGCAGCTGTGCTAATAGCTGACAAAAGGAAAGGAGTTGACTGGTTAGGCAAAGCCTTGCACTGAGTAGCTCTGAAATGCAAACACAAATGTTTGAATATATTGACTGGGTGTTTTTATTCAATCCAAACCAGCTATCTACCTGCTTTAACAAGTAACGGTTTATACTGCACACTCCAGACAATATTGTTATTATGGGTGATGGATAAATGATCTATGGAAATAAAGTCCAAGGAAGCAGCATTTATCCAATAACACCACCCCCTCACATACACTTGGATCATCCAAGCTCTTTCTCACCATCTAGCATTCTCTGATGGATAGGCCCATTCTATAAAAGATGCAGGGGCTTTTCACACTCACCAAAGGAAATCAGAAGGGAATCAGTATTATGCAGTCCTGGAGTAATTTGAGACAGAGATAGGAGTTTCAGATAGAGGATTTTAGTTGTGGTATGGTTCCATGTTTGAAGTGAGCCATTTTACACTGTTCCACTTTTATCTCGCTTTCAGGAGCACCAGCTGTTTTGTGCCCTTTTATGCTGCCCAGCACGCAATCGCTGACCTTTTTTTGGTGGGGGGGGGGATGTTGGCTAAGAGTGCTATAGCGCTATAACGATGTATCAAGACAGTGCAACAGCACCACCATTGGGATGCCAGGGCTCCACTGAAATGCCTGAGATCACTGCTGTTGACACTTGGTAACAAGTACCCCATTGGAAATATGTGGCTTCCCCCCTGACTTTTATACCTGCTGCAAGTCATTTTCTAGCCAACAGCCTGTGGGCATGGATGGGTGCACATCAGGCTGGGTTAGCAACATCTGTCTCACCATTCACTGTTCAGCTGATCTCCCACCTAAACGTGCAGTCCTATGGGTAACTTCTCTCCAGGTGGCAACAGCCCCCACCCATACATGTGCTTCAGACTCACCTAGAAACCCATCACATTCCCTTGACTCCCGTGTGGGCATGGAAGTGTTAGCAACAGGTGACAGACCAATGCCTGGTGCCCTGCTCTTCTGCTTGAACTGTGTATCCAATGGGGTATTTGTTACCAAGTGTCAACAGCAGGGATCTCAGGCATCTCAATGGAGCCCAGGAATCCCAATGGTGGTGCTGCTGCATTGTTTTGATACATTGTTATAGCGCTATAGCAATTTTAGCCTGACGTTAAAAAAAAATCAGAGATTGCGTGCCGTCCAGCAAGAAAAGGTGCAAAAACAGCTGGCGCTCCTGGAATCACTACAGGGCATTTCACAGTGTCCTATAGCGATTTCAGCCCAGAAGGAGAGGTTGAAAACTGGAGGGAACTGCTTTTTGTGAATAATGACTGAGGCATGTCTCAGTTCTGGGACAGCTGCAGGACTGTCTAAAAAGGTAAAAGTATTCCAGTAGCAGCCAGTTACTGAAACGGGTCTGTCTGAAATGATAGCAGAAATGTTACTGTTCAGTAACTGGCCAGCTGCCTTACCGGAATACTTAGGCTGTGTGAAAAATTCCATAATCTCTTAACTGCATAAAGAGGAAGGCTGCAGTAGTTACTTGTCTATCACTAAGCATTATTAAACTTATATGGATGACATTCATTTAACCACTTCCTAATCTTAAAATCTTCATGTGATCAGCCTAACCTACCTCACAAGATTGTTCAGATGCTAAAATGGAAGGGAGAGCAATGTATGCTACTGAGGTCCTTGGAGGAAAGGCAAGGTATAAATTTAATAATAAATAAAATGGGGACATGAAAAGAAGAAAGAACATATGCTTCATATTGTTATATACAGTATTGCAGATATTAGGGGGACTTGCCTAGTAAGGCTTTTGGAGAGGAGCGGTTTTAACATCCATGTAGCATATGAGTATACAGTATGCTAGTGCGACATAAATGAGACACAAGAGTGTTTACTCTCTAACCTCTGCCTTATACTACATGATATTGGTGTGTTGTCTTCTATTACAACCTCCAGTTTGATCTTGATGCTGCTTCATGTCAAGTCTGTTAAAATTAAAACAATTCTTCTGGAATACTATTGCTGAGGAGAGTATAGATCTGTCAAGGACTGTACAAATGAGACAAATGATCCTATTCTATCACAGGCTACTCTAGTTGCATAAGTTACATAACTTACTGCTGAGTTCCAAAGACTGATTAGGAATAGTACTGATGTACTGGCTGCCCTACTCCCTAGCAGAGTTGATCTCTGGCATAGTGATGAATAACTCATATTTGTTCTGGGAGATTTCATTATCCATGTAGAGGCCACCTTATATGGCCATGTTCAAGTCACCATAGCAACTATGGAGATGTCCCAAGGGCATTATGAAAGGACACACACACACACTTGCTTTACTTTGTTGCACTAAGCAGTAAATGAGGGACTTGGTATGTGGAATCGAATTGACCACTATCACAATCAGATCATTAGTTAATTAAGTCATGGTAGGCTCTGTCATTCACAATGCTGGTAAGCTATTGAAGTTAGCCAAAGACTAATGATCTCTTGAAATCCTGGAAACTGAAGGACTTTTGTAGCCAGAATGGCAGTGTTGTTTATTCCTTAGCAACCTAAAATGAGAAGGGATTGTTGGAGACAACTGGCAAAATTGCTCCTTGGTACTGTTTTTCCTCATTTTGTAGATCACTAGCTCTTTGATATATTGTCATTAAAAGATATTAAATGGATTGAGACACTGCTAGAGTGAGATTGGTGGAAGATCCAATCTTCGTCAGGCCACATGGAGTGACATTCTTCACCATTGTTATTACAGCACCAGAATCTTGTCCAATAAAGCTTTTCAGGATGATATGGAATCTTTCAACCTCTAGAGTTGATCTTCTGGCATAGGAAACATTTATGGCTTTCTCCTTGGTTTTCTGCTGTTGATCTAATCTCTCAGGAGGATGTGGACAGGATCTTGGCTACAGTGAAGCCCACCACTTGTCCTCTAGACCCATGTCCATCCTGGCTTGTTAAAACAGGTGGGAATGACATCCAGGGACCCTTGGCTGAGATTGTCAATTTTTCCCTGTAATCAGGGGTATTCCCAGTCAAGCTTAAAGAGGCAGTGGTTTGCCCGCTTTTGAAGAAGCTATCTCTGGATCCAATGCTCCTAGCCAATTATTGCCCAGTCTTGAACTTACCGTTTCTGGGCAAGATAATTGAGAAAGTGCTGGCGGAGCAGTTTCAAGTTTTCCTGGAAGATCCATCTGTCCTTGACCCCTTCCAGTCCAGTTTCCATCCTGGTCACAGGACAGAGACTGCTCTGGTCACCCTCACAGATGACCTTAGAAGGCATCTGGATCAAGGTGGGTCAGTGCTGCTACTGCTTTTAGATCTCTCAGCAGCATCTGACACAGTTGATTACGACCTAATGACCCACCGCCTTGCCGACATTGGAGTTCAGGGGGCAGGTCAAACAACTAGTGCCCTATCTGGCTCCTCAGGACTTGGCTACAGTGATCCATGCAACAGTCACTTCCAGGCTGGACTACTGTAACTCGCTCTATGCAGGCTTGCCCTTGAGGTTGATCCGGAAACTCCAGCTGGTGCAGAATGCAGCAGCACAATTGCTGACTGAATTGCCTTTACAGGCAAGCAGTTGGCTGATGCTGTGCAGTTTGCACTGGCTACAAACTGAGTACCTGATCTACTTCAAGGTTTTAGTACTGACATTCAGAGCCTTGCACAGCCTGGGACCGGCATACCTGCAGGACCGTCTCTCCCCATATGAGCTCCTGAGGTCATTACAATTGGCCAGCCACATCTTCTGACCATCCCTGGCCCAAAGGACGTCCAGCTTGCCTCAACCAGGGCCAGGGTTTTTTCAGCCCTGGCCCCGACCTGGTGAAATCAGCTCCCTATGGAGGTTTGGGCCCTACTGGATTTGTTACCATTCCAGAGGGCTTGTAAGACAGAGCTGTTCCACCAGGTCTGAGGCAGCAGGGCATCCTTATTTTATTATACCATCTAATTGGCCTCCCAGCACTGACTGCCATCTTGATTGCTAAAAATCAGGCCGATATAGTTCAAAAGATGTCAATTGTTGTCTGTGACAATTATGTCTCAATTTATGTGTTCACACCATCCATGCTGCCTTAAATTAATTCTGATCTAATAGTTTAACTGTTTTAACCGTTTGATTGTCTCTTTTATTTCTGGTTTTAATTGTTTTACCATGTTGGAATCTGCCCTGAGCCCATTATCGGAAAGGGCAGATTATAAATTTACAGAAATAAATAAATAAAAATAAAATAATCTGGCCTGCCTTAGATGCCAATTCAGACACAGATCTCAGCAAAATACCTTAATATAGCCTGTATCAGCTACCATCTCTCTTTACACTTGCTGAATCATTTAATTGTTCTTCCTAACAAATGCTGATCATTGGTCTGGAGTTGTGAAGGCCACCACTTGCAAATTAATTCTTGCCCCATCATGGTCAAATCTTGTCAAATGAATATAAGAAACTTATAGGCCATGATAATTAATGCATCCTTGTTTGAGGAAGCATTCCCCCAAATTCTTAAACAACCAGCTACTGTCTTATAGAACAGTGCTAAAGAAAGTACATAAAGCACTCACACTAGAATCCTTTTTGTTGGGCTTTTAAAACTTATGTTTGCAGGACTTTTCAATTAATTAGCAGGTAGTCCTACTTTTCTATTTTATTATGCCAGTTCTATACTCTAAATCAAAATGTGAAAATGCAAATGGACACAAACACGTAGGATGTAAGATCATCTTCTCTATTATGGGTAATTCTAACAAAAAGTAACAGAGAAAGCTGTGATTTTTCCCCTAGACAAAAAATGTAACAAATTCAAAATTAGTAAACTCTGAAATCACTTGTGGTGACAGACTTTACTGGCTACTATCAAAATTGCTGCCTATGAGTATCTTCCACACTGAAAACAAAGTTAATTTATGAAAAAATTAATTTAAATAAACAGTTCAGTTATTACAGTGACATCTGCCAAAATCCCTTCAAGTAAGTGACAGAAAAATACATATCTACTGACTCCAATCTGACAAAGATAATCTCAGCTCTGCTGTCTATTTCTGTGTAATGGGAAAAGAATTTTGGTCCATTAATTCTCCCACTTTCTCCTGAAGGCAGTTAACCATCTCAGCTAATACAAAGACATGTGTTTCATCCAAGTCTTGTATGATAAACTTCTTCCCCAGGGCATTGGACTCATCCAAGTACAGAAGGAACTGCTTCATTGCCGGGTCACTGCAATAATACAAATAAAATTATGGTCATATCAAAGGACACATCTGTGAATTAAGGCTGTATTGTTTAAAAAGGGTTTCCCCTGATTCTAATGGAATTTGATTTTGTTAATGCATTAATGTGTCAATATTCTAATAAGTTTTAATTTACTTTCTTTACTGTAAACTGTTTTGCACACCAAGGAAAGGCAGTATACACAATACAATAGATAAATAGAGCTACTAGGCAGATCAGGAGGGGACATGTGTATGAATGTGCATTAATAATTTGTAGCATACCTTCATACTTCTGTGCATGGATAAATCTTTGGAAGAAGAATTAACAATTAAAAACTCTAGTGAAGTGTAAAATTAACTATAAAGTTAGGAAGCTTTGGAAAGAGATAAAATATTAATTTATTAGGAATCATTGTATAAATAAAAATATTCTAAAACTGTCCTTATTGAGAGGCAGAAGTGAATCTCTTCATTATATATCACTTCCAAATTAACTTAGCAAAATACAATACAATTCTGCTGAACAGGTGTTCATGGAGGAAGAAGTCTGGTCCCACAAGAACTTGACAATGTATATGTATATATTCTAAGGTTACAGATCCAAGTAGACTGCAACCAAGAGTACTTAGAAGACTTATGAAAATAAAATGATCGCACTAAAGCTATAATACTTAATACTGCCTGATGTTCCAACAAGTTTACAAATAGTTTTAAAAATACCTGTTTCATATCATGGCATACAGTTGAACTAAGGAATTCACATCAGGACACACTTTTTTTCTTGTTCAATATAATTAAGTGATACTACCAAAGGGAGGGGGAGGTGGCATTCACAGTAACTAGAAGACTGATTTTGAGATATTAAGCTTCCAGGAGTCAAAGCTAGGAGCTTTGATTCTCAAAGCTTATATACAGAAAATCTTGTTGGTCTATAAGCTGCTACTGGATTTGAATCTAGCTGTTCTACTGCAGACCAATACAGCTACCCTCTGAACTGCCTATCAGATGCTCATCTGAAAAACAAAGTACTATGAATGACATTTATACTCAATGTTACAATTAAACAGATCATATCATATCAGACTTCAACTATGCTACAGGAAACATGACAGTTATTTTACATATTGTTATTAGATTTATAGCACACTTTTAAATCTTAAATCCTTAAAGCAGCTTACACTTTAAAGATGCAATCAGAACTTCCCTACCTTCCATTCCTTCTATATTATTTTGATTTGGCAAGCCTGAATGGCACTTTGTTTGGTGGTGCACGTTCTAGCTGTTCTTCCCAGGATGGAAAATTTCACATCACAAATATAACTTGGGCACTAATCCCTTATGACCAGGACATAGAATATTCAGCTAAGATTATAAAACACCAAACAGTGTGAACAATCGTACATCCAAGTCTAGGACTGCTGTTGCCCAAAGTCATCTTGTTCACAAACAATTCTTGCCTTCTCCAATTCCTCCTGTCTCACAGCAGTGCCAAAGCTTCGATTCAGAGCTCCAGTTAGTAACCCTTCTGTTACCTATAGTAGTGAAACTACCATTTAGCTCATCCTAGGGTTCCCCAACCTGTTTCAGGCACCTTTGGAATTCTGACAGTATGATGTGCATAGCCAGCCACCAAATGACTGCCACAGCTTACTGTACTGCAGTGCTACCAAAAGAAATGTTTTTAAAAATCTGCATGACCAATCAAAATTCCAGTGGCCAGTCCAAAGTCTTTTTAGGCAAAAGTCCACTTTCTAAAAACACTTAGAGGGCATCAGGAATGGTTATGTAAGGCATATTGCACGTCTGGGATAAGAAAGCATTTCACTTACCATTCTATTAGTATTCCTTTCAAGACATTCACCATCCTTGCAACAATATCAAACCCTAAGGTACAGAAAAGGGTAAAAAAATGAAACAACCTTCATAAAATCATAATATAGTGGCTGTGGCTCCAGGTGCAACATTTTCTTCGCACAGAACAATCCTCAAGTTAAATATCTGACCACTTCAACTGAAAAAGATCAGGTAGTAGTAGATGCAAAAGACTGCTCCCTGAAAACCCCTACTAGTCAGAAAAGACAATAACAGAAAAGACTACATAGACCAACAGTCTGATTCAGTATAAGGCAGCTTCATGTGCTAATGCCTATTAACAGAGCACATACTAAGCATGCAGACAGTCCCAGGTTCAATCCCCAGCAATTCATTTTTTAAAAATGTCAAGAAAAAGGCATCACTAAATACCTGACAGAGCCTGAAACCCTGAAGAGCCATTATCAGTCACAATAATGATCTAGATGGATTTATGATCTGATTTTGTACAAGGCAGTTTCACCTGTTCATGAAGAAGAATATGGCTTGTCTAAAGTAAAGGTCATGGCATCAGTGCTATCTGAATTCGGGATCACAGCTCATTTTCTAACTGGTCAGGTATTGGAGCTTTCTGCATGCAAAGCAAATGCTGTACTGTGAGCCAACGCCCCACTTACTAAGTTATGCTGCCTCCTAGAAATGTCCTTTTTTAATAGTAATATAATCTCTTTTATAAGGATTTTGTAAATATTGGAGCAAGATAATACACATGAACAACTCTGAGTGCTGAATATGCACAGTATTACGTCATTCTTACGGTACCATACTATAATGGCTTCCTTTCTAGAATTTGGTGCTGTTCAGTTCCTTAATTTTCCCACATAATTTATTGCTTTCTTGTTTTTAGGGCCAAAAGCCACCTACTATGTTTCTCTCTGGTGAGCGTATAGATTCATAAACGGGTGTTGCAATACATGAAGGTGCCACTGGGACTCTTCTTTACTTTGGAAGCAAAAGGATCAATGAACGGCCACACTGCTGAATGCCAAGATAGAAAACAGCTCAAGATTGAGGTATTAGCGCCTAATTTTTTCCAGTTACATAAAGGAATATTGAAAAGGCTGGTGCCTAGCTCTTATTGATCAATTCTTTATCACCTTTTAGGCTTAGCTGCAACGTCAAATCAGGCTGTCTACACTAATGCAAAAGGTACTGCGGGCTGTGCGTAATTTGGGGAGGAAGGAAGAGGGCGGGGGGAGGACGAGGACACCACCAGAAGCCCCAAAAGCTTAATCTACCCACTTGAGAGATAAACCGGCCGGCCCCTTCACCTGAAGAGCGACGTCGCCTTGACGACGAAAAGGCTCAGCCAGCTTTCTTCAGTAACCGGAAGCAGTGAGCACAGACTGAACGCCGATACCAAGACAGGCCTACAACAGGGCAGGCGCCGCTGAACTCGCTGTTGGATTGGCTGAAACTCAGGAGGCGCGCGTGCGTAGTTGGGAACGGGGCGGTAGTTGGTGGTGTCGCTGGACGAGATCAGAGATGGACAGGTAGGGGGATGAGGAGGTGTCCCATCCTTATGTGTAGCGGTAGAGGAGGGGGAAAAATCAATCCAAAATAAGTTTGTGGGAAATAAATCGTTGTGCTGTGGAAGATTATTTTCAGGTATTGTAGGGGCCCTGTCATAGTGTGGTCTAAACTCTTGTATTGTCGGAATTAATAACTCACAGGCAGGGCCGGAATTAAACCCTGTGGAGGCCCCTAGGCAGTCGAAATCTTGGGGCCCCCCTCGCAAATTATCTCCGAGTTGGAGCACCCACCCCACTGCCCGTGCCCCTAGGCAGTCAAACTCGGGGGGGGGGGGTGCCAATTATCTCAGACAGAGCGCCTGCCCCACTTCAGCCTGCAGGCAACCTCAAAAGCCCCTTTGACACAGCTGTGGGGGCAGGGCCAAATTATATATTTTTAAGGAGGTGCAAAAATAAGAAATGGCTCCCCTTATATTTTCCCTTCATTTATATAAGGCCGTTTCAAGTCTGTGTTCATGTGAAGCGTTGATTATAGTTGGCTGCCAGGCGGGGCCAGCTTTGATGAAGTCTATATTGCTTCTGCTGAACTGTCTGGAATGGTTAAGCAGGACAGGGATTTCAAGCAGACCCTCACAGAGGGAAGAGTAGGAAAATAAAGTCAGGATTACTGGAGAGACCAGTGAGAGAGTCCCGTGCAGCACAATACATAAGGTTGGTCACCTCCCTGCCGCTGCCTTCCTGCCGCTGCTGCCTTCCCGCTGTCTTCTTCCGCCTCCTTGCAGCTGCTGCTGCCTTCCCGCCGCAACCTCCCTCCTCTTCCTCGCAGCCACTGCTGCCTTCCCACCGCCTCCCCACAGCTGCTGCTGTTCCGCCGCCTTCCCGCTGTCTTCCCACAGCTGCTACCATATCCCTGCTGCCGCCTCCGACTTCCGCCACCTCGCTGCAGCCACCTTCCTGCCACCTCCCCGCAGCTGCCTCTGTCTTCCCACCGCCTTCTGCTGCCTCCCGCAGCTGCTGCTGCCCTCCTGCCACCTTCCTGCAACAGCTGCCGCCTTCCACTGCCTCCCCACAGCTACTGCTGCCTTCCTGCAGCCACCACTGCCTCCCTGCCACCTCCCCGCAGGTGCTGCTGCCTTCCGCCACCTTCCCGCAGCCACCACCACCTTCCTGCCACCTCTCTGCAACTGCCTTTGTCTTCCTGCTGCCTTCCGCTGCCTCCCCACAGCTGCTGCTGACTTCCCGCAGCCGCCTTCCACCTCCCCGCCGCCCCCAAACATGCTTCACCCTTAGCGCAGGGCCTGCCTCTGCTACTGAGAGAAAGAGAGAGAAAACCTGCAAACCATTCTGACTCACAGAAACAATCCAGACTCTTTCTTGCTGAACTGACTGGAGGCTCTGGAGCAGCCATCCCAGAGAAGCACTGCACACAAAACCTGGAGGGAAACTTTGCTGGGCTTCTCAAGGCACTCCTGGACAACATGGGCTTTCCGCTGCCTCTTTCCCTTCCCCCTCCCCAGGGAACAAAGGGAAGTTGTTGCCCCCCTCCCTCATTTGCACTTGATAGAAAGAGGGGAGGCAGCCGAAAGAGCAAAGGGAACTTTTCAAAAAATCTGTCCTCTGCTACTGAGAGAGGCAGCCTGCATGTTACCGAGGGGGGTGGGGAAATAAGCTCCCAATGCAGGAAGCTTTGCAGCGATGTTGCCGGCCCAATCCACCTCTCTTCCTGTCCTGTTGCTCTCTGAGAGCCAGTGTTGGTTGGCCTGGCGCTGCCAGATGCAGAAGAGGGGCTGAGGAGCTGCTGAAGGGCAGGCGAGCCTGATGGAGCCAGCTTGCCTGGCTGGTTTTTCTACTTTGTTTTGCTGCAGGCGATTCGGATTTCTGCTTCTCGGGAGGGAAGTGTCCTGTGCCCGCTGCCCACCACTCAGCCAGAGCCCAGATGGAGTTTTGCAAGGGCTTCCCTTTCCTCCCCGCCTGACTCAGCCAAAAATGCCTTGCAAGCCCAGCGAGCGCAGAAGCGGTTTTCTCGCTCCAGAGATGGATTTCTCTGGGGCTGGGCTGGCAGATTGGGAGGAGGCAGGGCAGGCGGACAAAGAAGGAAACAACGGGGAAGGGTCAGGTGAAGAGGGAAGTGGACGAACAGCAAAGCAACAATGAGGGAACTGACGGGGAGGGAGGGGGCGAGCAGATGAAGGGGGAGGCGATGGGGAGGAGGTGAGGCAGGCAAGCTGAGGGGAAGGGGCTGAGGGAGGAAGAGGCAAACTAGTTGCAGGGGGTGGGGGGAAAATTGGGGTGGCAGGAAAGCTAGCCCCGGAGCCCCAAAGTCATGAGGGCCCATAGGCAAGTGCCTCATTTGCCTAATTGTTAATCCGGCCCTGCTCACGGGGCATGTTTTACTACAGTGGCTAAGGCTGGCCTTCAGTGTGCACTCATTTGGGAGAAAGCCCCACTCAAATAAAAGTGTGATGGCATCTTAAGGACTTAGAAGGTGCTGCTAAACTGCTGCTTATTTTTTCCTAGCCGACTAACGTCTCGCAAACTATGGAATTTGGAAGTCTGTGAAGTATATTTCCAAGTTAACAGGCATAGGAATTGATTGCGTGAAAGAATTACCGTAATTCCTTGCTTCTAAACTGAGTAAAAATCTGCCTTCTGAATAAATTTACCCAAGTCACCAAAAATAATTCTAATCAATCAACACTTCCATATATTACAATGGGCTTTTCTGCATGCTTGACTTAATCCCGATTTTCTTGGCAGTTGATTCACAAGCATTGGAATCTGTTAGGGAATGAATCTTCCACACATTTTCCCTCCATCTGCATTTTCACACTTGTGGAGTCAGTTTATTTTCTTTGCATGTGCCTTAAATAAACAACTTTCAAGGGGAGGGTGCTGTCATTATTGTTGTCACAGCACACACTCCTTTTATATTTGCTCATATTGATAAATTGTGTCACAGCTAATTCTTTAAGAAGGTTGAAAATGAACACAGGCTAGGGCCAAAGAGAAAGGGTGACAGAGCTCCATTGGCATATGCAAGCCTGCTGGAGGGGAAAGGTAGCTTTCTCAGGGCTGGGGTTGAAGTTGGTTCTTGGAAGGGTTAATGCAAGCCTCTACTGACTTTCTACAGGGAAGCCTAAAATGAAAGCAGCTCTGCTACCCATCTATTTCTTAATCTTATATGAAGCACTATGTTCCTTTCATACCACATCGCTTTTTTCTGGCACCAGAAGTGGCTACCCTTCATATAAGTTATATTTATATACTATTATAATTATAGGCTGGTTGAGTGGGCGTCAACGTGGCAGATGAGGTTCAATGTGGCCAAGTGCAAAGTAATGCACATTGGGGCCAAGAATCCCAGCTGCAAATACAAGTTGATGGGGTGTGAACTGGCAGAGACTGACCAAGAGAGAGATCTTGGGGTCGTGGTAGATAACTCACTGAAAATGTCAAGACAGTGTGCGATTGCAATAAAAAAGGCCAACGCCATGCTGGGAATTATTAGGAAGGGAATTGAAAACAAATCAGCCAGTATCATAATGCCCCTGTATAAATCGATGGTGCAGTCTCATTTGGAATACTGTGTACAATTCTGGTCACTGCACCTCAAAAAGGATAATATAGCATTGGAAAAAAGTGCAGAAAAGGGCAATTAGAATGATTAAAGGTTTGGAACACTTTCCCTATGAAGAAAGGTTAAAATGCTTGGGGCTCTTTAGCTTGGAGAAACGTCGACTGCAGGGTGACATGATAGAGGTTTTACAAGATTATGCATGGAATGGAGAAAGTAGAAAAAGAAGTCCTTTTCTCCCTTTCTCACAATACAAGAACTCGTGGGCATTCAATGAAATTGCTGAGCAGTCAGGTTAAAACAGATAAAAGGAAGTACTTCTTCACCCAAAGGGTGAGTAACATGTGGAATTCACTGCCACAGGAGGTGGTGGAGGCTACAAGCATAGCCAGCTTTAAGAGGGGATTGGATAAAAATATGGAACAGAGGTCCATTAGTGACTTTTAGCCACAGTAGATATATATATATGTGTGTGTGTGTATACACACACATTGGCTACTGTGTGACACAGAGTGTTGGACTGGTTGGGCCATTGGCCTGATCCAACATGGCTTCTCTTATGTTCTTAGGTCTGGGAGATAAAGGAAAAAGGCATATCTCTGCCAGGAAATGAATTAAAGGCTTAAAAAAAATAAAAGCTGGGATTTCAGCAAATCTTCTAGACCTATTATTACAATGATATATTAATATACTACTGTATTTTTTCCAAAATCTAAAATGAAACCACATGTCTTCAGGGCTGGTTTGACGATTATGGCTGTCCAATCATCAAAAAGTGGGCTGGAGGTGGGTGGGAGCAGGTGGGACAAAGAAGACTGACAGAAACACTGTGCATGAGAAAATTGACTCAAAATCAGCTTCCAGAAGAAGATTGGATAAAAGCGCCTCAAAAGAACAGAGGGGGGCGGGGAGAGGCGAAGGAAAAATTGAAGGCACAAAAATGCATGCAGAAATCAGGAAATGTTAAGCAACATGATGGGAAAAAATCCTACAGAAAAGCTCAGTGTTTTTTTTTCAAGGATTTCTGATGGGACAGCAGTTAACCTGGTTTACAAGTCTTCAAAACTTGTGCTTAGACAGGTGTTCTTGGTTTGATCCACAACTGACTGCCTCTCTGATAAAATTAACAGGAAAAGTTTAACATTAGCTATAGTATATTAATTGTTCTCTTCCACTTATGTATAACACTGTACATATTTATCGGAAGAAAGTTGTACATTCAGTAGGGCTTCTTCACAGGTAAGTATGCATAGGTTTCTAATTTGTATAAGCCCCACTAAATTTAGAGCTTCTGAGGAACTATGCATAGGATCAAGATCATACATTGCATACTTGAAATAAACCCAGTAAAATAAACAGCACCTGCCTCAAAATAAACTGGTTTAGAATGTTCAGTTATGCAGATAAAAAAATCTGGAAAGAAGTAAACAAAAAATAAAGTGGCATGCAGCTGTTGCACAATTAAGCAATTAAAAGGTAAACCTTTATCCTTCACAATGGGATAAATTACAGCAGTGTAATTCTGTATTTTATTCCCATTTCATGTTGCTGCCAAAAACAAAATAACTTTCAGACTTCCGGTTTTGGCGACGTGTGGTTAGAAGCGGCTCGCACTGGCGCATCCAGAGCCGCCTCTAAATAGGATCATTAGAGGGGTCACCCACGAAGGACGACTCGATTCTGGGGCCCAGGAAGGGTCCCAGAAGGCAGGGTGCTTGAGCGGTAGAACGGGAGTGTCAGCGGAGGCGGCTGCCCCCCCGATCCCGCTTGCTCCTAACCTCTTCATTCCAATCGCCATTTTTAAATGGCAAGAGGGTTAGCCACAGGTCTACATTTTGGACTTTAAATTTCTGCAATACTAAGACAAGCTGCATTGATCCTGCTACTACTGTAAGTGTTCCTTCATATTATTGATGTGAATGGCAGTATTCCTGACAAGCAGGGAAATGGAAACCAAGGACTGAAGCAGACTTCATGTGAGGCAAAAGACTGAGAAGTGGGGGGGGGGGGGGACTCTCTCTCCTCCTTTTTCAAGGCTTGTAAAAGTTTCTGCCTAGCCTGGTAATATTTATAATACCTGCATGAGGAGAATCACACTAATCTTTAGTTATACAAGAGACTTAATGGCTGAATCTAACTGATCTGCTTTAAACACCCTTTAGGGGAATAAAAAAGTTTTGGATTTTGGGAAAATTGTTTGCTTGCAAGTTTATATGGATGTGAAGGACAGCTGGCTTAAAAATACTTTGAAGCTTAAATTGAAGTGCTCTGAATGAATTTATAAGAGTCCCAACTGATTTTTAAATGCTGTTGGATATTTTATACTGATTTATAAGACATACGGTAGTAGGATCTCTGACTGGAAGAAGAACACTTCTGCAAATTTCCAAAGTGGATTTTTACCTATTCTTGTTGGATGATATGGATGTAACCTTTTAACCTTGTTTGTATTTTTCTTTTTCTTCCTTTTATCTGTGACTGGAATATTTTTGACATTGTTTAAATATTTTTGCCTTTGGATTTCTTTTTTATTCACCCTTCTTTTTTTTCTTTTTTCTTTTTTTTTTTGCGTTACCTAATATGAGAACTTATTCCTATTTTCTATTATTTTTTGCTTTTCTTCTTGGGAGTGCCTGGTTTCCTTTTTTGGGGGGGATTATTGGCTTAATTTTTAATTCTTGATTTCACTTTTGGATTACAAATAGGGCGTTCAGCCCTGGATTACAAATTTATACCTTGAGGTTGCTGAAATTTGAAGTTGTTGAAAGACGTTGTAGTGACTTAGATTTCAACTTAATTAGTATTGCTAGAGGACTTGTAATAGTGAATTGTTTTTGTTGCTGTGAACTGAATTGTTTTGCCCATTGACTATTAAGTGTGGTTGACTAAAAAGTTTTGTTTACTGTTATTCATATTATTGTTTTGGCTACCACAAATTGTTGATAGAAGCTAGAAGGTTGTTTTCTTTTTTAAACTATTTCATAATAAGGGCATTGCTTGGTGGAGATTAGCTTCTCTGTTATAAACAGGAACATAGAGTTTCAAAACAAACTCTGAAGAGGCGTTACTGGATTTGTGTGCTTATTCTAATAAGAATGGAAAATAAAGCTGGGATTGGTTTCAAAGAAACAGTAAAAAAAAAGAAAACAGAGAAGGAAAGCCACCAGTTCTGTCACCTAATGTTCCAGCTGGGCAAGGGAAATTTATGACTATGCAGGGAGATATGAAAGAAATGCAAAACACCTTAATGACTGCTATAGCACAGCTGACTAGTAAAGTAGACAATATTGGTGAACAGCTGGCAGAGATTAAACAAGAGCTTTTGGAAAACAGCAGACAGACAGCTGAGACTAACAAAGCCTTAAAAGTATTAGATGGTCAGGTGACAGAGAATATCCAGAAGGTGGAACATCTGGAAAAAGAACAGAATATATATGATTCTAGACTTTTGCCGTTGGAAGTAGACAGAGCTGCCTATATGTTGAGGTTTCAAAATATACTAGAAGAGAAAACCGAAGATTTACAGAAAATTTTAAGTGAAGCCTTGGCTGAAATTTTACGGGTGACTCCTCAGAGGATGGAAGAAGAGTTGGATCAAGTTAGACGGGTGCCATCAAGTTACACAAGATGAAATAAATTACCTAGTTAAGTTCATTTGAAGCTCACAAGAAAGAGGACTAAAGATGACATTTTGAAGCAAGTAAGAGACAGACCTATGATGATAGCTGGAAACATGGTGAAAATTTTAAGAGAGGTACCTTGGCCAGTGAGACAAAAGAGGAGAGAATACCAAGCATTGAGAAGAAGAGAAATACCCTACATGTGGCTAATGCCAGAAGGCCTTTTCACCTACCATAGATACAGGATAAATTCCATTTTCAAAGCTCAGAATTTTCTGGATAGAGTGAAGGAAAAAGAAGGCAAGAAAAAGAAGGATGATGATGAGGAGGAAGAAAGTTTTGGTGAAGAGAATCCAAATGAACCACAGAGATATCACATAAGACAGCAATCCAAAAAAGATAGGAAAGATAATGATAAGCAAAACCCATAATGGCCTCAATAGTTTCAATTAATGTGAATGGACTTAACTCTCCTGTCAAAAGGAGGAAGACTTTTAGATATTTGATAAAAATAGAAATGGGCATAATTTGCTTACAAGAAACTCATATTTTAACTAAAGATCAACATCTTTTGGAAAAAAAACTTGGTAATTTATTAACAGCAACAGACATGAACAAGAAGAAAAGGGGAGTGGCAATATATATTAAAGACAAATTTAATCCACAATTGCAGTATGCTTCTGAAGATGGAAAAATTCTATTAGTAGAAATTGCAGTGGATAATAAAAATTTTTTACTTGCAAATATCTATGCCCCAAACGATCAACAAGAGAAATTTTTTCAAGATTTGCATCTCAAATTATCAAATTTGGAGTATGTAGAATATTGTTTAATAGGAAATTTCAGTACAGTCTCTGACAGACAACTGGATAAAAAAACGCACAAACAGACTAAAAGTAAAAGTCTTCAATTGCCAGTAAGTTTTTGGAAATTAGCAGAAGAACTGGATTTGGTTGATGTATGAAGAACAAGATATCCTAACTCTAAAGATTTCACTTACTATTCTTCCAGCCACCAAACTTGGTCAAGAATTGATATGTGCTGGCTTTCTGCAAGCATGATCAAAGATCTAGTTGAGACAGAAATTCAAACAAGAGTTATTTCAGACCATAGTCCTGTAATGATAAAGTTCAAAGGTACACGAATGAGAAGATCATGGAGGCTAAATATCTCAATTTTGAAAGATAAAGACTTTCTTAAAGAATCTGAGGTGGAAATGGAATCTTTTTTTAAACAGAACATAACACAAGATGTAAAGATGCAAGTAGTTTGAGACACTGCTAAAGCTTATTTTAGGGGGCTTGCAATTAGGTATAGTATTAAGAAAAAGAAAGAAAGAACTGAAAATAATCTGGAGAAGCTGAAAAGAATCTTAAAAAACAACCGACGAAACATGAATTTCAAAAAAAGGTGAAAGAAATGCAACACCAATTTAACTTGATTCTTATGGAGGAGACAAAGATTAAACTGAGGTATGCTAGACAAAAAATTTTTGAACATGCCAATAAGCCTGAAAGGTGGTTGGCTTATAGGATGAGAAAAGAAAAGGTCAAAAGAATAATTACGATACTGAAAGATGAGAATAATAAAGAGAAAACTCAAAAGCAAGAGGTATGTCAAATCGTGGAACAGTTCTATAAAAAATTATATGAAGATAAGTAAGTCCATAAAATAGATTTAGATGAATATATCAACCAAAATAAATTTACAGAAGAGCAACAAAAAATTCTAAATGAACCGATAACAGTAAGGGAACTTGGAGATGCAATGGCATCCTGAAAAGAATGGCAAAACCCTGGGTCCATATGGCTTGCCTGCAGAATTCTACAAAGCCTATGGGGAGTCTTTACTATTACCATTTAAGCGTCTTATTGAAAAGATTCAAGAGGAAGGCCAAATACCAGTTTCATGGCAAGAAGCTACAATATCTTTGATTCCAAAAGAAAATACTGATCTGAAAGATATTAAAAACTATCATCCAATCTCCCTTTTAAATGTGGATTATAAATTTTTTGCCACAGTATTGGCACAACGTTTAAAGAAAGTTTTACAGTCTACAATACATTATGACCAAATAGGGTTCCTTCCTAGAAGATATTTGAAAGATAATGTCAGAGCAGTTTGTAATATCTTGGAATATTATGAAACATCCAGAGAAACAATTGGCTCTAATTTGTTTGGATGCTGAGAAGGCCTTTGATAATGTTCATTGGCAATTTATGCTACAACAACTGAAAGTTATGGAATGTGGTGAAAATTTTTTGAGAGCAATAGAAGCAATATATTCTTCTCAAAGTGCAATGGTGATAGTGAACGGCAAACTGAACAGGTGCAATTAATATTCAAAAAGGTACAAGACAAGGCTGTCCATTGTCACCACTACTTTTTATCTTATCTCTAAAGATATTGAATAATCAAATAAGGGAAGATACAAGTATAAAGGGAGCTGTGATTAAAGATTAACAATATAAGTTCAGAGCCTTTGCAGATGACCTAGTCTTCATACTAGAGCAACCAATAGACTCAATAGACTGTCTTATAAACAAGATTAAACAATTTGGCTGCTGGGCAGGATTGAAGATCAATTACTACAAATCAAAATTTTTGACAAAGAATATGACGATGGAACAAATTCAATCTTTTTAGCAAAAATCAGGGTTTTTGTATGAGAAAAGAATCAAATATCTAGGTGTCCTTATTTCAAATAAGTGTAGCAATTTAAAAACAGACAATTATGATAAACTACTTAGAGAAATTTAAAAAGACTTAGAAAAATGGTGTGACTTAAATCTATACTTAATGGGAAGAATAGCCTTAATAAAGATGAATATCCTCCCAAGGCTATTATTCTTGTTTCAAACTATTCCAGTATTTTTAAATAGTGGGTTTTTTCAAGAACTGAACAAGATGGGTTCTAAATATGTTTGGCAAGGCAAAAAAACTTGAATCAAACTAAAGACATTGTAGGGCTCTAAATTAAGAGCAGGTATGGGCCTTCCAGACTGGCAATTGTATTATAAAGCTTCTGTGCTTTTGTGGGTAAGAGACTGGATACTATTGAATGATAAGAGACAATTGTTGTTAGAGGGACATTATTTAACTATGGGGTGACATGCGTATCTATGGCATCAAAGACTTGAAGGCCGTTCTTATTTTAAGAACCATTGGTTTCAAAAATCCTTGTACCACATGTGGTCATGGTTAAAAATCAGAATTTATCAAAAAATTCCAAGATGGGTCTCTCCAGTAGAAGCATTTATTCATCCAAATCTTCTAAAACCAAATCAGAATTATAGTTATGATGACCTGTTGGGAAAAGATAATCAGTTGAAAACCAGAAAAGAGTTGGAAAATATGAACATCAAAATGAACTGGTGGTTGAGAATGCAAGTTGAATCTAGGTATGCCAAAGATAAGACGACAGGTTTCAATACAGAACAATATCCATTTGACAAAATATTTTTGAGTCCACAGGAAAAGCTAATCTTCAAATTATATGCATATCTACTTCAGATGAAGACACAAGACGAAGTTGTAAAAGATTGTATGGTTCAATGGGCGAAAAATTTTGGTTATAATATTACATTAGGAGAATGGGAGAGACTGTGGAAGTTCAATGTTAAATTAACTAGGTCAGTAATTTTTAAAGAAAATTTGTACAAGATGT
Source organism: Heteronotia binoei (assembly GCF_032191835.1). Classification (NCBI taxonomy): domain Eukaryota; kingdom Metazoa; phylum Chordata; class Lepidosauria; order Squamata; family Gekkonidae; genus Heteronotia; species Heteronotia binoei. The sequence goes on along the minus strand of NC_083223.1, from coordinate 139,375,370 downwards.
TTTATAGATGGTACTTGACCCCACAGAAATTGTGTAAGATTTATACTAATATGTCTAACAAATGTTGGAAATGCACTAAACAGGTTGGTTCTTTTTATCATATGTGGCGGACATGTGAGACGGTGAAGGGTTATTGGGAAATGGTACATGAAATAGTACAGAAGATTATGAAGACACAGATCAAATTCAAATCAGAACTATTTTTATTGAATATATTTCCTGAGGACTATGCCAAAGAAATGAAACATTTGTTGGCACATTTGTTGTTTAGGGTTAGGGTTAGGCACAGCAGCCAGGATTCTCTTGGCGCAGAGATGGAAATCTCAGGAAATTCCCAAAAAAATGGACTTGGTGGGAAAAATTCTGGAAACAGCAGAGCTGGACTTTCTATCCCAGCTGCTGGCTGGGAGATCTAAGGAAGAAGCAAGAAAATACTGGATGAAATTTTATGCCTGGTTAGAGACTCAACACTCTTAAGATTCTCTGGTGTGAACTTATTTCTCCCCTTTTTCCTGTATTTTATATTACAAAATTGCCTTTACTAGAATTGTCAAAACTAATAGATAACTTAACTAAAAGATTTATAATATAAAATTTTATAATGTTGATGATGTTTAGTTTAGAGATAATAATATGGGACAATTTAGGTAAAGAAAGTATTGTAGATGTAAGCTTGTATTTTCTGAAAGTATCGTTATGCAGAATAAGATTAAAACATATTGTGCTCTCTATTCCCCCCTATCCCCTACCCTTACTTTTTCTGAAACTAATAAAACTTTTTAAAATGGCAAAAACAAAATACGTAACTTTCAAACAGTGTTGTCACCCAGGATTCTAACCCAGTGATTCCCAAACTTTGTGATGTGACACAATGGTGTAAGGTAAGAACCAATCAAAGGTTCTTTGAGCCCAACATATAAATACACCAGGGAAGTTTGCCTGATACATCTCTTTATGATTTGCTGCTCTGGCCTGCTTGCTTTCCATTAAGCCTCTACATCCAGTATGATTGGACCTTCAGTCACTCCCTATGCAGAAATGCAGCAGAAGGGCCCACTCCTAAAGGTGTCTGCACATAATGTCTCTGCAGGTCACCCCTCTGGGCTTTTCTCCTTCCAGTCAAGATGTACAGAGTTTCAAGATAAATAGAAATACAAGCAGCAGACTCCACCAAGTGTAATTAATTCTTGTGGATGTAAGAATGCTTCCAGTTCAGAAGTATCAGATGTCTGGAACTAGCAGCATAATTCTTTCACGCTATCAAAAAGGAATCCTAGTTTTTCCTTATAATGATGGCTATCATCTGCCCATGCAAAATTTCAAGTTGCAACAATCTGTGCAATCCTGAATGATGGCGGCATTCAGGGCAGAGTTCAAATGTTCCTTGAATATTCTGACAAAAGGATTTTTGACTCTCAAAAGCTAATACTCTGAAAATCTTGTGGGTGTCTAAAGTGCTGCTGGACTCAAATCAAACTGTACTACTGTAGACCAACATGATGACCCTCTGGATCTGTACTATTTCCTGCACTGTTGGGTGCAATCCCAAACAGCTGGTATATGGGACTAGCAAGAGAAAAGTGTTTTATTAGCAGTGTTATAAATAATATTTTTATGCCTCCACAGAATGTCACTGGCTGTTTATTGTGGGATCTGCTGTAGAAAGATAGGAACTTTTCGGTCAGCCACTAAATCAGACAAATCCTGGAAAGATATCAGTAAGTTACTTTATGATTCCTGGCCTAAGGGTAATACACCTTTTGTTATGTTATTTACTTGTTTCATGGAGGATTTATTAGCAAGTGGCCTGATACCTGCTGTAGAAATGTTGCATAATAAGTAATATAGCCCAAATAATATTTGTTTAGGGGGCTTTGTGTCCCCACACTATAGAATTGCCAACTGTATGTCCAGTCTTCCAATTCTTAAGGATTTTAAAGATTTGAAACTAACACTGCTCAAGCTCTCATTGTGAAGTTTAGTACTGTAAATACTAAAGGCTCAAGCACATAGAACATTTCCTCTTGTGCAAGCAGAAAACATAAGAAAGTTATTGCACGTGCATTTCTTGCATTTCCACTTGCACAAGACATATTTCAGCAGTCCTCTCTCTATAATGATGTATTCCGTTAAATCACATTGCACCTCCCAGTTGAACAGTAGTGGCTGCATCAAATAGCCTCATGATTTTTGTACCCAACAATACTGACTGGAGATGAAAAATCAGTACTATATCTTATAGTAGCTCTTGTGTAATGTCTTGCAAAATATAACTGTTAAGTAATATTTCTTTTCCACCATTGCATGGCAGGACCCAACCCAATGATAGGGACATTAGGAAGGCACTGTCTGCTCAATTAGGACCAGGAATTCTAGTTTTTCTTGTAGGCATTATATGTAGTTTCCATGCAATATGGGTGGCATTCCAGCAGGACAAGCAATTTGGGTGATAGAAATAGTGATACACCTTCATGTTACACAGTCATGATGGAGCATTTTACAAGGTTGCAAGGAAATGTACTTTTAATGGAGGAAAGTATTGCATTAACTTTTCAAATTTTGAAATACAATACATAGTTGACATATTAACCACACTCAAGTAGTTATGCATTCACAGGGATTTTTCTTTTCTGTTCGTTGAAACAAGATATGTTCATGCTGTTGGGATTATTACTGAGTGCATTTCTTTGCAAGCCAATTGTTCATATGAGTTATTTTTTAATTTTATATGTTGAAGTGCTTTGTTGGTCTTAATTTTCTGTCTTCTTCCAGCAAACTTGTGATTTCTTTATGTGTATTATATAATAATCTAGTGAAACACAAGCTGTCATTTGTGAATGCTGAACTAACTAGTATTTTTAAAACACAGAAGGCATTAAATATTATTCTCTGCTGGAAAAAGCTAAAAGTGATGGACAAGCTGGCCATTCTATCACAAAGTGTTGAATCATGAACAGCTGGAAAACAATGTTGAGTAATGCTATTTAAATGAATATGGCTTATAGTGGTGAAACAACTTTTAAAATTGGGAGATAGGTTAACATTAATTAATAATTAAAAATTTATCAGGGTGCTGGTAAGAGGAGCCTATATGTATAGGGTTGGGAAAAAGTAATTTATGTAATCTGCAGCCCAATCCTATGCACATTTATTTGGGAATAGGTTCCACTGAATTCAGTAGGATCTTTATTTTCAAGCAAAAGTGCATTGGAAACTCTGTACATCATGATCTGAAATGTGTGTACTCAGATATAAATTTTATAGGGTTTAATGGAATTAACCCTCAAATTTAAGCTTTCAACCTTGATGTTGTACTATTTCATTTTGAAACCATTATTTCTAATGTAATTAAATACTATGTTTTTGTATATTAAAACCTGCCATTTTGCAAACTCAATTTATATAACACTGAGTTTTTCATTTTTAAGGGAAAATTGCAAAGATAACTGGCTCACTTATTTTAGGGTAAGTTTTACCTAGCAAATGTCAATTTAATTTATATAATGAAGTGAAGTTTTATGATATATATATCCAAAGAGGTTTTGTAACACATTCCTAATCAGAGTTCCACCCATCTAAGCCCACTAACTTCTGTCAAATTAGAACTCTGTTTAAGAATGCACTGGAAATGTGGGATGTATTAGTATTTCAGCTGTCACTCAGAGCATTGGAGTCTCTCTATATATGTAGAACAGGAGTGGGCAACTTAACCAACATCAAAGGCCCACTTTAGAAATAAATAATAAGTAAAAATATTACTATATATGCTTGAGATATGGCATTAAATAGTGCACTTAATTCCATATGTATTCTTTAGAAACTGGCACTCTCTAATGCAAGACAGAGGAGTCATTCCTAGAAAAATGTTGCGGTTGCTTTAGAAATAATAAATATTTAAAGCACAATTCCTTTTTGCTTCTTTTTGGCTCTCTGCTTTGTTTCAAATCCTTTAGCAATTTTTTCATGTTTCTGGCATAAGACATCTATAAACTGACATCTAAAGGAAAATCAAAGTAGGTCATTTTAAGAGCATGCAAGCTGCATGTTTCCCACCCGAGCATAACACAGTGACACTGTCTCAATGTAATGTGGCACGTGCTGTTACAGAAATGCATCCATTCTTGCAGCTGTTCTTTTGCCTCTACATTTGGTCACTAAATGCAACTGATGCTGTTTCCAAAGGCCCTGAATGCTCAGCTATGGGAACAGGAAGAGGGAAATGAGAGGGGCTTTGGTGGCTTGTTCTTCTGTGTCTTCATTGCTGGCTATGGATTTAGTCTTCCACATTTTAAAATTTGCATTGCGGACTATATATTATTAATTCCAAAACTCTGTATCAAGGCAACTAGTGGACTGCGAGAGAACTGTGAGTGTGCTGCCCTAAATAAACGCTCCTGTGATTCCAAAGAATTCATTCACAGAAGTAACATTGGCTGTTTGCTGAGTTCACTGCTCTGGCCTTGCATTCTTCCAGTTGCCCTCCTTTTTTTGCTCTTTGCGATGTGTGAATCAGACTGGATTATACAACAGAATTACTGGCCTTCAGCAGAAGTTTCTGTATATGTTGTTGCTGTGGGCTTTTCTCATTCCAGTCAAGAGGAATGCTTAGAACAGTGATTAATGAAGAAATGCAGGCTGTTAAGGGCAGGTTATTTTAACTTTTATGCTCTAAGAATAAACCTTTTCAGATGTAACACTGAAAAACTGCCATAAACTCTTCCTTTGTATTAATAAAGTTCACACTGCAACCAAACTTCTTATTCACAAGTTTTGAAAGTGTAACGCTTCTACAGATGAGACTCTGGTCTCTGGAACATCTTTAGGATATGGCTTATTTGGTCTCCTCCCTCTTCAGCATGTCTATGGCTGTGCATAATTATTCAGTTACATCTTTAATAGGAAAGCCTCCATGCGCTGGTTCTATTTTTCCTTGCTTTGCCCAAATTGAGTGCCTGTTTCACTTTCAAAACCAATGCCATGCTACTGATTATGGTGAAGTGCTGGCCCAGTTTAGGCTATATGGGCTTTGTCACTGTACTGCCAGTAGTTAACAGCAGGCTGCTAAGTACTTTCTTAAAGTAAAATCTTTTATTTCCATTATGGTTGATTGGCATGAAGTCCTTAATCTGTATCCCTAAGTAAACCCTGTTGACTTGAATAGTACATATTCCTGAGTTCCTGTTTATTTGCAAAGAAAGACATGGGTTGCATTTATCAAATCCTAAACACTGCCATTTCACTATGGCTGATTTCGCACTGACCTTTTACTGGCGCGACCACCCTCCTCACACCGGCGGATCTGCAGGGATTTCGCACCAGAAGCGCCGGCGCAGCCAAAAGAGCCGGCAACTTCCGTCGCGAAACCAGCTCAAACGGAAACCGCCAAGAAGCAGGAAAACGTTTGAGCGGGTTTCGCGACGGAAGTAGCCGGCTCTTTTGGCTGCACCGGCGCTTCTGGTGCGAAATCCCTGCAGATCCGCCGGCGTGAGGAGGGTGGTCGCGCCAGTAAAAGGACAGTGCGAAAACGCCCATTATGACATAAATTGCCAATCAACTGACTTGTGTATATTTTTGCACCCAGTGATTTCATGTATCAAGTGAGAAATTAAGTAATTTAGAAATATATTTCATAATTTAATTTGATCTCTTAAAAGAGGACATTATCTACAGTATTTAAATATCAGAATACTAGCTTCATGCAGTCTTGGACAAAGCTATGGTTCAGAGAATCAAGTACAGTAGCTTAGTCCTTTTGTGGAAGGCACTGAACCAAAAGTGCCCACTGGACTGTAGTCCAGTGAGAAAATGCCAGCTGCATTTTGGGTATTCCACTAAAGTGTTGCCTATATATTAAACAAGCTACAAGAACCAAAGTAGTGTTGTTGTTTAGCATTCCAAGTGCTTGTGAGAGAACCGTGTACAGTTTTAATGGTGATTAACACTGCAATTCTAAGCTGAGTTGCACCCGTCTAAGCCCATGGGTTTAGGAGGGTATAACTCTTTAGGGTTGCCTGTGGACTAAGGGGGATGCAACTCTGCTTGGAATTGTACTGTAAGTGTATTTAACTTTCAGATAACTATATGCACAGTTGGGTCTAACTTTGTATTTCTAGAAGGTAAGCTCTGTATTTGTGTTTTTAACATTTGCATTAATATCTTTCTTTTAAAAGGGGTTGTGTCTTTGCTGCATATGAACTTCTTACTTTAAAGAGGTTACTCTCATTTGATACCCAAGTAGTACAGCAAGAAAAACTGAAGTCCTATATTTATTTGCAAACTGCTTCTTTGGATCCAAATGAGTATCAGGGTAAGATACATGGATTACTTCTTTAATTGGAAAGAGCTAAAAGAGCAGCTTGGGAAACAAGGATGATTTTAAAAGATCAAGAGAAATAACAATAAGGTCTTTAAGAATTTATCAGTATTATAGATTACTAGAGAAATTTATTACAGTGGAGTCAAGATTTTGCCTATATTCTTTTAAAATGCTGTTCTAGCATTTAGTTTTTTTCACTGGGGTCCATAGGCATGATCATCAAAAGTGCTCTGCTGATGGTCTCTTCCCTTCACCCCCATAAACCAGGACAAGCCCCCCCCCAGGCAAACATCAAGCACATATGGAACCAATTACTACTTGTCTTGTGGGCCTTCCAACTGTTGTCAGTGTGCTTTTGCTGACTGGCAGGTATTGTCACTGTCAGAATCCAGAGGCTAAATATATTTGTACTGTAAGGGTGAGGCTGCAGCATTAAAAATGGTACCCATTATAGTTTCTGTGCAGCAAAAGGAAACAAGCATGCATAATGTGACTGAAACAAAATGTGCACTGTTTTTTATAGGGTTTACGTATCAAGTGAGAAAGGAACTTCACAGAGCAGCAAGGAAAATACTAGAAACAAATGCTAAAATTTTCCGGTGGCCCTTTCAAGGTAGGTTTTATTTAGAATGTTCAGTTTTAAGAACAGATGTTTCAAGCTAGGTTAGAACAAGAGATCAATCCAACTTAGCACTTTGTAGCAATGTTTAGTGAGACATCCTGAGAAATTCACATAAGAGATGGCAGACAGTCTTTTACTGCCTTGCTTACTAACTATGGCCTGCTTTGTCTACCTCATTCACTCCAAACTGAATTCATTGCCAAATTATGTGACTATGCCTAAATAGCCGTTGTAATCAAAGATGTTGTAGATCTCTAGTTTAAAAACTAGCTCCGGATCCTAATGTCTTGTTTTTCACTAGGACAGTATAGTTACAGTAGCAGAGAGGATGACAGGTTAACTGGCAGGCCACTTAGAACTAAAGCAGTCCACAGATTCAAAAGTAAGAGCTAGATAAGCAAGGAAGCAGGCAATGTTCCCTCTAAGCTGTGGAGTTTTGTGAGCAGAAAATCAATTTTGTGATCTACTAGCATTAAAGTTGTGAGCTGCTGCATAAATTAGTTTGCTCTGGAGCTATTTTTCGTGAGCTAAGACAAGAATGTGTGAGTCAGAGGCTAAAAAACTGTGAGCTAGCTCACATTCAGCTTAGAGGGAACACTGGAAGCAGGCAAAGGATAGATGCACTATAATAACTCTGTACTGTGAATCCCACTACCTGCAGTTTGGATCCGTGTCCATCCTGGCTGGTGCATGCTTTCCGAACAGAACTACGAATCCCATTGCAGGAGATTATCAACAGGTCCTTGACTGAAGGAACCTTTCCCACGCCCCTTAAAGAGGTGGTGGTTCACCCACTCCTCAAAAAACCATCTTTGGACCTGGCTGTATTGGCAAACTACCAGCCGGTGTTGAACTTGCCCGTTTTGGGTAAAGTCATTGAGAGGGCAGTGGCAGCACAGTTACAGGGGTTTTTGGATGATGCTTCCATGCTAGACCCATTTCAGTCCAGCTTCCACCCAGGTCATGGGACAGAGATGGTACTGGTCACCTTCATGGATGATCTTTTGAGACATCTGGATCGGGGGGGCTTGGAAGTGCTGCTGTTGTTAGACCTGTCGGCTGCATTTGACACAGTCAGCCATCAGCTACTGTCCCGCTGCCTTGCCGACGTGGGGATTCAGGGGTCTACCCTTCAATGGCCCACCTCTTTTCTCCAAGGCTGGGGACAAAGGCTGGCAATAGAGGAGCAATCGTCCCAGAGACACCCACTTGTGTGTGGGGTGCCTCAGGGGGCGGTTCTCTCCCCAATGTTGTTTAACATCTGTATGCGCCCCCTTGCCCAGATTGTCCAGAAATATGGGCTGAGTTGTCACCAGTATGCAGATGACTTCTAGCTCTATCTATTGATGGGAAGTCGGTCTGGCTGTGCCCCAGAAAATCTGGACCTGGCATTGCAAGCCATAGTGAAATGGCTCAGGCAGAGTCAACTGAAATTGAATCCAGCGAAGACAGAGGTCTTGTGCCTTAGTCGCGGCAACCTGGATAGAGAGATCCCTTTGCCAGCCTTTGATGGGACTCCACTGGTGCCAGCATCAAGGGTTAAGAGCTTAGGGGTGCTCCTGGAGCCTTCATTGACAATGGAGGCTCAGGTAGCAACCATTGCCAAATCTGTATTTTTTCATCTTAGGCGGATAAGGCAGTTGGTTCCATACCTGCAGCGTAACAAATTGGCAACAGTGATCCATGCAACGGTCACCTTGAGAATAGACTACAGTAATGCCCTCTGCATGGGGCTGCCCTTGACTCAACTCTGGAGGCTGCAACTGGTGCAAAACGCAACAGCCAGGTTGTTGTTGGAGCTACCTGTACGGAAGCACATCCAACCTGCACTGGAAACATTACACTGGTTGCCTGTGGCATTCCAGATTCATTTCAAGGTGCTGGTTATAATCTTTAAAGCCCTATGTGGTCTGGGACCTGTCTATCTTCAGGACCGCCTTTCCCCATATAAGCCCCAGAGAGCACTACGTTCAGGGTCCCAAAATCTCCTTCAGATTCCTGGACTGAAAGAAATTCAATTGTCCACCACTAGAGCCAGAGCATTCTCAACAATAGCCCCCGCTCTGTGGAATGCCCTCCCGGAAAACATCAGGGTCCTGTGGGACCTGCCACAGTTCCATCGAGCCTGTAAGACCGAACTATTTAAGCTTGCCTTCAATAGTTATGGGGAGGCACAGCACTGACAGTCCCACTGGACAAATATAGATATTGAGAAACACCAATATGCATTTTGGATTTTATGGTTAAAATGTGTAGAATTGATTTTATTGTATAGTTTTTTAGTATTCTATGTGGTTTTTAACTGTTGTTAGCCGCCCTGAGCCCATTAGGGGAGGGCAGGATATAAATCTGATAAAATGAATAAAATAAAAAAATAATATTTATTTGTTTTCTAAATAAAGACTCTGTCAGTCCATTTGATGCAGAAGAGTATGAGAGTGCCCTGTGGCTCCTTCTGAAAAGAAGCCAGTCAGAAGACAAAACGGTCCGAATGCAAGCTGTACAGGATCTGGCCTCCAATCATTTCTGGCGAGGTAATGTATAGCCTCAGGGCATTTACTTGTGTGTTAGTTGTGATTACTAACTCACATGTACTATTATGGAGAGAATCCTCTGGTGATGGGATCCTCTGGAGTGGCAGTACAATCTTTCAAGATGTTCTCCTGTGTAGTCTCCTCTGCACAGCCCAAGAGCAAATTCATTTCAATGGAGTATGTGTGGAAGAGATTTCTGGTGGGTTGGGGCTTAATTTTCTTTTAAAAAAAATTGCTCAATGTAAGTTCATACCCTGCCACAAATTTTGTTAGTCTTTAAGGTGCTGCTGGACTCTTGCTGTTTCCCACTGTATATGCGTGCATGCATATATTTTAATTTGAGTTCTTACTAATATGAAATCCATACAATGGGCCTGTTCTGATTTCCTCTCGAGTATCATCGCTCACTATACCATTGCAGGTGATTTGCTCTAGCTACCAAGGAACAACCTGGATTTGTGGGAATGGGTATTTAAAGAGGACTCAATAATTGATAACTCCTCAATTGTGCACCAGAAATTTGCTCCATGGTACAAAAGTGATTAAGAACCATCATTCTAGAGCTTCTTATTTGGTCAACATTATAATTTAAGAACAGCATTCACAGTGTTGTGCTTTCATACAATGCCAACCAAGCTATTAACAAGCCAGTATGCCAAAATTGCAACTGATCAATGAATATGCCTGTGTAAAAGCTCTGTGGGAGATCTACCACACTATGTTCTGACCTGTGCTTTGTATTTGGGGCCCAGGAATAAATTCTGTCCATGCTTTTAGTTAATATACAATCCTTTTCAGATCCTGAAAAATTAGCTTATACACTTTCCAATATGGAGCCCTCTGTTTTTTACAGATTCGCTCTTTTTGCCCTGGCTGCTGGGAAGATCACAGCGAACTTTGTTTCTAACAATACCTCTGCCTGAATTGTTTTAGTATTATCGTGCTGGTTGTATGCTGAGGTTTTAGAATTTTAACTTTGGTTGCTTGCAGTCTCATTTTAGAGATATTTTAATTGTGAAGGCCAGTAGCCATCAACAAAAAAACTGATGATGATAACGACAGTGGAAATCATGATGACTTTAAAACAATAACTTTTAAAGCAGCTTTTTCCCTTTAATCATAGCCTGCAGTGTGGGACCTACTTTAGCTGACTCCTGAGCCTTTCCCCTGTTTCCTACCTTTTATTTTTTTCTTCTCTTTTTTTCTGTAGATCTTTGTCCTTCTCTTAAAACCTTAAAAAAAAGAAAATTATGGTGCTGTGGGCGCAACCCACCTTAAGTCAACGCATGACTAATTTGCAGATCACATCTGGAGTTGAAGTGAAACAATCTTTTCAATTATGTTTTTCCTTTCATTGTTGCTGACAGCACTTTCTTTTAATACATTTTCAACAGTTCACTTGTAATTTTGTCTGTCCCTGATAATAGGAAGAAGTGTGGGAAAGTCCTGAAAGGCTGAGTTTGTTTACTTTTATTTACTTTTATACCTTGCCCTTCTCCCAGTGGGAACTGAAAGGTGTTTTACATTGTTCTATCCTCCATTTTATCCTTACAACAGCCATATAAGGTAGATGAGACTGAGAGTGTGTAACTGGTGCAAAGTCACCCAGCAGGCTTCCATGGAAGAGTGAGGGTTTAAACCTGGCCTTCCCAGATCTTTGTCTGACACTCTAAACACTGTACCGCACTGGGAATTGTGCTGCTCTTGGGCTGGCACACAGATATATCAAGGCAGAGTCCCTTCATATGATCTCTTTAAAAGTTCCTCCAACCCTAGCCTCCCTCTTAATCTTGCTGATAGTCAAATGAGTGGAGTGAATGCTTACAAAGCGTATATAAAAGGATTTTGCCAAAGCTTTAGTTCCTTTAAGGTGAAGAGCGAAGCTTCCCTAGACTTGGTCTGACAAGGTCAGGGTTTCTTCCAAATGCAGGAGCTTCCATGTTCTGAACCTTGTCAGCTCAAGAACTGCACAGTTCCTTAAAAGCCTTTCAGTTTAACCTTTGGAGACTTTTCCCATACTTTCTTAGCTGTGATTAATGTCCAGTACTTGAACAAAATGCAGAAGATTTTTTAAAAATTTCAAACCACGTAGCTTTTCAGCTAAAGGTTTTCTCTTATTGAATATGCAAATTTAGCACAATTAAAATTCAGCCCAGTTCTGGTCACAGTTTTCCAGTACTTTGCAAATTAGCAATGAATCCAGTACTTTGCAAACACTTCAGTTTACTGTTAGCATTTTAGATGGATTTTTCTCTTCACTTTCCTAGCCCTGAAAAATGGGTAGCCTTTATCATAACTGTTTGCTACCTTGTTTATTCTGTGTGGCATACCATCATCTGCCACCTTTTTATTCTATGTGGCATACCATCATTTCCAGACTGAAGGTTTGAAAGGGTCCTCCTTTTTTCTGCCTTGTTCTCTTCACCTATATTTTAATTGCCAATGTGCATTTTATATATGTATTACGAAGCTGAAATAGACCAATTTTTTCAAGGAGTCCTACTCCAATTTTTATTTTTATGCAGATTATCAGTATAGGGCAGCTGCCCAGGTTAGTGATCAGAGAACTGCAATTGGCTTAGCACGATGTAAAGATGTTGACCTGCGATTTTTCCTGCCACCACCTCCTTTACCAAAGTCAAAAGATGTAAGTACAATAAAATCCAGACTTCATTTGGCCAACAGCTTCTTTTCATAACAGGTGTTTGAGCACTAATTCTCCTTAAGAACCCCAGTGTATCAATTTCACTTCTTACAGGGAGTCCTCAGAGGAGAAACAAATTCATTTAGCAGGCAGGCAGTGCCTCAGTTTTCAAAAAGAGATATAAATCTTTCAGCAAATGTTGTGGGCAGCCTGGGGATATTAAGGAGAATACTTCTGAGGAAGATTATTTTGTCTGAAATGGGGTTGCCACTGGGACCCATTAAGAAGAATTTAAGGATACTGTAGCAGAAAACATAAATCAGTCCAGCAGGACATGGCATACTTTTTCAATACCTTTACAGCACATGTCAGGAACTAATGACTTTGGAAACGGGGATCCATTTCAGGATCATTTGGGGACATTCAAGCATTGGATGTTTTGTATAATGTTAAGCTTTATCTAAGGGAGTATGTAAGAATTTTTTTTGTGCTGCACATTCTGATTACTGATGTAATACTACTTTAAGAGACTTCATAGTTCTTCTATCACTTTAATATATATTTTTGCAGTCTCTACATGGTGGTTATTGTGTGATTGTAGCTGTTCTACACTGTGTGTATCTTTGTCAGTGTGGTGTCAGTGTGATGATAACGGAGGCAGCTCAGCAGTGACTGTAGCTCTCCCCCAGCCCTCCCAACCTCAGCTGCAGCAATGACAGAGGTGGCTTCTCCAACCTGAGCCTTGCTGCCTTAATGGAGGTGATTCCCCCATGTCCCACCCAACCCCAGCCTCACTACCTAAATGGTGGCAGCTCCACATTCTCAGCCCTTCTGACCTCAGTTGTAGTGATGATTTATGTACGTATTTCATTTATATCCTGCCCACCCCGCAAGCAGGCTCAGGGTGAGTTGTATCATAAAACCACACAATAAAAGCCATTCAGTAATTAAAATACAACTAACAATCAGGAAAATCAACATTAAAATGAGGCAGTTCCCCCACCTCACCCCAACTTTTCCATGTCAATGGAGGTGGTAACTTCTCCCCAGCCCTCGCAACCCCAGCTGTGGCTCCAACAGAGAAGCATTGTCTGCACGTGTACAAATAATGTTCCTCTGTTGAGGGGGGTGGAAATTTATGGTCCCCCCAGTTTTCAGATTTTTCTGCAAGGTTTTCCACAAGTTTGTAGAAAAATCTTTCTGTATAATTGAGGCTAATCTGCAGATTTAAGTATCTGCAAATGAAGACAGTTATTACTGCATGGCTATTAGATACAAGATTACATTTTTCATGCGTTGGGACTAGTACAATCTGTGATAGGGCAACACTTGTAATGCTGGCCAGAAAGTCCCTAGGAAAGCCTAACAAGATTGCCTCAGCATTTGTATTAAAGCATTGTGGGAGACATCAAGATCCTGTTCAAACATTCAGCTCCCTCTACCAAGGCTATTGTTAGGGGAATTAATTACCTAACTTTGTTATGCCAATATTCACACATAGTGACTGAGGACCCAGTTTAAATGAGCTGCTGATTATGAACTGTGTCACATGGGGAAGTTCCTTAGTCCTGCCTGTATTGTGTTTAAAAAAGATCTGAGTAAGGGACTAAATTAATTACTGACAACAGTAGCTGTTAGCCTCTGCTGCCTGGTCTGATAAATGTCAACTGCATGGGCACAGAACTGGAACAAAAGCCTGAAGTCCACTTTATTTTTAGCTGTGAATAGTGCAATACTTTCAGGACAAGTGAGCTTACTTAGTAATAAAAATGAGTACTGCAGACTGGGGAAATTCAGATTATTAACTGTTGTGTTCAGACTATATATAACAGACTAATCTGTATTGAGAGAAACAGTGGCAGCACAGTATCGAATATAAACCCAAAACAACTGTGCCAAAAATACCAAACACTTGATTCAAAATTAGAAAATTGTCATATTACATCAAAGTGCACAAACATCCAAAATTTCTTACAAAAATTACAATGATTAAAAATAGAGTGTAGAAAGTCCCATACAGAATATATCAATTTCACTTGGTGACTCCGAAGAACTTTCACAAATCTGTACCAGGTATGCTCACTCCAGAGTTATACAAAGAGCGGAGTCCATCCAGGGGATCGGCTTCAAAAGAAAATTCACCTTCACGTGATCACTGGCTTGAAACCACGTTTCACTGATTACAGCTTCTTCATAAGCTGAACCAATATGCTTGCAATGTCATCCTGACTAGTTCTCATACATGCCCATATGAGAATAATGTTTTGATTATGGGTTTTTTTCCTCGTAAGGAGGGGCACAGGCTACCTGAGAGTTCCAAGTGGAGACATAGCAAATCCTTGGGCTAGCAGCAGACAGGAAAATCTAGATAAATGTTCATCCGCAGACCACAAGGCTCAGTTCAAAGGCATGTTTGCTGTAATATACAGCTACTAAGGCACCCACTCTACTCATCTTGATAGGGTTGTGACAGAACATAGGAAGGCAGTTTTTAAGCTAGACAAGAGCCACATTACCCAGAGGTCACTGCTGTCCAAGAGCAGTGTCATGAATGACATCTAGCCAGTTCACATCATAAAAGCACCACTAAAGCCTTGCCTTTTGATGTCAATCACTCTCAGCAGTGTAGCTTCTATTCCTTCACATTGTTCTATTATTTCACATTGTTCAGTTTTTCTCCATATTTTTCTGCTTTCTGGTGTTGGATATGTTGACAGAAGTGGATTTTTTTTTTGTTTATTACAGATGTGCTGTTTGGAAGATGAACTCCGAGTGCTGCTGGCAGCCTTACCTCAGACAGATTTTGACCAGTGTGTACAGTATTTCACATCTTTGGCTTTAAGAGAAAGCAGTCAGACCATTGCTGCACAAAAGGTGTGTTCTGAAATCTCAGTGGATTGTCAGAAGTGAAGTGGTATATGTAACATGCAACATAAACTCTGAGTTACTGATGAAGGCAGAAGCCAAAACATTTAATAAACCTTTTTATCTTGAGCCCTGTTATCCAGATAACTCGAGGGAAAATTAAAAACCTTGTCTGCCTTCTTATAAGTTCCTAATTTTTACAGTTGCTGCATTCTGCCAGAACAATGTTGGTTCACAGACTTAGTTCCTGATTAAATATTTGCTTTGTGCCAGGTGTGTAAGTTCCTTGGATTTATCTCTCTCAAGTAACCATTTTCTTTCATACACAAACTCTTGTGTCTTGAGGTAGATAGTGAAATATAAAAGTCAGTGATCAATTTAAAAAGAAAGAAAGCAAAAAGAATTGTACCAATGTTGAGTTTTTTATATTTTCCTGCATGGTAATTTTGGAGCAGGGCAGCCCTCAATCAGTCAGTTCAATTTATTGTACACAGCATTACTGCCTAGCAATATAAAATTGTTATAAAAACAGATCAATGATCTATGAATCATTCTCATCAGCTCATCACTTGAGTAATTCAGTATATAATTCTGAACCAACAGAGAATAATTCCTTGTGGCACAAGCCTTATATGGCACAAATTTATGTTACAAATTTGTCTGTATCCAGGAGCAGATAAAACAATTTGTACTGCAAAGGCCAGTGAATGTTTGTGAGCAATGATCACTACCAGGCCTCCCTAAGAAGACAGAAAAGCCTGTCATGATCGACATCTTTGATATTGCCAGACCCACCAAGGGCAAAACCTTTCATCAGAATATTATTATATTGACCAGCTTTTACAGCTGTTTCCATTGGCTGAAATCAGAGCGAACAAACTATGGTGAAAGTTCAGAGGTCTTGTATGTAAAAGATTATTTGCCCAGTAAGGCTGTGGTTTGAATTTAAAAAGATATATTTGAAAGTCAATTTGCTGTGGCTTTTCTTGGAATTCCCAATTGGCTAGCCTATTTTTAATAGAAGTTTAGTTACCAGAACTCTTGACTGACCAAAATAAATAAAAATCCAGTAGGTCTGTATCTTTGGGTCATCTCCCATTTTCCCCATCAAAGTTGCTAGGATGGTACCTATTTAGGCTAACCGTTGAACTTCTTGATTTCTTTTAAATGTGTTTTGAAATTCATGTCTGATTCATTTATTTCTAGGGGGGCTTATGGTGTTTTGGTGGAAACGGTCTGCCTTATTGTGAAAGTCTCAGTGCTGTTCCTGCTGACACAGTAGAACTCTTTTGTTTGCAAGCTTTAGTACAACATTCCAAGGTAACTCAGCAGATAATTGAAGCTCTAAACTTCTGCAATTAAATTTCCATTCTACAGAAACCATTATAGAAATTGTCTGTATCTTAAGTATATAAATCTGAATGGAAGATAAAAAACCCTCATGGATTATTCAGAATAAGTAAAATGGAAGTCCAATGGCTGGCACCTTAAAAACTTAAAATCTATTCCAATATAATTTTTTGTGAGTCAGTCATAGAATCATAGAATTGGAAGGGACCTCCAGGGTCATCTAGTCCAACCCCCTGCACCTATCTACCCCTAAATTCACAGGATCTTCATTGCTGTCAGATGGCCATCTAGCCTCTGTTTAAAACCCTCCAAGGAACTGAGGAACTACTCTAACCGTCAGGAAGTTCTTCCTAATGTTGAGCCAGAAACTCTTTTGATTTAATTTCAACCCATTGGTCCTGGTCCTACCTTCTGAGGCCTCAGAAAAAAAATTTTGCACCATCCTGTAGATGACAGCCCTTCAAGGACTTGGAAGATGGTGATCATATGACCTCTCAGCCGCCTCCTCTCCAGGTTAAACATCCCCAGCTCCTTCAACCTTTCTTCATAGGACTTGGTTTCCAGACCCCTCACCATCTTCGTCGCCCTCCTCTGGACCCATTCCAGTTTGTCTATATCCTTCTTAAAATGTGGTGCCCAAAACTGAACATAATACTCCAGGTGAGGTCTTACCAGAGCAGAGTAAAGCGATACCATCACTTCACGTGTCCTGGACACTATACTTCTGTTGATACAGCCCAAAATTACATTTGCCTTTTTAGCCACCTCATCACGCTGCTGATTCATGTTCAGCATATGATCCACTAAGACCCCTAGATCCTTTTCGCACATACTACTGCTAAGACAAGTCTCCCCCATCCTATAATGATGCATTGGATTTTTCCTATCTAAGTGCAGAACTTTACATTTATCCCTGTTAAAATTCATTTTATTGGTTTTAGCCCAGTTTTCCAGCCTGCCAAGGTCATCCTGTATCCTTTCTCTGTCTTCTACTATATTTGAAACCCCTCCCAATTTAGTATCATCAGCAAATTTAATAAGCATTCCCTCTATTCCTTCATCCAAATCACTGATAAAGATGTTGACCAAAACAGGTCCCAGGACAGATCCTTGAGGCACTCGACTTGTCACTCCTCTCCAAGAGGATGAGGAACCATTCGCAAGCACTCTTTGGGTGCGACCTGTCAACCAGTTACAGATCCACCTAACAGTAACAGGATCCAAACCACATTCTACCAACTTGTCAACAAGGATAGTATATGGAACCTTATCAAAAGCCTTACTGAAATCAAGATGAACGATTATCTACAGCATTCCCCTGATCCAGCAAGGTAGTCACTTTCTTAAAAAAAGAGATCAGGTTAGTCTGACATGACTTGTTCTTGAGAAATCCATACTGGCTCTTAGTAATCACAGCCATCCTTTCTAAATGTTCCAGGACTGACTGTTTGATGATTTGTTCTAAAAACTTTCCAGGTATCGACATCAAGCTGACAGGTCGGAAGTTACTCAGATCCTCCTTTTTCCCCTTCTTGAAGATGGGTACAACATTCGCCCACCTCCAATCTTCCGGCACTTCTCCTGTTCTCCAAGAATTCTCCAAAATACTAGCCAGAGGCTCAGAAATTACATCCGCAAGCTCTTTTAGAACCCTTGGATGCAGTTCATCTGGCCTTGAGGACTTAGTTTCATTTAAAAAACTATCCCTATGCTGATCCTAGGATGGAACTTCATACCCTCATTATATGTTCTGTTTTTGCCATGTTGAGCACTGTTTCCCTCAGAAGAGAAGACTGAGGAAAAGCATGAATTGAGCAGTTTCACCCTCTCTTCAATACCTGTTACATTTGCACTTTCCTGCCCTCGCAGTGGGCCTACCATGTCCTTACTCTTTTTCTTACTCTGAACATAAGAAAAGAACCCTTTTTTGTTGTTTTTAGCATCTTTGGCCAGCCGAAGCTCATACTGAGCTTTAGCTTTACTAACTTTTTCTCTACAAGCACTGGTGATTTGTTTATATTCATCCTTGGTTATAAGGCCCTCCTTCCAATTCTTAAAAGAGACTTTTTTATTTCTCAAGTCTTTAGAGAGCTGTTTATGGAACCAACTCGGCTTCTTTAGGCTTTTTCCATTTCTTCTTCTCATCGGAATCATCTGTGATTACGCTTTCATATTTTGCTTTTAAGAAACTCCCACCCCTCCTGAACCCCCTTCTTCCTAAGTATTTCTGATCATGGGATTTTACCCAGCATAGTTCTAAGTTGATCGAAGTTTGACTTTCTGAAGTCCAACCTGTAAATCTTACATACAGCTTTTCCCTTCCCTAAGACTGTAAATTTCAAAATCACATGGTCACTACTGCCCAAGGTGCCCACTATTTCCACTTCTTCAATCAATTCTTCCTTATTTATTGTTCACATTTATGGATTTATTTATTTAAAACATTTATTAGCTGCCTTTCTCCCTTGTGGAACTCCAGGTGGCTTACAATATGAATAAAACATTATTAAAAACACAACAGTTATAAAATCCATTAAAATCACAATTTAAAAATTCCAAATTTGAGGTTAATAATATCTAAATCTAAATGTAGTCTTTAACTACCTCCTGTAGATCAGCAGTGAGAGGGCCAGGCAACCTTCCTGGGCAAACTGTTCCATAAGCAGCCCCAAGCAGTTCGCGGGAGGGGCAGAGTATAAATTAATGGGGATGAATAAACAAATAAATAAATGTAAGGCTGCCATGGTAAAGATCCCCTCTCAGGTACTCTCTAAATGAGCACCTTTAGTTGGCGGGATGGTCAGGAGGGCATCTCCTTGTGATCTTAATTCCCAAGCAGGAATAGATGGGAGAAAGTGACCATGTCCTTTAGATACCCAGTTCCAAGCCAGGCGGGGCTTCATCAGCTGCATGGCATGTACATACATGACAGCTATATCTGTAGAACAAAGTTAAAAGTCCAGTGGCACCTTTAAGACCAACAAAGTTTTATTTTTTTATTTTATTTATTGAATAAAACTTTGTTGGTCTTAAAGGTGCCATTGGACTCTAATTTTGTCCTGTTGCTTGAGACCAACATGGCTACACATCTGAATTTAGCTATATAGATGAAATTACAAGCAACAGAAAGATGGACATGGAAATAGATGTTATGTGGTTGCTATTTAAGAATCAGAATACAGCAGATTGTGTTTTCTGGCTCTTTCAAGAGGGGCTCTTAGTGATGCACAAATCACACTTTTGTGTTTTGAATAATTTTGCAGTAGATTTTTAACAGTTTGGACGCTGCGATATTATGTATTTCCTCTACTTTTTGTATAATTGTAGATTCCTACTCATTGTGATAAAATTGAATCACATGGTGGGCTTCAACTGCTACAAAAACTATACCAGCTTCGTAAAGATTCTGCAAAAATACAAAGGAACATAATTCATATAATTGGAAACATGGCACTGGATGAACGACTTCATTCATCTATATTTCATGCAGGTAACAGAAAGTGTATTGGCTTCAGCTATTGATAAAATTGGGGGAATAATGATGGAAAATAGAGAATCCCATGATTGGTTTTCAAATCATGTTGTGTTGTTTTTAATCAAGCATTTAAGGCTTTTAGACAACACATTGTTTAGTAAGCTAAAATTCAAAGGTGCCTAGAGAAGTACTCACATATTACACCAAGTGGTCCCAGAGTAAGTAAGTGGCTGAAAAGAAATAATTATTAGGATTGTGAATATCTTAATGCGTGGAAAGTAATATGGATAAATGCAGCTTACTAATTGGAGGATAGTTCTTGCTAACTGACTGGGTCAGTTTATATTGTCAAGCAACTCTCAAATAAATCAAAATACTGTTTAAATCTGTAAGTGTACCTAATGTGTCATTTCTAAAGGGAAGGATTTGAGAACTGAGACAACAGCAGAGTGAGCATTCTATAGAGGTGATTAATAAAGTGGTCACCTTGTCACAATGGTGCAGAATTGTTTTCTGTTGCCCCAGAAGGTCAGACCAGAACCAACGGGTTGAAATTAAATCAAAAGAGTTTCCAGCTAAACATTAGGAAGAACTTCCTGACAGAATGGTTCCTCAGTGGAACAGGCTTCCTGGGGAGGTGGTGGGCTCTCCTTCCTTGGAGGTTTTTAAACTGAGGCTAGATGGACATCTGACAGCAATGCTGATTCTGTGAATTAGACAGATCATGAGAAGGAGGGCAGGAAGGGCTGCATCAGTGTTTAGTTCCTGTGGCACTTTCTTACACACCCAGGGAAGTGCCCATTGCTACTTTGGGGTCAGTCAACAATTTTTCTTCAGACCAGTTTGGCGAGGACTGATACCCTCAACTCATCCATGCATGCATATGAAAAGCTCATAAGTAGAGCACGGTGGACTTGTATTCACTCAGTACATCAGACCTGGCAGCAGAGCCCAGCTTGCTGACCTTTGCAAACAAAGGTGCTAAAGAGCTGTGACTCATCCAGCTTAGAACTGCAGTAGAAGACTCTTCATAAAAGTATTGTTTGCCTATTTCTCTCACACTGTACAGTAGGACATTTTGTTTTACCAGATAATATATATTACATTTTATGATTCAACCCTAGGTTGGGTTTCAGTGTTAGCTGAAGTCATGAAGTCTCAGCGTATCATGGATTCCTCACATGCAGCAAGAGCCTTGGCCAACCTAGACAGGGAAACGGTACATGAGAAGTATCCAGATGGAGTGTATCTTCTGCATCCAGAATTTCGAAGCAGGTAAGGAGATAGAGATTCTTATATTTCCTTCTACTTCAGCAGTCAGAGTAGGTTTATAAGTATTCTTTCTGAAATATTGAGCTTTCCCTGTGGCAGTCTGCTCTCAGGGCTAGTTCTCCTTGTGAATGGTGAGGGCTGTGTGTGTGTGTGTGAATGTTTGTCTATTCTCTTATCTTTGTTCTTTACAGCAGTAACCAAACAGAGACCACCAGGCGCAGTAGTAGCTGTCTTTAATTCACAGACTACATCAGGTTACAGAGAGACTCTTTCAGCCTAAACATAACATCCTGCTTGGCTTCCTGTGCCTGACCTTTTCCTCTGCTGCATGGCATG
Organism: Heteronotia binoei; assembly: GCF_032191835.1. NCBI lineage: Eukaryota > Metazoa > Chordata > Lepidosauria > Squamata > Gekkonidae > Heteronotia > Heteronotia binoei. Next base: position 139,353,956 of record NC_083223.1, on the reverse strand, counting down.
CCTCTCATGGCTCTGCCCATGGGTTGAAATTGCACTCTTCTCCCAGAGGGCAGGGCTCCTTTCCCCAACTCTACACCTAAGACTCCTTGCTGGCCTTAATTGGCCTAAGTGCCTGGCTGCTTGTTAACTTCCACCATCATGGATGGAACTTTAATTTGATCGTAAAGGAGTCTGGTCACATGCTCATCTGATAGTCAGCTGTTGAGAAACCAAGTAATAGTCCTGCATATGTGAAAGATACTTCAAAGGAATCATCTATAGAAAAGGCTGCTGACTAGCTGTTCTATTGCTCCATTGACCTTCTTATTCTGTTGTACAGTGCATTTCCTCAATTTTGTATTGTAGAGGCAGGCACTACAATCCATCAGTTTAGTCACCAGCTCAAATCCAGAGAAAGTTTAGGAGTGACTAAGCATAGTTTAATGGGATTAAAGTCTTAGCCATGTATTTAAACCCTATTGAGTTAAGTAGCTTGTGACTAGATCTATCTTATATTTTTCCTGCTGGCTTCTATGACAAATAACTACTGGGAGAGAGGGCAGTAACGTAAACAGAAGTATATATGTGAAATACACTGTATTTAATGTCAGACTTGATTAAATCCAAACTAATGAGGATTATGAATGATCTTTATATCTAATTCTGAGTATGCCCACCAAAGTGGATTAAAAAAAAATTCTGCAAGGAGGGGCACCCAGGAACAGATGGGCGTTATTTGCAAGTCTGAGGGAACCACTAAATGTAGAAATTAGGTGGCATCTTATGTATAGATGGTATTATACACCAATCAGAATATCTCAAATGACAATTCCTGGTTCTAATATAGAAAATATAGGCTATGTTGTATATGGTAGGAATGTTCCATGGCCAGAAAAAATGTTAAAAAATATTTAAGGATTACAGCATGAAAGACCAAATTGAACCAACATACT